>NC_063446.1:57317271-58629922 GCF_020379485.1 Brassica napus | reverse complement strand
GCAGACTGCTGGAAAGATGAGATGGCATGCCGAGCATACTCAGACGGATGGTGAGATGACTCATCCATCAGATGCAAGAGTCTGGAAACATTTCAACAAAGTACATCCAGATTTCGCTAGCAATATCCGGAATGTGTATCTCGGATTATGCACAGATGGATTTAGTCCGTTCGGAATGTCAGGGAGACAATATTCATTGTGGCCAGTCTTTCTTACTCCATACAACCTGCCACCGGAGATGTGCATGCAACGGGAGTTACTATTCTTGACCATATTAATACCTGGTCCGAACCATCCAAAAAGGTCCATGGATGTTTTCCTACAATCACTGATAAAAGAGTTGAAGGATTTGTGGTCAACAGGGGTGAGGACGTATGACTGTTCAACGAAGACGAATTTTACGATGCGAGCGATGCTTTTGTGGACCATAAGTGATTTCCCTGCCTATGGGATGTTGTTTGGATGGACTACACATGGGAGATTAGCTTGTCCATATTGTAATGGAACGACAGATGCGTTTCAACTGAAGAATGGTAGGAAGACAAGTTGGTTTGATTGTCACCGTTGATTTCTTCCCATTGGCCATCCTTACCGAAGAAACAAGAATTTGTTTAGGCACAAAAGGGTTGTGAGAGACACTCCTCCTCCATATCTAACTGGAGAACAAATTAAAGCGCAAATCGACTACTACAGAGCTAACGAAACAGTTCGTTGGGGTGGTAATTGGCATGTCCCTCGTAATATGCATGATTCTTACGGTGTTCATCACAACTGGCACAAGAAGAGTATATTTTGGGAGTTGCCATATTTGAAGGATCTTCTTCTGTGCCACAACCTCGATGTGATGCCAAGTTAGCTTCCTTCCATACCCTCGGATGAGAGATTCAGGTATAAATTGGTTAGCAGTGATCAAAGTTAAACCTCGAGGACGAATCATCAGTGGAGAAGAACCACCATTGCAAGAAGAACAGATAAATGAAGTCGAGGAACCCGAACAAGAAATTGATAACATCCTTCTCATTGATCCGCATAATCACGAGTACGAAGATCCTACCGATGATGCCACAGACGAAGCTGTTGAAGACGAGCTTAATGAAAATTATGATGTTTCAAGTGATGACGAGAATGTCGATGTATCCGATTGATGTATTTGTTTTATGAATAAGATGAGGGAGTTTGTTTTATGAATAAGGTAATGTGGGAGTTTGTTTTATGAATAAGCAAATGTGAGAATTGTGGTTTGGAATGGAAATACAGATGGGGTTTGCAATATATGAAGTAGAAAATAAGGAATATGGGGTTTGGGGTTTGGGGTTTCGAATTCTAGGGATTTAAACATAACACTCGTTAATTCCACGTAAGCACAAATCGTCGTTAAGGACTCGTAAGCCAACGAGGAAATAACGACGAAATATTAAAATAAAGAACGCATGGCTCGTTAATTCCACGTAAGCACAAATCGTCGTAAAGACCACGTATAAGAAATCGTCGTAAATTCTACGTAAATAGAAATCGTCGTAAATACCTCGTAAGCCAACGAGGAAATAACGACGAAATTTAAAAATAAAGATGGAGTTTGGAATATATGAAAATAAGGAATATGGAGTTTGGGGTTTAGAGGTTTTGGGGTTTGAGGTTTGGGGTTTGGGGTTTGGGGTTTGGGGTTTGGGGTTTGGGGTTTGGGGTTTGGGATTTGGGGTTTAGAGGTTTCGGATTTTAGGGATTTAAACATAATACTCGTTAATTCCACGTAAGCAGAAATCGTCATAAGCACCACGTAAAAAGATTTAAACAAAACACTTGTTAATTCCACGTAAGCCCAAATCGTCGTAAAGACCACGTTGGATGAAATCGTCGTAAATACCACGTAAGCAGAAATCGTCGTAAATACCTCGTAGTGTAAAAACTATAAAAAAAAAGGAAAAGGAGAAAAATACCAGATTAACATGCGGCAAGACTTCCAGCAATTATAATACGTAAGTCTCGCCCACATGAATTCTAATATCTTCTCATTTTCCTATTTTTTTCACACATTTATAATTTAAATAGGATTTTGCTGATGAATGTGATTTGAGATAGGGTGTGATTTGGGAGTTTGTGTGTGGTTTGAGAATGAGAGTTGTGGGTATATTTATAGGAAAGCAAGGCTCGTTAATTCCACGTAAGAAAAATCGTCGTTAATACCTCGTATATAAAAACACGGGCCTTTGTGATTCCTCGTATTGAAAAACACGGGCCTTTGTAACTGCTCGCTATTTCGTCGTAACCTTACGACGAATTTCCGACGATATGTAATCTTATATATACCCCCGAGCGCTCACTCTTTCTTTCCTCTCTACTTCCTCTCCATTTCGTAGCAATGGTAAGCCTCTCTAATTTGGTTAGTTTAGGGTAGATTAGATGGTTAGTATAGGGAATTTAGATAGGTTTACGGATTTTATGTTATTTAGTGTTCATTAGGTGGATAATGTTGGGAAATATACTGTTGATGTTAATTTTAAAAATTTAATTTTTTTCTCAGGTTCGAAAAGGAAGACTTACTGCCCATTACAGAGGGATCTTCGGAGAGCCGGATAGTCGTTTAGACCGGGCCTCTTCTTCAGCCCCCGGTTCTTCGGGTCAGGAGACTGTCCCCGAGACTCAGTACACTCAGAGAGTCTCTGGGTCTACTTCTTCTAGTGAACTATCGGCTCCTCATGTGCCTTCCCCGATGGCTCATCCGACGATGCCTCCTCCTGTGCCTCCTCCGATGGCACCTCCGATGGCCGCCGCTATTCATCCCGATTTGATGGTACCTCCGAGTGCTCCTTACTCGCAGTACACTGTAGAGGACATTCTCCGTCTGCCAGGCAGAGAAGGTTTACCAGTCATCGACCCCGACCGACCGGAAGGAACTTTGTGGTATGTTGCATTAATTGTTTTTTTAATTCGTTTAAAATTCATTTATAACATAAAAAATAATTTATATTTTAAATTTGTATTTTCCAGGTAGGGGGTTGACGGATGTCTTGCATCGGACGTAACCGACACGATCAAAGGTTACTTCTCCATGGCACATCCGAACTGGAGTAAGACGCCTCACTACGTCAGAAAGACGTGGTTCAAAATTTATGCTGTAAGTTTCTATTAATTAATTATATATACTTTAATTTTTTCATGATTTATATATATACTTTCTAAAAAACTAATTGTTAATTTATTTTTTCCAACAGCAAAAAAATAATTGGGCCTTGGGGATCACTGAGAGGGTGAGGAAGAAGTTTAACGCGAAGGTGAAAGTTCGCTTGTTGGACACGGTCTCCAACTGGAAGGGTGACTGGATCGTGAAGGGGTATGAGCGTGGCAAACCCGCTGAGCTCACCACGGATGTGTGGGATGGCCTCATCCGTTATTGGCGCCTTCCTGATTCCATTAGAATCGCCCAGGCTTGCTCTAACTCCCGTAACACGGTCGATGAGCACGGAAACATGCCGATGCTTCACACTACAGGCCAAAAACCCCACGCCGGTGTCCGTTTGGAAATGGTAATTAAATATTTTATTAAAAAAAAATTTTTATATATATATTTTATTCTAACTTTCTTAAATTTTTTTTAGGCCAAATAGACGGGTCCGAGAGGATCCACAAGAACAAGGCGGGCGTATTTGTAGATGGCAAGTCCGAGCAAATCTACAACGACGTGGTTGCTCGGGTTGAAGACCGCAGATTCAGCTGACCCAGTAGTGTACCGACGGATTACCCGTCACCTTATCCACACTTGAAGTGGATAAGATTTACGAGGAGGTAAATTTTCAAAAATTTTAATTTTTTATTATTCATTTAATATAACTTTAAATTTTTACTAACAATATTTATTTTTTGTTTTTAAGGTTGTCCCTAAAAAAAGGGACGGACGTTGGGGATTGGTTTCGTCAACGATGTTCCGAGAGCGACATCGTCTTATGGTCAGCGACAGGATGATGAAGTCACTGAGCTGCGTAGAGAGTCCGCTCAGCTGCGTAACGAGTTGGGCGCGACAAAATCTCGTATGGGTGGAGTCGAGGGCTTCTTGGACGTTATAGCGGCCACAAATCCGGAATGGGAGTCCATGTTGAGGAACATGCGACAACAACATCCCATTCGAGGCGAGTCATCCGACGTACATAACGAGGCAGAAGTTACGAGGAGGAGTGATGAATTCTACCAGGCGATGAACGACTCTTAGTTTTTTTTTTCCGGTTGTTGTATTATAAATTCAAAACTTATTTATATATAAAATATTTTCATATTGATTTATTTTTATTTTAAATTTTATTAATAAATTAAATAATTTTAATTATTTTTTAATTATATTTTTAAATTCTGTAAAATAATAAAAACGAAGTAAATTCGTAGCTAATGTACGACCTATTTACGTGGAAACCTTACGAGGAAATGACGAGAAATAGTAAACGAGTATTTTACGAGAAAACATTTACGAGGAAAGATAAACGAATATTTTACGAGGAAATCCTTTCGTGGTCGTTACGTGTATTTTGCGAGGAAACACTTTCAAGGTATTTACGTGTAGTTTACAAGGAACTCGTTTCGAGGTATTTACGAGGAAATATAGCGACCTCCTTACGTGGAAAATTGACGTGGTCTTTACGACGAAATGATCTACTTCGTCTTTACGACGAAATATATTCCTCTCTAAGTTACGACGAATTAGCGAGGAAATATGTGTTACGACAGATGAGTAACGAGCAAACGTGGTTCCTCGCTAATTCGTCGTAATTCCTCTTTTACGACGAACTCACGAGGAAAACCGCCCTCGTTAAGATTATGTTTTCTTGTAGTGTGATTGTACAAGACTTGCTTCTGGCCGAGATTATTGATTGTCTTGCGGCCACATGATCACATTGTGAAACCCTAAATTTCGAATGATAATGTGATTCAGATGTTGAAAATCTCAACCTAGACTATGCTGCCCTTAATCTCTCCGGAGACAACTATTTGCAATGGGCACTTGACACAAAGATTAACTTGAGGTCAAAGAAACTCGGTGATGCTATCATCGAGGGCAACAATGAGACTGATAAGAATCGGTACATGGCTATAAGTATTATACGCCACCATCTCATTGAGGGTCTAAAAGATCAGTACCTCACCATGGAGAATCCACAAGTCCTTTGGACCGCTTTACAGCGACGATATGATCACCAGAAAATGGTGCTATTACCAAAGGCTAAACATGAGTGGAAGAATCTCAGATTCATGGACTATAAGTCTGTGGATGAATACAATTCAGTATTGTTTAAGATAGTCTCAATGATGAGACTTTGTAGTAAGGAAGTAACCGAGAAAGAGTTGCTTGATAAAATATTCTCCACGTTCCATTCGACGAACGTGTTGCTGCAACAGCAGTATAGAGAGAGAGGCTTCGCCTCATACACTGATCTGATCTCGTGCCTACTCCTAGCCGAGGCTAATAATGAACTCCTGATGAAAAACAGTGAGATGAGACCTATCGGAACAGCAACATTACTAGAAGCCAATGAGGCTGAAAAGAAAGATCCCAAAGAGTGCAATCACGTCCATGATGATAAGAGATCACACGGCAAAGGCCGTAGTAGATACAAAGGACGTGGCCGTGACAACTACTCATATGGCCGGCAAGGAAAAAACAATAACCGTGGTCGTGGTTCCAGCTATGGCCGTGGCCGAGGCAGTTATGGCCGTGGCCGAGGCAGTTATGGCCGTGGTCGAGGCGGCATATCCAAACCGCCTAACTCGACCAAATCAGCTTGTCACAGATGCGGGATGAGTAACCATTGGGCCAAGAATTGTAGAACCCCTAAACATCTATGTGAGCTCTATCAAGAGAGCCTTAAGAACAAGAACCCGGAAGCCCATATGGTTCATGATACCGGGTATGATGCTGATGATGATTCCAACCTTGAAAAGGACGACCTCTTGGATTTTGAGACTTCTGATTGTCTGAAAGACTAAAATCGACATCTTGTCTTATTGTTTTATGAAATGCTTTGAGTTCATTGCTATTATATCTTGCATGATTTTGCTTGATAATGTGAATGATTTTATTGCTAAAGAAATTGCCTAAAGGGCATTATAGTACGGGTATAGTAGCCTAGTAAGAAATCTATGGCCAAGGCATTGCCTAAAGGGCATTATATACACCCAAGAATGTATGACCCATTGAGTTATAATAAAATGGTTTCCAAATAGAAACAATGGGCAAAAGGAAACAATTTTCTTCAGATTTAAGAAAGAAAGAAAACACCTAAGACCCTTTTAAGAAAGTGGTCAAGACTATACCTATGTAATCTACTGATCAAAACTATGCTACAAATCAGTATGATAAGAGGCAAGAGCCGTGGTGATCGTACTGATATATCCCACGAAAATTATACACTTTATGGCAAGACCGGATTAGCCATCCTAGTCTAAACTTGATGCAAAGATTGATATTGAGAAGGCACAAAGAGTTATCACATAAGATTTCACGTTGTGAAACATGTACACAAAGGAAAACTCATTAGGCTTTATTGTCCTACATCGCGAAATTATAGTATGTTCATGAAGGGGAGAGAGGATAAACCCGTGATACATGATCAATACTACAAATTCGTGAACAAATTCGTGAACCATGGTATATGACCATGATATAAACGGCTTGGCCATGTAGTCCATTACCTATAAGGATCGGACATCCATCCTAAAGCTTAGGGACATCATGGATTTACATGTATATAAAGTGAAAATATATCAGGCCATATAAGTGAGCATAGATATTCCCATCTCAGATTGAATACGGGTCATAAACCAAACATACACCATCTTAAGAGACTTTGAATAAACCACCACATACATATGTGCCATCTAAGATGGAACCTTAGAAGAGGATTGAGAATATATGTTGGATAAGAGTATGACTTTCTCCCATGACTTCTAAGAGACCTTGAGCCAAATATGGGTGATCAGAAAGTGGCCAGGTACACGGATTGCATGATCAATGAATCCGACTATCCAATATTAATAGGAGAAAGCTATAAGCTGGTAAAAAGTAAAGAATGATAAGAAACAGAATGGTATCAACCATCATTGTCTTGGCAAAGATCCTCGGATTAGAATTATAGACGTCCAAAGAAAGAAAAGATTATACATAGCTAGCTAATTGAGATGCCAGACACTGACCCGAAAAGAAAAGAAAAGAATAACTAAGTCATAACCAGCTTAGCACCAAACGAAATCTGATGTCCTAGAAAGAGACACAGTCAAGTTGCTACAGAGTCTATACAAGATAGACCAAAGTGTTCCATAAGATAAGGAACCTCGGAAAGAAAAAGAGAAAGGTTCACAGAATACAAATCCGAGGTCATAAGGAAACCAGACCAGACATTGAGAAAAGGCTGCGCAGCTAAACATGTAAGGTACCAAACCATGTAGTTTGGGACGCCAAGCTACTAGGTAACAAAGGTCCTGGATAATGAAATCTCAAATCGATTAGATCATGTCTGGAACACAATGGAACCATATATAAGTGTCGACACATATAGATATATTTGTACATAAGAGAGTACCACTTGAACATAAAGATATAAACGAGGATCAGAACCCACGAAAGAGTACTCATAAAGATTAGATTGAAAAGATAAACGTGGGGTTTAAAGTATCTATAAAGAAGAGATAGGCGTATTGGCCATACATACATATACAAAAACGCCATCTGATATAAACCAGTGAAATAGATGGGTCTTGTGAGGGAAAAGAAACCGTGAGATATGGTACATGATCACGAGGTCTAAAGGTGTTCATGTTTCCTACTAACAGCATACGATCATAGCTTGTTACACAAGGATACTCACAGAGACCATGGAACAGATTATAAGGAGATAAACTCCTATGTGGTGGATGCTGCTACACAATTTCGAAATTGACAAAGGTCTGGTCATAAGAAAGAAATTAAATTAACATATAAAGATGTAGTAAGCAGCATATGGATCACTGGATAAAAGACAACATTGTTCCTAAGATGTTCATGGACTGAAACAAAGTAGCTGCATAAAGATATATTTGTACATAAGAGAGTACCACTTGAACATAAAGATATAAACGAGGATCAGAACCCACGAAAGAGTACTCATAAAGATTAGATTGAAAGGATAAACGTGGGGTTTAAAGTATCTATAGAGAAAGATAGGCGTATTGGCCACATACATATATACAAAAACGCCATCTGATATAAACCAGTGAAATAGATGGGTCTTGTGAGGGAAAAGAAACTGTGAGAGATGGTACATAATCACGAGGTGTAAAGGTGTTCATGTTTTCCTACTAACAGCATTAGATCATAGCTTGTTACACAAGGATACTCACAGAGACCAATGAACAGATTATAAGGAGATAAACTCTTATGTGGTGGATGCTGCTACAAATTTCGAAATTGACAAAGGTTTGGTCATATGAAAGAAATTAGATTGATATACAATGATGTAGTAAGCAACATATGGATCACTGGATAATGAAAGAACAACATTGTTCCTAAGCTGTTCATGGACCGAAACAAAGCAGCTGCATATATTATGTAAAGGAGTTGTATAAGAACAATCCAATTAAGTCCATATACTTATGAAAGAGATTTGAATTCCTTGTGTTTACTTTATACCAAAACAGCCTAAAGAAAGGTTAATTGGTTGATACAGATTATCTATTAAATCTGTGTGGGCGTCCGGCTAGAGGTGTCCGGCCAACTTCTTTGGTCATGGCTAGTGGAAAGGAAAGATCAGCCATCGTGTGGCCGAGGTCCATGACCTAATAATATATATTCATTGTGTGATATGATCCACAGCAACAGAGGTCATGAGACGACATCAATATAAGGATAGGACAGCAATGAAAAACGAATATGGCATTGCCTAAGGCAATAGAGATCGATGACCACATGTGAGATTCATGAGTGTATTTGGCCACAGTGCCATAGTTAGATAAGATTGTAAAATTCATTACAACAATGATCATTGATCAAATCATGATATTGGACACTCATGAGACAAGTTATGAACATATATAAAAGAAGTCTATGACTTAATATGGATCGATCAGATTAGTGCATAGTCGATGGTAGTATAGAGAAAACTCATACAGTCTGTTATCTATCAATCAGCATTTTAACATCGTCATAGACGGCTAATAGCCAAAGAGAGTATCCGTGGGAATGTTTTGGTCGAGGACCATAGTCTTACATGTCTGACCAAAGTATAAAGTGGTCGACAGCAAAGGTTCACTTTTTGACCATGTACATACGATGTCAGAAGACATGAGAAAAGACCGGAAAGATCAAAGTGATCCAATTACGGTTCAGTAATAAACTTGGCCGATTTGATTACTCCCTTCCTGCACGTCCAGGAAAGATCACGCATCAGATGCGTAGACTAAAGAACCTACACTGAGGTTCACATCAGAGGGAGTAGTACGTGTTGTACTTTTTTTCCTTCATCATGGTTTTGTCCCACTGAGTTTTTCTGATAAGGTTTTAATGAGGCAACGTGAAGCGTATTACAAATCATGTATGGTTATGGCATCCAAGGAGGAGTGTTATAAATCAAGTGATGAATGTCCATAACCGGCCCGGTCCATAAACCGGCCCAAACCCTAGAAGAGAGAGAGATGGCCGAAACCCTAGAGAGAGGAGAGAAGCGGCTGACTTAGGAGAGAGAGAACCGACTTGGAGTTTTCCATATTTCTAGTTTTCATTTTCTTTGTTGGTTTATGTTTTACTAGTTATCCTAAATCTAGATGGATTATGATTTGTATACTTTCCATTTATCTCTATCTTGTAATCTTTATATAAATAATCTCTATTGATCATTAATAATTGATCATTAATAATGAGACATAAATATTGACCTAACACCTTCGTTTTACAACATAATTCTCATTCTTTCACGACAATAATTTAATTTTATATATTCGATCATGCGTAATTGATTCTAAATCATCCAACTATATAGTCTTGAACTGAGAACTTACTTAGACTAAGAACTGACTCTGTCTCAAAGCCCAAATTGTCTTTAACCCATGTACTGCTTCGACAAAGTTTATCAATTGGTTTATGCTCTTACATTCTTCCTTCACAGTATTTACTGATTCCTGGAAATGTGAGCAAAATCATGTAGGATGATTGCATTATATGTTCATAAATATAGGATTAGTGATAAAAATAAATACATGGTGATCTAGTTACATGTTCATAACAAGAGGATAAAGAGACCTTTTGGTCAAAACCCAACACGAGATGATTTCATCTCTTTAACAGAGATTTTTGCCAAGACACAGCATATGAATAAAACGTGTCATGACTCATGACAAACCTTTAAGCTTTCCTTTCTATTTTACCCAAAACCAAAACACATAAAGAAATTTATCTACTTTTGAAGAAGTTAAGATCCCATCGTCGTCGTAATAACCCGTTTCCTGATGTGCTACTACGTCCAACCACAGTCACTGTTGCCTTTGTACGTGCTGACACATCAATGGTTTCATCATTTGTGTCTGGCATAGAATCCGATATTTTAAGTGTAGCATCATCGGATGGTGCATCATGGTGGTTAATTAGTGTTGGACCGGATGCAGAATCTGTGTCAGACACTGGTTCTGTAGTAGAAGCAGCAGCAGCAGCATTACTTTCTTTTACTTCAGTCTTCTCTGTATTGGTCCCGGAAGATTCTTTGTTTTGATGAGTTTCTGCCTCCTTCAGCGATTTCATCACCGCTTCCATCAGCATCTGAGGATACGTGAACAAAATGAATATCAAACCAGTCAAAAAGAGGGACCAAAAGGTATTATTACCCTCTCTTCTTCCTCAGCAGTAGATGGAAAATCTGGCAAGTCCTCTACTTGAAACTCCACATATTGATCATCATCTAAAGCTACAGCGAGATTAGGAGGATACGGATCCCCATTTGACAAATCGAAGCTGATCATATCACAAGATGAACTACTGGACCCCTCTTTTTCCTGAAAAGATAAAACATATAACAAACTGATTAGTCGATAGCTAATGACCATAACCGAACAGTAAACACGAACAGATAAGGAAGAAGAGAACTGATCATAGACCTTCGTGTCTGACGATGATTGATTAGATGGGAGGTTTGAAGGAACCTGAGAGATGTAATAAAGGACCATCAACAAGGATATGGAGAAGCTTTATAAATTATACCACATACACCCGTGGGTAAAGAAACAAGTGAAGCAAAGTCTTTTTTAGTTTGGTACCAATGCAATAACAGTTACATAGTTCCAAATTTGAAACTAAACAGATATGATTTTCTAATTTTTAACGCTATACCCACCTCAAAATTGATAGATGATGTTTCTAGAGGGATCAATAACAGAGGAAACCATATTTATAACATTTAAACTCGCAGAATGTAGTCAACGAACTACCAACCTCTGTGCGACTCATAGGTCTTTCCATGCGGACTTCGTTGATTGCATAGGAGGTACTCCCCGCAGCTATACCTGAAATCAATGAGAAAAAGATGTTGGCTAAATGGTAAATATAAAACATTGGAAAAAAAAAAACTAAATGACTTTTACTTTTCTGTGCTGGGGATGGTGGAGAATTTACTTCTTTCATGGTGTTCCAACTGCCCTGAACATACAAACAGTTAACATCATTGACCTTTCTCACTAAAGAGACAAGAACATACTGATAGACTGCAAGACTCGTTACCTTGGCAAAATAATCATCCAATGGGTGAAAAAGTGTTGTTGGCCCAGCCACCTCTGGAGGCTGAAGAACGTTATGGAAAAAGATGTTTATAGAATCAAAGTAGAACTGTGGCCGCGGTGAATTGTGGTCTCCCTCGAATTTGATTATATTTTTGTCTCCCTTGCATAATATTAAAGAAAAAGCATATGTTTAGAGGTTAAACTGTTATCAAGAACTTGTGAGAGGATAAGAGGAAGAAAATTTACTACGTATGCTTCATATATACGCTCCGAGTGATGAGGGTGAATAAAGTCATCGTCTACGGCATGTCCCAATAAAACTGGAACAAAACATGACTTCGCTACCTGAAACATATAATTGATAAAAAAAAAAAATGAAAAACAAGAAACAAAAACATCACATGCATAATAAAGTAGTGGACAGAGTAGTTAATCATCAAAGTAATCAACTTATAGACAACAGGGACAAACAACCTTAATGGTGTTGAGATCTGTTATGTCAAACTTGGCTTTCTTCTGAACAGCTCTCCGCATATATTGTATTGCAAATTTTATCTGCAATTGAAAGAGCGTTAAATAAAACCTCTTGTAGTAAACAGAAGCTACAAATATACTTTTACTTACAGTGAATTTGGGTAAAGGGAACTTATATGTATCAACTAGTTCCATCATCAAATCAACCAAATCAGAGAAGGGGCTGTCTAGAACCATCGCTGCGATAGAGGGATCCTCTGCTCCATACATCAAGCTGGAAAAATAAATGCAGCAACACCAATATTATTCTTAGTCTAGCAGAGTGACTGTAGCAACCATATTATTAAGTTTCAGTGGGTTGACGTGTTATATCTTATAGCTATTGCCAAACATGAAAATGTCATATCTGTCTCAAACAACTATTTTCCTCTCAAGCTTATAAAGAAAAAGGGTAAGTAAATTATTCAGTTGCTACTTGAAATGAAAACGCTCTGATTAACAAAGGAAAGACTTGGAGATGAACCTTGTGACAGCACCCATAGAACGACCCCATAAACCAATGAGGGAGACATTCACATCTGTGCGTAAATACTCAACCACCGCTTTCAGATCATCTTTCTGCAAGCACCCCACGTCAACAATAAAAGAAGTGACTACTTGAAGACAATGGCTAGTGAACACAGTCAGTGACTGAGTGAAATAATTTAACTATCGACAGCACATGTGATCTTTCCACTTGTCAGTCTAACATGAATGCATCAAACCCTCTAAATAAATATAGTATGAACAAATTTAATCACAAAGATATCTTCCCAAATTAAGTAGCATAGAAATATTAAAGATCAATTGACCAAGAAGATATATCGACTTTGAACAACTTTTGTTTTTAAGCCAAAACATCTGAAGAGAAGGGAAAGCAATTATAAGAGAAAGATGAGATGAGCACATACTTCGTTCGAACCCAAAGTGACATACTCTCCGCCAGAGAGACCAGATCCCGAAAAATCAAGGGTGAAAATTGTGATGTTTGAAGGAAGTAATACGATTGCAGCTTCACTGGCGTCAGCTCTACATCCACTGAATAATCATAGGGCCATTAGTAAATAGTACGCTACAACAACCAATGAGTGGTTAAGGTAAGGTGGTGGACACTGAGCATTTTGTTGGAAAATGTGAGTACGAATATTGTTCTTTCAATGTGAGTCAATTTTGCTTATTTTTCACAAGCAAAGCTAAAATCACATTCCTATTCCTACAGTTACCTGTTTCCATGGCAGTATACTACACAAGGTAGAGGCCGCCTATCTTCAGAAAGCTCAACTGGCATGTAATGACTACACTTGAGAGTATCACCCCTGCTGTTTTTTACCTGTCAGATACAAGATCCTTTATTAACCTTAGCTGAAGAAAAGACAAACTAGACAACAATGAGAACATAAAATGTTCAAAAAAGGCGATATACCTCTAAATCCTTCCTCTGGTACCATCTCCCTTTGAGCAAGAACTCCTGTTCCAAGAGATCATTTTCCGGATTGTATTCAGCTCTGCAAATGTATGTAGATGGATCAAAAGTAGTAATTTGGAAGAGGACGAGGGTTTTTTTCTAGTGACTTAATCTTATATAATCCATCTAAAAAGGAGATTCTAATCAACAAAGAACAAAAATTCAAAAATCTGAAACCCTAAACTTGATGCAAAGCCCAAATTCTAAACACTTTTAAATTCAAAAGGGAAAAGTTCACATCCCTGGTGAAAGAAAGAGAAACTCGAAACATAGTTTCCAGAATCAGTAAGTTTTCAAAAAAAGAAAAAAAAAAGAATCAGTAGGTTTGTTTGCTTCTTTCACCTTGGAGGTCGAATAATGAAGTTAACAAGCTGCTCCATCCCAGAGATAATCAACACCTTCTTCTCATTCTTCAAATGATTTTACTCAAATCGATTCTAACACACACAAAAAAAAAAACAAAACTGATGCAGACAGAACAAGAATTGCAAACTATAAACCCCCAAAAGATGGAGCTGTTCCAGATGAGATCGAAGAGACGAGGAAGGGACACAGAAGTTCAGAAGAAAATTAAGAAACCGCTTTTTTGAGTTGTTCAAAGCTCAACTGTTTATGTTTTGATTTTTATATATATAAACTTGCAAATTAGTCCCCTCATTTATGAGCCTTTTCTAATCAACGGCTTAATATTTATATTCTGTTGTGAGTTAAGTAATTACGAGATTTATTAAGTGGTCATACAATCATTAACCATTATTGCTATTCAAAAGCATTTCAGTGAAAGCTGAATCAAAGCTCTTTTTCATTTGTTTCCCGGAAAATTTTTAAAAAACTAAAATTAAGGTTTTTTACTCGAGAACGTGCACGTCTTGTCGTTTTAGGTAGGGCCTTAAAGGATTTGATTCACTTTTTAGTGGAATGATACGAGGTGGTCAACTTATAGACATATGAGGTTAATTATTACAAGTACTAAAGCTTGTGTAGCTGGCTTGGCATTTTCGACACCTAAGTGGCACATCTGGCATGGAGATTATCACAGCTCTCAGAGATTTTGTTCCCTCTTGTGAGAATTCTGGAACTTGTGGAAGACAAACACACGAGTCCATCCTTTTTTCATGTTACGAATACACTATATATATCCCTAATAGGATTCACGTCTGACTTTAACCATTCTAATTTCTAAACCATCTCATAAGAATCAAGTTTGACTGTATTTGTTATACCATGCTAAAAAGAGTTAATAAATATCTTTCTGATTAACCTGCATAATTTTACTTTCTCTGAGATTCAAAATTCATACATGCTGAGATAAAAACATTAATAAACTTTTAGTTAAATTAATAGAATGCTGAGATTCAAAATTCAAACATTCTAATCGCAGTTGCTGTCATGTTAATGTCTTTCTGTTTTCCGGTCAGTTTAGAGGTCCTCATCGATATCTTTATTTTGGACGGTCTCAGTGCTGTTGGAGGTTGTACAGAGGTTATGGAGCGATTTTCCATGGTTTGTGTTCTATACCCTTCTCTTTTAGTACTTGCGCGCTTAATCAGCTGAGGCGCTTATAAGTTTTGCGGCGTTCACCGAGTCCTAGCTACTCCCCAAATGACATTGATAGTCCCGGCATCCGAAGTAATGAGGAGAACCTCACCTATTCGTAATTATCGCCGAGGGTAGAGAACGGAATTTGGTTCATTAGGATTTCAAAATCAAACTAGTGGAACGTGTCAGGTTTAGTGGGTGGGCGAAACTAGATTTGTAATACATTAGCTAGGGAATTTTGTTCAAATCAGGCTTGTAACCGTTTCATAATTCCCGTCTTTCGGATCGATTTTAATATATAATATCTAAAAAAAGACTAAAAGGATTTCTACATGGCAACATAGTCCAAAGTTGAAACTTGAAAGTGTGTTTCCTTCTTATTTAAACATTTCCCTCTACAACATCTATATTATTAAAAGAGAAGTACCCATTTGAAAATGTTTTTACTTCATTAATTAAACTCCCTTTTATTTGCTTGTCTTTTTCACTTGCATTTATGAAATATCCTAAAACGAATAAAACTGCCTAATTTATTACTTGTCTTTTCAGTTACATTAATGAAATATGTTTAAATGAATTTAAACTTCTTATTTTATTGTTTGTCTTTTTCAGTTACCTTAATGAAATATACTTAAATAAATTTGGACATAATATCATTTAATCAACCAAAAAAACTCATGAGTTATCCTTACGTGCATAATTTTAATAATGGAGATTTTTAAAAACGTGCATCATTAAAATGTTACCTAAAACATGTAGCACTAATATATAACATGCATCAATAAAACTAGAATTTGACTCACACAATTGTACGGATATTATTTTCAGTTGAATAAATTTAAAAATAATTATTTATTCAAAAAATATTTAAGAATGGCTATGTTTTTAAAAATTATATGGTATTATTTTCTCACAACTCATTTGTCATTTGATAAATTATTAGAAAGAAAATTTTAGCATAATATAACTCACTTGTCATTTGCTAAATTTATGGTTTTTATTTATATTTTTTATTATTTAATTATAATATTTTCATTTTATATTTGAAAGATAAATGAATTTTCTTTCAAACAATATTTTTGTAAATGTATTTTTTTTAAAATAATCAATTAAAACTGTTATTATCATTGAATATCATTATTTTTGACATAATTTGAGTTTTCGTTTACATCAAAACTTATCATATTTTAGGATAATCTATATTATTAAAAGAGAAGTACCTATTAAAAAATACCATAAGTTTTCTAACTTATTTACACTTCCATGCCACTGAGAATTAAATTAAACTACCTATTTTAATGCTTGTCTTTTCCAGTTAAATTAATGAGTTTTTCTTAATCAAATTTAAACTTAATGTCATTAAATAAACCTACCTATTTTAATGTTTGTCTTTTCCAGTTAAATTAATGAGTTTTCTTTAATCAAATTTAAACTTAATATCATTAAATGAACCTAAAAATACATCATATTTAACGTAGCTTATTACGTACGAGTACGGCCCAATAATGAACTTGAATTTTATTTTTACGAAAACGTGAATCACTTGACTTATGTAATATTTAAAATATATTAACTACAATATAACAAATGCATATAACCTACCTATACTTTAGTTTGAAATGATCATGTTCAAGTTTTATATAGTCAACTTACATCATGCATCGATCGATGTACAATATTCAAACCACCTATAGTTTTTGTTTTCTTTATAGGATGTATCAACCAACCAATCATCCCATTGATTTTCTAAGCTTTATAAAAAAACAAATCAATAAATACAAACTCAAAATCCAATATCTTCTATTAATCAAAACATAATATCTTCAATGTCGTATCTTTAATGTACCTATTAAATATAGAAACTGTAACCATAATTACACTAATTATAAGAATAGATTTGATTCCAACCAATTGATCTATTACTTCGGTAATTGATATGCTTGCAGAAGAGAAAACAATAAATTTAAAATTTATAAGAATATAAAGATATAGAGATTTCAACCAATTGCCTATATTTGCGTATGATTTCCGCATTATAAGCTTCAAATTGAACATTGAAAAAGATAGAGAAATTTTTTTAATCTTTTACCGACACAAACTTAAACAAAACGAAGAGTTAAATGTAATTTTTTTTTGTTACACTTCCCGGAAAAAAACGGTTACAACATGGGCTTTCATAATATGGACTTTTAACATATTAATGTTATGGACATTTAATAATTATCTTGACGAAAAACAAAGACTATAAATAATTTATTATTAATAAAATTATGAAATTATTTACAATTTGATGACTATCATCGTCTTTTTTTATATGTTAAATTTTTCATAGAAGTTTAAAAATTAT
Organism: Brassica napus; assembly: GCF_020379485.1. Taxonomy (NCBI): domain Eukaryota; kingdom Viridiplantae; phylum Streptophyta; class Magnoliopsida; order Brassicales; family Brassicaceae; genus Brassica; species Brassica napus. The sequence goes on along the minus strand of NC_063446.1, from coordinate 58,612,340 downwards.
TTTATTTTCTTTAAACATGTATAACTAATTTATAATCTTTTATGCCATACTAAGTCATAATATAATATTTCTTCATATTTTACATTAATAACCATTGTTTTTATATATAGTCTACAATTCTCTAATTACGTCTATTTGTTCAATTTTTTATATGATATCGAATATTCATCGTAAATAGATGGTTTAAAATGCCACAAAAATTATTTACTTGATGAATATAATACATCAAATATTACAAATACATTATTTAGTTAAATAAATAACCAAAAACAGAAAATTCAGGGTCTAGTAGAGATTTTAATAAGCCTGTCTACTTTGCAATGAAGTCCACCACACATTTTTTTTTAAATTATTGCTTCTGTTACAAGCCCAATCACGAAAACCAACATTGGTCTCGATCGCCCATTGTTTACATTCTATTGGGCCTTGTAGAACGGAAAACATATCTGAACCGTCGAAACACTCAAAACTAATCTGAACCGTTCATCAATCTATCTACAGACAGATTCGTCCTCTTTGCGAGCATCGAAAGTACCAAACCAATAGAAATATTCGTTTGGCTGTTCCTCATCTTCCTGCCACCTTGATTCTCTTGTCCTTAAAGCTAAACCCTTTTTCGCAAGTTCTGAAGTGGGTTTCAGCGATTTGTTAGATCTGATGGATTCAGATCAAGGAAAGCTTTTCGTGGGCGGAATCTCGTGGGAGACAGACGAAGACAAGCTAAGAGAACATTTCAGCAGCTACGGAGATGTTTCTCAGGCTATTGTCATGAGAGACAAGCTCACCGGCCGCCCTAGGGGTTTTGGTTTCGTCATCTTCTCCGATCCTTCTCTTCTCGATAGGGTTCTTCAAGACAAACATCACATTGATTCCAGAGAGGTTCCCCCACCTTTTTTTTTTTTTTTTGTCTTTTTACCTTGTTTACGGTTTTGCCCTTTTGGTTAATTCGAGAACGAGATTGAAAAAATTGAGACTTTTGATTGATTGGTTTAAGTTTGAGGATGAGAGGCATTTTAGGGAGATTGATATTAGTATTACATTTTATTTATTTATTAGTATTACTTTATGTTGTGAATCATAAGTTTTTTGAGTGTAGAATCAGTTAAGAGAGTTTGGTTTATTCCTAAGCTTTTAATCCACTATAAGACGCCTAACCACCGCCTAGCCATTTGTATATATATTTTAATAATGATTTTTGGAGGTTTATTCCTAAGCTTTTAAAGATTTTTTTTTTGTAGGTTGATGTGAAGAGAGCAATGTCAAGAGAGGAACAGCAAGTCTCTGGAAGAAGTGGCAACTTCAATGCAACTAGAGGCTCTGGAGGAGATGCTTACAACAAAACCAAGAAGATCTTTGTTGGAGGCTTGCCGCCTACTTTGACAGACGAAGAGTTTCGCCAATACTTTGAACAGTACGGCCCTGTGGCTGATGTTGTGATCATGCACGACCAGACTACCAGCCGTCCTCGCGGGTTTGGGTTTGTCTCCTTCGACTCTGAAGACTCCGTGGACCGTGTGCTTCAGAAGAGCTTCCATGATTTGAACGGTAAGCAAGTTGAAGTGAAGCGCGCTCTTCCTAAAGATGCTAATCCAGGTGGTGCTGGACGAGCCATGGGTGGTGGTTACCAGGGTTTTGGTGGCAGTGAAGGCGGTTTTGACGGGCGTATGGATTTCAATAGGTATATGCAGCCTCAGAATGTAGGAAATGGTTTACCGTCTTATGGTGGTTCTTCAGGTTATGGTGCTGGTGGTGGGTATGGAAATGGTAGTAACGGTGCTGGATTTGGTGGATACGGAGGTTATGGGGCAGGTGCTGGAGCTGCATATGGAGCAACGGGGATGCCAGGTGGTGGTTATGGAAGTAGTGTTGCTCCGAGAAACGCATGGGACACTCCATCAGCTCCTAGTGGTTATGGGAACCCCGGAGGCTATGGGAATGGTGCAGCTCAAAGTGGATATGGAGCTCCTCCGGCTCAGACACAGTACGGATATGGAGGGTACAGTGGAAGTGGTGATGCTGGTTACGGTAACCAAGCTGCGTATGGTGCGGTTGGAGGGAGACCTAGTGTTGGGGGTTTGAACAATCCTGGGGGTGGCTACATGGGAGGTTATGACCCGTCACAAGGAGGGTATGGTTTGGGTCGGCAAGGTCAATAGTCACCCTAGTGATTATCACCACCCCTGGTTAATGGATCCTTGTCAAGAAGAAGTTATCTCAAATCAGAGATTCCTCTCAACTTCATAAAGGGTTGGACTGTCTGAATCTTTATAAGCATTATGCTATTTATTACAATAAGTCTGGCTTCTATTTAAGTTATTTTTTTCTGTTGGATGTACTTTTGAGTTTCATAAGACTTATATAACTAAGGTTTTGCTGCTTTCATTATTGTATTGGTTTATCCTAGTGAATGGTTGTTTTTGATTTTGCTATATTTGTTTGGCCCTGATAGTAGTGGTATAGCATGGAGGGAGAAGCTTTAGAAAGTAGTAGAAGGTGTGGCCTTTGAGAAGGGCGTAATCATTTTTGGGTCGTGTGTGTTTATACAGTGACTCATCAAGGTAGCTTCAGTTCTTAGGTGGAGCAACGATTCAAAGGTCTAGGAGTTGAGGTAGTCGCTTGAAGAAAAAAGTGTCAAGTCGTTACCAAGTGGTTTGCCTAAAATCTTGTGGTGTGGTGTGGTGTGGTGTTGTTGAGTATTATATTCTTTTGTGAGGGAATAAAATTCATGATGAAAATGAAAACATCGATAGATAGATAGTCTAAAAGCTGATATTAAAACAAACTAAGTTATTTTATTCCCAAAGTCGCTCATGCAAAGCAACTACAAGTTTCTTCTTGTTTATCTCAGTTGTGTCCAATCTTTCCACCGCCAAAGCCTTTGCCTATTCCTTTGCCGAAGCCACCACCTTTTTCAAAGCCAAAAGCCTTTGCCTATTCCTCCACCGAAGCCTCCTCCAAAGCCACCGCCTTTTCCTATTCCACCACCGAAGCCTCCGCCTTTACCAATGCCGCCGCCAAGAATGCCTCCACCTTTGCCTATCCCGCCAGCTTTACCAAAACCTCCTCCATAGCCCTTTCCACCTCCTATGAAAGTCTTCTCCTCTTCATCTTTGCCAAAGCTCATCCCACCCTCTCTCGCAGCCACATTACTCACCACAAAGACATGGAAACACAACAAAACCAAGAGACCAGCTCCGTTTACGAGACGCCCCATGTCTCTTCTTGTTATACTTTTTTTTTTTTTTTTTTTTTATCTTTTGCAGTTCGATGAGCATGATCTATCGACCATTACAAAACGTTTATATAGTGTGAGTAGAGCCAACTACACTTGAAACATTTTTTTATTTAAACAAACTCTTTAAAGTTACTTCAACTGCTAACAACTGACTGATAAATTGTTGGACTTAAATTCGCAAATGAGTTAACGTTTTCATATATACCCCCATGACAACTTTGCTCTGTTTATGTCTCCATCGACGCATTTCTCTAGTCTACAAGACTATAACTCCATACGTGCTTTAAGTTTTTTGTCCCTTCCATATGGGGACATCTCGAAACCATTTTTGTAATGTTCATCTTTCTAATTTAGGTCCTCCTTTTGTTATATGTTTTATGAAAGTGAAAGAATCGGGATAATACACTCTAGTTTTATGTTAGTGGACGTTAATGGTTGTTAATTAGTTTGGTGGTCGCTTAAGCACAATCTGAATTAATAATTAGTTACTTAAATTTTCCATAATATAGGGTTGAGTTGTCGATAAAGTAAGAAACATTAGACTTACAGATCATGTATATAATAGCTAGTTTGTAGATAAAAGTGAATGAAAATTGGCTTAAAATCGTGAAGTGTGTTCCTTACATCTACTGAAAGTTTGGTAACAGTTAAGTATGGGTAAGTGAATAAAAAGCAGTCTGATAGTTTGTTTTCTATATACCAACTACGAATAAGTTCTTTAACTATATAGATGGAAATACAAGTAGGTCAGCTTTGTAAAATAGTGCTTTGATAAATAAATTCTTCGATTTCATGACATTTGAAATTAAAGAAACGGAGGAGGGTGTAGCATCTTATAGTGTATTTATTCAGTAAACAACTTTATATCTACAAAAAAACGATACCACATCTATAAAAAAAAAGTTCTAATAAGCTAACAATCATTTACGTTATGTAATCGAAGTTCAGATTTATATATTGTTGCGACAATCTTGTAGTAAATTCTCATTACGAGTATAGATAAGTTACTTGAGAATAATGAATAATGATGGTTAATTGATCAGATAATTAACTTTATGTTGCCGTGTCTTTAACGTTGTGAAGTGTTATGGGTTTTTGTTACAAGAAAGTAAAAAGGGCTATTTCGACTGTTGTATATTTTCCCTTTTCCCTTTGAAAATAGCATACATCAGTTTGTGGAAGAACTCACCAGATGGCCCACCATAAATAACATAACCCATCCCATACAACTACAGAGAGATCATCCAGAACTCACATTCATAAACATGAAAGGTATTGAAATCAAACTCATAGAAACACACGAACCATGAGGACAAGGAATCTCCTAGGAGCAGAGGAACAAGACTTGAAGATCCAGATTTGATTACAAGGAATTAATCACGTTTTGTCTTAAACAAAATAAATTTTGCCACTTTGACCATTTCACCAACTAGCTAGTTACCCTTGAGTTCATTCGGATCATTTTATAAGCTATAAATCATCTGAGTAACAACAAACCTGTGACATTGATCAAAACAACCAGATGTATGTACAAAACTGAAGTCAAATAAACAGAAAGCAAACAAGAGAATTCAGAAGCGCATAGTTTGGTACTTATATTGTCTTTAACACACCACACCAAAAGAGAAGCAGCACAAGCTGTGCTATATAGAGACACTCCGTTTAAACAGGATATGAATCGCACACACGACCGTGGTAACACCATCTTTTGCTTGATTGACTCATTTGACAAAATCCCCTGAATATCAAAATTCAACAGCTATCAACATCTAACCCAAAATTTAAGATAAACAATGGTTTCAAAAAAGTACATTGAATTACCCTATAAGATGTGCCTCCATAAAGCAGGACGATCTCTTGAGATGAGGAGGACACGAGAACTTGCATAATCAAACGAAGGGCAGTACATATCGTTTGGACCAATAACCTCTTTTACGGTTCCACTGTCACCACCTATCGAGGTCTCTTCTTTTGAAGTATCAAACACGAAAAGCCCCATACCAGAAGTAGCCATGACAAAGTTTGAATTTCCCCAGACTTGGGTTATTGCAGAGTGGTGCGAGTGAGTGTTTGAGTCAGGCAGGTTGTAAGTGCTCACCAGACGCTGTTTCCTTAAAGAGAATTGCAGCACTTGAGAGGAATAACCCACTGGCTTCTTAGCAGATGATGATTTCGGATTGGTTCCAACAAATACTGAATCTCCTCTAGATGATACACACTGTGCATTAACACCGAGCTTGGGGATTTTAGCGCCAATGCCAGATGGATTACGGAAGTCCATGATGTTGATTGAATCAGTAGTGCAGAAAACTCCATCGTTGCCTTCAGCGTCCATGGAACTTGCTCTGCATTTCAGGTGAAGACAAACAAAAAAAGTCAAATGAAAGAGATACTAAAAGTATCCAGTTTTAGCTTCCTCATGTTCATATATGTTCACTATACTAGACAAAGTGAAATGAAGTTCTAACCTTTGACGAACACCTCCCCCAACTTCAGCATCTGTGTTGTTGATATGAAACGCTGAGATTTTTCGCCCTGAAGAGGAAATGGTGAGCAGGGATTCAGGGTGAAGGGAGTTGACATCCCAAACAGAAATCGTTTCTGTTTCTGCTATGACAAGCTTTCCTCGGTTTCTCCACTGCAAAGGGCTTGAGTGATCTAAACCTGACACACAATTCTGCACTTCCCATCTCATGATTTGTTCCCCATCTCGGATGTCAAAAACCTTAACTACGCTTTGGAAACTAGCAGTTGAAGCTATGAGAGGACCGCATGGTCTGTACCACCATTGTTGAGCTTCTGGTGACAATGAACAAGCCAGAGTGTTCCTTCCATGGGATGTGTTGTTGGATAAAGGAGCCAGAGCAGTCCTTGGAACTCTTGAAGATCCGTCCTCAATGTGGAGTGCCTTTATGTCTTTGGTGTAGAAATCCCATGAACAAAATCCAGACTCCATCGTATTGCCAGCAGAAGCAGCTACAACATATCTGCCTGAGCAGCCATCTGCACCCGGTGCACGAACCACCCAGCAATCTCTCCAAGTGTTTGGTGAGATGTCTTCTGGAGGATAGTACACGGATTTTACCTGAAAAAAAAAATCAGATCTTGATGTAAGAGATAACAAGGCATGTACAGTGCACAAATTACAGTCAGTCACCACAGACAAAGCCACCCAGAATGATACAAAATAACAAGTTTAAGATGAAAACCAAATCAAGAAACACAATGTCAAGCATCATCAATATAGTAACTTGAGAAACGTGTATGATGTGGTCAATGTGAGAATCTAATATCAGTCCTCCACGCAAGAACTTTTAAAATTAGAAGCATGATTGATGACACTATAGATTTTACAGGCAGGACAAATGTTCCATAAACGAAGTTAATAAGCTGAGAAAATGAAAGCATAGTACCTCACAATTAGCAACGTCGTAATACGAACATGAGCCGTCATCATGAGCGAGTATAACAGCCTCGCCCTCTGATACAAACCACCCTCCAGTGGAAGTTTTGGATCCAATGTCATTAAGTTGGTACATACATTCATTCTCTATCTCTTCCAGCTCCATCTCATCTCTTTTTTCTTCCTCATCAATTTCCTCAAGGTCTTCGTCTGCTCTGAGGATTTCAGCTAAGTTGGAAGTCAGATTGACGTCTTTTGAAGGATTGTTTTCCTTCGACGCTTCCTCTGTATCCATCTCCTGCACTTCCAGAATATCCATCACATTCTGATCATCACTCCCTAATGTGACTTTTTCCTTGTCAAGCGAGGCCAAGAACTCTAGAGCTATTGGATTCTCCTCAACAAGACCCGAGGGCTTCACTTCAACATTTACCGCCTTGCTAGAAGACTCACCAAAGCCTTGACCTTTTGAGACTTGTGACACTGTCTTGTACTGAGTTCTGCTCCTTAGCAACCTCTGGTGAGGAAAGAGCCTGTCTTCGAGCTCCTCCTTGTTCAACCCTTTCACCGAAGCTTTCGCTCTGGCAGCCTTGTTTTTCCCTTCCTCTGAACCTCCAACAACATGAATCATAGACTTCTCAATCCCAGTGATCTTCTGATGTAAATCAGAGATCATACCCTGAGACGAGTCCTGATTATTCAAATCAAGCATGTCCTTTGTCTTCTTGATATCGGAAGCAATCTTCTTAACCTTTCCTTCGAGAAAAGCGAGCTTCTCGTGTAGCTTGCTTTGGTACTTAGTAGTAGCAACACTGCTGCTTCCCTCCATCGCCTTCCCAACGTTATCAATAGACTTCCTTCTTAACCCTCCACTAGTACCTTTCACAATCTTCTCAGCTTTACAATCAGATTTTTCCCCAAAACCAAGCAAAGCATCTGCCTTTGGAACAGAACCATCGAGTTTGCTTGAGCTCGGATTCGTCTTACTTTTACTCTCTTCACCTGTCTCCTCGCAAACCCTATCACAGCTCTTATCCTGATCTGATTGAACCCTAGATTCGTTCCTCTTTCTCAAATCCGAGAAAACCCTAATTAGATCAGACGGGCTAGAGCTCCTACCTCGTATCCCCGAAGACTTGGATCGAGTGACCCGACCCTCGCCATCACCGACACCTTTCGCGGCGGACTTATCGATCCGCGGGACTTGCCGGAGCACAGGCTTCTGCGTGGATCCAAATGACGGACGGTGAGTAGGCTTTGGGTTCTCTTTGCTCGATGATGATTTCTGGAGAGTGGTGGAGATAGGAAGTGGAGTTACAGACCTCGAAGGCTTTTTACCGGAAGATTGGTTTTCTCCGTTGCCGGTGTTCATATCTTTCAGACGGCGGCGAGTCGATGAAGCTGACATCGGCTTTGGGAGAAGAGAATTTTAAAAAAAAAAAAAGTAATTTTTTGATTTGATTGTGAAAAGAGAGAAGCGATAAATGGAGGCTATTTTAATCGCAAGACGACAAGAGATTAGGTTTTTTGAAATGTCTTCGCTTTGTGGATTTGGCGGGATAACGAAACATTTCAAAGTTATTTGAGATTTTGAATTTCCACATCGGTTAATGTGCAAAACGCCGCGTTTCGTGGAGTTAACACGTGGCGGCAACAAAAACAAATGACGGAACGCAGCGTTTAAGGTTTTTTGGCGGGGTGGGTTGTAAACGTGCAAATGTTTTTTGTTTCTCATGCAATATACGCGAAACGTTGTGTCTAATAATACTAAGGTCAAACGACACGACTCTTTATAGATGTTTGGTTATATCTTTATAAATTAAAGTGACGGGAAATTAACACAGTACTTGCAACTGATCGAATCTAATTTAAAGAGAGAAGAACAGAAATGGCGAATGAATGTGGTGGAATCGGACCGGGTTCGATCTTGGCGATTGTGGTCGTTGCGATGATGTTACTGTTCGTTCCTTTGATGATTGGACCGGTGGCTCCACCAACTCCTCCACTTATCTTGGTGTTTCCGATCGTCTTGCTCTTTGTGTTTCTCTATCTTCATTTTACTTCCAAGTGAAATCTCTTTTTTTTTATTTTTCTTCAATGATTATTATGTAGTATCCGTATGTATGTATATATTTTCCAGATTACAATGATATCTGTGTTTCTGACTCTACATCTATAAATCCAAGAGTGTGTTTTTGCCATTTGCAAAATGTTGGTTAATTAATATATACATGCGCTTCCTTGTCTTTGGCCTCAAACGAAATTTATGTTATTTACACTTATCTTTTCTTCTATTATTAGACGAGGCTTCAACTTATATTGCATGTTTTACACTAGCACAAGTAGACAAAAACAGAGTTTCAACATCCTTATTTTGTTTATCTATCTTCATTTTACTTCCAAGTGAAGTATTGCGCCCTTTTCATGATTTTTTATGTAATAGTATTTAATACGTATATTATAACATTAATATAAGTTTTATACAATTATCCGAGTGTATGATCGATGATACATATATCCCTTTCAAAATGATGATTACGGATTTGAGAGGAATTGCGAGTAGATATTGATGATTATATAATTCCCACACCCATTAACTTTTCTTGCAATTTTTATCTCTCGCATACCAGCATACGATACGTTACCAATACCGACAGCGCGCGGGAACAGATATACGCAATAAAACCAGGTTGATGTAATTTTCTAACAGATACAAAGAGAGAAAACCAATCAGTCAATCACCATTATGCCTTATGGCAGTGTCTCGCAGGCTCGAAAAAGCTAATTAAGCATCTATAAAAGAAAGAGGATTCAGTGAGTTTGAGAGATGAAAATGTTGGGGCTAGGATGATACGACTATTGACGTTGTCTAGATGTCACGCAAGGTTGTCACAGAGAATCTCTGTAATCGTGCGGTTAAAACACGTCAAAGGATGATGGCTTGGTTTTACCAATGTCATCATTATGTGTGGCTTATTTTTTTCAAAAACTCTATTTTTAAAAGTTATCCGGCTATAAAAAGAGAACCACGCGTTTCTAAGTTAATTAGAAGAGCTGTGAAGTTGCAGCGTTGGAAGTTTCTAAAGAGCCCCAATGGTGATTCTCAACCTAAAGTTACTGGAAAGACATATACGTATTTTGAGAACTTTAGATTCAAAATCACCATTAGGGATGTATAGGCATAAATGTAACTAGGTGTACAATATCTCATACGAATGTATTGAAAAGATCGTAGGTCCATAACCATTTCTGGAAGATTCAAAATGTAAGTGAATGTCTTAGCAAGACGAGTACCAACAAAAGATGAAAAAAATTAAAAGAGGGATGTTCCTTTTCCCTTCTTGTCTCCACCAATCTCAAAGTGCTTGCACCTCTGCAAAAGACCAACACAAATGTTTAGAACTCTAAACTTCCAAGTGTCGACAAAATGTAAGAGAAATGTCTCGTTACCTTAATTGAGTGTTGAGAGAAATGCTTGCAGGTTTGGCACTGGAGCCTCAGCACAATCTTCTTTGTTGTCTTAGCCTATTCAAAAGATTACAATAAACAATGAGCACAGACTCGAATACGATTGATCTGAGACACTTAAATGTCAAATAACAGTCTTTAAACAAAAGATTGATACTAGTAGTAATCAGGGATCGATATAATAACATATAAATCTACAAAAAAGGAAACTCAAATTTGATTCTCGGAGTCTAAACCAACACTGGTTTAGATTCGATTTTCAGTGTCTGAAATGTCACCTTCTTGTGGAAGACGGGTTTGGTCTGACCACCATATCCAGATTGCTTGCGGTCATAACGACGCTTTCCTTGGGCAGCAAGACTGTCTTTACCCTTCTTGTACTGGGTCACCTTGTGCAAAGTGTGCTTCTTGCATTCCTTGTTCTTACAGTAAGTCTTCTTAGTCTTAGGAATGTTCACCTGCAATTAACCCCACCAACTTTGAGATAACTCACAACAAACTGGTCTCAACAACATATAGAATTGGTCGGAATAATAAGATCTCAATACTCAAATAAGTCAAGTCAATACATTTCCTGTTTCTCATAATAACAAGAACAGACTTGAATCATAAGATCTCACCACACTACCCTCACAATTCAAGATGCATAGGGAGTAGTTAGCTAACAGATCAATAAACAATAACTAAGCTACTTCAAAAGTAGATACGGCAACCAAACAAAGCTCTACGAAATATAAATGGTTTTATCCTAAACTATGAGAGACTTAGCAGAAAGAGAAGAGAGTCACCATTTTTGCTATTCGGTGAAGCTCGGTGCCGGCGTCGTCCGCTGCCAAACAACACACAGGAACAATAGGTTGGGGTTATAAGAGGATTTTGAGAAACCCTAGCGCCTGGTATACAAGTTTTGGGCCAAAATATTAAAAACCCATTTATTTAACCAACAGTAAGCCCAATAACGCAGTTTTTCTAATCTCAAAAATGCATTAGTTGCTGAAAATAAAAACAGACATTACATTGCATTTGATTGGGGTACGGGTTAGGGATGGGCTTTCGGATACTCGTTCGGGTTCGGATCGAGTATTTTGGATTTTTGGGTATTTTGGTATAGGGATAGAGAACCCGTTCGGGTATTTCTGTATTTCGGGTCGGGTTCAGATATTTTTAGTTCGGGTTCGGTTATTTTGAATCGGGTTCGGATATTTAGATTTTAAAAGAAAAAAAAAATATTTTTTTTTTCATTTTTTAAGTTTATTGTATTTAAAAATATAGATTTCACTTAACTGTTTTTTTTATTTTTTATAGATTGAATGATTAATAGGTTTGAAGATAATATTTCAAAAACAAATAGATATTAAATTGGGTATTGTTTTTGGTCTTTAAATGTAACTTTTGTTAATACATGAAACAAAAAGTTTGACATGCATTTTAAATGAATATCAAATCATTTTTTCCATAATTATATATATACTTATGATCTTAAAGTATGTGTAACATCAATATAAATATTTTTTAAAAAAAATAAGAGATGTAAACTAGAAATATAAGTGTAAGTAGAAAATATCCTTCAATGATGTTTTAATGTTTAAAGTCTAAAATGACATAATCATAAAAAAAAAAAAAATTTGTGTTGATCTAAAATTTAAGAATAAAACTGGTGTTTGTGTGAATTTGAATATGTTTAGCTTTGATTTGAAAGTGTTTTTTTTTTAAGTTAAGACTTAAAGTTTAAGTGGCTACGAAAAGAATAACTAGGAATTATCCAAAGGATAATTTTGAAATTTAAGTTAGCAAAAAAAAATTAAATTAAAGAGAAATTACATGTTTACCACTTTTATCCTACTACTTTTTATTTTTACCACTACTAAAAAGACATTTTCAAAAATACCTTATTCATTAAGTGACAAAAAACTCTTATGCCATTATTTTTTGTATATATAATAAATAAATATTTAAACAAATAAAAATCTAAAAATAAAAAAATATTTTTTTTTTATTTTTTTTAATTATATAATTTCCACATTCAAACCCTAAACCCTAAAACTCAACTATATAAAGCTAGGTCATACTAAACCATCAATCTTAAACCCTATTTTTTAAAAATATGAACCCTAAACCATCAATCATAAACCCTATTTTTTTTTGAAATACGAACCCTAAACCCTGAAACATCAACTCTAAAACGTAAACCCTAAAACATCAACTCTAAACCCTAAACTCAAAACCTTCAACTCTAAACCCTAAACATCAATCCTAAACCCTAAACCCTAAAATTCAACTTTAAACCCTAAACCATCAACATTTAACCATAAACCCTAAAACAACAATCCTAAACCCTAAACCTTTAATTCTAAACCCTAAACATAAACCCTAAAACCTTGAACACATCAACTCTAAACCCTAAACCTCAAAACATCAACTCTAAACCCTAAACCCTAAACCTTCAACTATAAACATTAAAACATCAATTGTAAACCCTAAACCCTAAACTACAACTCTAAACCCTAAACCCTAAACCCTAAAACATCAACTCTAAACCCTAAACTCTAAACCTTCAATTCTAAACCCTAAACGTAAACCCTAAACCCTAAAACCCTAGAGTTGATGTTTTAGAGTTTAGATTTGAAGATTTAGGATTTTAGGGTTTAGGGTTTATGTTTATGGTTTAGAGTTGATGTTTTAGGGTTTAGATTTGAAGGTTTAGGGTTTTAAGGTTTCAGGTTCGAATTTCAGAAAAATATAGAGTTTATGGTTTACGTTTAGAGTTTAGAGTTTATGTTTTAGGGTTTATATTTGAAGGTTTAGGGTTTAGGGTTTAGAGTTGATGTTTTGGGTTTTAGGTTTAGAGTTGATGATTTAGGGTTTAGAGTTGATGTTTTAAGTTTCGATTTAGGGTTTAGGGTTTAAATTTGATGTTTTAGGGTTTAGATTTGAAGGTTTCATGGTTGAGGGTTTAGAGTTGATGATTTAGGATTTATAGTTGATCTTTTATATTTAGATTAGTTAAACTTATGTCTTTTTTTTCAAAGTTAATTTAAAGGTTATAAATGTCTTTTACCCTTTTATTAAAGATGAGAATAAAAAATGAATAGTATAAATATGAAAAGTGGTACTTTTGGCAATTTTTTTTAAATTAATCTCAAATTTGACATTATTTATAAAAGAATATTATATTTTTTCAACGTTCCTTCTCGTTATTTTGAATTGTCCTAGTTCTTCTTGTTTATTCAGTTTAGTGGTCACGGATTAAAGCGTCAAATTCTCCTTACTGGCCCGTGGATAAAAAAAAAAAAAAAGTAGCCGTTTAGACATACAACATTGTAAGTTCAAACTTAAAACCTCAAAATCTCAAACCCTAAATCCCCATTTCAAAATCCCTCTCCTCTCCACTCTCTCTCTCTCAGTTAAAAGCTTTGAATCTCGAAAAAAGCTTCTAAAATGGCACCAACACCATCCTCCTCCTCCGCAAAATCAAACCAACCCCAATTCACCTTAATCAGAACCCCACAATCCAAGCACCGCCTCAATTTCATCTCCAAACCCCCAAACCCAGACCACACTCCACCGGAGCACCCGGTCGAAGTAATCGGCCGGATCCGAGACCACCCAGACCGCAAGGAGAAACCGCCCTCGATCTTGCAAGCAAACCCAGACAACGACCAAACGGTCAGAGTCAGAGCCGAGGTCGGGTACAGAGACTTCACCCTCGACGGAGTATCTTTCTCGGAGGAAGAAGGCATCGAGTCGTTTTACAAGAGGTTTGTAGAGGAGAGGATCAAAGGCGTGAAGGTTGGGGAGAAATGTACGGTGGTGATGTATGGACCTACTGGCGCTGGAAAGAGCCATACAATGTTTGGTTGTGGTGGTGGTGGGAGTGGGAAGAAGGAGCCTGGGGTTGTGTATCGATCCTTGAGGGAGATTCTGGATGGTGGTGTTGTTGCCTTTGTTCAGGTCACTGTTCTCGAGGTTTATAATGAGGAGATTTATGATCTTCTTTCGACTAATTGTAGTAACAGCTTGGGGATTGGTTGCCCCAAAGGAGGAACCACTAAGGTAATTGAGAGGACTCTTTACTCTTATAGAATAGTCTTGTCTAAAGGTTTGTACTTTCTTTGTTCCTTTGTGTGAAACTGAACATATCAAATCTAGTTAATGGCTTCCTTGTTGATTAGTCCTTCACATTGCTATATTACTTTCTGGAGTTTTGTGGTTTCTTTTATAATAGTGTCTTATATAGAGGAACATGTTCCTTTGTGTGAAATTGAACATGTTCGCTAGCTGTAAGCTGTAGCGTCTCTAACTAGTGATGTTAATGGCTTCCTGTTTGATCAAACCTTCACATTGTTATATTAGTTTTTTTTTTGGAATTTGTCTTCTTTTGTGGTTTATTGTAGGATTGTTTTATATAGAGGATGATGCTTTGTTTGACTTTCTTTCTTCTTCTTCTGTGTGAAATTGAACTTGTTCACGAGCTGTAGCTTAGTATCTCTACTTTACTGGCTTCCTGATTTGATCAGTCCTTCACATGGTTATCTCGCTACTGGTATTTGTGTTTGGCATTGTGTTGATTAGTCTTGGACTTTGTTCTTTTACAGGCCAGGCTTGAAGTGATGGGGAAGAAGGCCAAAAATGCAACCTTCATTTCAGGGACAGACGCTGGGAAAATCTCTAAAGAAATTGCGAAAGTGGAGAAACGGAGGATTGTTAAAAGCACACTTTGCAATGAAAGAAGTTCCCGGAGTCACTGCATTGTTTGTACTTACAACCTATGCTTGCAGTGTATAATATCTTATAAAATCTTACAGCTTATAACTGACTGTTTCTTTTGTGTAGATCATACTTGATGTGCCAACCGTTGGGGGAAGGTTGATGCTTGTTGACATGGCTGGTTCAGAGAATATAGACCAAGCTGGCCAGACTGGATTTGAAGCAAAGATGCAAGTAATGTTTTGAATCTCTACCCTCTCTCTCTCTCGGTTGATTTGATTCTATCAAAGTTATAAAAGTATATCTTTATTCAACAGACTGCTAAGATCAACCAAGGAAATATTGCACTGAAGCGAGTTGTAGAATCTATAGCGAATGGAGACTCTCACGTGCCCTTTAGAGACAGCAAGCTGACTATGCTGCTTCAGGTGAATTTCTTGTTGTATCCTCTGGAAAGTGTTTTCTGTGGCTGCTTGAATATACTTTCTGTTTTCTTGATTGTAGGACTCTTTTGAAGATGATAAGTCAAAGATTCTAATGATCCTATGTGCGAGCCCGGATCCAAAGGAAATGCACAAGACTCTCTGCACTCTAGAGTATGGGGCAAAGGCAAAGTGCATAGTTCGCGGGTCACATACTCCGAACAAAGATAAGAATGGGGGTGATGAGTCTTCTTCAAGGATAGCAGCGATGGATGAGTTTATTTCCAAACTCCAGTCTGAGAAGAAGCAACAAGAGAAAGAAAGGAACAATGCACAAAAGCAGCTGAAGAAGAAGGAAGAGGAAGTTGCTGCTTTGCGATCTCTTTTGTTACAGAAGGAAGCATGTGCAGCCACCGATGAAGAGGAGGCAATCGAAGAGAAAGTAAACGAGAGAACCCAGCGTTTGAAAGCTGAACTAGAGAAGAAACTCGAGGAATGCAGAAGAATGGCTGAGGAGTTCGTTGAGATGGAGAGAAGGAGAATGGAAGAAAGGATAGTGCAGCAGCAAGAGGAGCTGGAGATGATGAGAAGACGGTTGGAGGAGATCGAGGTTGAGTTTCGGCGCTCAAGGGGCACTACTGATGAAACCAGTGGGTTTGCCAAGAGACTCAGGAGTCTTTACTCGGATGATGATATGGTGAAGTCGATGGATCTTGACATGGGGAAGTCAATGGATCTTGACATGGGTGATCCAGTATGGGGATCTGCTGTTTCGTACCAAACAAGCAACAACACAATCAGCAGCAATTTGTCTAACGTTTTGCAACCAAAGCCTCAAGAGAATATGGTTGCGCAAATGTATCCTGACCGTGTATGCCTGAGCACTGTCTTTGAAGAAGAAGAGGTCGAAGAAGATGAAGAGAAAGTGATAGTCGAGGATAAAAGTATCTGCTCGGTAACAACAAGACCAATGCCTAGTTTGAACTTTGGAGGTTTGGGTAAAGAAAACTGCGTGAACAGTACCGCTGGCGACAAAGAACCAGCATCTTGTAGAAAGTTAAGAATTGAAAATATATTCACCCTTTGTGGCAATCAGAGAGAGCTCTCTCAGCACACTGCAAAAGATGAGGTTCTTCAAGCCAAGAATGATCAGTTGGTTTCCTACAACGAACATGGCTGAAGCTTTAGCAGTAGAGGAAGCAAAGGAAAACAATATCTCGAAAGTACACTGAACCACCAAGGAGTTGATGAACTTTCATCACCTACCCGTTGTAGCTCATCTCAGCTCCACTCCGTTAATCACTCTCAGAAGATATTAGTCGCTATTATGTCTTCTTCTTTTGTCTGTTCAAAAGTAGAGTTTAGAGATGTAAGACCTTTGTCTAGTTCTGTGTGTTGGAAAAGAAATGCACAACCACTTCTTCAACAATAAATATGCTAAGAAGAGATTAGTCGCTTATGTCTTCTTCCTTTGTCTATGCAAAGGTAGTAAGTAGTAGCCTTAAAGAGATGCAACCTTTGACTAGTTCTCGAGTGTGGAAAGAACTATATGTACGACCACGCCTTATAATTAATATATTCTACAATATTTCAGCAGAAGCAGAATTGTCCAATTCATTTATTTGCACATTTGTTAAAACATCTTCATCAATGCTTTGACAATTACAATACGTTTTCATATTTTCATTCTACACTGAAGCTTTAGAACACAGAACCTGAAGTACTCATCACAAGTTACACACAGACAATGGGAGATTGGGAGAGGCAGAAAATATCCTCTTTCAATCTCTCTCCCTCTCATCTTGTTCCAAATGTAAGAAACAATGCATTTTTTATCAGAGGATGAGAATCTCTATAAGCATGGACATGTCTTTCACTATCATCGCCTTCTCCTTTCTCTCTTAACTTCATTTCCTTTTCTTCCCAGAGCCGATGGTAAGGAGCTCGAATCTTCTTATGGCATCCTCATGTCCAGCTGCTGCAGATGATGGCTTGGATTCATAGCTCTCTTGAACCCGCTGAGTTGTACTTGAAAACAATCGGCTTGAGCGGTTCTCAGCTGACGAGCCAGGTCTGCTGCTTGACATCACACCTCTACTTCCATTTCGAGATGAAGAACGATGTCTATCAGACTCTTGCTGCAACGGTGAAGCCAACAAACCAATCAAACTTTCTCTCACATTCTTTAGAAGTACTACTTCATTACTTTTGATAAATAAGTAGGGACGAAGTTTCCATGATAGGTAGAAATAAAAACCAACCTTGTCTTTTTTGACATCAGAAGATCTGTATCTAGTAGAGCGATCACCATGAGCGGCGCCTTGGCTTGATACATTTCGTCTGGTGAATGCCTCTATTGCTCCTGCAAATCTTTCTCTCAGGTCCTTTCCCACTAAACAATAAATAGCACGAAATTAACTTCTCAGTTTTTTATATTCTAATAAATTTACAAGCAATTATTAAGACATCTTTCTATACCGGTAGGTTTTTGAGATCTGTCTGCAGGTGATCCTGTGAGGTCCAAGGTTGGTCTTGGAGTTGGCTGTTGTCAACGATAAGACATAACAATAGCAAGATAAAGTTCTTTAGATAGTTGAATTGTTATGAATTTTTGGATCTGAAATCAATAATATAACTACTAACCCTTGGTCTCGAACTAGAGCCAGTCTGAGGATATTTCAAGTTTGTCCAATCAAACACGTAGTCGAGCTGGTAACCTATACAAGCATACTTCATTTCATCAAAACAAACAAACGAACAAGCTATGTATAAATCCCACAAAGCTGCAAGAAGTTACTAACCTTCGCGAATGAAAAGGTCTCTGAAAAGTCTTCTCAGATATGAATAATCTGGTTTGTCCTCAAATCTCAATGACCGACAGTAATGGAAATACGAGGTGAACTCTGATGGATATGACTTGCAAAGAATCTCCAAAAAAAAAGGTAAAACCAATCTAAGTCAAAAATCATCTGAAAACATACATTATCCTCTCTAATTAAATGAATGATGTGTACCTCAGCAGGAGTAAGCATCTTCTTTTCACTAATCTTGTCATACTTCTGCTTCTTTGTGCCACCTTTTAGACCTTGCCATGGCAGACTGATACAGACAATGGACTCAAGTTTAAGGATTTAGATAAGTGATATGCAACCAAGAGAAAGAGAGAGAGATTCCAACCTTCCTCGTAGAAAATACATCAACACATAACCAAGTGACTCTAGATCATCTCTTCTACTTTGCTCTGCATAAGAAAAAGGGAGTTAGCAAGAGAAGACAATAGGTTTTCAGACAAAGAAAGCAGCTCTTACCAATCCCAAGGTGCGTATTCACACTTGCATACCGTGCAGTTCCTGTAAGATTCTTGTTTTCCCTGTGTAAATTTACAAGGAAATTCTAATAAAGCAAGCAAGCATGAAGAAGGAAAGTATGGAACAAGGTCCTGAGTATTATTAGCGAGTAATAAACACCTGTATGGTATATGCTTCTGTGTCTGAAGATCCTTGTATTTTTTAGCAAGGCCATAATCGATGATATAAACCTGGTTGGCTTTGCGGCCAAGGCCCATCAAAAAGTTGTCAGGTTTGATATCGCGGTGAAGAAAGCCACGGGAATGCATGTACTCAACTCTGCATATCTGCACCATTGATACGAGATAATACAAAGGAAGATGAGATTCTCAAAAGACCAAAGTAGCCCTGAAGTGATAAGAGTAAAGAGGTTGGTTACCAATTGATCAGCAAGCATTAGAACAGATTTCAAAGAGAAGATACGATTGGAGTAGTTGAACAAGTCTTCCAAGCTGGGGCCAAGAAGGTCGATAACCATGCAACTGTATCCACCCTCCACTCCAAACCATTTGAGATGCGGAACACCAGCTATTTCACAAGAAAGACCACTTAAGAGAGAGAGAGAGTTGGAAAGGAACATATATATAAAATGATGGATGAGAGAGAGGAAAAGAAACTGACTTCCCCCTTGAAGAAACATGTATATTTTGGATTCATACTGCAGTTGAGGATGCCTTGTCTTCACAGGTTCCTGAAAGGGAAAAAAACATAAATGGAAGCAACAACAAAAAGAATCTTACTAAAACAGTCGAAAGACCTCAAAACTAAAGTAGGTTTTTACCAGCTTAACTGCGACTTCTTCTCCAGTTTGAATATTGATCCCTAAATATAAAAACATCAAAATATAAAAGATGCTAAACAAGAAGTCAAGAAGAAGAGGATGTGATATAGATAGAGATACCTAAATAAAGTTCGCCGAAGGATCCACTACCGAGTTTCCTACCCAACTTAAACTTTCCACCGATCACCACTTGATCCATCTTTTTCGATCACAAGAACCCGATTAACCCACTAAGTACCAATCTCAATCACTAAGGCGGGATTTGATTTTTCTTAGTGCCGCAAAGCTAAATGATCAAAGTGGACAAGAACCCACCAAGAAACAGTGGTTTAAGCTGATTTTAATGGTTAAAGTTCACGACTTTGCAAGAGAGAGAGAGAGAGAGAGAGAGAGAGAGAGAGAGACTGTGTTTCTTTAGTTCGAATATATCAAAAGAGAATTTGAAGGAAAAAGGGAATGGGATCAATGATTCGGATCTGAGTTTTGAGAGAAGAGAAGAAGGAATAATAAAAGAATGAGAATTGAATGAATTAACAAAAAAAAAATGAATTGGATGAATTACGTGAAACTTACATTTAAATGCATAACACACATTTTCATCAAAGAACCCTCCTAGTTTTAGCGTGAAGATTTCCCCCGCCTTGTCTAAGCTCTGGTGGTCTCTACCGCTGAAGGGAAGACGCGGTCGCAAGAGGAGTGGGTGCGGTGGGCCTGTCGTATGGTCAGTTGTGATCCGCTTCCCGGGAGACAGAGGCTTGCACAGATCTGTCGACGCCGGTTTTATCTCCGAGGGGTGGAGGCTTCGACAGCTCCGCCGTCGTCGGTCAAGTTTCCGGGATGTGAAGGTATGTCCTTCCTTGCGTCGCCGGCTGTGGTGGTCCGTTAATTTGGACTTTGGTTCCTTTATGTGTGTGAGCTGTTTGGCTCGCGGTTAAGTGAGTATAATTGGATCTTGGATCTCAATCGGATGAGGAATCGTTGACATCGGTATACTCTCTCCGAGTAGAAGAAGGAAAAGTTTCGATGATAGCTGTGCTTCTAGTCGGGAGCTCTACATGTTTTGAGTTCCGGCGAAGCTAAGGGCAAAAGTGTGGTGTTTCTCCGCCGCCTGTCCAAAGTGTTTGGTGGTGCAAAGTCGGAGATGATCTCACGTGGTCGATGAACTCTCCGGCGTGAAGACTTGGCTGCGGAGAACAACTACGGAGGTGTGGAGGCTCTGCAGGTTAGGAGCCCCACCGAAAAAGGGTGTCGGTGGCCGTCTCGATTCGGCGCGACTAGGGCGAACTGCCCGCGTTTGTGTATTGGGCCGGTTGGGCCGTGCTTTCCCTTTTGGTTTCGGCATATTCGTTGTAATTGCCCGGTTTGTATTATGGGCTTTTGTTTCAGTACGCTTGTACTTGGGCTTCGGCCATGGGCTTGGCCGATTTCCTTTTTAATAAAATTATCGACGGAAAAAAAAAAGAATTACGTGAAACTTGACTTAACCTATGTGAGGAAGAGAAACATAGTTTCAAGAAAGACAATACTTTGACGTCTAATATTTTTTATCTTTCGTATTCCCTTTTGCAAAACTACATCAATAAGCATATACTATTCCGGAAGGAATGTGCTCCTTGCCGGCTTGTGTAAAAACTTTCATGTTTTCAAATTAATCCATCAGATGACAAAAAAAAAGCATATACTATCATTCCAAGGTTATTTACTTTGTGTTATTATTCACACAACAAGTTTCTGAGAGGAAAATCTATAATTTGAAGAGCTTATCATACTTACAAACCAATTTTTTTATTTATTTTAATAATTACTCTTGAGTTTTTACATATTTATGCTATAAACTTTTTTTTGGATTAAAATTGTCTGTAATATATAATAATATGTTTGCGCTATTGTATGAAAAAAGAAGAAGTTAGGAGCACTATTTATCGTGAAATTATGGATCTTAAAAAATAAATTGATGTAAATGGGTAAAGCAAATAATTATAGGAGCATTGTTTATCGTGAAATCATGGACCTTAATAATTGATGTAAATGAGTAAAACAAATAATTATTCCTATGTTTTTTTTTTGCTAAAACATTATTCATATGTTAAATGCTCAGTATATCAAATTAGTAAATTTAATTTTGCATTCACTATATAATATTATACATTTTATATGTACATTCATTAATATACTATAAACCTATTGGTTCATCTAGTTTTTGGTTTTTACGGGTTATTTTACACATTAAAATAAATAAAAACATTTTATTGTATTTTCGACATGTAAATCCAATTAAAATCATCGTACTTGATTCGGTTGATTTACATTAATTTGTCATACCGGTATGATCGGATTGAATATCAACAATATCATAAGAGCTGTTTTTATAACGTATTCATGAGTTGAAAAATACGACATTATTTGTTTACTAAAATATAAAAGTATACTGTTAAAAATATTATTTTTAATTTGATCTAAAGTCCACACGACAATATTTCTGCATGTTTATGAGTTACACCAAAAGTCCACACGATCTCCAACTCCAAGTTAATGAAACGCGCGTTTTGGACGCGGATGTGTCGGCTTCTCAAGATTCAAATTAGTAACGTGTCCATGGGAAAGAAACAAACACAACTTTATATATAGAGATTTGTTTCTTTGTGAAAGATATCAAGATAAAATAAAAGAGTTATTTGTTGCACAAAAGAAAAAAAGATAATTCCTTAAAAGAGACAAGTGACTTGGCTCATATTGTTAGTGGGTGAAGATTTTTTTATCTTTGAGGTGTAGTTAGTAGTACAATCAAGTTTTTATCAACAAAATAAAAATCTCTCCACATTGACATTGTGAATGTTAATAAGCAAACCAATTCCAAAAAGAATATTTACTGCTCATTTTTTCTTTGTTGACATTAATCAAACAACCCTATGTTGAAACAATACATCTTTCACTCCTTCAGGATATGCCTTTGCTTTTCCATAGGAGGACACTCTACTTTTGTTGAAAAACAAAAAAAGCTTTCAACGAAATCAAACACACACACACACACACATGTTATATAAGAAGAGTCTCTGATTCAGTGGCTGTGCAAATGTGTCAGTCAAATCAACCACCGGATGAGCTGGACTTACTACCTTCTTTCTCTGCATCTTCCATCTGCGTCGGTAATAGATTCAAGAAGCTTCCTTGCTGTGTTGTTTTCCCTTCAGATGATTCATCCTCCTCTGTTCATGTTTTTTTTCACCATTAGAGAGAATCAATACAACTACCACTTGTTCTAATAAATAAAAAAAGCATTTACCAAAGAGGGATTTAATTGACGGCCGCTTTGGCTTAGTCTTCTTCTTCTTCAGCTCAGCTACACATTACAAGCAAAGACAATCTAGTTATGTTTGCTTCTTCTTCAGACACAGGTTAGGAGGAGGTTAAAAGTTGAATACCTATCCCTGTTAATTGGTCATCGTTTACGATTTCAACGTTCTTGTAAGTATAACCCACAAAGTTTATGTCCTTGGATGAGAGCATCTAGAAAAAAAAAGCCAACCTCATGTTAAGAAAAGCTCAAGACAAAAAAAAGAAGAGAGCATAATATCATTTATAACTTCACATGATTCCTTTTGATAATTCACATAATTCGGGAAGTCAGTGCCTATGTCATACCTTTCTCCATGGTCCCGACTTTGACGACTTTGGAACTTGCTTGTCAGCCTGTTCCACAAGGAATTAAAGAATATTAATACATTATTTTCTTTATCAGGAACCATAAAAATATCATCTGTGGCACCAGTTTATTTCAATATATATACATCGGGTATCAGTATGTTTACCTCTTCAAACTTCTCAAAATTTTGGGTGTCCAACTCATCATTGACTTGAGGAATAAATGCAGCCTTCATCTGGTACAGTTTTCCCCATTCGATTCCTCTGAACCAGGGGTGACCCTAAAAGAAACCATTCAAAGCGTTTTGTAGAGGTTTCTCACAAAAAAAAAAAATATTATACAGGGAATCTCAAAAGTAGGAATAATAATGCACACAACACCTTAATTTCATCTGCTCCTTTGGTTCCAAGCCTTTGTTCAACATTGCATAAAAGCCTACAAATAAGATCCTTGGCTTCTGGTGATAGTCTAGCCTCTTCTGGGAATTTCAAGTAATTTCTCCAGTTTACTATCTACAACGAGAAAAAAGAGAAAAAGGTAAGCTTCCACATTAGTTGATTAGAATTACCAAAAGACATACAAAGTTAAATATAAACAAAAGCAATGGATTAATTCGTTACCTTCCTACAAGTTGTCATTGGATCATCTGAATAAAATGGTGGAAACCCCACAAGCATTTCATACATAATGGCGCCAAGGGACCACCTATTAAGGAGTAATCTCAAGATTAAATTATCTGCATCAAAGAGAATAAATCACCAATATAGTTGGTTGGCACTTGGCACCTACCAATCACATTCCATTCCATATCCTTTTTTCAGCAGAACTTCTGGGGCAATATAGTCAGGAGTTCCAACTGTGGAATAAGCCTGAAACCAAATAACCTAAATTAGATAATTCTATTTTACAAATTATACCACTGGAGAGAAAAGAGGTGAAACTTACAAGCATCCTTCTATTTCTCTGCCAGTTTAGCAGCTGCTCCTGTTGGGTGCGCCTTGTCGCCACAGGGCGACCATCACTTTGTAGAGCCCCACTAACGTTTCTTGCAACTGTGAAATCTTTTTCCTGAAGATTACTACAGTCCAACGGTTTACACAATCCAAAATCTGACAGTTTCATGTGTCCCTCTCTGTCAAGTAGCAGGTTATCAGGCTTGATATCTCTGGGGACCCAAAAAAAAAACTATGTTTAGAACAAATGACACGAACATGAGACTAAGATCATATGTCCTCCTGCTTTTCGCTGACCTGTGGATATAGTTGTGCTTATGAATGGACTCAATAGCCAGGACAGTTTCCCCAATGTAGAACCTAGCCTCGTCTTCAGTAAGGGTGTCTTTCCTCATAAGTAAAGTCATCATATCCCCACCAGGTAGATACTCCATTATGAGATACAGATACTCGTCGTCTTGGAAAGAACAATACAGTTTGACAATGCAGTTACTGTCAACTTCCGCAAGTAAATTTCTCTCGGCTTTTACATGTTCCACCTGAAAAAAATCACATCTCAGAAACACATCAACCGAAAGAAAGCGTCTCGGGGAATCTAAATACCTGGCCTCTGCGAAGCATCTCAGATTTCTTAAGCTTCTTCATTGCATAGACATTGCCTGTTCCCTTCTCCCTACAGATCCTAACCTGCAAATACAGAATAAAACATAAAACTGATGTTCATGAGGATGCATACCAAACTGAGGCTGAGGAGAAGAAGAAGCAAAACCTCTCCAAAAGCACCCTTCCCGATCATTGTCAAAGGCTCAAAGTCATCAGTTCCCATTTTATGCCTCTGACGGCGCATGTACTCAGTTTCCTTCAACTCCAAATCCTTTAGCAAGTTGTTTTGCTCTTCCTCGGAGACTTGTGCATCAGCTAATTTGTTTTCCAGCATTTTTCGGCTGCATGAAATGTGAAAGAGCCTCAAGGATATGGATGGGAAGTTCATCATGAAAACGTGGGGGGAGAAACCATTACCGCTCTTTTCTTTCGTGGAGACTCTGCATTTGCATTTTGTAATGGTTTTCAATATAAAGTTTAGCAGCAGCAGCTTTCTCTTTGGTAACATTTGAAAGCGCTTCTTCACCTCCGGGTGGCTTTGGCACTACTTCCTTTGCTGCTGCTTCCTTCTTTTTCACCTTGTCTATAGATTTTAGCTTCTTCACCCAAGCTTTCGCAGTCTCCATTTTCTTTCTTCTTTAGTTAACTGCTTTTATGTACAAGTGAGTAGAGGTTTGATAAGCCAGTGATTAGATTTCTACTTTGGCCACACCTACACAACAAGATGATATTTGTACTATTAGCTAAGACAGACTCAAACAGAAGCATGGTGAAGTGAAGCATTGAACATAAAACAAAAAGCAATTCAAAGTTGAAAACTTTTGTTGGTTGTAGCCAGCCACACAACTTAACCTTAGATTCAAATCAAAGACATATGAATCTAAACTAAATTTGCACTGATTAATTACTAAGACAAAATACAATACAAGTCAATCACATGATCATTTCCAAGTAGAACAAAACCTGACCGATCTGAAATAATCATGGGAATCAATGCAATTCGGACAAAAGCTCGATCCCAACGGAGACGGTTGTAATGAAACTCTCAAGAACAAGCGTTTGATTAGAAAAAAACACAACACAGAGACAGAGAGACCCGCGATTTGTGGTGATAAAAAAAGGCAAACAGAAAGACCTACAGTAGATTGGTTCCTGGGGATTCGATTCCTCAGTTCTTGCCTCTTGTTTCTTGAGGATCGAATTCTGAAATTTGAAACAATTAGAAAAAAGGAGAGAAAGAAAAAAGTTGGAAGCTTTATTTATTTATTTTTGGTTTATCGCTTTCTATGTGTGTGAAAAAAGACAAGACGACGAGAACTGTTCTTTCTTCTGTTGCTGCCCCTCTCTCTCCCTCTTTGTTTTTTTTTCTCTTACTTAGGAATATATTAAAAATTAGTATTTTTGGGGGATTAGCTTCAAAATAAAATTAGTTTACACTAAAGTTGATTACCGTATATTAAGGTTCTCTTAAAATATGATTTCCACTAAATATGTAAACTGAATTTTAATACCAAAGTTGAATAGTATAATATTATTGGGCATGGATTGAGTGACTTTATCATTGTTTCGTGGACCCCCACCACGGGAATGTGTTCGATGGCAAAAGCCAAGAATAAATGTCAAATTTATTATCCCCAAATTAGTTTTTCTATTCATAAATAAAAGTAGACGAGAGACTCAAATAGGGGTGGACGTTCGGGAATCCGTTCGGGTTCGGATCGGATATTTCGGATTTTCGGATATTTCGGTATAGAAGTATAGAACCCGTTCTGGTATTTCTGTACTTCGGGTCGGGTTCAGGTACTTTTAGTTCGAATTCGGTTATTTCGGATCGGGTTCGGATATTTAGATTTTGAAAAAAAAATATTAAAATTTTCATTTCTCAAAATTCTTGTATTTAAATTTATAACTTTCACTTAACTAATTTTTTATTTTTAATAGATTGAATGGTTAATAGATTTGGACATTACATTTTCAAACTAAAAAGACATTAATTTGGTTATTGTTTTTAAATTTTGTATATAACTTTTTGTTAATTCTTGAAATAAAAAGTTTGACATGCATTTTAAGTGAATATCAAATCATTTTATCTGTAATTGTATGTATACCATATGAACTTAAAGTATGTGTAGTATCAATATAAATATTTTATATAAAATGAGAGATGTATACTAGAAATATAAAGTTAATTATACATATGTTTGGTTATCTTCGGATATCCATTCGGGTTCTAATATTACCCGTTCGGGTTCAGATATCTAATCTCTCCTAATTCAATACCCGTTCGGATATTTTGCTACTTCGGTTCGGATTTTGGTTCGGGTTTTTCAGATCGGGTTCGGGTGCGGCTTTGGATATCGGGTAAAGTGCCCACCCCTAGACTGAAACAAGAAGTAAAAGGTGAAATTTCATTTCTTCCAAAGACAGTTTGGCGGCACATCACTCCATTGTTTTCGTAATATTATTTCCCTATTAAGGCTAATTTGCGAAATGACCAAGTTCGGATATTAAGTGAATGACGCTGATGTTGACATGATTAAGTTTCTGTTGTGAAACTTAGGAGAATATGTCTGTATGTTTCTGTATTATTCATAAACATAAAGATCCCTTTATATATAGAGAATTACACCGTCATAGAATAATGGAAAGACTAAAGAAATGAAATACAAATATGGAAATAGTACAAATCATAATCTAATAAGAAAAAGACAAGATGCCGATTCTCTCTCTCCCTCTCCTCACGGTCGACTCTCTCTCTCTCTAGCATTGGGCCGGTTATGTACATCCACAATATGATTTATAACACTCCCCCCTTGGATGCCATAACATTGTAATACGCTTTAGATGTTGCCTCATTAAAACTTTACCAGGAAAACCCAGTTGGACAAAACCATGGTGAAGGAAAAAAAATACAACACGTATTACTCCCCCTGTTCTGAATATCACTGAAGGTCTTTAATTCAGTCTACGCATCCCAATCAAATGCGTGAGCTTTCTGAACGTGCAGGTAAGAAGTGATTTGGTGAACAGGTCGGCTAAGTTGTCACTGGAATGCACTTGGACGACCTGGACCTCGCCGGCTTTCTGAAGCTCGTGCGTGAAGAAGAACTTAGGTAGTATGTGTTTCATCCGGTTTTCTTTGATGTAGCCATCCTTTAAGCTGAGCAATGCACGCTGCATTGTCCTCATACATCATGGTTGGTGCGTCCTTTCCTTCGGTCATCCCACAATCGACTCGGATGTGGTTGGTCATGGACCGTAACCACACAGACTCGCGGCTGGCCTCGTGAATATCCAAGATCTCTGAGTGGTTTGATGAAGTGGCAGCAATCGTCTGCTTCATGGAACGCCATGAGATGGCCGTGCCACCATGAGTAAAGATGTAACCGGTCTGTGATCGAGTATTGTGAGGATCCGAGAGATAACCTGCATCAGCAAAACCAACTAACCCTTCTTTGTTATGGTTAGTATAAAATAAACTCAAGTCTTTCGTTCCTTGCAGGTAACGAAGAACATGTTTAATCATGTTCCAGTGCCTTTGGGTCGGACAAGAGCTAAACCTAGATATTAGGTTCACGGCAAAACATATATCTGGTCGTGTATGACTTGCCAAATACATCAAAGCTCCTATGGCACTGAGATATGGCACTTCGGGACCAAGGACATCTTCATCGTCCATCTTAATGAAGATTTGACATCGAGTTGGTAGATGTCTCAACCTTTCTGTGCAGCGGTTGCTATGATTGTTCTGATTGTATCCATTCTGGCCACCGGTGCATAAACTTCAGTGTAGTCAATCCCATGTTCTTGTGAGTACCCTTTAGCCACTAAGCGAGCTTCATACTTGCTTACTTCACCATTCTTGTTGAGCTTGGTCTTATATAACCATTTTACTCCAATGCATTTAGCTCCTTCTGGCAGGGTTGATAGGCTCCATGTCTGGTTCTTCTCAATTGACTTCATCTCTTCATCCATGGCCTTTCTCCATTTGAGACACTTTTCTGCTTCCTCATAGGTCGTAGGATCAGAAGAATTGACTTCAACCATGTTCACCATGTGTACTGCTTCTTCCTTATATATAACTGCCATTCCAATAACATAGTCTCTCAGATATTGTGGTGGTCTAGTTCTTCTTCCCTCCCTGCCTCTTACGACCTGATTATCAATGATTTTTGTGGTTGCTTGTGGCTCTGCAGGTGTTTGTGGTTCATTGTTCAGCTGTGGTTCAGTTGCTTCTTCATTATCGCTCTCTTCTCCTTCACTTTCTTCCCACACAGCATCATCATCGTTCCAAGTTAACACTGACTCTATGATGTGATCGTGTTCTTCCCAGTTCCAACCTTTACCTTCTTCAAACACCACGTCCATACTCACAACAATCTTATTATAAAATTATGTGTTACTGTAGTTAGATCTTTGGTGTTGGGCATAAGTTAGATTAGTCGAGTCACTCATATTGTGAGTATATTGAGTTACATATATTTTTTCAAATTCAAACTCAAGTATAATTATTTTTTATTCTAATTAAGTCAAATCAAATTAGTTTTATTTCTCTGTTAAATGTGCATATATTTTCATAATATTTATCTCCAGAAACCTGTGGAAGGGTAATGAAGTCAGCAAACACTTGGATAGAGACCGGTGGCAGTAAACTTCTTTTTTTTGCTTCTTCATATATTTAACTCGATCTATGTTATGTTTCATTTTTAGAACCGATGAGGCGTATTGGTAATGGCGGTGTTGTGGGTATGCGAATAGTGGAGCTTCTTGTTAATCATTTACGGGTGAACACGACAGGGGATTCATCTATCAATCACCACGGAGTCAATGTTGTGATGAAGGGACACCACTCTCGTAAGTGGAGTACTTAGGAAACGGTGTTGAAGCCGTCAGAGGGGACAAGCACACTATTTCCTCTTCTTAAGAATGTAAGAGGAAAGATAGTGTAAATATGTAAGAGAAAAGAAAGTGTAAGTAAAAGCATTTGTGAAAATTCAAAATAAAAAGGTAGAACAATCTACACATGTCAAATTATGTGTAGTTTACTAATATTGTTTTCATTTGGGGCTATTTAGCAAAATCTCCCATATCACAAATATCTTTGCAAAATTAATGATTAATTAATTAACAAAATGCAACTCAACAAGAATATTTTCGCATATTTTGCATGTGTTTTGCATATGTTTTGCATATACTTTAAATTAGTTATACATATATTTTTACTGTACACAATCTTATAAAAAAGGGCGAATTGCCAAGTGTGACTCAAAACTTGGAGTCAAACCCAAAACAATACCCCAACTTGGGTCAAACGCAAAAGTAACCTAAAAGGCTATTGAAATTACAACTATCCCTTTGTGACCAAACAAAAAAACGGAATTTTTTTTACGTTTCTACCCCTCGCAAGTCGTCTGTTTAGACGACTTGAAAATAAGTCGTCCAGACGACTTAACTGAAAGTCGTCTGGACAGTTAGTCTTAAACATAATTTAAAAATTTTGTAAAAAATATTTTGATAAGTGAAAAATGGGAATTATGTAATTAACATATGTCTTAGGAGGTATAAATTAAGATATAACAAATTTCAATTGTTTTCAGCATAGATGAGTGAAAGTAGTGAGTCATGATATTCTTTAGTTTATGTTTCATCAACATATGTTGTAGTATTGTATGTGTTCTTAGGGTTAGATTTTGGAAAGCATTAAAACCGTTTTTGAAAATTTTTAAAATTACTTATGCGTGTTCATTTCTGTGTATAGTAAACACTATTTAAGTATAATTTGATTTTATAACGTGGTTAGTTAGTTAATCTAGTCATTTTAGTTTAGGGGTTCATTTTAGGGTCTAGGACGACTTAATATTTTGTCGTCTGTTGTACATTATCAGCCAGAATAAGTCGTCTAAACCGGACCAAACCTTAAAGTTTACCAATGTACTTTTAAAGCTAACCGGATTATTTACCCAATATATAAGGTGATTTTTTTTTTTGTTTCATTTTTCGCGAAATTCAGAAACCCTAACAGTTCTCTCTCAAAACCCTAACAGTTCTCTCTCAAAGGCGATTTCGAATTCCCACGATTTCCGAACAAACCATCGTTCTCAACGTCGGCTATCTATCTCACTTCATTCTCACCGTTGTCGCCGCAGCTTCTTCTAACCCTAGCGCCGCCGATTCCTCTAAACCCTAGCGCCGCCGATTCCTCTAAACCCTAGCGCCGCCGCTTCCACTATTTCCGAACAAACCGTCGCCCTCGCCACCGTGGTCACCAACGTTCTCACCGCCGCTTCCTCTAAACACTAGCGCCGCCGCTTCTTCTAAACCCTAGCGCCGCCGCTTCTTCTCTGTAAACCTTAGCGCCGTTTCTCTGTAAACCCTAACGCCGCTAAGTCATCAATCTCGAGGAAAAGATGAACATAAAACGTTGTCTCTATCAATTTACTCATTCTCACCGTTTCACGTTTATTTTTTCAGATCTATAACCGCAATGACGAGTACTCCAACTCCTTCTGCGACTGGAAGACTTGTAAGTAATTTAAGTCGTCCGGCTTTGTCTTCCAACTGGACGACTTAGTAGATGACTTAAATATAAGTCGTCCATTTGGAAGACTTTCCAGACGACTTAATTATAAGTCGTCTACTAAGTCGTCTGGACTTATATTGTTGTCTTTGATTATTTTGCAGACAAAAAGGATGGATATTCCAGAACTCCCCCGTAGGTTATACACATCAGGGGAAGAGCCAGAAGCCCACAATAGCATTTCGTATCATACGGATAACAGCAAGTTGCATACTGCTCTTAGGAAAGCTCTTACTGATGACGAATTTGAAGAGCTCAAGGAGTCGAGTTTGGGAGTTTTCATCAAGTTCAAGGAGCAGGGATTTGGTTGGGCTTCAAGGCTGGTTCACTACATGCTCAGTTTCAAGCTGGACATTAAGAAGAAGTATGAGATGTGGTCTCTCGTTGGTCCAGAACCTTTGAGGTTTTCACTGTTAGAGTTTGAAAACCTCACTGGTCTAAACTGCGAGTACATCGAGGACCTTGAGACACCAAAATGTGACGTTACCCCAGAGATGGTTTCTTTCTGGGGGATGCTGGGAGTTCATCTGGAAGCTGGGCCAACTACTGATCAGATAATAGCAGCACTGAAGAGATGCGGGGATTGGTCCAGGGAAGATCGCAAGCGGCTCGCGTACCTCTCCATCTTCACTGGATTCATTGAAGGGAGAAAGTTTTCAACCGCTACACGATCTACTCTGGCAAGGCTAGTGATGGATTTAGAACGGTTTGAGAATTATCCATGGGGGAGAGTCGCGTTTAAGGTGCTGATGGACTCTTTGTGGAACAAAGAAATTGCTGGCTGTTACACCGTGGATGGGTTTATACAAGTTCTTCAAGTCTGGACGTACACAGCTATGCCGGAATTGGGTGCTAGTATTGGTGGTCCCAGAGCAGACAGTCCGTCTCCACCGATACTGGCTTACGAGGGCAGCAGAGGCCGCAGATCAATGAAAGCTGCTATCTTGAGTCAGGTATTTACTTCAATCCAAAAGACTGCGCAGACGACTGGAAGTCGTCTGGAAGGTCGTCCAGCTTGACGACTTATCGGACGACTTATAATAAGTCGTCTGGAAAGTCTTCCCAGCTGGACGACTTATCGGACGACTTAATTTAGTCGTCTGGAAAGTCTTCCATCTGGACGACTTATTAGACGACTTATAATAAGGCGTCTGGAAAGTCTTCCCAGCTGGACGACTTATCGGACGACTTAATTAAGTCGTCTGGAAAGTCTTCCATCTGGACGACTTATTAGACGACTTATTATAAGTCGTCTGGAAGGTCTTCCAGCTGGACGACTTAGTAGACGACTTATAATTAAGTCGTCTATTTAGTATTTTTTTTCAAATATCTAACTCGATTCTTCTATTTACTGCAGACCCGCGTGATCAACTTTGTTGAGAAGGACATTAGTGAAATGTGGCCAAAATGGGACTCTGAGGTTGAGGACCTGCCCGCGGAGAACATCATTAAAGTCATGTATGAGCGGAGACCGTGGAAGTGGACCATGGATTGCTGGGAAGTCACTGGTACTAAGGTCAATACAAAACCTAAGGTTGTGACTCCATCGAAGAAGGCCAAAGAGATGGTTGTGTTGGAGGAGGAGGAGGAGGAGGAAGACAATCCAAGACCTCGGAAGAAAGCTCGTAAAGAGGCTCCTGAAGAGGCTAGAGAAGAGGCTAGAGAAGAGGCTAGAGGGGTGACCAGAGAGGAGTTGGAAATTATGTTCAAGGGCGTAGCTGAGGCTATGAAAAAAGGGTTTAATAAGTGCATGAGGGAGTTTAGGAAGTTGTCTGATAGATTGGAAGCTGTGGAGAAGAAGGTTGGTGTCACCAATCAGGCTACCCCTCCACCTCTAACCAATCAGGCTACCCCTCAAGATAAACAGCCTACCCCTCTTGCCAAAGAAACCGGGGGTAGAAACAAACAGGCTACCCCTCATGCCAATGAAACCGTGGTTAGTAACCAGCCTCCTCCTCATCAAACCAAACAGCAGCCTCCTCCTCCTCAAAAGAAACAGCAGCAGCCTCCTCCTCTTCAAAAGAAACAGCCTCCTCCTCAAAAGAAACAGCCTCCTCAAATCAAATATGTTAGTATCAAATCCAGGGTTAACTAGTTGTCCAGACGACTGTAAAAGTTGTCTGGACGACTAGTTGACCCTGGACGACTTAAACGTAAGTTGTCTGGACGACTAGTTGACCACGGAAGACTTAATTTTAAGTCGTCCAGGGTCAACTAGTCGTCCAGACAACTTTTATTTAAGTCGTCCAGGGTCAACTAGTCGTCCAGACAACTTTTATTTAAGTCGTCCAGGGTTAACTTGTGTGCAACTTTTATTGCAGAGATGGTTGCCGGAGGATACAGCAACCGAGGCGAACTCGGTAAATAAAGCAGATGGTGTCACCTCCAAAGAGATTGTTGCTGTCACTTCCACCGATCACCAACCGAGCCTCGCTTCCACAGATCAACAACCGAGCCTCGCTTCCACCGAGCCAAGCGATCCAGTTTCACAACCGAGCCTGGTTGTATTGGACAAGCGTGCAAAGAGTAAACGAGCGAAGAAACCTGCTCCTACTGTGAGATCTCCTTATATGGCAGAGAAAAAAAAAGATAAAGTGGCAGCCTATAATCCATTTCCGCCAGTAAACAAAGAAAAGTTGAAGGAACTCGCTGATTGGTTGAAAACTGATCCGTAAGTGATTGCTTTACCCATAATAGCTTGATTTAGTCGTCCAAAACTGATTGCTTTTTTGTTTGCAGTCATTATTTAACTAAGATCGAGGACAAACCACGTACATCACCAACAAGGTGGTACCACTTCCTCCGGACAGCCAGAGGATGGCTGGAAGACTGCGTAAGTCTTCTGCACACGATTTAAGTCGTCTACAAAGTCGTCCAAGTAGACTACTTTCCAGACGACTTAAAGATAAATCGTCTGGAAAGTCGTCTACTTGGACGACCACGTAGACGACTTAAATATAAGTCGTCTTCGTCTGGTAACTTCTAACTTGTTATATTTAATATGCAGCATATAGATGCTTGGATTAATGTGCTAAGGCAGAGGTATCAGGAGAACCCACAAGCTTTCAGGAGCGAGCGAATGTGCTTCCTGGATCACAACTTTTCTCAGTCTTGGAGAGAGCAGTATCAGCTCTTCAAAACATCGGAACCTGATCACAAAGGTTTAGGAAGAGTTCTACCTGGTGGGGCGTCGTATTTTTATGACGGATCAATACCTTCATTTTGCCAATCAAACAAGAAGTGGGGGGAGGACATTGATGATATCTATGCGCCAGTGAACTTGGACGACAAGCATTGGGTTGCTATTTGGATATCGATCCCTAAGAGGCACATAGTCGTCTGGGACAGCATACCTTCATCTAGTGTACCAGACGCATGGGATGCGATAATGGAGCCTTTTCTCCAGATGGTCCCTTATCTGCTTGTTGAGTGCGCAGCCACCGACGAAATGCGGGTCAAATACGGGTTGGAGCCATACACATATGAGAGACCGCTGAAAGGTGTACCCACGGCCAACAATGGTGATTGTGGCGTGTACACTGTAAAGTACATTGAATGTCATGCGCTCGGGGGCTCCTTTGACCCTAAAGACTTTGCTAGGTGCAACGCGAAGAAAATGAGGGATAATATGGCGGTGGATATATGGAAGGAGCTTGTTGATCAGCATCTGAAAGAAAATGTGGATGGTGATAAGTTCGTGGGCATGTATGATTAGATTTGTATTTGAACATGATTTTTTAACATGATTTTTGTATTTGAACATGATTTTTTAACATGATTTTTGTATTTGAACATGATTTTTTAACATGATTTTTGTATTTGAACATGATATAAGTTGTCTGGAAGAAATAAGTCGTCTGGAAGGTTTTCCAACTGGACGACTTACAAATAAGTCGTCTGGAAGGTTTTCCAACTGGACGACTTACAAATAAGTCGTCTAGAAGGTTTGGACGACTTATTATAAGTCGTCTGGAAGGTTTTCCAACTGGACGACTTACAAATAAGTCGTCTAGAAGGTTTGGACGACTTATTATAAGTCGTCTGGAAGGTTTTCCAACTGGACGACTTACAAATAAGTCGTCTAGAAGGTTTGGACGACTTGAAGGGATAGTAGAAGGTAGTCTAAAAATAAAATACACTTGAAGGGATAGTAGAAGGTCGTCTAAAAATAAAATACACTGGACGACTTAGTAGAAGGTCGTCTAAAAATAAAATACACTAGACGACTTAGTAGAAGGTCGTCTAAAAATAAAATACACTGGACGACTAAAAATTTAGTCGTCTGGACGGGTAATCAAGACTGGACGACTTAAATTTAGGTCGTCTGGACAACTAGTCAACTGGTTGTGTACATTGTGGTTTCGTATGGCCAGTTTCCTTGCAGTTTGAGCATCTCCGTGCCCTGTGTTTCTTCCTGGGTTTGTGTCCTCTCATCCTAGATAGCTCCAACCAAGATTGCCATCTTGATTTCTTCGGTCTCCCCCGACCACGCTTTAGTTCTGGAGGAAAGCATTCTCGTTCCTCAATATGTTGTGACACGATAGGATATATATTCTCTGAGTATCCTGCATACAGATAATTCTTTGAGTACAGTGGACATACAAGTGTGGAGATATGCAAACCAGCATGTATTCCAGCAGCTATAGCATGAGAGCAAGGTATTTTCTCCACTCCATAGACACCACAATCACACTTTGCATGTTCCAAATCAACCACACAGTCCATTTTGCCACCTTTGACAAAGAAATGCCATCCATCAATTGGTTCGACCGTCATCGTACCCGCTATCTCTTCTCGAACAGCAAGCAAGTATTCAACACCCCCGCTATGTTCAGTTGTGAGACTCAAAGCATCTTGTCTCCTTTTCCAATACCATTTTCCTAACTTCTGCCTTATGAACTCCAGCAGGAACGTAATCGGAAATCCTCTTGCTCGCTTCAGTGCGGAATTAATAGATTCAGCAATGTTGCTTGTTTTTATGTTGAACCTGTTCCCCTTACAATAAACCCTTGACCATAGCCTGACGTCGGCTTTCTCCAAATACGTTGCAAGTTCCGGGTTTGCACTCCGTATCTCAGCCATGTACCGGTCAAAATCGTAAACCGTGTGAGCATAAGCAGCCCCTTTCACCAAGTACATGAGATGTTTCCCTTTAAACTTTTTGACAATGTTATCTTGAAGGTGATAATAACATATTCCTCGGGTTGCCCAAGGAAACACCTTATCACACGCACTTTTAATGGCCTTGTGCCGGTCGGAGACTATCACCAGAGGCTTGTCATGAGATATACAACTAGCCAATTTTGTGAAAAACCATTCCCAAGAAGGTATATCTTCCTCATCCACGATCCCAAAAGCCAATGGGAATATCTGAAAATTGCCATCTTGTGCGGCTGCAACTAACATAGTTCCTCCATACTTTCCACTTAGGTGAGTTCCATCCACCACAATGACCCTTCTCTGATACTTAAAACCTTTGATAGAAGCTCCAAAAGAGAGAAATAGATACTTAAATCTTTTCATAGAATCAAGTTCTATCGCCGTGATAGAATCAGGATTTGCAATGGAGATTTGCTCGAGATATGATGCCAGACGCGAATACCCTTCTTCTGCTGATCCTCTCACCAATCTTTGTGCATATAACAGTGCTCTGTATGAAGTGGTGTAATCAAGCGCCATGCCAAACATGTTCCTCATTGCATCAGTGATATGCTGCGGAGTTATCCCATCAATGATTCCAACACGATCAATGAAAAGACTACCTACATACTTCGGAGTACAGTGTCTCCGCTGAGCGATTCGGTCTCCCGCTGAGCATAAATGTTTTTCCACATACTTTGTTACCCAAAACGTGTTTGTCCCATGTTTGACACTCGCTCTGACCTTCCATCCACAATAGCTAACCGGACATGTTGCCACAACGAGAGTTTTCGTTGATTTGTATAATCTGAAAGAAAACTTACCCCTCACTGCTGCCAACCGCAGCTCTGAAAGCAGTGCACCCTTGCTAACAAAACTCTGGTTGACATAGATACTGGTACCATTCGATTTTCCTCCTTCAATAGCATTTGTCTTAGCATATGTCTTTTGGATTTCTTCAAAACAAATATTATCATCATCTTCCTCGTCCTCATCTGGAACCTTTCCATAAAGACTGTAATCCCCACCATTCTGATCCGTTTCACCAACAATAGAATTATCAGCATCCTCCTCCCCATTTTCCTCCTCCTCATTATCACCAACATCTTCAAAACATTCATCAGCTTCATCATCATCACCAACATCTTCTTCCCATTCACCAGCTTCATCATCATCACCAACATCTTCTTCCCATTCACCAGCTTCATCATTATCACCAACATCTTTTTCCCATTCACCAGCTTCATCAATATCCCTTTTCTCTGAAACCGTTTCGACCTTGCTGCGGCTTGATACACAAAGACATACTCTATGGGTTTTGAGTATCTCCAGCAAGTTTCGAACTTGTCTATCACTTGTAACATGAATGGGAAGACTGCCTGGAGCCATCATCATTTCTGCTGGTAATGAGTAGCTAATCTCCACACTCACTGTTCTCATGTCCAGGTTATAATCTTCTTGAGCCATTGCAACAAGTTCAGCATGTGTTGAATCTTCATTCAATAAAAACAATCTTGCTCCTTTGAGATCATCAACCACAAAATCCCAACGGAAATCTCTCAACAACCATTCTCCATACACTGCATGTAACTGAAAAATCATCTGCAAATATTCAAAATAAAACACATTAGTAAACATAGAGAAAATGAAGAAGTTCAATAAACATTGCCGCAGACGACTTAGCATTAAGTCGTCCAGAAGACTTAAAGGTAAGTCGTCTAAAGAGGTCACTTTTGCAATTGAAAATTAAAAGGGACGACTTAATTCTAAGTCGTCCGGCTTTGTTTGTTAAAAAAAAAACTTCAGACGACTTATATATAAGTCGTCTACGAGAAACGGGCTAGTTTTGCATTTGACCGAATCGTGTCAGATCTTTGACTATTTCTGGACGACTTATAATTCAGTCGTCTCTGGGAAAGTTAAAATTTCAATATTTTATGAAAACTTGACGACTTACGTGTAAGTCGTCCTAGGTTAGTTTTGTAATTGAAAAATAAAACTTGAAATTTAACTTTCTCCAGACGACTTAGATGAAAGTCGTCCAGCTAAACGACTTAATTTAAGGTCGTCCGGGATAAGCAAGGTTTGACCAGAAAATTGGGAAAAATTCTGGACGACTTTGCTTTCCCCGGACGACTTTAAATTAAGTCTTCTGGAGGGACGACTTTATATTAAGTCGTCTGGTTAAAGTTAAATTATGAAGTTTTATTTTTCAATTACAAAACTAACCTAGGACGACTTACACGTAAGTCGTCAAGTTTTCATAAAATATTGAAATTTTAACTTTCCCAGAGACGACTGAATTATAAGTCGTCCAGAAATAGTCAAAGATCTGACACGATTCGGTCAAATGCAAAACTAGCCCGTTTCTCGTAGACGACGTATATATAAGTCGTCTGGAGTGTTTTTTTTTAACAAACAAAGCTGGACGACTTAATTTAAGTCGTCCGTTTGACCAGATGACTTACTAGTAAGTCTTCTACGCGAACAGATCTTGAAAAAAAATTCAAATTCGTACCTTAAACTAGGTGAGATGACTTCGTTTGCACACAGGTCTTCTCCAACCACCCAGAACCTCAAACGAAAGCAACCGTAAGTCAAAACGAAAGAAATATGGCTCTGTCAACCATAGCCCATATTTTGAATCAAAAGCTTGAGTTTTTTGGATGAATATAGAGAGAAAGTGAAAGAAATGTTGTTTTTAGTTCATAACAATTGAAACAGAGAGAGTGTAAAGAGATTTACGTGCATTAAAGGGCAATAAAAGCTCCAAACAGTTCGTACAAGGTTGTTGCCACTATTCATTGCAGTGGCAATATTGTAAATACTTGAAGAAGATGAGGTTGAGACAGTAAAGAAGCCATTTTTGAAAAAAAAAAAAAAAAATGTTAATGGCATTTTCGTAGATAAAATGCAGGTGTAGGGTTAAAATCTCAAAAAAAAAAGGAGTCAAAAGAAAAGGTTAGTTTTCTGTTTGACTCCAAGTTTTGAGTCACTTTTGCAAAAAGCCCTATAAAAAAATATTTTACTTTATATTCTTATAAATATTCAAATCAATTCATAAAAGAAAAACTACATTCAGTTATATCATTTTTATTTTAAACATAAAATAAATATATTGTTAGTTTATATAAAATATAATCTAATATTAAACCAAATAATAACATTCATCTTACAAAACAGGCTATATGCTTCATAACAATCATGATTACTCATTACATTAATATGTTCACCATTATCTTAGCGAGTTATACAAACTTTAAATATTAATCAATTATGTAAAATTTCCAAACATTATGAAGATATTTGTATGGTTGATGGTAAAATTCATAGTTACTTTATAGATTCATTTATATATGTTATTAGAATGACATAAAGAGTGAAAATATATTGAAATAATCATTATTTTGAGATACACGTGATCAATTATGTGTTTTTCCCTTCATGTTTCATTTAAAAATTACAAATTTATTAAAATTATGTATTTATATTGGAAAAATCTTACTTAAGACATGGAATCCAGCAAATTATGATATTTTCTTAAGTTTTAGTCACCAAATTTATAACACTGCATTTAAAAACAATATATTTTGTTCACATATTGATTAGTAAGTTTTCATCCTATAAACTATTAATTTTAGCATAAGTTTCAGAAATAGTTTATAACTAAAAACGTTCATTTTATGTATCCTCATTTTTCATTCCAAATACTTCTATATATAGTTTTTCTAAAATGTATTTAAATTTTAATATCGTTCTCCTCCACGAACAGCGGAGGTTCCCCGATCCTAGTGAATATAATTTAAGATATAATATTATTAGATCACATTATGAGATTTTGATTGATTAGTGGTGTATTCACTCTCTAATTACTTAAGGTTATTTTAACTTTTAAGAAGCAGCGATTCATTATTATATGTACCCTCTCTCACAACATTTGGTGTCGGCTTAACAATAACAGCTTTCCTGTTTTTTTAAAAAAATGTTTTTAAATGTTTTCACAAGTCTGGCTTATGTCTCATAAGTTATGGAGATGATATTGAGTGCACACAAAAGAAAATGAAGATGATATTGAAAGAACAAGAGGTCTAGCTTTGTTGGATTCGAGTTGCAGGGATATTACAAGAGCTTCCAATGGAAAAAAGCGGTTCATGTTCTGATAATTTCAAGAAAGGGTTGATTTGAATTTGGAATCCTTTATAATCCATGTGATAAAGACTCCTTGGGAAATTTAGCTTTGAAAATGGTTGTTGAGGTTCCTTCAAGCGATAGATTGAACCGCTCTCTCCAAGACATCCTTTTTAGTGTTGAGTTTGGTCGAGATCCCGACTGCAGCTTCATCTAATGACATGAAACTGAGAATGGAAGG
Source organism: Brassica napus (assembly GCF_020379485.1). Taxonomy (NCBI): domain Eukaryota; kingdom Viridiplantae; phylum Streptophyta; class Magnoliopsida; order Brassicales; family Brassicaceae; genus Brassica; species Brassica napus. The sequence continues at coordinate 58,571,693 of NC_063446.1, read as the reverse complement.
CATCAATATAGAATTAGGCGTAAGAAAGAGGTACCTTGTTAAGTGATGGGATATATCAAACAAAGTTCTGCATTGAAAGTTTAGACAAAGAGTGTCCAATTATATAAATATATGTCTAACTATAATTAGTTCGAGGCCTTTTGAGAAGAAATTGATATAAATAGAGTTGGACATGCATGGGCTCACTAAATATCAACAATTGGTATCAAAACGGAATGACGAGAAATCTGCAAGAAGACCAAAATACCTTTCGAGATATGAATGAGAGATATTTGGCAGAGATCAAGTCAGAAGATCTTGAAAGTTCAGTTGTGAGACACAAGATGAGTGTGGTCTTTAAATTGAAGGGGAGAATGTGATATATCAAACAAAGTCCACATTGTAAGTTTAGACAAAGAGTGTCTAACATATAAAGAGATAATCAACTCTAATTAGTACAAAACTTATCCAAAAATAAATCCATGCGGACTAGCCTAAGCTCAAAATAGACAATATCAGGACAATTGAAAATTGGACATGGGATCACTAAATCACAAGTGCTCCGGGGCGGAACCAGCTCTATATCTAGACGGGGGCACATCAAGTTTTTTCATTATGTCTAGCTGTAAATCATAAAAACATTACATAAACTAGTACTAATCAGTTAAGGAAATTCAAAATCAGTGGGGGGCACATGCCTTCGTAGGTCTTCGTGTGCGTCCGCAAGTGCTTCATTATGTCTAGTCTTAGCTTCTTCAAAACTACATGCAGCAAACTGCCTTGCCGTCCAAGGACAAGTTCATCATTGGGTACTTGTCAGAGAAATCCTGGAAGATTAGATAAGCTTCCTGTCTCTTAGATAAACATTATAATTAAGGCTGTAACTGGTAAATTAAAATGAAATTGATGGAACAAGAAAAAATAGAATGATAGGAATAGAATACTGCAAAAAATGTAATGAAATTCATTCATGAACAAATTTGTTATGGAATAATTTTTTTGTATTTTATCTAATTACTTTTGGAATTGATGGAATGACCATTCCATTCATAGCAAATAGTAAAAAATATATGTGGAATTAATAAAATCAACTCATTTCATTCTAAAATATTGTAATCCAGTTGTATCCTAAACAAAAATATTTTTTTTGCATATTTTTTACATAAACTTTTAATCTAATTATAAATAAATTTTATTTTTACTGTATATAATTATAGAAATCTTTATTAAATCAAAATCATCCAAGACTTTTTCATGTGTGGTGAATTTTTCTTAGACCCTCTTTAAACATTCATCTTGATAAAATAATACACTAAGGGATTTCACCCGGTACTGGAGCCAGCTCGTTCTTACTGAATTTCACTTCATCGTAGAACGTTGCACGCACTGTCCTTCCTCCAAAGAATCGCCCATCGAGGTCTACAAGGGCTTTAGTTGTTTCCTCGGGCCTTGAAAACTGAACAAAGATTCTCACTGCTTCGTGCGTAGGGAAGTTTGGTTCAGTGATCTCGAATATCAGTACACGAGTCACTGTTCCGTATTTGCCACACTCCGTTCCCACCTCCTCTTCTAGCTCATCGTCTACTTCTCCAGGTCCAACCTTGAATATAGGTGAGATGTGTCAATCGAGCGCAAATACATTAGTAATAACTCTCCAGCAACAAGTAATTGTTTATGGTGAACAAACAATCAGATTGACAAGAGTGATGCCAGCGTTCAATACAATCGATGCATTCACATACCGAAATTTCTCTGACATACTAGACACAAGAAACGTTTCACAAATACGAAAACGATGTGACAAAATATTTACAGAATCCGAAAACCAATAAAATTTCCTTCAAGCACATGCCAACTCCCCAAGTTTCATTTCATATACATAAAACTCTCTAGTATCTGGAAAATCAAAGCATGGAGGATCAACTTATTATGCTAAATCCCCTAGAACCAAAGTATGGTCACAAATGCCTAGTAAACTATTCGAGGGGAAGATAGTCTAACTTCTGCATCTGAAACGTTGTTTCCAAAGAAGAGACAATCTCTCAATTCTACAACAACCCATCAGTTCACTAAACTAACATTAATATGAGCCACAACAAAGAATCTTCATCATGTTAAAAATGCAAAAGCTTTTTCAGCTTAAAAGAATCACGAAAACAGCCATTAATTCACATAGACATCTTCGTTAACAGCATTCCCAAGTGCCCTCACATTCAAGCAAAGGCTATTGATCTAACATGCTGCCAACAGTTTGAAGTCACTATGTTAAAGCTAAGACCACAACAAATGAGCGTATCGTTAGCAGACCGTTGTAAATCAATTGGCAGCAAAGTGTGTCCGTCCCCTAATACAAAAACAAGCTCCACAATTAAGAAGGCATACCATGTTTCTAAGAAGCAAGACCCTGGTTGGTTCTCCACTGATACTCACACCCTTGACGACCTTCTTCTCACTAGCATTAACAATAACACCAGCTCTCCGATCAGTCTTCTTAGCCATCAAGGGCGTGGTGATCCCTTGCTCAGACTTGCCAAGCCCTTGCCCTTGTTTCCACCCCATCTTCGCCATCATCCTCTCCGCAGCCGTCATCTGCCCGCCCGCCCCAACTCCCAACCCGCTCGTCTCCGACGTCCCCATGCTAAACCCGTTGTCAACGTTGTTCCCAGGCGGAGAAGAGGATCTCCCACGCTTCCCACCGCCGCTCATGGCGGCGCGTCTCTTCCACGCTTCCTCGCCGGAGATATTCAGCGGAGTCTGATCAAAACGATCTCGTTCTCTCTCCTTCTCCCTCTCTTGCCTTTCTCTGTCTCTCTCCTCCTCCTCGTGCCGTCTCTTGTCGAGCTCTCGTTTCATCTCAGCTTCCATGGCTTTCTTCTTCTTCTCCCTCCTGTAGTCTTCGTAATCGTTGGGTCTAGCTGGATCGTACTCTTCGATCACCGATGAAGTCACGCCAACCAACGCCGGTTGCGATGCCGCCGGAGTGAGAATCGACTGGGAGGAAGGAGGAGGAGGAGGAGGCTTGGGCTGCGACGGGAGAGGCTTGGGCTTGTTCTGAGGTCTGATGATAGTTTGCGTCGGAGCAAAAGCGGGTGGTTTGCGAAGGGTAGGCGGAGCCATCTTGGTGCTGCTGGACCAGACGGAGGAGGAGTTTCCGGTGGGTTTGTCATCATCCGACGGCGGAGGAAGATCTCCGTACAATCCACCTAGCATTTTCGGCGTCTCCTCAGCTCGATTGAATCACGGTTTGCTTTCAATTGAAAGAGGATCAGCTGGGCGAAATTAGGGTTTTAATTTTCCGATCTTATGTTTTTAATTAAAAAAGAATAAAAACAAAATAAGAAAAATCGTTATGAACCGGATCATAACCGAGAGATTATGATTTGTAATCTTTCCATTTATTTATGACGGTGTAATCTCCTATATAAGGAACTTCTATGATATGAATAAAGATAGACCTTTCCATTACTTTTATAACACGTTATCAGCACGAAACTCTAAATCCCTAAGCTAATACCCAAATCGAAAAATCTTATAACCCTAAAACCCTAACCCTAGCCGGCGATCCGACGAACCCTAAACCCCGATCGCGTCTCTTGTTCCCGCATCTGTTCTAGCTCGCGTCCCCGATTAGCTTCAGCCCAAGGCGTTCCCGATCCTAGCTCAGACGTTCGCGACCCGAGAGCAGCTCCAGCACGCGACCTCTTCCTCGTTCGCGACAACATCAGTCAGCTTGCGTCCGACGATCAAGGCGTTCCCGATCAAGCAACAAAGGACATCCGCGACCCGATAGAAGCGACTCGATCCATTCCAGCTCGCGTCTCGTTCGTGTCCAGCTCGCGGTTCAACTCCTTTGGTGGTCCGATTCAACAATCATCTAAGGTTAAAAGGTAATTCAAAACCTAAGAATCTCTAATCGAACATGGATTGATTGATAAAGAATGAAACCCTAAAACCCTAATCTTTATGAATCAAAACCATAGGGTAATAAATCAAAAATCCTAATTGAGTAAATCGAAGCTCTAAAAGTTCGATACCCCAAACCCTAAATCATGTTCCTACATGATTAAAACCCCAAATCGGTTTTTACAAGTTAAAATCCGATAAATTCTAACCCTATATCTATAAACCCTAAATAATATAAGTATCAGAATTAATTATACTATAATTATCAAATCACATATTAAAACCCTAATCGAATATTTTGAAATCAAAACTGTTTTCGGTTTTGATCATTGAGGTTTTAAATCTGATTGAATCGGATGCTATGTTGCTAGAATTGTTTGACCATTAAATTGATAGATTTATTTTCTCATCCTACTTGGTTAATTGTTCATCTGATTTAAAATTGTTTAAACCGACCAGCCTGTTAAAACATTGATTGAATCCGATAGGTTGCTAGCTTGCTTTGCTTATATAATCCAATAGGTTGATAGATTGATTGAGGTTTACTTGTTTAAAATCCAAATGATCTGATTGCATGATTCTTGAGGTTTAATATCAACTGCTAGTATTGATAGTTTTGTAATCTGATATGTTTTAAATAGAAACCCTAAATAATTCGTATGATAGGTTATATTGATCTGATTTGGATGTCTTTGAGAATTGAGAATCCGTATGCTAGGTTGATAGATTCATGATAAAATCTAATGTCTTGAGGTTTAAGATTGTATGCTAAGCTCGATTAAATTGATTGATCTGATCATATGTTTTTGAGGTTTGATAAATTCGGATACTAGATAAATTATTTACACATGGTTTATGCTAAATACCAATCAGCCTTGAAACTGATTCGTTGAAATTCATGCTTCAAATCTATATTCTAGTATTGCTAAAATCAGCCTTGAAACTGATTCATTGAAATTCATGCTTGAAATCTATATTGTAGTATTGCTAAAATCAGCCTTGAAACTGATTGAGTGATTAATAAATATTTTTACTAGTCTTGCTAAAATCCATTGATTGTTAAACCCTAATTGCATGATTAATTGAATCTGTTTTTGCTAGTCTTGATAAACCATAATATTATGAGCACATAGAAATAGTACTGCTTAGACTTGCTAGAAATTGACTGATTGATTAAATACCTTTAAGATTGATAGTCTCAATGTCCTCACAAGATTGAAATCCGAATTGATTGTTTTTAAGAGTATGGTCGCATGAAAATTATACCTAAATATTGAGTGATATATAATTTGAGATGTCGAAAATCAACATGGATTTTGCTGCCCTAAATCTCTCTGGAGATAATTATTTACGGTGGGCATTGGATACAAAGATTATCCTAAAGTAAAAAAAAAGACTTGGTGAATATATCATAGAAGGCAATAATGCCAAATGAGAAAGATTGATACAGGGCAATATTAATTATTAGCCATCATCTTATTAAGAGTCTCAAAGACAGTATCTGACTATAGAGAATCCTCTAGACCTTTGGACAAAGTTAAAAAAATCGAGATATGATCACCAAAGAACGGTGTTATAACCAAAAGCTCTATTTGATTGGAGGAATCCCAGAATCCAGGATTATAAGTCCGTGGATGAGTGTATTGCTAACTGGGCAAAATAATGGATTACTGATGAGAAACAGTGAATTGAGACCTCCTGGATTAACCTCATTACCTGATACCAATAAGGCCGCAGAAGAAAAGAAAAAAAAGGTAACCACGTCCAGAATGATAGACCACACGGTCATAGCCGTGGAGGGTGGAAATGACGTGGTCATGGCCACTATAACACATTTGGCCTTGGAAATCACTATGGCAGAAGCCGTGGGAATCACTATGGCAGAGGCCGTGGGTATCACTATGGCAGAGGCCGTGGATATCAACCCAATTTGAGCCATGGTCAAGGCAGTGGTTGTGGTATATCCTTTAAACCACAAAGCTCGACCAAATCAGTGTGTCATAGATGTGGAATGGGGAACCATTGGGCTAAGATATGAAGGACTCCCAAACATTTTTGTGACCTCTATCAAAGAGAGTCCGAAAGGGAAGAATCATGAAACTCACTTGGTCTATAAAGATGGTGAAAATAATTTCGAACATGATCAGGATGATCTTATGGAATATGAGACTTATGATTGCCTAAAAGAATCAAGTTGATAATCTGATTTCGACATCAAACTTGTGTGATTGCTTTGCTTGTATGCTTTCTCTGATTTTTATCTTCTTGAATTTATTTCTATTACATTGTCTGCTTAGATTAAATGAATGAATGATTTTTCTATATGAGTACACTGAAAAACACCAATATAAGTACTAAAGCAGGTATCGCCAGTCTGAAAGAAAACTATGGCTAGGCTAATATATTATTGCCTAAGGGTATGCATCTAGAAATCAGTGATGCCTTATATTTACCCAGCTCTAAGAGCAAGAGTAGCCTATTGAGTTTTAAAGATATAAGAATGAATGGTTTCCATATTTAAACAATGGGGGAAGGAAAAAAAGAGTTCCTTCAGATATATGTATAAAATCGCCCAAAGCCATAATAAGTCCTAAAGACAATACCTGCATTCTCTACTGGCCTAGACTATGCATAGATCAGTATGATAGAGGCTAAAAGCCTGCGAAAATATACACTTTATGGCACGACCGGATTAGCCATCCTGGTCCAAACATGATGCAAAAATTGATATTCAAGAGGAACACATTAAAAGATAAGAAGAGTTATCCCAAAGAATCTCACGTGTGTAGCATGTACACAAGGGAAACTCATTAGGCCATCACCAGTAAAACGGCTACGAGCCCCTTTTTCATAATAAAGACTATATGTCTAGATAATACTGGTGAATACATGTCCCAAGCGTTTAAATGATTATGGTATGTCCATGGGGGTAAGTGTGGACAATTCTGTGATACATGTCCATACCAAGAATGGCTTGGCCGAAATCTTTTAAAACTCAAATAGCTGATTGATAGACCATAACTTATGAGGTCAAAACTCCCATTCTCAGCTTGGGCCACACGAAATTTACATGCACCTAAGTTAATATACATCAGGCCATTTAGTGAGCATAGATATCCCCTATCACAATTATTAACGGGTCAAGAGCCAGACATACCCCATCATAAGACATTTGGATGTGCTGTCTATGTATTAATTGCTCCACCACAGAGAACTAAGATGGGACCTCAAAAGGAGGATGGAGATATATGTTGGATATGATTCTCCCACAATAATAAATTACTTTGAGCCAACTATGAGTGATTATATTTGAGGCCATGTACATGGATTATTTTAAAACCAGGAGGAGAAAAAAATAATAAAGCTGGTAAAAGAATGGTAAAAGAAATACAATGGAATCAACCATCAATGTCTTGGCAAGATCCTCGGACTAAAGAATGTGAAATAGACGTCCAAAGATTATACATTTACAAAGCTAGCTAATCAAATGCAGACACATTTGCTGACTCGAAAAAGAATGACTAAGTCATATATAAATCAGCTTGTAAAGCACCAACGAATTTGATGTCCAAGAAGAGATACAGTCAAGTTGCTACAGAGTCTAGACAATGTATGAAACGTGGTAGACCAATAGGTTCCAAAAGATAAGAATCCTCGGAAACAAAAGAAAGGTGCAGAGAATGATAATCAAAATCCAAATCTGAGGTTGCTAAGGAAAATCCCAGACATGGAGATAAGGCCGGCCGGCTCTAAGGTACAGGTACCAAACAATGTAGCTTGGGACGCCAAGCTGCAAAGTATTAAAGGTCCTGATAATAATGAATCTCAATCGATTATATCATGTCTGGAACATAATGGAACCAATAAGGAATGTCAACATAAGATGATTTATTTGCATACAAGGTAGCACTTGAATTTATGAATATAAGCGAGGATCATGAACCCACGTCAATATAACAGTGCGCACTCGTAGAACAGATTGGATTGAATGGAAACGTGGGGTTAAATAGTTTAAAGAAGAAAGGCGTATTTGGCCATATGATTAAGACGCCATATAATGTTAAAACCAGTGGATATAAATAGGTCTTGTGAGGAATAGAAATCGTGAGATATAAAGCTGATGTTGCACAAGGATTCTCACAAAGACCAGTAATAGATTATGAGGAGACATACTCATATGTGGTGGATGCAACTACTTTTAGATTTCTCATAAGTCTGGCTATATAAGAGAGAAAATTAGACTTGCAGCAAGTTGATGTTGTGACTGCATATTTATATGGTCCACTGGATAATGAAAGTACTAGAGGGTATTGAGCTGAAAGTACAACAAGTTCTCGAGAACAATATTGATAATCATCAAAGTATATGATCTGAATATCCTAGGAACCTCTGGATACAATTTTTCAAACAGTTGAATATCTCAAGAAAGAGTTTGCGATGAAAGATCTTAAAAAAAAAAACAAAGTTTTGTTTTGGGATTACAGCTTGAGTACATTAACAATGAAATCCTTGTGCATCAAATAGTATAAACAGAAAAGGGTACTCAAGAGATTTAATATGGACCAGTCTCACCCATTTTCTAGTACATGGGCGTGAGATCACTTGTTTTGGACACTGATCCATTCAGTCCAAAGGTGGACGATAAAGAAGTCCATTTAGTCCTGAGATGGACGATGCAAAAGTCTTGTTTTAGACATTGATCTTATTGGTCCATAAGAAGGACGATGAAGAAGCCTTTGATTTTGGTTTATTTTATACTAACCAGCCCAAAGAGGGGTTATTTGGTTTTGTTGATTTGTTTTCAGACAGGTTATGTTTTACACATGGTGGTACACGCATCACAGCAACATCATCCAAGATTTCGTGTGTGTGTATTTGAGGTCGATGACTCAATATGTTCGATCAGATTGTGGCATGGCCGATGGTAAAGAAGAACAAACTATCATGTTCGAGGACGAAGCATATTCTGCTCAAGATCTTCACCACCCACGGATTGCAGAAAATTGGAGAGGTCCAAGGGACCTTCAGTAATGTCCAAATCAGAGGGAGTAATGTGTGTTGTACTCTTTTTCCTTCACCATGGTTTTGTCTCAATTGAGTTTTCCTACTAAGGTTTTAATGAGGCAACATCAAAGCACATTACAAGCTTTAAATGGTTATGGCATCTAAGGGGGAGTGTTATGAACCATATTATAGATAGTTCATAATCAAGAGATTATAATTTGTAATATTTCCATTTATTTATGACGGTGTAATCTTTTATATAAAGAACTTCTATGCTTTGAATAAAGATAAATTTTCTTATTTTTATAAGAAAAATATAATTTTGTTAAAAACCGACATACAATGAGACTTGTGTCGCCGTCTCATCGTGTTTTTCTTTTCCCTTCACGACTATTTTATAAATCTTGCGTTAGACGTTAACGCTCCAATTGATTTGTGCGAGAAAATTTTACATAAACCCTAGAAAACTCTCTTATTGTTCGCGTTTAATTCTTCAGGTACGATTTGCCATCCTCTCTCTCTCTCTCTTTTCAAAAGGTATCTGCTTTTCATCGTCTACGATCGAGAGAAACTTCGAGACTTTGCCTCCTTTGTTGGGATTGAAATTGGTTAAAGGTTTAATTGTTTTTGGTGTTGATTGTTTTATCGGCGCGCAGATATGCCGGTGATGAATCCGTCGTCGTTGTGTATTGGTGCACAACCATTGGTCTTCCTCCCTCCTCGCTTTAATCATCGACCAGCTAATGGTATCTCTCTACTTTTGGGATATACACTTCTTCTTGATTTGCTTCTTGCCACTAATTTATGATTGCTCATGAAAAAACTGATGTTCTTGTAGCATTAGATCCTTGCTTAATCAGATTTCTCAAGCTTTTGATTTTCGTATTCTATTGAATGTTTCAAGTGTTAATAAAAGCTCTTCTTCTTTTTGTTCTGTGGTAGGACAATTTCGTGGGCGTTACTACCCTACAAGAGTTTCTATGCAATTCCACAAGAAACAGATTTTATTTCCTTCTCTCAAGGCAGTTGGAACAAGAGCCGTTGCTAGGAAAGGACTTGATTTCGCCTCTAAGAGCAAAAGATCTCTCTTTGTATGTAACGCTGCGCTGGTAGGTTTCACTCGCTAGTTAAAACATGTTTTTATTCTTGAGATACCTTCATGATTTGCCATCTCATTATCAAACACCAACATCTTTTAAACTATTTGTCTCTGAAAGGCTAGCTGTTTATTTATGCTGATTTATTTTCTTTCTTCTGCAGAATGCAAAATGCAGTCAAGGGCAAACACAGACTATTACACGGGAATCACCAACAATCACACAAGCTCCCACTCATGGTAAATTTTCTCACTCTATTCATGCTTCATCTGGAGCAACCTTGTTTTATGTTTCTAACAAATAAGAAAGTTTTACGAAAAAAAAATGATATGTTGTATGAATCTAGCTAAGAATCAAGCAGTTATTTACAACACATTCCTGACTCTGCCTAATGGCGTTTCTGTTCTAGTTTGCATCTTCAGAACTAAAGTCTAATAAAGCCTTTTTTGCTTGAACATTAGGAAAAGTGAAATCCCCAAAGCTTGATGATGGTGGAAGCGGGTTCCCACCTCGGCATGATGGCGGAGGTGGTGGGGGCGGAGGTGGTGGAGAGAGCTTCTCAGGTGGATTCTTCCTTTTCGGGTTTCTTATGCTCATGGGATACTTGAAAGATTTGGAGGGCGAACATGACAACAGCCACTAAAGGGAGAGGGGATTAAACATGATGCACGACAAGACAAACAGAACCAGCAGAGACAATAGAGTTTACTAGTGCTCCTAGCAATAGGCACCACATCTTTTATCTTTCATCAGTCTTGTTATGAAACAGATAGAATCTTGTTTTCTTTATCAGAGTCGCACATGAAAGAATGACTTGAATACGTATATATAAAAGTCAAGAGTGATTAGAGCATCTCCAAAGACAAATTCATAACTAAATATAACATTTTGTGCATTATAGAAACAACCTTAAATGTGCGGGCTCGAGAGCAACTGCTTTACAATATATAAAAACTTCAACTAGAAAAATGATAAGCTAGTGATTAAATTTTGGTCGACAATATGTCCGAAAGGAAAAGAAAGAATAATAAAAATCGTAGCAAACTATATAAACCAAAGAAAGTATCAGCATGAATTTGTATTACTAGTTACGTTGTGTAAAGCTTAAACTACCTTCTCTGGTTCCTTTACAGCTTCTTCGGTTTCTTTGTCATCTGCCTTTGCTGCAACATCTGCTTCCTGGCTCTTGTCCGTATCCTCCGAGATTGCAGGTTCAGAGCTTTGAGCATTCTCATCCGATTCAGCAGCACTCGAATCTTTCAACTTCTCGGTTATTTCAGCCTCACTTACATCTGGAGAGCTCTCAGTGGTTGCAACTTCACTTGCGTCTGATGACTTCTCTGTGGTTTCATCGCCACATGCACCTGGTGGCGAACCCTCTGCCCCCTTTTCATCGGTATCATCACCATCATCCTCTTTCCCGATTTGAACCTCACCACTGGGCAACATGCTAGCTTCCTCTGGGTTTGAAGAAGGCACAGGGGACTCGGATGTCTCTCTCCATTCGACCCAAGCTGGTGACTTTTCGGCTTCTGGTTCACTCGGATTTTCATAAGGATTCTTTGATGTTGAATCCTCTGTTTCCATATCAACAGGCGAGGAAGAGGCTACACTGTCCTTGAAGTCATCGTCCGCTTCACCTATGACGACATCACCATCCTCATCAGCACTTGGTGAAGGGGAAGCCATTGACTGCTCATTCGCAACTTTTTCATCGTCGAAAGCAAACCAGTTTGAGTTTGTGAAGAGAGAACTGCTACAAAAGACACCATGTTACATTTTTGTAAGTTAAGGCGCCGCATCAACCATATGATGAGAATCAACGGATTGATTTCTACCACAGGAGAAAAGTCCAACACATTACCTCTCCTGATCATCTCCAAGGCGCAAAGAAGATATGACGACTTCTGCAGATTCGTCATCAAAGTAGACATCCTGCAACATAGACTTCGTAAGAGGCTTTCATATTGACTGCTTATACGAACATTCACTTATTTTAGAACATTCAAATCAGACAAAAATAATATAATACCTCATCATCGCCACGTTCCATAGAGCCTTGGGTCTGCAGTGGATATATGAAAATTAACGTTAATGAAAGATCAAACGTTCATTGAATGTAGTCTTCTTGCATCAGATTTCAATATGTCTCAACAATTGAACAGATAACCTTCCAAACTATAATGAAGTATGAGGCTAAATCTAGATAATATAGTAGCAGCTAAGAAAAGGAAACATTAAAACATCACCTCATCCATGTTATCATTGTTGTAAACGCCATATCTAAAGGCCTGGCTCAAGTTGTTTGCTAAGGCTGCCACATCATAGTCTCTATCGTGGTAATCATCATCATCGCTATCTCTATTACGATCATGGAGTGAAGTTGGCCTCCTGTTAGGAACAATATCAGTAAAAGGAATTATCAATATACTACAATAACCATCACTACTGCCCTTATCTAACATTTGTCACCCCCTAAGGAACTTCCCAAAAACAAGCCCTTATTGCCATCTACTGGGACGGTCTAATCACATTTAACGTATCGTATATCTTGATTACTACTAAAGCAGATTACACAAATGTGACAAACTTCTATAACAAAATACTCTTTGAGTATAACCTCTGCTTTTGGTCATATTTAAAAACAGAAGCCTGATTCATAAAGGTTTCTTCAAGTCTAGTAAAACTCCCACCAAGAGGAAATAATACATACCCGCAAGCCCAAGAGTAGACATTTTCCAATGTATTACGCTTTGACAGAACATCTGTCTGCCAATCCACCCATTCGCTATTTTCCTGGTAGAAAACGTAAAAAAAAAAAGGAATCTTGAGCAGGATGTGAGGAGTTTGATACTAAAGACCAGCACCTACAAGGCTAGAGCCTTTCTCAACATTTCACATGCAAACACGCTATCAAGTAAATATCTTCGAGAGAAATCAAACAGCGGTAAAGGACTGAGCAGATTGCTTTTGACCATCGGCAAGAATTATACATACAGCAAATGTACGGAAATATCATACTCTCATAAGGAAAACTCAAAAGACTAGGAATAGCAATTATAATCACTTGTATTGAATATTTTCAAGTCCAACAAACTAACCATTTGCGCTTCATATCTACATGCACATGATGAATGTGTGGCAAGCAACTATAACTAATAAAGTTAATGAGACATAACTGTGGTCTACCTGCAAATGTGACTGAATTTCGACATTACTATTAGCTAGTTGAAGAAGTTTGTTCGAGATACGAGTCAAATGACCAATGCTTCCAATCCTGAGTGGCTTTCTACCTTCTGCAGGGACTGTCGGCTGAAGCTGAGACATCACATGTAAACCAAGTCAATTGATAATGATGCCAACCCAAGACATTAGCAATTATGCATCTTCACCTTATCAGAATCAGCTGCAGTCAATATGGGGTCTTTTTCCGCCTCTAGCATACTACCGATAAGATTGCATTCATTGAGAAGATGGTCGAGAAGTTGAGAGTTTTTGCTCTCCAAACATGAGAGAATCACATTCTCCACATGGTGATGTACAAAATTGTTGTAGGGATACCTGAGATAATTGCACCACAATTTAGCAGAGCAGTCTGTTTATCATCAAAGGAGAAAATATAATCTCCCACTTACTCGAAGAACAAGTCCAACACTCTTTTCACCACTCCAAGTCGAATTATTTCCTTCTCCGCTGCTTCACTACCGACTGTGAGTAAGACTGAAATAAATTCTACAATCTAGGAAAAGGAAACGAAGTCAAATCTTCATTTGTAGTTCAAAAATTAGAAATTATAATCCATAACGGTGAATTATACATTTATTTTGGAAGAACAAATCATACAAATGTGAACAACCTTTAATCTGTGTTTTCCAAGGGGTGGCTGCAACTTGCCATACGTTGTTAACAGAACGCCCTCAGTAGATGATACATTCAAAAGCATGAGTAAATCACCTGCACAGTAGACGCATATTACACACTGTCATAACAGCCAATAGAGTAATTAACATTGCAGACCACCACTATACAGAAAAAAAAACACAGACGTATTGAAAGCAAAATGGCAAAAATGATAGTCTGTACAGATCAGGAAAAAAATACAGGTCTACCAATTTCCATACTAACAAGCAACAAATGTGCATAGAAATCTGTTTGTAGGTCTTAAACTTACAAGACATCCTTCCCAATACGTAGCATTTAAGAAGTCAACACACAAGCGCAACTACATATGAAAATTAAACAACCATACTGCATTCCTCACCTAGGCTTCCAAGCATTCCCTCCACTGTCTCGGGGTTAGTTACCATGCTTCCAGTAAGTTGACGACCATATATATGATAAGTCCCCAATGTAAACCTCTTAGGATCCAGCAAAGATATGCATACAGACAATGAATTAACCAGAACAGACTTAGGCCGTGAATCTTCTAAAGTATGTTTTAACAACCTTCCAGTGCAGCTGTATCAAATTGTACAGGGATCAACACGATAAGTCAATAAACTATAAAATTTCAAAAGCATCAACGACTATATGAAAACAATAGCCAAAGCTGAGAAAAGTCTACCTGGGGCTCGAAAGTTTCGTTGCAAGACCAGGGGGTGCGTATCTTGCTACAGTACAAAGAATTTCAGCTGCGTTGGCATGTACCTCAGGAGAATCCTACAAAATAAAACAAAAGTCTCCAAGATATCAGTAAATAACATTGCCTGGGAAGATTGAATAAATCTAAAATAAAGGAGGAAAGCCATAAGACTATCCCATATTACAAGAAAAGTAATCTAGCTACTGAATGAAACCTACTGAGGAGCCAAACTTGTCCACAATCATCTCTAAGACATCTGTATCTTCTACCCACTGCATTGCACTTGAGTAGTTTGAATACAGGTGTTCATCAGTACCGAGCAGACGTTTTAAAACCTGAAAACCAGCAATAAGTTAGAGTCTAGAAAACTAGTATTCTACAGAAATCTAATCTACAACTAATGGCTATCTAGTATTCGTGTTACAAAAAAAAAAAAAAAAAAAAAAAAAAAAAAAACTAGTATTCTACAGAAATCTAATCTACAACTAATGGCTATCTCCTATAAGAATTACAACCTTCACTGTTTACAGACAATAATAATTGAAAAATTCACTGGTGTAAAAAAAAAATTTATATAGCAAAATCACCATGACAAAAATGAGAGCAATATTAGCAGTATTTACCATTGTTCTCATCCTCATTACTGGGTCTATTACTATTGCTGTCGTAAACAGATCATAAGTACTTTGAAGGAGAGGAACACATGAAAATTTTACAACTATTCAGTGTGTCCTCACGTAGATGTGTAATAAACGTAAAGTCAAAATCAGAAGTTCATGAGACACAAATAAAAGTGAAAACCAACCTCCATTATAGATGTAATACCAATCAAATCAACAAGCTGCTTCAGTATTTCTTGATGATCCTGATAGCACGAGACACTCGAGGTTAATATAAATAAATTCTGTATAAACTCCAGATGTTAAATGGTGTTTGAAGTAGTGCTAACTACTGTAACAATTATCAAAATTGTATCAACATAGTTAGATTGGATTTTGTTGGTTAGGAAAAACTTACTTCATTACTTAAATAGCAATACAAACCTTTACAATATCTCTAACTGTTTAACAGCATAATTTCAAGCTACACAGATAATTTTAAGTGTACAAGAAAGTAGCTAGCTAATGGTTCAATAATTTTAAGAACAAAATGCTAATGCTAACTAAGTTCAAGTCATCCTTAAATACTCGGGTAAACAAAACCAACTTACTTTTATGAATTGCATGAAAGGGATCGTCTTCCGAACCAATAGACAAATGACCACCTAGTAATAGAGATGTATTAGAGAACACATAGACGAAATATAAATAGAGCCCTACAGGTGGGAAAGATCTCTATGAGTTTTCTGAAAATTACAAAATCGTTAAATGCTAAATACCTTGCTGAAGTACCCGACAAGCAATGAGTTATGGGTTTCTTTAGCTTCCAGAAACGAAAAGAGCAATAACATCAACTGCAAAAAAAGAAGACATCACAAGAGGCAAGAAACCCTAAATCCTCAATCACACTTAAAAAGCATAGATAC
The DNA here is from genome assembly GCF_020379485.1 of Brassica napus. Taxonomy (NCBI): domain Eukaryota; kingdom Viridiplantae; phylum Streptophyta; class Magnoliopsida; order Brassicales; family Brassicaceae; genus Brassica; species Brassica napus. Next base: position 58,555,603 of record NC_063446.1, on the reverse strand, counting down.
AGAAGGATATAATAGAGTGAATGTCTACCTCCTCATCCTCGACTAGCGTTTTAAGTATCATTTCAATCTCACATGTGAAAATTTCACAGGCAACGAAAGGAAACCTGGAACACATTAAAAGAAAAATACCAAATTGTTTATCCATCAAAAAACAATCAGCAAAAAAAAAAAACAACAATAGCATACACTTACTTGAATGTTGGCTTCTTCTCCACATCGTCGAGAGGCTCCTCTATTATGTACCTAATCAGCTGTTCCACTTGCACTCTTTCTCTCAAACTGAAATAAAAATTCCCAATGTTTATTTAGCCAAGCTTTCAATGTGGAAATATCAAAAGAAGTTAGATCATCTTCAGATTAAAATCATCACTGATGAATAAATTCCTCTCCCAGAAGTAAAATAAAGTGGTGAGGAGAGCATACAAATTCAAGAGACGTCCATTGAGGGATTTGCATTCTTGAATGATTTCATCCTCGTCAAGAAGCTCCTCTAACGTGAAACCATCTTTGTCCAGAATTGCTTCAACCTGCGAAACCAAAATTCGTAGATTCAGAAAGCACATAAGAATACGATCGAATAGCTAGCAGCCAAGCTAAACTTACGGCGGAAGCCGTAGACAACCCGGCCATTCGCCAGAACATCTTTCCAGCTCAAGAAAACGTCGAATTGCTCCCGCCTCCACAGAGATTCCGATTCGCCCAGAGAAATCGAAGAAGGAGACTCGATTTTGGAAACAAGTTACCCCAACCGTAGAATCTGTGAATCGATTGAACAGAATTCGATCTGAGATGGGGATGTGAGCGACCAAGAGAACCTTCAATTGCGGGACGGGTAAGTGCTTTGCGATAGAACACACAAAAAACAAATTACAATTGTTTTGTTTCTTTGGAAAATAAAACAAAAATGAATTTATTTTCGGACAAATCTCCAAAATATCACTTTTCTAAGTTTATATCACAAAAATAGCACTCAAAAACTAAAATGACTAAAATAGCACATTTCTAAGTTTATCCTTTGAAAATTTTAATTTTTTTATTTTTCAAAATTTGAAATCTTATCCCAAAACCTCATTTCTCAACTCTAAACCCTAAACTCTAAACCCTAAACCCTAAACGCTAAACTCTAAACCCTAAACCCTAAACCCTAAACTCTAAACCCCACCCTTTAACTCTAAACCCTAAGTTTATGACTTTTGATAAAACATTAAGTGCTATTTTTATAACTTTTGACCTGCTAGTTTAAGAACAAAAACTTGATTTATTGCTATTTTTATCTTTTTCTCTTTATTTTCGTCCCAAGTAGTGGTCCATGTTCAACATTGCGCGTTAGTTAGTTGTGAGACAAATAATAATTACGCCCCTCCCAAGTTTTTATTATAAACAGACCACATTACAAACACTATGTGTTGTTGACAAATTTGAAATTTTCTATTGGACAAATATTAATGTTAATGAAAATTTTCGGTAAAAAAAAACAGACCACATTCCAGACACTATGGCTACACGGGGGGTAAATGGTGACATAAAGAACTTTGAAGAATAATCATTTCCTACTGCTCATTTCTTAAAAAATATATCATTTATGAGGAATATTCGAATTTAAAAAAATTATAGAATAAAAACATTTCTTATCAAAATTGATATGTACTAAAAGTAATAAATATTTTTTTTCTTTTTTTATTTTATGTTGTTCCTATTCGTTTTTTTTCTATTTATTCATATTCATGTTTTAACCGTCACCTAGTCAGAGCCTATTATATTGACAAATTTGAAAAATAGACCTCACTGTTTCTTTTCTTTTTTTTTCTAACATTATTGGATTTGCTCTATTTTCGACTTTTTCTATTGATTTACTGGACCTAGATTGTTGGTACAATGCTGATAGGAGACAATAAACCAAGAGCTACTAAATAATAATTATACCGACATATTGCACTCTTGTGGTTTGGATTCACCGTTGACGGTTCGGTTCAATAAACCCTCCAAATCACCGGTTCAATCTCCCTTAACCAATCACCCCAGCCTGATTCGTAAAAACCTTTATTAATCTATTGGTTCGGTTCAATAAACCATCCAAAATCACCGGTTCAATCTAAACTTTAACCAATGATCCGAGCCTGAACATCAGAAGAAGCTCAAACTCTCCGAGCTCGCTTCCTCGAGCGAAGCCCTAGAGAGAAGATCCAAACCCCAAAAGAGAGATTCAGCAAAACAATGGAGGACGCCGACGGACTCAGCTTCGATTTCGAAGGCGGTCTCGACTCCGGACCTATCCAGCCCACGGCTTCCGTCCCCGTCGCTCCCCTCGAAAACCAATCCTCCGCCGCCGTCAACCTGACGCCGAGCTACGATCACTCCTCCGCGGCGGCGGCAGGAGCTGGGAGAGGACGGAGTTTCCGCCAGACCGTTTGCAGGCACTGGCTCCGAGGTCTGTGTATGAAAGGCGACGCCTGCGGGTTCCTCCACCAGTACGATAAAGCTCGTATGCCGATCTGCAGATTCTTCCGAGTGCACGGTGAATGTAGAGAGCAGGATTGCGTCTATAAGCATACGAATGAAGATATCAAAGAATGCAATATGTATGTACATGTGCAGTGATTGTGTTGAATGTTGATTCTTAGTTTGTGGTTAATCAATGTACAAGAAATCATTAGGCAGGCGCCTAGACCGATTTTTAGAATAATGGTTTTAATATTGTGTTTGGCAGGTACAAGCTAGGGTTTTGTCCCAATGGTCCTGACTGTAGGTACAGGCATGCGAAGCTGCCTGGACCTCCACCTCCTGTGGAGGAAGTTCTTCAGAAGATACAACAGCTGACTTCGTACAGTTACGGGCCTAATAGATTCTATCAACCACGGAACGCTGCTCCGCAGTTGGGGGATGTTAAGCCTCAGGTGCAAGTTCAGACGCAGGAGCCAGGTAACTTGCACCAGCAGCAGCAACAACCTCAGCAATCACAACATCAGGTCAGCCAGACTCAGACTCAGACGCAAAACACTGCTGACCAAACGTCTCATCCTTTGCCTCGTGGGGTAAATAGGTGTGTTCAGAGTTCCAAAGTTTTTAATTGCGTTGTGTAAACTATACTTCAAGACATTGTTATTGGTCCCTTTTATCGAACTGTTGGTTTCTTATAAGAGTGGTCACTTTTAAAATGTAACTAGCTATTTTGCACGCTCAGATTTTTAACACTTTATATATATATACACACATATTAATAATTTTGACTTCATGTTATATTTTCTACTGATTTTAGGATACTTTTTCTTTCATAGTTACTTAGTTAGGTATGTTTAGAGGTTGTATGTTCCTCAATTGTTTCTTCTGAAAGAATAGAAACTGACCTTTGCATTCTGATTTTTTCTTTGACTATTATTTCTCCTCTTTCCATCAGTTGCCCTTCTTCCTTCATTTGAAATGTGGGACATTGGTTTTGTCAGTGTTTGTATAGTATCCATATACTGGTTTCAATTATTTAGCAGGAATCCTATGACATGTATTCATTGTCAAAGTAGATGTATTTTCAGTTATTGAGTTTCACAGAGTGTGGCCCTTTTAAGTTTCTAGTCAACATAAATTGGCTTGCTTCCGATATACATGACAAATTAGTTATCCCTCTAACCTGCAGTCTCGTTTGTTATCCTAAGCCTAACATCTTTCTGAGCAATTGTGTGTTTTCCATGGCTATGCACTTGTACAGTATGTAATTGCATTGGTCTTCACCTGTATGAATTTTCTTCCTCAGTGTGACGCCTTTGGACTTTGTCCTACTTTTTTCCTTTCTTTGTGCATATGAAAGTCTGGACAAATTGATGACCTGGCCTCTCTCTCAGTTTGATGGTCACAAGTCATTTTCTTGTTGGTCCCTAAGAATTAGTTGCCTATTATCGTGCTCCAGCCTCCAGTGTTGCTTGTTGTTTCTATGGTGAATAAAATTGATTAGAAGCTTGGTAATTTATGTAGCATTATCTTCTGGGTTCACATACAATTGTTCTGGAATCATAATCTAAAAGAAGGATAGAGTTCTTAAAAAATTGTATAGCGTTTCATCTTTGAAATTGCTTTACTTGAGTTATAGTTCGGTGTAAAATACTGTATGTTTTAATTTAGTAGATTTGTTAAATGTACAATATATTTTTCCTCTGTTATATTCTTACTGGTATTCATCTGCCATATCTGATATTTTTTAATAAAAAACTTGGGTTTTCAGGTATTTTGTAGTAAAAAGTAACAATTCAGAAAATTTTGAGTTATCTGTGCAACAAGGAGTATGGGCTACACAAAGAAGCAATGAAGCGAAACTTAATGAAGCTTTTGACATTGTGGATAATGTGATCTTGATATTCTCTGTCAATCGAACACGGCATTTCCAGGTAGTTTATTGGCCACTTTCCTTATGTTGAAAGACTTAGTTACGTGTCCATCTGGTTGTTTTATGTAATCTCTTCTTCCTAGTGGTGTATTTGGTAGGCAGTATTATGAGTCTAAATATCTTCCTTTTCACATACTCCTATAGGGCTGTGCTAAGATGACATCCAGAATTGGTGGTTACATTGGTGGAGGAAACTGGAAAAATGAACATGGAACTCAGCAGTATGGCGGGAACTTTTCAGTTAAATGGTTAAAGGTGTGCTGTTTTTCTAAGCTTTCCCTTTGTTCAATATAGTCCTTGCTCTGATTCCCGGTTTAGTTTAGTTCTTCTCTACGCGATTGAGCCTATATGGTCTTGCACTTTTCGTATTTGCTTACGTCTATGTTTTCTCTGTTCTGGTATCGGTTCTGCTGATGTTTAACAATGAGCTCTGGTACATGCTACTGATGCAGAGTTAACTTGATTTGCATAATTCACGTGATTTATATTATTGATTGTAATTCTTATCACTGTAGTTGTGCGAACTGTCCTTCCACAAAACTCGGAATTTAAGGAATCCTTACAACGAGAACTTGCCTGTGAAGGTACGTTCTTTTCGCTATTATTTACGCTATCTTATCTGGTCTCTTATTTGGGAGGGGTATCATTTGTTAGTATACAAGATAACTCATTAGAAATTAGGAAGTTTATATGAATACACTGGCCACAGTGGAGAAATTGTCCCATGGTGGCCACACTTTACGCAAATACTTTGCTAGTCATTACAAGTTATTACTGATACAGTTATACTAAGTTTTAGCCTTTAGGTTAGCAGCTAATGGTTGTTTTTTAAGTATTTGCATGTAAGCTAGTCATTTTATCTTACTCTTTTGGTTCAATGACTGTAGATAAGCAGAGACTGTCAAGAGTTAGAGCCCTCCGTTGGTGAGGAGCTAGCTTCTTTGCTTTATCTGGAACCAGATAGCAAGCTTATGGTATAGACTCTCTTTTGTTGCTTGCTTCTTCTTTATTACTGATGAGCTTGGCCTTATGCTTCATCAATTTTTGTTTTCTCATTAAATACAAGGCAATCTCCATAGCTGCGGAGGCCAAACGAGAAGAAGAGAAAGCAAAGGGCGTGAATCCAGAGAGCAGAGCTGAGAACCCAGACATCGTCCCATTTGAGGACAACGAAGAAGAGGAAGAGGAAGAAGATGAAAGCGAGGAGGAAGAAGATGGCATGGCGAACGGTCCTCAAGGCAGAGGGAGAGGAAGAGGGATGATGTGGCCTCCTCAAATGCCTATGGGACGTGGAATCAGACCAATGCCCGGAATGGGAGGTTTCCCTCTCGGGGTAATGAACCCTGCAGATGCTTTTCCCTATGGACCTGGTGGCTACAACGGTATGCCAGATCCATTTGGTATGGGTCCAAGACCCTTTGGACCATATGGACCGAGGTTCGGTGGTGATTTCAGAGGACCTGTACCGGGGATGATGTTTCCCGGTAGGCCTCCGCAACAGTTTCCACATGGAGGTTATGGTATGATGGGAGGCTCAGGGCGTGGTGGACCGCTTATGGGAGGAATGGGAAACGCTCCCCGAGGAGGAGGAGGCAGGCCAATGTATTATCCACCAGCTACAACAACAGCACGTCCTGGCCCTACTTCTTCCAACAGGAGAACACCTGAGAGAAGCGATGACAGAGGGGCGGTGGATGAATCTCATGAGATGGAGCAGTTTGAGGTTGGAAACAGTTTGAGAAACGAAGAGACTGAAAGTGAAGACGAAGACAAAGCTCCTAGACGATCAAGGCATGGAGACAAGCGTCGTTGAAAAACTTTTTTCCTAAGATTCTATCAATGAGAGTTTGTTTGTCTATTGGATTTAGCAGATTTTTGTTTTTTTTTTTTAATGTTTTGTATTTTCAGACTCATGTTTAGTGATTAGAAGCTAAAAAATTATATACCATCTGTTGTTATTGATATTTTTTTGCCAGCCTATGCCTAATATCATTGACGGGATCAATTAGCCAACTAACATCTATTCTATTTAAAGGGAAGTAAACTATATAAATAATTTTAATTTCATGTGAAATATTATAGAAAATTGTCACTCAAGTAAGCTCGATATCCTTATTAATGGACAACAAAAGATGGCAACAACAAAATTTATCTTGCATGAATTTCCAATTCAATCACTTTCAACAAAAATTGAATTCTTGTACTACAAGGTTAAATATATATATATATATAAACTGTGAAAAAATGTATGAGGAAGAGAGGGAAAAAAACCTAACCTTGAAGGTCAAGGTCTTTGATTTTGTTGGTGAGTATAACAAAAAAAAAAAGATACGAAACTATGTAAACAAAGTTACAACATCTCTGTGATACCCTCTCACGATCAACATCCTCGGGACATTCTCCACCAGCAAATCCATATACTCCATGTAGAAATACGCCGGGTGGTTCAACGGAGGCGGCGGGAGACTAACCAGCACCACCGCGGCCATCCTCGAGTAACTGAGTATGGTCGAGTTCAGTTTCAGCATCGTGTATAGAAACTTCTCCACTTGTTGCTCATTCACCACCATCATTTTCCCGTTTGCCAACCTTGGAGTCGAACCTTGACTCTTTATCTCTCCCAAGTAATCCGAGATTCGTCTCTGCGCAGCATCAAAGGCCTCTAATGAATCTTCTTTGCTGTTTCCTTCTGATCTTATGTCCCACGACTTCATCGTCACCACGATTACTTCCGCTTGCATTCTGAGGTCGTAGAGGAACTTCTTCACGTCGGCCTTTAGTGCTTCCGCGTCTGAATCCTCTTCAGCTATGCAGAAGAGCTGGATCTTGCAGCTCTCGAAGCTTTCTTTCGTCAGAAGAAGCTGCGAGAGGAGAAGCATGAGACCGCCGTCTCTCACGATCCAGTACAAGTCGATTGTTCCGTACTGTCTTTGGTACTCGTTTGGCCATTCCTCTAACCCTTTGATGATGACAACTCCTTTGTTTGCTGTTATGCAGTCGTTGATTATCCCAACAAACGTGGATGGAATCTCTGTTAGATTCTCCCGTCGCCAGATCTCGGGGTAACGCATTACGACAATGTTGGGTTTGAGGTTTCCAAGTCCCATCGTCTGGATGATCCCGCGGAAGCCTTCGGTCATGTTTGGAGCTACAACGATTTCAGCTACGCCTTCGCAACGCTTGTACTCAATGTAGGTGGCTAGTTGTTTGCAGGCTTCTTTTGCTTCTTCAGCACATTCATAGTAGTCACCGTCTAGTATTGAGACAAAGATCGACATTCCACGACCTTTTTTCTTCATACAGTTGGCAAAATCAGCCAGCTTAGGATGGCATGGAACATTCTCTGGGAGCTGTCCCCATGGTCTGCAGAAAACAAGGGGGATTGGATACCAGTTCTTAGGGTGCACTTGATCCGCTGCAATTTGGAGAAAAGATAAGCTTAGATAAATGGACCATCTAATATTTGAACCTAATAAATAAGGCAGGTTCCGGTGTAACAACATATAGAGAATGTATATTATATAACACTTATGTGGCTTACCTCCGAGTGACCTGAGACTACGAAGGGCCAACTGAAAATATGCACTCTTGAAACCATCACCCCAGTCTCCGGCCTTTCCTTTTAGCCCAACGTATTTGTATATAAGACTTGCAAGCGCAATGGCAACGACAGTGAATGACCAAGAAATCAAGAACATGATCACTGCAACCGTACAGAAAAAAAGGGAACATCAAAAAGAGTCTTCATAATAATAAGACATCTCAATCTTCAGGTAAGACAAGACAATTTGTTTTATAGGAATGGACTACAAAAGAAGACTGTACAAAAGACAATCTTCAACAACAAGTATTTGAATATTCATACCTATGCAAAGTGAGGCTCCAACAAAGGAAAGGCTCCAGTGATGGTATTTCCACCGTGGACGCCAACTTGGAGCATCAAGTAGATCAAGCAGGAAACAAGACAAGTTTACTCCCGCGTAGCATAAAAGATAAAACATAGTCACAGTCGGTGTAATAAGATCTAGATTTCCGATAACAACACATCCGATGCAGATCAATGCTGTGAAAAGCGTCGCTATGTGAGGTTCGCTAGTATCCGCAACTTTAAAATAATTCAGGATGGGGAGAATATCATCATTTGCTATAGCCGCAAGCAACCTTGGGGCTCCTGTCAGACTCTGGAGAGCAGCCCCTAAGGTTGAGAGGATGATGCCAACGTGAACAATGAGGGGGAGAGGCCAAGCAACTGTGGCAGTAAGAAGCCTGCAATAGAGGAAAATTACTCTCGTATGAAAATTTTAAAAAAAAATCAAGGTGTTGAAGCGCTAAAAGAACAGGTCTCTGCGACCACTATCAGAAATGCTTAATTTATTCTTGACATATAGACTAAGAAAGTACACCTTTCGTAGGCCCCTAGTAGTTTTGTTTAGTACATTCAGAGCACAAAGCAACTTTTACTATCTTTCAAGTTTATCCATGCTAAATACACCAGATCGGCTTTGAAACAAAAAAAAAAACAAAGAAGTCACACGAGTAACACCGTTACCTATCAGTCAAAAGTTTGTCACGGGTAGCAACAGCTCCAAAAAACAGCACTGAGATCACATACAGTAAGGTGGTTGACAGAGTGGCAGCCAATGTTCCAACAGGAATTGATCTTTGTGTGTCTTTCAGTGAAGCTGATCTATTTGAACCAGCCATAATTCCTGTTACAGCAGGGAAAAATAGACCCACCAACTCACTGAAAAGTAACAAAGAGAACGGTATATAAATTTCAGAGTAACAAATAAACTTACACAAAAACTAGAGTTTTACTATCATAGGCAACAAAAATTCTAGATGTGACTCACTTGAAACTCCAGTATGTGCCTCCAAGTGGATCAGGAATTCCCGCATTATTTGTCATCTGATAAGCAGAACTCCAGTTATCTCTAAAACTTTTTAATCGCAAGCCCGTGATTCCAGCTGTTCAGATCATAACAATGGAAAGGTTAACAGTTTGGGGAAATATATCTCCATGCCTATATCCAACAATATCCTGAAATGGCTTACTGTCAGGATCATCTGTTTTTGCCAAAAACATCCCAATGAATATGCACAAGATAGAGAGCAACACGGGTAGTAGGAAAGCAGGTGCAACCCGATTGATCATCTTCACGCCGCCAAACACAATGAAGCATAGAAGTATAGTCACAACAATTCCATAAATCTGCAAGTCGTGTGAGCTTGGGCTTTGTACTGATTCGGCAACTGCAGTTCCATTAACCTTTGTGATAGTTTCTGCCATTAGAAATGAAACACATATAAGTGGCTAAATGTGACTAATAGGCTAAAGATTTTGTCCTCAAGGAAAACAAGTAAAGGTTTTGTCAGATTTTGGCAGTCAATAATATAGTTCTTGCAAATCCTCGATTGCATATAGGCGTTGCCATTTCCAACAATTGATGAAACAAGTCTTTGACGTCAAGACTAACATGAATAAAGTAGTGATCGAAAAACTGATGAATTACTAAGAGTTGTTGGACATCCTAGTACCCCTTTTCTTTGGTTCACACTTCACAGGTTTCAATTCTTACAAGTTCCACAGTAATACCTCTAAAAATCCCAGCAGCAGGGAACGCTTTTAAAAAAGTCTCCACAGCACCCAAAACGTACCTACATTGATAAGGAAGAAAGCAGATAAATTAGTCATTAGAAGCACTCGGAGACCATGTGAAACTGAACAGAGCACCAGCAACTTAGAGTGTTGAGCTTAAGACTTTCTCCAAGAGAATCTATTTCAAAGGATCCAGAATATACACTTACAGAGCTCCAGCAACTGCATTGCCAAGGAAGAAGCATAAACCTATGCTAATCCCAACCTCCGGACCAAGAGCACGACCAATGAGGTAATATGGTCCTCCACCCTGGAAGTAAAGTAATGCGAGTTATTTACGGAATAAACTTGATGTCCTACATATTGTTCTATCACAAAAGAAAGAGAGAAGTAATAGGGGTGCTAAGTATGGACCAGAAACCCAACGAATGGATGGATACATTTTAACTATTGTAAAAGAAAATTCCGGGTGATATTACAGAAAAATAATTACCTTCATTGCGCCATTTGTCGCAATAGCACTCAAAGATATTGTCGTCAAAAATGTACATAATCCACACAGCAATACCAATACCAGGCTTTGTCCGATACCAGCCATGCCAACAATCCTGAAAATTAAACAGATTAAGACACGCCATGGTGACTTAGCAGATTGTTGTGCAACATCAAGTACTCTGCAGTCTTACCATGTGAAACGGATATAGTATATAATTCCTAAGATGTTTTGCAAGCAGGGAACGAAAACTCCCATCATTGTACCCATCTTGAGAGCAGGCTGCAAGAACATGCAGATATTATAACATCGTGAAAAATTAGAAATGCAGCGATAGTCAGTAAAAATGGGCGCTTAATCAAAACAGCCTGGCAGAAATCATCTAAATTGTGTGAGTTAGAAGCTAATGGGAATAGGAAGATACCTTTGGGTGCCCTTGCATGATGGAGATATCCTCCCCATCTCTAGGGCTAGATGGTGCTGGAATTTGCTCTCCTGTCATGCTGAAGGAGATATTCATCACATTACCACATGTAACATTAAGAGAATATGTGTTTTCCCAAAACAAATGACAACTGTTGACTGAATAAGCAAAGCATAGTTTACGGTAAAAGATGCATTTACACATTGGGAAAATGAAAGAGAGATCCTCATTTCGTTATATAAAAAAAAAAAAAAAAATACAAGACACTTATGAATTCCTGAGAACAACACAAGGCGATAGAAAGCACATCAGTTCTATACTAGAATCATGAATCTTATACATAGTCATAAACACAATTCAAGAAAAGCAAGAAACTTGTATTCAATGACTCCACCGTTTCAGCTCAGACCAAAAAGATCACACTGATCAATCAAAGCAAGAGACCATTTCCAGTAAAGTTCTACCTACCATTTAAAATATTCAAGTAAATATAAAGGTTGATTCATAATTCTAATGTACAATTCTACATGCAAACAACAATTAAAATCGCATGTACCTCTTCAAACCAAGAATGTTCACAAGAGAATCGAAACCAAACAATTCCAGCTTGGATTCCTTCTGATGGCCATTGACTCCATCTTCTGGTATTGGACCCTCCCTTGCACCAGCTCCCATCTCTCCCGGTGCAACTACTCTTATGTTCCTGTCAAAAACCTACAAGCGTGAGACCCTCACCATGAAAGGAAAAAAAAAAAAAAAAGTAAACAATACTGAATCATTCAACATCTCTTTCCAAGGTAAGAAGACCTTAGAATATTCCAATCACACGATTCTTAACCAAATCGCATCCCGTTTCTACTAATCAGTACATGTAATCGTTAATCATCATCATCATCATCATCACCAAAGAGATGATCAATGCACATTCAAAACCACTGTGCTACAACACCACAAGGAACACAAATCATACTTGAGGGTGGAAGAGGAAGATCCAGGATCGATGGATGACATTTCGACAACCGCTCTATCGTGCGCCCCCACCGGCCTGTATTTTCCTCCGCCGAGTCGCGGGAATTCCTCTTCGCCGCCGGCTTCTTCAATGTCGCCCCTATCCATTTCTCCCGCCCGAATCTGGGCAGATCCGTTGCTCCTTTTTTCGCAAATGAGAAGGATATCTCGTCGGAGTTAGAGATCGGAGAGTTTGAATCTGACGAGATATGAGATCGAATTAAAGGAAGAAAGTAACAAAATATTATTAAAAAGAAGTCAAATTAAATTACTATTTGGGGTTTCTAATTTGTAAAGCTGGCGGCTGAAATGTCCTTCGATTTCTTAACATAAAGTCTGCATAATAGTCTTGGTAAGTATAAGTTCAAGTCCTTTTTAATTAACCATTTATTTAACTCTAGTTTAAGCAATCTTCACTTTAACAAACCACTACTTACGTTTACATTAATTAAAGGCTTATGAGTTATCTTCCTCAATCAGAGAGGAAAAACACGTTTCAGACATTTACTGTGATTGTTCTTGTTTTGTAACTCTTATTATCGTCAAAGCAATTATAGATTGCTCTTGTTTTTTAGTTGTTAATTTCCTTAACAAGTTCCAATAATAATGACAATAAAACAGTTTGGTCGTCATACATAGACAATCGAAAATAACACGTGAGAACAAGCACCACTTTGACTACAATGCACATATTTTTTTAACAATGTTAAGCTCTTTCTTCTTCCTTAAAAGCTAAACCATGAAAACTTTTTACCATTTTCACCTTTCAGAACTAATGCTCGAAGCTTTCTTATGCTTCCCACGACGTTCCTTGACATCCTTAAGCTTCTCTATCTTCACATTCTCACTGTTAGACTTTGACACAGACCCTTCTTGAGCACTGCACATCTGATGTGACTTCAGCTTTATACCAAACCCAAGTTTCTTAGAAACATTCTCCCACGTCTTGCCACCACCACCAACCTTACTCGTCTTACCGAGTTTCTCAATCTCCTGTCTCATATTAGAACACTCTTTCTCCAACTCGCAAACCCTCATCCTCATACTGTCCATCCCAACTTTCAAGACTTGATTCTCTCTTACTGCACTTGCCCATCCTCCTCCTCCTCCTTCGGCTGATCCTCCTGCAAATCCGCCGCTTCTTAACTGCCTTGACCCACCATCGAGGTTGTCTGAAACCAGGAAGCATCCAGCTACAGAGGTTCTAAGCTGAAGCTGCTCAAAGAAGAGGACTTGGACGATTACTCTTAGTGGTAATCTGTCGTTCTGCGCCGCGTGTGTGCAAGCTTCTAAAGAGAGCTTCTGGCAGTCTAACAACCTGCAAAGATTCTCTCTCTCTGTTTCCGCTAACCACGGATGATGCTGCAGATCATCAAATGAATAAAAGAAGCAACTTAATAAGTCTTTGTTAAATAAAACAGTAGAGTTGGACATTAGTTTTTTTCGGTTTTTTGGGTTGGTTTATTCGGTTTTTCGGTTTTGGAAACCGAACTATATTTTGGTTTTATTTGGTTCGGAATTCGGATTATTCGGGTAGGTTTTCGGTATTATTATTTATTCCGAATTGAACCAAAATTTGTTTAACATATCGGTTCATTCGGTTAATTTGGTAAAAACAAAAACTCGGTTATGTAAATTTTAATTTTCCGGGTTTATTCAGTTTGTTTCAGGTTATTTCTGTTTATTCAGTTTTTTTGGTTAAATATGTTTCAAACTGATCGGTTCTTGCTTGCGGAACCGAACCAAAAACCGATTAAAATTTTAAAAATGGGCAGATTGGTTTATTGGTTCTACCGGATGTTAAACCGAAAACAGAAAAATTTAGTTTGGTCGGTTCGGTCTTACTTCAGTTCAGCGCTATAAAAAACAATTCTTACCTTTAAGTAAATGTCTATTGCGCGATATAGTCCATCATCCAAGAGCCTAGCACACTCAGGAACAGAACCAGCTAAGGTTTGAAACTTCGGAAGCTTGAGATTAACATCAGGAGCCACTTCAGCAAGATACCCATCAATCAGCTTCGAAACCGCCATCATCGGCGTTATCCTCTGCGGTGATCCCATCAAGTTCCCATCATCCACCGAAGAGCAAGGAGAGCCAACACCACCACCAACAGTCATAATCTGATCAGTACCAAGAAAATGATCCAAGATCCTCTGCACAGAGTCAACATCGTATAGAGTCTCCATCGTATGAGTAAAGCTAGGCATCACAAGATCCTCCAACGCCGCCTGGTCGAGCTGCATCCCTATCCTCTTCTCCAAGTTAGCTACGCAGCTAGGGCTAGCCTTCAGAATCTTGGCGACTCTGAGCATGTCGACGAAGAACTTGGTCGGGACTAAACCTTTTTGCACGGGGAGAAGGTCTTGGATCTCTTCGAGCAAGTGCTTCTGCTCTTCTTCGGAGAGTACCGTCCCTGAGCTGCTGAAACGACCGCTAGCTTCAGGTCCTCCACGGCGTCGTTTTAAACCGGGTAAGTGTTTTCTTGTGTAGTAAGTTAAAGAACCGGCGATGATGTCTTCTCTTACGCCTCCTCGTGAGTCCATGACTGTGATGAGTCTCTTAAAGAGAGGAAAGCTAAGTGTGGACGCGTCCTCGTACCACCAATCTGAGCTAGTGTGTTTAACTCTAGCACCCGTGCTTATGCCGTTCCATAACACGCTGCCACCTGGACTCTGCATGGGGTCCACGACCGGCCATCCGAAAAGGTTCGGGTCTGTTGTTGATGCTCTCACGGCTAGCGACTCTATGCATTTCTTGGTGATGTTTAACTCCTCAGCGTAGTGGGAGACCTCGCTGCAGGTTTGGAGGGCTTTTATTGAGTCTTTCCAGCTTTTGAGGACGACTTGGTTGAGGAAAGTTTCGGTTTGGGAGATTAGGTTTCCTTCGGCGTTCTCTTCAGTCATTTCGAGATGCTCAGCTGCGCATCTGAGGTGTACAACGTTGGAAGCGGTGAGTTCGAGTTTTACACCGTAGCAGAACTTGGCGATTAGCTCGAAGGTTTTGTCTCCGCCGGGAAGATCAGAGATTTGAATGAGACATTTGTCATCATCTGCTTCTTGAGATGCCTCTGCGATGTTTCTTTCCATGACTCCACTTCTAGAGAGCAAAGGAAACTGCACATAGCACAGAATCAAAAAGCCTATAAGAAAAACTTTATTTTTTTTTCTCAAAGAGGAGGCTTGGTACACACTGGTTTCTACAGTAAGTGTAAGGATTCATCAAGAAGAGAGTGTTGTCTTGTTCAAGCAAGCAAATCAAGTTTACCTTGTGGAGATGGAAAGACATTTCCCCAACTTCAACGACAACATCACTTGGAAGTCCAGTTGTGCAAAACCTGTAATATTTGAGCACAAAAAAGAAGAAGACAAAGGAGGAAACTTTGACTCAGTAATGCTGAGACCAAAGGTCTCAAATCCAGTATGAGACATTAGGAGGAGAATCAAGAAGGGGCAAAAAATGGAACAAAGATAGACTATAAAACAAGTAGAGAGCAAGTGAATATACCAAGCCTGGCCTTGTCTCTGGAAAGCATCAGATTTGGATCCCAGCTTCATGCAAGCCATACTTTCTCTCACTCAACAGAATCCAACAAAGAAACTTACAATAGCTAAGCCTCCAAAAACCCTAACGTACAACAACCAAACCAAAAAAAAAAAAACTGCTAATTTTCTCAGAAAGAAAGAGACTTTGGATCTATCCCTTAATACCCAGATCAATTTCACTCAGACATTTGAACAAACACTTAAAAGCTGCCTCCTTTCTCCACACTCAGTAGCTCACATTAATCTTCCAGAAATTAAAACCTCAACGCCCAAAAGAATCACACGGAATGTGTAATAATATAGAGAGATCCCCTTGGCCAAAGCCCCCCACTAAAAGAAACTCAGAATCTTAAATAATCTTATCTGTAACACCAAATTAAAACCTTTTCCCCCAGCAAAGTAATGAAAAGAAAGAAAGAAAAAAAACCAGTTACAGCAAATCAGTTACAAAAAAAAAAAAAAAAAAAACCCAACTAGACAAGAACAGCTAAGCAGAGAAGTAACTTGCCAGTTCTTGTTGCTTTATACGAGAAAATACATATAAGGGGACCATATAGCCAATTGATTGATGTCTGGTAATAAGGAAAAGTAAAATTAAATATAGTTAATATTTTTGTGTTTTTGTATTGGTTGCTTTAGAATTAAGAAACTTTATTTTAATCCATAGTGTAATAAAAGGTGGACATTTGAAAATCTCGAAATTTATATTAGAAGAATTTTTTTTTATTATTATTATGAGCACATGCACTTGGAGGGTCCTTCACTCCTTTGTATCTTCAAACATACTCATTGTGTTGATTCTTGAAATTAGCAAACATTTTTGTTTGTAGCTAAAATTACATAAAGTGTGAAAGTTTGATTAATTACGTCCTAATCTTTACTCAAAGAATCCAATCCTTCTCACTAATCTTTGGCGTGCGAGTAAGGTTATAATATGCTCACTCTCCGTAGAGACCATTTTATAGATACCATACAAGTATATGATTATGAAAGTCATACAATTTTTATCTTTTTTTTTGTGACAAAATACAATTTTTATCTTGCAGTAAATATGGGATTTTAATAAGTTTTTGTTAATATATAGTAATTGTTTGTAATGTTTTTGTTTGCTAAGAAATTGTTTGTAATGTTTATTACATTTTTGTCTTTGCTTTCTAATTTTAAATAGTTCTCCACATTGTAACTTTAAAACTATCTTCAATGTTACGTTATAATATATGAAGAAGCTCTCCAGTATATTTTATACAAATATAAAGAAATGTTATTTTTTTGATATAGGGAAAATAGTAACCTTTATGTTAAAGAAAAAATATATTTTATATATAACATCTAAAGTTAAATATAGAATTGAGTTGAAAATGCCCTAAATAATTTGAAGGTGATTACTGTAGCTGGGAATTCGCTTTGCTGATCAAAATTAAGGATAAGTGCCGTCAGTCTTCCTACCACTTTTTAACAACTGACTAAACATAACGCTATACATATGTTTATAAAAAAGAAAAAGACAATGTAATATGCTTAAATTTCGAAACCAATAATGCGAACTTGGCGAAGTCAGAAAGACATTATTGACAAAAATATTCCTCTATTATTAGTGACTGACTGAATGTGATTTTGTCCGTACTATCTATCTAAGCATGTGGTTGAAGCTTCCTTGTCCGACGAAATTGGTTTTGGCTATAACCAGCATGGCCACGTGAAGATTAATTGAGCCTCTCTCCAGCTTATATCGTTGGTTTTAAGTTTTGCATTTCTCAACTCTCCACTAAAAACTGAACCAACGACTTCGATAAATAATAAGTTAACTACTAATGATTATATCATGCTTTAAACTGTGCCCTGACGACGATTTTAAGTAAAATCATTTGAAAATTTGAAGTTTTGTCCGGGCTTCTAGCCGTGCACTGACTCAAGAATAAACCATGTGTGGTAATGATGAATCTAAAGAATTCTAATGAAATTCTTACGTGGCAACCATTAGGGAGAGCCCTATTCAAATTCCATACATATGATTCATATACAAAGGATTTTATATATTGTTAAAGATAAAGTAATTATATTGCGGCTAATTTCATTTTAGAAACAGGGCAAAAATATCACAAAAATTCTTTTCAAAAAATCAGCACTTTTACATGAATGGCATGTAGAATGCTTAGAGACTATATATACGTTTACTGTTTACATAGTTACTATGATAACGCATGGTGAGTTTATTTATATATATTATCGATAGTTTCTTTTATATATTTGATCATTTTATGTATATATATAAAATATTTTTATTGTTATTATATAATTTTTTTCCGATGGATCAGATCAATTTTTATTAAAAATAATGGAACAAAACTATAATTAATACATCATGGGTTGATCGGATTGGACATTAAACAAATTATGACATAAAAACCTTATTTTTTCCATCGAACACCTTCTTAAAAAAATGAACAGTATTGTTTTCACAGTTGAATTATTTTGACTTTTATCTTCCTTATGGTTTTGAAAGCTTTCAAATCAACCATCGAATTGATACATGTCATTTTAATGTTTTTAGTCGTATACTTAAGGAAAACTTACATTTTTGTAATTTAATGTCGTTTTAAAAATTCAAAATATAACATATAAAAAAAAAATCTAACATATAAAAAAAATATAACATATAAGGTGTCCTCATCTGTTTTGTATTTTAAAGTCAGTTTTTAAAACAAAATATAACATATAAGGTTTCTTTATTTTTGTAATTTAAAGTCATTTAAAAAAATTCAAAATATAACATATAAGAAAAAATCTAATTGTTTTATTATATGGTTAATGTGATTGTTTATTTTTTTAATAATATAAAATTAAACAAAATGAAGAAGGATGCAAAAATTGTTATCAAATCTTTATTATTCATAATCATTAATTTTTATATATATGTAAATCATATTAGGTAATTTCGTAGCTTTTATTTAGGAAAAAAATACACGCTTCTTATATTCTAGGTTATTATAATGTTCTCTAGTGGACATTAAACGAATTATGACATAAAAACCCTATTTTTTCCCTCGAACACATTCTTGAAAAAGTGAACAGCATAGTTTTCACAGTTGAAGATTTTGACTTTTATCTTCCTTATGGTTTTGAAAGCTTTCAAATCAACCATCGAATTGATACATGTCATTTTAATGTTTTTAGTCGTATACTTAAGGAAAACTTACATTTTTGTAATTTAAAGTCGTTTTAAAAAATTCAAAATATAACATATAAGAAAAAATATAACATATAAGAAAAATATAACATATAAGGTGTCTTCATTTTTGTGTGTTTAAAGTCGTTTAAAAAAACATATAAAGTTTCCTCATTTTTGTAATTTAAAGTCATTTTAAAAAATTCAAAATATAACATATAAGAAAAAATCTAATTTTTTATTATATGGTTAATGTGATTGTTTATTTTTTTAATAATATAAAATTAAACAAAAATGAAGAAGGATGCAAAAATTGTTATCAAATCTTTATTATTCATAATCAATAATTGTCATATATATGTAAATCATATTAGGTAATTCTGTAGCTTTTATTTAAGCAAAGAATACACACTTCTTATATTTTAGGTTAATATAATGTTCTCTAATGGACATTAAACAAATTATGACATAAAAACCTTATTTAGTCTATTGAACACATTCTTGAAAAAATGTGAACAATATTGTTTCCACAGTTAAATTATTTTGACTTTTATCTTCCATATGGATTTGAAAGCTTTCAAATCAACCATCGAATTGATACATGTCATTTTAATGTTTTTAGGCGTATACTTAAGGAAAACTTACATTTTGTAATTTAAAGTCGTTTTAAAAAAATTCAAAATATAACATATAAGAAGATTCTAACATATAAGAAAAATATAACATATAAAGTGTCCTCATTTTTGTATTTTAAAGTCGTTTTTAAAAAAAAAAAATAACATATAAGGTTTCCTCATTGTTGTAATTTAAAGTCATTTTAAATTTTTTGAAATATAACATATAAGAAAAAATCTAATTTTTTATTATACGGTTAATGTGATTGTTTATTATTTTTAATAATATAAAATTAAACAAAAATGAAGAAGGATGCAAAAATTGTTATCAAATATTTATTATTCATAATCATTAATTGTCATATATATGTAAATCATATTAGGTAATTCTGTAGCTTTTATTTAAGGAAAGAATACACACTTCTTATATTTTAGGTTAATATAATGTTCTCTAGTCCACAATTATGACATAAAAACCTAATTTTTTCCATCGAAAACATTATTGAAAAAAGTGAACAGTATTGTTTTCATAGTTAAATTATTTTGACTTTTATCTTCCATATGGTTTTGAAAGCTTTCAAATCAACCATCGAATTGATACATGTCATTTTAATGGTTTTAGTCGTATACTTAAGGAAAACTTATATTTTTGTAATTTAAAGTCGTTTTAAAAAAATTCAAAATATAACATATAAGAAAATTCTAACATATAAGAAAAATATAACATATAAGGTGTCCTCATTTTTGTATTTTAAAGTCGTTTAAAAAAATAAATAACATATAAGGTTTCCACACTTTTGTAATTTAAAGTCATTTAAAAAAATTCAAAATATGACATATAAGAAAAAATCTATTTTCTTTATTACATGGTTAATGTGATTGTTTAATTTTTTTAATAATATAAATTTAAAAAAAATGAAGAAGAATGCAAAAATTATTATCAAATCTTTATTATTCATAATCATTAATTATCATATATATGTAAATCATATTAGGTAATTCCGTAGCTTTTATTTAAGCAAAGAATACACACTTTCTATATTTTAGGTTAATATAATGTTGTCTAGTGTTATATAATTGTGGATGTGACACCATTAGATTAAACTATACTTTATATTAGATGCTCTAGAATTCTTTGAAATGGAATTTAGAAGGCATTTAGAGTGCCACCTAGGATTTGAGTTTTTTTTTAATTAATACAAAAGTAAGGTTCTAATTTTTCAAATGCTTCTCAATTAATATATTGGGGATTATTTACTGGCCTACACCAATCTTTGTTTTATTTAGGACTTTTTGCAGAATTGACCTATAACTTAAAGTCAAACACAAAACTAACCTCCTTTTTTTTTGAAAATTGGTTTTGCCCTATTCATCCCACAAGTTCATATAATTTACGAAAATGCGATCAGTTTTTTTTTTTTTTTTTTTCGAAAATGACATTTTTACTCTCTCACCCTCATTATCTTCAAGTAATTACAAGATTGCCATTGTCATCAATACCACAACCACCATGAACAACCAATTTGAAGCTCTTAATGCTCTCAAAATCGATTTACCCTTCTTCCTTTTCCATTCTTGTGAACTAAACACAACATATCTCTCATTTTCTCTCCACAATGAGCTAAAAAAATTCAAGATTTTGATTCTAAATTTTTTATGGTTCATAGAGTCATAGAAGCTAACGATTCTGGGTGAGTTACTTTCGTTTGTGATTCTGTGTGCTTGGAGAAGCCCTATGTATGCTAAGGAACTTATCTCACCAATTTAAGGTATGACATCGAGTTTTTTTCCAGATCTGTTCGTCAGACGACTTACTTGGCTGTAGACAATTTACCTGGAAGTCGTCTGGTCAACGCAGAGGTTATTTTTGCAATTGACTTTGAAATTTGTAACCTGAGACGACTTAAAGTTAAGTCGTCAGTTTTTGTTTGGTTTCAAAAAAATTTCCAAAGAACCTAGACGACTTACATTTCAGTCGTCATAGGTTAGTTTTGCATTTGACTGGATAATTTCAGAAGTTTGACTTCCCCAGACGACTTACATTTCAGTCGTCTGGCGAAAATTAAAATAATAATATTTTTTTAAAAGTAGACGACTTACAGTTAAGTCGTCATAGGTTAGTTTTGCAATTGAAAAAAAAAACTTCAAAATTTAATTATACACAGACGACTTATAATTCAGTCGTCCACGAGATGACTTACTTGTAAGTCATCCAGGATTTTTTTCCGAGATTCTGGTCAAACCTCGTAAATCCTGGACGACTTACATTTCAGTCGTTTTGTGGACGACTGAATTATAAGTCGTCTGTATATAATTAAATCTTGAATTTTTTTTTTCAATTGCAAAACTAACCTATGACGACTTAACTGTAAGTCGTCTACTTTTAAAAAAATATTATTATTTTAATTTTCACTAGACGACTGAAATGTAAGTCGTCCAGAAAAGTCAAACTTCTGAAATAATCCAGTTAAATGTAAAACTAACCTATGACGACTGAAATGTAAGTCGTCTAGCTTTTATGGAGTTTTTTTTAGCCAAACAATAGTAGACGGCTTATTTTTCAGTCGTCCGAAATAACAGATTTCAAAGTCAATTGCAAAAATAACCTCTGCGTTGACCAGACGACGTATAGTTTGTCATCTGGACAACTTAGATTGAAGTCGTCCGCGTCTTCTCCGCTAGTTTTTAAGTCTTCTATGTTAGTTTTTGAATAACTTGTATTTTTAAGAGTGATAAGTAACTTCAAGATATGTAAAACTCATATTTACACAATATGTTCTCTCCCTTAGTTTTACTAAATTTGACTAAGTTTTTCAACGCAAACTTATAATAAAATATGATATGTTTTGACTAGTTACTATTGTTTGTTTCCATCTCTTAAGTATTATTGTTATAGACAATAATGATGACTATTGTTATGAGTTGGAAGAAGTGTTAAAATGCTTCTTAAAATGTTGTATCAATATAAAGCTACCAACATTCTTGTTTATTAAGATGAGAAAAAGGCCATTGGAGTTTATTATTGCATATGAGAGATCCAAAGATAAGAAAAAGGCTACTGAAGTCTATTATTTCATTGATTTGTAAATGTGTAAACACATTGTTAGCACATTTAATACATCTTGGAAAACATTATTACTGATTTTACAAAAAATTCACAACTAAAAGAGTAGACATGTAATTCACAAAACAGACCACAAACAAAACTATTATAGATCATTCCTCTACAAAGACAAGCTTGGATCCACTTGAGTAGACAAGACCACACGACTTTTAAGAAGTCCAGACGACTTCTAAGAAGTCCAGACGACTTCCAGGAAGTTCAGACGACTTTGTCAGAAGACTTTTAGGAAGTTCAGACGACTTCCAGACGACTTTACAGGAAGTCCAGACGACTTTACAGTAAGTCCAGACGACTTTACAGGAAGTCCAGACGACTTTGTCAGAAGACTTCCAAGAAGTCCAGACGACTTCTAGACGACTTCCAGATGACTAACAGGTAAGTCGTCCCAGAAGTCTTCCAGATCTGAAAAACCTGCATATTAAATCCAGATCTGAAAAACCTGCATATCCAAAAACGTTCAAATGGCTTAAAAACATAAAAAATAAGTGAAAGATTAGATAAATCTACCTTTACAGAACACACAAAAATACATATCTAAAAATAATAGATCTACCTTTAAATTAGTGGAAGATGAGTACCATCTAATTAAAAACCTGCAAAAAGATAGATTAGTAAGAAAGACATGAGACAAAACTGGAAAATTCATATAAAGTTTGGTGTTTTCAAGTCAAAGAGATTAGAGTGGGTTTGGAGAGTTTTAGTTTGAGAAAAAAGTAAGAACTTTATACAACAAGAAGTTATTAAGTGAAGAAAAATCAGACATAAGAACTTACCAAAACGCTCAGATCTATTATGAAAGGGAGACTTCGTCAGAAGACTTCCATGAAGTCCAGACGACTTCCTGGAAGTCCAAACGACTTCCTGGAAGTCCAGACGACTTCCTGGAAGTCCAGACGACTTTGTCAGAAGACTTCCAAGAAGTCCAGACGACTTCGAGACGACTAATAGGTAAGTCGTCCAAGAAGTCTTCCAGATCTGAAAAACCTGCATATCAAATCCAGATCTGAAAAACCTGCATATCCAAAAACGTTCAAATGACTTAAAAATAGAGAAAATGAGTGGAAGATTAGATAAATCTACATTTATAGAACACACAAAAATACATATATAAAATTAATAGATTTACCTTTAAATTAGTGGAAGATGAGTACCATTTGATTAAAAACCTGCAAAAGAGATAGATTATTAAGAAATACATGAGACAAAACTGAAAAATTCATATAAAGTTTGGTGTTTTCAAGTCAAAGAGATTAGAGAGAGGTTGGAGAGTTTTAGAATGATGAACATTACATTTTTGTTGCAGCCATTTGAGAGGAGGAGAGAGAAATTGTAAATTTTTCTTTATATAGGGAGACAAAAAATCCAATTAGGTTAAATATTTTTGACTCAGACGACTTCCTGGACGACTTACATTTTAGTCGTCTGGTGAAGAAATTGAAACAGATGACTTACATGTAAGTCGTCCAGAAGAGTTTAATATTTTTAGCGGGAAATTAAATATTTTTAGCGGGAAACTTAGATAGAAGACTTTCCAGACGACTTACAAGTAAGTCGTCTGGTTTAAATTATTTAAGCGGGAAAATAATTTTTTTAAATAAATTTTAGGAGGGAATATTTGGACGACTTACATGTAAGTTGTCTGTTTTAATTTCTTCACCAGACGACTGAAATGTAAGTCGTCCGAGTAAAATGATCCGGTTAGGTTAAAACATACATTGGTAAAACTAAAGGTTCAGTACGATGTGGACAGCTGAAATATACGTCGTCCGAGTAAATTATTCAACAGACGACTGAAATATAAGTCGTCCACACCCTAAACATAACCCCTTAACTTAATTATCTAATTAAAGACTTCATAAAATCAAATCAAACTTGAAAAGTGTTTACTATACACATAAATAAACACATATAGGTGAAAACTAATTTTTGAAAAACACATTTTAGTTTTCCAAAATCTAACCCTAACAATACATACAATACTATAACATATGTTTGCCAAACTCCTAAACCAAAGTATTTCATGATTCACTACTTCCACTCATCTATCTTCAAAACAAATCTATTTTATCATAACTTAATTTATATCACTTAAAACTGTTTATAATTACTTGATTTTTATTTTTCACGCATCAAAATATTTTTTTACAAGATTTATAAATTATTTTTAAAATAAACTGGTACCAGACGACTTACACTTCAGTCGTCTAGACGACTTCCAACATCTCAGACGACTCAGACGATTTACTAGGGCTATATTCGTAAAAATGGCGTCTGTTTTTTTGTTTGATCACAAGGGACTGAGCTGTAATTTCACTAGACTTTTATGTTAGTTTTGCATTTGATTCAAGTTTGAGTATAGGTTTGGGGTTAAAATCAAGTTGTGGGTTAGTTTTGGCAAAAACCCCTTTTATTTACAATCAAAATTAAATAATGTAAGCTATTGGTTACTAATTTTGTCATCTTTGCGCTCAATTTGCCTGTGCTGTTCCCGTGGAGGATGATGTAGAAGTAGAAGTAGCTGTCGAAGTTTCACTCTTAATAGCAACCTCAACGAATTGGGTTGTGACTTGTTCCCACTTGGTGATTGTCGTCTTTATCTCTGCTTGTTGTTCTGGTGTGCATGTCATTGCTCCTCCTTTATTGCTTTGATTTTGGGTTACAATTTTAGCGTAGATTGCATTTAGCTCTTCCATATTCTTTATCACTTCTGCTTGGTAAGTTTCCATTGACTTCTTTACCTGTCGATATCACCAAGAAAAAAGAATATATGTATATAGACGTTTTTGGTTATTAATATTCTAAATGAAATATCCATTTTGAAACGTACTTCTGCTGATTTGTTTCCAATTCTTGAACGAATAAATTGCATGGCATCACCTATTTTTTCAACAGCACCTTTGATCATACCGAACAAGCCTCCTTTTTTCTTAGGAGAAGAAACCTTTGCGGAACCTGTCATGGTACTCTTTAGCTTCTCGAAAAATTGCTTGTATTCCTCCTTTGGTGGACACTTCTTCTCTAGGTTCATTAGGAATGTCATAACTTGTTCGGAAGTCTGAGTCTCGACTTCTGTCACTGTCACCTCCGTGGTCTGGCTAGTAGTTGCACTTCTACTTGAAGCAGTGTTCGTGGTACCTTGAGATTGATTGTTTGTATCCGTAGAGGGAGTTCCAGCTCCAGGATTTGAACCAGCTGACGGCTTGTTTGATGGACTTCCAGTAGCGCTTCCGGAGTTAGAACTCGAAGAGCCTTCAGTGGTACCTTGAGATTGATTGTTTGTATCTGTAGAGGGAGCACCTTGAGATTGATTGTTTGTATCCGTAGAGGGAGTACCTTGAGATTGATTGTTTGTATCCGTAGAGGGAGTACCTTGAGATTGATTGTTTGTATCTGTAGAGGGAGTTCCATCTCCAGGATTTGAACCAGCAGAGCCTTCGTTGTTTGTTGTTGTGCTAACTACCATAGTGTTTGCGACCTTAACAATCACAGTCTGCCACTTCAAGATCCCATCTTTGATTTCTTTAAGCTGTTCAGGTGTTAGTGTCGTGGTTTCTTTCTCTTCTTTCTTGCGGCCACCGAGAATTCTACCAGCCAAAGATTTCATAAACTTAAAGGTTTCGATAGCTTCCTGTTTCTCCTCTTGAATTTCACTCTTTATCGATTAACTATTATGCATAATATGCATGATGAAGTAGATAAAAATTGTTTATTAGCCTCGGACCCGATCGCTTAGAGCATCGTGATTTTATGCGATAATTTGTATGTAAAATATTATGAAAAACTTATATGTAAAATAAAAACACATATAACTTCTGAGTGCTAAAAGAAATATTAGAATGTTGTTATAATGTAAGTCTCCGTAGAGAGTTATGTATTCATGTCATCAGTATATATACACATGATATGCATCCTTATCTAAAGGAGGAGATATACACAAATCAGATACATGCTTATCTCTAAGTATCGTATCTTATCTAACACTCCCCCTCAGTCAAAGCGGCAGGTTCACGAACGCTTAGACTGTTCCGAAACTCCAAAAATAGAGGTGACGACAGGCCCTTGGTAAATATGTCAGCAAACTGTTGTGCAGTCGGTACATGGAGCACTCGAATCTCACCAATTGCCACCTTTTCACGCACAAAGTGAATGTCTATTTCCACATGCTTGGTACGTTGGTGCTTAACTGGGTTGGAAGACATGTAGATGGCCGAGATATTGTCGCAGTAGACTAAAGTGGCACGCTGGACCGGAATTTTCATTTCAAGTAATAGCGTACGAAGCCACGTAGCTTCGGAGACAGAATTCGCCACCCCTCGATATTCAGCTTCGGCGCTTGATCGCGAGATGACATCTTGTCATTTAGAAGACCAGGACACAAAATTATCCCCAAGAAAAACACAATATCCTGACGTAGACCGTCGAGTGGAGGGACAGCCAGCCCAATCAGCATCCAAATACGCGACCATATCATTTGTTTTTGACTTGTACAGTCGCAGGCCGTGAGAAATAGTACCTTTGACATACCGAAGCACGCGTTTGAGAGCATGTAGATGAGACTCACGAGGATCATGCATGAATAGGCACACTTGTTGTACGGCAAATGCGATATCTGGCCGTGTAAATGTGAGATATTGGAGAGCCCCTGCGAGACTACGATACAGCAAAGGGTCAGTGACTGGTGGACTGTCATCAGTGGCAAGTTTTGACCTTGTATCTGCTGGTGTGAGACATGGATTGCAGTCAGTCATGCCAGCACGGTGTAGAATGTCTGCAGCATAGTTTTGTTGTTGGAGAAACAGTCCTTGCTTATCACGCTGCACAGAGATTCCGAGAAAGTGATGAAGCCGGCCCAAATCAGTCATGTCAAACTCAGCTTTGAGGGCATTAATGATTAGACTAAGGAGACTCTGTGTTGATGCCGTGAGCACAATGTCATCCACGTACAATAGAAGATAAGCCGTCTGCGTTTGATGAGAGAGGATGAACAGGGAAGCATCCGACTTGGTCTGTGTGAAGCCAATCTTCTTTGCGACATTAGTAAATCTATTGTACCAGGTTCTGGGCGCTTGTTTGAGGCCGTAGATAGCTCGCTGAAGCAGATACACATGATCAGGTTTAGATGGATCAACAAAACCAGGTGGTTGATGCATATAGACGGTTTCTTCAAGATCACCATGAAGAAATGCATTCTTAACATCAAGCTGGTGAAGAGGCCAGTCTCTAGCAGTCGCGACATGTAGCACTGTTCTGATGGTTGCTGGTTTGACAACAGGACTGAAAGTCTCTTCACAATCAATACCAGGTCGTTGAGACTTGCCATTCGCAACCAGTCGTGACTTGTGCCGGTTTAGGGTGCTGTCTGCATTGAACTTATGCCTGTAAAGCCACAAACAGCGAATAATATTAGTAGCAACAGGTTGTGGTACTAGTTTCCACGTTCCACGTTTAATATGAGCATTGTACTCCTCTGTCTTAGAGGGATTCTAGTTCGGATCTTTAGCTGCTTGCACGTGAGATACTGGTAAGGGAGAAATTGTTGTGTCCGTATGGAGACACAACGGAGCTCGTGGTTTGTATATACCACTTTTACTGCGAGTAGTCATAGGGTGGTTGGATTGAGAAGGTAGAGACACTGCACGTGTAGTGGGAGAAGGAGAAGGACGACGTATAATAGAGGGAGGAGGTAAATACTCAAGAGAGGGACTCACAGGTGTTTGAGAAGAAGTTGAGAATGGAAATATATTTTCATCGAATGTGACATGGCGGGAGAGTATGATTTTGTGAGATTGTAAGTCAAGACATCGGAACCCACGGTGATCAATCGGATATCCAAGGAAAACGCATGGGGTAGACCGCGGCGCCAGCTTGTGAACTACTGTTGGCAGGAGATTAGGGTAGCAGAGACAGCCAAACGTGCGGAGATGCGTATAGCGAGCTGGTGTTTTGAACAGCCTTGTGATTGGTATTTCATTGCTGATGGCGGAGGACGGTAAGAGGTTGAGAAGATGTACTGCAGTGTGGAGAGCTACCACCCAAAACGTGTCCGGCATTGAGGCTTGTTGTAACATCGTACGGACAAGATTGTTTATGGTGCGAAGCATTCTTTCTGCACGGCCGTTTTGTTGCGATGTGTATGGACATGAAAACTAAAATGTGGTTCCTTGTGTTGCTAAGAAGTCCTTGAACGCCTTGTTATCATACTCCCCGCCGTTGTCACATTGTAATGCTTTGATCGTGATCTTAAATTGAGTCCGCACATATCGAGTGAAATGAAGATACTTTGCAAAGGTATCGCTTTTTCGATGAAGAGGATAAATCCAAACAAAGTGTGAGCATTGATCAAGAAAAAGAAGATAGTATTTGAAACCATTAACACTTAGGACAGGAGAGGTCCAAATATCAAAATGTATAATGTCAAAAGGATTAGAAACAATGCTATTAGAGGTAAAGAAAGGCAGTCTGATATGTTTACCAAGTTGACATGCATGACACAGATTTGTCAAGTCAGTCTTACTGAAACTAACAGAAAGCGATGAAAGGATGCGTTGAAGAACTTGATCACTTGGATGGCCTAATCTTCGATGCCACAGAGAAGAGGTATTTTGAGAAGAAAACAAAGCCAGGTGAGGAGAAGATTGCAACGGTGGAGTAATAGGTTAGAGAGGTCCTTGACTATTGCATCGGAGCAAAGTTGTCCGGTTGTGAAGATCCTTAATAGAAAAACCAAAGAGGTCAAATTCAAGTGAGCAAAAATTATCAGTAACAAAAATTTCGAACAGAGATTAGATTCTTAATAATAGAAGGACACACAAGAACATTGCGAAGATGAAAGGGACGAGAATTATAAGGAATAACTCCCTGACCAAGTTTCGTGACTGGAGCATACGAGCCGTTTCCGACTATGACAGAAGGTAAGTTGCTCGTATTAGCAGTGGAACGAAGAGTACCTTGATCTGAAGCTATGTGATTCGTCGCTCATGTGTCAAAGTACCACGTCGCATTGCTCGGATCCTCAAAACTCATGGTGTTGAACGCATGTGTTAGGTTCGCAGGGATCGTGTTAAGCAGCGGCTGCTGGACAGATGGTGACACTATGGAATGAGCTTCATTGGTGATTCGAGCATCAGGACGTGGACCCAGTAAACCAGGTTGCATCATACCATTATTCGGAACCATTCGTTGCTGTCCCATTGAATAGTTGTTGAAGAATGGCGGCTGTTGCTGATAGAATGATGACCATTGCGGTTGTCCAAACTGCCAGTTCTGAGTGTAGAACGGCGAATTCCAGTTGTTGAAGCGTCCACGCCCATGATTGTTGCGACTACCACGTCCACGACCACGGTTTCCACGATGAGAGCCTCCATTGTTGTTGTTGTTGTAGCTATTGTTTCTGTTGGAGGGACCATTGTTAGTGTTGCTGTTATTCGAGTTTTGTTTCTGAGGTGCTGAAGTCGTATACAGAACAGTCGGAGCAGAAGCATTGTCATTATGAGTGACATTAGGCTTGACATGTTTAGATAGTCGATCTTCTTCCATAGATAGCATAGATCGACTCTCAAGAAGGCTGGGAAAAGGCACTTTGTGCTTAATGACATTGATTATGTTGTCAAACTTCTCTGACAGCCCGTTGAGAAGATGCATGACTAATGATTTGTCTGGAACCGGTGAGTCCAGATTGGCCAAGAGATCCGACAGAGTCTTCAGTTTGTTGCAGTAGTCGTGGATTGAGAGATCTCCAATGACAATGGTGCGAAGCTTGTTTTCAATTTGTAAAGCCCGTGCTTCTTTGTTATCCCTGAAAAGATTTTCAATCTTTAACCAAAGATCTCGAGCAGTACACTTCGTGGTGAGGACGGTTTCGAGAATAGAATCAGATATTGTTCCATAGATCCACATCTTCACAAGTCCATCGTGTTCTTTCCATTCTTTCTCCGTATCCGGAGTGTGTAATAGAGACCCATCGATATGACCAAGAACACCAAAGCTTATGCAGTGAGTTTCAAAGAGTTCTCGCCACACTTGGTAGTTCAGTTTGATCATATCCAGCTTTATAGGGATGTATGCTTTTATTTGAGATATGCCGAAAGGC
The DNA here is from genome assembly GCF_020379485.1 of Brassica napus. Lineage (NCBI taxonomy): Eukaryota > Viridiplantae > Streptophyta > Magnoliopsida > Brassicales > Brassicaceae > Brassica > Brassica napus. Next base: position 58,525,169 of record NC_063446.1, on the reverse strand, counting down.
TTGTCATTGAATGAAGTAATGACAGCCATGGCGAGAAAATAGAGAAGAAGAAGAGAATAAAGATTTTAGGAGAATAAGAAAAAGAAAGCGGAGAGGATCAAAAGAGCTTGGTGGCTAGGTTAAGCTTCTGATACCATGTTATAATGTAAGTCTCCGTAGAGAGTTATGTATTCATGTCATCAGTATATATACACACGATATGTATCCTTATCTAAAGGAGGAGATATACACACAAATCAGATACATGCTTATCTCTAAGTATCGTATCTTATCTAACAAATGTCAGAAAGGCCCTGATTATAATAACCTCTTTCACTTACCTTTCCAATAGCAAAAGAGGCTATGGTTTTGAGGATGCCTGCTTCTTTGGCCTTCATGTCAGCATCATCTTTTTTGCCAAATATTTTTAATGGGCAAACATACTTGGCAAATCCTCTGAGTTTGTCGAAGAACATTTTGAATTTGCTTGTTTTAGAACATTCTTTCTCTGAGGTTCCCCACAAATATCGTCACTACTTCAACAGTGTAGCCTTCCACTTCACCCACTGTCTTCGGATCTTTAATCTGAGGCAAAGATGGCTTCAGCTTTAGAAAAGTTGAAGCCACGTCCAAAAGGGTTACAGATGCAAATAGAAGTGTGAAGCATAACAATAGATGAACTCTTGCCATTACTCTTTATCTTTTTTTTTTTTTGGTTTTTCCAAATTTTCTATATCTTATGAGGAACAAAGTATGAATTGAATGGTTTGAATCGAAATGGAATTATTTGTTTGTTTTATAGGGTCGTTTAGTGTTCTATGTTTAGAATCGTGGATCCTATAACCAGTGAGAATTTGGTGGACTAGGCAAGAGTTTAATGGTTCCTTACGTTTCACAAATCATTGATTTTATACCACAAAAACAAAAAGACATAAAGTAACTCATCTAAAATAACATTTACTAATTTCAATAAATATAAATAACATGTTTTAGTAGGAGATATAACATGTTGATTCCCATTATATCATGTTTTCCAGTGTTTTTTCTAGGAAAAACAGAAATAAATAATTTGTCCCCCTAATTACTGTCGTCCGTCTGCCTTTGTCTTCTTCCACTCATCACATAATCTAAAGATTCATTTTCTCTTACCAACAATTCACAGTCTATATTATTAAAATCGAAATACTTTTTGGTATTTTTTGGAAATATAGATAACAAAATAAATAATTTTTTTTTGCAAACATCTATAGCAAATTAAATATTTTCTTTTATTTACACATTTAGCCATTATATTTACAATAAATTAATTATTTTCCTTTTGTATGTCTTTTTATTTATAGATTATGCCACTGCATTTAAAATAATTAATTACAATGGTTGTTGTTTCTTTATGGTGAAAATAAAAACACAAACTTATATATAGAATATATTATAAATAAAATTTTAAATATAGTATTCCCTATTTGGTTTAGTCAAATATAAAAATTTCGAGAGTTCAATTTTCAAGAAAATAAAATATCATAAAATTAATAATAATTCATAGAAAACTAATGTCAAAACTAATTTTTTTAGTATGTTGTTTCATTTTAAAATAAATTAACAAAAAACAGGTTAGTAAATGAATAGTACAATTACATCAAATTGTATCAAGTTATAAATTTTTTAATATAACATTATGTACAAATAAAAAAATTATTATCAAACATCTATATTATAAAATAATATATTTTGCTCTATATGTAAATTACAAAATATAAAAAAATATACATGTGATTTTAAAATGAACACAAGTTAAATCAAACATCCGCGCGGGGGCGCGAGTCAAGTTTTAGTATATATTATTAAAACTGAAGTATGTTTTGGTACTGTTTGAAAACATAGATATTAGTAAAAATGAGAATTATTTGGAAACATAAATATCAATATAAAAAGTATAGTGTATTTTTAGTAATTTCATTAATATAATTACATTAATTATTTTTTTATATTTCACTCAGTTTAACAATTTCATTAATTATATTACCTTAACAATACATCACATCATTGATTATATTACCATAATAATAATAGTACAGATGTTTATATATTAGTTAATCAACATTAACTTTGTGTCAATTATAAAATCAAAAATGTAAAAAATAATTGGGTTTTGCATATGGTTAAACGTTCGGTTTAATTTGTTTTACTAAAACCTTTTTTTAATTTTATTTTGAATCGGTGGAAATTACGTAGCCAAAAACATAATTCATAGACATGTTTTTGTGAAAATAAAAAAATGTATTACATTTATTGTCACTTAATTTTTCGCTCCAAATAATTATTTTACTAAATAAAAAATTCTTTTTATTTCACTTAATTTAGCCAAACACATAGAAAGAGTCCTTTTTATTAGTCAATAAAATACGTTAGGCATGAACATTTGCTATCCATTTAGGTACGAGTTGTTCTTTTCGGGTATCGTTTTTGTTTTGTTTTGAAATTAGGTCATGCTTGAATTATATTATAAATTTATGTGTGAGTTTTGAGTTGAGTTCTTCTGGGTCTGAATGAGTTCGGTTCAGATGTATAGAAACCTAAAAATATCTAAATAACAAATGTATCAGAAACAAATTCAGATATTTGTACCAAAAATAACTATATTATCCGATTCAGTCCATGTCTTTTGAATATAATTAGTTATACTATGACTCATCTAAAATATATAATACTAATTATGAAAAATAAATATCAATGTATAAAAATGTAAAAACCAATACTCGCGTGGGTGCGCGAATCATTCTCTAGTATTCTTTTAACAAAGTTGATTTTATATCATTCAAAACATTACCACCCAGTCTTTTACTTATTTATCTAAATTTTAGAATAGTTAAAATTTTATTTAAAACTCCGTGTAAATTTGTTTGGCAAAGTATATACACACAAAGAAAATTAAGAAAGGATGAAAAGTAAAGAAAAATATGCATGCAAGTTGCATGATGCAACTATTGTTTTATTTTTTTTTGGACAAAATGCAACTAGTGTTCTTATTTACACAAAAATAGTGTTCTTATTCCATATTTCCAGCGAAAAAAACTAGTGTTCTTATTTCTTAGGATTCTTGAAATCTTTAATTCAGGTGCTTCTATATTTATTTGATTTTTCATTTCTTTATGCTCATTGTCCACACCAAAAAGCTCGTTGGCTTTAACATGCGCTCATGTTCCTGCTTTTTTTCGCACTACACTCGCCCCCACACAGCCACATACACAAGTCAACCCCAGTTCTTTAAAATCCAAATTCTTTGTCAACAAAACGAAAAATCTATATACCTCTACTCTGACATAACTTTAAATGTACGGATAAGTTTTTAGATGGAGTGAAATCGGGATTTTAATTTGAACGTTTGTAGTTGTGTATAAATGCGAAGGCATTACTACGTGTTCAATTTATTATGAATGTAAAAGTAAACTGCATGATGATAAATGACCTCGCGTTCTACACACAACAAAAGTTGTGAAAAAGAAACGATTTACAAAGTCCGAACAAAATCATTAATAGATGTTGCATACGTTTGCTTGCCTTTTAGACAAAGGCGTGAAAGTCCATTAAGCCACACATGGGAAACAAACTCACTACACTCCTCGGCTTTCGCAAACGTCACGCTTTTTACGTCAAATACTTTAATTTTTGGCTAAAGCGAGGAGCCAAAGATGAAGTAAAAAGTAAAAACCAATAAATGAAACAAACTTGCCACGTGATAGCCAAAAAATCTCCGTTGCCGGGACTCGAACCCGGGTCTCTCGGGTGAGAGCCGAGTATCCTGACCAGCTAGACTACAACGGATTTGTGATTGTTAGTCTGAATGAAACGATAATCGAAACATCTTAAAGAAGTCACTTGTACATATTGATAGCAATTCTTGTGGACTATCATATTCCAAAACCTAAAATTTGTTTGTAATATATAGTCTCTGGTAAGTCACGTAAGGTCATCAGATAGCTCTCCCAACATTGCCAAAACAAGTGATGTCTTACCTTCTATACTACCTACAATGGCAACCAAGCTTCCACCTGTTATCTCCAAATTGATATTTGGCTTTATTTTCTAGGAAATATATATTAACCTTAGAGCATCTCCAAAGGACACTCTATAACTTCAAATATAAAGTTTTTTGCTCTCCAAAAAGAAATTTCAAAACTTCAAAGTTTTGAGGAGTGAAACTCTATATTTGAAATTTTTATTTGTATTTTGGTCCCTACAATTACACATCACATTTATAATTCATAAATATTTTCTTGTTTATTATTTTAATCCTTATAAAAATTATATCTCATAAATATTTTAAGTTTTGTTTACAAAATTTAAGTTTACACATAAAATTAAAATAAAACTTTAAAAGAAGATTTAAAATATTTAAAACTAGATTTAGATAATACACGAAGACATAACTATTATACAAATTTAAATATTACAGCAACACTAATAGTCATGTAAGTTTGATCGGAACCTTCAAAATTTCCAAATATTGTCAAAAATTTTTTGTGTAATTGAATATGGTTGTTGTTGCTGTTGTTGTTGTTGTTGATGATGTCTTTTCGTACAATTCTTTCTTGTTCATATTAAATATATTCACGAGTATTAATATCATCGATAAAAGCTAGTATTTTAGCAATATCTTATGTTTTTCTTTTACTTTCTTGTTCTGATCTAATGTATTTACAAGTATTAATATTTAAACAATTTTTATCTCTAATCTACAAATTAAATATGAGGAGAACTATTTTTACTTCGAAATGCACTAGTAGATCATATATGCACGAAAATCACTTTGTGGAATAATATGATATTTTGCTTGAAGTTTAATATTAATTAAGTTATTTTGTTTAAAATTTTATATTTTAATATAAAATTTTATTAATTAATATTTTTGTAATATGTTTATTTATGTGCTAGTTATTTACAAAATTTTTATAAATTTAAATTCGTTATAACAAATATAAAGACTATTATAAAATACAAATAGTTTTGAAGTTAAGTTTGAAGTTTTGCTTTTGGAGAAGAACACATTTAAACTTCAAATATAGAGTTTTAGAAACTTCAAAATAGAATTCCTTTTCGGAGATACTCTTATAAAAAGTTATGTACTGTAGATCTTAGAAACTTGACTAAATTAAATTGATTTTTTTTCGCTGTGTGTACATAATTGGATTTAAATGGACATACTGTTCCGTGTACTACAAGAAACAAAGAAAAGACAAGTTCATCAAATGAGACCTTTAGGTCAACTAATGTAAAGCCTTTCTTCCTCTACATCTCAACGTTGTCCCAGTCAAACGATCTCCCCTCTAAGTTGTAATCCGGGTGTTGCATTCGGTTCTTCGCCAATCTGCTCATCACCGCAAGCCCTGAAAGTGTATATACACACAAAACCTTAAATCAATAAAACTTCAAAGATTTCTCTATGAAGTAGCAGAGAGATGTTCACAGCAACGTTACCTTCAATCATTTTGTAAAGAGATGGCCACCAACGCTCTCTAGAGATATCATTTTGAGTAAGAGAATCTTCAATCTCTTTATCATGTTTCCCTTCGAGAACACTGCGTAGAGTAACTACAGCATCTTTCGTTCTCTTCAAAATACTGTCATCATCTTCGATTTCGAGGCTTTGAAGGTCGTTGTGAGACGAAGTGAGGCTCACAGCCAAAGCAAACTGAGCAGCATCAGCCCAACGAGAAGATGCTCGCCATTTTCTCTGTCCTTCTTCTAAGGGTTGCGATGAATCATCACCATTAGCATCTCTGTTACGTTTGTTTTCAAGCACTATACCACGCAAGTACTCAGCATTCGCAGCTCCTGTGCTCTGAACCATCTTCGAGAACGAAGATTCTCCGTTTGAAAGAAGATTCTCCGGAGTACTGAACTCCTGAACTTTTCCAGAATCAAGAACGAGGACTTTATCACAGTCGATGATGGTATTGAGACGATGAGCGATGATTAGCATTGTGCATGACTTGAACTCTTCTCGGATGGTCTTTTGGATGAGAACATCGGTTCTAACATCAACAGCAGCCGTTGCTTCATCAAGGACAAGTATCTTAGATCTTCGCAACAATGCACGTGCAAGACTCAGCAACTGTCTCTGTCCAACACTGAAGTTCTCTCCTGCCTCAGATACCTGACCAAATAGACTTTGAGTTACTCTAATAAATACAAGAGACTTTCAAGAGAGTAAAACATTAAACCAATGTTCTAAAAATCAGTTTAGGCGGCAAATCAGCGATTCAAATCGGCTTAAACGGTTATAAATCAGTTAAAACTGATATAAATTGGTCTAAGTGTGTTTAGTCAAGCAATAATGTGAGTGCAAATCTATAAATTTGTCCAACTGCTTTTGTATATCTAATTTTATATAATTCATCAAAACAATTATGATTAGACAAAAAACTAAAATATCTAATATAAATATAAAATATAAAAAGTATATATATCTCGGCCCCCAATAATCAGTCTATTTCGATAGTTTTCTATAAATAACCTAATTACCGCCTAATGTTTTATTGAACATTATGTTAAACTAAGTACCTCAGCATCAAGACCAAGAGGGTTTCTCCGGATAGTATCTTTCAAGTGTGCTCTCTCAAGAGATTCCCAAAGATCAGCGTCATTATGTTCACCAAACGGGTCAAGATTGAATCTCACAGTACCTAGATAACAAAAAGACACATCAGTTATTGACTTATGAGAAAAAACAAGTACCAGAAGCATACCTGAGAAAAGCACAGGGGCTTGAGGTATGATTCCAAGAACTTTACGTAGATCCATCAGTCCAAACTTGCCAATGTCGCATTCATCGATCAAGATCCTTCCCTTCTCCACCTCCACGATCCGGAACAAGGCATTCAAGAGGCTTGACTTCCCAGCGCCTGTCCTTCCAACGATTCCCACTTTATCCATCGGAGAAATGAAGAAGGAAACCCCATGAAGCACAGGAGGTAACTCAGGCCGGTAACGAAGAACAACATCTTCAAACTTTATAGAACCAGATGATGGCCATCCAGGAGGTGGACGGTTGTTTTCAATAACCAACGGAGCCTCTGATGGTAACTCTATATAGTTTCCAACACGCTCGACCGAGTTCAAACTGTTCTCAGCTAGGCTCGCGAGTCTAAGCACAGCTGTCAAGGAGCTGGTGATACTCAAAGCGTAACTGAGTAGCAAACCCATCGTAGATGCAAACGCTTGTTGATTCTCTGCTTTACCATTCTGCATGACGGCTAATGAAGCAGTCAACCAAACCATGAGACCTCCAAGAAATTCCAAACGGATTCCCAGCCAACGGTTTGCACCCATGTTTACGAGAGTGAATCTGATGTTATTATCCATTGATCTTCCGTTTATTTCAGCCATCCGGTCGTATGCTTTATAAGCACGGATACTTGATAAACCATTCAACGCCTCTCCAAATTGAGCGTAAACGGGAGATCTTGAAACGGAATCCATACGTTTAATTTCACGAGATGTGTTCTACAATAAGGAAAAAATTGGTTTAGCACACAACACTAATCAGTAGTGTTCTAAAAATCGGTCTAAGCGGTGCCTAGTCAGCAAATCGGACCTAACAATATTTTAAAATGTTGGTCTAGACGCTCAAGAAATCAGTCTAGGCGCTCGCCTAATCAATAATCCAACATTGCTAATCAGTATTGCGTTTAAAAGGTGGTATGTTACCTGGTAGTAGAGATAAGCTCCATAAAACGCGACCAAGAGAGGCATGATGGCCCAAAGGGACAGTGTGCTGACAATGCCGATTAAGATAACAGTTGAAAGAAGCTGTGCGATTGAACCCATGAACATGTTAACAAAGACTGCAACCGTTCTATCAATATCACCCGTATCTTTTGCGAATCGATTGATTATACGTCCTAAAGGATTGGTTTGAAAGAAGACCATTGGAGCCCTTAGTATGGAACCAAGCATAGCATCATGCATCTTCTTAGCTGCATAAAGACTGACCATTATCAACCAATATGAATTGGTCAACGTCACAAATACCTGAAACCAAGAAAAAATAAGTATATATGTTAAGTAATACTCCCTATGTTTCAAAAAAGATGTTTGCTTTAGAGCTTTCATACATATTAAAAAAAAAATCTTAAATTTTTTTGATGATAAATACATTATTTTCGTGTTTAACTACTTCTAATAATTTTTAACCAATCAAAATTCAATAAAAACAATTAATTTCTATGAAATTTACATATTATCATTATTATCTAATAAAATGCACTGGAAATGTGTTAAAAATAATCTTTTTGAAACACATTTTTTGTTCTAAAACATGGATTAGTTAGAAACAGAGGGAGTATATTGTTACAGAGTCAATCATTTACCAAATGCAACTCATACCTGTCCAAAGGAAAGAACCGCATAGATAATATTGTAGAAGAGGGGTCCATGACTCTTTGGAGTTCCTGCATCAGTCCACTCACTCAACCAAGTGCTGCTTGACACTCGAAACACTTGAGTCAAGACGTAGCATACAAGGAGCATCATCACCACCCATCCACCTCCAAGTGCATCCCGGTACCTGGAACATGGTAGTAACACCTCAATAGTCATTACAATGACCTTCAACAACACAATAAAACAAAAACAAAAATTTCTTACCTCTTCAGGACTTTCCAACTCACAACTCCAGTTTCACGTTCTTCTCGCTTAACTAGCACAGAGGTTCCTTCTTTGGATTTTTTTGTCTCCTTTCCATCCTTCTGCAGATTATTAGTGTTGCCGTTCTCAACTGGTTTTACAGACGTTTGATCTGCTTCTGCTTCTACATTTGCTTCAGAATATTCTTCAACTTTGCCAGCATTTTCCATTAATCTTTGGAATAATGGGCCACTATGGGAAAGTTCTTCGTATGTTCCTTCCTCCTTCACTGTTCCCTCATGGACAAGTAGAATCTTATCCACTTGTGATAGGAAGTGGAGCTGGTTTGTAACAAGAACTCTCGTTTTGTTCCCTAGTTCTCGTTTTATGCATTTCTCAAAAACCTATAACACAAAGTTTCAAAGATCAGAAAACAAAACGTTGGGCTCCAAGATTTGCAAAACTGACAGAAAACAAAGTATAGTGCTATCCAAAAGAGCCAATGGCTAGGTTACCTGTTGACCAACATGCGCATCAAGGGCACTCAATGGATCATCTAATATACACACATTTGAATTTGAGTAGACCGCTCTAGCCATAGAGACCCTCTGCTTTTGTCCCCCACTTATGTTAACACCTCTTTCTCCAATCTCCGTGAGATCACCACCCTATCAATCAAGAGACAGAAGAGGAAACAAACTTTAGATACCTAAGAACTAGTAAAGAGAAGTCTATGCTACCAAAAGAACCGATGCAATTCAGTTTTAAAGTCGGTTAACAAAACTTACAGGAAGTAACTCAAGGTCATGCCTCAGTGCAGTCACATCAATCACCCTTTCATACTTTTCTTGGTCAAAAGGAGCACCAAACAATATATTGTCACGTACCTACACAATGTATATTACCATTCATCAGCTAATATAATACAGATACCAAACTTAATATCATGTCAAGAGGAGAATTTGAAAACATCGCATTGAGAACTATACTAAAAAAACAGAAGCATATAAGAACATACTGTTGCGTTAAAGATCCATGAAACTTGCGGAACATAAGCGACTGATCCTCTGAGAGTAACTGTCGCAACAGATAATGCTGGAAGTTCTCCAAGCATAGCAGATATCAGTGAGGTTTTTCCTTCTCCTGTACTGCCTACTACTGCAACTAGGCTGCCAATAGGTACATCCAAGTTGATGTTTGACAAGGTTGGCCTATCCGCCTGCATATGTATATTGGTTGCTCACTTTTTGTATTTGAATGACGATGTCTGATAAAATAAAGTGAAAGTGGAAAGGAACATGGGATCAAGTAGGACAAATGAGACCTTTGAATCCCACGAGAAGCATCCGTTCCTTATTGAGATAGCTGGCTGTCCAGGTTCAATAGGAGGATTTGGTAAGAGAACTCTCTCTTCCGTCGATAACACCTCTTCCAAACGTTTTAAGGATACATTAGCATTTACTATCTACAAAAGTAAAATAAAAAGAGCAATTAGGAGCAATTATTACAAATGATGTCACACTATTGAGCACCAGAAATGAAAACATGAGGAAATAACCTGAGTTATAATGTTTGGAAGCATGAATAAAGGGAAGCGAAGCACAGAGAATAGTGAAAGGGATGTAAACGCTCTTGCAGGTGTGAGATCTCCTCCAAGCAATGAGAACACACCAAATGAAACAACAGTCACCAGAACAGGAATGCTGTTTAGTATGAACATATTGAACTGCAGAGCAAATGGAAGACCAAGAATGAGTCAGAAATGTACCACAAAAGAAAGAGGAAACTGAAATATAACAGTCTTAAGACATACCGCTGACAGAAGTTGTGCTTTCCGGAACCAAGATAGTTCATCATCACGAACAGTTTGAACCTTAGACTGAAAACTGTTTTCCCAAGCATAGCACCTACAGTCATTTGGTTTAGTCATTGCTTCAAACTTCCAACAATGCCAAAAAAAATAAAGATCAGGTTTCAGTTTTTCAAAGTATCTTACTTCACTGTATCCATTGCGGCTAAAATCTCATTCATTAGGCCAATTCTTTTGTCAGTACGCTGCAACCCTTCTTTTGTTAACTTCTGCGTTTTGCTTATAATAACAGTCTGTTTCAACAAAAATAGAGAAAAAGGATCATTGTCATTGAACTGAAAGGCAATTGAGGAGAGAGAAGCAAAGCCAATCAGATACAGATGGGAAATAAGCAGTCAAAAAAAAAAGAGAGAGCATGAGGAGTAGAAAAGCTTTTACGGACCTGTATAGGGAACATAAGGACCAGAAACAATGCGCCAATGAGCGAGGCAACACCCAATTGTTGATAGAGGAGAACCAGTGCTACAATAATACGAAATGGCGCTGACCACATGGTATGAAGTGATTGGCAAATTTGCTGTCACGGACAGAAGAAACATTAGTAATAACGGTCTATATGCTAGATGAACACTACTAACTTCAACCAAAGATTAAATAAAAACCATTGTCCAAAAGTAACTTTTTCTACAAATTGAGATCGAGAAACACACAAAATTAAAGAGGTAAAAGGCAAACCAAAGATGCATTACCTGAAGAGACTCAGCATCAGTAGTCATTAAGTTTGTTATTTTTCCTGTTTGAAACTTCTTCCGGCCCTCATTAGTTAACCTTAGCGACTTTCGGAACACAGCAGCAATCTATCAAGGAAAGAAGTCATCAGCAGAAAGAAACATTCTACACAATAAGAGAAACGGAACCAACAAAACAAAGTAGCAAAAAGGTATATTACGTGAAACTTAGCTTACCAGTGCAGATCTCAACCGATAACCAACACGCATCACATTTTGGAAATATTGAGCTTCACATAGAACCCCAAACATCTGAAAATATCAACATCAACATCAAGCGCTCAAGGAATCCCTTGGTGAAAGTCTTACCCTATATTATCTTAAATAAAACACCTTCAACATGCAAAAGTAATAAATATACAAAAGACAACAAACTCCAAGATTAGCATCAGCTTCTAACAAACTCAAATCAGGCGAAGATTAAACCCAGTAAAACTGGTGCTAAAATCTGTATCATCTACTCTGGAGAATAGTTACATGAAGTCCTTGAAAGAGAGGAGAGACCAAGAAAACAAGAGACTCTGTTTCATATCTCTTTAACGAAGATTGAGAGAATGCAACATATCCTTTGAACTCCATGCAAGAGATTAAAATAGGCTGAGGGGAAAAGGAATTTTGTTGCATACCACTCCAACAAAGATTGAGATTGCATAGATGTAACCTATCCAGGCTGGTTCATTAAGTTGCATTGACTGCAGAAAGTTTTAAGACTACATTGTGAGATATCGTCAGAAAATAATATCCAAAGAATTATAGGATTTTAAATCTACCAAGAACGTTACACACTAATTCTGGGCATATGAATATGGATCCATCTCAGCAATTCATGTAATTTGATAATAAGAAAGAAAGGGAAAGAAACATACCTTTAAGAGCTCATTCAGTAGAAGAGGCCCCACGAACTGTGAACAGTCATTCCCAATCTGTGATACAATTTATAGATTAAAACACATGATTAAGCAGCTCCAAACACACCATTTAGGAAATATAAGACCTCTGAAGCCACAAATATTATCAAATAAACAAAATTACCTTCCAGAACCCACCCCACCAAAACCTACAAAATGCAGAAGCAGGTTTCCATAAGACACGGTCCATAAGGATTATGGCAAGAAAGTAACAGATAATTCGACTCAAAGTACATAAAAACATACTTGAACTCACAGCCATAAGAGTTTTTACAGCTTCTAATTAATAATAATGCATATACCATTACAACCAGATGCATCGTTTTGAAAATCACACATCATGTCAAAGCTCAAACAATAAAAATCCATATTCCTAAGAGATTATCACAAATGATTACAAAGATGTTTCTCCTTTACCTTCCTCCAAGGCTGTTGTTCAGTGCCCTCAAGAGCCACGGTTTGGGCTTTTCTAGCTCCTTTTCCCAGGACCTCTGGAAGCTAAAAAGGAGATAAAAATATATATCACACAACCACGCCAGTTGTAGACAATAAGAGAACGGTTATTATTTATCAGATTAAAAAAAACCTCCTCATGAGAGTTTCAGTACGATCCCAAGTGTCCAGATTCCACACATCCTTCTCGGTGAGAGGCCGTTTCGATCCCAGAGTCATCAATGGATTCAACCATGAGAAGAAGATTCCTGTAGGGGAAAAAGATATTGGTAAGAAGGCACTTAATAGTCAAAGTTCAGCACATGTTGAAGAATCTACTATACAAAATGTTGCCAGCTTGGTCAAAGCGATGATCACTAAGCAAAGATTTTCATCTTACAGTCACAATCCAGTTCATTTCTAGGGAGAACTGGAGGATAAGGCAAAAAAAAGAAATTGAATAGACTATCGAACAACTCATTTTGTTAAGTGTGGAAACAATATTGTTGACTACCAACTCAGCTAGGTAGCAAGTACAGATAAGAGATCAGAGATGGTGTTGTGGTGATTCTCATAATAAAAGAGAGAAGAATATACATAACCAAATCCACAGGACTGAAATGAGAAGTACGTAGAGTGACCTACTGTCAAATAAACTTGCATGCCTCTCAGGACATATCTGTTCTCCTCCAGGAAGCTCTTCATACTCATAATCCTCTGACGTTTCAGTCCGCAATGGTGTGTAACCAGGGTATGGATCCAGATTAGGAAAATACACAAACAAGAGAGTTCCAAATGCAACCTGGATTCAAAAGCCACCAAAGACAATTGTATAATCTACAATCTAATTTAGATACAGCACATGGTTAAGAGAAGTTTGGAGAATGCAAAAAGGAGTCTCAAATTGCAAACCTGAACTGCCACCTCGCTTATGTAAATATACAATTTGAAACTGCAAACAAGATAAAACAAAAAAAAAAAGTTAAGCACATAAACTCATTTTGCCAGACCAAGGTATTAAACTTGCATAGACCATATAACCAACCTGCCATAGTACTCCTTGACTGAGAGAACAAGATTTAACAACACCATGTCTCCCACAAGAGCATAAATGACAGCAAATCTGACATACCAACGAAGTTCATGGATATATGTTTTTGTTTCAAAAACAGTCATGACCAAAGCAGAACCCCAAGCAAAAGCTTCAAGAACCAACATGAACGCCTGCCAAAGAAACCACACACACAAAAAAAAAATAATCTTTCAGTAAAAAACATAATGAAGCAAAGCGTAGGAAAAGCAAGTGATGAAGACACACCTCATAGGGAGGAAACCCAGCTGCATCCAAATCCAAGATTGAGATCCTCATGACCAATCTAAACAAAGGCTCGGCAGTACTATAAGCAGCCAACAGAGCCAGCAAATAGCTATACCATTTAGACTTCAAGCAGAACTTATCTACTTTGTGGTCCTTTGCAGTGAGCCAAACGCGGTAAAGGCAGAGAATCAAAAGCACAAGATGTGAGGTGCCAAGCACGAAAGAATCAATAGCACAAGGCGTGTATGCACCAAAGGCATAATCAACCATCTTCGACCACACACCATTAGGCACAGGCTTGCAGTACCAATCCAACAGCTCAAAACCCATCTTCTTCCTCCTAAAAAGATCTTTTCTGCTTCCAAAGCTGTATCAAACTCAGATCGTACACATGACAAGTTACTAACGATCTCCTATAAAAATCTGCAAGAGAAAACAAAGAAAGAGAGTGATGTTGACAGTTGATAAAGTGGACTTTTAATTATGTGATTGTGTACTCAATGAGGAACATAAAAAACAAAACAAAAAGATGTGGATGATAGTTTATACACAAATATTAGCCACACAAAAAAAAAAAGGAAAAGCTTTGTAATCATTTTAGTGGAGGAGGGATTCAACTTTTTATCCCCTTCCCCTGAATCATCATCAAACAGAGACGGGCTCCATAAAGTAAGCTCCTTTCCACTAAAAAAAAGATTCTCAAACGTAAGATAAGAAACAAGATATCATCAAACAGAAGATGATAACCTCAAAGTTTCTAACCCCAGAAAAAAAAGAAATACTTTCTATGTGGCCTACCAATGATATGAAAGAGCATTGAGGTAAACGCAGAGAAAAAGGAAACCTCGGTATTCGAAGAGACGAGGGAGAAGAGCTTTCGCTGATGATTTGGAGGAAGCCTAATCTTATAAACTCGAGAGAGAGAGAGAGAGATTGAGATTTTGAGGAAGCAAAACGATGCGTCACTGCTTACAGCTTGCCTATGAATATTCATATTTATACATATGTAAAGTCAAAAAGATTTTCATATTAATCATTTCATTTTTAGCTAACAACAATCACTACCTTTTCTACCACTTATTTTATTTTTTAAAAGAAACAAAGCGGGTAAATTACCTGAATGTAATTATATCTTACAATTTAATTAAATAAATATGATATCTTTTTTTATTAGAGCAAATATGGAAAATTCTATTTAAAATTTTATTAGTTTATCAATAACAACATCTTAATTTCTTTTTCTTGTCGGCTGCCCATTTCTTTAGACTAAGTGTTCGTTAAACAAGTTGTTTTTCCGAATAACGCTTATATCTGATCGTGTCTGATCTACGTGAGAGAAAATAATACTTCTGTTATGAGCCTCTTTCGCAAGTTGGTCCGTCCGACCATTCTCGTTGTAGGAAATATGAAATAGTCTTGCGCTTTCGAAGTTTTCTAGTAGACTTCAGAAAGTATCAATCTCTTAAGTAAAAGCTATTAGGTTATGGAATTCTTTTTTCTCTATTGATCACGTTAGGTATACATATATACTTAGAATACAAAGGAGACTAAGGAAAGGAAATATACAGAAGTAAAGAGAGAGACGTTAGAGCTTAATTATATGCATTCTAATATTAACTTTCCTATATCTTCTACACACCCCCACAAGACAGACGGCCAGTAGAGAGTCCGATCTTGAGCAACAGTGAGTCAAAGGCAGGACGAGGCAAAGGCTTAGTTAGGACATCGGCCAGTTGATCATGGGAGGAGACGTGAGAAACTCGTAATTTTCCAGTTTGAATGTATTGTCTCACAAAGTGATAGTCCAGAGCCAAATGTTTCATCCTAGAGTGGAAGACTGGATTTTCCGCCAAGTACGTCACACCTTTATTATCATAGTATATTACCAGATTTGTGGGAGATTGGATGTCGAGTTCTGTTAACAGTGATTGAACCCAGCATACTTCAGCTGTGGTAGAGGCCAGTGATCGGTACTCAGCTTCTGTTGAGGAGCGGGAAACACCAGTTTGTTTCTTTGAAGACCAAGCTATTGGGTTTCGTCCAAGGTAGACAATATATGCACCAGTAGATGTGTAGTCGTCCTTGTTGCCTGCCTAGTCTGCGTCTGTAAACACATGTAATGTAGGCGTGTTGTGAGCATGAAGTGTAAGTCCACGCGTCATAGTACCAGCAAGATACCGAAGGATTCGCTTGACTGCATTCCAGTGTTCGGTTGTGAGCTTATGCATGTACTGCGACATCTTGTTCACTGGGAAGGAGATGTCGGGTCTGGTGAGAGAGAGATACTGAAGAATCCCAACGACTGCTCTATATTCTGTGGGATCATGAAGTGGGGTTCCAGAGAACAGTGTCAGAGGTATGGAGGAACACATCGGAGTGGCGATCGGTTTGCAGTGCTCCATCTTTGTCGTATGAAGTAAATCTGCAATGTACCGAGTTTGAGTTAGATGCATACCATTTACTGTTTGTTGAACTTCTATTCCTAGAAAGAATGATAGATCATCTAAGTCTTTAAGAGAAAATCTTTGTGAAAGTGATTCTATGAACTTAGACACATGAGATGGACTGTTGCCAGTAACTATCAAATCATCAACATAAACAAGCATGTAAATAAAAACTCCCTATTTTCGATGCATCGGCAAGAGAGTTGATAAATCCAGCTTGCATTAAAAATTGTTTCAGCTCAGTATACCAAGCTCGGGGAGCTTGTTTAAGACCATAAATGGCTTTGCGTAATCGACAGACTGCATTCGGGTTGTCTTTGTTGATAAACCCTGGAGGTTGCACCATGTAAACTTCATCTTTCAATGTTCCTTGGAGGAAGGCATTGTTAACATCAAGTTGACGGAGAGGCCAGTTGGAAGAGACCGATGTGCTTAGGACTGTTCGTATAGTTGCAGGCTTGACAACTGGACTGAAGGTGTCATGGTAATCGATTCCTGGTTTTTGAGTGAAGCCCTTCGCCGCTAGTCGAGCTTTGTATTTTGCGATCGTTCCATCTGGATTTCGCTTGATCGTAAATCTCCACTTGCAACCTACAACATTAAACCGTTTATCATCAGTCAAGTTCTCAAGATCCCAAGTATGATTACCAATTTGAGCATCGTATTCGTCACTCATTACTTTTCTCCAATGAGGACTTTTGAGAGCTTGTGCTACTGTTGTTGGTGGCGTTTCTGTGGTCTGAACAACTTTAGTGTGGAGGTTTAATTTCTAGACAGGTTTCCGGTTGCGTGTGCTCTGTCTGACCGGACGAGGTGGAGCTGGCTGAGGCTGCGCCGGTGGTGAGACTGATGTTGTTGCTGTGACCGTGGGTTCTGCGGGTGCAGGTGTGTGCAGGTGTACTCGCAGTTCCTATGTTCTCAGTTGTAGGTACTGAGGTTGTGGTCTCAACAGGAGCCGTTATGGTTTCTAAGCCTTCTGCTGGTGGTGTAGAATCTGTAGGAATGTTAATAACATGCAAAATCTTGACAGGAGGATAAGCCATATCGTTAGATTCATCAGTGACATCAGTCTCTATATGTGAAGATAATGAGAATGGAAAACATGTTCGTGAAAGACTACATGTCTAGATGTATAAATTCTTGATGTTGAACGATCTAAACAAAAATACGCACTTTGCGTAATGGAGTAACCCAAAAACACGCATGGTGTGGATTTCTCATCCAGTTTATGTGATGTATATGGACGAATCCATGGAAAACATAAACACCCGAAAACCTTAAGCTTATGAAAATTTGGACTGTGTCCATGAAGTGTTTGAAAAGGCGTTTTGAAATCTAAAACTGACGATGGCATTCTGTTAATTAAATAAACCGTCATTGCAAACACATAGGTCCAGTAGGACCGAGGCATAGACGCATGAGACAATAGGAAAAGCCCTGTTTTGACAATATTTTGATGTATGCGTTCTACGATGCCATTATGTTATGGCGTATGCAGTGGACTCGTCATATGAGAAATGCCATGTCTAGCTAAAAAATATCGCAGTCCAATATATTCACCCCCATTATCTGTGTACAAGGTTTTGAGCTTGGTTTGAAATCGATTTTCAACAAAAGCTTTGAATCAAGTGAAAACATCAAAAACTTGCGATTTTAATTTTAAGGGATACATCCAAGTTTTTCTTGTGTAGTGATCTACAAAATAACATAATACTTGAACCCATCAATGGAGAGAATTGGAGATGTCCAGACATCTGAAAACACAACATCTAGAGGGTGAGAAGATCGAAGAGTGGAGTTTTGAAATGGTAACTTATGCATTTTTTTTATCGAGCAAGCGTTGCATGGCTGAGCCATTAAAGAGTTTGACACAGTAGGTAAATCAAATTGAGAAACAACTTTTTGAAGAATAGAAAATGCTGGATGTCCCAACCGGGAATGCCAATCCGACAAGGTTGTCTTCATGGCTGATGCAAATGCAAGTAAAGGTTTCGACGTTGAGGATTGTGGCCATTGGTACGTTCTATCTCTAGGTTTCCCTTCGAGACGAAGTGTCCCTGTTTCCAAGTCCCTCACCTGAAAGTACGTTGGAGTAAACGTAACCGCAACACTGTTAGCCGTACATAGTTGAAATACAGAGATTAATTTTTTCTCAAGAGCAGGAACATATAAGACTTTATTTAAAAAGAATGGACGAGTGTATGAGGGAATAGATAGGGAACCAGAATGTGATATGTGTAACCCGGAGCCATCCCCAAGCAAGACACCATCGCCACCTTGGTAAGGGTTGTGGAGAGACAAGTTGGCGAGATCAGAGGTCATATGATGTGACGCGCCGGAGTCCAAGAGCCACGTTGAGGAGTCTGACATCATCGCAGGGTTAGCACTTGGGTTCCAATGCGGCATCTGAGGAGTCTGGTTCCATGAGTTGTTGTTTCGCTGTTGAGTTTGCTGTTGCGGAGCTGATGTATATCCTCTGACTATGCGAAATTCAGGACAATACTTGGCACTATGGCCTTGCGTCCCACATGCCTGACATCGCCCTAGATATGGCTTTGAGGAGCGTTGGTGATTGTTGTTGTGATTGTGGCGAGTCTGGTGATTGTTGTTCCGGGATTGTTGATTGCGCCATGGCTGATTGGTGTTTTGGTTGTAGCGAGTCTCAGTCGCATGAGCTGTAATCGGAGTGATATGGGCTGTCTCACTGGTCATGATAATGGCTTCACGGTTAAGTAACCTTTCATGAAGTTCTGCATAAGAGATGGTTACATCACGCTCATGGATATCATCAACCTCTGGCTTGTAGTCTTCACTAAGACCTGCAAGGATTCGCTCAATGAGATCTTCATGGTCCATCGGTTTTCCCAGAAGAGAAAGATCATCTGCTTTGGATTTGATTTGCTGGAGATACTCGCTCACTATCTTCTACAAAAGCTGGCCAATCCATCGGATTAGTAATCATATCCAATAGGTCTTTGAGCAGTCCGTTTGAAGTGAATTGAGGGGATCCTCGTGTGCATAATAGCAGTGGTGTAACGAAGTCATATTGTCAGAGCTGATGATGTTTTGTGGGTCGAAGTAAACGTTCAAAAATCACTTTACATGTACATCTCATTTAGGTCGGTTGATTAAGAGAAGAGCATTACATAAAATGATTTGATGATGCTCTTATTGTATCACGATTATAACGCAGACCGAGGATGATTAAACGATTATCAAAAAACTCTTTTGACTCTCATTCACTCTCCTAGTTACTAGTACTACTACTAGAAAATTAAACAAGCGATACTAGAACAACGTATTATCAATGCCTACAGTAGCTACTACTCCTACTACTTGCAATTTATGAATTTAATAGTCACATACTTTTGGCTAAGTTATTGGGGGCAAAATGTTGATATTAACTAAATTCTTGCTGTTCACATGCGATGAGATGAATACAAGTACATAAATAAATCTTTTTTATTTTAGTTTCATGTCAACGATTTAATTTTTTTTTAACAATTCAAACTTAATTTATTTTGTGTTTTATGGATAATTTAATTCACTTTTAGTTTATCATTTTTTATCGTTTATTAAATAATTAAATTTAAAACAAAACTACAAACACACGTCTTGCAAATAGCTAAAGTCAAAGGTCACAGATTTACTGAATATACATTTAAAAATGATCATCTATTAATCCAACAAACCAACAACGCACTTTTGCCACACTGAGTGTACTCCATGTTCTAAAAATCAGCCGTCTAGTCGCTTAGGCGCTACGCGTCACTTTTCCGTCCCGATTTATGTCAAATCGGTTTAAAAAATTAGATATATGATTTTTTTCGCCTAGACCGTCTAAATGACCGCCTAGCCACCTAGACGGCCGCCTAATCTATTTTTTTATTTTATTTTTATTTTATTTTTATTTTATTTTAAATAATATTTTTATTTGTTTATTTGATCTAAAATTTTATAAATATCATTTATATTCATAATTTTGATGAAAATTACACTATATTATAGTTTATATATTCTATTTGTGTGTTTTATACAATCTAAAACATGAAAATGTATTAATGTTATACACAATTAAAGATTAACATGTTTTATAACATAATAAACTATCTAAAAATTCCGCTCCACATAATTTCCGATTAATCCCCGATTTTCTCTTTAGGCGCTAGGTCCAACCCGACCGCCCGACTAGCGCCTAGCGCGTTCCCGAACAGGGACTGTACTAATGCCTTGAATGAAAACAGCGGTTAAACAAAAACGCACAGCAGGATAAATCTTTTTTCACCATTTATCTTATTTTTTTATTACTAATGGTTTTAATTAAAATAATTATAAATAAGAAAAGAAGGCACAGCGGGACTGTTTTTTGTGTGAATGGCACCTTGAAACAAAAGTGAGTAATGAGATGTGTGGTTTGGTACACTGTTGTTAACTGGTATACTAAAAATTATTATTTTATTGTTATTATTTTTTTACAAGTTCATTGTTATTGATTAATTAAAAATGTACAGAGAAAATATATGCAATCAACCTTTGATATTTTCTGTTTTAAGTTTTAGAGAATATGAAAAATCAGATCTTATATACTTTTTTCATTTTTTAGGTTTTAAACCAAAACCTAAATTATCTCCAAATTATAATACATATTATAATTTATTTAGTTTTGTTTAAACACAACTGACGCAACTTTGATTGTCTTTATGCCAACAAAATATGATATATTATTTAAAAAATTACATAATAAATATTTAATAATAAAATTTTGATATTGGTGTAATTAAATTTTTATTTTTAAATAACAAACTTAAATTAATTTTATTTAAAAACAACTACGTCAATTATTATTTTTAAAAATAAAATAAGATATTGGCTATAAAATGTCATTAATAGCATATTAAATTTCATTTTCAGATATAAAAATATATTTTTTAAATAATATATATATATATATATATATATATATTATAACATTATATTAATATCATTGATTTTTAGTTTGGGGGGAGAGATTTGCAAATATGACTCAAAATTTGAAGTCAAATACAAAACTAACCCATGTTTTTTTTGGAACTTTGACTTGCCTCTTTCATCCCCAAAGTTCAGATTATTCACGAAAATGCCATCACTTTTTTTTTTTGAAAATGCATATTTTACTCTATCACCCTCATCTTCCTCAAGTATTCGCAATATTGCCATTGCCATCAATACACCAACCACCATGAACAACCAATTTGAAGCTCTTAATGCACCTAAAAATCGATTTACACTTTTTCTTTTTCAATTCTTATGAACTAAAAACAACATCTCTTTCACTTTCGCTCCATATTCATCCAAAAAAACCTAAGATTTTGATTCTAAATTTTTTATGGTTCATATAGCCATTGAAGCTTACGACTCTAGGTGGATCACTTTTGTTTGAGATTCTGGGTTCTTGGAGAATACTTATGTGTGCTAAACAATTTATCTCACTGGTTGAAACTATGAAATCAGTTTTTTTCCCAGATCTGTTCGTCCAGACGACTTACCTGTAAGTCGTTTGGCTATAGACGACTTACATGGAAGTCTTCTGGTCAATTCAGAGGTTAGTTTTGCAATTAACTTTTAAATGTGTTTTCATAGACGACTTACATGGAAGGCGTCCATCTTTGTTTGTAAAAAAAAAAAATGAGACGACTTGTCTAGGGTAAACGGGTTAGTTTTGCATTTGACCGGATTGTGTCAGAAATTTGACTTTTCCTGGACGACTTACACGTAAGTCGTCCAGTAGAAAATTAAAAAATCAATATTTTGTTATACCTAGACGACTTCCATGTAAGTCGTCTAAGGTTAGTTTTGCAATTATAAAAATAAAACAAAAAAATATTTTTTTCTAGACGACTTACTTTGAAGTCGTCCATGATTTTACTCCGAGATTCTGGTCAAACCGATCCGCAACGAGTCGGTCGCTACGTAGCGATCGATCCGCAGTCGAGTCGGCCGCTACGTAGCGATCGATCCGCAATCGAGTCGGTTGCTACGTAGCGACCAATCCGCAATCGAGTCGGTCGCTACGTAGCGACCGACCAAGCCATTCGTTTGGTCGCTACGTAGCGACCGATCCAACGCGGACCCGGTCGCTACGTACCGGCCGAACTGTCTCGGACATCGATCAACGGGTACAACCCAAATCTGTGCATTATCGTCTGTTCCTCAATGCTAGCCCCCATTTACCGCAGTCATATCATTTCTCACTCCCATCGATCGGAGTTATCATTTAAACTTTGCGATAAAAATAAAGTTCATTCTTATCGATAAAAATCGTGATAAACGTTCTGAATCGATAATCATGAAAATCAGGAAAAATGGAATATCTCTATTTTCGAGTTATGACGACTTAATGGCAGGAAGGGAAAAGTCAAACCGACCTTGGAGGGAGTATATAAGGAGTCCTAGCCGAGAGGAACAAAGTGAGAACCTTTTCAGTGCAAACTTAGCACTTAGAGCAATTTTAGGCAATTTTAGGCAATTTTCTGTTTTTGTTATTCGAGATGCGACTCAATTAGGTCTTTTAGTCTTAGGGTTTTAGAACTAGGAATCTCGCCGACAGCTCTCGTAACCCAGGCTCTTACCTTGTTGTAACGCTCAAACGCAGATTCGGAATAAGATATATTTTGCTCTCCTTTTTATTTCTTATTTTTCTCGTCATTATTTCGTGTTCTGATTGTTTGGCGTGTGGTTTAGCAGATATCCGGAACCTCTGGGAAATTAGGATTTTCCTAACTTTCCTAATTTAAATGGAAATTGACAGTGCGAATTTCGGTTCCCACAGTTTGGCGCTAGAAGGAGGGGGGTACAAATCAATCTTACTCTTAGCCACAACACGCTCGACCAGACATGTCAACTGACAACACGAATAACATGCAGACTCCTCTCAACGGAGGAAGCAACGACGATCAAAACACTCCAGTAGCAGCCGTGTCAGCGGCCAACGCAGCGATGCTCGAGGAGTTCAAAAAGATGTTCTCTGCCTACGAAAAGAGGCCAGAAGAATAGGACAAGCTCGTGGGCACCTTGACGAAACAGGTCGAAACCTTAACGGCAAGAACCCGTGCAATCCTCCCTCACGGATCTACGAAAATCCGCGGAAGAAAACTCAACTTCGCAACCCCACTCGATAGGCCTGGAACATCGCGAGAATGTCCTTCGGGTCAAGATCCCAGCGAAACACCCCCTGCTGAGAAACGAAACTCTAAAAACCCTCTATCCCCCACAAAGGACACATAAGTTGATGAAGTCGAGCATGTTGACTTGGATCCTAGCGACGTTTCCAACGATACGGAAGAAGACGCTGACGTACATCCAAGTAGAACCATAAGCCGATCGGCTCGGGAAGACTCTCCGTTTGATAAACCAATGACGGAAGAGGAGGAAAACATCTACTGGGTCGAACATGAAGAGTTAGCCGAAAAACAAACCGAGATCACTCGCAGCAAACGCCGACAAGCTCGAAAATATGCTGGCGAAAAATCGGACATTCGCGACCTTCGCGATTACATAACTAAAACTGCAGCAGAAGTAAGGGCCATGAAATCTCAGATCCATCATGCTACCAGCGCCGCCCCAGAAATCGATAGATTACTCGAGGGAGCTCGAAAAACACCTTTCATGACCCGAGAAAAATCAAAGTACCAAAATACGATGGCACGGCTGATCCTAAAGTGCACCTTCAAGCCTTCCATATCACGGTGGGAAGGGGCAGACTGAAGGAGAGGGAAAAGGACGCTGGTTACTGCTGTCTGTTCGTCAAAAATCTGGAAGGAGCGGCACTCGAATGGTTTGCACGCCTTAAGCGAAACTCCATCGGCAGTTTCAGCCAGCTCGCATTGGAATTTCTCAAACAGTATTCTATGTTCATAGATAGAGAAACGTCTGATGTCGATCTCTGGAGTCTATCCCAGAGAGAGGAGGTACCTCTCCGCGAGTTCATAAGCCGATTCAAGCTGGTAATGTCTAGGGTTAGCGGAATAAGCGACAAGGTGGCCATAGACGCACCTAGAAAAATGCTCTAGTACAAGTCGAAATTTAGAAAATGGATAACCCTCGACAAACAGTGAACGATCCAGGATGCCCTTCACAAGGCAACAGACTACATCATAATCGAAGAAGAAACGAAAGTTTTGTCGCAAAAACATAAGCCGACAAAAACGTCCTCGAAAGATGCAAACCAAAAGACCAAAAAGAAAAACTCTCGTAACGACAAATACGTCCATCACGAGGGGGAAGAGCTTCAAGGCGCGCATAACTACGCAATCAACTCGGAACAAGGCAAAACCTCGGGTAATACGTGGACTCGCAATCCTTGATACGAAGAAAACACCTTCTTCGAGTTCCACCAGACCCGAGGGCACTCAACGACCAATTACAAAGTATTGGGAGCGAGGCTGGCCGTAAAGCTACTAGTCGGAGAGCTCTACGAAGTAACCAGCATTAAAGATCTCATCCTTGAGACCGATCGTCCTCCAAAGACCGACAAAAATCCACACGCGGAAAATTCTCCTCGGAGAAGTCAAGCGGGGGATAAACGCGGAAGGAGATCGAACGACTAAGGAAACAATAACAATCGTCGCAGAGTGAACATAATCATTGGAGGATCACAATAATGCAATGACACAATCTCGGCCATCAATGCCTACCAGCAAAAAGCCGAGTCACGTGCAAATTGGCCTACATGGTCTCCTCCCCGAGATGGTCAAAGCGACTCGATAACTTTAACTGAAAAGGAAGCTAGTGGAATCGATCAACCCCACTACGATCCGCTCGTCATAGATCTCGTCATACCAGATCTGGAGGTCTTAAGAGTCCTCATCGACGCGGGGAGCACGGTTAATGTTATCGTCTACGATACTCTCAAGAGGATGAACATCGAACTCGGGGAAGTTACCCCAACACCGAAACCATTGACGAGTTTTTCAGGCGAAATGTCAATGACTCTCAGATTGATCCAGCTACCGGTCATCGCCAAGGAAGTTACCAAGATCGTCAACTTCGCGGTGGTCGATCATCCCACCATCTATAATATGATCATGGGAACCCCATTGATGAACGCCATGAAAGCCGTTTCGTCTACATACCACATGGGCATCAAATTCCCGACCCAAAGCGGGGTCGCAGCCATCTCGGGTTGTCAGAAACAGTCGCGACTTTTGTTTCTCGCAGAGCATAAGTTAAGACAAATCACAACTACCTCGATGGCAACTCGCAAACGCACGAAGTTAACTCAGCCCTCGGCCAAAAACACTTCGAAGAAAGACGACCCGATATCGTCTGCTGAAGCAAACACCTTAGATATCGGAACTCAGTCTGATTCTGAAGTCAACGCTACCACTCAACCGGAAAAGAAAAACCCGGACAAAGATATCAACCCTGCCACAGTCGCGACGATTAAGGCGGTCAACACAGCACCAACCGCCATGTAAAAACTCTCGCGGCATGAAATAGAACTACGAGATGGCTCATCGAGAGACGAGTTCAGCTATCCCCCTCTCCAAAAAGGGGGGGAGTGGGTACGTATACTTGTATACTCCCTCGTTTTAAAACATGCATTATTGTACTCGAGATTTTAAAACTTTTACTACAATACACATATTATGAACTCTTACGCTTCAGCTACGCAATAATCTCGACAAACACTAAATTCTTGTCAACGGCCATATTTGGTCCAAATCGAAAAACATTCGCAAACCATTCTGAACTTAAAACGAACGCATAGTCTTCGAAATAACAGCGAGACGTCGCCAAAGTCAGAATCGAAACTATACGAATAACTGTCCAAACGCGACAATAAAATTTCAACGAATATTTGCATCCTGCTCGTTGACTGGCCCCGACGAACACATCAGCCATCTTAAACAAATGCACCCTGATCATTCTGATCCTCAAATATCCGACACAAGGATAAAGGCGCGCTATATAAAAAATCTGAAATTTTGGTCAAGGACTTACAGTTTGCTTTAAAATTGTCTCTGGAGAGATGTTTGATTCATACCATACAAGTCGTATAAGCCGAGAACCTATCGCGGACTTTAAATCGGTACGAATCAAGTTGAAATCGCAACAGAAAAATCGATAGCCGGCTAGTCACCGCATAAACCTTAAAACTGAAAGTAAACCTAGGTCTTGCCCTAAACCCAACACACTGGTCTCTAACATCTCAAGACATGATATCTAAAAAGTGATACGAGATCTTAAAACATGTCTCTCCGTCCATATCTTGACGTTCATGAAAACTTCGTAAAAAATAAAAAAAACGATTTTTACGAAAATTCACATCTCGAGCGAACCGACAGATTGAACGTCTCGTTAGAAGTAAATATGAGATGACAACTCATATATATTTCAGACATACTCAGAACAAAGTACCTCGATAATATTCATCATATATAAAACCGCAGAGTGGAAGGGATTCAAAGCCACCAACGGCCAGTCCCGATAAAAACGAAGCGGCCAAACAGGCCCACACAAAGTCTCAACATAAAGGCCACACTCGGCCATAAACACAAGATAAGAGGGAAATCGCTCCCCGACAAATACTAACTTCGATTCTCACAAATCAAAGTTAAAATTCCCGGACAAGGAAGATTCGAATGCATCTGCGGGATAGTTCAATTCCTCGTCGTCACCAGAAACCTCGGTCGCGACCTCCTCCGTATCGAGAGAAACCGGGATGGGTTTCCAGAATCCCTGAATCCTCCTTTTAATCGGGGGAATAAGCGCCTCAGCATGGGCATGATCATTAATCCCACCTTTCATGGTTCCCATCTCATCCTCGAAAACAAAGTCGTTCGTCTGCGTCTTCCAGAGGGTACCAACTGAACCGCGACACTCGCAAAAATTGCCAACCAAGGAATAAGCCTGCTTAAGGTTTCCATACTCGACTTTGAACTGAGAAGCACAGTTTCTCATAATCTCGACAATCTCTCTCCTACCTCTCCTTTCCGTTTGACGGACAGCCATGGCATGATCCTTGGCAAGTTTCGAATCTCGCTCTAAAATTTCGTTTTGAATACGTGCAAGGTCTTTGTCTGCTTTCTCTGCTTTGAAGCGATAAACCAGGGCGTCCCTGTGGCTTGTCTCGAGGGCTGAGCCAAGCATGTTCAGATTCTGCAAAAACAACTAACGTGTTCAAAAAAGAAAGGAAAAGCGCATTATCCTATCCGCAAAATTCCTAAAGAATAGAGAAACTGACCCCATTGATTATGCGAGACCCCTCCACGACTACCTTGGACCTTCCCGTTTCGACCACGGACGGAGGAGGATCAAAACTCGAGGGTAACCCAGCAAAGAAGTCGTCAAAATCTGGGATAGGCGACTCGCTCGAACCACTACCATCACCAAAAGCAAAGTTTGGATCCGATCCTGGAAGAATAGAGTCATCCACGGAAAACTATATATCCCCAAGATCAATGCCTTTACCCTTAGAGGACCTCACGTTTGCCTCCTCTGCAGGAACATCACGAGGAGCAAGGTCATCGGGATCAGAATCACTATCCGCTTGAACGCCCGTTCCAAGGTTGGGATGCATAAGTCTCAACGCCGTACGAACTCTCCTTGGCGTGAGGAAAGTCAAGAAGAACAGACCATTCCTAAGGAGATCATTCACTTCGATCACATCTTCGGGAAATGAAGGAAGCAGGTTGATGAAGGGACTGCCATTCGGCTTGCTCCAGAACAATGGGATGCAATTCTATTCGATAGATGCAGCGTTTATACAGACGAAGAAGAAGAACTTTGACCACGAGTTAAAGTTGGAAATGAGCCCCTTAATCACCGTAATATATGTCTGAGTGACCAACCGGTAGAGGTACGGCTTCGAGACAAGTTGCAGCCTAAAGATCTCTTCAAAATGGTCAGCGGTAAGGGAGAGACCATGCTCGTAGCTCAGGATCACGATGCCGATGAGATGCTGAAAGCTGGTGGGATTCAGCTGGCTTATCGATACCTCGGAACGGTCCAACACACGGACTATGATTTCAGGAATCGGAAACCACAGACGACAGCGCACCAAGAATGATTTGTAGCAAGTAAAGTAGCCCTCCGGGGGGTTGTCAGCACTTTCCCCTCGACAAGGATTTCGAAACTCCCACACGTCTGAAATCTGACAGAACGCTCGAACGGTCTTGAGAAATTCACCAGTTCTTCTGCTCAGTGCGCCTCGTTCGACCGGACGCTGGTTCATGACGGGAAACGACTCCTCACTAGGGGGAGTAATCGCACCATATCTCGCTATCCAGTACGCCTCACCATCAGCAGGATCTGTCGAGTAGGGTGCGAACTCAGCCTTCAGGACGAGGATTTCATCATGAACCTCTTCGGACGAAGAACCGCGGGAAGTACCTCTTTTCGAAGGCTTCTTTCTACTAGACATCTTTCAAACTTAAAAAAAAAAAGAGAAGAAAGAAGAAGAGGGAAAGAGAATTTTCTCTCAAGGAACTTCTTATGAAAATAAGTAAGTGAAAAATTATGGGAGAAGTTATCCTCCTTCTTATAGGCATGAAAAATTACTATTTGAATACGAATATTCGGATATAAACTTAGTCCAACACGCATATCTTGCCTAACTCGCCAAAACCGCACGTTAGAATCTCGTCGCAATCCATAATTCTAATGGCCTGGGGATAACTGTTGGGGTAAAAAACAGACACGAAGATGTTAACATTCAAATATCCGTAAAAATTAACATGAACGTTTTTACGAAAAGTATTCTTCGTAAAGATTACTTTTACGAAAAGTCTTGCGGTGAAATGTTGCGTTAATCTTGTTTTATTCATCGAAACTAAAGAACACGTTCATGAAACGACGAAAAAGATGAAAACAAAGCCGCCACGTAACGACCGACCCGCGAACAAGCCGGTTGCTATGTAGCGACCGACCTAGCCTCTCGGTCGGTCGCTACGACCGATCCGCAACGAGTCGGTCGCTACGTAGCGACCGATCAGTAACGAGTCGGTCATTACGTAGCGACCGACCAAGCCTCTCGGCCGGTAGCTACGTAGCGACCGACCCGCAACGAGTCGGTCGCTACGTAGCGGCTGATCCACAATCCATTCGTTTGGTAGCTACGTAGCAACCGATCCATTGCGGACCCGGTCGCTACGTAGCGACCAAACTGTCTCGGACATCGATCAACGGGTACTAGCCAAATCCGTGCATTATCGTCTATTCCTCAATGCTAGCTCCCATTTACAGCAGTCATATCATTTCTCACTCCCATCGATCGGAGTTATCATTTAAACTTTACGATAAAAATCGCGGAAAGTTCATTCTTTTCGATAAAAATCGTGATAAACGTTCCGAATCGAAAGACGGCCCAAATAGGTCTAAAACGCTATTAGAAACCCACTTACGATTTTTTAAGGAAAAGCCCATAGATACTATGGTGGTTTATACTTAGTCCGCAAGAAAGGTTAAATGTCAAAATTCCGCAGATAAATGTTAAGTTTCCGCGGATAATCATGAAAATCGGGAAAAATTGAATATCTCCATTTTTGAGTTATGACGGCTTAAGGACAGGAAGGGAAAATCTCAAACCGACCTTACAGGGAGTATATAAGGAATCCTAGGCGAGAGGCACAAAGTGAGAACTTTTTCAGAGCAAACTTAGCGCTTAGAGCAATTTTAGGCAATTTTCCGTTTTTGTTATTCGAGCTGCGACTCAATTAGGTCTTGCAGTCTTAGGGTTTTAGAACTAGGAATCTCGCCGACAGCTCTTGTATCTCAGGCACTTACCTTGTTGTAACTCTCAAACGCGGATTCGGAATAAGATCTATTTTGCTCTCTTTTTGATTTCTTATTTTTCTCGTCATTATTTTGTGGTCTGATTGCTTGGCGTGTGGTTTAGCAGATATCTGGGACCTCTGTGAAATTAGGGTTTTTCTAACTTTCTTAATTTAAACGGAATTCAACAGTGTGAATTTTGGTTCTCACAGTTTGGCGCTAGAAGGAGGGGGGGGGTACGGATCAATCTAACTCTCAGCCACAACACGCTCGACCAGACATGACAACTGACAACACGAACAACATGCAGACTCCTTTCAACAGAGGAAGCAACGACGATCAAAACACTCCAGTAGCAGCCGTGTCTGCGGCCAACGCAACAGCTAATGCCACGACGCTCGAGGAGTTCAAAAAAATGTTCTCTGCCTACGAAAAAAGGTTAGAAGAACACCACGACGCTCGAGGAGTTCAAAAAAATGTTCTCTGCCTACGAAAAAAGGTTAGAAGAACATGAAAAGCTCGTGGGCACCTTGACGAAACATGTCGAACCCTTAACGGCAAGAACCCGTGCAGTCCTCCCTCGCGGATCTACAAAAATTCGCGGAAGAAAACTCGACTTCGCAACCCCACTCGACAGGCTTGGAACATCGCGGGAACGTCCTTTGGGTCAAGATCCCAGCGAAACATCCCCTGCTGAGAAACATAACTCTAAAAACCCTCTATCCCCCGCAAAGGACACATAGGTCGATGATGTCAACTAAAGGAGTACACATGCAAATCACAAAACATACCACAAACAAAACTATTATAGATCATTCCTCTTGGAAGTCGTCTGGAAGACTTCTTTGAAGTCCTCTGGAAGACTTCTTTGAAGTCCTCTGGAAGACTTCATGGAAGTCTTCTAGCGCATTATATTTTAGAAGACTTCCGAGAAGACTTCCCATAGGTCTTCCAAAGTCTGATCCAGATCTGAAAAACATGTATATCAAACCCAGATCTGAAAAACCTGCATATCATATCAAAAAACGTTCAAATGGCTCAAAAACAGAGAAAATAAGTGGAAAATTAGATAGATATACTTTTATAGAACACACAAAGTACATATCCAAGTGGAAGATGAGAACCATCTGATTAAAAACCTACAAAAAAAGATAGATTAGTGAGAAAGACATGAGACAAAAATGAAAAATCAAATAAAGTTTAGTGTTTTCAAGCCAAAAAGAGTATAGTGGGGTTTTGAGAGTT
The DNA here is from genome assembly GCF_020379485.1 of Brassica napus. Classification (NCBI taxonomy): domain Eukaryota; kingdom Viridiplantae; phylum Streptophyta; class Magnoliopsida; order Brassicales; family Brassicaceae; genus Brassica; species Brassica napus. The sequence continues at coordinate 58,493,868 of NC_063446.1, read as the reverse complement.
TTAGTTTGGGAAAAATGTATGAACTTTATGCAACATGAGGTTACCAAATGAAGAAAAATCAGACATAAAAACTTATCAAAACACTCAGATCTATTATGAAAGGGAGACATGGGAGAAGAGTCCGTCAGAAGACTTCCTGGTCGTCTGAAAACTTCCTGGTCGTCTGAAAATCTTCTAGCCCAGAAGTCTCCCAGATATGAAAAACCTGCATATCCAAATCCAGATCTGAAAAACATGCATCTCCAAAAACGTTCAAATGACTTTAAAACAGAGAAAATGAGTAAAAAATTAGATAGATCTACATTTATTGAACACACAAAAATACATATCTAAAATTAATAAATCTACCTTTAAATGAGTGGAAGATGAGAACCATGTGATGAAAAACCTGCAAAACAAGATAAACTAGTGAGAAAGACATGGGACAAAAATAATAAAGTTTGGTGTTTATAAGTTCAAAGAGATTAGAGAGAGGTTGGAGAGATACCATTTTTGTTGCAGCCATTTGAGAGGAGGAGAGAGAATGTGTAAATTTTTCTTTATATATGGAGACAAAAATTCCAATAAGGTTAAATACCTTCTATCAGAAGACTTACAAGACGACTTACTTGTAAGTCGCCCAGAAGACTTCAATATTTTTGAGCGGGAAACTAAAATCTTTTTAGCGGGAGTTAGAAGACTTTCAGAGAAGTCTTCTAATCGCCAGACGACTTACATGTTAGTCGTCTAGGCCCTAAGCATAACCTCTAATCTAAATTAACTAACTAAACACTTCATAAAATCAAATTAAACTTAAAAAGTGTTTACTATACACAAAATAATCACATGTAGGTAAAATTTTAATTTTTTTAAATAACATTTAAGCTTTCCAAAGTCTAACCCTAAGAATACATACAATACTGCAACATATGTTGTCAAACCCTAGACCAAAGAATATCATGATTCACTACTTTCACTCATCTATGTTGAAAACAATTTAATTTTATTATATCTTAATTTATATCACTTAAAACTGTTTATAATTACATGATTTTGATTTTTCGCTTATCAAAATATTTTTTACAAAATTTATAAATGATTTTTAAGATCAACTATACCAGACGACTTCTGTGGACGTCGTCTAGAAGACTTAACAAAATCTCAAACGACTCAGAAGACTTAGTGGGGCTATATTTTTAAAATTGAGTTCTTTTTTTTGTTTGGTCACAAGGGGTTGACTGTAATTTCACAAGGCTTTTGGATTATTTAAGCATTTGATTCAAGTTTGGGTATATTTTTGCAATCAAAATCAAGTTTTGATCATGTTTGGTAAATTCCCCTTTTTAGTTTGTAAAATATAAATGTATTATATGTTTTCCTTAGTTACACTATTCATTACATATTTCATCATTCATATTTTTTTGAACTACTCATTTTAAACGAACTGCAGTTATTAATATTTAATCTGCTTGTCCTGCACCGCCTTAGATCGTTGTTACCATTCAGAGCCTGAGCTACCGTGGTGGATGATCATGTTGGGATATTTTCATTTTAAATATGGAAAGAAATACCAAAATAATCTATAAAAAAAATCAAATTATGGCAAAATAATATCAGCTTCCATGTAACGTACTAATGCGGATACTTTACCTGTTATGCGGTTTCAGTTTCAAACCCTTCATTAAGAAGATGACGGAAGGATCCGATAAACTACAACGTTTTTTTTTTTTTTTTTTGTAACTGAACTACAATGTTATGAATATGACACAAGTAACATTGTTAACTTCTACGCTTTTTCTTTTTGGCAATTCCTGTGTTTTATTTTAATGCTCTCTGCTCAGGGAAATTTTGTTTTTCATACGTTTTGATAGTTGACTTATTTTCTAGGTTCAAATTTCAGTTATGTATTCGGTTGTAATCGGATCAGTTACAAAAATTATTACTTACTGGCCAAAAGTTTTGATTCCTCGTTTAGATCTTAGAAACGCCTCAACGCTAGATCCGAGTTTGAATCCAGATGTCTGCACATGCACTTTAATTTGTAACTAAATAAACTAAAGAAAATGATACTATGAAATAGTACTCTCGTTGATACGATCGATTCTCTCATTACATGGGTCGAATACACGCAGAAGTCTTTTTCCCAAGGAACAATTGTTTGTTCTACTTATTTATTATACCCATGCCTATCTCATATTGCTCAACCATTCAGCTACAATTCCAAATTTTATTTTTCGTATTTGTATTTGTTCTAGATATAAGCCTACAAAACAAGATTCGCCTTAAGAGATATAATAAGATTCGCACAATTATAAGAAAAGACTTTACAAAGGAGATTCGCTTTCAACTCTGTGTGTTATTCTCTCTTGCTATATCACTTTTACCCGTATAGTTCATGTCTAATTCGATGAGCCGCCCAATGCATCATCATCCAAGTACTACTGCATAAGCTTTAATACCCTCAAAGATCTGTGCGATAAATTAAATGGGGTTTCTGGTGAGAAGTATGATAGCACTGAATTCGAGTTACATTAAGCTTCAGTAACCAAGATGTTGTTGGCCGACTAAAGAAATAATTCCTTTTGTTTCAATTATAAAAAATGTTTTGAAGCTGGCCACATGTTTGATTCTTTTGTAATTGGCTTGATCAGTTTCGTATAACATAAATGAAAAAACATGCTGGTCTATGAACGAAAATGCTACTTATCTATCTGCCTAGGACAAATGTTAGCTTTGCTTTTTTGAATATGCATGGATGATGGATTAAAGATGATCCTCAATAGAGTTGCCTGTAAAAGCTTATTTTGGGGAACAGCTGTTGGAAATGTTTGTGGAAGTCGCTTCTAGTCATCTCTCTCAACATTTGCCTAACAAATCTTAATAGAGGAGCGATTGCAACATGAACTTTGTTAAAGATCTCCTACAACATTGATGTAGAAGGCCTGGGTCTACATAAGGTTCACTTCAACTTTGCCAGACCTGGCCAATCAGTTGATGTTATTAATTAGTAACTGTTTTGATCTTCGATATAACTTGAGACCAATTAAACTTTTTTTTCCAGAGGAAATAGAATTGCTCAGGTTCTTGGTGAGATTAGAAGCAAACTTATATCCTCTTTGGACAGAGTATCCATAATTTTAATGTAAGCTTACGTGGAACTTCTAAAACCTAGTGGTGTTTTCTATCAAGGGAACAATGCTTTCGGTTCATATACTTGAAGATGCGGTCGTTCTAATGGTTTTAAAGAGGAATACAATGCGATACAAACATTATAAACATTGACTAGATCTCCCCTCAGGTTCTTGAGAATTTTGTTTTAAAAATCTACAAGTCGACGAATACAAATGAACATGTTTAAATAGCACCAATGTTTTTGAGACCAAGGACAACTCCGACGCCGATGATGTGACCAACGGTACCACAAGCCAAAGTGTCGGCGAGAGTGAACCCGGCTGGGTCACCCGTTTGTAGACCCGAGTCACGTGCCTCTAGCTTAAGTCCAGCTGTCGCCTTCCTATTGGCTGATGGTGCTAGTCCGAATCTCCCAGCGAACAGCATCAGAGTCGTCGACGTTACCATTATCTAATTAGAGAGTATAATCTATTATTGCTTATACTTAAATGACGTTTGTTTCATATTTGTTTTAGTTACCAGATTTGTTGATGAACCAATGAAGTCACATTTTGCACCCAAAGCTCCATTTCCCTTGCGTCTCATGGGCACAACAGTTGCCTGATAGCATTTTAAAAATATAACATTAACTAAAACTTGGGAATTTTAAACTAAAATTATCGTTGTAATGTATAATAACAACTTCATACTATATTACAAAGTCTCTTGTCAAATATGATCAATTAAACACATAAAAATCAAGGACAAAATTGAACCCCTAAAATTTCTATATATTTTTAATGTTTGTAAGTTTCGTAAGTGTATAGAAAAAGATCAAATCACATTTCAAAAGACAAGAAAAATATAAATTACAAACCAGGCCTTGAACTGGAGCTGCAGAGATCTTGCTGGCTCGAAGACCATTGAACTGAGGCAGTGTAGTCATTACAGTGCTTGCCATTTTCTTCGAGTCTTACGTGAAAGATAAACTTTTAATTTCCAGAGCAATCTGTTTCTGATTTGATTTTCGCAGCTCTTTCTTCTTATTTTGTATTTAAAATTTCGCCAAGGATCATCTTGTGGCTTTGGCTATCACAGAAATGGATTCGGTTTTGGCTACTCTTTGCTGACGCGTCGAGTAGCTATTGGCGCAGCATCTTAACTCTGGATAAGGCTGATGTGTCTTGTCACACCGCAGATTTTGTTTCTGAACCTTTTCTTGTTTAGGCTTCATTTGTGGCCCATTTAATACTTTTTGGGTATTTGATGGGCTTCCCACTTGAGTCCCATTTGTACGTCATTTAAAGGATATAATAGACCTTCACACTTCACAGTTTGCTTGGACAAAGAGCGGCAGCAACTGATTCAAGGATCAACAAAACTAACCGAGAGAAGAGAACCAAAACAGAACAACTGTGGTTAGAACTCATATGTTCTGATATTGCTTAAGAGATGTTTCTTCATTCTTTTTCTGTTTCTTAAGTTTTTTCACTGTTGAAAATGCAAAGACACATGGTTTTGAGTAAAAAAAAAAAGTTGCATTTTTCTTGGATCCTCGTCCTCGTTACAGGCATCAAACACATGAAAACATTTAACATATTGACGAACACTGATAAGTTGATAATTAATAAGGTAGCTTACATGGTTACGAGTTACAACAACCAAACAACACATACGAACGAATCCTAAACAAACCCTAGAATCACACACAATAATAAAAAAGCTTCTAGAAAAAAAAACAAACAAAACAGATCTGTGGGACAGGATCCAAATCTTAAGCGGCTGAAATTGCAGCATAGTCTTGGTAACGAGACATAGCGCCTTTAAACTGGTGATCATCTCCTTTGTGAGTGCTCAAGCTATGCGGAATGTACGCTTTGAAAACCTCCTCGAGGTCCGGTCTCTGCTTCAGCTCACGGCAAGCCACCTCTAGAGCCGTGTGTTCGAACCCTTTGTAGAATTTCTGACGGCACACGTAACCGAAGATGAGAGAGATGAATATGAGAGGAACCAAGAGAGTCGCCCAAACGAATAGCTTGACTCCCAAGTAACCAAACATAACCAGCTGAAACAGAAACAACGCCGCTAGTATGCGGGTGTGGATATGCGGCCACATCCTCCCGTAGCTCTCGTACGATGGAACATACACTTTCAACGCCTGTCATAAACCGTTAAAAGCCAGATCAAGATCAAGATCAAGATCAAGATCCTTAAACCTAAGAGTATAATAACTAGGGAGATAAAGTCTGACCTGGTTCCTCAGGATGAGCCAACCTAAACCGAAGTAGATAACACCGAAGACGAGGATTAGAGGAGCGATTACGGAGTAGCAGAAGGTGATAGTGAGGATGAGCATGTCGCTGGGAACCCTAGTTGCGTAGCTCAAGTCTCCTGGATACCAAGCTTCTTTGACCTCTGCTTCGGTTTTGCATAGATACTTCTTTTTCAAATGGAATATTATCAACGGTATGATCCTAGAAAGCTCAAGACCATAACCAACAAAGAACCTGAAAGTTACAAAGAAGAGTTAGAGAGACGAAATGTTTATACAAGTCAAGAGAAAGGAAGGAAAGGAAACTCACTTGAGAGCCACGTATGTCAAGAAGAAAGTAGCGTTCTTAGGGAGACTAGAAGCCAAAACGGTGATAATAGAGTTTGGTTTCTTCTCAAGAGCCTTCAAGTTATCAAACAAAGACCCTGCAAGTGTCACACCGATGAAGACATTCAACACCGAGAAGTAAAAGTACTTCCCGGAGGCAGCTCTTATAGCATGGCTCTGCGAAGGAATCCCCTCAGACTTGGATAAGAACATGAGGAACTTAGGAAGCATAGCCAAGAAGACGATGAGCGCAATCTGAGGAAGGTAAGACTGCAAGATGGTTCTTATAAAAGCAATCTCCGCGATCGGTTTAATGAACGGAAGAGCCTTCTGGAGATTCCCAAGAGTGGTGATCGCAGATACAAACGCTATAGGGATCATGTAGAACAATATGGTTATCGCAACGAGGAAGTAGATCAAGTACTGTCTGACTATTCTGCTGAAGAACTTGATCTTGAGATTCTCCCAGATGAGCTGGCGAGGCTCGGGAGCTTCGGTCACCGTCCATTTATCAACCATCTGGCAGTGTAGTGACTGAGCGGCTAGAGCTGCAGTGACACGGTCCGTGAAGAACACAACCGCTGCTGTTTGCTGCTTCTCGGCGAGAACCGTTCTCTGCTCTGCTTCTAGTTTGGCTACAGATTCGTTGATTAGCTTTGTGTAATAGTCAATGCTGTCTACTCGCTCTCCGACTAGCCCGAGCAAGCCGGTTTTGTTCGTTGGCCGGTTACTGGTGGCTGCGAAGACGGCTTCTGCGCGCGCGAGCTTCTTCTTGTAGCCTTCCAAGTTTTCCCATATCTTATTAATCTACAAAACATGAGCCCCATGTTTTAAAAACCCAACTAGAAGCCGAACCGGATAACTATTTGGGTAACAGTTCAATATAACCGGGTTAAACTTGGTTCAATATATTTTTAATATATAAATTTAACAGTAGTATTAGTAAATATGATATATAACTAACATAATCAATACCAAGTATAAAACATAATAAATATAAATTAGATTTTTTTTTGTTTATATGGTTGGTTTATGGATTTTTGATATTTTTAATGGTTTTTATTGAGTTCTATAACTTTGAAACTCAATCCGGCTATGTGAGTGGTTCATGGTCGACCAAATAATTAGACCCAAAGTGGAACCATTGGGTCGGTCTGGTTTTCCGGTTTAAAAATGACTGCATGAGCCAACGGGTAAGAAAGATTGAGAGGGCAGAACAAAGCAGGTAGATAGATAGACTACCTTGCTGTTTTCTGTTACGACAAGGGATCTGTAGAATGTCTCCGGGTAGATTTCTCTGAAGTAAGAGTCGACGAACTCTTTCTGCGTCTCTCCGTTAGGTGGGGAAGGTATGTCCCTAACGAGAATGGCGTATTGCTCTGGTAATACTTCTTCGCTAGACATCAGAGCTTCAGCTCTCAATGCAGCGACGTGCTTGTAGGCTTTCCATAGCATGAAATATGTGACTAGAGATACCCAGTAAACCGCTCCTAGGAACGCCCACAGCCTTGAACTCTTTTTCTGTTAAACATAAAAGATAACATTTTGTTCAGTAATAAATAATAAAAGAAATCAATGAATGTATTGTGTTCTGTGTGTTTACTACTTACAGTGATGTTAGCCATAGATAGATTGTCAATTTGGCTAAAGGTTCCGTTGCTAGTGGTGTCAGTGGCGCTCCTAGAGTTCTTTAAGCTGTTGTCAGTAGCGGATATAGGGAGTAGAGTCGGTAAGAGAAGAAGAGCCGACAAAGCAAATATCCCAAGAACTGTTTCAAAAAAAAAGCCAACCCATCAGGAACACTCATGTCAATCTTATTTAGAGCAACGATTAAGACACTGAAGACGAACACATTCAGAACAAAGAAACTTGGGTCTTCACCAGGATCTCACTCAGGCTATATATATAGATATATAAACTTGTGTCTACTGGGTTCTAATTTCAATCCCAAATGTCTACAAGTAAAGGATCTTTTAAAGACCAAAACTCAAAAGGTACTTTATTTTAAGCAGATATGGACAAAGTAAAACAGAGCCAACAATATACAAACAAAAATCAAACTTTTTTTTTCCCCAGTTGTCTCCAAAGATGGAAACTTTATAAGGTAAAATTAGAAACCCAGATCAGAAGAGGCGAACCAGTGCTCAAGAAGACGAAGTAGACGGCAGTATCGACGCCGGACAGCTTGACGACGTCTTGTTCGGTGGAAGTGAAAGCTTCGCGGATCCAAGCAAATGGGTTTCGGGTCAAGGAGCTGCCTTCCCATGGATCCATTCCTTTCAGGATCCGGTTCGGGTAATAAACAGAAACGTTTCCGGGTCTACGAGAGAGCCAGGTGAAGAGGAGCATGAGCACGACGAAGATGACTGCTGACGTCCCTAAGGACACTAGAAACGATTCAAACTCCATCTACCAATCTCTGGGTCCAGATTTGAAGTCACCGCTTTTATAAAAGGAAAGTAACCGTTTATAGTTGCAGGTGAGAGGAAAGGTTTCTTTTTTTTTTCTTTCTTTCTACTTTTGTTGAATTCACAGGAACAGAGGAGAAGAAATTAAAATATCATAAGAAAATTGAAAGAGAGTATTGATTGTTTTGGATTGGATTCGCTTGTCCTGTTGTGGAGTTGGCTTTGTGTGTTGTGTTGATGGAGAGAATTGATTAAATGGTGAGAGAGGGAGAGAGAGGTGTGAGAAGAGAGTAGAGAGCGTGTTTAAGTGAGAAGGCCGACAGGTGTTGACGAAAGAGACACCATTGGACAAGGATGTGTTAACCCTACTTCAGCGACCTCTCTTTTCTTCTTTTCTTCTTTTTTTTCTTCTGTTTCGAATATATTTTTATATTCTTATTTTTGTCAATATAATACTATACTCTCTCTCTCTGACAGTACATATGTTATTCTTTAGTACACAGAGATTAAAAAATTTATTTTTTTCTAAAAAATAGTTTTAAAAATTTTTTAAAATCATTCACCCAATTAAAAAAATGACTACAACATCTAATTGGTTACACAGTTTTCAATTAATTTAAAAATAACATAAAAATATCAAAACATCATCTATTTTGAAACAACAAAAATTTTCTAAAACATCATCTATTATGAAACGGAGCGAGTATATATTATATAAAACTTATTTGTCAAATAACCAAAAAGAAAAAAGAAGGTTATTTAGCAAATACTCAAATTTGAAGTTAAAAACTGAAATGGTTAAATCATTTGTCAACTAGAACATCCTTTCAAAGATTCGTTAATTAGAGTTTACCAGTTGGATTTTCTTAATATATGTATGTATATTGTAATTAGTACTTGAAGTTTTAAGTTTTAACTGTTATTAGTGATTTGAGCCAGCACTGTGTTTATAATTAGTTGAAACATCAGTCAAGTCATTATCGAGTAAAAGCTTGGAAAAAAAATTGAATTGTTAGGGTAATTGTGTACTAAAGGAGCAAGAGCTAAAGTCGCAGATAAGAAAAAAAATTGGCTAAATATAAAATAATTGTCTGGAATTCACATGTGGCCGCAAAACTAAAATTAGTAAATGACAGTTTTTTAGGAATTACTTGGCAGAAAATTATGAAAGACTCAATGAAGTCGGACATGGTTAACTTGGTCAATACTTTATATATTAAAAGAGAAACATTGTAATTAAAGCGTTCACACCAATATTGACATGTGTCATTTAGAGGGACACTCTCACATATTTGTTTCTTTATTTTTCATCTTTTGGAGCATTTTAACGTTTTTTTTTTGTGACCTTTTTAACGAACTTTTGATTATAAACTAGTCTGAAGATCGAAACACTTTCTAAACAGTTTGTAATCTTCTTCACATCTTCAAGGTTTCAACATATCTCATGAGACATCAGGGTTATGACAGTTTTTATAGACAAAAAGGATTATAAATTGCAAACTGAGATGAAAAGAATTGTGTTTTAAGACAAAATAGAGAAATCCAACACATATGTTAGTTTACTGAACATAGAAGTCTTCTCTTCCTTCTTCGCATGGTCTATACGACGATCCATCTAGGTTATTCTCGGCGAGGTTCTTGAGAAGGGGACTTTAGTCGTGGACAAGCGTCACGCAAACTGAGATGAAAAGAACTATATTTCTCGACCGAACCTGTGAGAAATCCAACGCATCTGTTAGTCCATTGTTGAAGTCTTGAAGAGGAGAAGAGAACTTGTAAGTTTATGTTCATTAGATCGGCTTTGTGAGGCGACTTCTTTGGCATCTTTGTGCGTAGCTGTTGATTATAATTGTCAAAAAGAGAACTCTTCTCCCATTATTTCGTCAAGCTTAGAATTATCTTATTACAGACTACTGCAGCTCACGAACTCTTCTCCCCTTTCTTTCGTCAAGCTCACGAACACAAATGATAACATTTTTACATTGCCAATGATAATAATTTTATGTTTGAATAGCTGGCCAGCACACTCTTACCTACCATATGTTCTTTTAAGCATACTGTTTATTCTTTATTATCACGTACAAATTAATGGAAGCGGTGCATGCGAAGGCAAAAAGGGTCAAAGTCTTATGAGATCATGGAGATTCTGCTACAGAGTTGATAATGGGTACGAAATTTATAGGATAAACACACAGCTTTCAAGCTAAACTAGAAGAGTCTCTTTTTTTCTTATATTGTGCAGTTTGTTGTAGATGAACAGCTAAGAGAGACACGTAAAAACCAAAAAAAAAAGTTATATTCATACACGACTGTTATTAGTTCCAAGTTGGAACTTCTGATTGTGGGTTTACCGAATCGAACCGGTCGGTTCCGAGTTGGAACGTCTATTGAAATCAACGAAGATAAACCACGCTTCAGTTCGGTTATTTCAAGTTTACTATATGACGACTGCCTATTTTGATAATATGCGTGATTGAGTTAATTATGACTAGGGCATTTGCATATATTTCAAAAACTTAGTTTATTGCAAGAGATTTAAATTGTATTATCAGTTTTATCTTTATGCGTCTTAATAAAATTGAGCTTTTTATTTATAAGACTTCTTCTACAATATTCTTCATCGTTAACCTCCAGCACTTTTGTGAATTCTCCAAACCAAAATAAATAAGACTTTCGAATGGTTCTTATATTTCAACAGAGTAAAATACACTAAAATCCAACATACAATCAAACCAATGTCCACATGTAACAGACTTTATGTCTTTTTATCTTATAAATACCAAAAATAATAATATCATCCCGCGCAAGGCGCGGGTTATCACCTAGTTAGCTTTGAATGGCACGCTTACAGTTTTATCATACAGAAAATGAGTGGAGAAGCTCATTAGCTAAAATAGCAAGTTTAAAGTAAGTATGGAAAAATATTTTCAGAATGGTACAATGCAGGAGAGAACTTGTTTTTTTTGTCTACATAATGTTGGAGAGATCCAAAATACAAAAGTGCGATGGTCAATGCATATTTTCAGTTGTTTTTATATAATATTATTGGTTTTTTCTAAGTGAAATCGTTGAATTTATAAATTGTAGGCTAGCATTTATTTTTAAACACTATTACTCAATAAATATAAAGTGATTAGAAGGCTACTTTCACTAGAAACAGAGGAACATCATCAATCAAAGCTTAAACAAAAAGGTGACTAAGCCAAGATGGAGAACCAACAGCAATATAAGATTGAAAAAGTTTCTTCTTAATCGTACTTCTAGCTATAAGTTTTGCACCAATGATATGTTGATGAGAATGAAATTGAACTTTCCAGTCCACGATATCTTGCAGTCAGCTAACAAATGGGAGGAGTAGAACTTCAGGGAAGGCCAAGCTGATGGTTTGGAGATTGCACCAATAAGATCATGGTCATTACTAGCAAATATGATAGCATTAAAATGGAGATTCTTCATGCTCTCTAAAGCCCAACTCCAGCTTTCAAAAGATGCTTCAATCTTGCTATTGATTCCAACAAAAGATCTCCTACCATTCATAACAACTTTTCCATCATTATTTCTGAGAATCCAAGAGGCTCCACTCTGAAAATTATCTTTGTCCCAAGCAGAGGCTATATCACATTTTAGCCAAGATTTTGGAGGAGGTTTCCAACCAAAGATTATTTTTTTTTTCTTGAAAGGTCAATGGCTTTTGCTTGAAGATCAGTATTCTTGATGAAGAACCAATGATCCACTTCTTCAAAAATAGCCTTAGTAAACGAGGATCCTAAGGGAATCTTTCCTTCAAATAGAAATGAATTTTGGTTCTTCCAAATTGATCATATGATCCAAGGGCCACTTCTTCTAATGTGTTCAGGGATGAGGAGATTGTTCCTTGTCATTAAAACATAGAACATGTTGGAATAAACTGAGGAAGAATCAAAGCCACCTGGTGGATGTGGGAAACAACTGTTTGCCTAAGTTTGTCTCGCAACGGTGCAAGAGAATATGACATGATTTAAGGATTCACCCTCCAAACCACATATTTGACATCGAGTATCAATCTTCATACCACGATCCGTAAGATTGTCCGCAACTGGCAAGGCTCCACTGATAACTTTCCAAAGAAATATTTTAATTTTTGGAGCAGTATTAAGAGACCATATACAATCCTTAATACCATTTACGGAAGGTAACATACTTCCTGTTACGAAAGCATCTTTATTGGCTTCTTTTTCAGCAAGCCAATAACCTGATCTTACCATATACTGCCCTGAGCGAGTGTGGTTCCAAATGAAGAAGTCTGGAGAAGAGATAGCATGCTTGATTTTGAGTATGATCTCTATGTCTTGAGGGTAAAAAATATCATTTCACAGGCTGAAGTTCCAGTGATGAGAATTATCCAAGAGAAGGTCACGTACTCGAAGGTTTAAATCAATAAGAGAGTTCTTCGTAAGTGGAATACGCATCCTATCACCATCCACTAACCAAGGGGACGACCAAACAGAAAGAGATTTGCCATCTCCAACCATGTGTCTGAGGCCTTTAACTAAAAGATCTCTGCCAAATAAGATACTTCTCCAAGCAAAAGAAGGTCTAGATCCTAAAGGAGCAGTTAAGAAATCCTTCTCTGAGAAAAATCTACTTTTTAAAAATCTGCTGAGAAGCGAAGAATGAGCTGAAAGGATCCTCCAAGCTTGCTTCGCCAGAAGAGCTTGATTAAAAAAATTTATATCTTTAAAACCCATACTTCCACGATCTTTAGGAACACAGAGCTTATCCCAACTAAGCCAGTGTATTTTTCCTTTATCTTCATGAGAACACCACCAAAAAGTAGCCATGGCTGATGTTAAGTTCTTACAAGTTGTCTTTGGAAGTCTGAAACAACTCATAGCATGAATTGGCATTGCAAGAGCTACAAACTTCAAAATAATTTTCTTCCCTGCTTGAGAAAGAAATTTACTATATCAACCAGACATTCCACCCTTCAACTTGTCTTGAATATAGTTAAGAAGCTCAACCTTGGAACCACTAAAACATTCAGGAAGGCCCAAATAAGTTTCAGCTCCACCTTCTGAGAAAATTCCTAATGTAGTTTGAATCTGCTCTTTCAAACTCGGCTAAATATTCTTCCCAAACGTGAGAGAAGATTTTGCAAGATTTATTACCTGACATGTGGCTTCTTCGTACTTGTTGAATATCTCTTGAAAGACTAGGCATTGAGACAACTCTGCTTTGAAGAGAAACAGACTATCGTCCGCAAAAAACAAGTGATGAATCGCTGGTCCATCAATGGAGAATTGAATACCTTTCAAAGATCCATTATCTGAGGCTTGATTAAGCAAGTGAGTAAGACCTTCAGTGCAGAGGACAAACAAAAACGGAGAGATTAGATCTCCTTGTCTCATACCATATTCTGGAGAGATGAAGCCAAATGATTGGTCGTTGAGAAGGATCGAATACCTAACAGTAGTGGCACAAGCCATTATCCAGGATATCCATTTGCCATCAAAACCAAGAGAAAATAATAGAGCTTCCAAATAGTTCCATTCAACTCTATCAGAAGCCTTGGACATATTTGTCTTGGCTACCATGAAGTTTTTGGATATAAAATCATGAGTACAAAGACTATGAATCGCTTCATGCGCCATTATAATGTTATAAGATATGAGTCTGTCTGATACAAACGCTGATTGAGTTAGAGAGACTATGTCAGAAAGGCAAACCTTGAGTCTAAAATCGAGGATCTTGGATATTGTCTTGTACATAACCGAATAGAGACTAATAGGATGAAGATCAGACATTAGTGTAGCGTTGGTCTTCTTAGGTATAAGACAAATCTGAGTATAGTTCCATTCAGAAGGCATGATACCAGTTTCAAAAAAAGAGAGAATTTCCTTTGTAAGTTGATCACCTACAATTTTCCAATATGATTGAAAGAAAAAAACTGACATCCCATCCACTCCAGGGGCACTATCCGGTTTTATTGAAAAAACAGCTTAAGGTAATGGTTCATTCTTCCAGAGACTCTTGGTGGAAGATCTGTCAAGAGGAACCTATAATCTTCAGAGTTTGAAGATTTAAAAAGGTCTTTAAAATATTGGATGGCTACTTGACCTTTAGAAGCTTCAGATCTTTGAGCATTACCCTCTTTGTCAATAAGTTTGACAATCTCATTCTTTGATCTTGATATCTTAACTGCCGCATGGGAAAATTTAGTATTTCCATCACCAAAGATAATCCAATCATCTTTACTTTTTTTGTTCTAAAAATTTTCCTCATCTCTATATGCCATCAGAAGATCTTTCTTGAGACAAGCCAGTCTAAGAGTTGAGGGATTAAAGGAGGATTGTTCTTGTTCAAGTTCTTCTTGAAGCTTAATGATCCTAACTTGAGAATTTTCTGAATTATCTTTTTTCCATCGACTGAGAGCTTTCCTACATTGACGTAGCCGAGAATAAACAAAAGAAGAGAGTAATTTTATCACCACCAGCCGATGATCCGATCCTCTCTTAGCTAGAAAGGCTTGGTTTGATGCAGGGAATTGGTTAAACCATTCTTTGTTACCAAAAGCTCTGTCGAGTTTACTTTGAATCCAAAGATTTCCTCTTTTACCACCCCATGTAAGACTGTTTCCAGAGCTAGGAAGTTCAGTCATACCACAAGAATCAATCATAGTTGCAAAAGGTATAAAAGAGTTATCGCTTCTTCTAGGTCCACCAGTCTTCTCTGAATTATTTAAAATTTCGTTGAAGTCTCCAAAAATACACCAACTACTCTTGCGATTGACTCCAAATCTTGTTAGGCGTTCCCAAACAATATGGCGAAGACTGATAATAGGGTTACCGTAAACACATAACAAATAGAACTGCTTATCTTCATATAATATTTGTACATCCAAAATGTTCTTGTCTGCATACAATATATGAACATCTACATTGTTTTTCCAAAAAAGGTGAGACCACCAACAGTATTTACAAGGTCTACAGTGTATAACCGATCATATCCAAGCCATACTTGAATATCAACTAGAGTATTCCGAGCATTCATCATTTCCACTAAAAAAAGATCTCAGGGAAGTACGTACGTCTCAATTTTGTGAGCCTTTGAACTGTCAGATCTTGAGGACATCCCACTCCCCGACAGTTCCAACTGATGATAGACATATTACGCGTTGGACGGTCCCTCATATGGGTCCATCAATGATGCATTGCTCCTAGCAGCCATGGATGCACCCGCCAAATCATCTACCGCTTTCCTTTTCTTCCGCATACCTCCTTCAGGTCGAGCTTGAGTATCAAAGTCTCTAGAGTTCCTTGAGAGTTCTTCAGAGTTTTGATTATCTTCATGTATCTTCCTGGAGTTCTTTTACTCTTAGGCTTAGCAGCCGTAGCTTGAGAAGAGAAGATCAGAGGAGAGCTTGATTGTTGCGCCGGAGAGGATTGTGGGATTTGCAGGGTTAGACTACAAACACACATTTGTAGTGGGATTGATCAAAGAATGTCTCGCTGATATTGCTGACGCCATTAGCTTAGGTTGAGAGCTAGAGGGAAGAGTTTGAGATACCATATCAGCTTTATCATATCCATTGACTAAACTTTTTCCTTTGTTCAGATCTTTAGTGAAGCTCGGAGATGGAATGAGCTGGAGGACAGACTTCTGAGTGATGGGGTTCTGTTCTGCTTCTCTAACAGAGGAGATAATCCTCTGTTCACGAACATATATGTCTTCTCTGCTTGAGGCCAGTAGATATCCACGCATTTCATCTAAATCTCAGGAGCAATACGAGGCCTACCAGAGAGGGGATTGATTCCAACTTGATCCTCTTTTAGAATACCAAACAGGGGATCATTCTCAGATAGAACCTTAGGAGTTTGAGAGGACTGAGATATGGACATGCAACCAATAGATCGATCATTGTAGGCTTGAGCATGTTGTAGAAATGGACATTTTTCCTTTGCATGCGTTAAACTTTGACAATGGTAGCAACGCTTTTGAACCTTTTCATAGTAGTAATAGATTGGTCTGGCCACCACCATGGAGGTTTAAAGTTCTTGATTTATTCAAGGGTTTGGAGACATGGAACCGAATCTTGACTCTGACATAGTCATGGCTTTGAGGTTTTTTCGGATCGAAAGCAACCTCTTCAACATGGCCAACAAGATCGCCAAGGCCAGAGATAGCTTGCTTGGTATAATGAATAACTGGAATATTACTAATCCTGACCCAGATAGACACATAATCAAGGTAGCCCGACGGAGGCTTCTCAATCCATCTCTCAATGGCCAGTCCTTAGTCATAGGTTTGCATGCCTTTGTATAGGACTTCTTGAAGATCATGTTCATGATTAAATCCGAATTGAAACCTTTTTTTAGTTAATGCGAACCCTCGGACCCAATTAGATTTTTGCCATTTTCTCGGTAAGTCATAGATCATTTCGAGATTCTTTGAGATTCGGGATTAAGGAGACGGCCGATGATGCTGCATGCATTCCTCTCTGAAGCATAATACTGAGGAAGGTCTGGAAAAGAGAAAGATTCATCTTCATCATCTTTAAGAGATAAGGAGAGCATTACTTTGTTCATTTCAGAAGTCATGGAGAAAAGAGATAAATAGAGAAAGGACGAGATCAAGGGAAGATGAAAGGTTTAGGAGTTTAATCGAATAGAAGATCGAAGGATTTAAAGAAGAAAGCTATTTTTGGTTGAGGAAACCACAAAAAAAAAAATCCAAAGCTCTAAAGAGGATCTTCTAGAGAAAGAAAGTAGAAATTATCAAATTTTTGAACGCGAAAAATTGATATCATATAGCACAAAAACGGGAATGGTGAATATATGATATAAAAATTTATGTTGGCAAAAAAAACTGGTCATGTAATAAAAAACTCAAAGTATACCTCTAATTAAAAAGAAACATAAAATTGCTCACAGCTGAAGTTGAACATTTGTAAACTTTATATTCAAACTTAAGTTGTGCTGGATTTTTATCCCGTTATTGTTCTTATTCATCAACATTTTGCATTTTATCCCTCTATATAATACTATATACTTCTATATTTCTGTTAAACGTCTTAGACAAATAGATAAAATCTCTCTTGTAATGCACGTGTATGGTTTTATGTGTACATGACGTGTAATATATACGCGTGTATATAGTAAATCGTCGATACAATATCAAGAAGTCAAGAAAACGAAAATCGAAAGACGTCGACGACATGCTTGAAGTTCAAGATAAGAGTGAATGTGACAATGATCTGCCGCTATAAAATTAGCTCCTAATTTAATTGCTGATTTGTTTGTTGTATTTTTTTAAGCGACCAATACTATTTGGTCCCAATACCACTTGGGTCATTGTAGACCAAGTAAATTAATGCTAATAAAATAGCTTTTGGCATCCAACTGAATCAAATGGATGGCTCATTAGTCATTTATTAGACAAATCAGTGGATAATTTACTAACAAATCATCATTTTGGGTGGAATCAAAATTTAAATTAAAAAGATATGCGAATTTGATAAAGTCGAGTCCTTCACAAGGCACGAAACAAAAAGCCGTTGTCCACTTGTTGCAACGTCGACATGAACTTCATTGCCGACACAGAAAAAAACTTAGTGTGGGTTCCATGCCTTGTCTTTATTTTATTATTGAAATTCGAAAGGCTTATCTACAATATTTCAGTTATTTGTTATTTTCAAAGTAACGCTGTACACAGATTCGGTAGGTTTGTTGATCTGGTCCAAAGTCTTACTGTAGATTTCCTTTTTGGCATAAATGTTTTATGTTCACGTCGACATATACATAAACAACCCCACCACGTCATCAAGTTGCTACTTCTTTTTGTTCTAACGAGTCTGCTGAGTGATGATGGGTATGTTCAGTTAAATGGTTTGCTTTGCATTTACGGATCGAGATGAATAAATGATATTTCAGATACAAATGAAATGAGTGAATTTTTTAATACGTGGTATCAGCAAAAAAAAACAAGTATCAGCAAAAAAAAACAATATAATTATTTTCTGAAGCCTGATCCAATATCTTAACTAAAGTTTAGCAAACATATGATCACTACTTTTTCATAAACAAAAACAAAAACAAAAATATTATCTAGTCAGTGAGTTCAAAAGACATCACTAGTAAAACATTTAGTTCAGAATGTGGGGCTGTTCAATATGGTAAAACCGAACCGTACCGAATCGAACCGAACCGAACCGAAATAGACAATATGGTTTGGTTTTGGTATATACCATATAAACCGAATGGATATAATTTTATAAAAACCGTAGGATTTAGATATGGTTTGGTATATAACCGATTAAACCGAATAAACCGAACAAAACCGATTAAAAGTAGATACATGTAAATATGTATCTATTTTATAACAATACATGAAAATCTATTTGTTACGTAAGTTAAATTTGTGTTAATAACTATTACCATAATTTTATAGTAATAAAGAACCTTAATTTGTAAAACACTTGAACTATAATTAAATAACAATACATCGCAATTTAGACATCTTATTTTCTAAGTCTTCTTTTGATCTTTTTACTTTATTTTAGTCTTCACCAAATTAATATGAAGATTATAAATTTGATGGAAAATAATTAATGAAAAATTTTAACAACTTTTTTTCTTATCTGTAAACAAACAGAGTTTCGTGGTCAATTGAAAAAGCATGAATTTAATGAACACTAAATATGGAAGAGTGGAAAAACTTTTTTTTCATGTTTCTGTTTTGTTTCATATTTTTATTTTCAAAATTTCAAGCTTTGATTTTAGTTATAGATTTGATTATTTTATTTGATGGTAGAAGCATTTTTACTTTTTTGTTCATTTATTTGAACATGTAATATATTTTTAATAAATGATTGTGTTGACAATATGACTCTAAAATTCATATAATATGATCTCAAACTAAATAATTATGTTTTTTTGGTATAAAACCGAATAAACCAAAAACCGACGGTATATAAACCGAACCGAACCGAAATAAATATGGATTTAGAATGATAGTTATATTTTACTAACCGAAATACCGAAAACCAAAAAAAAATCGAACCTAAACCGAACCGATATCCGGATTGAACACCCCTATCAGAATGTGTGTAAAAAGTCTTGTTAATATTAAAATAATTAATTATATAGATAAATGAGAATTCTGGATAAACATAATATAAACTATTTATCGAGATTTACAAAGAAAAATATTTCAATAAGAAAGTAATGGAGTCAATATTGTGAAATGTGTAACCATTGAAATTGATATCAGCGATTTTTATTTTTGCTCAACAGTAAATATCATTATGAAAATGAACGTTTGAGGTTTACAAAATGTTGAAACAAACTGTAAAACCTATATGATTGATTACATGGTAAAAAAGTTTTAAAAACATGTAATCAAAAGACAATTGAACCTCAAGCCGTTCTGCCTTAGAGCGAACAGGACAACAAGGATCGATACAACACTTGAAGAGCAGGGAGAAAGAGCACAAACGAGATAGGCATATGGAGAGACTGGATAACCAGAGATTGAGGGACACGACGCTAACATGAAGTTGTTTCATACGGTTGCCAGAACCAATACTTTCCTCTGAGACACAGAGACAAGCCCGCTCAAGGACCGCCCTCTAAGTCCGGGCTGGGCAAGAACTGATCCTAAATTCCAGCATAGACAGGACAACACGTAACCACAGGTGCTTAATAGCGCTCAACAAACCCAACCAAACTCGTTCTCTAAGTCGGTTAAGGGTAAGGGGCAGCATCACCACCTCCTGGGTCTTACTCCCTCCTCGAGCTGCAAGGTGCAACCCCAATATCTAAGAGACCAAGAGACGCCACTGCCATATTCGTTTAAGCCTACAAATCATACCCATTCTCACAAGCAACGCCAATCAATATCAAAGGGGGAACGAGGAGCTACTAGAGCAACGACTCAATAGCAAGAACGCCTAATCTCGACCCATAAAGAGAAATCTCAGTAAATGAAGTCTGAGGTCCTGGGACCTCTATCTCAGGCGGAGCATATCCGATTTACCTTTGAATCGAAAAAGCAAGAAGCGACGTTTATGAACCTTGCCGTCGAGGTGCTTTGACGTCGGGAGAGGAGGCGCGTTCATCGGCGAAGAGAAGCTTCATACTGTCGGCCCAGTCGCTAGAGAAGCCTAGATACGAAGCATCTCCAACTCGTACACGAACCACAGACGAGCCATAGACTCGCGAACGACGGCGCCGAAAACAGAGACCCATCACCAACAGAACCACGACGGAGAGGAAGTTGGATTTGGCGGGAGTATCATGGGCCCTCTCGCAGCGCCTTGGGGGCACCGGAGAGGCAAGGTGAACGATGGAGACGAGGGCTCGATGAAACTAGGGTTGGGAGAGTTTATTTGGGGGCGCGTGTTCGTACGCGCTCACTAGTCGACTATATTCATGACATCTTATGTGTGATATCAGCGATTCAATGCCCCCATCAATATGGATACAAGCAAAGGATCCAATCGAATTTCAATAGTTTAAGAGAACTCAGATATAAGAAGAGAAGTAGATCACGATTTCATGAGAACGGTCTAGCGTTCTTCTATTTCTGAATTATCTAGATATAAGCTTGCGACTTGCGTCATGAGGCAGAGTTTAATTTTCCAAGCGGTTCTAGAAAACATGTGAATTTACAATCTATTTTAACCCATTGCATATTCCATATTTTAATTATTTTAATAATTTTAAAATTCATTAGAAAATCATAAGAAAATCATAGGAGTAAACGAACAATTTTCCTTAACACAAAGTTAAGAAATCATCATGAATCCCCATCAATTAAGAGTTAGAATCTATCATCTGAACTTTCAATTGATATCCAAAATAATTTTTAACTTTGTGTGGACACAATGTTATATGATAGTTCTTCCAAATTCAAAAATATTTGATCCAACTTTTTAAGAAAAATATATAAAACTCATAATTCTGAAGTCACTAAAATCTTACATATATATAGTTAGAATCTAATAACAGCACATTTCACTTTGTAAGCTTCGCCGCTATATCAAAGAATATGTTACATTTACCCATAAACTTGTGTTTGCTTGAAAAAAGAGTGCAAAAGTAAATTAGTAAAAGAATGACTCTTCTATGACTAAAACTCTTAAAGGTACAAACGGTATGGAACTCCAATCTTCCTCAAAATATTCCAACTGATTAATTTAGGCTTCATAAGAACGGCATACTCTAATCGTGTGGTTTGTGGATTATACAAATATAATCAAACATATATAAAGATCTCTAAACTATACTATTCCCACAATCATTGTAGGGGAGACGTGACTCCTACTAGTAAACTTTTTTCGTTTGAATTATTTGGCATGACTTGAAATCAAAGGCAATATTTTTATTTTTTTTGGGCCGTAAACGGTTATTCTATTACTCAAGCTTGAAGTGGTAAGCTTGAGTTGGTCTGGGAATATTTAATCACACAAAATCAAGTATCGTTATTATTCCAAGATTATACTTATATCATTTCTATCTCCATGCTACCATAACTTATTCTATGAGAATACTATTATGATTATCTAACTTCGTCGTAGCTATCTTTATGATTCATCTGGTGATTCTGGTCAAACATATTAAACTCACCTGATTTATAGGTTTCAAAGTTTAGCTCGGGAATGCCTGACCCAAGCAATTTATTTTGCAAGACTCGAAAGACAAAAAATGGGAACGTTTTATAATCAAAATGATATTTTTCAGTGACCAGTTTTGAAAGTTAGTGAAGCTTAGGCCGGGATTAGAAATATAAGTCTGGATTAATCTTCAATGATATGCTTTGCTAGAAAATATAGCTAACGTCTAATCCCACAACCTGAGAGTTTGCTAGGCAAATTATGTTGTGGAAGTATTGCCATTCAAGGGAGTTTCTACACCAGAGCTACATCTTCTCATGGGTTGAAAGAAATTCTGGCACGACCTTTGATTTCGTACAAGACATTTGGAGAACCTATAGGACCAGCAACAGAAGAGTCAATAGTGCTAAGAACAGATGATCTCTGCATCAACATAATGAGACAGAAAAGATCAAGACGATAATACCACATGATGATAGAGACATCATGAGCATAAAACCAAGCAACATAGGAGCACCAGACAAGGGGAATATAAAACAAAACCTGATGCTACAAAGTTGATAGTAGATATAATGGAGTTGTTTGTGAAATTTGGGAACTATAGACAATTTCTTATGAATTTTAATAAAAGTTTGCTTTAGTAATTTTAAAGTTATATATCAAAGTACATTACTTTAAAAATGTGCATGAATTTTATGTTAATATCTGACTTGCATGACACCATATTCTAAAAGAAAATTTAAACTTTTCAGTTATCACGGTAGATGTCTCACAAAAAAAAAGAAACAAATCCGTTATGTGAACCTGACATGCACTTATCAGGCCTCGCAAAACAGATGCTTAGACGGTAGTGTTGCATCTCATGGTAAAGGTCCATTTAGCAATAAATGTTTTCTGGGGTTTATGGGCCTTATAACGTACTTCTTCAGAGTTCGGCACGTTAATTAGTTTAAAGGCTATTTTTCTTTCGTCCAGAGCACACGATTATTGGGAGTTTTTAGGGTGGGTTCTTAACAAAATATAAGAATCCGTCTCTTAATTTTTAACTAAAAAAATTAAGAACCAGCTCTTAAAACTCTTATTTAAGAACCGGTTCTTCGTTTTTTAGTTAAAAGTTAAGAGACGGATTTTTATATTCCGCTAACAACTCCATCCTAAGAACCCCCAATAATCGAGCACCTTAGGTTCTTCCCATGAAGTTCTTAATATAATATATTACTAGATTTTGATCCGCGCTTTAAAAGCGCAGATTTTTTATTTTTTTCAATTGACAAATATTTAGTAAATGTCATATTTTCATATATTTTTGCTTTATTTTATAAAATAATTAAACTTTTTATCTTTATTTATCGTATTTCATTTTAAATGTCTATTTATGTTTACAAAATTAAACTTTATTTATTTAATGAATTAAGTTGGTATAACTTTGATAAATTAATTTTTTTTTTTTTTTATTGTTATACTACTTTTTTTTTTTAAAAAATAGACGATACATGCTACGACCAAAGTCATACAGTTTTAACAAATGATAACAAGAGAGGAAAACATAAAATGAACCAGAAAACAATCGAACATGTGCTTCGATCGACTTAGAATACTATGAAGAGGATAATTCTAGCCGCGTCCACCTCGGTTTCCACGACCTCGGTTTCCTCTTCCACGAGCCGAAGAATACAAATGCATCTCCTTAGCTTTTGTGGATGGTTTAACTGGTCTCTCTCTAAGAATCCTTTTTCCTGAAGGTGTCAACAGATTCATAGAATCAATTTCTTTGTCTGAATCTGTTGAATCTCCTTCTTCTTCCAAAGTGATTAACGAGGCAAACTTGTTAGAACCAAGGTCGGACTCAGCTATTCTACTTCTTTCCTTTTGGACAGTAGAGGTCGCATGAGCAGTAGAGGTGTTGGTAACTGATAAAATCTGGGCAGACTCCAAAACTGGAGACTCAATGGTATCTTTGATGTCGGTTGGTGTAGAATCGGGTTGAGATGCTATGGAAGCATACATGTCTTCAAGAACAGAGATTGTAGCTAGTGTGATGAGATTGTCCACTTTCGCAACAGGAGTTGGATCAACCGAGTTCAGTTCATTATGTGTATCCAGAAGAATGTCAGGAGATACCTCAATATCTGAAACCGGCGCTAAAGTAGTGTCGGGCTGAGGAGATTCAAGAACAGTGACAAACGAAGTGGTCGTAACCACATCGCTAATGATAGCAGCCGTCTCAATCACCTCGGGAGCAACTAAATGCGAGTCATTGACATCCTGTAAGCAACGCTTGACCTTATGCCCAAGCTGACCACATCTACCGCACTTCGAAGGCAGCCAAGCGTATTCCACATCAACCATGGAAATGAAACCGTTTTCATCATTAGCAGCGATTCTCAAAGGAAATGCTTTGCTTAACTCTACCTCAACCAAAATCTTAGCTTCACCCATTAGAATGGGGTCTAACCTGGGTTTGTGAGTTGCCATTGGAGCACCTAAACCAGAGGCTATATGACTTATTCCAGGAATAGAGTAACATATGTTGGGTATCTTTTTCAGAGTTACCCACACTGGGATTGTTTTGATCTCCGGGATAGCTAAGGATGCTTCAGGTTTCCATGAAGCAACAAACATTAGACAGTCATCAACATGCCAAAGACCCCTTTGAAGAATCCAAGTTCTAGTCGCTTCATCAGGAACATGAAACAAGTAATTAGATTCACCCAACTTCTTTATAGTGATTCTACACTTTCTTCCCCATAACTTGTTAAAGACTGCATAAATTAAACCTCCAGGCGGAGGCAAACATCTATAGAACTGACCCAAAATATATTCCTTTTGATTCTGTAATCCTTGCAAGAGAACATGCCTTGGAATAGTTACCTTAGGAGTACCATCTTCTAAGTATTCAGGCTCTGTTGCTCGGTAGAGATTCCTACAAGCAGGATTCATTTTCGCTGCCCATGGAAATCGAAGAGCATCTTCTTTCCTGTCTTGCGGGTTTTGAGCTTGTGCCACAGCTGGAAAAGATTTGGAGATTGGAGCTTCAAGTATTTCCCTTCTCACTTGACCATTTTGCGATTCTTTTAAAGACGGCCAGAGTTCTAGAACATATCCGTCTTTAGCTACTCTTCCGTCAACTTCATGGATTGAAGAGTGAACCCTTGATGTTGAAAGAGAATTGAGATTGATTGGATGAGCCCAAGCTCCAAGACGAGAGTTGGGAAGATTAGAGGAAGGAGCCACCTCTGATTTTGAGCTAGATGGAGGTACTGGAAGACTAATGATGTTCTCCTTCACAACCGAGCCTTCTATTTGATGGCTTGTATCTGCAGGACCATTGTTCACTACCGGAAGAGAAGACGGCAAATCTGATTGGGTAACAGTTTCTTCCTCAATCGAGACTGTAGATGATGTCAATTTCGCCGTCTGTGGAGATTTCACTGACAAACCACTCATACTTGGCCAACAAGGATCTGGAGATACATCGGAGTGAGAAGACGTCGGCGAACCAGAGGTTAATGGTGGTTTCAGGTCCATGTCAAAGAGCACGAGAGATTGCTGAGGTTGGTACGCCGAGGTCATTGAGTTGAGACGAGACCAGATTTGGTGCTCGTGATAGGCGACGCGCCGGAGCAACGTCGAGAAAGCAGCACCGGTGAGTTTTTCTCGACTCTTCCTGTCTCTATTGTTATACTACTTCGCTAGTCAATTATTCATTGTAAGATCAGAGAAACGCTTTTTAATAAAAATTTATACATTTCAATGAAAAAATTATATACTTTTATTATGTGGTTAATACTGATAAATTAATTTAATTATGTGGTTAATATTTTAATAAAAAAATTATATACTTTTAATAAAGATTTATACTTTTCAATGAAAAAATTCAATTTTTTTTATGAATGCTTAAATTATATTAAGAAAAGAAAAAAATAATAATTAAGAATAGTTGAAAAAAAATTATTTGAACTTGGACTCAGTGGCCCAAAGGAAAAAAAATGTGAGAATTGGATCTGATTTCTTAATCGGCCCAAAGGGCCCAAGAGAGATCTGATGTGGACTGGATCCAAAAAAAATGACCCAATATAGATATGTTATTAATATTACTTGATTGCCTTTAATGAAACATGCAATGTTAATAAAGAAAATGGCAGGTTAAGGTAAAAAGGACAGTAGGATCCTGCTTTAATAGTATAGATATATGTATAAGTAATTGTGGAGTCTATAATTTTTCTGGAACTCCACAAGTAAGGATTCTTAAAAGACGGTTTTAAGAGCACCATTAACGCTGAGGGGTTCTTAAAAAAAAAAAAATTATAGGCGAACCCATTGCGGACCGCCACGTGTCCGTGGAGCCCGTGAACAGTGCAAAAACCCCTATAAGATCGATCCTAGTTTGATATGGTTTGTGATCGGTTTTTGCAAAATTAACGGACCCCACCATTATAGGTGCTCCGTTAATTATGCTCTAAAAATCCTTAAAATCTTTTATTTATGGGATTCCATAATAATTGTGGACCCTATAATTATTTACATATATATATAATATATATATATATATACATATATCCACAATATCCTACAATTATTTACACATATATAATATATATATATATACATGTATATATATATACATAATATATATATTAAAAACCTCAGTGGAGAGAACCCCAATCGCAGATGGTCTTACTACTACGATTTTACTCATTCTAAAAATACATATCGTAACCTTTTCTGAGCATTTTATTTTCTGTAAATTTATCCAAAGGAAGCAGTATATCCCGTTAGGAGAGCATGTTAGAACTTGGAAGACATTGAACTGAATAATTATTTCTAGATTTATTCACATAGTTTTATATTAATCTGTAATATTTCCCTTTTTACGTGTGTTAAAAGATGTACCAAAAAGTAAAGGCAGATATATAATCAACATTCGAATGAACTTTTTCTTTTGCAAAAAGTTTTAAAACGATCAGAATTCGTATTTCTAAAGTAAACTGTATACAAACCTACTAGTAAGAGGTTTATAATTTCGAAGGACCTTAATTATTTATATAGAAAGGATCACTTATTATTTACGATAATAGTAATTGCTTAGGATACAATAAGACACTAGGTTAAAGATCCGTGCCTTGCGCGGAATTAGGATTAACATTATATATATATTATTTTATATATTATATGTTTCTAACATATTATGAAATAATAAATATATATTGAATAATTAAAAAATCAGTAACTATTATTTATATAATTAAATTGGTGCAAACATATAAATAAATTTTATTAATCCAAATAATATTTTTTTCTATTTAATATGGTATATAATTAAATTTAAATGATAGTAACATATATATAGTATATTTTAATATTATTATTTATTAAATGATGCTTTCTACTCATATATTTTTTATCATTTGTATTTGTTATAGCAAAAAAATTAAATTACTGATAACAAAAAATTTACTATAGAATTATTAGTTTAAGTAATTTATAATATTTTTAAAAATTAAGTTGTCAATAGTTTTTCAAAATTTTATCATAAAAATTGTTCCAAGTAAATTTCAAAATTAAGATATTTATGTATTTTTATCATGTCATAACAAAAAATTTAAACCATGGATCACAAAATTTGAATGTGAGACTTTTAACAATTTTAGTGTTTTATACTCGTTTTTAAAAATTCAAAAGATAACGTATAAAGAAAAATTTTAATTTTTATTATATGGTTAATATGGCTGTTTAATTTATTGTAATAGTTGAAAATTAAACAAATATAATATAAGATACACTTATTTTTATCAAATCTTTAATATTTAAAATCATTAATTGTCATATATACTTTAGCCACATTAGGCCATCTCGTAATTTTATTTAAGGAAATAATGAAGCACATTAATAATGTATTTATGGTTAGTTTAATAAAAACTTTATTATATATTTAGATGGACTAACATATTTCTCTACGGATTCTAAGAATCATTATAGTGATGACATGTGGCTACAAAAAATGTTGCAATACTTCTCAAATAATATATAGGGGATTCTCCAAACCGTATCAATAATTATAAATTAGTATTACTTCGATAAACCGTATTTATTTATCTAAGTACTTAAGTCTACATTATTATAATACTAGTGGTTTACCCGCTCTTCGGGCAGGAATATTATATTTGTTTAACTTTGATGATTGTTTACATTTTGATGTGTTTTAGTTTTTATTTGCTATTAATATGTTCTCTGACATTTTATTTTTTAATTATTATCATTTATTTTTAAATTTTTATTTAAAGAAAGCATTTTTTTTTCTTCAATTCATCATTTGTACATATTAAGTATGTTCTTTAAAAAAAACTATATATTAAATATATAATATTTAATATTCTATCAAAATGCTATAGAATGTTTGACAAAATTAAGCGTAAACAAAATAATATATGGCTAAAAATGTTGTCGTGAAGTTTTAGTTTTATATTTCTCATGATTTCATTTTTTTTTTACTAAATTATTTATTATTATCCAACGAAAACTTGTGAACCAAATGTAACCTATAAATACTAAACACATTTTTTGTATTTTTATATAAGTTTCAGAGTATACATTTTTAATAATAATGAACATCATTCGTAATGCAACTTCCACTCGACCCATGAATGAATCCTCTTTATGCATAATTTGACGTGAAGGAGCTGCATATACTTTGCATTGTCGGTATATCCCGTTAGGGTATTTTCAGGGATACGCATGAGTTTATCATTTATAAATTACAAATTCATATAAGAAATGTGATAGTAGGATAATGTTGTATTTTTTATAGAAACTCAATGAAAATTGTGATATGGATTCAAAGAATCATTTAGTTTATTAAGATAACCATTGTTTTTTTTTTGTTTATGAGAGGATTTATAAATTTAGAACACTATATAAAAAATACAAAAGCAAAAGTATATATTGATCTTGAAGTAAAAAAAAATCACCAACCTTTGTATAAGGTTATAAGCATACAGATAAAAAAATATGAAAGACCAAACTGAGGGTAGGTCATGACCTAAACGGTAGAAAATAATTACCACAGAAATAGCAACTGGAGTGTTTATTACTAACTAATATGAGTGGTAAAAGCTAAGAGTTGAAACAGATCTCGCTGGATATTATCAAAACGCACGATCACTGGAATGATACGTTGCAAGTTGGACACATGAACTTGCAAAAACACCATGAGTCTATACACTCACGTGAAACACGTGCTTGCATCCCACCAGAATCCTAAAGACTTTTACTTCGAAATCATCCAAACAGATCACACATCATGTGTGACACATCCAGGTATCTGCTTTGATTCCGTCGCCACTGCATTTTGCTCCTTTCTTCGTGCTGCTGGCGGGCTCGGCAGATTCCTCATCACCAATTCCTTATGTTCCTTCATGCATGTGCTTCTCATTAATATGTTCCAGATTCGTTAGGTTCACCTGCAAAAACGACCGTGGTGACTTCGAGAAATGAAGAAAAAATGGAGACATTTTTTTTGGGTCGATCTTTAGGTAAAACTTCAGCGCACCACAACCGCAAGATTGAGCTCGCAAAATTTAGTAAAATGGAGGGATTTTCCAAGTAGAGAATGCGGCAAGCGAACTGTGTTGTTAGGCTTTATAGCAGCAGTAGAAACCTGAAATCAAAATGTACTACATAAAAACCAAGATTCTGGGAAGGCTCTAGTTTCAATGTAATTAGTAATGTGTTTCTCTCTCGAAAAGTACCAGAGGATAAGAGGTGGTTCCAAGTTTAGACTTGTGTCCATAATCTACAAACAAACGTTCGAACACAGAGATCCTAAACCAGAACCCAAAGAACACTTGCAAGTGACTATCGTTGCCTGCAAGTTCTATCACACCATCAAGACAAAGGTCAACAATACCCTTTCCAACTGCAACCACATAAATTTTAATAACCATCTGAAGAATCAGTAAGAAGAAGAGATAAGGAAATGGTTTCCTCACCAGTATAATAGCCTTCGACAAAGTTGTTCCAAGAGATAAGCTGCCCAGGAGGGAAAAGCTGACGGTAAGTTCCTGCACAGACTTCATTGAGAACAGTGGGCTCGAGATCAACGAATAAAGCATCAACCGTAGTATCACCACCAAGGAACCCAAACAAAGCTATGATCAGGTTCTTCGCTTAACCAAACAAAAAAAAACCTTCAAATCCACAGAAAATGGATAAATTTTGTACGAAAGTGAATCAAACCAATGGATGTTTGATCCAAAAACGGTGTTTATGCTGGTGATGTTTGTTGGAATCATACAATAAAGAATCTAAATATAAAGATTTGATTTTTGAGGTTTAGGAGAAATCTTGAAAGAATCAAATGAGAAATAAACATCAAAAAGAGTTTATTGATCAAAGATTGTATAAAATGAAGAGAAGATCTTTCTAATAAGGAAGTAACTTCTTATTTATAGAAAAAAAGATATATAGGGTTTCCAAACAAAGTAGGCCTAATTCATTGTCTTAATGGGCCTCCAACAATAGATTCCACATGTATTTTTTTTCTTGAGGGCTTAGTTCACAAAAGGAAAAGGTAAATTCTATAGGGAAAAGTGTATTCTCGCCAATTCTATTTTGTAGATCTCCAATGCGGGTGTTATCATGCAAAGGGATCTGAGATAATGAATGCGAAGGAGTGGAGAGAGTGGTATAAAGGCTGTTAATGTGCATTACAATAGCCGATTGAATGCAAGAGATAACATTACTCGACGGTGAACTGAAAGACGGTTCCAAAAAAAAAACCTACTGGCGATATGTTAGGCCCAGATAACTTCATTGTTTGGATTAAGAGGTTTAGAAAATAGTGTGGCCCAATCTGAGATAGAAAAAACACGGGATTGTGTAGAAAATAAGGAGTTGACAGGTGTCACAAAAAGCATATGCTTCCATGATGATGTGAACGCAGGAGAAGAGAGATAAATCAATTTTATTTATTAAGTAAGATATTTGTTACATACTGTAAAGTTAGTTAGTGTCAAAAAAAAAAAAAAAAGTTAGCTTGGTTATCTAAACTTTGTGAATTTTAATGATTATACAAGGAATGTTTTAAATTTATTGGAAAGAGGCTGCAGGCGTGTAAACAATATCTTCGTCGAATTATTGTATACTTCCTCCATTTCTTAAATAAAATAATTTTAACGTTTTAATTTTATTTTATAAAAAGTTTCGCTTTACATTTTAAATGCAAATTTATGAATAATATTTTATTTTTAATCTTATAATCTAATATATTAACTGAAAAGTGAATTTTTGTTAAAGTATTAATGATGGATAAAAATATTTTTTTATCAATTTATTTAATCTGTGTAAAAAAGTCAGATTGATATTTTTTAAGAAACACAGAGGGAATATGTATTATGCTCCGAATGATAACAACGAATTGAGCGGTGCAGAACAAACGGTACAAGTGCAATGTGGTTCTGATAGTAATAAAAACATATAGATATATGATGTATGTAAAGATTTTTGTTACCATCAACTGCAGTGCGGTGCGGGGTGAATCGTAACATTCAAAGCCTTAAATATATTAGTAAGGTTATTTTCTTTTAAAAGAATGTATGAAATTTAATCATATACCCCACCAAGGATAATATGCTTTAAATAGTTTGGAATTGATTATAACACTGCACAAATACGAACCAGATATTAAACGTTTATTTATTCTTTTGTGGCCTACATCATCGATATGATTCCATTACTAGATCTCAAAAGTGCATGCTCATGTTTATTTATTGTCAAACTAAATTATGTATCACTTTGTTATCTCAATTCTACGCATTCACACACACACAACCTATCATTTCTAAGATTCATAACCTTTCTAACAAATTCTCGTAATATTGTACGAATATTAGGCACTAACGGCCTGCTTTAAATTTTGGATTTTCACCGTTTAGTGCATCCCGTTATTTCTACAGTGTTTTCCAGTTCCAATATATTAGGATTCCGACTACGAGTGTGTTATAAAACTAATCTTGAAGTAATCTCAAGGGAATGTATATTATTTTTTTATAACCGTGGTATGATCCCAAAAATTTTTTAGATTCAATGACTAATTACCATGAGATCCGCAGGATCCGCGTTTTCTTACCATTTAAGACGCTCCGGATGGCTAAGAGGAATCAAACCCATAGCAGTACTCACAGCTGTGAGTCCATTACCACTAGGCCAAAGCCCACTTGATTAAGGGAAATATAATACTTGTTAAAAAATAGTATTTGTTTAAAACATCTCCAAAAAAACACTCAATTTTAAAAAAATTAAAACTTTATATCTGAAATTTAAAAGTGTTATTCTCCAAAACCAAAACTTCAAACTTAACTTCAAAACTATTTATATTTATACTATGGTCCTTGTATTTGTCATAATTAATTTAAATTCATAAAAAATTATAAATAACTAGCACATATATAAAATATAAAAACTATATCAATTAATAAAATGTTACATTAAAGATATAAGATTTTAAATAGAAATGCATAATTAATATTAAAATTCAAGAAAAATACTATATTATTCTATAAAATTATTTACGTAATGTATGTATGATTAATTAGTGCATTTTGCACTAAAATGACTCACTTTATTTTTTTAACTTGTATAATATGAGATAAAAATTGTTGAATCGGGTGATATTAATACTTGTAAATACATTAGATATGAACAAGAAAGTAAAAAAGAAAATACTTAACTTCTATCGGTAATATTAATACTCGTGAATACATTCGATCTGAACAAAAAAGAATTGTACGAAAAACATCAAAAACAACAATAACCATCTTCGGTTACGCAAAATTTGTTTTGGCAATAT
This sequence comes from Brassica napus, assembly GCF_020379485.1. Classification (NCBI taxonomy): domain Eukaryota; kingdom Viridiplantae; phylum Streptophyta; class Magnoliopsida; order Brassicales; family Brassicaceae; genus Brassica; species Brassica napus. The sequence goes on along the minus strand of NC_063446.1, from coordinate 58,461,334 downwards.
TTTGGAAATTTTGGATATTCCAGATCAAAGTTATCTAACTATTAGTGTTGTTATAATATTTAAATTTTTGTAATAGCTATGTCTTCATGTAAAAAAATTTAATTTTTTTTTGTATATTATTATTGTCTCAATCTTGTTTTAAAATATTTAAATCTTATTTTAAAGTTTGTTTTTAAGTTTATGAATTTATAAAAAAAAAATTGAAATGCTTATGATATATAATATTTTCAAGGATTAAAAAGATAAACGAAAGATATTTAAGAATCATAATTGTTATATGTAATTGTAGGGACCAAAATGTAAACAAAAATATGAAACTTCAAATTTGAAGTTTTGAGTGGTGAAACTTCAAATATAGAGTTTCATTCATAAAAATTTCAAATTTGAAAATTTTTTTTGGAAAGGAAAGCAATTCATATTTGAATCTATGTTTGAAGTTTTAAGATATTTTTCTCCAAAAGCAAAACTTCAAATTTAATTTCAAAATTATTTGTATTTTACACTGTGGTCCTTATATTTATCATAATTAATATAAATCCATAAAACGTTTATATAGCACGTACATAAAATACTACTGTAATATTAATTAATAAAATATTACACTAAAATTTAAAATTATAAATAAAAATATATAATTAAATATTTAACTACAATCAAAATACTACATTATTCCATAAAATTATTTTCGTAATGCTTCATCTTTAGTTACAAAAAAATTTGATTAGACAATATTTTAGAGATTTTGTAGGATCTGGAGCAAAATTACTAGACTATTAATATTTTTGTAATATTTAAATTTGTATAAATAATTATGTCTTCATGGATCTCTTTTTTAATTATTAAGTTTCTTTTGTAATATTCTTGTTGTCTAATTGTATTTTGAAAATATTATAAATCTTATTTTATTTTATTTTAAATTAATTTAATTTTATGTGTAAAATTTATATTTATAAAAATAAATTGAAATACTAATAATATACAAAAGTTATAAGGATTATAACGATAGATGAGAAAATACATAATAATCACAAATATGATGTGTAATTAATTATAATGACCAAAATGCAAATAAAAAGATAAAATTTCAAATTTAGAGTTTTGAGTAGTGAAACTTTAAATTTGAAGTTTTGAAATTCTTTTTTGAGAGCATCTCCAAGAGAAACTCTATAACTTCAAATATAGAATTTTTTGCTATCCAAAAAGAAACTTCAAAAATTCAAATTTAGAGTTTTAAGAAGTGAGTTTCATTACTCGGAACTCTAAATTTGAAGTTTAATCTTTTTATATGCATTTTGATCTTTATAATTACTTATACATCACATTTATTATTCTTAAGTATTTTCTCATTCATCGTTTTAATCTTTAAAACTTTTGTATATTTTAAACATTTCAAATTTATTTTTATAAATTTAAATTTTACACATAAAATTAAAAATAAAATAAAATAAGATTTATAATGTTTTAAAAGTAAAATTAGACGACAAGAATATTACAAAAGAAACTTAATAATTTTTACTACACAAATTTAAATATTATAACAACACTAATAATATAGTAAATTTGCTCCGGAACTTCTAAAATATTGTTCATACAAATTTTGTGTAACCGAAAATGGAGTACTAAGAAAGTGATTTTATGTAATAATGTGGTATTTTGCTTGTAGATTAATATTTAATTATGTATTTCTATTTATAATTTTATATTTTAGTGTTAAATTGTACTTTTCTTTAATATTTTGATTGCAGTTTAATATTTAATTATGTATTTCTATTTATAATTTTATATTTTAGTATTAAATTTTATTAATTAATATTACTTTAATATTTAATTATGTATTTCTATTTATAATTTTATATTTTAGTGTTAAATTTTATTAATTAATATTACTATAATATTTATATATATGTGCTTGTTATTTATAAAAGTTTTATGGATTTATATTAATTATGACATATATAAGGATCATAGTGTAAATTACAAATAATTTTGAAATTAAATTTGATGTTTTGCTTTTAAGAGATGCTCTGAAGAGCAAATAAATTATATATCTGAAGTTATAGTGTTGATTTTGGAGATGGTATTAGAGTCTGCTAAATAAATCGCCTAAATAAAATGCATTTAATTGTAGTAGGTATCTGAGATGATAAACAGGGCCACCGTTGGTTCAACGCAACCTTTTCTCTAGCACATTGCATTTGACTCTTTCCTGGATTTCACATTTCTCTCGAGTATATCAACTAGAATCCACATTATATTATACACTTTTTATATGACAGAGAAATTTCTGTGTTTGGAATTTTGTTAAAGCATATTTTTCAAATTGAAAGACCACCCAGAGAAAGGAAGAAATTCAAAAAAATTTATGGTTAACTCATTTATTATTTTCACTATCACTATTCAAAATGATCAGTAACACATTTTTGCAATTATGAACACATTTTCTCATTAGGAAGTGCTTAAATATATAAATATCAACTGAACCAAATATTCGAATGAATATGATGTTACATACAGTTTCGAGAAAATATGATGTTACATATTCATGTTATTGTCAGTACGTAAACTACTGAAACAAGGCAAAATTGCATTATAAATATAGAACTAAAGTAAATATTGCATTTTCTCTATAATTCATTTTAAAATAACTCAAAACTGGGATCCAATCCGCGTTAAAACTAACGCAAATAATATTTTTCTATTATTTTTATTTTATTAAATCAAGACAATCATTGTATGTTTTTATCATGTTGAAATTGGTTCAAAAAAATTTAATTGAATATAATATTTGTCTTTTCGGTATCGGCCCTGGCTCAAGCAGATGAAGCATGGCTTCCAGCCGCACAAGAATAACTATTTAATAGATCACAAAATTTCTAAATGTGACTTTAGCGTAACAGTTCTGAGACAAATTTCTACTGTGTGAGAAGCTGGGTTCGTCTCCACCTCAAAGCACAAAAATATTATTCCGGCCTTTATTTGATTTTTGGTAGGACCGGCTCTATGTCTTTTATGTTTATTTTATTAAACCAAGATAATGATTGTATGTGTTTTATCTTTAAGCGAAACAAAATCGGGTTGTTAATGTATTATGATTCAACTAAATTAGATGATAAGTAAATGTTGATCGTATATAGTCTAACATTAGTTTTATATCCGTTTGTTTAAATTTAATTTAATCGAGTTGGTTCTATTATGATGTCGAGTTGGTTAACTATTGTTAGGATATGTGATATATGTCAATTTTAAAAAGTGAGAATAAAGATATCATAATTCAGATTGCATTTGACTACTACCTTTTAAATTTTGTTTGTGTGTGTGTGGAACGGCTCAAATAGTGAAAAGAACCTTATTTAAAGTTTTTAATTGCCTATAACCATTATTAAGCACGACGACTATCCTTAATTAGCATTAATCGCAAGGCTTCGAATATCACTAGACAGAGGTCAGAGGTTATCACTGTCTTCAAAACACTCAACATGTCTTTATTTGTTGTTTTGGTTTCTTTTTAATTAGAATTAATCATTATTAACGTCTCCCATGTATATTCTTAAGTACACCTTTTAACTCCTTTTTTTTTTAATTTATCAAATTGTTTCGCTTACTAAGGGAGTGGGGGGCCCATTTTTATTATTAAAAAACAATCTAATTAACATTTAGCTTCACATTCTTGTCTCTTGTCATGATCTAATGCTCTTACGAGGTTACAAAGAAAATCTTTGTTGGTGTGTGTTTGTTTAATGTTGTCTCTACAAGCTTATAACTTGTCTGAATAAAGAAAGAAAAAGGGAAGGTTATAACTTGACTTAAAGTGTGTCTGAACTACTTTTCACATGAATTAAATATTATAGAATTAATGATAATAAAATATAATTTTCTTCAAATCCACGATAGGGGCCAATTCCCAATTACTAATTTAACCCGTGTTTACCAAAAAAAAAAAATGTTACTGCATCTCTAACTCATTGATATTTTCACATACATAATAGTATCTAGAAATAAAATTATTCCAATCCATTTATATTTTTTCTTTTATAATAAAAATTACATGCATTACTCAATTTTCTTCTATATTTAGAAATTGTTATTTACAATAATACATTAGCACAGAACTCTTTTTTTTTTATATAGAATTTTTCTATTTTAAAAGAGAAAGAGGAGAAAATAGCAAAATATAACAAAACTAGTCTTAGTAAAAGTCAAAATAATCATACACATCCTCCTCTCAATGTTGACTTATTATCGGCAGAATCGTGAGAACGTTTATATATGCCATAAGCGATTGAAAAATTATTTCATAAAAAACTTGGGCATAAAAAATAATAATAATATCTATTACTATAGAGTAGAAACATGTAAATTAAACTGAAAAAAATATTAATTACAAAAATATATATTTTAATTTGACAAATAAAAATTAATAATTCAATTTTATAATTAATTTTTATAGATAAAATAATTAAATCAGTCAATGTTTCTTATGTAATATTCAAACAAATGTAAAATTTTGGTTGTTTTAGCATTAACAATATTTCAAAAACCACTCTAACTATTCTATTTTCTAATAATTAACAACTGTTTTCATTTTTGTTATTTAAGAAACTCATGGTGTTCCTCATAAATCCAATTTTTTCTTTTTATTCTAATTACCACAGTGCTTTAGTCACATAAACCTTAATTTTTTGTGAAAATCTGATGCCGTAAGCGAATGTTTCAATTTTTCTCACTGAGGCACGGCTCTGGTTATCGGTAGTAGTTGTAGGCTCGAAAGTTTCTATTATATATATTCCACTAGGTGATGACCCGCGCCCTGCGCGGAGTGAACTATACTTATAGTTATTTTTCTTTTCAAGTTATAAGCGATGACTTCTGTTTTTATTTTCAAGTTATAAACGATGACTTCTGTATGTTGGGTAGGGCTGGAGAAATTATCCGTAAATTTTAATTTGATTTGTTATCTGTTTGATTCGAACCGGAAAGTTCGGATATACGTAACTCTATAAAGCTAAACAAATACTAATATGTAATACCCATAAGAAATGAAGAAAATCATAAATATTAATATTTTTAGGAACGAATACTCGATCTGGTCCGTTACATGCATATATACATATATTTAATGAATTACATATATAAGTTATATAAATATTATATTTTACCTAAGTTTTACAATATTTTTATTTATTAAATTTATTAAATTAGTTATAATTTTTTTTTAGAAAAGTAAGTAACTTTTTATTTTTGTAGTAAAATATTATTATTTTATACTATTTTTTGATTTTTTTATTTATTTTTTTATTTATTTTTGCGGATTGAATCGGATATCCGGTTAAAATTTTAAAGTTTTCCGGATATCCAGAGTAACAAATATTCGGGGGGCTAGGATCGAATCGATTCAGATAATTGATTATTCGGATAAAACAAATTGGATCACGAATAGCTCCAAAACGCCGGATATACGACATCGAAAGAAGAGGAGGTGGATTGATGCCTATTTTTGGCTAACTTGCTTCCTGGAGAATGACTTTTTTTTTTGTCATCTCCGGAGAATGACTATTGCAGGTTAGTAAACAATCTTATACCCCTTTTATACGGTAGATCCTATGTACTATGGCTGAAAACTTTAGTGTGATATAAGTAAGTTATAATCTAGTTACTAATCTATATATGACATGGTTAGTATAGAGCAAGAAACGTTAAATTTTGAAGGGATTATTTAGGGAATAACAAAAAAAAGGAGAAATTAGATTTTTAGAGAGAGAGATAGGAAGAGAAAAGAGGAGAGAGGATGGGATTTTAGTTAGATAATGAATTTTATTTTTTTCTTAGCTATTGGGTGCAATTTCTCAATTTTGAATGAGATAACAATAAAAACTTTGAAGAAAAATGTCTGTTGGAAATAGTTCAGTAAAAACTAAAAATAAAATGTGGATGCCAAAGTCCTGTTTTCGTGAATCTTCAATTAAACTTTGGATGTCTTTAGAAAGACATTCAAGTGATGTATAAATATTAGCCAATGTAAAATACAATATTTGAGTACGAAATGACACAATGAATTTGCTCCCATCAGATGTTTATCTCAATTTAAAATCTTGTATTTCTTGTATATCAAGATCAAATAAAATTTGAGAATTTTTTGTGTTTGTGATATATTTGAAGACACCTAATGAACTAAAACATATTTTAGTAGTAACACAGAATAACACTTAAAAAAATTGAGTTTTATATATTTTGAAAAATACCTCACCCCACTCACTTCACCATAATCTTAATAGACAAAGAACAACATTAGAAGTTGTGAAAAAAAAACATTAGAAGTTGTGGACCACCAGAATTCATTTTTCAGAATATACGTTCTTATAGACATCTGTGTCATATAATCTCACAATTAGTATAGATTCAGGAAATATATTATATAAGCAGATAAATATGAAAAAATGAAGAACCTTGTCTACAAAAACAACTTGCAAAATATAAATATTAAAACTAACATCAGATGCCAAATTCTATTTTCGCTGAATCTTCAATATAACTATCAAGTCTTCAAAATGAGGTTTTTGGAATCATGTAATGATACAAGTATAAGGAAATGTGATTATACACAATATGAATACGAAATTAAAAAGAAGTTTTCTCCTATCTGATGCTTACATCGATTGAAAATCTTGTATGGCAGGATCAAATAATATTTGTGAACCCTAGTGGTTGTGATGTATTTTGAATCACCCTAATTAAGAAACACACAAATATGTTTAACTACTAATAGGATTTAAGGAGCTTAAAATGAAGATAAACTCAAAATTATTAACAAACAAATAAATCAAACACCAAAACACGCTCCCCAACAATATCTATGAACAACACATTGTATATAAGTTAATCATATGATTCACTCACTTTTGTATCAAGTAGAACCATGTCAATAGAGAGACGAACCTGAATATTGTTTCTATAGGCGTATGATTGTAAACTTTATTTTCCACAGACTTATAGGGTTTCTAACCGTAAACAAAGTTAAAATTCGCCATTTGCTAAGCTATACTAAGAGAGAAAAACAAATAAAGTAAGGCTGGTGTGATTGGATGTTGGAATAGAGTAGATCTACGTTTATTATATAGCAACCAGAAGGCTTTACAAAAGGAAATAACGTATATGGGTACATTTAATTCTATATATTCTTACGCATGATAAAACACAAATTTGAAATTACTAACTATAGAAACTCGAGACGAAGTCAGTATAGACATATAGAAAGTCAGAGATATAACTTTACTCCCCTATATATTTGATTTGAAATTATTAACTGTATAATAAGTTCTTTCCAAAACAATTCGGTAAATTACTTAATTTAAGTTACTATACAATTGAAACTTTCCAAAAGCATTCTAACTACACCAAGTCACATTAAAAATCGTTCATTGCAGGTAAGTTATCTTGCTTCTCGACCACGGTTGCTATATACGATATAAATTCATAATAATAAGCGTAGGGAATGATTATGGAAATAAAGAAAGAAATGAATAAATAAGAAAATAACATTATTTTTATAGGGTAGTTATATTTAGTTAGATTAATCACAAACATAGTAAACCAAACCGAAGTTGATTTACGATTCATTTAATGTAATCTTCGTTGTCCTCTATTCAGTATATTAAACCATTGATATAAAGTCCAAGCTTATGCAGAATTGACCATGTTTATATGTGCTTGTTGAGAATTATCTATTGTGAGTTGAAATTTGTAACAACAATCATTGCCATCTATATTGTATTTAAATAAATTCATGTTCGAGCTTATGTTTTGTGGCATGGATTAAAGAATGTAATCAAGCAGAATATATGGATGTGTGCTTGTTGAGTATTTACTTGTACGTTTGCTTGTTGAAATTTGTGACAGCCACCATTGTTATATATATTCTCATTTGAATAAATTCATGTTAAAGGCTTAAAGCTTATGTTTTGTGGCAGAGATTAAAGAATATTATCAATAATATGAAAAATGGACTCACGTGATGAAAAGAAGGACGGTTCTAATTATTTATGTGCTGTATAAACATTCGCAAAACATTTAATAAAAGATTTATATTGGCTAGTTAGTTACATATTATGTTCTATATATTATAGTTTTTATTCGTCTATTAAATGTTCCGTCCTTGCTATCCTAGTAAAGTCGGTCCATTCAAAAAAAAAGCGAGGAGCTTTCTCAGCTTGACACGTAAGCATGATTCACAAGGTTGTCATTTAACCAATGCTCTATGATTAATATATAGGAGATTAGAATATATTTTTGCTAGTTATATGACTACAATTCCAGACTAGTTCTCTATCACGAATTTTCAAAGTTGTGTAATGACATGCTGAAAACTAAGTGGAAATTGAATTTTAAAACTTTTGAAATCGTTGCTTGCCTAAGTTTCCTTTAAATAATATAACTGGCCGGTCAACCAGACCATGTTAGGTAAGCTTATTATATCGCCATGTTTGATATCTACCAAGCTGTTCTCCTTGCTAATCTTAGGGGCACGTGCTCCACATCAAATTTGATTTTATTATGTAATTTTTCTATGTGATATGTCCCGCGTCTAAATATAAACCTACATCCGCTCTTGGAATCTCATAGTTTGATATTGGTTTAACCATGTGTGATCATAATAAACAATACTCCTTCCATTTTTAATATTTGACATTTTATTGTCATTTTAAAAGATAATGTAAAATTAATCAATTTTAGTTTATATGAATTTTTATTATTCTGCAGTTTATTTTTATTAGATGAATTATAATTAAGTAGATATTTAATGACATTTTTGTTAAGAAAATATATAAAATTAAATATTTTAATTTATGTGTATAAAACATCATCTAAAAATGAAAGAAATACCACCTGTCAAGAAAGTACGTAGCATAGTATAGATAGAATATATAGTTAGTTAACTAGGCTATTTGTCTTCCAACATTTAGAAAATAACTAGTTAATTATAGTTCTCATTTGGAAATATTAAAGAAAAGTTGGCTATTTCTGTTTTATATTTTCATATCAACAGAAAAACAATATTTTTCATATCAACAAAACAAAAGCAAGTTAAACTATAGTATGGACTCTTCATAATATTAAACTCTTCAAAATCCATACTTTAGCAAAAGTTGGATGCTCATGAGTCATGAGGTATACGATCTTTAGACCAAATTGCATTTGATTAAAATTTAAAACTAGAGTGCAGAATAATCATTATATATAAATTATTTTATGTATTATATGCTTTTATATATTATGAAATAATAAATACATATTGAATAATTAAAAATCAGTAATTATTACATATACAATTAAATTGGTGCGAACATATAAATCAATTTTATTTATTCAAACAGTAATTTTTTTCTATTTGATAGGATATATAATTAAATTTAAATGATATTAACATATATACATATTATATTTTTAATATTAATATCTATTATTTATTGTTTTGGTTTCTTTTTAATTAGAATTAATCATTATTAACGTCTCTTCTGTATATTCTTAAGTACACCTTTTAACTCCTTTTTTTTTAATTTATCAAATTGTTTCGCTTACTAAGGGAGTGAGGGGCCCATTTTTATTATTAAAAAACAATCTAATTAACATTTAGTTTCAGATTCTTGTCTCTTGTCAAATTTAAATGATGTTAACATATATATATATATATATATATATTATTTTTAATATTAATGTCTATTAAATGATGTTTCCTACTCATAAATTTTTTTTGATCATTTATATCATTTATACCAAAAAATTTAAATTACTAATAAGAAAAAAAATTATTGTAGGATTAATAGTTTTAGTAATTTATAATTTTTTAAAATTAAGTTGTCAATGTTTGTTCAAAGCTTTTATCAAAAATAATAATAATTCAAAGTAAATTTCAAAATTAAAATATTTATGTATTTTGTATGGTATATAGTTTAGTAGTTTAAAACAATATATATATTTTAATCTTAATAATTATTTAAATTAAATTTTTTATTTAGATGATTTTTTAGTCATTTGTATTTTGTCATAACAAAAATTTTAAACCATGAATCATATTTTGAATGTTAAGTTTTAATAATCATTTTCTTGTGGACGATCCTTAGCATGCTCGCTTTAGATATAAGACGATGTATCTTCATAATAAATTTAAAAAGAAGGGAATAATTTTCCCGAAGAAAGATGTATCAATTCAAGCAGACATAATGCATGTACGATATATATATATATATATATTTTTTTAACTAAATTTCTTTTGATCATTTTTCGATTGGTGTGTGTTATCTGTACCCAAGAACCATGCTAATTTTTCTCTATAGTTCCAGTTTTTCCAAAAGTCCTCAGAAATGATATATATATATATATATATTTTTTTTTTATTTTAGAAAATATGATAACAACTAAATGATAGGGGAGGACTGGTTCCACTTCGATAAATTTTGTTTTTTCGTTGCCTCTCAAATTTAAAATTGTTTTATCACTTTGTATCTGTAAACGTTTTAAGTGATAAAAAAATTGATTTTTAAATTTTAAATCCCAATTTTGTGAATCATACTAAAGCATGAATGGTGACAAGGGAACGGCGAGTAATAATGCATTCCCTAATGTTCCTAAAAAAATCACAATTCACAAGGAATAATAATTTCTTCTCATTCTCTTTCATTCTTTTTTTTTTGTAGAGAATTAAAGAACAAAATTATTCCTTGTTAAAATTGATAAGGAACAACCATTCATTTCCATCCCTGCTATTTTATTCCCGTACATTTCTTTTTTATTTGTTCCTCTTGTTTCTCGAACTTTCACTGTCACTGTCAGATTCAACGTGTGAATATAGAGAGGCGTGCTTACCTTTTTACGAGAAAGACAATTGTCTTAAACGCTCAAATTTGTATAACACATTTTAGGGGTTCTATTTTTATCCTTCTTTTCAATTGGTTATAATATATGTATATATAAACTTTTTTTAGTTTCGGACTAAACAATAATTTATTTATGCTATTTAGATTTACTTCATGTTATTTTAGATTTCTAGATTTAATTTATCATATATTTTCATAAAACTATTATTTTCTGTATTTAATTTTTAGACTTTGAATTATAACTTCTTTTAGCTTGTATGATTTTATTTTTATAAGCTTATCATTCAACATATCTAAATAAGCACATATTTAATTAAATAATTATAAAATTTGCATAGATAATTTTAAATCTTGTATTTTTGGTTTAATAAAGTTTGTAGTCTTATAAGAAATAATATGTTCAATTTTTCATATGAATTTATAAATATTAAATACATAATGTTTTGTAAGGTTTTATGTAATAGATATTTATTACTAATTATGGAAACGCTTTTACTCTAGCCTTTGTTTTACACTGGATTTTATTATTAAGCTTTCTAAGTAAAAAATTCTAAGCAATGAAACTAACAAAACAAATATAGAAAATGGATACACCATTAGAAATTCAAAGTAAACTAAAAAGATTTTTCATATCGATGACTAAAAATATTTTTCATATAAAAATTCTATATACAATTTATTCTAGCCCTAGGCCCCAAACATCTAGGCACGGCACTGTAAATATACATCCATAGTTATAAAACCGAAATAAAATAAACTATTAGGTTTTCTTGTACAAAACTAAAAGCCTGTATAGTATAAGTGTATAAGATTGACTTAATTTGAAACAACATTTTTTCTAGTTTGCACGGCTACTTTATATTAACGATATGGTCTAAACTACGATATAACCAAAAATTGTTCATTGCATAAGATATAGATTAATGGGTTAGCTTGTTATCTCCCAATGTTTGATTTTATTAATATTTTGATACTATTAATTAACAAGTCTGAATAATATTATGTTTTATATTTTTTTAAATAATTCTAACAATGATTATAGACCTCCCATTAATCGGTGCTAAAAACTAAACCACTCTTAAGTATCTAAAACATATTTTGGTTATCAATTTTTGTTTTTATAAGATTCTTATAAATTAGGTAAGATATACATGCTATTTTTACAACTATATATTATATAAAATCCAAAAGAATTTATTTTACTCAAAAAAATATTTTACGCAATAAGAAAATTAGTTATTTAAGACATCAATAATTTCAAGAATAATTCGAATTGTAACAAAATAACCCAGTCTTTTATCTTTCAAGCTACCTGAGATTTTTCAAACACAATACCAAAATAAATTGGTTAATAAATATGAATTTGAATTGGGTAACCAATAAAAAAACATTTTCAAATACCAATAAAAGAAATTATCGTTTAAAAAATAATACACAAGAATGAAAATCTCAAATTAACATTTGCCAAAATATATAAATAATATATCATTACTTATAATATTATTATCAAAATATTTAAAAAAAAAATTGAAAAGTGAAAAATTTGAAGGAAAAAAAAATCGATTTAGAGTTTAGTGTTTGGTATTTATAGTAATTTCATATTTTTCTATTTCATAAATGCTATTTCAGATTATTTTTCTTTTGTATGCTTATTTCATAGCATTTTTCTATTTCATAAATGCTATCTTTATATATAAAAAAATTAGTGTTATTAATAAGATTTTTCAGGTAAATATTAATTTATATATTTAAATACACATGTGCTTGAGCATGTAAAATAAGAAGTTTTTGGTTTATTCACTCAACACCTAATTTTTTTATGTGGCTTGCAACCCATTAATCTATATCTTATACAATGAACAATTGACGTGAAATTATATTTTTGCAAGTCTAGATCAAATCCCACAGCTTCAAATGAATATTTATTGTCTACGAAGAAAAATGTAACTTTGATAACAGGGACGTGTTAAAAAAAATAAAAAAATAAAAAAATAACGGGGACTATACTTAGGTACAATTTCACCCTCGGCCTTTCTTATTGGTAAAAAATGGAGAAAGTAAAGACTCCTAAACCTTTAACTATCAAAAATTATAATGAGTTTAAGATTGCGGGAAATTTTTTGTCGACGAACATGCTAACTCCAAAGTCCAAACTCACTTGATCTTGTTAACCAAAACATCAATTAACCTTGCTTTCTTTTGCTAAAATTTGGTGAACATCAATTAGTCTTTGCCATTCGAAACAAAAAAAAAAAATTTCTCATTATTTTTTATCATGGATGATTAAAACAATTATGTGAGGTCGTTCTCTTTAGAGTAATTGACAACTACTTGAGAAAAGCGATGGCTTAAATTTTGGGAAAATACGAAACCAGTTAACCAGGACCAGCACAAAAAAGGTAGGACCAAACTTCATTTCAATTTCTTTAATTATTAATTAGTATCTTCTTGAAACAGATTCGAAAAAGAAAGCTAAATGTAAATAAATATTTGTTCAGCAAGTGATTAAGACTTCATAGTACATATGAATTATCAGAAACGTCGTAGTGATTTCTATAAGCAAATTCTTTATCAAAGAACTTTATGCAAGTTTAAATTTAAACAAATTGGTGGGCTTAAAGACCTAGTAGTTTGAACTAAATTTTTTACATCGTTTGAAAAATATTTATTGAATATCTATATGTATATATATATATATATATATATATATATATATATGTGTGTGTGTGTGTGAAAACAAATTTTGAAATGGATAAATTTTAAGAACTTTTTATTTTAAAACTAGTTGATGATAAATAAATTATTTATATTTTACATATAGTTCAAAATCATATCTTATTCTGTGTGGGGAATGTTCTTCACTACAAATATTTATAAATTTATAAATTCAATGAACATTTTCCAGTTACATTTCACATTACCGGTATTTAATAGTGATAATATAATTTGTATTAGAAGGAAGATAAATTTGAACAGCATTAGAAAATACAAATAAAACTATTTATTTAATTTTAAGTTAAAACAAATTAATATGATATAACAATCAAAACAAGTGAGTTCATCCGATCTGAAGCTTCAATTCGAAACTTGTTTGATCAATCTTACTTGGTATGTATTAGACAATGGAATTAATCTGACTTCTGTAATAAGAATTCAGTTGATATTAATTAATATTTCAAAAGAATTACTATATTATAAGTCGGTGAAAAATATCTAACATGGGAAGTAAAATGAAATATTAGTGACATATAAGATAGATAAGCAAATTTACTCATTACAAATTATATTTGGATAATATTATAAAACTTAAATTACAAAAAGATCATAAAACTTAACAAATAATGAAATATAAATATTATTTCCTGACTAAGATAAAATATAATAACTTAATAAGTAGATATAATAAAAAGAAAGATGTATATATGTAAGCATCATTTTATAAATGCGAATAGAAAGGGTGTGCGGCGGATGGAAAGATATTAAAATTTATGAAAATTGACATTACTTCATCTCCATCCCACTTTTTACTCACCGTCTTCTTTCGGAACATACATTTGGTGTTTCATTTTCACCCATATATATGATGTTTACTTTCGCCACCTTTGCTTCTTGATTTCCATCTCTTATTTATTTCCAGGCAGCTTCGTGACTTCCTTCCATCATGTATTCGATTTTGTTTTCCAAAAGCTTTAGCCAGAAAGATAATGATTAATAAAGTTAAGGAGAAGGAAATAACAGTGGAAGATATAAAATCAAATACGATGTCAAAAGAGGTGGGACGGGGAAATCTTCATCGATGAATGGTGGGTCTCCCAAATCTTACACTTGACTTGTTGCTTTTTTAATTTTGATTTCCCCACAAATCTCTCTCTTCGGCGGATTATTCATGAGCAGTATCTGTGAAGAATATGCATAACCACAACATTAAATGATTTATTTAACCTGCGTCAACATATATATGCTACTTTCTAACACAACGTAGTATTTTTCCTAGTATGATACTTTAGTATTTTACCTGGGTTATGACAATGCGATCGACTTATAGCAAACACAATTTGTATTGCCAGTATAGTACGTAATAAACAGTCAAATTAAACTGTTAGATATTGACTACTATGACACAGGAAAGGTTTCTAAAAATTTGTTTGTAATAAATAAAATTAGAGAGATTTGTTTTGCCAACTAAATATATTAGATAAATTTCATATCTCAGTAATAGTAGATTTAACGAAAATATTATAAAATCAATGATTAGTTAACATTTTTTAGAGACAAGAAATTTTGGATGCAGTTACAATATTAAATCCATAACACAGAAGTTCAATAAAAATAGAAAAAAAAATTACAAACAAGGATGTAACGCTAAAATCAAGTCTACAAACATACAGATATAACTCTTGATATATGTTTTGAGTTAATAAGTAACATAAAGAATTCAAATAGGAATATATGGAGTATTCTATAAAAAAAATCATCACTTCAAACATTAATAACTACAATTTTCCGTATTTAAAAATCATATTTTAGACTTGTTTTGTGATTAAAAATTAAGTTTTAAATTTTACTAATGTATTTTATTTTAAAATATAAATATATTTTAAAATGTAAAAATATGAATTTTAAAATAGTTATAAAAAGTAAATCAACAAATAAATATAAATTTATAATTTTGAAAATATGTTTAATTTATTTAGCTTTTTAACTATACGAGTAAATAGCATATGTCGGCATTTAATGTATTGTTTTGATTGAGTTCTTCGTTACATGAAAGTGGGTTGGTTATGAAAATGTATGAGAAATTTTTGGCAATGAAGTTGACAAGTTTGCCAGAGAATTCGGTGTTTTAAATTTTTTTTGAAACACAAACTTACTTTCATTAAAAACTCAATCTTTTTCCATACAACAAAAAGAGAGAATCATCCATCCTCTTTGTCCATAAGCATAAAATGCAACAAATAAATAAGCTAAACGAGATAAGTTTTCAACCGAAGATGACAGCGAATTCGAGACGATGCTTGAATGCGTCGGAGAAGCTTTCACGACAAAGTCGGACAGCTTAGAGATAGTCACAAGTGACGTTGAGAGACAGTTCTCACCAACAAGAAAAACTGAAGTAATCTCGATTGCACCTTCAGGCCCCGTACAGACCGCTCCACAAGGTAACAAACCGGTGAGTAAACTGAAACTAAAGCTTGAAAAAGAATCCGAGATATTTGCTCCATTCATAGAAAAGAGATATGGTAGTGAAATACTCTCTGCAACAGAGGAGGAGATGGAAATTGTGCGCAGACAACATGACCTTACTAGTTTTTGATGGCTCAGAGCTGGACGCCGGAGTGGAATCCCACCTACATCGGACACCAGATTCACAAACAAATGGCTCAGAGCTAGACGCCGGAGTGGATTCCCACCTACATCGGACATCAGATTCACAAACAGATGAAGACATGGTTGTAAGGTTGTCAAGGACGGTATAAGTTTGCCAAACAAACTCGGATCTGGTCGGAGGATGCTACGGATCTGGCGCTGGAACTGGAGGGAAGCAAAACCCGAGAAGATTTTGGACTCAGCTTTTCTTTGTTGAAAAAAGGGAGAGCACAAGTGATGAACATGATGCTCCATGGCAGATTGAAGAGCTTGGACAAAGCCTTCCGTGTGACTTGTCCGTCGGCGGTAACACATGGGTTCAACGGAGATTACCCCCCATAAACAAAGCACAGCAGCGGTGGAAGAATCCTCCCGACTCATTGCTGGTGAACAGAACAAACGATAGGGAAGAGACACCAAGAGGGCGAGAACAGAGAACCAGATCGATGGTCCTCGTCGCGTGCTTCGTCTGAATCTCCTTCCTTCACAGAACATGAAGAGAAACAAAGCAGAGCAAAAACAAAGCAGTAGCGTGAACAGCAGAAAGCAGAAAAGAGATGGTGGCCAGCGCCGGTGATAAAGAACCTCACCGGCGCCGGAGATCGTGAATCGCAAGGTCTCCTCGATGTTCGTGTCTGAGAGAGCGGCTAGGGTTAATCAAGCACTCTTCCCCCCATTCGGTGTTTTAAATAGGTATTGTTTTTTGGTGTTAAATGATTATTTAAACGTCAGGTACAAAATAATTTTCTCTTTTTACTTCTGTTCATAAAATCCAAAGACGATGTAACTTGTACTGTTATACAGTTATACTCAATAAGACAGGTTTCACGTGTAGTGCCCATAGACCACTAACTCAAATACATTTTTTCGTGTTATACTAATATATCACCAATCAGAAGAAAAAAAACTTAATTAATACGGAAACTGGAAAATTCTAGGACAATTATTGATCAACATTTTATAATGATGAAGAGAATGCGTCGTTGAACTGACCTAGTAATGTGAAAGATGGAATTGAATCAACATTATTATATTGGTAATTAATGATATGCTCCACAATTATAAATATGCGATATTAGCACCGACCATTTGGATAAGCCATACGCCAAATTTGCATGAGACCAAAACACTTGGAATTTGTAAACCAAAGCTAAGAATGATAGATGCTGATTGAAAGGGTATCTCATCTTCTAAAATGATCCAACATATTAAAAAAAACAAATAAAATTTATTTCTTATAAATAAAATAACACAGGTACCCATCACAGGTGGTTTTTTTTTTGTGAAAAAGAGAAAAAGAGAGAGACGGCATGTGAGATGGGCCAGACCCTCTGATCCGACTGGCATGAATGGCCTTTCGTGCGTGCGTTCTTATCTCTTACACTTTTTTGTTATGTTCATACTGTTACTAACGAAAGATTCATAACTGTTGTAATTCTTGTAAAAAAAAAACTGAATTTGAACCCCCTTTTTTTACATCAACTGATTTTGAACTTCAAGTAAAGCAAAAGTAAATTGAATATTATTCTCGTATAGCAGCTGAAAAAGATGTCAAGTGATGTTGATCATAGACTCCTAGTAGTTGAGTTAGAGTGGTTAAATTTTTGAAATCTTAGCCGAAGTTAAGAGTTTGAATTATTTTTTTGGAAAAGGAGTTTGAAACTCACGACTTATAAATCTGCATTATTTTTTTTTTCACCATATAGGAATTTTAAATATCTACATATTTTGAAGGTTGGTGTGGATTTCGTCCCATGATCTAGCATGGTTATAAGCTACTAAAACTATAATGATCAATATAAACTATCTCATTTGACTAGATAAATATTTAGCTCTTCGTTCCATACAATCCAGTGAAACTCGAGGTAGGCTCCTATCACCTTAGTTAAAACTCTTGACGATTGTGTTATGACTTGAGTCTTCAAGAATCTTCAGTAAATATTGCACTAGTATCTCAAGTAAAGTCAACTTCATCCTGCAGAAGATAATAGAAAATATTACGCTATATGGCAGTTTTCCACTTTCTAATAACATGACTATAAGGCAGTTTATGCTCCTCACATACTATCTTTTCTCACAATACACGTTCCAACGTCTTCCAATTCATAAAACAATTAAAATCTAACTAAATCCCTATATATTAACTGAGGAACATTTGAAAAGATATAACATCAATTTTGTAATAATTAAAAAAAACCTCTTGTTTATGTTTCAATCAATTAGGTAGTTAATTAGTCATACGTGTCAGCCTCACATTAAAATTGAAAAACATGTTGGTCGAATTCGATTTTTATATCTCACTATAAACATTTAATACCAACTATATGATATCATATGATATTAACTAAAGCAAGATGTCTATTTATTATATACTATTTTCTTAAATAAAACCTACGGAATTACCTTATGTGATTATGATATATATAGTAATTAATGATTTTAAATAATGAAGATTTGCTAATAATCTGTATGCTTTCTATAATTTTTGTTAAATTATTTACTATTAAAATAAATTACACAATTACATTAATCATATATTAAAATTTTAGATTTTTTTGTATATGATGTATATTAAATTTTCAATTACTAAAACTGTTAAAAGTCTCACATAAACTTTTGTGATCAATGTTTAATTTTTTTCTATAATAAGATACAATGATAATAAAATCACATAAATAAATAATTTTATTTTAATAGGTGTTTATGTATATATATATATATATATACTTCATATTGTTTAAATTTAAGTGTATATCATATATGATAGATAAGATTGATTGTTTTGATTTATTTATTCTAAAATTATTGCGAATAAACAAGAGGTCATTTGATTTATATGTGCAAGAAAATTTATTACATAATAGTAACTGATTTCTTAGTTATTTAATATATAATTATTATTTTATTATTTCATAATATTCAAAAAATATAAAATAAGTATTTATTCTGCACAAGGCGGAGATTTTAACCTAAGTATGTATCTCTTTAATAATTTTTAATCTTAAATATTTTCTAAATCCCATGCCAAAATAAAACAAAAAAACTAGAATAAACTCAAAAATCAATATTTATATCAGATAATAACCAAAATGACACAAAAAGGAAAAAAATATCGAATATAAATAGGATTGACACGTGAACGTAAAATTCTTATAACCATAATTAACTTTTAAATTGCTAAATCATGATATAAAACCGAGATGACATAGTTTCATTGTAACCAAATAGTAGACATGAGATTCTTCGGCCTAAACGTTAGGTTTTTATGCGATAAATAATTTTTTGACCTAAAATATTTTTAAAAATGGGATCGGTTTATTAGTAAACAAATTGTGTAATTAACAAAAAAAGTTAAAAAAAATTGTTTAAGAGCCAAATATATTAATTCAATCAATAATATATAAAAAATTTCATACGATATTTTTAAAAATAATTTTCATATAAATTTACCATGCATCTTGCGTATGTCTTATCCTAGTCTTAACTAAATAAGAAAATAATATTTATTTTTAATTTTTTGAATATGACAATTTATGGTTTCTCTCTCTCTCTCTTTATTTTTTCTCTCTATTTATTTATCTTTATCTTCTACCATAAGATTCAGATATGTCCTCATGTCCCTGAGAATGATTTTTTTTTTTGTAAATTAAGCTACATTTGCGTAAATTTATTTATTTTTGTTCATTTTATTTTACTCTCTAACATAATAGTTTGAGGTATTTGATATGTAACTTAGTGCTCTTATTTTCATTTTTTTTGCTATTTTAGACTTTGAACAAGAATCATTTGCTGTTGACAAGATCTTGAAATATATTTTTTTTAGCCATTTCAAAGAATATCCATCTTCTTAAGGAATAAGCTTTATGACTCTTCAAATATTTCCTTGAAAGAGTTTCTAGCTAATTATAAGAAGCAGAGTTCATCAAGTTTTGTAGTTGAGGAAAGTGGAAGCTACCAGCTTAGGAAGATGAACTCAAGTAAGCCTTAAGGGCTTGTTGATGTGTCTATCAGTATATCTGTAGAAAGAAAATACTTTGGAGGTTTTATTAGTAATGTCTCTGAATTATGTTCATTTAGCATTTGTTTAGAATCTGTGAGGTTTTACTGGTAATGTCTTTGAACTATGTTTATTTAACTTGTGTATATGGGATGAAGGTGAAACCGACATAGATGAGTTCTCATCTTATGATGATATGCTTGCTGCACAAGATTTCACTCAACGATACAAGTTAAGAAGGCCAGAGAATATGTATTTCCAAGCTCATCGTTTTAGAAAACCTATTAGGTGTACAAGTGAACTAATGTACATGTAAGGTTTTGGGAATTTATGTACACATGGACAGTGAAAATTATGTGTACACGTTTGCAAGTTTTGCTTTTTTTGTACACATGTATGCCACAAATTCTATTGTACACATGTACACTCACGGATGTGCACAATTTTTTTGTTGTCGACATATGAGATTATGATAGAGATACGAAAGTTTATCTATTTTTTTTAGAAATCTTTTTATTATTGAAAGGGTGTGTAATCATTGGTCCATCAATTCTAAAGTGTACATTTTTACCATACCTACAAAAAGATTTCTATGTCATACGTCCAAGTTTTTTTTGTACACATGTACGCCACAATTTATATTGTACACATGTAGATTTACGGATGTGCACAATTTTTTTTTGTGGACATATGAAATTATGATAGTGAAGGGTAGTATTGTAATTTTATATATCTTCTTCTTCTTCATCGACACTCTCTTTCTACACAATTTGCAGCCATTTTTGTTTTCAGACATAAATCACCATTTTTGGGATGATTTGCTTTGATTCAACATCGTTTCTTTATTATTACCATTCAAATATGATAGATCCTTGATATAACAACTGGTTTTTGACTCAAATCACCATAACCTATATGTTTTTTAACTAACTTTGTGGCCGAGTATTCTAAACTCGCGGTGGCGGCGAAGTCATGATGTTCCGGACTTGGTAGTCCAAAATAGTTTAGGATCAAAATGCTAATCCAAGAAAAAATCCAAAAAAAAAACCAAAAAAGTTCACTGATTTTTTCGTTTTCTGGGTTTCAATATTTTAATAAATTTAAAACAAAAGCAAAAACAAAAATTCTTGTTGTTACGCTTAGTTAGGAGCACATATAAGGAAAA
Organism: Brassica napus; assembly: GCF_020379485.1. Lineage (NCBI taxonomy): Eukaryota > Viridiplantae > Streptophyta > Magnoliopsida > Brassicales > Brassicaceae > Brassica > Brassica napus. The sequence continues at coordinate 58,439,937 of NC_063446.1, read as the reverse complement.
GCTAAATAGATCTATAAGGGTGATAAAAAAAAAAAAAAAGCTAATGGTTACACTTTTTCAAGGCCAACAATGTTTTTAACCACAGAAAACTATCCTAGTAGCACGAACTGCTATTTTGTTTTGCGGGATAAAAAGTTAAAAACTGATTCATAGTATAAATCACTCAAAGATAATATACTATTGATTTTAAGAGCCTGCAAGCCCTGTATACCTAAATGCCTGATATGTGGGAGATAAAATATCTTATGGATTTGATCAAAAAAAAAAATATATATATCTTATGGATTTACGTGTACATGTATATATACACAGTGACGCACGTGTGTGGGCGGGAGCAAATGGCGAGTGCGTGTAACGATGGAACACCGCAAGTACTCTGAAAGCGACCAATAGAAAAGCACCACTGTTTTAGAATATAATAACATGTCCCATCTCCATCCAACTCATGTATATACGTTTGATCTAACGGCTGTAATTGGTACCTTGATTTCATAACCTATCATCGTACACCGCTCCCTTCCTCTAACTTTTCTTTCTACGTAGGGACAACCCTTTTTTTTTTTTTAAATCTTATCGGCTGATCCGGTCGGCCCCGGGAAAAACGCACTTAGTGCTACAGAGTGGACTAGCCTGAAATCGTACCACACTGTCTGACCCGAGTTTAGAATACCTTCCGACTAATGTCAGAGGATAGACCAATCATCTGTTATGGCCCACCATGTAAACCACTCGGGCTGAAGCCCAAGTTCAGATTGGCCAAGTAGTGATAATTTAGTTCCCAAAGAGAATCGAACTCAGGACTGATGTGGGTACACACCAAGTCCCAAGAGATTGCCACTAGGCAACCTTATACTGTGCTCTTTTTTTGTTCCCTCCCCTACTCTTTATCTCTAATCTCGTTTTCCACTTTTAATAGAATTAAAAATCTTTTTCAATTTTTTTTTAATTCAATAATGCAGTAAAAATAGAATTTTGCCCTTTCTATATGAGATTCCGACAAGTAAAACTATTTTTCATGGTTTACTCTATTTTTTATTCTATTTAATCATTTTTGATGATTTATTCCATTTTTACTCTAAAATAAAGTAACTATATAATAGAGTTTGAGTTTGATTTGATAGTATTCTATTTTAGAATAAAAAATAGAGTGATGAACAAAAAAAACAAGTTACTTTATATTTGAAGTAAACTTATTTTTCATTTTATTATAGAATGAAAAATATAATATCATTGGAATATTTTTACTATAAACTCTATTTCAAAGTGAAAAATATAATAGAGTTGGAAATACCCTAATGCATGCATCATTTAAGCAAAAATGTAGAAAAGAAAATCCTAAAAGCGCGTCCTGCCATTTTTATCAGGTGATTTCTCTGTCAACCTTACGTATTGCTATTCTTTCATATATAAATAAATATATATATTAATAACTCCCACACTTCCATTTCACATCACACAATCAAATAATGAGGCAAAAGAATACACCCAATGAAATGAAGGAGCACTTAATTTATGGCGTACTCGCGCGCGCCTCAACTAATAACTAATGATACTCTCTCCCTAGGTACAAATACAATCACATGTATTAAAAAAACTATTTTTTATCTAGAAAATATTATTAAAACTATAAATTAATGGTATTCAACTAATTAAAAAATAGACTATTAAAATATGATTGAGTATACAGTTTTTAATAAAGTAAAAGTTATCTAAAAAAATGAAAACATCTTATATATTAGAACATCAAAATTCTGTAAAACATCATATTTTGACCAGAAGGAATAATAACTAAGATCTTTTTTTTTTTTTGAAAAAAGGTTTAATAACTAAGATCTTAGTTTATATTATACACAAATACAAGCTTATCTATAGATGTTGGCAAAAAAAATTATATGTGGTCATATAGAACACTGAAACATATTGTTCTTTACACAGTTACATTATATCTATATATTTTATTTTCTATGTAAGTAACTATGGCTGTTTGCTTTTCTTTTTCACTTCATAAAAAAAACTTTTTAGTTTTTATTAATGTCCAAGCCAAAGAATACGGGAAAAGAGTACGTATGTAAGATATAAAGAATCTTCCAAATAAGTTTTAAATGCATTTAATATGGATATGAAATATATACATGTATTAGTAGAGTGCTCAACAACATGCTATGGATTTCTATCCTCCTCATTTTCATATTTCCTTTCTGCCCATGTCTATTTATAGAAGAAAAAATGATGAGAAAGCCGTGGATCAAGTTTTTAGTAGTTGGATAGAATCAATCTTAAATCTACGATCATAGGTGACAAAAAAAAAAGTGACGAACCACGACATGTTTTCAGGGAATGTGATGTGGTATTATCAGTTAGCTTTGGCGTCGCTAGATAGGCTTTTTCTTGGTTATAGAGTTTAGATCCATCGCAAAATCGTCAACGTTCTACAAAATAATTTGATCAATAAATTATTTTCCTAATACAGTTTTGCTGACACCCGAAAAATGATTTTTTAATAACCGAAATAATCATCAAAGAACATATTATATGATAGAAATAATGACCGTGACGTGAGGAATTAACACTATATATATATCTAATCCAATATAAGATGCATGATCATGTATGTGTACTTAAAATATGCGACTGTAGTACAACGTAGTTGATCAATTATCATACACAGAGACGAGGTTGGATGTATAAGCTTATGATTAAAAAAAAATTAAGAAAATGAAAGTACAATACTAGTATAATATAGTTCTCCAAGAAAGAAAAAAAAAATACTATAGTATAGTTTAGGTACATGGACGGCGTAACGAAGTTTCGAAGTCGGGAGGAGCAATACATAAGAAAAAAAGACACGAGCCCCCAACTGTAATAAAATCAGAAGTAAGGGGTAAAGTAGTAATATTCGTGTCCTTTGGGGGAAGAACAAGTTGCTTTAAAAATGTTAAGCAAGAACATAAAAGACCCGCTCTGTTCGGGTACGGGTCAAAACAGCCATTGTGGTTCTATCTTCCTTCTCATTCAAATAAGAGAGCGAGAGGAGAGAAGTTAGTAAACTTTCGAGCAGAGAATATAATAATAATAGCAGAAGCTAGCTCCGCCACGTCGCCGCCACTTTTCTTTACCGGAGAAACCTTCCTAAACAAAATTAAAAAAAAAAAAAACAGTCTCTTTCTTTCTTTCTTTGTCTGATTATTATTCCTTCTGTACACATGTTGTGTAACAGTTGAGCAGTTGCATGCCCATCACTTTCTTTTTCAGTTCCCGGTCATAAGCTTCTAACGAAACCAAAAGCACAGCTTAAAGAAGATCTATTTGTACCAGGCTGAAACGACACCTTCTCCTGTAGTTTTAGTTACAGCTCGAGATCTGTGTTTCTTTCTTGACTTCTGAGCTTTTGGCGGTGGTGGGTTTTTTTTATATACACTATTTTAATGAGAGTTATCAGCGGGATTACTGGATAAATTACAAGTAATGAAGGAGTTGAAGATTCGGAGAAGCAGCTTTGAGGTCGGCGAGACTAAGATTGCGAGCTTATTTGGCTGAAAATCAAATCAAGACGTGGTTGATGTGTGTTCTGTTCTGTCAGAAGAACTACTCTGTTTCTTTTTTTCCTGTTAGATTTGAGAAAAGATTTGGTAGGTGAATGAGTGGGAGGTGGAGGGAAACAGTTAAAGAAAGTTAATACTTTTTTTGGTGTTACTCCCAAGTCATAATTACATTTTGGCATCTTGGATCTTTGAAGAAACAAACTTTGAAATTTTTGTTTGCTTTTTTAAGTTACATATAAAAAAAATAAGAAGATGAGATTGTCTTCAGCTGGGTTTAATCCTCATCCTCATGAAGGTATTATTACTCTATCTCTCTCTATTGCTTGATACTTGCAAATGTAGAAACTTTGTTTTTTTTTTTTTTGTGGGAGATTTTAAATATAACTTGTGTGTGTTAAAGTTACAGGAGAGAAAAGAGTTCTTAATTCTGAGCTCTGGCATGCTTGTGCTGGTCCTCTTGTCTCACTACCTCCTCTTGGAAGCAGAGTTGTTTATTTCCCTCAAGGTCACAGTGAACAGGTCTGTCTTCTTCCCTTATGCTACTTTGAATTCTTTTTGTTACAGATTAGTAGATTACTGAAGAATCTGTGAACATTTTTGTGTACTTTCAGGTCGCTGCTTCAACCAATAAAGAAGTGGATGCCCATACACCAAACTATCCGAGCTTGCAACCACAGCTTATCTGTCAGCTTCACAATGTCACAATGCATGTGAGAAATATTCTTTTATGAGAATAGTGTGTTTATTCTGTTATGTGATTCGGGACTTTTTTTTTCTTAAAATTTCAGGCAGATGTTGAAACTGATGAAGTATATGCACAGATGACTTTACAGCCGTTGAATGGGGTATGAGACTTTTTACATGTAATCCATACTTTTTACTTTTTATGAGGATTTTGTCGGTGTTATGAACAGTTTTTCTTGTTTGAATGCCAGCAAGAGCAAAAATATCCTTACCTTGCGGCGGAGTTAGGTGTCCCGAGTAGACAACCTACAAACTATTTCTGTAAAACTCTGACGGCTAGTGATACCAGCACTCATGGAGGTTTCTCTGTCCCTCGCCGAGCTGCTGAGAAAGTTTTCCCTCCCTTGGTAATTTTCATCTTCTACTTACTCTGAAGTTTCTTTTCTTTGAAACTTAGCTAATGATTCTTTTTTTTTGTGTGTTCTTCAGGATTACACACAGCAGCCTCCAGCTCAAGAGTTGATGGCAAGAGATCTGCATGATAATGAATGGAAGTTCAGACATATTTTCCGAGGTTAGATTTCACCCAATTAAAGTTCAGTTTCCTTAATTATAAGTTTATAACCAATGTTGAAAAAAATTGGTCTGATTTTCTTAAATCCGATTTATGCAACTCAAATCGGTTTAGGCGGCAAATCAGTCATAACCAAAACGATTTCTTAAATTCGATTGATTTATGAAACTCAAATCGGTTTGAACAGTTATAAATTGGATAAAATTGGTTCAAATCGATCTAAATTAGTCTGAATCGATTTAAATTGGCCTAAATCTGTTAATTTAAACATTTTTGTTAGTGAAAGTCCACAAATTTGTCTACTTTATTATTTTTTGCATATGTAATTTTATGATTCATTAAGTTACTTTTATAATTAAACCATAAAACTAAAATATTTAATGTAAAACGTAATATATATAAAAATGAATCAATAATCTGTTAATCCGCCTACCGATTTTTTTAACATTGGTTATAAGTTATAACTAATGAACAAAGAGAGTTACTGACTCTGCTTTTGTTTATCTCCTCTCAGGCCAACCGAAAAGACACCTTCTTACTACTGGTTGGAGCGTATTTGTGAGTGCTAAAAGGCTTGTCGCTGGTGACTCCGTTCTTTTCATCTGGTTAGAACCACTTCTTCAAATATCGATAGTTGTGAATGGTGTGGAGCTCATGTCATTTTTGTTTTTAACATCAGGAACGATAAGAATCAGTTACTTCTTGGTATAAGACGAGCACACCGGCCACAAACTGTCATGCCTTCATCTGTTTTATCAAGTGACAGTATGCATTTAGGCCTTCTTGCTGCAGCAGCTCATGCAGCCTCCACAAACAGTCGCTTCACCATCTTCTATAACCCAAGGGCGAGTCCATCAGAGTTTGTAATACCCTTGGCTAAGTACGTGAAAGCGGTTTATCACACTCGTGTCTCTGTTGGCATGAGGTTTAGGATGCTGTTTGAAACTGAAGAATCAAGTGTTCGTCGGTATGTAACTTAACAGAGTTCTTATCTATTAGCACCTGAACGTTCCTCTTCAAGATTATTCATTTCTTGGCAGGTACATGGGTACAATAACTGGCATTTGTGATCTAGATCCTGCTCGGTGGGCTAATTCTCATTGGCGGTCCGTTAAGGTTCATTTCTCTAACCAAATCTTTGCTTTCTTGTATACATATATATCATCATCTTGATCATGGTGCAGATCGGATGGGACGAGTCCACTGCAGGAGATAGGCAACCGAGGGTGTCCTTGTGGGAGATTGAGCCTTTAACGACATTCCCTATGTATCCTTCTCCTTTTCCTCTCAGGCTTAAACGTCCCTGGCCTTCAGGTCTCCCATCTTTTCATGGTAATTGTCAATTTCAGAACTTGATTCATCCCTTGAAAATTTGTATATATAGTCTAATCTTTATATATATACTAGGTAAGTAACCGTGCGATATCGCAGGAAGACTCATTTTTATAAAAATAAATATACCACTTTATAACATATTTTTATATAAAAACTTCTTAATTTTACTTTCGAGAAAGTTCTCATTTCAAAACGTAGAATGTATGTGTTTATATTCATTTATAGATAATACTAAAATGTATATTCTAATCTTGTCTCCTCTTTTTTTGTTTATGTAGGTCTTAAAGAAGATGATATGGGTATGGGTATGGGTATGAGTTCACCGCTTATGTGGGATCGAGGGCTTCAGTCTATGAACTTTCAAGGTATGGGAGTAAACCCGTGGATGCAGCCGAGGCCGCTTGATGCTTCAGGCTTGCTTGGTATGCAGAATGATGCTTACCAAGCAATGGCTGCAGCTGCACTTCAAGACATGAGAGGCATTGATCCTGCTAAAGCTGCTGCTTCTCTTCTTCAGTTCCAAAATCCCTCAGGTTTCTCAGTGCAACCTCCTTCCTTAGTGCAGCCGCAGATGCTGCAGCAGCAACTCACTCAGCAGCATCAGCAACAGCAGCAAGTGGTGGATAATCATAATCTGTCTGCTTCCAGTGCTGCTATGTCTCAGTCAAACACGTCTCTACTCCAGTCAATGACACCTCTTTGTCATCAACAAAGCTTCTCAGACACCAACGGAGGAAACAATCCCATCACTCAACTCCACACTCTCCTCAGTAACTTCCCTCAAGACGAGTCTTCTCAACTGCTCAACCTCACTAGAACAAACTCTGCAATGACTTCTTCAGGTTGGCCATCAAAGCGCCCTGCACTTGATTTATCCTTCCAGCACTCTACAGCTGTTAACAACAACCAATCAGTAATGGAGCAGTTGGGACAGTCCCACACAAGTAACGTTTCTCCAAATGCTGTCTCGTTGCCTCCATTCCCCAGTGGTCAAGAAGAGAACCCCTCAGACCCTCACAGCCATCTTCTTTTTGGAGTCAACATAGATTCATCTTCCCTTCTGATCCCAAACGGAATGTCAAACCTTAGAAGCATTGGCATTGAAGGCGGCGACTCCACCACTCTACCCTTCACATCATCAACTTTCAACAACGAGTTCTCTGGTACAATGACGACACCTTCTAGTTGTATAGAGGAACCAGGTTTTCTACAGCCCTCAGAGAATCAACAGTCTAATACCTTTGTCAAGGTAAATAAAAGTGTGTTTCTTGTTTCGCACGTAACTAGTGATGACCTAATGCAAATGTTCTCGCAGGTGTACAAGTCGGGTTCTTTTGGAAGATCATTAGATATAACGAAGTTCAGCAGCTACAACGAGCTGCGAAGCGAGCTTGCTCGCATGTTTGGCCTCGAAGGCCAATTAGAAGATCCTGTGAGATCAGGCTGGCAGCTTGTATTTGTTGACCGAGAGAACGATGTTCTTCTCCTCGGCGATGACCCTTGGCCGTAAGTTACTTCCCTCACTTGGCATTGTGCCACTGATCTAACTTTTGTGGTTTACTTTCAATCTGACCACAGGGAGTTTGTGAGCAGCGTGTGGTGCATTAAGATACTCTCACCACAAGAAGTGCAGCAAATGGGTAAAAGAGGCCTTGAGCTTCTCAACTCTGCTCCATCTTCCAATAATGTGGATAAGGTCCCGAGCAATGGGAACTGTGATGACTTGGGGAACCGGTCAGACCCGAGGAGTCTCGGTAACGGTATTGCATCCGTTGGGGGTTCGTTCAACTACTAGACAAGTAGAAAGAAAAAACTCTTTTGCTTGGTGTTCAAGTTATTAAGTATTGATCCTCTTGGTTTAATTACTAGCTTTTTATCTCTCTTTATTACTTGAGAAGAGAGCTTTGTGTTGGACTTTGTGGAAACAGAAAAAAAAAAACTATATCTGTCGTAATACTGTAATTATAAAATCTTTTGGTCTTTTTCTTTTACTTATATGAATATTTTTACTGAACTTTTGTTATGTCATTTTCGTTGCTCACCACTTCTCCAATCAACTTGATGGTTTTGGTCTTTTGGAGCTATTAAGACTTTTGTCTGAAAGTCACTGGTCCACATAGAAATGAGAAAGTGATTTTTGTGTCCCAGTTCATTTATTGGTTTGTGTGAAACACCGAAATATTCGGACCCGCTATTCAGGGCGCGCTTTACACTAAAACTAGATCTCGTTTTGCGTCAGCAGTAACCTTTTTTCTTGACACGTATCGATCCGTAGTTCGTACTCGTAATACACTTTTATTGGTACATCAATTAAGATATACCCTAACGTTTATAGTATATGGTATTGGATTTTTACTGACCAATCATCATCGGGGATAAGCTAGAGGATGTTTCTTCCAAGAACACGTAGCTTCTCCTCTCATGGCGGAAGCATTAGCGATTCGAGCAGCTCTCGGACATGCGCAGAGCCGGGCCTGAGATTTCCGGGGCCCTATTCAGAAAAAAAAAATTGATTTTACCTAAGAATCAAAAGAAAAAATATGTGGTTTTCTTATGAACTTATGTTTACAAAGAAGAAGCTAAAGAACCAGTTTTGTAAGTTTCTTCTGGTGAGTTAAAAAAAAATTTACTATAATATTATAAATCATTTAAATAAATAAAAAAATAGAGAAAATCAAATAACTTACTTGGTAATGCTACAGACCCACATAATATTTTATTCTGTACACCACAAACCAAAACTCTGATTTTTAATTTGTCTTGCACTGTTGCACATAAGATTACACATACTAACATTGCATAAGCAAAAATTAAGAGTGGGGTCCCATTAGGTGGGGGTCCCATACGAATGTTTCGTGAGCCTTGGTACAAGCCCGCCTCTGGACATGTGGTATCTTTTATCATCAACCACATCTAGCTTCGATTAGACTGCAAAGGGCATGTACAAGCCATTACCACGAATTGACGATCTAGAGAGCTTTTTGGAATTCTAGCAAACATTTTTCTTTAGTTTTTTTTTCAAGCATTTTTCATTTCTAGGATTTTCAATGAGCATGTCTTTGTAACAAAATTTTCCAAGTGGACATGGCTTCATGCTATAAAGTCCTCTAAATTTTTAATATAATTCAGTTGCTAAAAAAAATAGTATGTGGTATTGAAAACAAAATAGCAAAAAAACAAACGTAAGATCAATGTAAGTTTTGTTTTCACCAAAGTATAAGGAATATGAAACGAAATTTGTAGAATGGTTACAACATAGAAACGTGAACGTGATATCCATAAATATCTTGCAACATAGAAGAATTTATGATTAGGGCTTGTGTGTGTGTGTTTTTAGAAACTATTAGGGTTTGTGTGTTGATTGGCTATTAAGAGAACTAGGAATGGAACCCCGCGATGTCGCGGAGGAAAACTATAATAACAATAATATATTAAAATGTTTAGAACCAAAAAATAATAGTATATAGAAGTCAACATTTAAAAATATTTATATAATTAATATAGTTAAAAATAAAAGGACGAATATTAAAATATTTTTAAATTATTAAAAATTAATTGTAAATAAAAGATATAAAACTGTGATAAAAAGATCCAATCTCTTAATTCTATATTTTGGTTTGATATTATCAATAGAGTATACAAACGATTTTTTTTTTTTGAGAAAGTGATATAACTCTTCAAAACATTTTCTTGTAATGTTGAATTGTTGAAAACAGTATAATACAATTTTTATTTATAAGACAAAATTTTGAAATATATATTTTAAGATTTTTTAAAAAAAAGCCTGCCAGATACCTAAACACCAAAAATACATGGTGAAAAAAAAATCTCTAATAACATTTGTGTGTTTTTATTTTATTTTATCTTTTCAGTTCTAAAATTCACATGCAATTGCTAATGTAAGATAAGACAACTAAATTTTCTTTTTCTTTTAGGCTAGGATACAAGAGATACAAACAGAAATTTCCGAGGTTTACATGTGATTCTACAAAGATCTTTTATGTTCCTTTGGAGTAGTGAATCTCTCTTCATTTCTTTATCTATTTCTTTCTTTGTTTTGATGTTTCTTTTTGTTGTATTTTTTCATTGCTAAAACCTATAATATATATATATATATAGACCAAATATTGCAATGGTTAACAACCAAAGATTGCAATGGTTGATCACCAAATGTTGCAATGGTTGAACACCAAAACTTGCAATGGTTAACCATTAAGGATTATAATGGTTCATTTAAACAGTTGCAAATATTCATCCAAACAATTGCAACCATTCATTTAAATGGTTGCATCAGTTCACTTAAATCTCTAAAAACATTATATATATATAAAAACAAAGAAAATACAGATTTAATTAACAAAAATAATTATAAGCGAAAAGGTATAATACACAATTATACACAATTCTACCCTTTTTATGTTTGATATAATACTTGTGGAAAAGTTAAGTCGTACTTACGTATGACAAATACAATTATACACATCAACATTGTGTTTGTGTAATGTTTTAGGTGACGCAAGTAAACACACAAAAACAAAATTAATAGAATTGAAAAAAAAAACATGATTAAAAAGAAATATTGTTGTGAAAAAAAACTTTAAAAAATGAAAGTAGTTATAAACTAAAAGACATTAAAAACTGTTATGAACAAAAAGATACAATGAACAGTCAGTCATGAGTAAAACTATAATGAAAAGACATATTCTTTAGAATTAATTGAAATACACTTTTAAAAATAATAGCATCAGTTCACTTAAATCTCTAAAAACATTATATATATATAAAAACAAAGAAAATACAGATTTAATTAACAAAAATAATTATAAGCGAAAAGGTATAATACACAATTATACACAATTCTACCCTTTTTATGTTTGATATAATACTTGTGGAAAAGTTAAGTCGTACTTACGTATGACAAATACAATTATACACATCAACATTGTGTTTGTGTAATGTTTTAGGTGACGCAAGTAAACACACAAAAACAAAATTAATAGAATTGAAAAAAAAAACATGATTAAAAAGAAATATTGTTGTGAAAAAAAACTTTAAAAAATGAAAGTAGTTATAAACTAAAAGACATTAAAAACTGTTATGAACAAAAAGATACAATGAACAGTCAGTCATGAATAAAACTATAATGAAAAGACATATTCTTTAGAATTAATTGAAATACACTTTTAAAAATAATAGCAGTTATAAACTAAAAGGTACCAAAAACTATTACGAACAAAAATGTACAATAGACAGCCATGAATAAAACTATAATGAAAAAACATATATCTTATAATTAATTAGGATTGCTATTATTAGTAGATATAGTGATCGGTTAATAAAAAACACAAGTCAAATAAATAACAAATCTGATAAAGAGATATTTGTAAGTATATGGTTTGATTTGTGGTGTATGAATGTGATTCACATATATCTTTAGTGGTGGGACTATGAATTCTAAGTAAGAAAATTGGGAATTGTTTAAAATAATGTTGGGTGCATGTGATAGGAACATTTATAGATGACACAAGTTGGGGCACTTTCATGAGCCCTAGTTAAACAGTGCATGGTGACCCATCATTTTGAAAGTTCTCACCTTTTTTTTCTTTTTCTTTTTTACCTATTAAAATTAGTTTTCTTGTTTAAAAAAAAAATTGTTTCATCCTGTTGGAAAATCAATTGTTATTTTAATATTTTTTTAATTGTTCATATGATGTCGCAGCCATTCATTACAAGGTAAAGAATAGATTAAAATGAAGATGTAATAACTTAGCTTTTGTCTACTACACATGGAATCATATGTCTTTTCTAGATAGATGTCGTAAAACTATTCTTTCAAACTTATTGATTTTTTTCTCATGACGTTAGTTCATGATATAATAATTTTCTCATTTTTATTTTAAGTTTTAGAAGCAGAAAGTGACATATGAAATTCATTTGATTTAAAACATGCATCAATCCATAACTGATTGTACTTATTTTATCAATCAACATAAATTTGGAAGAAACCTAAGCCGGAATTCGATCTTCAATACAAACTTTTCAAACTCTAAAGGAATGCAAAAAAATTCTTTTAAGTTTGCTGTTGAAGACCTTAACTTCATATAGTAGATAAATTATAAATAATTAAATGATACATGTAAAAAAATCAAATTTATTTCAACAAGAAGTTCAGAGAATCTGTATCAATTAGTTGTATGGACAATTTGCCAAATGTCTAAGCTTGCAAAGAAAATTTAGTGTATGAAATTGATTTTGACATAATTAGGGAAGTAACAGTTATGCTTCTATTGATCCGGTTTTAACCTTATCTCTTATAAGTAGTAGGTGGAGGAGAAATATATAGATGATGTAGATAAAGTGAAGTATGGCTAATATTTACATATGAAAAAATATAAGTAAGCTACGTTATATTCATAATAACTACATACGGTTTACATTCTTGGGTTTGAAAGCTCACAGGTGTATTATTCCAATTTGACGAAATAGTATAGGACACCAGCCTAACATCTAACTCCTACAGATTAGACTCTCACATATCAGATAAATAGTATACTCAAACCCCTAGTTATTAAAGCTAAACCCTAATTAGTAAAATATAAACCCAAATATAATTAAATGTTTTGCCTATATTTTTTTTAATGTATCATCTATAGTATGGACCATAAATTTTAAACATTATACACCAGCTTAAATACTACAGCCGAAGACAAATTCCTAATTACTAAATTGTTCCAGAAACAACCAGGAATGCATATTCTCTTAGTTTGAAAGGTTGTGCGTGTTCTATTCCATATCATTGAAATAGTATAGGATCTCAACTTGCCCTCTAACCCCTATATAGTATACCGTCCCACAACCATTAAATACTACACCCAAACCCCTAATTAGTAAATCTAAACCCTAATCGGTAAACTATAAACCCAAATATAACATATATATAACTGTTGAAATAGTATATGAGCTCAATCTAACCTTTAACCTTTACATAGTAAACTCTCACACAACCACTAAATATTACACCTAAATCCCTAATTAGTAAATCTAAACTCTAATCATTACACTATAAACCCAAATATAACTTATGATTATTATTCCATTCGACATCACATTGTATTTTATGTTATTTGATGGTATAATAAATTTTATTCCATTTATGTTAACTATATTATTTTTCTTTACAAATCATATACACACCAATAAAACTCATATACATACTGATACAAAACTAATATCAATGAAACATGGAACAACAACCAATACATAAAATTTGTAAACTACAGTTGCAAACAAGATTGAATCTTCTTTTTCAAGCATCGAATGAAATATATAACATGATAAATAGTACATTATATATTAATAAACATGGCAAAAAGAGAAGTGTCGAATTTGAAAGGAAGACAATCTATTCCATTTCATAAAATAGTATAGAAATACATCTTGTGTTCAACTCCTTCCTCTTCTTTGTTACACGCAATTCTACAATCATGTATTCAAGTCTCTTTCCTCAATTTTTTTTCGTATTCGCCATATCTAATCTCACATGCAACATAAAATGGATGCACAGAGCCGCAATACTGTCGTCGCAACTTTAGATTTCAGAATCGGCGAATTCTTTGACTCTCTTCTTAGAAAGAGTCCTCATAATTGGCCTGCTCTTCCAAAATCCGTCGACGGATGTACTTGAAAGCTTCGTAATCGCTGAAGAAGGAGAAAAAAATTGTTAAGCTTCCTCAGTTATTATATGTTAAAAACTTAATACAGTGAAAAGTTTGTGACAGACAAATAGCTACGTCCATCTATTCAAATAAATAATATCTAATATATATTTAATTTTTTTTACGGGTTATCCCGGTTGATTAAAAGGGCAAAACTACATTATTACACATTATACAACACGTATTGGTGGAAATTAGGGCAAATAGTCGGTAAATTATATTTTTTTTTGTGCTACTGGATGCAAATTCCCTTAGTTGTATACATGATTTTTTTGAACTTTAGTTATATACATGATTACTCTGAACTTTTGTGAAATATAGACAATTTAGTTAAAAAGTAATGATATTAAAAAAATTACTTAAAACCGGGAATTTTACTTTAAAAAACGGGGAATTTTACGTTAATATTTTACTTGTCTTTTTATCAAAGACCAATCCTGATTGTATATATCTTCTATTTATTTTGTTGACTAAGTGAACTAGAATTAGATCATGGTTTGATTTTATGTTAAATGTATGAGATAAAGAAGATTTCAGAAATTGATAAATCAAAGTTGATAAAAGAGCGGTACTACCGTAGTCAAATTGAAGTATCATGATTCATGATACAATATTACAAATGAATATAACCAAAATAAGCTTTTAGAGATAAGGGTTTTGAGTGGATATGTAAGTTGTTACCGTACGACTAGTTTTTCTCATTTATCTTCATTTGAAACGACGAACAGAAAACGTCAAATGAGATATTAATGATGGTCGTCGAAATACTTTTCTGAGGCAAAGTAAAAAAAGGACTTATATAAAGGAAAGAACCAATCAACCTTCGTTGTTTTTTATGCCATGGACCTACTAATTAGTTAATATTATTATTTTCGAATGAATGTAAAATATTATTCAATCAAACTTTTTTTTACATCAAATGCTTTTATTGTTGATTAGAGAACATAATCAATAAATTAAACAAATAATTCAATTCTTTTGAACTTCAAATATGAGAGGAATCTTGCGTTCTTGATCCACATGTGAGATAACAAGTTAAGTCTCACATTGGAAATTAAACAAAAAAAAGTTTAATATATAAAGAGATATCCAACTCTAATAGTACGAGTCCAAAAATAAATCCATGCGGGCCAGCCTCTTAGGTCCAAAGTGGACAATATCGTACTAATCGGATAATATAGATTTGGACATGGGATTTCACAATCCCAACAATTTGTATCAGAGCCAGGTTGACGAAGATCTGCAAGAAGACCAAAATACCCTTTAAATAAAAATGAGATCCTTAAGTTTGGCATAGATTAGTCAGAAAATCATGAAACCTGTGATGCAGTGGGAGAAACATCCTCAAAGGAAGCCCTGCGATTACTGGTACACGGTGGTACCGAAGATAATTCGCCGAAGGAAACATATGAGATAAATGTGGTCCTTAGCTTGGGGGGAGAATATGAAATAACAAGTTAAGTCGCACATTGGAAATTAGACAAAGAAAAAATCTAATATATAAAGAGCTATCCAATTCTAATAGTACGAGACCTTTTGGGAATGAGCCCAAAAATAAATACACGCGGGCCAGCCTCTTAGGCCCAAAATGAACAATATCGTACTAATCGGATAATATAGAGTTAGGACATGGTAACAAACCCCTCCCCAAGATTTCAATCGCCTTTCCTTTGACGGGTAACAGTTTCAGGCCAATAGTTTTGTCCACACATTTGATCAGAACCTTCACATCCCTTGGCTTCTCTCTTTGGCGTCGAGCATTTCGTTCTCTCCGTAAGCTGTGTACCAGAGATTGGAAAGTGTAACGAAGTTTTAACTAATCTGGGTATCAAGAATAATTAGATGTAAGAAATAAACTGATCTAAGTTTACCAATCTTTTACATTTATCTGATGCTTTAGGGTAACCAAGTTGTAATCACAAGTTTTAACTCCTAATTTTCATTTAGTTATTTGATATTTACCATTCATCAAAGAAAACACACTCAAGCCCCAAATATGATGATTGATCATTAGCTAACTGGACCAAAAGTACTCATGAACTTTCTAACCATTGGACCCATAGCTCAAAGCCCAAATATATCAGTGTAAAGGGCCACTAGTGACAGTTATTTGGTGAGCAAGTAAACATTATGTGAACATGTAACCATAACGCCAAGCTTTTACTCCCAGTGGTTTATACGGCCTACAAGTGGTTTCTGTTTTTATCGGTTCAGGTTTAAATTGTTCCTTTAGGGCCTTAGGCAATAGCAAGCCCCAACGTAAGACACAATCTTTGCCATTCTCTTTTGAACCCAAGCAACAAAAGATGCATTCCAAAAAAAAAAGATGCATTCGATTAATATATTACACAAAGGGATTTGAGAAGCAAATCCTGATTAACTCAAAAGACAAAAAGTCATTCCAATGCCTCATGAGAACCAACCACAACATATCTTGTATCCTGACGCCGGTATTTGACCAGTTTCCCTGATAAATTCGGCTTCAGCCACTGCCTTCTCGGCATCACGGGCTTTTCTAGCTTCCGCGGAAGCCCGTTTCTCTTCAGACCTTTGCTTAGCCATTGCTATTTTATTCACTATCTTTGCTTCAGCTTCAGCCTTCATCTGCTCAACTTTAGCCTACCAACAATGCTTTATCAGTGACTTTTATGTAAGTGATCAAGCAAAAGTATCCAAAAAACGCCTCACGTACATACCTCAATACGTTGCATTTCTGCTTCGAGTTTGGCTTTCTCCTGGCTTTCCCAAGCTTGGATTCTGATCTCCTCACGCTTATACCTAAAGAAAATTTTGAGTGTTAAAAAAGAAATGAAAACAAGTTTTTTTAGGTATTCTGCTTTATGTTTCTTCACTGACAAGTTTAGTACTATTTGGTTAAAGAACACAAACCTTGCATTATGTTTTGATTTTTCTGCTTCTTCCCAAGCAATCGCTCGTTTATCAAACTCAATCCTCTGTGTCTCCTCTGCGTCTACATTGTTTTTATTGTTCTCCTCTTCTTCTTTACTTGCCCAAGCCGCGATGTTCATCTTCCCTAACCGAACCCCGAGGGTTACTATCTCTCTTCTCGTCTTCGCTTTCATTTCCTCCTCAGATAGTTCTCTTTTTGTGTTTGCTGACAGGTCTTGTGACTCTGCTTGTTGGCCTCCTCTAGGAGTAGAAGGCAGAGACGAAGTCGGGCTGCGAAGAGGAGTTGTTGCACCAAATGGTGTTACAGATCTTGACGGTTCTTGACTCGGTATTGGTGTCATATCAGTTCCCATATCTCTCATACATACAGAGCGTATCACAGGACCAGCTTCACACAAAAAAAAATCAAGCTGATTCAATATTCAAAACTCTACTAAAAAACAAGGGCAACTCTTCAAACTAGTACATTTAAAGGTTTATCCTAAAAATAGCATCCATTGATAAAATTTGCTAAAAATAACACTCGGTCATTTGAATGCTAAATTACTCTAACTCCTAAACTCTAGTCTCACCTCCACCCATAAATACAAAACTATAAACCCTAATCACAAAACCTTAAACTCAAATAGAAAATATATATTTGCTATTTTTTTTATTTTTAATAGATGCTATTTTTCTAAATCAGCTTATATGATACAATTGTCATAAAATATGATTTAATGATATGTGAGGGCATTTTTCAAAAAAAAAAACAATTAATCACCATTTTTACCTGGTGTTTCGTCACGTGATGAATCCTTTGTTGTGTCCACAAGACCATTGCTTTGTGTTGATTGTTCGATCAACAAGTTTCCTCCATAACCTTGAGTTGGAATTGGATGTGGCACCGTGGGAACATACCTAGGGAACTTCTCGAACCCATCAGTTTGCATCCTAGATTTGTTATGCTCGTAAACTGTATTATCGGTCACAACTCTAGCAGGCAATCGGTTCCCTTGACCGTTCTTCCTCATCACCATGTTCTGTCTGCTCATTATCCACTTCTCAGCATCATTCCACTTGGATGGCATCTGTCTCGAAGGGTATGCTCTTGAGACATGATTCTGATTCGAACGCTCTCCACGAACACCACCGTGAAACTCGAAGCTTGATGAGCTGGCGTTACTGTCATAATCAACATTTTCATCTTCTTGTGGTCTCAGAGCCATACTCAAGTCAGCCTTTTTCAGTTGCTGAGGTTTCGGTTGATTGGTTTCTCTCGTAAGACCTTCAGACCGATGTCTCGAGGCTTGAGTATCGCTTAGGTCCAAAACCGACAGTTTAGCTACTCCTTTGTCCGTTTTTGAAGCCGCCACTAACAAGAACAGAGCAAAAGAGACAAACTTTAGCCAAGAGCAGAGCAAAGACAAACTCTAGCCAAGTTAAATTGAATTAAAGGCTTCAATTGTAACATGGAGCAGAGAGATAAATCAAGAACAGAGCAAAAAGAGAAAAGCTTTAGCTAAGAACAGAGCAAAGACAGAGACTTTGACCGAGAACAGAGCAAAGACAGAGACTTTAGCAAAGAACAGAGCAAAGACAGAGACTTTAGCCCAGAACAGAGGAAGACAGAGACTTCAGCCGAGAACAGAGCAAATACAGAGACTTTAGCCAAGAACAGAGCAAATACAGAGACTTTAGCCAAGAACAGAGCAAATACAGAGACTTTAGTCAAGAACAGAGCAAAAACAGAGACTTTAGCCAAGGGCAGAGCAAAGAGTAGACAGAGACTTTAGCAAAGAACAGAGCAAAAACAGAGAAGTTAGCGATTCTAAGACAAATTGAGAGACTAAAGACGAGAGACAAAACCATTATCATCTTCGTATGAATCAGATTTAGAAGCAAGCAAGCTGTTCTTGGAGAATTCAGTGCCGTCCGAAACTTCAAGACGAACAGGAGATGTTCTTGAAGAGTTATTGTTAGATCCTTCTCTCTTTTTGTTATTGTGCGGACCCATTAGCTTCATTCTCAGCTTAGTCGGCGAGAGTATGCTCTTCTGCAAGATATAAACCGAAACTTGTGTTGCATTTTTCATGGCGTCAATAGTTTAAAGGACGAACAAATAAACCTTTTTCAGATAAAGCAAAACTGTTTGATTGAAGGGAGGAGGAAAAGGATGAAAATTAACAGTGAACATAGATTTAGAAAGAAAAAGTTCATATCTTCCTCCCAAAAATTCTTCAACAGAGGAAACTCACTGTTAAGGTAATGGATGTTGTACTTGAGAGAGAGAGAGAGAGAAGAGTTAATTACCTGCTGCACCTTCTCAATCCTCTCGTACTCCATGGCCAATGCCAAGTCCTCTCTATCTGTTTATGTATATATATATTTCTACAGATTATATAAATGAATGAGGTTGAAGTAAGACAAGACCAGCTTTGTCTCGCTAATCCTCTCTCCTCTCGAGAAGAAGATGAGAGACAAATGGATGTTTTGTAGCTGCTTTATCTTTATTAGAGTTTTTGGGAATTTTTAGATAATGATTGAACAAAGAGGGATTTTTTTTTTGTATTTTTTATCCGTTGTCAAGAAAGTGCATAGGCATTAAATGACTAACGCCTAAAATATTTAATAGACTACGTAGATTACTAGTAATATACTAATTTTATAATACACTATATTAAACAGTATATTTATACATAATAAAATAAATAAAAATATTTTCATGAAATTTAAAAAGTAATATATTAGTTTTTTATGAATAATTATTTATTATTTTATTATTATACTTTTTATTTTTCAAAATAGTTAATATTTTGGTTGAATCAACAAAAATTAAAACATATATTTTTACTTTATCTAAAAAGTAGCATTCAAAATGTAAAGTAAAACTAATTAGACAAATCATCAAAAACTATAAAACATCAATGGACATAATTTTCATTATTGAAACATTAAAACTCTTCAAAACGTCATTTATTTTAGACCGGAATAAGTTATTTTTGTATGGTTTAGAAGATTATTACAATGGTTTAAGGTATCTTGTTTTTTTTTTTTTTGATCAACTGGTGTCTTAGTATTTAGAATCGTTTAAGTGGTTGTATAGAACTCTTTTAAAAATACTGATTTTTATACATATATCTGGAATCGATCTGGTTTTTTTTGTATTTGCGTAATGAATATTTTTTATTTCCATAGAATTAATAAACTCAGAAAAACTTCACTTTATTTGTATTGAGCAATACTGAAAAATAGAATAAAAACAAATATATGGTGGAGCCATAAAGTAAAAATGATGTATAGAGTTGGCATTGTACATAACAACACTATTTCATCTAAGTAAGAAAATCATTGCAATGATTATGATTTTTGAGTGAAGTTCCTGTTGCAATGATTTTGCTTTTAGAGATGTTAAAAGAAAAATGTTTTGATTTTTACAAAATTAACAAAATATAATATACTTGAAATACTACATGCCAAAAAGAAAAATTAAGATACTAATTATATTTGTTTACCTGATATCTGAAAAGTCTATAAGTACATTTGTGAAAATCGATCTTTTATTTACGTCTTTCGAATCTCGACACTCGCCATAATGAACTTAATCAGTTTGATAATTTTCATTCAAAAAAGGTTCATAAAAAACAAAATATAATGAAAGGTAAATGATATTCTTTTTGTTAACTGGTAAACAGTATATAGACTACATCTCATGTGTTTTATCGACCTAGTAATTATGACAGACGGGATGAGTCAACTCTACTGGTTAGAGCCTTGGGGGCTAATTGTCATGCTTCCGGGTTCGACGCCAACCGGAGGCGAACTGCTCATCCATGTCACGAAGCGGGTACTGGGCCTTCGGGCTCAGAACATACCCTCCCGGGTGAAGCCGGTCCGCTGTCTGACCGGGCCCAGGGAATGATCCGCGAAGCGGGGAACCCTGGATTACCAAAAAAAAAAAAAAAATTATGACAGTGACAAAAAAATAGAGAAACTTTATTGGGTTTTTTGCAGAAATGACATATAACTTAAAGTCAAACACAAAACTAACCTTCTTTTTTTTTGAAAATTGGTTTTGCCCTATTCACCCCACAAGTTCATATAATTTACGAAAATGCCATCAATTTTTTTTTTCTTTTTTTTTTCGAAAATAACATTTTTACTCTCTCACCCTCGTCATTTTCAAGTAATTACAAGATTGCCATTGTCATCAATACCACAACCACCATGAACAACCAATTTGAAGCTCTTAATGCTCCCAAAATCGATTTACCCTTCTTCTTTTTCCATTCTTGTGAACTAAACACAACATATCTCTCACTTTTTTCTCCACAATGAGCTAAAAAACCCAAGATTTTGATTCTAAATTTTTTATGGTTCATAGAGTCATAGAAGCTAACGATTCTGGGTGGGTTACTTTCGTTTGTGATTCTGTGTGCTTGGAGAAGCCTTATGTATGCTAAGGAACTTATCTCACCAATTTAAGGTATGACATCGAGTTTTTTTCCAGATCTGTTCGTCAGACGACTTACTTGGGAAGTCGTCTGGCTGTAGACAACTTACCTGGAAGTCGTCTGGTCAACGCAGAGGTTATTTTTGCAATTGACTTTGAAATCTGTAACCTGAGACGACTGAAAGTTAAGTCGTCTGTTTTTGTTTGGTTTCAAAAAAATTTCCAAAGAACCTAGACGACTTACATTTCAGTCGTCATAGGTTAGTTTTGCATTTGACTGGATAATTTCAGAAGTTTGACTTCCCCAGACGACTTACATTTCAGTCGTCTGGCGAAAATTAAAATAATAATATTTTTTTAAAAGTAGACGACTTACAGTTAAGTCGTCATAGGTTAGTTTTGCAATTGAAAAAAAACTTCAAAATTTAATTATACACAGACGACTAATAATTCAGTCGTCCACGAGACGACTTACTTGTAAGTCGTCCAGGATTTTTTTCCGAGATTCTGGTCAAACCTCGTAAATCCTGGACGACTTACATTTCAGTCGTCTCGTGGACGACTGGATTATAAGTCGTCTGTATATAATTAAATCTTGAAGTTTTTTTTTTCAATTGCAAAACTAACCTATGATGACTTAACTGTAAGTCGTCTACTTTTAAAAAAATATTATTATTTTAATTTTCACTAGACGACTGAAATGTAAGTCGTCCAGAAAAGTCAAACTTCTGAAATAATCCAGTCAAATGCAAAACTAACCTATGACGACTGAAATGTAAGTCGTCTAGCTTTTTTGGAGTTTTTTTTTAGCCAAACAATAGTAGATGACTTATTTTTCAGTCGTCCGAAATAACAGATTTCAAAGTCAATTGCAAAAATAACCTCTGCGTTGACCAGACGACGTATAGTTTAGTCGTCTGGACAACTTAGATTGAAGTCATCCGCGTCTTCTCCGCTAGTTTTTAAGTCTTCTACGTTAGTTTTTGAATAACTTGTATTTTTAAGAGTGATAAGTAACTTCAAGATATGTAAAACTCATATTTACAAAATATATTCTCTCCCTTAGTTTTACTAAATTTGACTAAGTTTTTCAACGTAAACTTATAATAAAATATGATATGCTTTGACTAGTTACTATTGTTTATTTTCATCTCTTAAGTATTATTGTTATAGACAATAATGATGACTATTGTTATGAGTTGGAAGAAGGGTTAAAATGCTTCTTAATTTGTAAATGTGTAAACACATTGTTAGCACATTTAATACATCTTGGAAAACATTATTACTGATTTTACAAAAAATTCACAACTAAAAGAGTAGACATGCAATTCACAAAACAGACCACAAACAAAACTATTATAGATCATTCCTCTACAAAGACAAGCTTGGATTCCACTTGAGTAGACAAGACCACACGACTTTTAAGAAGTCCAGACGACTTCTAAGGAGTCCAGACGACTTTCAGGAAGTTCAGATGACTTTGTCAGAAGACTTTTAGGAAGTTCAGACGACTTCCAGACGACTTTACAGGAAGTCCAGACGACTTTACAGGAAGTCCAGACGACTTTACAGGAAGTCCAGACGACTTTACAGGAAGTCCAGACGACTTTGTCAGATGACTTCCAAGAAGTCCAGATGACTTCCAAGAAGTCCAGATGACTTCCAAGAAGTCCAGATGACTTCCAGACGACTTCCAGACGACTAACAGGTAAGTCGTCCCAGAAGTCTTCCAGATCTGAAAAAAACCTGCATATTAAATCCAGATCTGAAAAACTTGCATATCCAAAAACGTTCAAATGGCTTAAAAACAGAAAAAATGAGTGAAAGATTAGATAGATCTACCTTTACAGAACACACAAAAATACATATATAAAAATAATAGATCTACCTTTAAATTAGTGGAAGATGAGTACCATCTAATTAAAAACTTGCAAAAAAGATAGATTAGTAAGAAAGACATGAGACAAAACTGGAAAATTCATATAAATTTTGGTGTTTTCAAGTCAAAGAGATTAGAGTGGGTTTGAAGAGTTTTAGTTTGGGAAAAAAGTAAGAACTTTATACAACAAGAAGTTACCAAATGAAGAAAAATCAGACATAAGAACTTACCAAAACGCTCAGATCTATTATGAAAGGGAGACTTCGTCAGAAGACTTCCATGAAGTTCAGACGACTTCCTGGAAGTCCAGACGACTTCCTGGAAGTCCAGACGACTTCCTGGAAGTCCAGACGACTTCCTGGAAGTCCAGACGACTTTGTCAGAAGACTTCCAAGAAGTCCAGACGACTTCCAGACGACTTCCAGACGACTAACAGGTAAGTCGTCCAAGAAGTCTTCCAGATCTGAAAAACCTGCATATCAAATCCAGATATGAAAAACCTGCATATCCAAAAACGTTCAAATGACTTAAAAATAGAGAAAATGATTGGAAGATTAGATAAATCTACATTTATAGAATACACAAAAATACATATCTAAAATTAATAGATTTACCTTTAAATTAATGGAAGATGAGTACCATTTGATTAAAAACCTGCAAAAGAGATGGATTAGTAAGAAATACATGAGACAAAACTGAAAAATTCATATAAAGTTTGGTGTTTTCAAGTCAAAGAGATTAGAGAGAGGTTGGAGAGTTTTAGAATGATGAACATTACATTTTTGTTGCAGCCATTTGAGAGGAGGAGAGAGAATGTGTAAATTTTTCTTTATATAGGGAGACAAAAAATCCAATTAGGTTAAATATTTTTGACTCAGACGACTTCCTGGACGACTTACATTTCAGTCGTCTGGTGAAAAAATTAAAATAGACGACTTACATCTAAGTCGTCCAGAAGAGTTTAATATTTTTAGCGGGAAATTAAATATTTTTAGCGGGAAACTAAAATAGAAGACTTTCCAGACGACTTACAAGTAAGTCGTCTGGTTTAAATTATTTAAGCGGGAAAATAATTTTTTAAAAAAATTTTAGGCGGGAATATTTGGACGACTTACATGTAAGTCATCTGTTTTAATTTCTTCACCAGACGACTGAAATGTAAGTCGTCCTAGTAAATTATTCAACAGACGACTAAAATATACGTTGTCCAAGTAAATTATTCAACAGACGACTGAAATATAAGTCGTCCACACCCTAAACATAACCCCTAAACTTAATTATCTAATTAAAGACTTCATAAAATCAAATCAAACTTGAAAAGTGTTTACTATACACATAAATAAACACATATAGGTGAAAACTAATTTTTGAAAAAAACATTTTAGTTTTCCAAAATCTAACCCTAACAATACATACAATACTACAACATATGTTTGCCAAACTCCTAAACCAAAGTATTTCATGATTCACTACTTCCACTCATCTATCTTCAAAACAAATCAATTTTATCATATCTTAATTTATATCACTTAAAACTGTTTATAATTACTTGATTTTTATTTTTCACGCATCAAAATTTTTTTTACAAGATTTATAAATTATTTTTAAAATAAACCGGTACCAGACGACTTACACTTCAGTCGTCCAGACGACTTCCAACATCTCAGACGACTCAGACGATTTACTAGGGCTATATTCGTAAAAATGACTTCTGTTTTTTTGTTTGGTCACAAGGGGCTGAGATGTAATTTCACTAGGCTTTTAGGTTAGTTTTGCATTTGATTCAAGTTTGGGTATAGGTTTGGGGTTAAAATCAAGTTGTGGGTTAGTTTTGGCAAAAACCCCAACTTTATTTTGTTTTGTTTAAAGAAGAAACCGAAGAAGCGAAGGTGTGTAGATTCGCAATGCAAATGTAAATCAGTACTGAAACGTAAGCAATCGAACTGACACTTTCTCCACTTTAGGGCATTACGTTTCTCTGTCACTTTGACCGTTGACTAGCTCTCTTCTTCTTCGTTCTCTTAAATTTGTATTTAATAGTATTACTGTACATATTTTCATCATGGAAAATCTTCGTTTATGGATAAAAGTTCCAATTATACATGTAACCAGAATCAAAATTTTCCGTTGACTACGTCTCTCATACTACATTTAACTTAGGTTCAAAATTCAATTGTATCTAAAAGTTTTACCACGAAAACAAAATTAAATAACATTGTTTTAGCAACGTAAATTTGAGGAGGATCTGTGCCCTACCGAGCATGCCAATGCCACAACTCATTATATATTAACTTGGCATGGCAGGTCCAGAGCATAGGCAAAGAAATCGACCGTTTAGGGCATGCCAATTTCAAGTGAAAATTTTAGTTGTATATAAAATACAAAAAAATTACAAAATAACAAGGGTACAAAATTTAAATTGAGCATAAAGCATCAAGAAAAAAAAGAAAATGTTGGACCGGCACTGCGTTTCACGTGAACAATCTATTAGAGGCTTGACCTATGTGGAATGGAGTATAAACAATCTGTGAACTTTAATTAGAACTTTAGGTACGTTATAGTTTTTATCGGCTTATAAAATTCAAAACATGCGAATGATATAAACAATTGGCGAGGGTGCACCGTGCACGTATTGTGAGGCTCAAGCTCGGCTAGATTCCTATAGACTAACCTTGTTTTCCTCAAAAGATATCTTTTTTAATTAGTATTTTCTCAATGACATGCTTTTACACAGAAAATATATTAGTGTACATTTTTCTCACAGCGGAAAGAAAAACATATGAGTTTGTAAGATAAACAAAATTAAATTATGTTTTCTTGTTTTGTTTAACATGATGATATTACATGCCTATGGGATGATCCATACTAATACTCAAATGGAAGTAAAGTCCACGAACAAACCATCTCTTCGGATATATAAATAAACTTTAATCAATAGATTTATATCTACGTAACCACACGATGAAGTGTAGTAGAATATCTTCAAACTCAGTTAATAAAAGCTCGTCTACCACTAAACTACAATGGTGTGATTAAGATAAATTTAAGTTTTTTTAGGTCTATAATAATAGTAATTAAGTACGAGACTAAGATGTAACACATTTAATCATTTACTCTTGTGGCTGTGCTATAGATTTAGTGTCATTACAAATGCAAAAGAACATTACATTAATTTATAATATAAATCGTAACTTTATAATATGTTTTTGTGATAGTTATTTGGTTCTTGGTTTTAATAATATGTTTCAGCGTTGGGTCTTTTTTTGTCCTCAGTTTTAGTTGGTTTAGGAGTCGGACCATCCCGGTCTAGATAGGACCGATTTTGTGGTTTAGTTTATTTCTTTTTATATAATTTTTTTAAGTTGTCTCTTGTAAAAAAATTAGAAATTTAAATATGAAAACCTTTAAAGGAAAATAAATATATATATGGTTCTTGGCTCTAGTTGATGACAAACTTGAGCCATATGGTTGATTTTTGTCGTTTGTCTATGTATGAATTTCAGAGAAAATGATACTGGTTGGACTGTGGAGATTTTTTGCCTAATTTACACGCATCCAACATTCTTTTCTACGTTCATAAATAGAAGATTATTTTCTTCTCACAAATAGTGACATGAACATATTTAGATATATTGTTCCATATCAACGTTGATGTGATCGTGATGTACATACTAGTCGCTAATTTATTTGATTTTCTGAATTGAATAAATAACGAAAAGCTTGTAGCCATTTTTTTGGTCAACAGCGAAAAGATTTGTACTCACTAAAAGAAAGTTCAAACAAACATATATAAACGTAAAATGTCGATACTTTCATAATGGCCTTGTTGAACTTGTGCGCCAATCTCATTTTAGTGGTCGGTGTACGAGATAAGTCGTCAAAGAAGCCACTAGTTCATTTCCTCGCACACTTTATGACATTTTTTCCATTTCACATTGCTAATATTATTTAATCAAATAATTTAGAACGTTTATCTAATTTGCAAAGGTTCAAACCCATGAGTTTGACTACCAGAGTTGAAAACAGATGTGGAGACACAAACCATTCCCCACCAGTGGGTCCATGAAGTTACTACCCAAAAAGATATTGATTAATTAGGTAGTTGGTGGAACCTAGATTAGCTTTCTGTTGTGAGGATTAGATGTAGGCCAAAGCTTGTAAGCACGAAGGAAACTCATTGAAGGTTGTGTGATCCGGATTTTGTTTGCTTTCTCTCAAGTCAAAAATGAAAAGATTATGAAGACTAAATGATTTTGGTCTCCACACCTATATATCAGACACTTTTCTGTTTTCTAAGAAGTGGAATCATCGTACTATACCTTGAGTTTCTCTTATAATTTTGACTTGATAATGTAGTAATCGGGAATTTCATATATCTTTATAAAGGGTTTGAATATTAAGAAGCCGATACATGTTTTCCATATTCAAACTTGTTTGACATGTCTTAACGGTCCCGTGATCTCGTACGCTTAATAAGACTTTGTCCCTGAGAGTGACCTGTGAAATATTCTTGTTTTATTCCTTGATCTTCGGACATAAACTTTCAATCATGTTTCATACAGTCAAATCAATAACCAGTTTTGAACTTCCACAGAAGTTAAGTAGCTGTGCTAATCTTTTCTGCAGTTTTCTATTTAGAAATATGATTGATGAATCAAAACATTTCAAGCATAAAGTAATTTTAAGATGAACTGTGTTCTTTCTTTACTTATTATTTTAACAGGTATATCTGAAACAAAATCATCAAGATAATAATCAAAGTTTAAATCCTAAACTATAACTTAAAGAATACACAAAAAAATCCAACTTAAGATAACAAATAACAAAACAAAAACCTTTTAGTGATAATCTTGATATGAAGCTCTCTCTGTATCTTAAGAAAAGAAGACCCACATAAGCATCCTCATCTTCAAATTTAGATGTTCAGCCTAAAGAGATTTAATGAACATAGGTGAATCAAATGCAAATAATTTTAGTTCTATAAATGAGAAGGCCAAGTAATACTTACTTTTTTTTACCTCTTCATAGATCAATAGGGACTCTCAAGCCATCATGCGCAAGTTTTACTGAAATCCCTTCCCTAACAAAACCAAAAAAAATTTGCAACAAATACAATAAGATAAATCCTCTCTTCTGTGTATGGTTTCTTCAGATAGATGATGGTGTAATTGAGAGTTCTCTACCTTTTAGACCATTCCTCAAGAAACTCGTTGTCTTTGTGGTGATCAAACTCGTGAGTCATTCCGATCAAAAGAGCCCTTTTCGGACTCAGTCTTTTGATTGTCTCTAGTGTCTACATAAAACAAAAGTAAGCATACATAGACATATGAAAAGAAAAGATAAAAAAACACCTTCAAATTAAGCTAACCTGCGGGAAACACAAATGGGTGTTGTGGGATCCTGTCTGCAGGCAAAATAAAAGAAAGATGGAGAAAGAGTGTTGGAAGCATCAGCATACAGTATTCATAAAATGTTTGACCTTTTAGGCATAAGGATGATCTGTGTCACCTTATATAGTGTATCCAAGATAAGGAGATCTAGCTGTCCACTGCCAGTTTTTGATATAACTGTATAATCCAAAACCAACAGAGTCTAAGATATCTTGTTTCAGAATATCAAAACACACACGCACTAAGAAAAGCGTTACACCTACCATACTCGGTGCTTGGAAGAAAGCGTGAGACATCGGATATATACGCCACTCTTGATTTTTCTCCAAAAAGGAAACCAAGACAGACATAGTCTTCTCCATGCATCACCTACAACATAAATAAGATTTTTGAGTCTCCACATAGATAAGCAAGAAGACATGATTCACTACTTGTACAGAAGCTTTGAAAAACTTACTGGAAGTGGCGTGAATGATAAGCCTGAAGCTACAAAAGGCTTCTCACAATCTTCCTCGATGACTCTCCAGTCCAGCTGCGCCACTCGCCTAACTTCTTGGCCTTCTTTAAGTTTCTTCTGAACCAAATACGGGAACTTCACAGCAAGGCTGTTTTCAGTACATAAAAGAAGCATGTGATAGTTGAAACTAGAGCTTCAAAGTCTCGACAAGATCATAAAGATAAATGTTTTTACTACCTGTCCATAGCATAACGACTAACAAAAATGGGAGTAGGATCTATATCATTGGTGGGACTAAACGGCTGCACGGAACGTATATCATCGAGGCCGAGTACCGCATCAGCATGCTCATGGGTCAAAATGATCTGCAGTACATAGAAAATTGAAAACCTCAAAAGTTACGATCAAAGACTTCGACTTTGGTTAAAGATAGCTTTCTTCATGCATAATAATCTCAGGCATGTTAACTTACAGAGTCAACTTGAGGAATGCTGTGAAGAGTGAACCAACGAAGGACTTGTTCCCTGAACGTCTTGCCAACGTCGATTTGAATGTACTTATGATTGCCATCACTCTGGCAGTAATCAATGAGCAGTGAAGTGTTTCCCCTGCCAACAAAGAAGAACGAGATCTCTAGCAGTGAGAATAATATCTCCAACTCTCTAAAGGAAACAGACGATGGATCGGATCGAAGCGCCCACACACAATCATAAAGCCTTCATAATATGATTCAACTGAACAAAGTAGAGCTTACGACTAACTGAATGTGCTACACAGATCAAATGAACGGAAGGAAGTGAGCTCAAACCCGATAAACATCGGAGCTCCGATTAAAGATGAAAATTCCGAATCTCGAATCTGACGAAGATCGCAACCTGTAAATCACCGGAGAACAGGGGGAGTGTATGTACCTGTAGTTAGGGTTTCTCTCGGGAGGGATCGAAAGAGACTGAGAGCAGACGTGGCAGGGAGAATCCGATTTCTGGATCAAGCACATTGCGTTAGGGACCGCGCTCGAGCATCCCGTTCCCAGGAATATCAGAGCCGATCCATCGCGATCCGAGCCGTTCTCAGCCGGAATCGAACCGTCTTCCATCATCGGAGATATACGAGTGTCGCCGTTTAAATCTGGAATATTCCGGCGAAGGAGGAACCTCGAGTAAAAAAACGCAGTTAACAGAACGAAGCGAGGAGAAAAAAAATAATTACATATAGCTTTTTAAAATATAATTAAATAAATAGACAAACAAATTGATTATTTAAAAAAAAAAACACACAAAATTAGTTGAAAAGGTGAAGAAAAAAAGAGAGCTCAGGATGCGGCAATATCATCTCAATTCAGATGTGTGCGAAGGACCCAACCAACGCTAAGCCAATGTCTTCATAGCTCTCAGAATGCACCAGCCGGGAATCGAACCCGGGTCTGTACCGTGGCAGGGTACTATTCTACCACTAGACCACTGGTGCTTCGTTGAACTTGTTTATTTAAAATAAGTTTTCAAATAAGTTACAGACTCAGCCTCTATTCCCTACTTTGACTAAGGCAGGTTTGTTTCTCTGCGTTAAAGATTGGCCTAAACCAAGTTGCCTCTTGACTTGTATTTAATTTACTTTATAGCAAGACTTGAAACTTCACAGCTCAGACAATGCTCAGCATGCCTCACTGTGTATTGACCACTTTTGATTATTCTTAATAATTTCATTATAGACTTTAGTGTTTTGTTGTTTGCTGCCTTCACAATTAGATTACGGTAAAAGGTGCAATTAGGTACGAATTATTGGTGCAATTGAGAAAGGCGTGACTGTAACACCAAAAGTTTAAATACAATTAGGATGCTCACTTTCTCTGAAGGTATATGCATGCAACTTATAATATCAATTATGAGAAGAAAAAGTAATTCTGCTTGGACATACAGGATTCAATGGCTAAGAAATAGAATATATGAGGCTTATCCTTGATGGGGTATTATATCTTACACGTCGCTATATCATCAAAGGTATCCATTATTTTTCGGTGTTCAGGTATAGTGAAGCTGATAGCTCGCTTGTTGTTGCATTAGAGCTCTATGTTATTGTTACTTTCACAAATCTCTTGTGAAAGATGAGTTAATTTTGGTGATGTGATTTGCTGTTTTGTTGGTAATGCTTAAAATGGTATGTGCCGGTTTATGACAACGATTATACCTGTTGTTGTCTTTATATGGAAGACTTTTCTACTGGAGTCTACGTTGGGTTTATGATACCGGACTTACCAGTAAACCATGCTGGTGCCTTAGCTGGTAAGAGGTTACTTGTGGATGCCGACACTGCGAGAACTGTTCAATCTCTTTTGTTACTGTGCAATGTACGGTTATAAGTACTTAAAGATACTAAGTTCTTTGGCATCTTATGTAAGTTCTTTTGCAAACGGATTAAGTAAAAATGATTAACCTCTATGGCTAAGCAATAGAATCCTTCTGTTGGTTTTTTTTAATTAGCATCTTCCTTTTTTCACAATGCAAATGTGTGTTTTGCATGATTCAGGATATTTTGGGTTGGTTTCAATGGTTATCATTCATTCTTTGTGCTTGAAACATAATTTGTCTTGGCAGGTTTTTTGTTTGGTACAATTCATAGATATATTCATCTTTATAACCATGAACTTGTTGGTACAGTGTTTGAGGCTTCAAGCAAAAAGTTTTTGATGGAATATAATGTTTATGCAACTGTGAAGGCGTGACAGTAACACCGGAAGTTTCTATACATTTAAGATGTGCTTACTCTCCGTGAACGTATGCAAGTTATAATATCAATTATGAAAAGAAAAAGGAAATCTTTTGGGACAAAGAGGATTCAGTGGCTAGAATAGATTATATGAGAATGTGAGGCTTAAACTTGATGGGGTGCATATCTTACACATTGCAACATCATTAAAGGTATATCCATTATCTGGGTATAGTGAAGTTGATAGCTTTCTTGTTTGTTTTTTTTGCTAAATTGATAGCTTTCTTATTGCATTAGCTCTCCGTTTATTGCATATTTGTAATCTTGTTTATTATGGTTTTCTGTACTGACGCGTAATTAAGTCGGTCATTAATTTTTGTGATATTGAATGTACTTATCTCGTGATAATGCATGCATCTTTGGCAGATTCTGATAATAAGCCAAAGCTGGAAACTGTTCCTGGAAAAGTAAACGTAAAGAAGACACCTTCCTCAGCTACTGCTTTTGATGTAGGAATTTACACTATTCTGCAAACAGAAGATCATGTCTGCTCTTCTTGGCCAGTTTGACGGTTTTCAACTGTTGCCTTCTGTTGGAACTTAGTAACTTACTGAGCTATTCCCAATTCGGCATGTTGCTGTTTGTTTTTCCATGTCAAGGTTGAGAGAACCCTTATGAAAGATCGTTTCTTGCTTTGCCACCCTCTCTCTGTTAGACTGTTACCATATAATCCCATTCACAATAATGCTAAAAGGAAAGTGTTGCTTTCAAGAAATTTCTTGTGAAATAGTCTTTTTGGAAAATATGTTTGGTGATGTGATTTGTTGTTTTGTTTGTAACGCTTAAATGGTATGTCCCTACTCCCTAGTTTATATTTGTTGTTGTCTCTTAGTGGAATTTTTCTACCTTGGATTTATGATATTTACATTAACGCTTGGCAGTAAATGCTACTGGAGCTTTAGAGGTCGTGAGGGGTTACATGTGGGTGCCGATAGAGCGAGAACTTTTAAATCTCTTAACATTACTGTACAGTGTTTTCTGTGGTCAGTTGGCTGATACAATTACACTTTACAGCAAAAATAGTTTGTAGAAACTCGAAGGCTCTTTATGTCCATCATCTAGTAAGTTCTTTGGCATCTTATGCATCGAGAATATACCCTCAAAAGAGTTGGCAGAGGGTTACGAAGGATTAACCTTTATGGCTAAACAATAGAATCCTGCAGTTAATTTTTTTTTCGTTTTTAAATGCCATGTGTTTTATGTGATCTAGGTTAAAATTTAACTGTACATTGTTTTGTCTGCTTATGGTTACAATCGCTTACCTCGTCGGCTTATTACTTTTTCCTGTGATGTATCAAAAGAAAGCCCATTGGTTATGGCCATCCATTCTTTGTGTTTGACCTAGACTGTGTGTCTTTGATGATTTTGTGCTTGGTATTATTCAAAGGAACTTAATGCTTTTAGTTTGCTGAATCATCTCCCATGTTCTGTTACTATTGTGTTTGTCTTCCAGTTTTCACTAAGATCATTGCCTCTGCACTGTCACATTCTTGTGGAAATTTATCAAATCTATTCATTTCAAATATATACGACATGGCTCTACTAGTAAAATGTATTTCATGTCTTCTAGGTAACTTTACATGTATATGATGAGTCTCATTAGTATGCATTGAACTCATTTTTATCAGTTACACCATTTAAGAAATTTTTTTTTAGGGAAATGGTAGACCACTCAGATTTTCAACCTTTATTAAAGGTGATTTGATCTTTAAATGATATTTGATAACTTAGAGGTAACACTTTGAAACATAGCATCACAGCTCACACACATGCTTGGAACAGCTAAAGATTGATTGATTTTTTAGATCATTGGACATTCTTTAGCTCTTTTATTTTGTTTTTAATTGATATAAAATGATCTAAGCTCGAATCTTAAGGGAGCAAATCTTATAGCAATGAATATTTTTTTAAACATATTTTATTATATTTTACTGAAATATTGTTAAAATAAGTAAAGTTGTCCCCTTTCAAGACCACCTGATCTGCAATTTTACCTGTAATGTTCCTATACCATGGTCTGAATCTGATACGTGTTCTAAACTAAATCAAGGCTTGTTATAATTTCTTTTTGTTCTTTACCTAATTATTATTTCCAAAAATATATAATAATCACCACATAATATTTACCTAGTTATTATTTCCCAAAATGCAAAAAAGAAAGAAAGAAACTGCTTACAAATAAAATAAAATAAGAAGTGGGTACCATTTATATAAAATTATGATTTAATGATCTTGTCCATTCGAGGACATCAGATGATTAAAAGAAATTAACAATCGTTTTTATAATTAACTGTTATTAATGATATAAGCATGTGTTGGAAAGTAAGAAGAGTGTGGCTTTTTGGTAGGGAAGAAAGTTTATTGACATCAAATTATAGCATGCATTGTCCCCTCCAAATGGTATATATATGTCATTCATGCACCCACTTCTCTTCAGTATCATAATAATCACATTTTTAATAAATAATCCTTTCTCTAACATATTTGGAATGTCTATAGGAAGTGAGGATTATCAATTTAAAATGCTTACATTTAAAAGTTTTCGGTTTAATTACTATCTCACTTATTTAAAATAAATATGTCTAGAATTATATCAATTTAAAATGCTTACATTTAAAAGTTCTCGGTTTAATTACTACTTTCACTTGTTTACATAAATATGATGATTACCTCAAATAAAAGCATAATATTTTATTGGAAAAATATATTGTTTCTAAAACAACATATAACTATATACATTTTTCAGTTGTACATCTAGATGAACATAACTACATTATACTTTCTTTGTTCCTTAAAGATTTACTTTGTGTTTTGCCAAATATTAAAAAATAATAAAATTGAATTATATATATTGTTTTGGATATAATTATATTTCATTATTAAAAGTTAATAATTATTTAATAAACATAATTAATAGTTTACTGTTTATTTTTATTAACTAATAAAAGCATATATGTAAGGAATTGCTTGATATGATCAGTATTAAGAATATATGCTCTTCAAAAACATAGAAAACATAAAATATATTTTTAAATAATTTTAATAAAACATAGTATATATTTTGAAAATGAATGGAGTATATTTATATTAATTAATCTATAAACATTCAACGCAAATGATCGAGAAACATCTCGATCTACGTGAATAATTTGGCAATGAACAGACGAATCAGTATGTAGGGTGACGTAGGGTCCAAGTTATATTTTATTATGTAAATTATTGAAATAACAGTTTAAGCTTAACAGATGAGATTTGTTTTTGGTTTTACACACCACTAGGACCACTATCACCCAAAAAATAACTGAAAATTTTAAATTATGAAATTATACAGCTAAAAAAAGGGAAACCATTAAATCATGTCTTTTAGAGTAGGGACTCCAACTCTCCAAGTGGCAATGGCTTATACTCCATTAATTAGTGACCACAAAAAAAATCAGAATCAAAATTTTATTTTACATACATGATTTACATATTTGCTTCTATTTATAATATGTTAATATAATATTACTTGTACAACAATACAAGTACAAAAACATATATCTATATTATTATTTTCGAAATGATTTTTCGCATCCGAATTTTCACGTTAAAAGTTAAAACGGTTAAAGTCTTGTTACCCTTAATAACATTAATATATTTATTTATTATTATTTTATCATACATTAGTGAACTGATTATAGTAAAAGTTAAAGCAGTTAAAGTTTTGTTTGATATAACTAAGGGTGTTTGATATTATCTAATGATAATCATCACCTATTTTTATTTAATAAACAAAAATAAATTACAAAAATATAAGTCATATATATATTTATCGACTAAACAAAAAATAGTATTATTATCTCAATTTCCTATTTTCAATTTTTTTCCCTAAATTATCATCTACCTTTATTTTTATTTTCTTATTTGCTTTGTTTTTGTTTTAGTTTTGCACTTTTGAAGTTTTCGTTTGTAGTTTTATACATACTAGATTTTTTATTCGCGCTACGCGCGAGTCTGCTTTAATAATTTAATTTAATTTTGCAATATTTTTTAAGAAAAAGATGAATTTCGTAAAAATTATTTTTATTAATATTATTAAAATATTATTTGATTTTCTATTTACATTGTTTTTATAAATTTGTTATTTTTGAACTTAGCTATTTATTTGTTTGTATTATAAAAGTAAAATTACTGTTACTAAAGTATTTATAGTTTCTTATAAATACATAATTTTAATATCACATAGATTTCTCGGTACATATACACTACTATACTATGCTATACACTACTATGAATACTTTATTAATAATTAGTTTTATTTTTTAATAATATTAAGATAATATAATAGAAAATTGTTTTATATACATTTTTCTATGAAATTTATTTAAAGTGTGCTTTATTATTTTTCATAGTTAAGTTTTTATACAATTTTACCATTTAAATAACTAATATTTAGATATCAGTTTGTTTGTATACGTAAATGTATAAATGTATTTATAAACATGTGTATATTGTTTCTTAATAAAAAAATTAAAAGCGTCATATAGATTGTTCCATGCTTATTAACTAATACAACACTGTTATAAATATTTTATTATAATTTTATATGTATTTCTATTTGAATGACATAAAAGATTAATCCTTATGCAATATATCTAACTTTTTTGTATTTACCAAATTTTTAGAATGAATATATTATTATATACTTATTTTATGCATATTTGTATTTAAAATACTCTTATTTAATTCTTTTAAATGCATATCTAATAGTTTTATATGCATATTTAGGTCTAAATCATAATAAATATTTTGATGAAATTTAAATTATCTGTTTGTTAGATATAAGAAAAGGAGAATATATATATAATTTATGCTAATATTAAGTAATATTTTATTTATTAAAATAAAAAATAAAAATCTAAAAAATTAAATATATCTCCAACTTGATATAGTTACAATATAAATTAGTGGTGGGATTATGATGTTTTAGCGGTTCACAAAATGTTTTCCCCGATTGAGAAGTTACTTTTCTCGGAAAAGGGTTACCGTGTACTTCGATTTATTATTATTAGTTACATAATTTAAAAAAAAATATTTTAGATAATAAAAAAATTTATGTATGTTTCATAAACACATGTTTGGTTAGTTAAATGAATATTTGGATTATGACTTTTTAAAAACAATTGTCTCAAAATTTATTAAAATCTAATTGTTGATGAGTAAATAACTATGTTAATTTATTTAATTGATAAAAGGTAATTCAAAAGCATATAAACAAACTGTTTAATCAACAATATGTGTATTAATTGTGGATTATTCTTACCACATTTTATTTTTAATAGAACTTTGTAAGCTTATTATAAGCCAAAACTAAATTGGTCCGGTAAAAAAGAAACGAAAATTGACCAATGTTTTTAAGAACCTTTTATAATCTATTATAAAATTAGATGATTTTGTAGCCAACACCAATATAAAAATACTAAAATTTTATTTTTTACTTATTTGATTAGGTTAATTATTTTAATATTAATTATATATTTTATTTTTATGTATATGTTATTTTATGTTTTGACATACTTTATGAATTTTTTAAATAAATTTTAGTGTTATGTTTTAAGATAGTTAGCATATATATCAAGTTAGTTAATTTTAGTTCATATTTTGAAATTAATTTATAGATTTACTTTAGAAATATTAAGATTTATAAAAATATTAAACAATGATATTGATTTGGAATATTTTTCGTATTTTTATTTATATATGAATATTTTTAATAGTATATAGCCCTTATCGTAATATTGGCTGTGGACATAATTTGTTTTTTTCTTGTTAAACTCTTTTTATGTTAAGTTTTCAAGAATTTAGTATAAATACCAATCTAATTTTTAAGATAATTAATACATTAGTTAATTTATCATTTTTGTAATTTTGTATTTATTTTTATTTTACTTTCACATACATGATTATTAGAACATTTTTTTATGTTGATTTCTTTTTTTAAATGTTATTTTTGTTCGATAAAATTTTATTTTTAATTTTCAAATATTTAGTTTAAAAATAAAGTTAATTATTTCTGGCAAAAAAATTTAAACTTATTTAATTTTATTTTGAGAGAAATAAAATATCTGATATTTTATATTTAAAAATATCAAATTAACATTTTGAGAATACATATTATTAATAATAATTTTAGCTTCTATGTGACCACTTTAAATAACATATAGCCTCAATTTTAAAATCATATGTGCTTTAGATTCATATTTTCTTTATTATTTCAAATTCTTTTATTTTTTAATATTATATTTTGTACGTAAAATTTATGTTATTCTTCCAAATATTTAGTTTATATATCAATATGATTCCTTTAATGATTTTGGCTTTTTCTAAATTTTACATTGATTATTAAAGAAATAATTTTTGAAAGTTCTATAAGTAATATATAAAATGGTGATTAACATATTTTTCTTGGTGCTTCAAGATAATATATGGATATTCTCAATAATTTACGGCATCAAATTATATATAGTATATGTTATTTGTGAATATTTTCAGTTATTTCTGGTTTTTAAAGCATATAGTCCATATCATATTAAATGTTACATACATAATTATATTTTTAGTAATAATATGCGATCAATACCAATTCCTATAAGGTACGTGAACAATCTCTTATTATATTAAGTTTTCAATAATTAGCTACAAATATCAATCTAACTTTAAAGATAAGTTTTACAAATTTTAATTTATCTTTTTATAGTTTTGTGCTGATTTTTATTTATTTTTACATACGTGATTATTTATAAATATGTTTTTTAAAACTTTGTTTCTTTTTGAATATTTTTATTTTTGCTAATTTTTTGTTTAATTTCAAATATATAATTATTTTATATATCAAGTTAATTATCTTTAATAATATTTTTATTTACTTTATCAAATTAAGATGCTGACTTTTATATTATTATAATGATACTTTTAAATTCTATGTGAACACTTAAATAATATATATCCTCAATTTTGAAATCATATGTTATTTAGATTCATATGTAATGAAAAAGTGATTTAGATTTACATTGTCTTTATTATTTGAAATCCTTATATTTTTAAGATTATTTTTGTTACTTAATTTTAAGTTGATCTTCAAAACATTTATTTCTTATAATAAACTGATTCTTTTAATATTGATATTTTTTTTGAAAGAAATAGTTTCCATTTTGAAATCATATTTTGTTAGATTCATATGTAATGAAAAGTGCTTTAGATTCATATTGTTTTTATTATTTTAAAATCTTGTATTCTTTAAGATTTTTTTTGTTAGTTGATTTTATGTTGGTCTTTCAAAGGTTTACTTTATATATCAAATTGATTCCTTTAATAATTTTTCATTTTCACTAAATTGAATAGTAGTTTCCTTTTTATTTTGAAATAAACATTTTTTGAAAATCTTGAAATTTTTAAAATAATAATTAAAATGGTAATTTGACATATTTTGGTGCTTTAAAATAATATGTTGATATTCTCAATGTTTTATTGCATAAAATTACATATAGTACATATTTTTGTTGAATATTTTCAGGAGTATATAACCTAAATTTTGTAAATCATGTGTTTTAGATTTATATAGTTATAATTGTTTGAAAGTATTGCATTTTTAAATTAACTATTATATTTGTTTGTTATTTTTATGTTAATTTTTGAAACTTTATTTTATATAGTATAGATTTGTACATGATGTTTTTAACTTTGTAAGTTTAACTTATTTGATAATTATTTATATTTTATTTTGAAATAAAAAATTTCGTAATATTAACATTTTTAGAAATACCAAATTGAAAAACGATTTGGTATATTTTTGGTGCTTTAAAATAATATGTGAACATTCTCAATGATTTATAATATCAACTTATATATAGTATATGTTAGTTTGAATATTTTCAATAGTATATAACCTAAACTTTGAAAATCATGAGTTTAAATTTAGATTTATATTGTTATAGTTGTTTGAAAGTCTTGTATTTTTAAATTAATTATTCTTTTCGTTATTTATTTTTTAATTTTCAAAAAATATTAAACATTATGTTAACTTAATATGGTATTTATATTTTTGTAAATTTACCTTATTCGATATTGATTTATATTTTAGTTTGAAATAAACATTTTTTTGGTAATATTAACATTTTTAAAAATAGTAAACTTAAATAATAATTTGTTATACTACGATTGGTCGTTTAAATCCTACGTGGACGCTCTCGATGGCTTATAGCCTCAACTTTTATATAGTATAGATTGATGGTTTAAGTAAGTAATTCACATAGATAATGAGGGTTAAAAAGATGAAGGTTTACTTTTTACTTTATTTATTGCATGTTTGATATGTGAATCACAGTTTTACATATTTTAGTGATGTTTAAAAGGACAAAAATGAAACAGGAAAAAGAAAAAAATGCTAGAGAAAATAAAAATGATTAAAAATATAAAATAAATAATTATGATAACAATCTTTGTATAAATTTGTATTCCCTCCGTTTTATAATAGATAAAGTTTTAGTTTTTTGCACACATATTAAGAAATTATCTTTTCTAAACAAACAATCATTAAAATATAATTTAAAACTAATTTATTTAATTATAAACAAAAATAATAAAAATATAATTGGCTACACAAATGTTGATAAAGTTAAAGTTACATAAATATGTGAAAACATTATTTAATGTGAAAGAAAAACAATCACCTAAATCATCATCTATATCGAAACATAAAGAGTATATATAAGTATCTGTAATTATATATATATATATATATATATATGTTAGTAATTTTAAACAAAGGATTATCTCAAATTATTACTAAGAGAGAAAGGATAAGACTAATAATAATTTAATAAGACCTTTTGAAATATAACCAAACTAAAACATTTTATTTGCTTTACCTATTACATATATATATATGAAGTGTGTTGGGTATATCCTTTAAAAATATTTAAAAAAAACTTATTATTTTAACACATAATCAGGATTATACGTTAGCTTTTTTCTTGATAAAATTATCCAATAATATAAACGTAAGTTTTTAAATAAAAATAAAAGTAGTTTTTGTGGGCACGAACGTAAGCAGATCCAGAAAATATTTTTAATCGGGGACACTGTATTAGAAACAACAACAATAAAATTTGATGGGGGCATTTTTACAATTTTTTTCATTGAACTTATAATATTTGATAATTATAATATAATTAGGAAATTTACCCCTATAACCTAACAAAAAAAAAACACAAATTCACTAACTATCCAAAACCACACTCTCTCTCCTACTTTCTCTTCCTATCTCTCTCTACCCTCTTTCTATAAATCTAATTTTTCTTTTTTATTTGGTCATATGGCAAATAAGCCCTTCATAATTTAACTTAAACTACTAAAGAAAAAAAAATCAGTAGGGTGCACGTGACCCTGTAACGATGTACCTACGCCTGCTCTTGGGCACGAAAAATCTGTTAGAAAATGTATTATTTATTTTTCTTTTAAAATAAAATAATTTTATAATAGATGTAAGTTTTATTTCAACTTTATTCTAAGTGCTTTAAAAAAAACTTTATTCTAAATGAAAAATAGAGTATAACGTACAGAAAAATAATCTTATGTTTGAACGAATTAAATTCTTGAACCACAAAGAGAAAACATTGATATCTATCATACATTTATAAAATGGAATTTCACTAATATTTTGACACATGGATTTTTGAATTAGTAGATTAAATTGCAAAAAAAAAAAAAACAGATTGAAGTTTTTTTTTGCAAAAAACCCATAAATCAAGTATGTGTATATACTATATCTATCTTATTAAAACAAAAACATTGTTTTGGACATAATCTTTATTTTGTAAGTTTTTAAATTATATACATCTTTCAACTGTATAGTTAAACTTACATTAAATTACTAATATTCATTTCTTTATATTACTATTTATGTTTCCAAACAATATTCTTCTTTTTCTTTATACTACCATTCATGTTTTTTAGACAACACTATAATTAATCTTTTGTCCAAATAATATAAAATATTATATCTCATCTTTTTACAATTTTTAACAATTTTCTTTCAAATTATTTAGATAAATTAAATAATAGAAAAAAATTCAAATAATTTATAAAACAACGAAAATAAATAGAACTTATTTTACAGGTTTAAATACTACAAAAAATCAACAATAAATCAATTAAATTAACGAATTGTTTTATTTATATTTCCTAAATAATGGTTATATTATTGGGGTTTTTACCAAAACTAACCCACAACTTGATTTTAACCCCAAACCTATACCCAAACTTGAATCAAATGCAGAACTAACCTAAAAGCCTAGTGAAATTACAACTCAGCCCCTTGTGAACAAACAAAAAAAAAGAAGCCATTTTTACGAATATAGCCCCAGTAAGTCGTCTGTGATGTTGGAAGTCGTCTGGACGACTGAAGTTTAAGTCGTCTGGACGACTGAAGTTTAAGTCGTTTGATACCAGTTTATTTTAAAAATAATTTATAAATCTTGTAAAAAAATATTTTGATGCGTGAAAAATAAAAATCAGGTGATTATAAACAGTTTTAAGTGATATAAATTAAGATATGATAAAATTGATTTGTTTTGAAGATAGATGAGTGGAAGTATTGAATCATGATATTCTTTGGTTTAGGAGTTTGGCAAACATATGTTGTAGTATTGTATGTATTGTTAGGGTTAGATCTTGGAAAACTAAAATGTTTTTTTCAAATATTAGTTTTCACCTATATGTGTTTATTTCTGTGTATAGTAAACACTTTTCAAGTTTGATTTGATTTTATGAAGTGTTTAATTAGATAATTAAGTTTAGGGGTTATGTTTAGGGTGTGGACGACTTATATTTCAGTTGTCTGTTGAATAATTTACACGGACGACGTAATATTCAGTCGTCCACATCGTACTGAACCGTTAATTTACCAATGTACGTTTTAACCTAACCGGATCATTTACCGGACATATAAAAGCTATTTTTTCACTATTTCACAACTTTACGAAACCCTAGCGCCGATTCTCTCCAACGGCGATTTCGAAGGCGATAAGACGAAAACCCTACCGTGGTCGTGTTCCACCGTTATCTTCGCC
The DNA here is from genome assembly GCF_020379485.1 of Brassica napus. Lineage (NCBI taxonomy): Eukaryota > Viridiplantae > Streptophyta > Magnoliopsida > Brassicales > Brassicaceae > Brassica > Brassica napus. Next base: position 58,397,148 of record NC_063446.1, on the reverse strand, counting down.
GGTAATCTCTCCGATTACGACGAATCTCGTTTCTCCTTCATGCCGTAGAGTATTTTCGTAGTTTAAACTGACCGTCCGCTTCCTTTTTTTCATATCTGAAATCTCGTTTGCCAAACTCCGCCGCCGGTATGTTATTTCTCATGTATTAAGGCGTTTAGCCGCCGGAAAACCCTAAATATTTTAGTATTGATTACTCAGACGACTTCCAGGAAGTGAGAAGACTACTTGGACGACTTCCAGGAAGTCTTCTACGATGTCTTACTCTCTGGACGACTTACATGTAAGTCGTCTGAGTAGTCTTCTCACTTCATGGAAGCCGTCTGGAAGTCTTTGTCAGACGACTTTGTCGGAAGACTTCCAGACGACTTTACAGGAAGTCCAGACGACTTTACAGGAAGTTCAGACGACTTCCAGACGACTTTACAGGAAGTCCAGACGACTTTTAGGAAGTCCAGACGACTTTCAGACGACTTCCAGACGACTTCCAGACGACTAACAAGTAAGTCGTCCCAGAAGCCTTCCAGACGACTAACAAGTAAGTCGTCCAGAGAGTAAGACATCGTAGAAGACTTCCTGGAAGTCGTCCAAGTAGTCTTCTCACTTCCTGGAAGTCGTCTGAGTAGTCTTCTCACTTCATGGAAGCCGTCTGCAAGTCTTCTATAGCATTTAACATAGTGCGCAACCTATGTGTTTGAGATGGTTGTTTGTGATTATTTGCAGGCCTTAAAATGGATTTACCAGAACTCCCGCCGAGGATGTTTACATTAGGAGAAGAGCCCGATGCAATCAGGAGCATTTCGTATCATTCTGATGACACGAAGTTGTTTAAAGCTCTATGTGATTGTCTCATAGCTGACGAATATGAGGATCTGAAGGCGTCGAAGTTAGGAGTGTTCATCAAATTCAAGGAGCTTGACTTTGGTTGGACTTCAAGGCTGGTACATTTTTTGCTCTGTTTCCAGCTGGACATCAAGAAGAAGTTTGAGCTCTGGAGTCTTGTCGTTTCACAACCTGTGAGGTTTTCACTGATAGAGTTTGAACACCTCACTGGGCTGAACTGCGATTACATCAAGGACCTGGAAAATCCAAGGTGTGAGGTTACGTCGGAGATGGCTGCTTTCTGGGAGAAGATGCGTGTTGATATCGATACTGGGCCAAGTATTGAACAGATAACAGAAGCATTTTACAACTGCGACGAGTGGTCTCCGGACGATCGCATGCGGCTGGGATACCTTGCCATCTACGCAGGATACATCGAAGGGAAAAAGTTCTCATCCGCTACATCAGCTAGTCTTGCAAGGCTAGTGATGGATTTAGAAAAATTTGAGAATTATCCATGGGGGAGAGTGGCGTTTAAGGTGCTGATGGATTCTCTGAAGGCAAAAGACTTGACGCAAACTGGTTACACTGTTGATGGGTTCATACAAGTGCTCCAAGTGTGGGCGTACTATGCTATGCCAGAATTGGGTGCTAATTATGGGTCTCCCATACCAAACAGACCGTCTCCACTGTTGCTGGCTTACAGGGGTGGCAAAAGACAACGCAAATGTTTTAAGGCTGCTATCAATAAACAGGTACTTAACTTCACTCCTAAGACTTCTCAGACGACTTAAAGTTAAGTCGTGTGGATCGTCTTCCAACAAAAGACCACTCAGACGACTTACTTTTAAGTCGTCTGAGTGGTCTTTTTGTTGGAAGACTTCCAGACGACCTAACTTTAAGTCGTCTGAGAACAAAATACTTCTCAGACGACTTAACTTTAAGTAGTCTGAGAACAAAATTCTTCTCAGACGACTTAACTAAGTTTATATCTTTTATTTATTGCAGACTATCGTGAAGAACTTCGTTCAGAAGGATTTTGATGAAATGTTTCCAAAATGGGACGGAGACGTAGATGACCCTGCCGCGGATAACATAATTAAAGTCATGTTTAATGATCCTGGATGGGAGTGGACCATGGAATGCTGGCCAGTCACCGGTACTCGCAAGATTGTGAAGATGGAAGTGAGTCCAGTGAATAATGAAGTGAGTCCCGTGAAGTCAGAGAGTGTTGTGAAGGAAGAAAGTAGCAGACCTCGGAAGAAAGCTCGTAAAGGGTCTTCTGTTTCTGCTGAGACACCTGCGGCGGGTAGTGAAGGGATGACGCATCAGCAGATTGAAAAGTCCTTGAAGGACATATCTGATGCCATTAATCTTGGCTTTGGGACGTGCCTTAAGGAGCTCAAGTTACTGGCGGATAGGATGGTAGCTGTGGAGAAGAAGGTGGGAATCACCAACAGAGGGGGTTCATCTGATGATCGTCAACTTACAACCACTTCAAATCCACCAAAACCTGCTGACGAACCCGGGGTTAGTACCAAAACCTCTCCCAAAATTGCAGAGAAGAGAGTCACTAGGCAAAGTGTTAGGAAGAGTCAGGACTGATGTGCTTTGTTTCTAGTGTGCTTTGATGAACCACTGTATGCCTTGATTCTGAACATGTGTGCTTTGTTTCTAGTGTGAATTTGATCTTTGCTGTAAGGGCTTTTGTTAATAGTTTTTAAACACTGTGAACTCGAAATTTCAGAGTGAAAGTGTGAATGGGGCGAAAGCAGGACGGAAAAAAGCCAAAGAACCGAGTCTTACTACAGAACCGAGTTCCTCGAGAGAGCTCTGTCTTGTGAGTCCTGCAGCCGACTTACCGAGTGATGATCCTAGCCTTCTTATATTGGACAAACAAGTTCCCACCGCTTCAGATTTACTCGTTGAAGAAGCTAGAAGGCAGACAAAGAAGGAGACTACTTTGGTGAATCTCCGTAAAAAAGTGTGCGAGAAAGGAAGCTTGCTCCCACACAGCAAACTCCTTTTAAGGGAAACAACACTGCCAAACAGATCATTCCAAACAAACAGGTTGGCGGAGGCTATGATCCTTTTGCACCCTATGACAAGATGAAGTCGAAGGAGCTCACTGCTTGGGTGCAAAAAGATCCGTAAGTTGCTGTTAAAAATATGCTTATTTATATTTGATTAAAAAAAGCTTCCATTTGATTATTTACATTTTGTGTTTGCAGTTCTTATAGACTGCCTCTGGAAAAAAAACCACGTAGATGTCCAAGTCGATTTTATCAGGTCCTCCGAACCCCCTTAGAATGGCTGACCGACCATGTAAGTCTTCTGGTAGTTATCTGGTACTTTTCTGATTTGTATAAGTCGTCTGTGAGTCGTCTGTGAGTCGTCTGTGAGTCGTCTATAAGTCGTCGGGTAGTTATCTTACGTAAGTCGTCTATAAGTTGTCTGTGAGTCGTCTGTAAGTTGTCTATAAGTCGTCTGGTAGTTATCTTACGTAAGTCGTGTGTAAGTTGTCTCTAAGTCGTCTCTAAGTCGTCTGTAAGTCGTCTGGTAGTTATCTTACGTAAGTCATCTGTAAGTCGTCTCTAAGTCTTCTCTAAGTCGTCTCTAATTCTTCTCTAAGTCTTCTGTTAGTCGTCTCTAAGTCGTCTGTAAGTTTTTTTGACTTGTATTGTTTTATATGCAGCAAATGGATGCTTTTATTAATTTACTGAGGCAACGGTACCAAAACCATCCAGAACATTTCAGGAGCGACAGAATGTGCTTTCTTGATCATATATTTTCTCGGCAGTGGAGGGCCTCCTACCCTGATTTTAAGAGCGACACTCCTGATGCCAACGGTTTAGGAAGAAGACTCCCTGGTGGGGCGTGGAATTATCATGCAGGCGTGATACCTTCTTTTTGCCAATCTAAGAAGGTTTGGGGGGTGGATGTGGATGATATCTATGCACCTGTGAACTTCAAGAACCAGCATTGGATTGCTATATGGATATCGATCCCTAAGAGGCACATCGTCGTCTGGGACAGCATTGTCTCTCATATTAGCCCTGAAGAACTCGATGAGGTAATGGAGCCTTTTGTCACAATGGTCCCTTATCTGCTTGTTGAGTGCGCGCTCTCTGACGAACAAAAGGTTCAATACACATTGGAGCCATACACATATGCGAGACAAACCGTTGGAGTACCTCAGTGCCGAGCTGGTGATTGTGGCCCCTTCACTCTGAAGTACATCGAATGTCATGCTCTTGGGATAGAATTTCCCAGCGCGTTTGACAAAAAACACGGGAAGACCATCAGGGAGAAGATGGCGCTGGATATATTTCGAGAGCTTCCTATGTGCCATGAATGGGAAAACCAAGACAATGATGAGAACCTGGCAACGTATGATTAGATATTGGATGTGTTATTGTGTGCTGTTGCGATTGTATTTGAACTTGATGCTTTTGTGTACTGTTGTTTGGTAGATTAGGGGATGTTAACAGGGTCAGGATAGGATGATGTTTTTTGTAACCTATCCTCATACCAAACTAGAATTCCGTAGGAAATTAGTTTGGTAGTGCAGTAACCTTTCGGAATATGTAATGTATAACTTGTCTTTTTTAAATTGCACTGTTGGAATTAGTTTGGACGATTTAACCTAGAAGGTCTACAAAGAAAAGTTCATAAAACATATAAATTCATAACATAGAGTCTACAGAGAAGTTCATAAAATATAGAAAATCATTGTGGACGATTACAGAGAAGTTCATAAAACATAGAAAATCATTGTCGACGATTACAGAGAAGTTCATAAAACATAGAAAATCATTGTGGACGACTTACTTAAAGGTCTTCTGGACGACTAACCAGAAGAAAATTCTAGTTAAGACGTTGGACGACTAACCAGAAGGTCTACTGGATGACTTACTTAAAGGTCTTCTGGACGACTAACCAAAAGGTCTTCTGGACGACTTTCTTAAAGGTCTTCTGGACGACTAACCAAAAAGTTTTCTGGACGACTTACTTAAAGGTCTTCCACGTCAGTTCTTACATTGTGGACGCTTATGGCCAGTTTCTTTGCAGACTGAGCACCTATAAACCCTGTGTTTCTTCCGGGGTTTGCGTCCTCTCATCCTGGATAGCTCCAACCAAGATTGCCATCTTGATTTCTTCTGTCTCCCCGGACCACGCTTTACTTCCGGAGGAAAGCATGTGCGTGCCTCAACAAGTTGTCCAACACAAGGATATATATTCTCTGAGTATCCAGCAAACAAAGTATCCTTTGAGTAGACCGGCCACACAAGTGTGGAGATATGCACACCAGCTGCTGTTCCAGCTGCTATAGCATGAGAGCAAGGTATTTTCTCGACTTGATAGACACCACAATCACACTTTTGAAGTTCCAGATCAACATTACAGTCCCTATTGCCACCTTTCACAAAGAACTTCCATCCATCAATTTGTTGGACTCTCAGAGTATACGCGTTCTCCTCTCGGACAGCAAGCAAGTGTTCAACACCCCGACTATGTTGAGTTGTAAGACTCAAAGCATCTCCTCTCCTTTTCCAGTACCACCTTCCTAGCTTCTCCCTTATGAACTCCAGCAGGAACTGAATAGGAAATCCTCTTGCTCGCTTCAGTGCGGAGTTAATTGATTCAGCGATATTGCTCGTTTTTAAGTTGTACCTGTCTCCCTGACAATGAACCCTAGACCATAGGGTCACATCGGCTTCCTCCAGATAATCAGCAAGATCCGGATTTGCACTCCGTATCTCATCCATGTACCGATCAAAATCGTAAAGTGTATGAGCATAAGCAGCACCTTTCACCAAGTACAAGAGATGCTTCCCTTTATACTTTTTGACAATATTCTCTTGAAGGTGATAATAACATATTCCTCGGGTTGCCCAAGGAAACACCTTTTCACACGCATTTATAATGGAGGCGTGCCTGTCGGAGACTATCACCAGAGGATACTCATCAGATACACAGCTCGCCAATTTTGTGAAAAACCATTCCCAAGATTCATCATTCTCACCATCTACGATCCCAAAAGCCAATGGATATATCTGAAAATTACCGTCTTGTGCGGCTGCAACCAACATAGTACCCCCATACTTCCCACTTAGGTGAGTCCCATCTACCACAATGACCCTTCTCTGATACTTAAATCCTCTGATCGAAGCTCCAAAAGCAAGAAATAGATACTTAAATCTATTCAGAGAATCAAGTTCTATAGCTGTGATAGAACCCGGATTTGCTGCCTTGATTTGCTCCAAATATGAAGGCAGTCGCTCATACCCGTCTTCCGCTGATCCTCTCACCATTTCTTGCGCATATAACAATGCTCTGTATGAAGTGGTGTAATCAAGTGTCATGCCAAACATGTTCTTCATTGCATCTTTGATATGCTGCGGATTCAACCCATCAATGATTCCCACTCGATCTATGAAAAGTCGACCAATGTACTTCGGAGTACAACGTTTCCGCTGAGCGATTCTGTCTGGGATGGAACATGTATGAGTTGCCAAATACTTGGTTACCCAAAACGTTTTAGTCCCATGTTTCACACTTGCTCGGACCTTCCATTGACAACCACTAACACGACATGTTGCCACAAACAGAGTTTTCGTTGACTTGAATATTCTGAAGGAGAACCTACGCCTCACCGCTGTCAACCGCAACTCTGAAAGCAGTGCATCCTTACTAGCAAAACTCTGGTTGACATAGATTCTGTCTGCAGATGATCCTTCTCCTTCACAACCATATGCCCCTTTGTAATCATCAAAACAGATTTCATCATCTTCTTCCTCATCCTCATCTTTAACCTTTCCATACTCACTATAATCCTCAGCATCAGCGACAACAGGGATGTCAGCATCCTCCTCCCCATCATGATCCTCAGCTTCATCCCCCTCTTCAGCTTCATGCCCCTCCTCAGCTTCATCCCCCTCCTCAGCTTCATCCCCCTCTTCATCTTCATCGCTCACATCAGCTTCATCCCCCTCCTCAGCTTCATCCCCCTCCTCAGCTTCATCCCTTTCCTCTGAAACCGTTCTCATCTTGCTAAAGCTTGATACACAAAGACGTACTTCATGCGTTTTAGTTATCTCGAGCAAGTTCCGAACTTGTCTATCACTTGTAACATGAATAGGAGGAAGGTCTGGAGCCATCTGTTGTAATGAGTAGGTTAGCTCCACAGACTCTGTGTTCATGTCCAGGTTATAATCTTCTTGAGCCATTGCAACAAGATCAGCATGTGTCGAACCTTCATTCAAAAATAACATTCTCGCTCCTTTGAAATGATCAACCACAAAATTCCAACATCCATCTTTCAACAACCATTCTCCATACACTGCATGTAACTGACGCATCATCTGAAAAAGTCAAAATAAAACACATTAGCAAACTTAGAACAAAGAAAACAAAAGTTTATTAAAGATCAAAGCGGACGACTTCAATCTAAGTAGTCCAGACGACTAAAATATATGTCTTCTGGTCAACGCAGAGGTTATTTTTGCAATTGACTTTGAAATCTGTTATTTCGGACGACTGAAAAATAAGTCGTCTACTTTTGTTTGGCTAAAAAAAAAACTCCAAAAAAGCTAGACGACTTACATTTCAGTCGTCATAGGTTAGTTTTGCATTTGACTGGATAATTTCAGAAGTTTGACTTCCCCAAACGACTTACATTTCAGTCGTCTGGCAAAAATTAAAATAACAATATTTTTTTAAAAGTAGACGACTTACAGTTAAGTCGTCATAGGTTAGTTTTGCAATTGAAAAAAAAACTTCAAAATTTAATTATACACAGACGACTTATAATTCAGTCGTCCAGGATTTTTTTTCCGAGATTCTGGTCAAACCTCGTAAATCCTGGACGACTTACATTTCAGTCGTCTCGTGGACGACTGAATTATAAGTCGTCTGTATATAATTAAATCTTGAAGTTTTTTTTTTTCAATTGCAAAACTAACCTATGACGACTCAACTGTAAGTCGTCTACTTTTAAAAAAATATTGTTATTTTAATTTTTGCCAGACGACTGAAATGTAAGTCGTCTAGGGAAGTCAAACTTTTGAAATTATCCAGTCAAATGCAAAACTAACCTATGACGACTGAAATGTAAGTCGTCTAGGTTCTTTGAAAATTTTTTTGAAACCAAACAAAAACAGACGACTTAACTTTCAGTCGTCTCAGGTTACAGATTTCAAAGTCAATTGCAAAAATAACCTCTGCGTTGACCAGACGACTTCCAGGTAAGTTGTCTACAGCCAGACGACTCCCCAAGTAAGTCGTCTGACGAACAGATCTGGAAAAAAACTTGATGTCATACCTTAAATTGGTGAGATAAGTTCCTTAGCATACATAAGGCTTCTCCAAGCACACAAAATCACAAACGAAAGTAACCCACCCAGAATCGTTAGCTTTTATGACTCTATGAACCATAAAAAATTTAGAATCAAAATCTTGGGTTTTTTTAGCTCATTGTGGAGAGAAAGTGAGAGATATGTTGTGTTTAGTTCACAAGAATGGAAAAAAAAGAAGGGTAAATCGATTTTGGGAGCATTAAGAGCTTCAAATTAGTTGTTCATGGTGGTTGTGGTATTGATGACAATGGCAATCTTGTAATTACTTGAAGATGATGAGGGTGAGAGAGTAAAAATGTCATTTTCGAAAAAAAAAGAAAAAAAAAATTGATGGCATTTTCGTAAATTATATGAACTTGTGGGGTGAATAGGGCAAAACCAATTTTCAAAAAAAAAGGAGGTTAGTTTTGTGTTTGACTTTAAGTTATAGGTCAATTCTGCAAAAAACCCTATATTATTTAGGTAACATAATAACTCAATAATATCCATACCATAAAAAATATATAAATTTATACATTGAACAATAAATATAATAACAAAAATAGTTATTAAAAATGTTTAAAATATATGTTATCTAAAGAAAAATACTTAACACTAATTGTTAACAACAAATTTAAACCGATTATAATTAATAAGCTATATAAAAAAGATTAATATGTTCAAGACATATTTATAGTTCTTAATTATTTGATATCTATCATTTTCTCTATCAAAATTTAGTAGAAAAATCATAATTTCATAAAATTGTAAAACAATAAACTTTAAAAATTGGATTAAAAAGTGACAAATTATGAAACTATAATAATTTAAATCAAATCAAATTATATATCAGTCATCCATCGGTTCAATATGTTAGTCTCGAGTTTTAGTGATTTCTTTAATATGAATATTTTTAAAAATCTAAATCGAATTATCGAATCACCGAATTAATCGACTTGACCGCGGGTTCGGATCGAATTTAAAAACACTGATTTAAATGCAAAAATATTTTACACACAAAAAATTCTTACAAATTAACAAAATATTTATTAAGTTATTTGTAGAATTTGTTATCATAAAATATTATGCGCTTTCAAAGCGTGGATAAAAATCTAGTATAATGTTATGCTACATTTAATACGTCGGACTACACTATATGGTTAAATTTAGTGTAACTAAAATCTTCTCAGACAAAAATAAAAAAATTCTCGGACAGGGAAAAAAGAGAATTGAAAACGAATCAAATCCATAATTAAAATATATATTCCCCGTTTTTTTTTTTTTTTTTTTTTTTTGCTAAAAAAATATATTTTCCCCGTTGCCTACTATATATACACAAACATTCTCTCTTCACTCCCATAGTCTCTTGTCTTAAGAAGTTCGAGTGACCGGAGAAAAAAAGACTTCGCCGGCGAAATGGACGAATCATGGCGTAAGAAGATGGGTTTAAACGTTGATTCATTCTTCTCCGTTGCTCGACGATCCATGGACGCTCGAATCGACGCGGAAGATTTCGCCGACGTCTTCGGCGGTCCGCCGCGTAGCGTCCTCACCCGAAAATTCTCCGGCGACTTCTCCCGTTCCGACTGTTTCTACGACGAGGTTTTCCTGTCCCCTGGAATTTCCTCCGGCGGCTCACTTCCGTCTTCTAAATCTCACGGCAGAAACTTAACGGCGTTTAGGATCCCCTCCGGCGTAGATGAATTTTACGACGGCATCTTCGGCGGTCGCGGTGGGGCGGCTAAGAAGCAAAGCACGCCGGCGATTCCGAAATCTAGGTCGAATTCCTCGTCGGTGCTCACGTCCGAGGAGGTGAGTCCTCACTATCCGCCACCGGCGGCGACGTCCGGCGATGACGCGGGGTTTTCTTCTTTTACTTCTAGACTCAGGTAGAAAAAAATACTATTCTACCATCCACTTCTGTTTAGTTTCTGAGGATAGCTCCGTAATTTCGGCATGCTCTGTTTCTTTTTTTGTTAGACCGTTAAACGTCCCGTCGAGAAGTCATAAGCGGGAATCTAAGAAACAGAGTTTCCCGGTGTTTCCAACATCCGGAGATTCGTTCTCCGGCCACGAAAGATCAGATTTTTACTACAGAAAACCATACTTCAGCTTATCGAGAAGATCCTCGCCGGAGACCATGGGCTTAGATCCTAGCTCCTTCAGGAGAATTGATGATTTCGGACCGAGTTCTCCGGCGTCTTCCCCTGTTTCTTCTTTCGTCTACGAAGAAGAAGACACTGAGACGAAACAGAGGACGAAAGGAGACTGTAACGTCGAGGAGGTAGAAGAAGAAGAAGACGAGATGAGCTCTTACGTGATTGAAATAAACTCAGATCGTTTTGATCGAGGAAACTCGGATTCGAACGACATGGATGAAGCAATAGCTTGGGCTAAAGAGAGATCTCAACGGCCAGAAGCAAAGCAAGCCCAAGAAGAAGACTTAATGGATTCAAGAAGTGAAGAAGCCAAATCAGAAGAAGAGGTTGGTTAGTTGTAATTTAAAAAAAAAATCCGACAAAACCAGTAACTTAATGTTCTCAGTTAAGTAAGAATCTGATCATGTGAGAGTTGAATGATTGCAGATGGAGATGGAGATGAAAGATGAAGAGATAAGAATCTGGTTAACCGGAAAAGAGACCAACATTAGACTCCTCCTCTCAACTCTACATCATGTAAGTCAGAGTTTTAATTGGTTAATTTGTCTCAGACCAAGTAAACCGGTCACTGATTCTAACCAAACCGGGAATTTTTCATTCAGGTTCTATGGTCAGATAGCAACTGGCACGAGATTCCTTTGGAAAATCTTCGAGATGGATCACAAGTTAAGAAAGCTTACCAAAAAGCTCGGCTTTGTTTACATCCAGATAAACTTCAACAGAGAGGAGGAACTTCACCTGTTCAGAAGTCGGTCGCGAGCAGAGTATTCTCCATTCTTCAGGTAACTTAAACCGAGCAAGAACCGAGATTGGTTCAACTTGTAAGCTTTGGTTCTTGTTATGGTCACTCACTCTTAGCTGACATTTTGGAATGGTAGGAAGCATGGGCTGTGTACGTAACAAATGAAGGACTCTCAAGCTAAACCGGAATTCATAAATCATTTTCTGGTTTCTCTTAAACCGGAAATGTTGGTTTAAAATGTAAGAAGAATAAGAAGAGGAAAAGCAGAGTTTGTATCTTTTATGATTGTAAAATTCATGAACACTCCCATGTGTTGCATATGTGGCTTCCACTGTCAGTGTTCTTATATATACAGAAAATAACAAAATGCTTGAAAACTACATTTTTTGTCAACGTTTGAAAACTACATTAAAGATCAAATTAATGCGCGAAACGAATAGAACCTCGATAAGAAAAAAACGGTTGTAATTGTTAATCGTTTTAATTTCTTATATACTAAAGCACAAGCCACTCAACCAATCATTTTTTTTTTGACATTTAGTTTATATCTAAAAATAATTAAATAACAAAAACAAAGCTCTCTAATTTTTTTTACGATAAAATTTTAAAACCCTAAATTTTTGTCAAGCACACGATTCAAACTGGTTAAACTTTCAATAAATCAATTCTCTCTCTCTCTCTCTCTCTCTCTCTCTCTCTCTCTCTCTCTCTCTCTCTCTCCATAGTTTCTCATTTTTAATCATTTTCAGGTTTCGAGTTGGCAAAAGAATCGGTATAGGTTTGTAGCTACTTTTATCCAGATTAAATTTTCTAAAGCATTGTCAAAGTAATAATCAGTATCGCAAATTTTATTATATAATTTCTTTTTGGGGTAGATTATCCCTTTTTCTTTCTTTGACAAACAAAACAAAAGATGAACTATTAACAAATTTGTTTTCTTTTCAGTGGCTTATCCTTAGGAAAACAGATTTGGTTGGGAATATAGATTTAAGATATCAGATCTATAATTCGATTTAAAATATGAATGTAAGTATTTTAACACTTTTCTTTCAGGTAACCATTGAACATATTTTTTGAAAGCGAGAAATTTTGGTTTATTATGGTTATAGGACAAAAGAAAAACTAGACGATCATCTTACCACTGAGAAACGTGAAAATGGCATATAGGTGCTCATGTGGGAATGAGATTAAGGCCAATTGCTAATAGATGTATATTAGTTAGTTAATTATAACCGCAAGTTGTTACAGTTTTTCCAAAAAAATACAAATTGTTACGGATTCCTAGATACATTATCCATCACTTATGGCTTTATTTAGACACGACACAAGTATCACTAACACTCGGGAACAATATATACGCAGACAATCTAATTTATTGATAAAATGTATTTTCATATGTAACTCTTTCAAACCCTACATTTCTGGAAAATAAATATGGCAATTTGTAGCATTGATCAGTTGCAGAACTTTGATTTAAAAATAAAAATAAAATGACTTCTCATGTTTGGATGATAATAAATCCAATCATTTGTTGTTTCCTATGTGATATCTTGTATAATTACATGATTGTAGCCATTAATTCTTGTACATTTTGATCATAAAGATTAAGAATTAAACATTTTTAGAGTCCATATTGCATTCATTGTCCTTATTAGGTGTTGGAGTGTGTCATGGAGTGATTTGAGATGTTTGGAAGCATTGTGATCCAAAAAGGGGTGAAAGATGAGCATGGATGGAGGCCTTAGAGAAATTTTATGTTGCTAAGATTTTGTGGAAATACAGAAAATTGAGTTAGCTTTCTAGTGGAAGTGGTTTCAAGTCATTTGGAGATGTAATGAAGGAGTTATGATCAATTTACTAGAGGCATATCCATCATGGTCGAGCATCGCAGAGTGACTTTCCAGAGCGACACCATAAGGTAGCTCCCAACCCAGAGCGACCTCCAGAGCGACCCACCTACGTCACTCGCCTTTTCATCACTTTGGAGGAAAAAAAATAGGCCTGGAGCGACCTCTTAGAGCGACCACCTGAGGTCGCTCCCAAACCAGAGCGACTTCCCGGAACGACACCACGAAGTCTCTGCGCGTCATTTACTCAGTCAAAACTTATGATTTTCCAGGGACCTTTTGGTCATTTGTCTTAACGTTTTACACTTTCTAAACCTAAGTTTAAGTACTTTTTGTAAAAGGGAGGAAGAGATCTTCTTTTATCTTGGAGAAAAACCACCAAAAACCTCTTGAAAAAGTTCATCTCTTTGATTCATTTGATCATATGTTATCCTGTTGATTTCTAATCTATTATCTGTATTTCTCTACATGATTAATCTGAAATCCAATATGGGTTTAAGAGGAATCATGAAGAGAGGGTGAGTAATCCACTCTTGAATTCATGGGTTAGGGAGATTAAGGGTGATTAGGCTAGATCTAGGATGGTATAGTGTAGATCCTTCTTATTCCTTGCTAGTAGAGTATTCATAATGCATCTTCTGAGTTGGTCTCTCAAAAGTTGATCTTTAGGCATTTCCCACCCACAAGGTGTTTGATGAAATGCCTGAGACAACTCTCCTAAGCTTTTAACATACTTTACCAAAGACATTCGTTGTTAAAGGTTTTAAGATAGCCAATAGACTTGTTAGTAATGATTGCTTTCATATTATTCAACCAAAGACATTTGATGTTTTAAATATGTTAGTAAATGAACATTCATCTAGACATAGAGTTTGTTTAAGATTGTGTCTAAACTTAAGGTTGATATTTTTGATTGATCATTTGTCATCCTTAGTTTGAAACTTGATCACCCAAGGTCTAATTCCTATACCCATGAGTTCTCTTTTATCATAACCAAAGAAAGTCACTTCTTTTATTGTTTTATTGTTCTGTTATTGCATTCTATTATTAGTAGTAGTTTAAAACCATCCAAATTATCGGTTGCACTTAGATTAAGTACGTACTTGCATTTTCGGTGCTTTGAATCCCTTAGAATTGGTTCGACAATCTTTTATACTACATCATTTGTCTTAGGAGACTTGAAAACTCCTAACATCAAATTGGCGCCGTTGCCAAATTTTGAGTAGATTTCAACATTGAGATTTAGTCACTTGCTTGAGACTAAGTCATTTTTATTTTCTTTTGTTACTGATTCTCCTTCTTCACCTCCCTTTAACTTTCAGGTGTATGAACTTGAGGAGCAGGGGTCCATCAAACCTAGTTCCAAGAGTCGCAGACATCAGAGCTTTAGAGAGAGAGTGTGCTAGAGCGAGAAGAGAAGAAGAGAAACAGGCTCACTTGCAAAGATTGGATATTGATATGGCAGATCAACCGCAAGGGCTAGAACACCCACAATGAGCAGCTCGACCCATTGGCACTTATGACCGCCCTAACATTCATGGTCATAGAATGGGAATCCGAGCACCGGCCGTGGCAGCTAACAACTTTGAGATCAAATCAGGACTCCTCAACGTGATCGAGAACAACAAGTATCATGGCTTGGCTTTAGATGACCCTTTTGATCACTTGGACATGTTCGACAGCTACTGTGGGTTGTCAAAAACCAATGGTGTGTCAGAGGACGCCTTAAAGCTCAAGTTATTCCCTTTCTCTTTGGGGGATAAGGCACGTCAGTGGGAGAAGTCTCTACCCAGTGACTCTATCACCACCTGCGATGACTGCAAGAAAGCATTTTTGGAGAAGTTCTTCTCTACTTCAAGAACTGCTAAGCTGAGAAATGAGATTTCCAGCTTTCAACAGAAGAACTTGGAAGGATTCAGTGAAGCCTGGGAGAGATTCAAGGGCTACCAAGCTCAATGCCCACACCATGGTTTCTCTAAGGAAAGCTTGCTGAGCACATTCTACAGGGGTGCTCTCCCTAAGTACAGAGCCAGATTAGATACAGCTAGCAATGGGTTCTTCTTGGGAAGAACTGAGGAAGATGCAGAGGAGCTGGTTGACAACATGGTAAAGAGTGACGCAGTCTACAGTGGAGACCACGACAGAGGCAGTAGAACAGATGACAAGTAAACGAGGAAGGAGTTAAAGGCTCTACAGGATAATATAGACATACTCATTGCTGATAAATCCACCCAAGAGCAGCTGAACTTTGTTGGTAACCCAAACCAAGAGACACCAACTGTTGTCAATGAGGTTGAGGGTTTGGAAGGTCAAGAAGAGCTGTGTTTCATCAACAACAATGGAAGTTGGTACAAGAAAGAGCCCAACTTTCAGTACAATAACTACCAACATAAATCCTATCCTAACAACCAACAGAGTGGTTATCAGCCTAGGAACAACCAGCAAGGCAACTATCAGCCTCAGCAAAACCCTCCTCCTGGTTTCTCCAACAAAGGGAACCAGTCTTCTCAACAACAAGCTAATCCTTCTACCTCTACTCCTTAGGAAAGCAGCACTGATGTTCTACTGAAACAGATCTTGGAGTCTCAGACTAGAAGTGAGAAGTAGGTTGGATATGAGTTGAAGAACCTTCACTCCAAGATTGATGGAAGTTACAATGAGCTCAACAACAAGTTCAGGGCTTTGGAAAACCAGTTTGCTTCCATGACCACTCACCAGAATCGCCAGCAAGGGTCTCTACCTGGAAAATCTAAGCAAAATCCCAAGGAGTATTGCAATGTTGTCCTCTTTACTACTTCTTCAGGGATTGAATTGAGTAACCACAAGAAAGAGGTAGATGAAATTGAAAGATTGGTGTTTGGAACTGAGATTGAACAGGTTGAGCATCTGATTGTAGCAACAGCTGAGGCAAAGATTGTGGAGGAAGCTGACAAAATGGTTGAAGCAAAGATTTTGAAGGGAGATGAACCCAGGGCTGAGAAACCAGTTGCGAAGAGAGCTGACCAGAAGCTGAAAGAGGTCAAGCTGGAGGACACCACTGAGGTTGAGCAGTCACCCTATGACAAGCTCCCATTTCCACAAAGGGTCCTCACCAAAGCTCAGAAGAAGGTGATTTCCAAGTTCGGAAAATACCTAAGTGATATTGGACTTAAGCTTCCAGCGATTTCGGGTATGCGTGAGGCTCATGTCCAAATGATGCTCATCAAGAACATTGTAGACCACCAAGCAGAAGTAGCAGAGCTTCTCAACATCTCAACTTTGAAACTTGATCCACCAGTCACACCAAAGTCTCTCCATAAACTAGAATCCCAAGGGAAGTTCACCTTGTCTTGCTCCCTTGGTAAGCTCACCTTTGATGATGCCCTTGTTGATTCTGGTGCAAGTGTGAATGTGATCTCAATGGAGATGGTGAAGAGTCTTGAGATTGAACACATGGAGCCAGATACTTCCTCTCTCACGTTTGGGGATTTCTCTTCTACTACCCCTATTGGTCTCATAAAGGACTTCCCTTTGAAGATTGGATCTTGCACCATCCCTATAGACCTCACTGTCTTGAAGATGGCAACTGAAAAGAGAGTTCCATTGATCCTGGGCACACCATTCCTTACTACTGTGGGTGCTTGCATCAATTTTGCCAACAAGAAGGTCACACTCCTCAATGTGAACAAAGCTGTCTCTTACCCAATTCAGTCTCCACTGGATGTTGAGTATTGTGGAACCATCACTTGTGGAGACCCCTCCATTGAGAAGATCAAGGATGCAGTGGTTGTTAGTAAGAAAGAAAGTCTTGATGGAGAGTCCTCTAAAGAGATATGTGATGAGCACTTGAAAAGTGCTAAAAAGAAGGAGGTGAGTCGAGCCACAAAGGCTGCTTATGACAAGAAGGCCACAAGGACTCATCAACTCCAAGATGATCCAACCAAGCTTCAAGAGCGTCTCTCTCTCAGGTCCTCACCATCACTCTTGAAGGTGGGAAGGATCCTCCTTCTCCACTTTCCATTTGAGGTACCACTCCACCACCTTTCCATTGTATATACCAGTTTTTCTTTGCATTTATCTCACTTTTAGGTATCTCTTTCAACCTACTAACACAGAGTGTGTGAACTAAGTTTGGGGGAGGTACCAAGTATTTGATCATGTTTTCTTTGATGATTTTGAGTCTCATGCATTGCATTGTACATACATATTTGCATAGAAAAACCAAAAAAAATTAACTAAAAAAAAGAATTTTTGAAAAACACAAAAAGAAGCATGTAGTTGCATCTTGCATCCTTAGGATTGAGTCTAGAAATATGCATATAGGTTGCATTCACTTGCATAGGGAACAATGATTAAAAATGCCTTAAGGTACTTGTCTGGAATCCATCTCTTGTAAAAGCTTGCATGTTTCGAGCCTTGAAAACTCTTCTTGAAACCTGTTTGCTTGCTTGATATTGGCATTGTTCTTGAAACCAACTCCAAGCTGAACTTGAGCTAAATGAACTTAATCTCTCTTGCACATGGGCACTTGCATACTTAGTCATGGATTTCATACACATTTGGGTTATCTTATTTCATTGCACCACTCTCTGTTAACCCAAATGACACTCCCATGCCCTTGAACCCTTACCATTCCTTGAAACCAACTTTGATTTGTTTGAGTGAGGCCTTTTATGAAAGCTAGTCATGTGCAAAATCTTGAGAGTATCAGGAGCGACAATGGTTTGTTCTTATCTTTAGCTAGCACTAGGACCTCATTTGAGCTGACACTTAGGATGGTTGTTGGGTTTGTGAGCTTGATTTTGATCTTGGGATTGGGATATGAGAGGAAAGTGAAAGAAATGAACCAAAAGAGTGAGAAAAAGAAAGAAAACCACTAGGGATATATATATATAAAAAAAGCTCTAGAGTTTATAAGTAGAATCCCCTTTAGAATCAAAAGAAAAGAAACATGAAAAGAGTGGGGAAAAAAAAGAAAAAGAAGAGCTTAGTGAATAAGAAAAGAAAGAATTCCTAGTTGGTTAAGATAAGTGAAAGAAAAGTGTTCATTGGGTGAGAGATGAGAGTGTGGTCTTTGGGGTGTTTGGGATGAAAAATGGTTGAGATTACCACCAAGAAAAGGGATAGAGTTTAAAGATCTTTAGGAAAGGGGTAGAATGATGAGAACAAATCATTGTATGCATGAATTGCTCATTTTCTTAGATAAATTTTGCATAATGTTCTTGCTCCTATTTTTGAGTGTGAGTCACCACAAAATATGCATTTGAAAACCCTTTGCTTCACATTAGACCAATTTCACTCACCAAGCCAAATGATTGAGATCATGTGCCCATTTGTAAAGATTCACCTTGTGTGTGTGCGTGTGAATAATTGTGAGAGTTGGTTGAAGGTATTTGTTGCTTGATGAGCATTGCGACCTGTACAAAGGCATAAGAGTATTGATAGGCCTAGAGAAGCTATAGTATAACAAGAAGTGTTTGGCTATGAGCTCCCACATTCAAACCTCTCATCCCTATGAGTTCTTGAAAGTTCACTTGAGGACAAGTAAAGAACAAGTTTGGGAGAGTTGATATCTTGTATAATTACATGATTTTAGCCATTAATTCTTGTACATTTTGATCATATAGATTAATAATTAGGCATCTTTAGAGTCCATATTGCATTCATTGTCCTTATTAGGTGTTGGAGTGTGCCATGGAGTCATTTGAGATGTTTGGGAGCATTGTGATCCAAAAAGGAGTGAAAGATGAGCATGGATGGAGGCTTTAGAGAAATATTCTGTTGCTAAGATTTTGTGGAAACACAGTAAATTGAGTTAGCTTTCTAGTGGAAGTGGTTTCAAGTCATTTGGAGATGTAATGAAGGAGTTATGATCAATTTACTAGAGGCATATCCATCATGGTCGAGCATTGCAGAGTGACCTTCCAGAGCGACACCATAAGGTAGCTCCCAACCCAGAGCGACCTCCAGAGCGACCCACCTACGTCACTCGCCTTTTCATCACTTTGGAGGAAAAAAAATAGGCCTGGAGCGACCTCTTAGAGCGACCACCTGAGGTCGCTCCTAAGCCAGAGCGACTTCCCGGAGCGACACCACGAAGTCTCTGCGCGTCATTTACTCAGTCAAAACTTATGATTTTCCAGGGACCTTTTGGTCATTTGTCTTGACGTTTTACACTTTCTAAACCTAAGTTTAAGTACTTTTTGTAAAAGGAGGAAGAGATCTTCTTTTATCTTGGAGAAAAACCACCAAAAACCTCTTGAAAAAGTTCATCTCTTTGATTCATTTGATCATATGTTATCCTGTTGATTTCTAATCTATTATGGCCGTGTTCGTTTACATGTCGCGCGACCTGCGACATGCGGCCTGCGACTGATCGCAGGTCGCAGGTTGTTGTTCGTTTTGCTGTCGCGTAACATGCGACCTGCGATTGGTCGCAAGTCGCAGGTTGTTGTTCGTTTTGATGTCGCGCGACTGATCGCGCGACCAGTCGCGGGTTCCCATTTAAGTCGCTCGAAAAAACAGCGACTAAAAATTAAGAAAATTTTGATCGCGCGACTGGTCGCAAGTCGCAGATTGCTGGTCGCGCGACACGTAAACGAACATAGTTTTAGTCACAGGTCGCATGTTTAGTCGCAGGTCGCAAGTCGCAAGTCGCGCGATACATAAACGAACGTAATCTTAGTCGCAGATCGCAGGTCGCGCGACACGTAAACGAACATGGCCTATATGTATTTCTCTACATGATTAATCTGAAATCCAATATAGATTTAAGAGGAATCATGAAGAGTAATGAGTAATCCACTCTTGAATTCATGGGTTAGGGAGATTAAGGGTGATTAGGCTAGATCTAGGATGGTATAGTGTAGATCCTTCTTATTCTTTGCTAGTAGAGTATTCATAATGCATCTTCTGAGTTGGCCTCTCAAAAGTTGATCTTTAGGCATTTCCCACCCACAAGGTGTTTGATGAAATGCCTGAGACAACTCTCCTAAGCTTTTAACATACTTTACCAAAGACATTCGTTGTTAAAGGTGTTAATATAGCCAATATACTTGTTAGTAATGATTGCTTTCATATTATTCAACCAAAGACATTTGATGTTTTAAATATATTAGTAAATGAACATTCATCTAGACATAGAGTTTGTTTAAGATTGTGTATAAACTTAAGGTTGATATTTTGATTGATCATTTGTCATCCTTAGTTTGAAACTTGATCACCCAAGGTCTAATTCCTATACCCATGAGTTCTCTTTTATCATAACAAAAAAAAATCACTTCTTTTATTGTTTTATTGTTCTGTTATTGCATTCTATTATTAGTAGTAGTTTAAAACCATCCAAATTATCGGTTGCACTTAGATTAAGTACGTACTTACATTTTCGGTGCTTTGAATCACTTAGAATTGGTTCGACAATCTTTTATACTACATCATTTGTCTTAGGAGACTTGAAAACTCCTAACATCACTATGTTTTCAGTATAATTTCAAAAAATCACGCTTAACCTTTTTTTGAAACACTTTTATTACATGTAACTCAAATATTGATTTAGAAATGTAAAGTTGATTTGTTTTCTTTTTATGAATTAACCAACCCGCGCATTAGCGCGGACAAATATCTAGCAATAGATACAGAGCAAACGCCTCTTTGTTCATTGAAAAAAAACTAAAAACACTCAATAAATCACGAAAACTATTTTATGACGAGTGTATACAAAACTTTTGTTTTCAGTATCCATATATGTATACATCCATAAACTTCTTTATATTTTTAGCTTTTATTTCATATCAGAGAAGAGTGTAATTATAATTTGTACAGATATAACTTACATTTATTTTTGCACAAAAGCTATAAAACATTAGTTAAGTTGCCATCTAATCTTAGGATAACTCTCCCAGCCGATTGTCATCACTCTCCCAAGTCCCACCCTCCTAACCTATTGTGAGACTGTCGACACTATATAGCTTAAGATATCCTTTTGAAGCAGTCATATTAGATTTTTTTTTTTGATATTTTATACTATTATTTATACTAAGAGTTTATCTAGTGATGGAGATTTATTATAAATAAACGGTTTGGAGGAATCAGTGACAAAGAATTATATAAATTTTAGGTAATTTCTAAATAATATTTGACATATATTATGGTATATATATGTGGTGTATTGCTGATGCTAGACGGGGGCTAAACACAACTATTTATTATATTAGGGGTCAATCCGTCCTAAAGGTAAAAAATCAAATAAATAAAATAATAAGATATAACTTAATTTGGTAAAATTTTAAAATATTTAATTAATTTCCAATTAAAATTATAATTATTTTCTCTAATTTTTAAATAATATAATTGTGTAATTATCTTATTTTATTCACAATATTTATTCTATTTTAGTTTGATCATAGGTAGATTGAATTTCGGGGAAATTTTATGTTTACCATTTTCATGGTACAACTTTTCATCATTACCACCACTAAATGAACATTTTCAAAAATACATTGTTCATTAAGTGACAAAAAACTTTTATACCCTTGTTATCTATATATATAATAAATCATTATTTAAATTAAAAAAAATAATAATAAATAAATTATATTATTTTTAATGTTTTCGAATTATACTTTTTCAAATTTAAACTTTTTATATATTTTTTTCAAAATTTCTTTTTGAAAATCGAAAATTATGTTTGAAACTATTTTAAAATTTTTTTAAGTATTTATTTATATATTTATTAGAATCCTAAATTTCACATTCCAAAAGCTCTACCCCACCTCTCAACTCCATTCCGTAAGTCTAGATTAGTTAACCCTAGAGATATAAATGTATTTTATTCTTCATTAAAAGTGAAGGTAAAAATAGTTAATGTAAACATGAAAAGTGGTACTATGAATGTGGTATTTGTGGCAATTTCCCTCGAATTTCTTTAAAATGCATTTGATGCATATGCATTATAACAAATTTACTTTAAATCAGATAAATACCATTAAAATAAAATATTAATTATCATTATTTATTAATAACATGTTTTTTCAGTGTTGTATATATTATTTTATTTTAATATCAAATAATATATGTTATCCAAATAAATAATTAGATATTAAAAAAAAGTTGGGAAATTGCCACAAATACCACATTCATTGTACAACTTTTCATGTTTACACTAAACACTTTTACCCTCACTTTTAATGAAGGGTAAAAGATACTTATACCCTTACGGTTAACTAATCTAGACTTAGGGTTTAGAGCTGAGATGTGGGTTGGGTTTTTGGAATGTGAAATTTAGGATTCTAATAAATATATAAATAAATACTTAAAAAATTTATAAAAAAATTAAAAAATAGTTTCAAACATAATTCTAGATTTTCAAAAAGAAATTTTGAAAAAATATAAAAAAACAATTCGACAAAAGAATTCAAAAAAGCAATTTATAAAAATTCGAATTTGAAAAAGTATAATTCAAAAACATAAAAAAAAATATTTTTTATTTATTTAAATAATGATTTATTATATATATAGATAACAAGTGTATTAGAGTTTTTTGCCACTTAATGTAGAAATGATTTTGAAATTATCCATTTAGTGGTGGTAAAGATGAAAAGTGGTACCATGAAAGTGGTAAACATAAAATTTCCCTAAAAAATTTTCTGGTTAATTTTTATAATATAATTTATAATGAATTTATTACATAAAATTGTTTATTATACTAACAATTAGCTATATTATTATAAAATATAAATATTTAATTTTCTATATCATATTTAATAATATTTTTTAAGATAAGAAGTTTTTAAATAATGATAAAATTTTATTTTATTATATAATTTTATTAAATACATTAAGTCATCAAATTTATTTATCTTAAATAGAAAATTTTAGAATGTATATAAATATATTAAATACCTAAGTTATAATTTATTTATTTAAAATAAGTTATTCTTTACATTTTTTGTTTATGATATAAAATGATAAATTATTTATTGTATTTTATAATTTGTTCACGTGTGTTGTAAATTAGAGAAAACGATTCATAACATTTTAAACCAAATTATATACATATATTAAATTATAAAAATGAAATCTTAAATTGATGTGATATATATATATATATATATATAATATTATGCTTGTCTTTCTAATTATATATATATATATAGATACATTTAAAATTATAATTATTTGTGTTTAAGGAAAATCAATTTATATTAAAAATTATAATTGTTTGGATTTAAAATGTATCAGTGATTACCAAAAATATTTAGAGACTATTTGATGGTGTATTATTATATTTGAACCAGAAAATTTTAACAAATTAAATGAAAAAGATTTCATAAATATTTAAAAGATGCTTTGATGTGTCACTTTTTCCGAGTAACCCAATATTATCGAAGGGAAGTAAAAATTGTGAAATTGTATTATGATCAACTACTAATATTATCTAGGGGTGGACGTTTGGGTACCCATTCGGGTTCGGTTCGTATCTAATCGGGTTTCGGGTTTTCGGGATTAAAGATTTCAGTCCCATTCGGGTATTTCTAAATTTCGGTTCGGATTCGGTTTGGATCTTTGCGGGTTCGGTTCGGGTTCGGATAACCCATTTAAATTATTTTTAAAATTTTAATATCCATTCTATGCTTAAAATTTCTCAAAATCGATAAAACAAAATAATATATTACATGTACATTTGTATAATATATGTCAAAATACCTAAAATTAACATATAAATTGGTTTGATTTGAATATTTAGATAGAAAATCAATAGATATTTTATGCATTTTGGTGTTTTGAATATATTTTAGCTATTTTAGACATTTACTTTTGACTATTTATGTATATTTTCAAGTATTTTAGACAACTTAAAAGTATCTTATATATTTTAGATTTTTAATATATATTAAGTCTTAAAATAAGTAATATATTTAGGTATATAAATCTATTTCGGTTACATTCGGGTACCCGAGATACTTCGGTTCGGATCGGGTTCGGTTTCAGTTCTTTAGATACCAAAATTTTGAACCCGTTCGGATATTTAATCAATTCGGTTCGGGATTGGTACTACTTTTTCGGATCGGGTTCGGTTCGGTTCTTTGGATCCGGGTTTTTTGCTCAGCCCTAACTTATACCACTGCATAAATTTTGCTTCACTTAGCAGTTTAAAGTACTTTTGTGAATTACGATCCACTTTAATCAAATCTTATCATTTTAAGCATATTAAATATATCATATAATCTAGCAAATTATTTTATTCTGATTATTTTTGAAAAGTCACAAATAATAAATATTAGAAATTTGATGGTATTGGAAGAATATCAAGAACCACTGGAACCTTAGCAATAATCTAAATTTGTAATGCTGGTATACATTCAAAACATGGTTGATTGTTTCTTTTGCTGTACACCTTACATATTATGTATAATATTTATTCTTATTGTCAGTAGATTTGATATAACTGTAATACAATCCAACATTATTTGTCCAATAATCTGTCATCGTTTTGGTGGCACTTGAATTTCCAAAGAGTGTGGCTGCAAATATATGTTTGTTTTAATAACACAAGCGATTTTACAATGTAATGTCATATTTAGCAAATAAATTATTTTTTGAGAAAAATGTGCTTCTTGCTACGATAATACATTTTTGTTTTGGCTAATCAAAATTTTTGTTTTAGTGCAGACTACGGAAGAAAAGCTTACAAGGGATCTTCAACATGGTGCAAGTAAATCTAGTCAGACGTGGATCTTCATAGGACGGCTCACGTGATGCAGTTAGGCGTAGATCCTCATAAGACAGGTAGTATTGTCGGTTGTCAAATCGTCTATGTAATCTTTCTCATAATTGTAACGCCATAATAAATCAGCTTTAAAAAAAACTGAACAACTACACTACGGAGAAGCAGATTAATGCTAATAACTTTGAAAAGGTTGGTCGAACCAGTTTTGTCATTCATTTTCTTCGACGGTGATTGGTACCTCTCTCAACTAGGACCGGCCCTGGACCATGCTAAGCGAAACATTCGTTATAGACCCCCAAATTTTTTTAAAAAAATTACATACAGATAGGCCTTCAAAAAAATTTTAAGACCCCCAAATTTGTAAAAAAAAAATTTTACATAGACACAACCACAGGCTCCCAAAATCTCAGGAGCGACCATGCTCTCAATAACGCCATCTTACATTTTCTCTTTGCACCAAAACAGGATGCAAAGCGCATTCATAATACAATTTCAAGAGTTAATTATTCTGAGCCTATAGTTGCAAGATAGTATATAATATGATGAATGCTCTTTGAAAAAAGATGAGAAACAATGCAATAAAGAAAAAGAGATTTCTGGCTTATAAAATACAAAAACACAACATTGAATTGTTTAAACATCATCGAACGATGACCCACTTAAAGGATCCTTAAAAAGAAAAGACGGTCTGTGTTATATAAGTTTTTAGTTGAGTTTTAACTTTAACACCGCAATAAGAGAATAAAAAAAAGAGACGGTCTCTGTGTTATACTTAGGGGTGGGCAAAAACACCCAACCGAACCAACCAAACCGAAACCGATTTAAACCGAACCAAAGCCTATTTCAAACCGAACCAAACCGAAAAACCGATGTGTTTTTGTAATTATTTAAATTAAAAATATTAGTAATACCAATATACTAAAATTCTAATACTAAACCACATAGTTTCCATTTTTATTGATTAACATATATTCTTCTAACCTAATATGTAATCATCAAAATATTTAATTCATTGGATGCTTTTTAATTTTAACGATGTTGTTTTTTTTTTACTTTAGTTAACTTTCATTTGTTTAAATTCTTATATATACTTTTGTGACTTTTTAAAGGTTTTTGTTTTAGTTTTTATTGAATTTAGTTCAGATAGTTTATGTTTACATAATTTATGTTGTAAAACATAATTTCTCTTACAAAAATAAACTAAGAAGAATCTAATTAAACAGATCCAAAAAATAAACCGAACTGAATATAAACCGAACCGAACACAAACCGAACTAACTATGGTTTACTTCAGTTGAAAAAATACTAGAACTGAACTAACCGAACCCGAACCGAGAAAATAACCGAAATGCCCACCCCTAGTTATACTCCATCCGTTCCTAAAAGATCTTTGTTTTAAAATTTTCACACTTTTTAATAAAACATATTAAAATTTAGCTATAAATACAAAATTTTATAATTTTATATTTCTTATATTTTTAAACCAATAATATTTTAAGAAATACAATTAATGTTTTTGAATTTCACAATTTTTCATTATCAGTCGTTGGAAATACAAAATATGTATTTTTTTTAAACAAAAGTTTTCTCTAAAATATGGATTTTTTAGGAAGACAAGGAGTATAAGTTTTTAGTTGAGATTTAACTTTAACACCGCAATAAGGGAATCAAAATCTCTGACCTAACAAAACCTCATCTTCCCTACACCTGCAAAGCATCAACCTAATGGTTTGGCTTGGAGACTAGCATCTCATTGCATGCAATGCATAACAAGCAGAGCATATAACAAACGTTCCAATGATAACAGGATAATAAAAGAGAATGCAAAGAGTAAAAGAGAATGCAAAGAGTAAAATACATGCGAACACACAGAGATAAACTAGTTTTCTCAACTTCAAAAGAGTATTTCAAGAGGATGTGGCAACACAGATAAAGTCATAACATTAAAACAGAAAACAAAATACGGTAGAGATAGAGAGAAAGGGGTGACCATAGCGAGTAGTCTTGTTGGCTGGCTGCTTACAGCTTGTCTTCAAAATCAGACAAGGGAGTCATCTGTTCCTTCATACCCTTTCTCTTCCTGATGTCAGTCACAAGCGTTGAGGCCTGCGATCCTGCCTCCAATGGGTCAGACATCATCATCTCCCAATGATCAAACACACACTGAGGGAAGGCCTGTCCTGAGGTTGCTGCTCTAAGCTGACTCGAGAATCCAAATGACTCAACAACTGGCAGGTACGCCTTGATGTTGTACAGGGGTGTTCCTGGCCTCTGCATCTCCTCAAAGACGTGTCCACGCTTCTGATTCAGCACGCTGTAGATTCCTCCAAGAGCTCCCTCTGGTGCTTGGATCTCCACCATGTAAACCGGTTCCAACAATCTGGGCTTGGCAGTGAGCTGCGAGGCGTAGATAACTCTCCTCGCTGTTGGGATAACCTGACCACCACCTCTGTGGATAGCATCAGAGTGGAGCACCACATCGCAAACCTCAAAGCAGATTCCTCTCATGTTCTCATCACAAAGAGGACCTTCCTTGGAAGCCCACTGGAACCCAGCAACAACAGAATCCTTGATCTCATTCAGGTATTGAACTCCCTTACACATGTCAACAACCATGTTGGGCCCTGTTGTTTCAGGTCCAAACGCCCATATCTTCTTCGCAAGATCCTTGTCCCAACCAAACTCCTCAGCCAAGATCTTAGAACGTATCTTGGGATCATCTCTTGGACCAATACGTCCTTCATCTATTGCCTCCGCAAGCCCATCCTCCAAGGGCCTAGCCTCCATGTACAGACGGTTGTGCTTGTTTGGGGACTTGCTCATCACAGTACGCACAGATCGCTCCAAAACAGTCTCACGGAATGAGACGACAGGGTCTGACTTGACAATCTCAGCACCACCCATGAAATCATCCTGAAGATCCTTCAAGCAAATCTCAAGATGCAGTTCTCCAGCACCAGCAACAATGTGCTCACCTGACTCCTCCATCGTGCACACAACCATAGGGTCAGACTTGGCCAGCCTCTTAAGTCCCTCAACAAGCTTGGGAAGATCAGAAGCGACCTTGCACTGAACAGCAACACGTACAACAGGGGACACAGAGAACTTCATCGCACGGATAGGATGAGCATCAACTTCTTTCTCATTCGTCAGCGTAGCATTCTTGGTGATGAACTGATCAAGACCAACCATAGCAACGGTGTTACCACAGGGAACATCCTCAACAGTCTCTTGCCTCTTACCCATCCAGATGACAGTCCTCTGAACACTCTTGACATAAAGATCTTTCTTCTCACCAGGAACAAAGTTGGGACCCATGATCCTGACCTTCATACCGGTAGACACCTTTCCAGAGAAGACACGCCCAAAAGCAAAGAATCTTCCTTTGTCTGAAGCGGGAATCATCTTAGAAACATAGAGCATGAGCGGACCATTAGGATCACAGTTTCTGATGGCAGTGGCATACTGATCATCGAGAGGACCTTCGTACAAATTCTCAACACGGTACCTCTGTGCAGTGTGGGGAGATGGAAGGTGAAAGATCATCATCTCAAGCAATGCAGTACTCGCAGGGAGCCAAGTCTGCATGACACGCTTCATCAAAGGTTTACCCATAAGCTCCTTCTCATCAGACTTCATCTGGACACCAAGCTTCTGCAACATAGGCCACAACTTATCCTTCTGGTCGTTCATGCAAGTGGCGATGATCTGCTTGATGGGTTCATAACAGAACTGCACAAACCCACGCTTGCAGGTAGCGGACCCAGTGTTCTTGCTGCTCCATTTCCTGGTGGCAGGGTCGAAGAAGTTCTCACCCCACAGCCTCTCCATCATCTTAGTCTCGTCAACACCGAACTTGGAAGCATACATCTTGGCAAAGTTGGTCAGGGTGAAAGCCCATCCGTGGAGACCAGCAGAGAAGGCAACAGTTCCCTTCTCAGGGTAAACCTGAACATCACCAAGGAGAGGATCCTCATACGTAGCCATGATGACATTGGCATTCTCAATGACCCTCTGGAAAGTCTGGTAAGCCTCCTCACCATCAACCTGAAGCTCAAGGAAACACCTGTCCATCTTGTTGACAGTCAGCACGGGCCTAATCCTCTCACCAAGAGCCTGACGTAGCACAGTCTCAGTCTGAACACACACACCCTCGATACAGTCGACCACCACAAGGGCACCATCAGTGATACGGAGTGCAGCAGTGACCTCAGATGAGAAGTCAACGTGGCCAGGAGAGTCGATGAGGTTGATAAGGTACTCGTTACCATCTCTGGCACCAGTGAAGCTCTTCAAGGAAGCATCAGTCATCTCGTAGTAGAGAGAGATACCCGTGGACTTGATAGTGATACCACGTTCAGCCTCATCAGCACGGGTATCAGTCATACGGACATCACCAGCTACTTCTTGGGCAATGATACCAGCAGCAGCAACCAAGGAGTCAGTGAGGGTGGATTTACCTGTCAATCACAAGATATACAAAAGCAGCATAAGAGAAACGAGTACTAGCAAGATAATTAAGTCTGAAAATTGAAAAAAAAAAAAAAGACAGTACCATGGTCGACATGGGCAATAACGGACATGTTACGGATGTTGTGTTTGTAATCCATAATCCTACGAAGCTCGTCGGATGTAAACTTCACCTACAAGTTCCATTAAAAATAAACAAGTATTTAAGCTTAGAATCAACAACAACAACAACAAGGCAAAGTAAAAATAAAACAAGGCTTACCATTTTGACTGACTCTTATTTGTCACCTACGATAACTCTGCAATCACAGAAACAATATTAAGAATTAGGGAACTGAGATGAAACGATTCAAAAACATTTTAATACCAAAATAAAATCTCATAATCGTCTGAACTTGAGCTAACAGATAATTTGTCTTCTATCGTATTTGGATCCAAACTTTCAATCAAGTATAATAGCAAGTAAAGATTAGAAGAACAGCTCACAGTCAAATGGTATATATACAAGCCATTTTGATTCGTATCTGAGTTTCATCATTAAGCGTATATACGATCAGATCTAAAGAAACGAGACAGATCGATTACCAAAATCATAAATATAACAACAAAGAGTCGAGGGATTAATATTTAGAAACGATAGAGAAACAGTACTGATCATCTGAACATCAACAGCTAAAACTGTGCAGATTCAATACAAAAAATTAAGCTATTAGCAATCGGAGAAAGCACTCATCGTAGCAAAGAAACGGACTAACCTTGGAGGGGAAGGAGGGAGAGAGAGAGAGAGAAGAGCTTGAGAGGGACGAGCTTGAGGGGAGGCGTTTGATATATGCTTATTCTCTTCTAGGGTTTTCCGCTGTTTTTTCGCGACCCTTTGTGGCCCACTAGTTTAATATTTTGGCCCAATAGTTCGTTTACGATTTGGTTTTGTATTTTTTGAAGATTTTTTTAAGTTTTGTATGTAACTTTTTTTATGTAAAATAAGCTGTATTAAAAGTTTACACTTTTATTTATACTAAGAGTTTATCTCAGATCTATACTGTTATTTAAGAAGTGAATTTGCTTATTTGTCACATTCTCCATGATTTTAGAGCTGAGTCATTAGTTTTAATAAATAAATTTAATTAAACTATAATTAAAATATAATTCATTATTTATCTGATTACAAATTAATATTATAAAATTATCTCAAAACAATAAATGGAAAACGTTTTTGAAAAAAATAAAAGATAATTTCACTTATTTATTTTGTGTTTATCTACATCTTTCTTTCTTATTCACTAATTTTTATAATTAGTAGTATATATATACATATAATAATTAGATTTATCATTATACTAAAATATTAAAAATAGGTTTATAAAAAATATCAAAAATTGATTGATATTTGTTTGTAAGTGTAATATGTCATGGAATGTGTTTTCTAAGTTATTAAATTTGTTTTAGTATTTTAAGTGTAATATGTCATGGAATATGTTTTCTAAATTATTAAATTTATTTTAGTATTAAAATACTAAAAATATATATATATAAGTAATAACAATAAATTTTATTTATATTTTTTTGCTATTCGTGATTTTCTAAATATTTTTTATTAGGAATGAAATTATCTTTAAAAAATATTTTCAAAATATCTGTATCCAAAATAGAATATTTTCAAAATATTAATTTAAAATTAACTCTACTTACTTTTTTTCAAGAATTTCAGAGAATTATAACTTTGTTTAAATTACAATTTATTCAAAAGAATATTATGTAAAGAAAAATGTGATTCTATTTTTATAGAAAAATGTATTTTCCAAATTACTTTTTTTATTTATAGTTATTAAAGTTTGAAAGTTAAAAGACCATTTTGAAAATAAAAAATATTTTTTATACTAAAAAGTATTATATATTTAGAAGAAAATAACATGTCTCTATTTTAAATAAAAAATAGAGATTGACTATGACATATTTTTCCTTCTGAAATATTTTTTATACAAAGGTTCTTATCTTATACATTATATATTCATGTTTTATTTTTTAATATGTTTGAGTATGTATTCAGTTATTATGAGAGGTATTTCACAATATAATTATAAATTCAATCATTTTATTTACTTTGATTAATATAATATGTAAAGTTGGGCTGAACAATTTTTTTTTTTTATTTTAAGATTTTGTAGGTTTTGGTAATTTCAATGATTTGGTTTAATAACATCACTTTGTATTAGCAGCTATATATATTTTTCTTTAATTATGTAATTGATTATAAATTAATATAATAAAAATTGTTTAAAGATAATAACCTATTTTAAAATAATAGTATATTGACATTGTTATCAAAAAAATAATGTTTTAATATTAATAAAAGATAAAAACTAAGAAATTAAAAGATTCATAAAAGTATTATAAATTTAATGTTTGACTTCAAAATTTTGATCTTTAAATTTAATAGTACATTTGTTAATAAATATCTATAAAAAAAATTATGTCCGCATATGCAGGCAAAACACCTAGTTTTATTATAAATAAACGGTTTGGAGGAATCAATAACAAAGTATTATCTAAGTTTCATGTAATATTCTGAATAAAATTTGACAAAAGTATTATCTAAGTTTCATGTAATATTCTGAATAAAATTTGACATAATATTTATTTGGTGTATCTGCTGATGCTGGACTAAGGGCTGAACACAATTATGTATTATAAAATGTCCCGTATTCACTACTTTGATGTAAATTCTTAAAAACGTCCAAATACGTAAAGCTTTTAAATTTACAGTTTATCAGTTTCAAGCTATACTCGTTATTCACAACATTCCAGTGGAATCAAACAAAGATTAACAATTATTATCACTTTTTTTTAACAAATTCCCCCAATGTAGTTTCCAATTTGCTCCTTTGCTCCACTTCATGACGGTTTCTTTTGTATAACTTCAAAACCACACTCACAATCCCCACAAAGCAATTTATACAGAACAATATCTAAATAATATTAGAAGCATACGTAGACAATTTGGCCGGGTATCAAGAAGCAACCACCGCACCACCTGAAACTAAAAGAAACAAAACAAGATTTGTGTTGTTCTGTCTCTTCATTACTTTCTAGACTATTTTTATCTAACAGATTCTTCAAAGAAAAATGTTGTCTGTACCTTGGGTTCCTTCCTCTTTCACTTCGTCGATTGTTTTCCAAACGATGTCCTTAAGACCCGTGGTGAGGTTCTTGTAAAACTAAAATAGAGACCAAGAAAAAAGGAATGACCAACTTGTTTCAGAACCTATATATCCACAAGATTAGAGCTTGCATGCATGCATTACCTTGTGGAATTCCAAGGTGTCACCCCCTGATTTCCTCATTTCAACCATATATAGCGATGGAGCAACTTGAAAAACCTGAACAGTATATATATCTCCATTAACTTAAGAGATTAGGCCCTCATCATCATTAACAAGGGTGTGATCATCAGTCAGTCACTAAGAAGACTAACCTCAGTCGTTACTGCTAATTGACCCTTGCGGCCTGATTTCTCTCCTACAAGCTTTATCCGGATGAAATCACGAAAATGGTGGAAATCAGCAGAATTAAATACAAGACTTGAGTGAATGTGATGCAACAGAAAATCCAAAAACCTTGTAGTTATTTTTCTTGACATCAAATCCCATAGGTTCTGCTGCGGCCTCTATTTTTGTGACTATCTCATTAGCTGGACATTTTGAAGTAAACTAGGGATGTTAACTACAGGGTTAGGGCTCAACCCTCTTTTGTTTATTATAAACCCAGCCCTATATTAACCCAGCCCTATTTTAACCCTATTATAATCAAAGGGTTAGGGTTGGTACCAGGGTTAACTCATTTAATTGAAAAAAATATTTCATTTATTTTTGTTCTTAAATTTTAAAGATAAAACTAGAAAAATTAAGATATGATATGATTCTTTCCGCCAATTTGTTGAGCATCAAATCAAAAGTTTTCCTCCCTAAATCGCAAAATCGAGTTTTTGCTCCACAACTAAGAATAAAGTTTTTCCGTCAAAAAAACAAAAATTGTGTTTTTTTCCGCCAAAACCTAATTTGAGTTTTTCCACCAAAACCACAAAATCAAGTTTTCCCGCCAAAACCGCAAAATCGAGTTTTCCCGCAAAAACCGTAAAATCGAGTTTTCCTGTCAAAACCGGCAAATCGAGTTTTCCCGCCAAAACTGTAAAATCGCGTTTTCCCGCCAAAACAGCAAAATCAACTTTTCCGCCGAAACCGCAAAATCTAGTTTTTCCCCTCAAAACCGCAAAATCGAGTTTTCCCGCCAAAACCGCAAAATCGAGTTTTCCCGCCAAAACCGCAAAAAACGAGTTTTCCCGCCGAAACCGGCAAATCGAGTTTTCCCGCCAAAACTACAAAATCGCGTTTTCCCGCCGAAACATCAAAAACGAGTTTTCCGCCGAAACCGGCAAATCGGGTTTTCCCGCCCAAACCGCAAAATCGAGTTTTCCCGCCGAAACCGCAAAATCGAGTTTTTCCGCCGAAACCGCAAAATCGAGTTTTTCCGCCGAAACCGCAAAATCAAGTTTTTCCGCCAAAACCGCAAAATCGATTTTGATTTTTTGGCGGGAAAACTCGATTTTAAAGTTTTGACGAAAAACTCGATTTTGCGTTTTTGGAGAGAAAACTCGATTTTGTTGTTTTTGTTGAAAACTCGATTTTGCGGTTTCGACGGAAAATTTCGTTGTTTAGTTTTAGGCGAGAAAACTCGACTCTAAGTTTCTTTTGGTGAAAAACATTATTAAATATTGTATAATAGTTGTGTGAATCAAAATAAAAGGGTTAGAATTTAAACCCTGGTCCTATTAGGGCCAACCCTGTTTAAACCCTATTTAAAAAATGAGGGTTAGGGTTACAAATGGGTTTGCAGGGTTAGGGCTAACCCTGTTAGGTTGAGCCCATATTAACATCCCTAAAGTAAACTGAGTTTTCATTTTAACAAGCCCCTGAAAATTTAAACATGCTTATCTCTAAGAACGTCTACTTCCCACTAACATGATTCTCAAAAACAGAATTGGTAACTAAACTTTTGGCAAACAGCAGTATCCCAAAAAAGAAAGCGGTACCATTTGCTTTTCGAAAAGTGAACCGAGATTGAGACCCTTGAATGTTGAAATGAGCTCAAAAGCATTCCTAGTTACTGGTGTTCTAAGTCCTTCTTCTCGCCTCTCCACAACAAGTTTTTGGGACTCCTATATTACCCAACAAAAAAAATCTAAGCATAGGCATCCAATACAAAGTTCATTAAAAAAACGATTAACCGAAAAAAGAAACAAAAGTCTTACCCCTGATTCATCAAAAATTGCATCAACATCATCAAGGCTGACATTTGCATTTTCATATTTGGGTGCTTTATACCCTTTATTAAACCACTCGTTTTCAATGACTTCAGCAAATGTAATCCTCTGTCCATTATAAAAAATGACTTCGGACCTACTCAGTCCAGTAGAAGCTCTTGCCTCTTCGAACACCATAAAAACAGAGGAACCCTCTTCAGCTATAAAAGAGTAAGAAAATAATAAAAAAATATAAAAATTCTTTTGATTAGCTTCTTGGTACTTGCAGAGAACCAGTGAGGGCAGGTAAACTCGGCTTTGAATATCTGTAATCATGAAGACATAAGAATCAGGTGGCATACATAGATAGAGCCTTTTCCACATAGCATGCGGAATGAAGATGCATAGCAGATGAAGAAGGAATGAAGCATATAACACCTTTTTATATAATGAGGCCAAGTTAGAATCTTCGAAAGGCAAATATCCAGCCATTAAAACAAAGAGAATCACTCCACAAGACCACAAATCAGCTTTGGCTCCATCGTAACCTTTGTTATTGATTACCTATTAGAGGCAAGAATAGATTGCTACTGAGACCAGAAAAGAATAAGCTCAAGCTTGACAGTAGAAGTAAAATCATACCTCTGGGGCAACATAATTGGGTGTTCCACATGTTGAGTGAAGTAAACTATCCTCCTAAAAGAAGAAGAAGGGTCACAAAATTAGCTTTGATGATTTTCTCCTTAGATGTCAAAGTATGTGTAGTATCACGCTGTGACATTTTCATCAAAATAATATAACAAGAAGAAATCAATAAATTTCAAAAAAAAAACTCAAGATTATGTGTATGAATCTAGAAGAACAAAGCTTATAGATTCTAAGCATGCAAGCATGTTAGATCAAAACCTCAAACATAATTTCAAAGCTTATAGATTTCTAAACATTGAAGCAAGGAGTAAAACAAGAAGGGAATATTTAGATTAAGAACCTCAAGCATACGGATCACATTGGGGTGCTTGATGAGTTTCATCGTCGAGATCTCACGCTTAACCAACCAAGTTGCTTTGGTCTAGTGGTATAGGAGCTCCAGCTGGAGTGCCCGCCCCTGGGTTCGAGCTTTGGCCACTACGGAATTTACATGTGGACTGCAGCATCCGAGACCGAAGACCGTTACACGGTGACCCAACGTTCTACCAAGCTCGTACTTACCCACACGTGTCCTGCTAACACTCGAACTACTACTACTACCTGAAGATGACCCAGACGGCCCCGATCGCGACGATGTTGCTCGAGAAGCCATCTCGTGGGCGGGCGAATATTCAAATTGAACGAAGAATATTCGAAGTCGAAATGAGATCAGTACGGAGCTATGAATATAAAAATTCAAGAAAAAAACGAAGCCGATTGATATGAAAAAATGCCAGATGGAGAGAGAGAGAGAGAGAGAGAGCTGAGAAGAGAGAGAACTTTCTGATTAGTCTTAGCAAAAAAAAAAAAAAAAACTTTCTGATTAGTCCGAGGAAGGTATTTAATTAAGTTTAAATTACTTTGATTAATTAACGTAGAAGTATTAAATTTATTTCTGCTTAGGACGAGGTTTGTATCTCTCTCACACTCTGACGTCTGCAAAAGGTACAATGATTTCGTATTTAGGTTAAATATATTTGAGTTGACAACAAAGTATAAAAATGCATATACAAAAGTAGGTGAGGTTCATTAATATGATCGGCACGTTTTAATTTTAGATTGAAATCAGTTAATGGAGTTATCAGAGCATGATTATCCTAAAACCCCTTCCTGGGTCTCTTAATATTTTTTTAATACTTTTAAGTAGTTAAAGTGAGATTAAGAGACACAACTAAGAGACCACTACAATTAGCACATCCAATGCAAGTATCTTATTTTTGGGGTTTTTAAAAACACTGTAAACACCAACAAAACTCTAAACATTAGAAAGATAAGCAATGCAGACACACTACCATCATACCCTTCTAGAGAATTTTGAGCGTCCAACAACCTTTCTAGCATTACCCTCGGAGTCAATCTTGCATAGCTGAAACATCAAAGGTTCAATTTTTTAACCAAACATTCATTCAGAAGAAAAAAAGATGCTTTTAGTAAGCTACGTATATACTGAGAGTCACAGTAGAAGGGACTTACACCAGCCCATTCGCCGAGGGTCTTGGCACTTGGAACGGTAAGCAAGTTGATGCTGTGATCAGCACATAGAGCCTTAACAAGCTTGACGTAATCAGCCAATACACAGAGCTGAGCAACACCCTTCTCAATAAGCTTAGCGCTTTCGTGGAGAGCACGAACAACACTACCATGAGCACGAGCTTTCCTAAGAGTCAACTCCAGTGCTGTCAACAAATCCATATATTGAACTAATCTCAATGATTAGAGATAAGGTTCTTTCTCACATCTCAACTCCGGTTCAAAGCAAGACCCCTGAGAAACTAATAACATCAATGGAGGCATTTATGGAGAATAAACTGCAACCACTCAAAGCTGATTTCCCCAATGTTGATGAGATTGGGCCGTAGTAAACCACACCGCCTCCACCGTTCTCTTCTTTCCTCTCTTGTGGAATCGATGATGGTGGTGATGACCATGTCCCTGCTATGGACCGATGATGATGGTGGTGATGACCATGTCCCTGCCATTACAAAGACATAAACTGCAACCACTCAAAGCTGATTTCCCAAAGAAATAGTATGAAAAATCAAAACTTTATCGATCAAAAAGAAAACTAAAAGAAAACTCAAATCCTCTGTTTTTCCCCAACCAATCCCAATACTTTCAATCGATTCCGTCTTCAAATACAACCGGATCAAATCAAATTACATGAACCAATAATTAAAAAAAAAAGAACATGCTAGACACAAGCATATCATAGAACAAATGCAACTTTATGGAAAAAAGTCGCAAGCTTTTTAACAATATCACTACCTCAAATCCGAGATCAATCGTTGAGGGAGAGAGAGCAGAACAAAGAGAGAGAAAGTAAAACAGAGCTTACGGACCTCGAAGGACTGGAAGGGGAAGCACCATCGGAAGAGCTCGACCGGAGCCACCAAGGGAGAGAAAGAGAGATGAGAGAGATAGAGACGTCGCCCTTATGACGCGTGTCCCGTAAGAGACGTCTCTTGTAACGCTTAATTCAGCGACGTCTCTTGCATTATTGGGTTTTTTTTTTTTAAAAAAAAAAAAAAACCTAAGAGACGGGACTTAGCACGTCCGATAATGATGGTCTTATAGTTTAATAAAACGTTTAGTTGTTTTTGTGACTAATAAAATCTCAAATTCTAAATTAAAAAAAAAACATTCAAACGTGAAAAATTGGTCTTTCTCTGTTTAAAAGATTTTGAGGAATTTTAGAATAACAAAATATGATAGATTAAATTATTAATTTTAAGAAGTTTAATTCTTAATAAGATCCATAACCTGCTACGCTAATCATGCATTTCAACCTCAACATTTCGTAGTTAAATATTGTTTTTGATTATCCAGATTTATTTTAGTCATCATGATTACAATCCTTAAAATGTAATATACTATATAGTGTTTGTTCATTTGTCCTATATCATACAACAGGATTCCAAATAATTTGTAAGAGAATCTTATACTAGGGCTAAAGCTAACATAGTCCTTTGACCAAAAAGGAAGCTATCTGGCTCTGAAAGTAAAGGTTGATTGCTAAACAAGAAAAAAAGCCAAGGGTTGGGCCTGGAATGAATCTTGATTGGGCTTAAAGTATCAGTTTGGGAAGTCGATCTACCTATCTGGTGGATTGACCGATTCACTATGGTTCATATCATGGAAAATGTCATTACCATTCAATGCCTAAAAATTAAAATATAAGATCATTATTAATGCAGGTCTCTTAGGAAGGATCTCTTAGACCATGATTAACCTTAGTCTCTTAACTGGAGTTATTAGTTCCGGCTAAAAGACGGTTCTTAGTTTTTCTTAGATTTTAACTAAGAAAAGCTTAAAATCGTCTCTTAAATAAAAGATATAAGAACCGTATCTTAGCCAAAAATTGTAAAAAAATAACATAAAATAAAAATATGTCAAATCATGAGTTAAGAACCCTGGCTAAGAGACCGGGGTTAATCATGCTCTTAGGGTCTCTTAGCGAATATAAGAGACGTCTATTAGCTTTTAACTAAAAAAAGTTAAGCGATATCTCCTAAGGGCCCGACTGATTTAAACGCAGCGGTTGCGGTTGCGGGTGCGGAAGTTTGCGGATGCGGGTGGTTGCGGTTTCAAGCGTTATTAAGTGTTTTGTATGACTGGCACAACGTTTGAAAATTGTATGACTGGCACAACGACTGGTTGATTATAAGATATTGCATCGGTTTAATAATAAATTATTAATATTAACATATTATAACATTACAAAAATAAAAAAAACATACACTTATAATAAAATATATTAATTATCAATATAATATGATTAATAAAAATATTATGTTTATTTATTGAACTTTTTAAATTAGTTGAAAGTTATAATTTTAATAAAATTTGTTTTGAAGATTTGTATTAAAACTTTTAAAAGAATATTTTATTTCGTTTTATATATGTGTATATCTTTATATATGTGTAAATTTTAAAAAATTGTAATGAATGGTTAGTTTAAAGTTTTTATAAAACAAATTATGATATTGTTTTTGAATTTTAACTAATATATAAAATATGTATATATTTTTATTTATAATATTTCCATTTAAAATTTTAATTTAAAAATTTTAAAATATTTTTGAAAATATTTTTATATTTATTTATCCACCCGCAACCGCCCGCAAGCGCAAACACTAGTTGAAACCAACTTTTGATTTTAAGAGGTTCGAAGCGGTTCAGAGCGACTTGAAGCGATTTGTACCGGTTTGTATGATTGTTTCGAAACGCTGTCAACCGCTACCAACCGCAAAAGCTGCGTTTGCGGGTGGTTGCGGGAAAACCAGTCAGACCCTAAATAAGAAATATAAGAAACATCTCTTAGTTTTTTTTAGTTAAAAAATAAAAGATGTCTCTTATATTCGCTAAGTGACCCTCTATAAGAAACATGCATTAATTATGCCCTAAGTAACCTTGTAGTTTTGGATGTTGACTACGAACATTAAATACTCTCTCCACGTATTAAAAAAAACATATTAATCATGCATCGTTTTTTTTTAATTATCAAATTCCAATGCTTTTTAATTAATAGTTTTTTAATAAATCCAATTATTTTTATTGAAAATTGCAATTTTTGTATATGAAACATAAAAAATACTCCCTCCGTTTTTTTATATAAGTCGTTTTAGAGAATTTTTTATGTTCCAAATTATATGACGTTTTCGATTTTTTATGTAAAATTTATTAACACTTAATGTTATATGACCAATGAAAATATACCTTCTATTTTATTATTGGTTGATTTGTGGTTAGGTAAATAATTAATGATGTTTTTGTTTAGAAAATATAAAAAATTAATGATTTCTTAATCTATGTGTACAATTTTAAAACGACTTATATTAAAAAACGGAGGGAGTATATTTTTATGAAACTTTTAACCTTTTGTACTGTGTGTTAAATTCAAGCTTATCCCATTTCCCAAAAAAAACATTTAGTAACTTTAAATAAGCAAGAGAACACAAGCTTAAGATGCAAATATAGAAATGACATTATAAAAACATGACAATAACCCGAAAGTCAAGACCTATAAAGATCGCCGCACAACACAAAACACAAAGACAACAACACAAACAAAGTTTTAAGCAAGCATTACACAACAGTTGAGAATAGAATGGTTAAGACTACCACCACGACAACAAATATCCTCCCAATGAATCTCTTCCATGTCTGGAGATGGACAAGACTTGTAGATCCCCCATTTCTGAGAGTGAAGTCTATTGAACGAAGCTCCAATCAGCATAAGATTATCTTTAACCGACTTAAATACAACACCCCAACCTTTAGTTAAATGTGCCATCACAGGTATAGTTCCAAGCTTCTTCCAAGTGTTTGTGTTTACATTATACACGCGAAGCTCATTCAATGATGTTTCCAGCAAGTAGAGAGTATCATTGACCACCGCAATACGCGGAGGCGCTTGGAAAATGGATAAAGACATGTCTGCAAGCATATCTGGTATCAACTCCCAAGAATTTGTTTCCTCATCGTAACTTTCTGCACAAGTTAGGTTTTCGTTGTTTTCATTCTGACCGCCGAGAACATAAAACTTACCACGCAAGAAGCATCCGGAACACAACTTCCTCCGCCTATGCATTGGAAGAATGGATGCCCATGTTTTTGTTTCGGCATTGTACTTTTCTACTATGCTTACAACCTCAACCCCATTTTCACTTATCGTAAATCCGCCGGCGAAAAAGGCATTTGTACCGTGGCTTGCGGAAGCAAACATGATTCTCGGTGTAATCATCTCAGGACCTTTGAACCATTTGTGCATTGCAAGCTCGTAACGCCACACCGTAATGCCCTCCTTATTTCTCCAGATGACGATTAGTTGCGTACCCACACAAATAGTTTCCTTATCACCACTGAAAAAATTAATGTCAGAAGAGAGCTTTGGAAGTCTCTGGAAACTTTTGAAGTCCTCATCAAACATAGTCCAACGCCTATCACTGCTTGACAGTATAAAAAAGTACGGTTTCACAAGTCCGAGCTCTCGCCTCGTTCGGAAAATTTCACTACTTTTCAGCAACTGTGAAAACTGGTTGTTGAGAAACTGTAGTTTCCAATACTCACAGCATGGAACACGGGCAAAAATCTCGACCTGAAGCTCGTACAAAAGCTGAGGAGCAGTTTGATATGCATTTTGAGATGTTAAACATGCATGGCTATGAGCTGTTTCTCCCATTTCTTCTCCTTTTGAATCAGGAGAAGAATCGGCATCCATGTCGAGGATAATAGGCATAGTGCCAATGATCGGAAGCTTTTTCATTGGCTTGGACTGTAACAAACCAAATGAAAAAAAAAAAAACTCTATCACTCATCATTCAATTTATTTGCAAAAATTATTATAGCATTTTTAAAATACCTAACTACACTTTTTGGTATTACAAAGATTCAGTAACTAAAATAAACGCTGTCATCAGGTCACACATTTTTCAAGGCTTTTAAAGTTATCAATCATTAAGTATGCAAAGTAATCTGTATCAGAATTTTTGCATATGAAACGTACAAAAAAATCTTATGGAGATATGCAATGTCAGTCTGACATGTTTAGACAATTTTAGGTTGAAATCTATACTATTATTTGAGAAGTGAATTTGCTTATTGTCACATTCTCCATGATTTTAGAGCTAAGTCATTAGTTTTAATAAATAATTTTAATTAAACTATAATTAAAATATAATTCATTATTTATCTGATTATAAATTAATATTATAAAATTATCTCAAAACAATAAATGGAAAATGTTTTTGAAAAAAAAGAAAATATAATTTCACTTATTTATTTTGTGTTTATCTACATATTTCTTTCTTATTCACTAATTTTTATAATTAGTAGTATAAATATACATATAATAATTAGATTTATCATTATACTAAAATATTAAAAATATTAGATATTACAATCAATAGACCAAAAGAGTTATAATACATAAAATCATAAATTAACAACAACATAAAAAAAAATCATAAACAACAACATAAGAACAATACAATTTATGTTGACAAGGCTTTTTGTTATTCCTAAAATTTAAATTATAACTATAACGAATTACCTAACAAGATAGCGAACCCTAGCGAACAGAACAAAAACAAAAAGTGATATGCCTACAATTAGATACCTCACTATCCGCCTAAGCAAACTTGAAAACTATCTATTGCATTGTATTTAAAGTATTTTATAGGAAAACTAAAATTTTTAATTGTAACCAATTTCTTATTTCCCATTCATTGTATAATTCATTTTCTGTTGATCAAGGAATTCAATATTTCAACGAAAAAACTATTTTTATAATTTGTTAATTG
Source organism: Brassica napus (assembly GCF_020379485.1). Taxonomy (NCBI): domain Eukaryota; kingdom Viridiplantae; phylum Streptophyta; class Magnoliopsida; order Brassicales; family Brassicaceae; genus Brassica; species Brassica napus. The sequence goes on along the minus strand of NC_063446.1, from coordinate 58,354,783 downwards.
TGAACACAAAAAATTGGGATTAAATACCTTGAATATAAGTGCACAACTAATAAGTAAATGTATTATATATATAAATTGGTACCTCTACAATGAAAATGTATGATGTTCTTTAAAGTTACAAATCGCAGTGTATATGTGCCAGTAACAATAAAATTATCAAACAAAATATGAGAATATATAGTGTAAATATTTAAATTCTTACCATGACAATGATTTTTGACTAAAAACTTAGTAATTTATTAGAGATGAGGTATTGATAAATTATTTGACATATTTAGTTTTGACTATATCTTCAATTTAAGTCAAACTATTTAATTTAAAGCTATCATGTTTACAAAAAATTGACCAAATGTTTCATTTGAGAATCCGCCAAAAAAGGACCATAGAGAAGTAACATACTGAATTAAACTTTTGTAAAAAAAACATATTGAATTAAAAATTAAGTGGTGTTCCAAAAAAAAAGAAGAACATGAGGAAAGCCTTTAGTCAAACGGGTTGGGTCATGCATGTACACATCTACAATAAATGACTAGATTTTGATCCGCACAATTTTTTAATTAAAATTTCAAAATATTAGATTACTTTAATTTTTAGAACATATATATCTAGTTTTATTGTCAAGATCGTATATTTTACCAAGAAAACTTTAGAAAATTACACAACTATTTTTGAATTTGGAAGATTTCATGAACTTTGAATTTGTTTTTATTAATACATTAATACATTATTTTATAAAAATATTTTAATTTTTGGTAATATTTTATAAATTTTTCTCAACAAATTTTGTTATATTTAAAATAAAAATAAATTTATAATTAAAACTTGATCTGTCATTAATAGTTTAAATGAATTATTAAAATTTCATAGTTTTTAATAATGTATTATTAAAATAGTATATGAACTAAATGTTACTATATACTATTATATTTTTGTATATAAACATTTTTAAATAATATATTGTTGAGAGTTTCAAAATAAAATAAAAAGAGAACATAAAGTTGTAGATATAAAAATTTAACTTATGTTAATAAATATACTTTTGTATAAAAATATTATATAGTTTACGAATTTAAACTCATTTTAATAATAAATGATAATTTATTTAAATGAAACAATTATTATTTTTTGTTAATTTACCTATTTAATATAATTTTGTCATATTTAATTCATAAATCACTTTTATTTTTATATAATACATAATATAATTATAAATTTATAAAAATAGTGTATTTTTTGTTTTATTGTTTTAGAATAAAATTGTAATTAAAATTGATTTATAATAATATTATATTAGTAATTACAAAATTAGTTAATCTGCTATTTTATAAAAAAATATTTAATTTTTAGAAAGATTCTGTTAGATTCTTTCTCAACAGGTTTGTTATAATCAAAAAAAATTCTTATTTATAGTTGGTTTATTATTAATGTAAATAATCAAATGTTTCATATTAAATAATTCTTTAAGTATTCTTACTATGACTTGTTAATAGTTGATAAAAAATATGACCCTAAATTAATAGATTAGATTATCAAATCTTAAAATGTTCAGATACAAAACTCTTATGCAGAATTATGTCTCGCTTTACATGAAAAGTAAAAAGCTTTTATCTGAACAATATAATTTTTTAATTAAATACTACAAAGTAATGAGGAAATGGTAGTGTATATTCACAAATAGTGATTTATTTATATGACCATTTTGTGAGGTCAAATTATAAGTTTTTCCCCTTTTTTATGTACCATACAATAAAAAAATTTATGACAGATAAATTCTAGTTTTATGAGGTAATCATTGTTGACATGTTCTGTCAATTTTGATTTTGAACCGTTTTAACTATCAAAAACCTAAAAATTGATAATGCCTTCTTCTTTTGGAGCTAGTCTTTTATTTTGATGAAGATAAAGTTGTCTGTAAATATCTCACTTTTGGGTCGAAATTTCCACCAGATATCTTATACGTGCTAGGGTTTCAATATTTTTTGCCTAAGCTTTGGTGAAGGGTTTCAAGAATTGTGCAGTTATTACTTGGTTTGATCAAAATCTCGATCGCATATATGCTCCTTTCAACTTGGTTTTAGCCTGGAATTCAGTGTTCTCTTCTCTTTATTTCAGCTAATTGATATCAAAAACTCTAAGTCACTTTTTTTTTTTTTTTTTAACTCTAAGTCACTTGTTATGACTTTGTGATTAATTAAAGTTTAAATGAGGAAATAGTAAGAGATGTGTTTAGCTATGAATAAGACTTTCATGGCCATGTCTTTGGAAGAAGAAGATGTGCCTTTCGATATTAGGATCTACTAGAATAGATTTCATATGAAAGTAACTACTCAATCTTATTGGAAGAATCATCAATCCTGACTGCCAAAAGATTTCAAGCATCATACTTAGACATGCCAAGGAAATGACAGAAATTGAATAATGTCATAGAATAGTACTGTCAAACAAAAATTACTTGAAATGACTTCTAATTAATCTAGAAATTACTAGAATGACTCATGTTAAATTTTAATTACTAGATTAAAATTGGATATAAGCAAATTTACTCAATTGCCCATCTCTAACTTGATATCAAAAGGACATCGACAAAAAGAAGAAGAAGAAAGCTTTGTTTTTGTCGGGTTTCTCTCTCACGAGTCACGACATCGACAAAAAAACTTAGGTAGAGCAATCTCCAATGAAGAGTCGCCGTCGTCCCTATCTCACTCCGTTAACATCTCCGTCACAGCCGCCTTCGATTTCGACATCTCCTCCGCAAGTAGCCATTGTCTCTTTCAAGTAAACCCTAAATCCTAATTTCAAATGTAATTGCTAAATCTATCCAATTCCAAGTAGTTATTACACCTTTTTTTTTTAACATATATTGTTTGACTGAGATGTTTAATTTCAAAAACCCTAAATCCCAATTTCGACATTATCTTGGTAGACGTTTTGTGAGTTCTTTACTCTCATTGTTGCTGTTGAGTTTGGTTGATATGTCTTGTGAGAAAGATATAACTCTTTTCTGCTTTATATAAGAGATTAAACCATTAAAGAAGCCAGAGTTGCTCCATTAGGTTCGTCGTTACTCACTTACTTGGACTCGTGTTCGAAGTATAGCGTTATAATTATTTGTACTGAGATTCAGTGTTATCTTCTTCTTGACTTGATAACTTTCTCAATGTGATCTGAACACTCAAGCTATCTTATGATATTCTCACTAGCATTAGCTAAATTATTTATTTCGGTTTGCGTTTTCTTTGTATATGGTAGCTGAGTGTTGTATTTGTCAAAACAAACTTGGCTTTCATATTTCACTACTGGGGTTTGTTATAATTTGGCTTGTACTGCTTTGTAGAGAAGAAAATAGCTTGTGAAGTGCTTTATTTTTCAGGTATGGCTTCTTCTACGGATATGAGAAAGTATTCTCATCGTTTGTATGAGGTTGGAAAAATCCCAGTTCAGAATAAGAGCATGAACCATAATTGTTTTTTGTCCAACATTCAAATGGTGGAAGAAGCTGTTGGAGAACATGTTTGGTCTGAGTTGAGGGAATCAGCTCTACTATAGAGCCTCCATAGTCTTTTCTCGTACTCTGTTTGCCGTTTCTACATTGTATACTTCATCTGAAGGCTTTTTGTGCTTCTAATCTTTAGATATGAATGTACAAATGGCTTATCATCAGTTTTTAGCTTTTCACAATGCTCTGGATTCTGAGCATCTGTCACTGAGAAAAGTGAGTTCCACAAAGCGAAAAGATTAAGAGATTTTTTAAAAATTATATTTAGGACATGTCCTGGAACATAGAGTCTAGTGAAACACTCCTGAGCGTAGACATATTTATACAAACATTCTGAGCATAGACTGGTGAAAGACTGACTTATGGTCTCCAATATTTTAAAAAAACTTCCAAATTTATAAAGAACATATAATTATACAAACATTTATTAAACTTTTATAGTTTTTTTAAACTAATTTTTCTTAATAGTTCTCAAAATTTCAGGATCATTCCTGATTATATTGATGGTTAATTGGAGAGTTTTTCTAAAAAGAAAATTAAAACTGTATGAGAAATTTTGCATAAATTTATGAGAAATTATTTGAAATGACTATAATTACAAAATTAAGATCAGAATTACTGAATCAGATATTTTTTTGTAATTAGTCATTTCAAGTAATTTCTCATAAATTCTGAATCTCTGATCTTAATTAACCTAAAAATAAACCAGATTCAAAATTAATGTTAACCAGATTGAAATTGAACATTAAATTAAGTTTGGTTTACATAAACCCAGATTTCGACAATAAATCTACCACAACATAAATTTAAAAGTTTGTCACCTCATACGACAAACATATTCTTAAAAATTTGTTTTCTATTCAAATCAGACAATTAACTCTGTCGTGGAAACAAATCTGACGTTTTTAAGAAAGTTTGTCACCATTTTAACAGTAGATTTCTTTTTTTCATACATATTTTATAAACACACTTATTATTCGACAGATTTATTTTTGAGGGTACTATGGTACTATGAAAATAAATATGCCGTCGATCAAATGTTAAGGGTACTATGGTAATATTTTTTTGTTATAACTATGAACAAGGGCAATTTCGACCAGAAAAATATTTTAATAATTTAAAAAAATTATGAGTCATTCTAGTAATAACACAATTAATTTGTGTCATTTTAGTAAAGTTCCCAAAAAAAATAGAAGAGAAAAGATAGAGTTGTTTCTCAGATAAGAGAGAAAGAAAACTCATAAAAAGTTATCCCATTTCCGAAAGAAACATTTAACTTTAAATAAACAAGATAACACATGCTCAAGATGCAAATATAGAAATGACATTATAATAAACATGACAATAACCAGAAGTTCAAGACCTATAAAGATCGTCACAACATAAACAAAGTTTTAAGCAAGCATCACACAACAGTTGAGAATAAAATGTTTAAGACTACCACCACGACAACAAAGCTCCTCCCAATGAATCTCTTCCATGTCTGGAGATGGATAACACTTGTAGGTCCCCATTTTCTGAGAGTGAGGTCGATTGGACGAAGCTCCAATCACCATAAGGTTATCTTTAACTGACTTAAATGCGACACCCCAACCTTTGGTTAAATGTACCATCACAGGTATAATTCCAAGCTTCTTCCAAGTGTTTGTGTTTACATTATACACGCGAAGCTCATTCAGTGATGTCTCTAGCAAGTAGAGGTTACCATTGACCACCGCAATACGTGGAGGCGCTTGGAAAATGGATAAAGTCATGCCTGCAAGCATATTTGGTATCAACTCCCAAGAATCTGTTTCCTCATCGTAACGCCCTGCACAAGTTAGGTTTTCGTTGTTCTCATTCTGACCGCCGAGAACATAAAACTTACCACGCAAGACGCATCCCGAACATAGTTTCCTCCGTCTATGCATTGGATGAATGGATGCCCATGTTTTTGTTTCGGCATTGTACTTTTCTACTATGCTTACAACCTCAACCCCATTTTTACTTATCTTAAATCCGCCGGCAAAAAAGGCGTTTGTCCCGTGGCTTGCGGAACCAAACATGATTCTCGGTGTAATCATCTCAGGACCTTTGAACCATTTGTGCATTGCAAGCTCGTAACGCCACACCGTAATGCCCTCCTTATTTCTCCAGATGACGATTAGTTGCGTACCCACACAAATAGTTTCCTTATCACCACTGAAAAAATTAATGTCAGAAGAGAGCTTTGGAAGTCTCTGGAAACTTTTGAAGTCCTCATCAAACATAGTCCAACGCCTATCATTGCTTGATAGCATAAAAAAATACGGTTTCACAAGTCCGAGCTCTCGCCTCGTTCGGAAAATTTCACTACTTTTCAGCAACTGTGAAAACTGTTTGTTGAGAAATTGTAGTTTCCAATACTCAGGGCATGGAACACGGGCAAAAATCTCGACCTGAAGCTCGTACAAGAGCTGTGGAGCAACATGGTATGCATTTTGAGATGTTAAACATGCAAGGCTTTGAGCTATTTCTTTTGTTTCTCCACTTTCCTCTCCTTCTGACGCAGAAGAGGAATCAACATTCATATCGAGGATAATAGGCATAGTGCCAATGATCGGAACCTTTTTCATTGGTTTAGATTGGCTTAAAATTGACATAACTATCTGTAACAGACCAAAAGAAAAAAAAATGTTTATGACTCACCCACTCAAATTATTTGCAAAAGAATTAATATAGCTAGCATTTTCAACATACACGACTATACTTTTGGTGTTAAAGTTATCAATAATATGCTCAATAATGTTTATTAGAATTTGCGCATATGAAACGTACAAAATCGAAAAAATCTTATGGAGATGTGCAATGTCATGTTAGGGTGAAATTTAGACAATATTACAATCAATAGACAAAAAAGTTTCTAATACATAGAAATTAGAGACAACGACATAAGAACATTATAATTCACGTTGACAACACTTTTTGTAATTCCAAGAAGATGTATATTATAACTACAACACATTATTTAACAAGATAGCGAACCGAAAAAAAAAAAACGAAACAAAAAGTGATATGCCTACAATGAGACATCAGACACTATCCGCCTAAACAAACTTGAAAACTATTGCATTGGTATTAAATGTTTTATATTAAAATTAAAACTTTAGAAATGCTAAACCAATTTCTTATTTCGCTTCATTGTTATAAAGCATTTCCTGTTGATCAATGAATCTAATATGTCAACAAAAAAAAAACTATTTTATAAATTTTTTATAGTGAACATACAAACTAGGGCCTAAATACCTTGAATATAACATAACAATAAACGTCTTAAATATGTATAAGCTGGTACCTTATAAAATAAAATTGGATGATGCTATTAGAGTTTCGAATCGCAGTATATATGGTGCTAGTAACAATATAAATTATCAAACAGAATACGAGATTTTATAGTGTAAGATTTTAGATTCTTACCATGACAATGATTTTTGACTAGAAATTTGGTAATTTATTAAAAGACGAGTTATTGATAAATTAGTTGACCATTTTAGTTTTTGTCTTTTTGGCTATATCTCTTCAATTCAAGTCAAGCTACGTAATTAAAGTTATCATGTTTACAAAAAAATTTTTGACCAAATGTTTCATTTGAGAATCTGTCAAAAAAAAATAGGAACATAAAGAAGTAACATATTGAATTAAATATTATAGAAAATAATGTGGGTGTATAATTGACCAAAGTAGAGGAACGTGAGGAAAGAATTTAGTAAAAGGGGTTGGTTTTTGTCCCAACTGACACAAACCAGAGTTGGATCTGATTCAAAGGGGTTGATTCGCTTTAGAAAGAACTGTCAGCCAATGGGACAGAGAGGGCTCTGATTCTGCAAAGGATTCACACTCTGGTAACAAAGACGCATAACATTCTGAAGATAATATGTTGAACAATCGCAGGGAAAATTAGATTCTGAATAATGAAAATAAGGAGCAAAGTGGCCAAGCTGATGTTCCAGCTGCCAAAATATTGTCTAATAAGTATAACGAACATGATGAAGATAATGAAAGTTGTCTAAGACCTTGTCCTTTAACATCTCTGGTTTGTTAGTGACGACTACACACTCTCATTACTTAGTGTAGGAAAGATGTGAATCTTTTGCTAGTGTTAGAAAATCATGCATATCTGCTTGGTTGATATGTTAGACACCGCGGAATCAGATCCTGCAGAAAAATGCAACAGTGAGTGACCATGGGGATACAGCTCTATGACCATTTGGTTCAACTTTACTTGAGCCAGGTTTAAGACGGTGACAATCTAATTTACCTTTCCTTCGCTGGAAATGACATGTTTAGCTGGGAATTCAACCTTTTTGGCTTTAGTGATTGTGTCTTCTCGTTTATTCGTTTTTGGTTTTTGGTCGCTTTCTAAATACAATCTGGTAAAACAAAACACCAATCCATACGTCGTTAACCTCAAGTTTGAACATAATATTGTAGAACCAAAAAAACTTTAAACTTATTCTGGTTAAGACATTACTGACCAGTCGCTAACCTTTGATGAGATCACAGGAGTTTTGAATCGCAAGGATACCTGACATCCAGAATTCTCAACTTTGTTAGCTAAACATTATAAACATTTTCACCGAACCAGGCACGGAAAAACGCCAGAATCCCCTCCACGAGATTAAAATAAAGTGTTTATTCTGTATTAAACTTGGGCCACTTTACACCAAATTCATGTTAATCTTGTGATGCATATTATTGCCAAACTTATCCAAATTTATCGTACAGAAGCTGATATACATATATGGATAACGGATCTATACGCTTTTTTGTCAACATACGGAATTACGGATCCATATGAGTTAAATCATGGAAAGACTACAAACAAGGAAATTTGATATAATAAGATTAAGTGGGTCGTTCATCATATATCCACGAGTAACACCCTGAATTATCTAAGGACTGTAGATCCTAAAATCTACATTAAAAATTTGATAGTGATTGAAAGTTTAGTCAAGTGAAGATAAATGATGTAGGCAACAATATCTTTAGAACACAACGATATAATCAGTTTCCGGTAGGCAAAAATGAACTTTTATTGATGAATAAGATCGAATACAATGAGTAAAACAAGATCGAACATTACAACGAGATCGTTAAGAGAAACGATCTAAAGATGGATGAAAACAAGGTCGAAGTGCGGGTGTAGCTCTCTAGGGTTTTCAATGTCTTCTTCTCCATGTATGTTCTCCTCTCTTTATAGTAGGTCGATTTTGTGATCTCCGTAACCGCTCCGCGATCTCTATCTCTTGTTTCGCGACCTCTGGGCCCTCGAAGTCTCCATCTCGAGCTCGTACACTCGCTATGGGCTTCAGCTCTTTACGTCCTGATACCACTCAAATTACCCTAAGAAGTGATTTATACTCTCTCAAATAAGAGGTTGAGTTGTAGTACTTAGGGATCGAATTCACAGAGAGCTAGGGAACCTAAGAAATCTAATATGATTTGTTAAGTTGGATGTTTCAACGGTTTTAAATGTAAATAGCAGTTTAGAGATCAAGCAAAGTATTTGCTTAATTGACTGGTTGAGGTTTTGGTGCTTATTAAAGAAATAAATAGACTTAGGGTTTTTATTCAGGAAAATTGGGATTATAATCCTACGGATGCCTAATGAGTTGCTTGCACGATAATGTAAAGCTCAACTACTTGATCAACAAGTCCATCAGCGTTCGCAATGTTTGGACTCGTCTATTAACTAGATCTATTGATCTCAACTGTCGTATTTTGATCAATAAAAAGTGTTGATCGATAATCCTATAGGGATATCGATCGATGCACCTTTTGCCCCGCCGATCGATTATTTAAGTGTGATATCGATCGACGCGCTCTAGTCAAGCTTTATGCGCGGGTTGAATAATAGCTTACTAAGCTCACTAGATCAGCTCTCGCCTTGCTCGTAGTAAGAAACATAGTTCTATTAGAATATTTTCAGGATGAGATTAAAGCTCTCGCTTTTATGTTCTAGGTAGCTAATCTAGATACATCACAATCGTAAAGATGATTATCACAACTCAGCAATTTATAGTTGGGGCTAATCCCTCCTAACCTATTTAAACCCTAAAATCTAACAAAAGAACTACTCAGACATGGCTAAGCAATTCATGACAGCAATTAGGTATAAAAATTGCATTAGAATAATAAAATAGATATCAGTGGAGTTCCAATCACAAATATAACTTTGGATCTTCTCTCCAATCTATCAAAATCCTAGAAAACCTTTGCTGTCAAACTAGTAAAATAATAAAGCACACTTTGCCTCTAACATGGTGGCAAAACTTATATAGTTAGGTTAAAATTCGTCAGGGGTAATCTTGTAAATTGGTGAAGACTTGGGCTTCAAGTCGGCTGTGACCAAACGGGCTTTCTGCGCGCTTCGCTATCGATCGACATCACGATGTTAACATCGATCGATTACTTCTCTTCAATATCGACCGATTGTCGAGCTCGATGGTCATCTCGGGTGCTTGCTCCAAATATCTCCAAAATGCTCCAAAATCATCATTTATCTTTAAATCACTCCTGATCTTATAAATATAGTAAATAGACTCTATAATATAATAATTATTAGTAAAAACTCCTATAAACCATGGGTAAAAGTAGGTCAAATCCATGGTCTATCACGGCCCATATCCTCGATCGTGGCCCATTAGCACGTTGACCGAAATTGGGTCTAACATTTGTCCTCCAGTCTCATTTGATTTGAACGAAAAGAAAAGAGACGGTTAGTTTTTAACTCGGACTTTGTCGTTTGATGCCCGAAACGATTTTGGCTTGACTTAATGATGATTCTTGAAAACCGTTGTTTGGCGCGCTTTTTCCTTCTCTCTTTTTTTACGCGTAACGGCTATATTAGCCGCCGCTAGGGTGAGACCTAGGTCATCATTATCCTTCTCGAGAATGATGATAGAGCCGTTAGGATGGTTATAAATACGCGAGAGATTTCCTTTTCGTCTCAACTCTGATTCTTTTTCCTCATCTCTTTACTTTTGCTCTAAGATTTCTTGATCATTGAACTTTGAGATGTCTTCGTCATTCAGCTTTCCTCACCCGACGACTACGATCGATGATCTTGAAGATCTCTACAAGGTGTATGGGGTCGATCTCTCCATCGTTCTCGATTTGGCTGGCGCGTCTGAGACTCCCGAAACCGTTCGGGGAGGGTATTGCGGAGCCAATCTTTCTTTCTTTCAATTTTACGGTCTTACCTTCCCAATTCCGGAGTCTGTGCTCGAGATTCTGGTGGAGCTTGATTTATCATTTACTCAATTCCTCCCAAATTTTCTTAGGCACCTTATAGCATTCTTGGTTAGGGCTAGGGAGGAAGGTCTTTCCTTCGGTCTTGGTGACTTTCGACACCTTGTTTTGGTGAAGCGAAACAAGCAGAGTCCTGGTACCTTCCTCGTGTCTCCGCGCCCGGGTCGCCATGTCATTGAGTACGTCCCCTATTGCGATGAGAAGTGGCACGAGCAGTTTTTCGTTTTTAAGGTGGATCGAGCGTCTGTGGGCAACTTCGATTTCTCTCGACTTCCCAGAATTGGGCTGAGAATATAGGTTAGTTTTTTTTTTTATCTGAATGCCAATCTTTTTCTTTGGGGAATTGGTGACTCAATTTTTCGTTTCTCTTTAATTGTTTCAGCTCCTTCTGGAAGTTCTTTGATGTCAGACGAGATTCATGGTCTGATCGGAGTCCTTCGGAGAGGTCGTTCGCACTGGTCATCGTTTGACCGGACCCGGATCCGAGCTGCTTTTCCCATACCGGAAGGGACTAATAGTGCCCCATTGGTTGTAGGGGGTTCTGAGGATGAGACGGAACACTCTCGGGAAGTCATTGCGACTCCTTCCGTTCAAGCTCAGTCTTCAGACCGATTGGTTAGGCAGCTCGTGAGGAGGTCGTCGTTTCGTGCTTTTGGGTCAGCATCGAGGAGCCGAGCTTCTAATAGACCTCCTTTGGTCTCGATTCAGGACTCCTACGATGAAGGTGCTTCCGAGGAGAGATGGTCTCCTATCTCGTTGAGCCTTGGTTCGGAAGATGAGGCCGTTGCTGCGACCCGTAAGCGACGTCGATCGTCGAAGGCCGCCTTACCCGGTCCATCCCGTTCTAGGCTTGTTTCTGAAGGCGACGGTTCTTTGTTTGCGGCCCAAGGCAAATTGATCTCTCTCGCCGGTCGCATGAGATCTGCGGGATGCCGTCTCCCGTCCCTTGTTTCTTCGGATGAGAAGGAAGCTTACGCCAAGGTTGCGGTCGTGAGCCCTAAGGTTTGTTTCTTGATTTCTTTTCTTTTGAAAAGCGCTTTGAGGTACTCATCTGTCTGCTTTGTTTTCCTTTTAGGTAATGGAAGCCTTCAACGAGTACGTTATGGTGATGGAGGATCGCGTCGAGGCTTCCCGGAATGACAAGGAGATCGAGAGCATTGGTTCCTAAATCAAGAGGTTTTCGAAGGGAGCTCGAAGCCACCAAACGCGAGGGAAAAAGGGATGCAGAGAAGATCGAGGCTTTGACTGATGATTGGAGGAGGACTCACCAGGAGAACGAGGCTCTTTCGACCCAGGTCGTTGCTTAGAATTCCAAGATCGCGGCGCTTGCGGTCGAGAGGGGTCGAGATATTCGTCGTGCTTCCTGTATTGCTCGTCGCGATATCGCAAAGCGATACCGAGAGATTATCCAATCTCTGAAGGAGAAATGGATGAGCAAGAAGAAGGAGGTGTCCGTTGAGATCCAGTTGCAAGAGGTGATCGCCAACATCGATCTTCTAAACGAGCTTAAGGATGGGGGTCTAACCGTGGATGCCGAGCTTGCTCGTTTGAAAGAGATGGAGGAAGATTGTGAAGGTTTAGTTGCTTTGGGCACCGTGTCGGTTTGGTCGATCTCTGAGCTCGATCTTCCTCAAGTTTCCGAAGATGTCGGGGGGTCGTATGTTCCCGATCGATCCGATTCTAGTTAATCTCTTTTGTTTGATATCTTTTTTTTTGTATTTTGTACTTTTTTTCGCGATCTTTGATTGCGAGGTTTTGAATATCTTAAATGGATAAACACGGTTTTCGAAAAATCTTTGCTTCCTTAGCCTTCAAGATTCTTTTACTTAGATCGTTGAGATATGGTGATGCTTTGGTCTTTATAAAGCTTCACTTTGTTTTAGGGTTTACCACAGTACTCCATTAGATTCTTTGTTTTAGAGAAGAACGACCCCTCGTGACTCCGAAAGGATACGAACTCGAGCTGGTAGTGTTAGTGCGGAACATATCCGATACGGAGACGTGAGCGAAGCGCTCACAGAATTTCTTCGTGAGGAGAATAGACTCCGTGGGCTTCAACCCAAGAGGGAAAGGATCTCGAGGGTGAAAAGTCTGTTGCTCGTGTTAAGTCGAGTAGCCCGACTGGTTTGGAGGGGCGTGATCGTTCCCCGAAAAAGGCTAAAACGAATGGTTCAGACCATCGTCTCGGTGTTTCGGGTGAGACGGCTGTTGCTAAACCGTTTCATTGGCAGTTTTGTCACTCCAAGGACTGTCCTATTGATGTTAGGAGTTTTCAAGGCTCCTAAGACAAATGTTGTAGTATAAAAGATTGTCGAACCAGTTCTGAGAGATATCAAAGCACCGAGAATGCAAGTAATCACTTAATCTAAGTGCAACCAATGATTTAGATGGGTTTTTAAACTATAACTAACTAAAAGGAATAACTAAATGATACTTTCTTAACTATGGGAAAAGAGAACTCATGGATATAGGGATTAGACCTCGGGTGATCAAGTTTCGAACTAAGAATGGCAAACGATCAATCAAACTATCAACCTTAAGCTTAGACACAATCCTAAACAAACTCTATGTCTAGATGAATGTTCATTTACTAACACAATTCAAACATCAAATGTCTTTGGTTGAATAATATGAAAGCAATCATAACTAGCAAGTCCAATGGCTATCTTAGCACCTCTAACAACAAATGTCTTTGGCAAAGTATGCTAAAAGCTTAGAAGAGTTGTCTCGGGCATTTCTTCGAACACCTTTCGGGTGAGAAATGCCTAAGGATCAACAACTGAGTGGCCAACTCAGAAGATGCATTATGTTCACTCTGTTAGCAAGGAAATATGAATGATCTACACTAAAACATCCTAGCTCTAACCTAATCACCCTTAATCTCCCTAACCCATGAATTCAAAAGGTGATTACTCACTAATCTCCATGATTCCTCTTAAACCCATGTTGGATTTCAGATTAATCATGTAGAGAAACACAGAAAATAGATATAAGAACACAGAATTTCAATAACAAAACTGATCAATTGATTCAAGAGATGACTTTCCAAAGGTTTTTGGTGGTTTTTCTTAAGAACAGAGATGATCTGCCTCCTGGTGGCTTACAGAGTATTAAAACATAGGTTTAGAAAATAAAAACGTGCATAATGAAATGACCAAAAGGCCCTTGAGAAATCATAAGTTCGAGCAGAAATAAGACGCGCAGCGACCTCGGCTCGTCGCTCCATGCTTCGGGAGCGACCTCGCTGTGTCGTTGCGAGAGGTCGCTCCGGACTCGTTCTCGTGTCTCCGGGTGATGAAAACGCGAGCGACTCTTCCCTGTCGCTCTGGTAAGGTCGCTCCGATAGGGAGATCAGAGCGACTTGATGGTGTCGCTCCGGACTGGTCGCTCCCATGCGCTGCTCGCCCAATGATCACTTTAAACACTTCTTTTCAACTCCAAATGCACTCAAATGTCTCCAAGAACTCCATGTGGTACTCCAATACCTGATAAGAACTCATGTATGCAAAATGCAACCTAAACATGGCTAAATCCTAATCTATATGATCAAAATGCACATGGGTGAATAGATAAAACAATAGAAATATGCAAGATATCAACTCCCCCAAACTTGTTCTTTACTTGTCCACAAGTGAACTTTCTAGAACTCATAGGGAGATAGGTTTGAAGGTGGGAGCTCATAGCCAAAAGAAACACAACTAGCTAACACAATTAGCACACTCTCTTATTACACTCTAGCTTCTCTAGGCCTATTTCAACTCTTTTTGCCCTTACACTCATCATCAAGCATCCACACATTCAAATCAACCAACTCTCACATTCATTAAGCACAAAACATCTAGTGAATTCTTGCAAATGGTCAGTCGGTCCAAGTCATTTGGGTAAGGGAAGGCTTTTATTCAAGTGATTCAAGAGGTTCGAAACATAAAATCTTTAAGGTGGTTTACTCTCGAAACAAGTAGCTTTGACATTGCACATAATATATCTAAGAAATGGACCAACTCATGCATACAATGCTCAATCTCCATTGTTCTACCCTTTTCCCAAACATACAATTACACAATCTTCCCCAATGTCAAGCCCAACTCACATCTCTCACCAAAAGATCTCAAGAACACCCTGCACACAAAACTCTTTTCTTTGAAATCTCATAAGGATTTTTCTCAACTTCAAAACAAAACTTAGCTTTAAACAGTTTTGCTAGCCCCCTTTCTTTTTTTTTTTTTTTTTATATATATATATATATATATATTTTTTATATATATATATATATTTTTTCTTTTCTTTTTCTTTCTCTTTTTTTTTTTCGGGGGCCAAGACTTTTCATAAACTGAGCTAGAAGTTTCTCTACTTATCCCATAAAGACTAGTCAATTAAGCACAAGAGTTCACTCTTTTCCTTCCACTTTCTCATACTCCCAAATCAAACTTTACAACACTCACCCCCATCTATGGCTAGACAATGATGTGCCTAATCTAGCAAGAATGAAGATCAAGCATTGTCGTTCCCGATACTCTCAACATTATGCACATGTAAGACTTTCCTAAGAAGGCCTCACTCATCAAACAATGAAAGCTTAAAAGGAGGGAAAGGTTTTTGGGAGTGGTCTACCACTAGAGTTTGTCAAAAAAAGATTGGCATAAAAGATGTGACAACTCAAGTGTGTATAGCCATGACTCAGTACACAAGAGACCCTAAGCAAGAAGCATTAAGTTCGTTTAGTTCAAATAGGGTTGTAGTTGGCTTCAAAGACTAGGTTTCAGCAATCAACAAGTTTCAAGAAGAGTTTTCAAGGCACGAAACATACAAGTCTTTTCGAGAGGTGCATAGCTTTTCAGGTGAAACGTAGTGTTCTTTATAAGGCATTTAAAATCATTGCTCCCAATGCAAGTGAATGCAAACTATATGCTCTAGACTCTCCTAGAAATGCAAAATGATGCAAACTAAATGAATTTGTTTTTTTTTTATGCAAATAGGTATGCAATGCATGACTCCATGAAACAACATCAAAGCAAACATGATCAAATGCTTGGTCCCTCCCCCAAACTTGAGTTACACAGTCTCTGTGTTGTCAAGTAAAGAGAGAGATACCGAAAAGAAAACTAATATGCAAAAAGGAAATGGTATATACAAGGGAGAGAAAGAAGTACCTCCTATGGATAGTAGGTGGGGGCAGATGCCCCAACATCGTCGTCGTCAGGTGGGAAGGTGGTGTAGTAACCACCGGATGCTGAACCGGAGCCTCCATACCATGGTTGGCTCTCAACCTCGTCAATCTCGACCTCACTATCAGAAGAAGCGAGGGATGGGGACTTGTTACCGGAAGTGGAAGGTTGAGTGGGTGGGTTCCTCCACTTACGCTGAAGATGCGCAGCAGTGAGGGGGAAGCCAAGAGCATCAGGCAGAGGTGGAGGCTGGGGGTTTGAGGTGTTCGCAAAAGCGAAGTTTGCTGAGCTACATCCAGCTATTCCTCCCCTGGTTAAGACATCAGCTACTTTCTTTACTGTCTTGCTTAGTGCATTGCACTTATCCTTCAGCTTTTCTATCGTTCTGTCCTGAGCCTTGTTCCACCTCTGAAGGCGACCAATGTGGTCATGAGCATCACGAAGAGCTCCAGGGGGAAGAACTCCATCATGTGGCTTGAAGTAGTAGTGCGGAGGTCCATAGATATGCTCAGAAGTGTCTGCAACAGGCGAGTCAGGTCGCGTAGGAACACTCCTTCTCCTTGATGGAGCAGCATGAACTGGATCGAGATGCCCGTGTTCTCCAAGAAAGTACTCCTGGGGTATGTTGAAGCTGATAGCTCCAGGTATCTCTAAACTCGTCAGGTTCCGGTTTGGAGGAACCACTTCGACAGGCTTGCCCTGCAAGTAGTAGTGGTAGACGTAGTCCTTCCCATACATCCCACTAAAATAGGTGGCAATCCTCAAGTAGGTGCCATCAATAAACTTAGGTCCCGCCGCGTCCTTTCCCAAGGGAACATTCAGAAATTGGAGCAGTGGTGTGATCATTCCACCTATCCCCATCTTTGGGCGCGAATCAGTGGTGTACCACGCCCAGTCTCTGTAGTGCTGGAGATGACCCAAAAAAGAAACTAACCATCCCGAAGGTAGCATAGATGTCGGTGCTGGGAAGGGGTAAAACTCCAGGTTGGGCGTAGGGACGGATAGCCGGACAGAGCAATCGCATGTCTTCCTCAGTAACAGTACCAGCTTGGTTCCGTGGGTAGAATGCATGGACGAGCATCCTGTGGAGGTAACGTACGGACGGGTAACGGATGTGTGAGTTCTTGTCAGCCCCGGTAGAGTGTTTGTTTCCAGTGATCAACTTCCAAAGCTCCGTGGGAAGGTTCTCACACTTGGGTAGGGAGTGGTCTTCTAGGTCTTGGAACCCCATGACTCTCCCAATGTCCTTGAAGTTCATGTTGTATTCTCGTCCATTGACCTTGAAACTGATTTTGCCCCATCCTTGCCTCACATGCGAGGTGTCGTGGTAAGTGACCGCAAGAGAAGATAAGAACTGACAAGTGACATCCTTGTAGAAAGGATATGCCATGGTGAGGAGTTTTGGCATCTTCAAATGTCCTAGCATCTCCTCAATGTCAGATTCAAGACCCAACTCCTTCAGCAGATCAAGGTCGGCGAACCTGGTTGGAGTCCAAGTGACCCCATTCTTCAAGTGATCATACAGCTCCTCCACAGATGGAGTTTTCGCCCTATCTCGATCAGCCGCAACCCCTTTGCCTTTGGACATCTTGGCTTTCTTCGTAGGTGCCTGCTCATCAGCACTCTCAGTTTCACTTTCCTCATGGTTGGGAACTGCTACACTTTTCTCTGCCCTCTTCTCCTGTTCTTTCGATTTCCTTGCAGCCAAAGTCTGCTGTCGAACAGTCCTCTGCGTCCCTGAGCCAGTTGGCTCGCAGGCTAAAGCTTTTCCTCTTAGTGCAAACTCTTGTCTTTCAGCTTCTTGCCTCTCAGCTTCCAACTTTCTCTTTGTCTTCTTAACCATTTTCACCTGAAAAATTAAAAACTTGAAAAGGGATAAGTAGATGGAAGTAAAGAAGGGCAAGACTTTGCAAGTGAAAATTGCAAAAGTGAACTTAACAAATGAATTATCAATTTAAACTCAAGTTCAACACAATGCAACAATTCTCACTCTTGTAACACCTTAACGCATCTAGTTCACCCACAAACACACCCAATTAAGGTCAAATTCGAAAACTGATATTAGGAGTTTTCAAGGCTCCTAAGACAAATGTTGTAGTATAGTGATTGTCGAACCAGTTCTGAGGAATATCAAAGCACTGAGAATGCAAGTACTCACTTAATCTAAGTGCAACCAATGATTTAAATGAGTTTTAAGCTATGACTAAAACTAGAAAGCAATAACAGAATGATACTTTCTTGACTAATGGAAAAAAGAACTCATGGGCATAGGGATTAGACCTTGGGTGATCAAGTATCAAACTAAGGATGGCAAACGATCAATCAAACTATCAACCTTAAGCCTAGACACAATTCTAAGCAAGCTCTATGTCTAGATGAATGCTCATTTGCTAACATATCTCAAACATCAAATATCTTTGGTTGAATAATATGAAAGCAATCATTACTAACAAGTCTATTAGCTATCTTAGCATCTTTAACAATAAATGTCTTTGGCAAAGTATACTAAAATCCTAGGAGAGTTGTCTCAGGCATTTCATCAAACACCTTTCGGGTGGGAAATGCCTATTGATCAACTTTTGAGTGGCCAACTCAGAAGATGCATTAAGAATACTCTACTAGCAAGGAACAAGAATGATCTACACTAAAACATCCTAGAACTAACCTAATCACCCTTAATCTCCCTAACCCATGAATTCAAAAGGTGATTACTCACTAATCTCCATGATTCCTCTTAAACCCATATTGGATTTCAGATTAATCATGTAGAGAAATAGATAAGAAATCAACAATAACACAAGAACATAACAATCAAAATCCAAGAGATGAACTTCTCAAGAGAGTTTTTGTGTATTTTTCAATAGATCAAAGATAATCTGCCCTGGTGGCTACAAAAGATGTTTAAAAACATAGGTTTTCAGAAGTAAAAACGTGCATAATGAAATGACCAAAAGGCCCTTGAGAAATCATGAATTCGCCCAAACAAATAGACGCGGAGCGACCTCGACACGTCGCTGCGAGAGGTCGCTCCCGGGTCGTTTCTTCGCGAGCGACCTGGCTGTGTCGCTCCGAAGACGTCGCTCCCGGGTCGTCTCCTCGCGAGCGACCTGGCTGTGTCGCTCTGAGGACGTCGCTCCGGGCTTCGTCGGGTGTCGTCTCGCCATGGAAACGCGAGCGACCTTGGATCGTCGCTCTGGCAAGTCGCTCTGGGAGGGGTATCACAGCGACTTCATGTAGTCGCTCCAGGAAGTCGCTCCCAACGCTCTGCTCGTCCAATGATCACCTTTATCACCTCTTTTGAGCTCCAAATGCACCCAAATGTCTCCAAGAACTCCATGTGGTACTCCAATACCTAATAGAGACTCATGTATGCAAAATGCAACCTAAACATGTCTAAATCCTAATCTCTATGATGAAAATGTTTATGAATGAATGAATAAAACAATGCAAATATGCAAGATATCAAAAACCCCCAAATCCATGAACCCTAATTTTGCCAAAGTGCAAATTAAACTCAATTTCACCATTTATTCGACAACACAACTTGATAGATAAGCTTTCCCTAGTCTATTTCACCACAATCTAGCAAGAAAATGACCAAATTTCGATTTTCAAATCCTAGGGTTCATGGACCTACGAATTTGAATTTAAAAACTCAATACCTTGCTTTGGATGAAAGGAAATGGTGAATGGGTGGTGAGGAATAGGCTACAGGGGCGAAAGCTTGGATTTAGAAACAAGAACTAGTTGATTTGGGTGAGAATTGAGAAAGTTTTGGGATTTTTGGTGTGGGTTAGTTCGAGAGAGTTTGAGAGTTTGTGAGAGGAGGGGAGAGTGAGAGAGATGGAGTCGAGGGGGTTAGGGTCATCCGGTTCGGTCTAGGGTGGTTAGGGTCGGTTTACTTGAATTAAACCGGGTTTTAGAGTTAGAAAACTTACCTGGACCGGTTCGGGAGCGACGTGAGGGTGTCGCTGCGAGAGGTCGCTCCCTAGTCGTTTTCTCGCGTCGTGATTCGACGAAAACGCGAGCGACCTTGGAGTGTCGCTCTCGAAACCTCGCTCTGGAGCTGGAGCGACTTCGAGGTGTCGCTCTAGGACGTCGCTCCAGGCCAGTGTTTGAGTTCCGTGACGACGAAAAAGCGAGCGACCTCGAGGTGTCGCTCCCGTAACGTCGCTCCCAGCTGGAGCGACTTCACGTGCTCGCTCTGAGAGGTCGCTCCGAGAGTGTTTTTGGAGCACAAAATGTCTTTAAGCCGAGCGACTTCGAGGTGTCGCTCCCGTAACGTCGCTCCCAGCTGGAGCGACTTCGAGGTGTCGCTCCCGTAACGTCGCTCCCGAGACCTCGCTCCCACGCACGATTTTTGCTCAAACCTGCATCGATCAAGCACCTGCACACGACTTCTCCCTTCCCTTTTTTTTTTATGCAATAAGATGAAAATGAAAATACCAATGCAATATATACAAGGATACGCATGAGACTTCCTCCCAAGTGAGCTTGTTTTAAGTCTCTAGCTTGACTTTGCCTCTTTTTGGATTAGCCCGGGGTAGGGTCAGACAGTGGAGTTGAAACCCCATCTTCCTCTGATGCAGTAGCCATGTAGAGCTTAACCCTTTGCCCATTGACTGTGAAGTCTCTTCCATCAGTACTCCACAAAACTATTGCTCCATATGGCCTAACCTCTTTGACTTTGAAAGGACCTGACCACCTTGATTTAAGCTTTCCTGGAAATAGCTTCAGCGTAGAGTTGTAGAGAAGAACTTGATCTCCTTCTTTAAACTCTCTCTTCAGGATATTCTTGTCATGGAAAGCTTTAGTCTTCTCCTTGTAGATCCTTGAGTCCTCAAAAGCATCCATTCTTATCTCATCAAGCTCATGTAGCTGAAAAATCCTTTTCTCCTTGGCACTCTTGATGTCAAAGTTCAGCAACTTTATTGCCCATAGTGCCTTGTACTCAAGCTCCACTGGCAGATAGCAAGCTTTCCCATACATTAGGTTGAAAGGTGTGGTGCCCAGTGGTGTCTTGTACGCTGTCCTATAAGCCCAAAGTGCATCATCAAGCTTATTGGACCAATCCTTCCTTGTGATCCCCACAATCTTCTCCAAGATAGACTTGATCTCCCTGTTAGAAATCTCAACTTGGCCACTTGTTTGGGGGTGATAAGGAGTTGCCACCTTGTGCTTCACACCATTCTTCTTGAGAAGTCCCTCAAGTAGTTTGTTAATGAAGTGGGAACCTCCGTCACTGATCACAACTCTTGGGACTCCAAACCTTGGAAAGATGATGCTCTTGAACATCTTGGTTACAACTCTAGCATCATTGGTGGGGCTTGCAATAGCTTCCACCCATTTGGAGACATAATCAACAGCCACAAGGATGTATTTGTTTCCAAAAGATGATTGGAAATGGTCCCATGAAGTCAATACCCCACACATCAAACACTTCAACTTCAAGGATTGGATTCTGAGGCATCTCATTCCTCTTGGTGATGTTTCCTCTTCTTTGGCAAGAATCACACTTTGAAACAAAGTCTTGTGTATCCTTGAACATATGTGGCCACCAGAATCCAGCTTGTAACACTTTCGCAACTGTCTTGAAGGTGGCAAAGTGGCCTCCATAAGATGATCCATGACACTGTGTAAGGATCCCATCAATCTCCTCATTTGCAACCACTCTTCTATAAAGCTGATCCTTGCAGAGAATGTATAGATAAGGTTCATCCCAGTAGTATCTCTTCACATCCTTGTAGAACTTCTTCTTGGCATAGCCCACAAGATTCAAAGGTTCTCTTCTTGTGGCTAGGTAGTTCACCAAATCAGCATACCAAGATTCCTTCTCTTCTGTTGCCTTGACTTCTTCCAGCTTCCTACCAGTCTCACAAACTGCTATCACTGCTTCAATAGCCATGATCTGCTCTTCAGGAAGTCCTTCGTCAATAGGAATACCAGACTCTACCCTCAACCTGGACAAATGATCAGCTACACCATTCTCAACTCTTGCCTTGTCCTTAATCTCCATATAAAACTCTTGAAGCAAAAGGATTCACCTCAAAAGCCTGGGTTTTGCATCCTTCTTGGCCAAAAGGTGTCTCAAGGTAGCATGATCTGTGTAGACAATGACTTTAGACCCGACCAAGTAGCTCCTGAACTTCTCAAAGGCAAAAACAATTGCCAGCATCTCCTTCTCTGTTGTGGCATACCTCATCTGAGCATCATTGAGGGTTTGGCTGGCATAGTAGATCACATGGGTTTTGCCATCTTTCTTCTGCCCCAAAACAGCTCCCACAACATAGTCACTAGCGTCACACATGATCTCAAAAGGGAGATCCCAATCAGGTGGCTGGACAATTGGAACACTAATGAGTTCACCTTTCAGCTTCTTGAAAGCTTGTAGACATTCCACATCAAAACTGAAGGTGACTTCCTTGCACAGCAGCCTGGTCAAAGGTCTAGTGATCATGGAGAAGTCCTTGATGAACCTCCTGTAGAACCCAGCATGACCAAGAAAACTCCGGATGTCTTTCACTCTCTTTGGTGGGGGCAAACCAACCATAACATCGATTTTGGCTTTATCCACCTCAATCCCCTTCTCTGAAATCTTGTGTCCCAGCACAATCCCTTCCTTGACCATGAAGTGACACTTCTCCCAATTCAGCACAAGGTTGGTGTCTTCACATCTCTGTAGGACCCTGCACAAGTTTGACAAACAAGCAGAAAACGAAGATCCGTAGACGGAGAAATCATCCATAAATACCTCCACAACATCCTCAATCAGATCAGAGAAAATTGACATCATGCACCTTTGAAAGGTGGCTGGAGCATTACATAGACCAAATGGCATCCTTCGATATGCAAAGGTACCATAGGGACATGTGAATGTCGTTTTCTCTCGATCATTGGGATGTATGGGGATTTGGAAAAATCCTGAGTACCCATCAAGAAAGCAATAGAATGGGTGATTTGCAAGTCTCTCAAGCATCTGATCAATACATGGTAATGGGAAATGATCCTTTCTAGATGCGGAGTTTAGTTTTCGGTAATTAATGCACATTCTATGACCTGTGATGGTTCTTGTTGGTATCAATTCATCTTTGTCATTTTTAATCACAGTGATACCACCTTTCTTTGGTACAACATGCACAGGTGATACCCATTTAGAATCTGAGATAGGGTAAATAATAACAGCATCTAAGAGTTTAAGAATCTCTTTCTTTACAACATCCTTCAGGTTAGGATTTAACCTTCTTTGATGCTCGATAGAAGTCATTGATTCATCCTCAAGATGTATCCTATGCATACACAAAGAGGGTGATATTCCCTTGATGTCATCAAGTGAGTAACCTATTGCTTTTCTAAATCTTTTAAGTGTTTTCAAAAGTTCAGATAGCTCAGTTTCAGTAAGTTCACTACTCACAATGACTGGATAAGTTCCATTAGGACCAATAAATGCATACCTTACACCATTGGGGAGAGGTTTAAGCTCCACCTTAGGCGCCTTAAGTTCGCTCCAGTCGTTTTGCTGGGTGTCCCCTTGTTGAATGACTGAGGCTTCCTGATGGACAATTTGAGGTAGCTCCTCATACTGATCCTTACTACCAAATCCTCTGTGTGAATCCAACATCATCCCATAGGCAGCACTCTCCAGGTTCTGAATCACTTCAGCTGGCCTCTCTATCGTCAAAGCATGCTGTAGAGGGTCTTCAATTGACAATTCTTTAAGGAGCTCATCAGCAAGGGCATCCATCTCTTCAATGTAGAAAACTTGCCCTTGAACTTTTGGTTTCTTCATTACCTCCTTGATGTCAAAGTGAAGAACATGCCCTTTACCCAAATGGAGATCAATCTTGCCCTCTTTCACATTAACAATTGCTCCTGCTGTAGCTAAGAAAGGCCTTCCAAGGATTAAACGATCTGCAACTTCCTCACCCATCTCAAGCACCACAAAGTCTGTAGGGATCTCATAATTTCCAACCATCACTGGGAGGTCCTCTAAGATACCCACAGGGTACTTTACTGAACGATCAGCCAATACCAGAGAAAGTTTACACTTCTTGTACTGAGTGAAGCCGAGCTTCTTAGCAACAGATAGGGGCATCAAGCTGACACTAGCTCTCAAATCGCAGAGACATCTATCAAATACCATAGGTCCAAGAGCACAAGGTAATGTGAAGCATCCTGGATCTTCTAGCTTCTTTGGAATGACAAGCCTCTGAATGATAGCACTGCACTCATGAGTGAGAATCACCATGCCCTCCATCTCTTTCTTCTTTGCAGCTACAACATCTTTCAGGAACTTGCTGTATTGAGGAATCAGCATGAAAGCATCAATAATGGGCATTGTGACCTGGACTTCACTCATTTGCTTTTCAAATAGAGCTTTGTACTTCTCTAGCAGCTGTCTCTTGAATCGACCTGGGAATGGGAGCTTGGGTTCATAGGCAGGAGGAACAAAAGAACTTTCACTTGCAGGAGTGACAACTTCACCATCCTTAACTGTTTTCTTCTCTTCTCCAACCTTTCATTTTCCTTTGGCTTCCACTATCTTCTCCAAGATCTCGTCATTGATCTTCTCATCAACAATCACCACTTCATCATCTATGTTGATGGCAACCCACTCACTTTGTTTCTCAGCATCCTTGGTGAGAGCTCTCTGAGGTAACTCCTTACCACTCCTAAGAGTGATAGCTTTCACGGTTTCCTTTGGGTTTTGCTTAGATTTTCCAGGTAGAGAACCTTGTTGGCTATTTTGTTGAGTGTTCATGGCAGCAAACTGGTTCTCCAAAGCTCTGAACTTGTTGTTGAGCTCATTGTAGCTCTCATCAATCTTTGAGTGAAGGTTCTTCAACTCATAGCCAACATGCTTCTCACTTCTTGTTTGAGACTCCAGGATTTGTTTCAGTAGAGCATCAGTGCTGCTGACTTGAGGAGTTGAGGTAGAGGGATTAGATTGCTGTTGGGAAGAATGGTTGCCCTTGTTGTTGAAACCAGGAGGAGGATTTTGCTGAGGTTGATAGCTGCCTTGCTGATTATTCCGAGGCTGATAACCACTCTGTTGGTTGTTGGAATAGAATTTCTGTTGGTAGTTGTTGTACTGAAAGTTGAGCTCTTTCTTGTACCAGCTACCATTGTTGTTGATGAAACACAGCTCTTCTTGACCTTCCAAACCCTCAACTTCATGGACAACAACTGGTGTCTCTTGGCTTGGGTTGCCAACAAAGTGCAGCTGCTCTTGGGTAGCTTTATCAGCAATGAGGATGTCTATCTTATCCTGTAGAGCCTTCAACTCCTTCCTCGTCTGCTTATCATCTGTTCTACTACCTCTGTCGTGGTCTCCACTGTAGACTGCATCACTCTTAACCATGTTGTCAACCAGCTCCTCTGCATCCTCCTCAGTTCTCCCCAAGAAGAACCCATTGCTAGCTGTATCCAGTCTGGCCCTGTACTTAGGAGGAGCACCAAGGTAGAATGTGCTCAGCAGACTCTCCTTAGAGAAACCATGGTGTGGGCATTGAGCTTGGTAGCCCTTGATTCTCTCCCAGGCTTCACTGAAGCCTTCTAAGTTCTTCCGTTGAAAGCTGGAAATCTCGTTTCTCAGCTTAGCAGTTCTTGAAGTAGAGAAGAACTTCTCCAAGAATGCTCTCTTGCAATCATCCCAAGTGGTGATAGAGTCGCTGGGTAGAGACTTCTCCCACTGACGTGCCTTATCCCCCAAAGAGAAAGGGAATAACTTTAGCTTCAGGGCGTCCTCAGACACACCATTGGTTTTTGACAACCCACAGTAGCTGTCGAACCTATCCAAGTGATCAAATGGGTCCTCTAGAGCCAAGCCATGATACTTGTTGTTCTCGATCACGTTGAGGAGTCCTGATTTGATCTCAAAGTTGTTGGCTGCCACAACGGGTGCTCGGATTCCTAGTCTATGACCATGAATGTTGGGCCGGTCATAAGTACCAATGGGTCGAGCTGCTCGCTGTTGGTTAGCTGGAGCATTGTTATTAGCGCCATTGACGCCCGCATCATGCTGATGAACGTCTCCCATATCAGTGTTCAGTCTTTGCAGTTGAGCCTGTTGCTCTTCTTCTCTTTTCTTTCTAGCACTCTCTCTCTCTAAAGCTCTGATGTCTGCAGCTCATGGAACTAGGTTTGTTGGACCCTTGCTCCGCAAGTTCATACACCTGTAGATTAAAGGGAGGTGAAAAAGAATCAGTAACAAAAGAAAATATAAATGACTTAGTCTCAAGCAATTGACTAAATCTCAATGTTTAAATGTACTCAGAATTTGGCAACGGCGCCGATTTGATGTTAGGAGTTTTCAAGGCTCCTAAGACAAATGTTGTAGTATAAAAGATTGTCGAACCAGTTCTGAGAGATATCAAAGCACCGAGAATGCAAGTAATCATTTAATCTAAGTGCAACCAATGATTTAGATGGGTTTTTAAACTATAACTAACTAAAAGGAATAACTAAATGATACTTTCTTAACTATGGGAAAAGAGAACTCATGGATATAGGGATTAGACCTCGGGTGATTAAGTTTCGAAATAAGGATGACAAACAATCAATCAAACTATCAACCTTAAGCTTAGACACAATCCTAAACAAACTCTATGTCTAGATAAATGTTCATTTACTAACACAATTCAAACATCAAATGTCTTTGGTTGAATAATATGAAAGAAATCATAACTAGCAAGTCCAATGGTTATCTTAGCACCTCTAACAACAAATGTCTTTGGCAAAGTATGCTAAAAGCTTAGAAGAGTTGTCTCGGGCATTTCCTCGAACACCTTTCGGGTGAGAAATGCCTAAGGATCAACAACTGAGTGGCCAACTCAGAAGATGCATTATGTTCACTCTGTTAGCAAGGAAATATGAATGATCTACACTAAAACATCCTAGCTCTAACCTAATCACCAGGGCTGTTCAATATGGTAAAACCGAACCGCACCGAACCGAACCGAACCGAAATAGACAATATGGTTTGGTTTTGGTACATACCATATAAACCGAATGGATATAATTTTATAAAAATCGTAGGATTTGGATATGGTTTGGTATATAACCGATTAAACCGAATAAACCGAACAAAACCGATTAAAAGTAGAAACATGTAAATATGTATCTATTTTATAACAATACATGAAAATCTATTTGTTACATAAGTTAAATTTTTGTTAATAACTATTACCATAATTTTATAGTAATAAAGAACCTTAATTTGTAAAACACTTGAACTATAATTAAATAACAATACATCGCAATTCAAACATCTTATTTTCTAAGTCTTCTATTGATCTTTTTGCTTTATTTTAGTCTTCACTAAATTAATATGAAGATTATAAATTTGATGAACAATAATTAATGAAAAATTTTCACAACTTTTTTCTTATCTGTAAACAAACAGAGTTTTGTATTCGATTGAAAAAGCATGACGTTAATGAACACTAAATATGGAAGAGTGGAAGAACTTTTCTTTCATGTTTCTGTTTTGTTTCATATTTTTATTTTCAAAATTTGAAGCTTTGATTTTAGTTATAGATTTGATTATTTTATTTGATGGTAGAAGCATTTTTACTTTTTTTGTTTATTTATTTGAACATGTAATATATTTTTAATAAATGACTTTGTTGACAATATGATTCTAAAATTCATATAATATGATCTCAAACTAAATAATTATGTTTTTTGGTATAAAATCGAATAAACCGAAAACCGACGGTATATAAACCAAACCGAACCGAAGTAAATATGGATTTAGAATGGTAGTTATATTTTACTAACCGAAATACCGAAAACCAAAAAAACCAAACCTAAACCGAACCGATATCCGGATTGAACACCCCTACTAATCACCCTTAATCTCCCTAACCCATGAATTCAAAAGGTGATTACTCACTAATCTCCATGATTCCTCTTAAACCCATGTTGGATTTCAGATTAATCATGTAGAGAAACACAGAAAATAGATATAAGAACACAGAATTTCAATAGCAAAACTGATCAATTGATTCAAGAGATGACTTTCCAAAGGTTTTTGGTGGTTTTTCTTAAGAACAGAGATGATCTGCCTCCTGGTGGCTTACAGAGTATTAAAACATAGGTTTAGAAAATAAAAACGTGCATAATGAAATGACCAAAAGGCCCTTGAGAAATCATAAGTTCGAGCAGAAATAAGACGCGCAGCGACCACGGCTCGTCGCTCCGACAAGTCGCTCCATGCTTCGGGAGCGACCTCGCTTTGTCGCTGCGAGAGGTCGCTCCGGACTCGTTCTCGCGTCTCCGGGTGATGAAAACGCGAGCGACTATTCCCTGTCGCTCTGGTAAGGTCGCTCCGATAGGGAGATCAGAGCGACTTGATGGTGTCGCTCCGGACTGGTCGCTCCCATGCGCTGCTCGCCCAATGATCACTTTAAACACTTCTTTTGGACTCCAAATGCACCCAAATGTCTCCAAGAACTCCATGTGGTACTCCAATACCAGATAAGGACTCATGTATGCAAAATGCAACCTAAACATGGCTAAATCCTAATCTATATGATCAAAATGCACATGGGTGAATGGATAAGACAATAGAAATATGCAAGATATCACCTATCATGTAGGATCCGGATAGCGTTGCTCACTTGGTGAGGCATTTCAAACCTGCTGGGTGTCCACATCCTTCTTTGTGAAATATGACGGAGCGTGAGGCTTATGTGAAGATGGTTGTCGATCATGCTAAGGTTGTCTTATTTGATATTTGGAGCTTTTGAATCTGGTTGTTTTGTTGGTGCTGGCTTGTTATGTTCCAGGCTATGGAGGCTAATAACGAGTTCGCGATGACTTTAGAAAAGCACCTGCAGGATGTTCCGCATTCTGACACTACAAGAAAACACAGTTTTAGCAAGGAAATTTAACGAGGAAAACTATTCCTCGTGAAATTACGATGACTTAACGATGAAATTGCGAGGAAATAAAGTTTCCTCGTAATGGCCTTGTAAAATACCGAGTAAAGCTTTTCCTCGTAGAATCGTCGTAAGTTGACGTGGTTTTTCCGAGAAAAATGTGTTTCGTCGCAAATTCGTCGTAATTTTAGCATGATTTTTACGAGGAAATAACTTACGAGGAAAGAACGAGAAATCCACCAACTTAACACGTTTTTTTTGCCACCAACCTAATTTTTCGTCGTAAATTCCTAGCAAAATTCAACTACCAGATTCGAAAATTTTATATATATATGGAGGTTTGAACATAATTTTAAGCACACCAACAAGAAAAAAAACGTGAAAAAAATGTCGGGCTTGGGAAATATTTTCGAGTTGCGGAGGTGGATGTATATGCATAGAGATGCTAACGGGAGAGTGACGAAAGAATCTCTTGCTGGGTTGGAGCGTTTTATGCATCAAGCAGATTCTACACCGCTCGCCCAAGAAAGCGGTAAAATATTCTGTCCTTGTAGGAAATGTAACAATTCAAAGTTGGCAAATCGTGAAAATGTTTGGAAGCATTTAGTAAATAGAGGTTTCACGCCAAATTATTATATCTGGTTTCAACATGGAGAAGGTTATAGTTAATGAAGCTAGTAGTAGTAATAGCAACTTTCAAGAAGAACCGGTTGATCATCAATTGCATAATGCACATAGTTACCATCAGGAGGATCAGCCGATGGTAGATTATGATAGGGTTCATGATATGGTAACTGATGCATTCGTAGCTCATGATGATGAAGATGAAGAACCTAACATAGATTCAAAAAAGTTTTATGAAATGTTAGATGCGGCAAATCAACCACTTTACAGTGGTTGTAGAGAAGGTCTCTCTAAATTGTCATTGGCTGCTAGAATGATGAATATTAAAACTGATCACAATCTACCTGAAAGTTGCAAGAACGAATGGGCAGATTTATTTAAAGAGTATTTGCCGGAAGACAATGAGTCTGCTGATTCTTATTATGAGATTCAGAAACTGGTTTATAGTCTTGGGTTGCCTTCGGAGATGATAGATGTTTGCATCGACAACTGCATGATCTACTGGGGAGATGATGAGAAGTTGGAAGAATGTCGATTCTGCAAGAAACCACGATTCAAGCCGCAAGGAAGGGGACGTAATAGGGTACCGTACCAAAGGATGTGGTACCTACCAATTACAGATAGATTGAAAAGATTGTACCAATCGGAGCAGACTGCTGGAAAGATGAGGTGGCATGCCGAGCATACTCAGACGGATGGTGAGATGACTCATCCATCAGATGCAAGAGCCTGGAAACATTTTAACAAAGTACATCCGAATTTCGCTAGCAATAGCCGGAATGTGTACCTCGGATTATGCACAGATGGATTTAGTCCATTTGGAATGTCAGGGAGACAATATTCATTGTGGCCTGTCTTTCTTACGCCATACAACCTGCCACCGGAGATGTGCATGCAACAGGAGTTTTTATTCTTGACCATATTAATACCCGGTCCGAAGCATCCAAAAAGGTCACTTGATGTTTTCCTACAACCACTGATAAAAGAGTTGAAGGATTTGTGGTCAACAGGGGTGAGGACGTATGACTGCTCAACGAAGAAGAATTTTACGATGCGAGCTATGCTTTTGTGGACCATAAGTGACTTTCCTGCCTATGGGATGTTGTCTGGATGGACTACACATGGGAGATTAGCTTGTCCATATTGTAATGGAACGACAGATGCATTTCAACTGAAGAATGGTAGAAAGACAAGTTGGTTCGATTGTCACCGTCGATTTCTTCCAGTTGGCCATCCGTACCGAAGAAACAAGAATTTGTTTAGGCACAAAAAGGTTGTGAGAGACACTCCTCCTCCATATCTAACTGGAGAACAAATTGAAGCGCAAATCGACTACTACGGAGCTAACGAAACAGTTCGCTGGGGTGGTAATTGGCATGTCCCTCGTAATATGCCTGATTCTTACGGTGTTCATCACAACTGGCACAAGAAGAGTATATTTTGGGAGTTACCATATTGGAAGGATCTTCTTCTGCGCCACAACCTTGATGTGATGCATATAGAGAAGAATTTCTTTGAGAACATCATGAATACAATATTGAATGTCCCAGGGAAGACAAAAGACAACATAAAATCGAGGTTGGACTTGCCGGATATTTGCTCAAGAAGTGAGTTACATATAAAAAGCAATGGCCAAGTTCCCGTTCCAATTTTTAGATTGTCTTCAGAAAAAAAGTCGGTTTTGTTCAATTGGGTGGCATCAGAAGTGAAGTTCCCTGATGGGTATGTTTCAAATCTTTCAAGATGTGTTGAAAAGGGTCAAAAGTTCTCCGGGATGAAGAGTCATGATTGTCATGTCTTTATGCAACGACTTCTGCCATTTGCATTTGCGGAGCTACTTGCAACAAACGTACATGAAGCACTTGCAGGTAGTTTACAATAGGACAATAATATTAAATTGGTTTAGTTTACAATAATAGTATTTGACTAACAATGTGTTTAATTGTTTTTGGAATAGGCATTGGAGCATTTTTCAGGGATTTGAGCACACGCACTCTTAAAGAAGAAGTCGTAGAACAGCTTCAGGAGAACATTCCTATCTTATTGTGCAACTTGGAGAAGATATTTCCTCCAGGCTTTTTTGACGTGATGGAGCATCTAGCTATCCACCTCCCATATGAGGCATTGCTTCGTGGACCGGTACATTACGGATGGATGTATCAGTACGAGCGAGCCATGAAATATTTGAAGGGAAAAGCAAAGAACCTCGCCAAAGTTGAAGGTTCTATAATTGCTGGAAGTTTGACAGAAGAAGTTTCTCACTTCACATCGTACTACTTTGCGTCAAAAGTACGTACCCGAAGAAGAGCTCCAAGAAGATATGATGATGGTGGCGTTGCGCCCACATATGCAGTTGTTGGTGTTCCAGAAATCTTTAGCCAGATTGGACGACTTGGTGGGAAATCAAAACAGGTTTGGTGGTCGAGTGAAGAAGACGCTCATAGTGCACACACCTATATTCTACTCAATTGCGAGGATCCATTGATGCGTTATTTTGAAAGGTAACTTAAATTGAGTATACATTATATAATTGAGAGAGATTAATTCATGTAAAATGTGAATTTACAGCATGTTTGTTTCACAAGTCAAAGAAACATTTCCTGGTATATCCACAAGTGACGTAGACAAAAGAAAAGATCAACACTTTGTTAAGTGGTTGAAGAATCAGGTATTAATCAAATACTTTTAAAATTTTCATACATGAATGATTTGTATTTCAACGTTCTTTTTATTTTTAAATAGGTTGATTATGACGACGATGCAGATTATCCTAAGTGGTTACACGAAGTAATTCAATCTCCACTTGTAAAGGTCACCACATCACAGATGTATTTCACACGAGGCTATACTTTTCACACATATGAGTATGGTAAACAGCGGGCAACCAGTAACTATGGAATTTGTGTGAAAGGAGAAACAGATTTCTACGGAATCTTGACGGAGATTATTGAAGTCGAATTCCCAGGGATATTGAAGCTAAAATGCGTCCTCTTCAAGTGTGAATGGTTCGACCCCGTCGTCAATAGAGGTGTTCGGTTGAACAAATTCGGTGTAGTAGATGTCAACGGTGGCCGGAGGTACAACAAATTCGAGCCCTTCATCTTAGCTTCACAAGCAGACCAAGTTAGCTTCCTTCCATACCCACGGATGAGAGAGTCGGGTATAAATTGGTTAGCCGTGATCAAAGTTACACCTCGAGGACGAATCATCGTAGGAGAAGAACCACCATTGCAAGAAGAACAAATAAATGAAGTTCATGAACCTGAACAAGAAATTGATGACATCCTTCTCATTGATCCGCATAATCACGAGTATGAAGATCTTACCGAAGATCCCACGGAGGAAGCTGTTGAAGACGAGTTTCATGTAAATGATGATGTTTCAAGTGATGACGAGAATGTCGATGAATCCGATTAATGTATTTCATATTTGTATGAGTTTGATTTATTATATATAATTAAAGATAATGGGAGTTTATTTATAAATAAGATATCGACATTAATTATAAGTAAAGGAATTGTGTTTTTATAATTTTCGGTTTGGATTAGAATGAATTGCTTGAGGTTAAAGGATAGAAGTGTTTGATATATGAAGTAGAAGATAAAGAAGATGTGGTTTGGGATTTGGGGTTTCGTTTTAGGGGTTTAGAGACAGTCGTCGTACTTTCCACGTTATCTCACGGGAATTTTACGACGATTTATAATACATTACCTCGCATATTCCACGGTAACAGTAAACGTCGTAAGAGCCTCGTAACTTACGTGGACTAAGCGACGATTTATAATTAAAAAAGCGGACCTCGCTTATTCCACGTAAGACCAAAACGTCGTAAGAGCCTCGTTAACTTACGTGGAATGAGCGAGGTTAGCTTTTTTATTTTACTTTTCGTCGTTAATTCGTCGGTAAATATAAACCCTAAACTAAAATGAAACCCAAATCCCTAAACCCCAAATGTGCAAACCCTAAAACTCCCCATCCTACTTCATATAAACTAAAAAAAAATTAATTTTCAATTTTATATAAACTTAAAAAAAAAGAGAAGAAAGATATTGGAAACACATATGACGAGATACGTAAGTGTAGCCCACATAAATCTACATCATTTGTATTCAAATATCTTCTTCTCTTTTTTTTTTGTTTTTAAACCTTTCATATATGATTTGTAGCGTGTGTTTGATTTGTTGTGTGATACGTCAAATTCAAAATTTGTAAAATTGTTTTCCAACGTATTAAACCTTTCAAATTCAAAAAATATATATATTGAAGTTAAAGGGTTAGAAATATATGAAGTATTAGATAAGAAATATAAGAAAGATAGGGTTTGAGGTTTGGAGATAAGAAAGATAGGGTTTGAGGTTTGGGGTTTAAGATTTTAGGGGTTAGCAAAAAAAGCCTCGCTATTTGCACGTAAAATCGATGATAAAAACAAAAATCGTCGCAAGAACGACGTTAAATAAAACACGGGCCTCTGTATATCCTCGTTAATTTGCTTGGGCCTTGCGACGAAACGAAAGACGGGCCCACGTAAAATCGATGATAAAACAAAAATCATCGCAAGAACGACGTTAAATAAAAGACGGGCCTCTGTATATCCTCGTTAATTTGCTTGGGCCTTGCGACAAAACGAAAGACGGGCCTCTGTCTTTCCTCGTTATTTTGCGACGAATTTTCGACGAACACTAATCCTATATATAGGCGAAACCGCAGCCCTCTTCATTTCCTCTCTAATTCCTCTCTACAGCCTCTCCATTTCCTCTCAACATGGTAACTCTCTTTCCTCTCTAAGTAGTTTAGGGAATTTAGATTAGGTGGTTAGTTTAGGGAATTTAGTTTACGAAATTAGTTTACAAAATTTAGGTTTCCTCATTTTATTAATTACGTAGTTAATACTGTTCATAATTTTTTATTTACTCTTGACTTTAATTTAGAAATTTAAATTTTGCAGACTATTCGTAGACACCAGCGTAGTGCTCACTACTCGCAGATGTTCGGTCCACCGGGTAGTCGGTTAGACCCGCCTTCACTTCCCGGTTCTTCTTCAGCTCCCGGTTCTTCGGGTCAGCAGGAGACCGTCCCCGAGACTCAATCTTCTCAGAGAGTCTCGCCTTCTTCTACGGCATCGCCATCAGTTCCTCATGTGCCTCCTCCGGTAGCTCCTCCTCCGATGCCAGCTCCTCATGTGCCTCCTCAGATGCCCGCCCATCAGGTTCATGCTGATTTGATGGTGCCAGCGAGTTGTCCTTACTCTCAGTACACTGTTGAGGACATTCTCGGTTTGCCAGGCAGAGAAGGCTTACCGATCATAGACCCCGACCGACCTGAAGGAACACTTTGGTATGTATGTTACATTTATTTTTTAAAATTCATTTGTGACTTTAATAAATATTTAAAACTTTGAATTTTTTTTTTTCCAGGTTTGGGGTTGATAACTGCCTTGCAACAGAAGTAACCGAGACGATTAAAGGTTACTTCTCCATGGCACATCCCAACTGGAAATCCACTCCGATCTACATCAGAAGGACGTGGTTCAAGATTTACGCTGTAAGTTTTTACAATTTATTCCTGATTTATATTTTTTTAAATTTTATTTTTCTAAACTAATTATTAATATTTTTTTTTTTGCAGCAAAAATTTAATTGGTCCATGGGGGTCACTGAGAAGGTGCGGAAAGAGTTTATCGACAAGGCGAAGAAACGTTTGTTGGACACGGTCTCCAACTGGAAGGGTGACTGGATCGTGAAGGGCTATGAGCGGGGCAAACCCACAACCATCACCACGGACGTGTGGGATGGCCTCATCCGTTACTGGAGGGATCCTGATGCCATGAGAGTCGCCCAGTCTTGCTCCGCCTCCCGTAACTCGGTAGATGAGCACGGCCACAGGGCGATGCAACATAGTACGGGCCAAAAGCCACACGCCCGCGTCCGTTTGGAAATGGTACGTAATTTAAATATTTAACTTTTTGATTTTTAATATATATATATATATATAAAAAAACTTTCTTAACTATTTTTAGGCCAAGGAGTTGGGACGTTTACCGACTCTTATGGAACTTTTCGATCGGACCCACAAGAACAAGGCGGGCGCATTTGTAGATGAGAAGTCTGAGAAGATCTACAATGATGTGGCAGCTCGTATTGACGAGCGTGAGACCCAGCTGGCGCAGGAGTCCGCCGACGGATCACCCGTCGTCTTATCCACAATAGAAGTGGATAGAATTTACGAGGAGGTAAATTTTATATAAATTTTTTATTAATTCCATTTTACTTTAAAATTTAAATTTTAATATATATTTTATTGTTTTTTAAGGTCGCTCCCAAGAAAAAGGGACGTGTGTTGGGGATTGGTTCCGTCAACGATGTTCCGAGAGCGACTTCCTCTTATGGCCAGAGACGGGATGATGAAGTCTCTCAGCTGCGCGACGTGTTGGAGACGACACAACATCAGCTGTCGTCGACACAAAACGAGTTGGCCTCGACAAAATCGTCGTTCACAGCTCGTATGACTGGTCTCGAGAACTTCTTGGACGTCATAGCGGCCACAAATCCGGAATGGGAGGCCATGTTCAGGACCATGAGACAACAAAACCCCATTCCAGGCGAGACATCCGTGCAAGTCAACGAGGAAGATCTCTCGAGAAGGAGCGAGGAATTCTACGACGCGGCAATGCAGCATTAGTTTTTTTTTTGTTATTGTATTTTAAAATTCAAAACTTATTTATATATTATATAATTTCATTTTAATTCGGCCAAAAAAAATTTTCTATTCGATTTAATTTCAATTAAAATTTTATTAATAAATTAAATAAATATAATTTTTATTTATAAATTCAGTAAATAGAAAACAAAGTAATTGCGTCGCTAATTCCCGATGTATTAACGAGGAAAATTAACGACGAAATATCGAGGAACAATTAACGAGGATTTTACGTGGATTTAGTTACGATTCTATTACGACGAATTGTTTTCGTGTTCCTTACGTTTTTATTACGACGAATTTATTTAAAGGTTTTTGCGGGTCTTTTACGACGAATCATTTACGAGTTTCTTACGAGGAAGCACAACGACCGCGTTAAGTGGAAACCCCACGTGGTCTTTACGACGAAAACTTAATTCTTATTTACGAGGAAAATATAACCTCGCTAATTAACGAGGAAATGGCGACGAATCTTCTCTTACGACAATCATATAACGACGAAACGCCTTTCATCGCCATTTCCTCGTAAGCCTTCTTTTCCGAGGAAATAACGACGATTTTGGCCGTCCTTAAATTTGTGTTTTCTTGTAGTGTGATGAGCTTATTGAAATAAAGAAGGTCGTTCGGGAGCTAAAAGTCGGTATGAAAATGGCTCAGGATCGAGAGCGTGCTAATGCTGCTCAGCTAGCCGCTGCTGAGAAGCCTGGGAATCATGCTGCTTCGCTTGAGGCTCGTCTGCGAGTCGTGTGTAACGAGAGGATGTCGGCTCTCGAACAAGTTTCCCTTTTGGAGACGAAGGTCGAATCTTCTACTAATAAGTTCTCTGATGATCTTCGTCGCGCAACTTATGACGCTAAAAAGACTCTGGCGATATCTACTTGGATGTGTTGATATCTCTCAAGGAGAAGTGGGAGAAGAAGAAGGCCGCAACTGATTGTGAAGCTCGTCTTAGGGAGGTCATGGCAAATATAGATCTCTTGAAGGAAATCATGAACAATAGTCTTTTGGCCTCGGATGAGTTGTTGCGCCTTCGAACGAAAGAGGTCGAGCTCGGGTCCGAGCTTGACGTGATGGCGGTTTCGGATTTCTCTGTTGGGAAGCTCGATCTGCCTCAGATTTCGGAAGATCTGTAAGAAGATTTCTTTGCTAAAGTCCCTTATGTGGTGAATGGTACAGATGACGTGAAGAAATGCGCGGGTGACCAGTTCGAGGATGGCGAATTCGGCGTCGACGAGTAGTTCTAGGGATTTTTTTTTCCTTTCCCCTTTTGTTTTTGTTGCTTTATTATCATTATTATTTAATAAGGAGGGGGAGGGGGGTCGTGAGTTCCCGGGTTGTTTGTTTCTATTTTTATGTTCATGCGAGGCCGATCTTTTAGGACCGTGTGTCGATTTGTCGTAGATACTTTCATCGATGGTTTTGATGTAATAAAAGATTTTGTTAACTAGTTTCGCCATGCTTGTTGGCAGATTTGGCTGCAACCAAAGACTTGATCAGGGTCCTGGTTTACAATCAACTGTCATGGTATCGCGATTTTCGGATATAGGAAATCTAATAAATTTGAACTGCAAAGTCTAAGAACTGAATTTTATTAAGATGTCGGGTTCCGGTTTGTTACAAATTTGGGACAAAGTAGGCAACTTTATCTTTTTGATTCGAAATCGATATTGTCGTACCAGCGTTCTTCGGGTGTTGTGACACGCATCCTTCGAGCTTTGTAATTCGTGGGTGACTGAATTCGTGTCATGAGTTGCCTACGTACCCTCGGCGAGGGATCAAGTTATAGCGTAGTTCGGTTATTTTTCCCATGGATAGGGTAGGTTGTTCGATGTTTCGTGTACGTGAGTACTTCTGTTGTTAGTCTTGATAGCTTAGTTAGGAGTGCTGATCGATGTCTTTGAATCTTGCGAGGTAGCATGTTCTGGAGTTCTTATGGCTTCTTTTAATAGTCTCGATTCCTTTCGGAGTTGGGAATTTCAGGCACTGGTGATAGGTTGAGGGGACTGCCTTCATCCTGTATAGTCAGGGCCTCCCAAGGATTGCGTTGAATGGGGCTAGACGGTCTACCATGATGAACTGTAAAATTTCCCTGACTTCTCCAGCGGTTACAGCGAGCTCGATTGAACCGAGGGAGTACGTGGTTTCCCCTGCAAACCCGATGAGAGGGGTTCGTTCTTGCTTGAGAAGTGCTTTGGTGAATCCCATTCTTTTGAATGCGTCGTAGAAGAGGACATCAGCCGAGCTGCCGGTGTCGATCATTACTCGAGACAGTTCGCAACCGCCGACGTCGAGTCGTATCACGAGAGCGTCGTCGTGTGGTTTGTCGAGATCTGCGGTCTCATTTTCGTCAAAGGTGATTTCGTGGTCAGGACCTGACAGGGGCTCTCTGACTCCTATGATGTTTTCGGCTCTTCGTTGGTATGCTTTGATTGAATTGACCGAATTGCAGAACTTGGAGCCTCCGTAGATAAAGTTGATTCGTTTTTTGCCTTTGTCATGGGCCGAAAAATTCCATCTTTTGGTTAGTGCTGGTCGGTAGTGTCTCTGTCCCCCAGATAGGTTGCGATTAAGGGTTCGCATGCTATCTTTCTTCTGAATTTGTGAGGCAATCGTTTTTTCTAGCAGTTCGCAAATTTTGGTCATCTTGTGCTTTCGCTTGAAGTTGAGGATTTTTCTAAAGGGAAATTTCGTGCTTGGGTTGTACTGAGGGACGCTAGGAGGAGGGGTAGCTTCATTGGGGTTTCTAATGCGCGTATTGCTACCGTAATCTCGACGCATATTTCTCCCTCATTCTGACTTTCGATTTCGTTAGTTGCATTGCTGTTTGGCCCCCATGAAATCATGTCAACTCTTTTCTTTGGTGCTGGGGGTGGAGAGCTCGGCGATTCCGGCTCGATTTCCCTGCTTCTTTTATTTGACGAGACTTTAACTTTTCGGTTGGATTTTGGAGTTGATGGCTCTTCATATTCTTCCCCGGTTTCTTCGCTGGTCTTTTTGGTTTTGTTCTGACTGCGAATTGCTACTCAACATTCTTCTGTCGAAAGACCTTTACGATCATGGAAGGCGCAATATTTGCCGAGATAGTATGTTGACGATTTATTTTGCGGCGAGTTGTTTATCGCATAGGAATGTTGTCCTTTGGTCGCTGGCTCTTTAGGAGCGGTAGTCTTTTTGGTGACGTTATTATTTTTCGCGCTGTACTGTTCCTTTAAGGTTGTGACCTCCTCCTCATGGGTTGCGAAGTACGAGGCTCGATTCAGGGCGTCGTCCAATGAGATAGGTGCTTGTACTGCTAGTTCCTCCCTGAATTTGGATGAGAACCAAACGCCATTTTCAACGCTGCCAGGGCCACGACCTCGTTTGGATGCCAAATTTTGGCTTTGATTTCTCGGAACTTGTTTATGTACGCTCTTAATGGCTCGAAAGGTGCTTGCTTGAGATTCCAGATGTCAGTCTCGGTAAGTCTTGTCTCTATGAAGACTGAGTATTGTTTGAGGAGTGTAGATACTAACTGGGTGAAATTGTTGATCGAGTTTTCTTCTAGTCCAGCGAACCACTTGAGGGCTGCCCCGGTGAGGTTTTCGGCGAAGAAGCGGCAATAACCAGCCTCTTTTTCGTCATCGTTGAGGTGTGCTCTTGATATCACTAGACGGAAGGCTCGTACGTGGGCCTTTGGGTCCGTGTTCCCTGCGTACTCGGGGAATTTCAACTTTCCTACATGATGTAGCCTCACGCTGGCAATTCGATTCGTGAATGGGGTCCTTCTCGTTTCCTCGATGACCATGTCGATATCCGGGGTGGAGCTCGTTGCCATATGCATGATGGCATGTATCCTTTTAAGCTTGGCGTGGTTCCTTTCAATGTAATTTTGGAACGCTCCGGTTTTATTCGGGATCCCTAGGTCTTCCCATTGGAGATCCATATCGACGGGCCCATGAAGGTCGTGCCTCCGAGCTTGTTCTATTGGGTTACCGAACCTCGCTTGATGGAAGGTCCTCGTGGTGGATGGAGTTCGATTTTCGGGGTTCGGATGATTCGGCGGTGGGACCTGCGTTCTCGGCTCCCGCGGTCTTTCTGTTGATTCGTTTTGCAATTGGGTTGGAGTGCTTCGTGGACGTTGCAGCCCAGTGTCTATTTCTTCCAATCCATTGTAGCTTAAGCTTCGGTGAGTCATGCCCTGCTGCGGGGGTCATTTTGAATTTTCTCTTGTGTAGCGCCCGGATCGGGCGCTTGGGATCTCCGGAGTGCCGAACAGTCATGTATTTTGAGGGTTCGACGTTCCCCTTAATGGATCAAGCGGTGTTTGATTTATTTCTCGAGCGTTGGCTCGATATTCAGCGAGCTCCTTTTCAGCCTGGTCTAGTCGGTTAACAATGGTTTGATTGGCGATCTTTTGGTTACGAATTTCATCGATTAACGATGAGACCATTCCTCGAAGCTCGGTCACTTCTTCTCGAGTCTGGGCTAGAGGGATCGGTGATATTGGTCTAGTCGATTGAGATCAGGTTAGATCATCGGCGTACTGCCTTTCTCTGGGACGGTTCCAGACTCGAGCTCTGACTCGTTCTGGGATGGATGTTCGATTGGTCGGGGAAGATCAATCTTGACTCGATGTCCCGATCGAAGGGATTCGTTGCGTCTGGGTTGTTCCGGTTGCGCCATCGGCTCCCGTTGGCCCAGTGGGTATGGTTTCGGTCCCTGAGTCGGGTCCGATAGGATCGATGTCGTTGACTCTCGAGGGTGTGGTTACGACGGTTTGATTGGGATCCATAGTCGCGCTTAGGAAACTTAGATCGGTTTCTTAGCAAAGATGTTTTTCGTTTATCTTCCCCACAGTCGCCGCCAAAATGTAGATCCTAAAATCTACACTAAGAATTTGATAGTGACCAGGAGTTTAATCAAAGGAAGATAAATGATGTAGGCAACAATATCTTTAGAACACAACGATATAATCAGTTTCCGGTAGGCAAAAATGGACTTTTATTGATGAATAAGATCGAATACAATGAGTAAAACAAGATCGAACGTTACAACGAGATCGTTAAGATAAAGGATCTAAAGATGGATTAAAACAAGGTCGAAGTGCGGGTGTAGCTCTCTAGGGTTTTCAATGTCTTCTTCTCCATGTATGTTCTCCTCTCTTTATAGTAGGTCGATTTTGTAATCTCCGTAACCGCTCCGCGACCTTCGTCTCTTGTTCCGCGACCGCCGGGCCCTCGAAATTTCCGCCTCGAGCTCGTACACTCGCTATGGGCTTCAGCTCTTTACGGCCCATATCCGCGATCGTGGCCCATTAGCATGTTGACCGAAATTGGGTCCAACAAGGACCACGCCATATCTATCTGATATACTCTTGAGCTTAACGTTATTTTGGGTTTCAGTGCTTCAGCCCTAATTACTATAGATGTATTTGGATATCTACGTACTTTGTGGCCTTATCTTAATATACGGCAATGAAGACCAAAAGCAGTCACTATTAGTCTGTTATTGACGGACCTCGCTCATGTTTGCCGTCAGAGACACGGCAGATCCACCGCCAAAAGGAAAAAGAGCTTTTAAGCTTTTTGCCATCAATTTTTTTGCCCTAGTGAAGACAAAGGTTTTGCAGAACCCACCAAAATTCTTAGTTGTATTTTCTAAACTTGGAGGGTCCCTTACCCACACCATATAATTCCATAAATGAAATAACATTAAAGCGTAAAAGTGTAAAAGTGTAAAACTGGAACATAGCCATCGGCCTAGCCTCTTGGTCAGTTTCACGCGGTTTCTTCCATAATTAGAGCGTAAGCATGACGAATATAACAATTAATCTCCACACCTTTTCTTTTCTATACTGATATTAAAGAGAGTACTACTACTTTCTCATAGTTATTTTGCTTTCAGGAGAACGTGGTAGGATCTCAAAGTGGGTTAATCAGTTAATCTTCTTTCATATTAGTATATTACTCTAAGAACTCGATCGGAACACTAAATATATGCCTTGACTTGGATGATCTAGTTCTGGAGAATGACAGTGTCTTTTTCAACATATTGTTCCAAACTAGTGAAGAGGACATACATCCCTATAGATTAATTAGCCTGCTTTCTCTACTCACATAGATAAGTTTATGAGGATCAAGCAAAAGTTTTCTTCATTCTGCTTTTCTTATTTCCACGCAATTTTGACACCAAAATCGATTGTTTAGCATATAGTGTTATGTTATATTCTTATGATATCACCTTTCTAGAACCATATGCACCGCTAGTTTGGGATTATGAAACATTTTAATTTATTTTTATGTATCTTGACAAAAAAACCTTGTTAATTTTGGATTAGAACGAGAATATATTAATGTATTTATATTAATTCTAAGAATACTTCTTTTCAGTCAATGAGCATACATGAGTAATTATTCTGCTAATTTACTAGCTAGGTTCTGGTTCGGTTTATCAGTAAGTACAAGTCCACTTTAGGTAATGATAAATCTTTAATTTTGTGGGGGCAGGTTAGTTCTTAGACTTTATCCATGTTAAAATAGGTCAGTGTGGAATTAGGAACACGCCATATCTATCTGATATATGCTTGAGCTTACTTCTATTTTGGGTTTCAAATTTTCATATACATGTATCTGGATATACACGTATGTGTACACCTTATCTCATGTGTTCAAAAAAAAAAAAAAAGTGTACACCTTATCTCATAAAGGAAAAGAGAAAGCCAAAACCCATCAATGTTATACTTATAGACAGGCCATTCTTACATTTTCCGTCAGAGCCACGGCATAATCCACCGTCAAACAAAAAGAGACAGTTTAAACGCCTTTTCCCATTAAATTTAGCACACACATCGATACACAAATTTTGCAGAAACCTCCAAAACTCTTCTTTTTTCTTCCATATATTCATAGGGTCCCTTGCCCACAAAATATAATTACGAAAATGATATGGTAACCACATTAAAGCGTAAAAAGAGAAAACGCTGTATTCTAGCCATCGGCCTCTTGTTTAATTTTACGTGGTTTCTTCAATAATTATGGAGACTCAAAGCTTCTAAGAGTATGTCAGTCAACCGCAGCATATTTTGTTTTCTCTACACCTTATAACAGTTAGATCATTCTAATCAAATTCCCAATATGTTATGGTTAGTGGTTACCATTTGAGTTGGATTGCCTATCACCGTCTATCCATTTGAGCTGTATATATATAAATTATATGCTCATAAATTTAAACTATTCTAAGTATTTTAGAAGAAGTGAACAAGGTTTTTACTGATTAAATGAAGAGAAAAAGACAAAAATAGCACTAAATCAAGTTTTTGTTCCCAAACTAGCACTCAAGATCAAAAGTCATAAAAATAGCACTTAATGTTTTATCAAAAGTCACAAACTTAGGGTTTAGAGTTAAAGGGTGAGGTTTAGAATTTAGGGTTTAGGGTTTAGGGTTTAGAGTTTAGGGTTTAGAGTTTAGGGTTTAGGGTTTAGAGTTTATGGTTTAGGTTTTAGGGTTTAGGGTTTAGGGTTTAGGGTTTAGAGTTTAGGGTTTAGGGTTTAGAGTTGAGAAATGAGGTTTTGGGGATAAGATTTCAAATTTTGAAAAATAAAAAAATTAAAATTTTCAATGGATAAACTTAGAAATGTGCTATTTTGGTCATTTTAGTTTTTGAGTGCTATTTTTGTGATATAAACTTAGAAATGTGTTATTTTGGAGATTTGCCTTTAAATGAAGAGAAAAAGATAAAAATAGCACTAAATCAAGTTTTTGTTCCCAAACTAGTATTCAAGGTCAAAAGTCACAAAAATAGCACTTAATGTTTTATCAAAAGTCACAAACTTAGGGTTTAGAGTTAAAGGGTGGAGTTTAGGATTTAGGGTTTAGGGTTTAGGGTTTAGAGTTTAAGGTTTAGGGTTTAGATTTTAGGGTTTAGGGTTTAGATTTTAGGGTTTAGGGTTTAGGGTTTAGGGTTTAGATTTTAGGGTTTAGGGTTTAGGGTTTAGAGTTTAGGGTTTATGGTTTAGGGTTTAGAGTTTATGGTTTAGGGTTTAGAGTTTAGGGTTTAGGGTTTAGAGT
Source organism: Brassica napus (assembly GCF_020379485.1). Taxonomy (NCBI): domain Eukaryota; kingdom Viridiplantae; phylum Streptophyta; class Magnoliopsida; order Brassicales; family Brassicaceae; genus Brassica; species Brassica napus. The sequence goes on along the minus strand of NC_063446.1, from coordinate 58,310,606 downwards.
TGAGAAATGAGGTTTTGGGGATAAGATTTTAAATTTTGAAAAATAAAAAAATTAAAATTTTCAAATGATAAACTTAGAAAGGTGCTATTTTGGTCATTTTAGTTTTTGAGTGCTATTTTTGTGATATAAACTTAGAAAGATGCTATTTTGGAGATTTGCCCTTAAATGAATTAGAAATATATTTTTTAATCACAAAGGGTATATGTGTTTAAAAAAAAAAAAAATCACAAAGGGTACATAAAAGCGATAAATGTAAACACGTTGCAGCAAGTACGTAGGAGCAGCAAGAATGACATCTTATCTAAAAATGATAGACTATCGCTATTTAGGTTTTGGATTTTGGAAGAAAGAAGAATGAAGAAGCTAGCTGAGTTTTGAAAACTCTTTGATTATGTCCAAAACTTGCATTTAATTCATAAAGTTGTTACTGTCCAAAACTTGCATTTAATTCATAAAGTTGTTACTGCTGTCTTTTTTTCTTGTCCTTCGGATTGAATTCAATCTTACTCAAAGCAAATATATTCTTTATCCAATTATTTTATGACATTTACAAAGTAGAATATTAACATAATTTGATCTAGAAAACCCTTTCTCAAAAAAAAACCATAATTTAATCTAGTATATAACTATTAAATAGTAGTTTAATGTTTTATATTATTATGCAAAAAAATATTTAGATAAACGTTTTTTCTCTGCTTCATTATTAATTTATTATTATACTAACCGCTATAACGCTCTAATATACATCCGTCAAATATACCATTTTGAAACAAATAATTGAGGATAATATGGTCCATGCAACTCCTATATAAACATAGAGTTATCCATCTTCCAATTCAACAATACAACATCCAAACGCAAAAAAGTTCCACTTCTAAGCCCTAACTCCACAAGGAACACAAAACCCATTGATAAAAATGGCTGATACCCAAAATACCATTTTCGTCTTCCGACCAGACCAGCAGAATCTGGCACCTAAACCTCTGACTCCATTCTCTGCCGTGACCCCTCACCGTGCTACGGCCTCACGAGCACGCCGCCTCATCTCTACCACAACCCTCGAAATGATTATTGAAGAAGATACCGCACCGGAAGAAGATCATCCTAGCACTGTCGCTGCGAGGGATACTCTTCCGGTATTTCCGTCGACCTCCTGTTTCTTGATGGCCAATAAACAAGTCTCTTTCATGTTATACGGAAGCTGCAAGTGCCCTTGATTATTTTCACTACAAACCGACTGAAGAATGGTGTTTTTTTTCTTGTACTAGTCAAGTTAGTAATATCTGATGTCAGTTATGGTCGATGCTTTGTTTTTACAGAAGTTTATTTTCTGTTATACGGAAGCTGCAAGTGCCCTGGATGTTTTTTCACCACAAAGCAATTATGGTGTTTTTTTTTTACTTTTCTTGTAATAATCAAGTTAGTGATGTCTGATGTTCGATAGTGCATGGTGCTATGTTTTAATAGAAGTTGAATCAACTTTCTCCGCTTTTACAGTTTCCACTGGAATATAATTATGCCAAATTGCCAACCATTAATTTGAAAATTATTCCAAACATGTCCAACGGGATATCTCACACATGAGAGAAAATGAGAGCCGATTAATTTTCGGGTTTTAATCATCAAAAACTCTTATGCAATTTCTACATTCATGATTGGTTCAATTTTCTTATATAAGAATACATCTAGTGCAGGTAACACAAGTATGTAGAGGAGGAGAACCAAGCGTTTGTGGCTTGGTGGTAAAGGAGGTACAACTGTACTGCCCGCCATCCGGGTTCGAGTCTCGGCCACAACGGATTTAACATCTCTTCCGTTGGGACGCTGGACCCCCTACGGGGATAGTTGGGAATGTGGCTGTCCAGATACCAGAGTTACCAAAAAAAAAAAGTATGTAGAGGAGTATTTCAAAAACTAATAAAATAAAAATAAAAATATATAGATTGATAGAGTATCTCATGAGTTATTTTTGCTAGAGTTTCTCAACTATACAATTTGTATATTGTTCTTTTTATTTTATAATTTTCAAAATATTATTTAAAATATTTGCATAAGATATTCATAACATTTGTATAATATTATATTTGTGAGATACTTTTTTAGAATATCTTACTGTCAAAAGTGTATTTATTGGTTTCAGTTTAAAACCAAATTAAAAAAAGAGGTAATTTGCTGAATATAGCCAAAATTAAGTAACTACCCTAACAAACTGGATCGCTGTAGCAAAAAATGCTTAACCTGACTGTTTTGTCCCTACGCTTGCTTCTGTATTTGCCTCTGCCTTGCCCGAAACATTCTTCTTCTTTCTTTTTCTTCCTAGATTTTCCTCTCTCTTTCTTCCCAAATTTCTCTATCTCTTTCATTTATTTTGTTTTCCTTTTCTTGACAATGCATTCTCTCATGATAATATTTTTTGTTAAAATAAAAAGCTTCTTCTCAAATCCATTGTCAATCGTGTTATCAAGTTTCTTATATAATGCCCACTATGTTTCTGGCACCAATTATACATTATGTTTCCGACACTAATTACGTTGATGTTGGATGCTACATATATACATGTGAATTACAGACGAAAAGAAACCCAAACCTTCCAAAAATTACAATTGGTTACATGATTTTACCAACTCAACATTTATCTGCAACTATTTTAGGGGAGAGAAAACACGAGAAAAAAAAAGAAACACATTAAATTATTAATTAGTACGTTAACAATGGATGTTTGATGCTAAGATGCATCATAAAATATTATAAGAATTGCTGGTAGATAACTTGTTTAAGAGAAAATATAATTATCTAATAACAAAAACAATGACATCAATCTAATATGTTATTTACCTTATACTTAGTTAAGCACTTGTAACCTAGGATCTGTTTCGCCGGAACGCCGTTGATGTACTTTTACGATGCCCAATTATGGGTTGAAAAAAAAAATTATTTACCTTATATACCATAGTATATACCATAGTGTCAAATATAATTTTTCATTTAAATATAATACAATAATTGTTAACCGTTAAGAAGATATCAGTTGAATAGTTAATGATTAAGTTAACCCGATAACCTATTTTGTACCATCAAACAAAATCTATATCAGTTAATCGGTAGTTATTTTTAACATCTTATAAACTAATTTGAAAAACGATAGCATGTTTTGTAGCAGCTAATCGAACATGTATCGGCTAATGACAACATATTATATAAAATGTAACCAAATTATATAAAATGTAACTGCTAATATTTGAAGCACTATGTTATATGACTCATTAGATCGGTAATCAATTTTGTACCATCTAACAAACTATGTAACAGCCAACATCAGCTATTTATTAACATCTTACAAACCATTTTAAAAAGCTTCAACATTTTTTGTAACAGATAAGCAAACATTTATCTGTCCACAATACTTAATTTGTAGAATTTAATCAAATATTTATCAATTAAGTTTTTTAATAGCAACTACATATACTTGCAACTGAAATGTTAAATTTATGTTTTTTAATCGATGTCGAGGACACCCCACTCTTCTGAATATATGGCCCATCCATACAGATATGTGCTTGATCAGCACGTGAATTGACACTCATTAAATCCAAGCATTGTGTAAAATGAAATATACATAACTGAAAACTAATTGCATCTGTAAAAATAGAAAAAAAACAAGAAGAATTCATTATACAAGTGAAAAAATATAAATTATATTAGAGAATCTAAAGAGATATGAAAGGGAGAGAAAAATAGAGAAAGAAGAAACCATTTGGAAATGAGAAGTTATGGAGATACAAAAGAAAAAAAAAGTGATAGTTTGGGCAGGGATAATATAGGATTATGAAAATGTTAATAGTGTCAAAAATAGTGTTAGAGTAGTTAACTAATATTGGTTTTTTTGTGTGTATATGCAGCCTAAATACTTTAAAAAAATTGGGTGCATTAACATTTTTCCTGATTACAAAATTTTATTTATAAGTTACTAGTTGCATGCTTAAGTTATTCGGGAAAAATAATCGATAATTTACCTTTTTAAAGCTAGCGCTATTAAAAATTACGAAAAACATTAAAATAATTATATTTATTTTATGTTTATTTACATAAATGGACCACTTTGAACTGTTAACGGTTCTATTTGCATATTAATGCGGAAAATCTTATATATGTTTTTGTTTCTATTAATTTGTATGATTATTAATGAAATAAAAAATGTATTTATTAATTTGCTTATCAAAAGTTTATAAACTTGGATGAACAATAATAGCTTTTGAACCTTTAAAATTTTATTAGTTCTGATATTCCTAGTTCTATTAATTTCATTACTTTGTTAGTTGGCAATTCTACTATTCAGGTGGGATACCAATCAAACTCACACACTATAATATATATATATATATATATATATATATATGGTCATGATTGTATGGTTGCGTACTAAGTAAGACCTGTATCCCTCTCAAAGTCTCAAGTCAGTATAGAGAGGGCCAAATGTACGTTTTAAACGGCCACCACCAAAAATGTATGTTATACAACAAAACCCTTGTAACTTGGGCTTCATCCCTTTTCATGCAGCCCATAAGCTATTTATAAGGTCTATTATGTTGGCAAAATAATGTTTTTGACTGAAATCACAGAATCCACAAAACCCCTGACATTTTTCTCTTACCGGTTCCCCAAGGTTTCATGTGTATATGTCATCAGGACCAAACTTTTAGTTTCTGTTTACATAACGTTTTAAACTTGTAACGTTTTTGGGCTTAGTTAACCTTACTTAGGAGCTGTTTTGTAGTTATAATAATATTTAGTTCTATTTTGCAAATTTATTAGAGTTGGGTTGCCGAACTGCAAATTTAAGCTTCGTTTCTAAAACCCTAAATCTCTCTCTCTCTCTCTCTCTCTCTCTCTCTCTCTCTCTCTCTGGATTCTGTCTGCTTCAATGGCGTCTTTTGAGCGTTTCGACGACATGTGCGACCTGAGACTGAAGCCCAAGATTCTCAGAAACCTTCTCTCCGAGTACGTTCCGAACGAGAAGCAGCCTCTCGTCGACTTTCAATCACTCGCCAAGGTCGTATCGACCATCGCCACCCACAAGCTGTTATCCGAGTCTCCGTCGTCTTCAGCTGACCAGAAGAAGCTTCAAGCCAAGCCTTCCAAATCAGCCGTTGATGATTGGGTCGAGAGGTTGTTGGCTCTGGTTTCTTCAGACATGGTACAGACAGAGACTCTGTCTTTAAATAGTAAAAAGTTAAAAAAGAGGAAAGGTGTCGACTTTGGTGTTTAAAATGTATGGTTTATTGATGTAGCCAGATAAATGCTGGGTGGGTGTCGTTTTGATTGGAGTAACTTGCCGAGAGTGCAGCTCTGATCGTTTCTTTAGCTCATACTCTGTTTGGTTCAACTGTTTACTATCGCATATCAAGGTATATATGGCTATATGGCTTGCTCTGTGGTGAGATTTGAGTGTTTGTATTCAGTTATTCTGACTTTTTGTATTTTGTTTGAAAGCAGAATCCAGAAAGTTCTAGAATTGTTCTAGTGGCTTCATGTACTTCAGTCTCTGATCTCCTTACCAGGTCTGTAATTGAATTATGTCTTGTCATCATTTACACTGGAAATGCTGTGTAGATCAGATTGTTATACCATTTTTATATTTGTTTTTTTCTTGTGTGTGTGTTCTACTCTACGTTAACCCTTTGGGTTTTTTTTTTGTAAATCTAAGCTGTTTTTTTAATTGGAATCAGGCTGTCTAGATTCACTAATACAAAGAAAGAAGCAGTTTCACACGCTTCGAAAGTAGTCTTGCCGATTATTAAACTATTGGAGGAAGAATCTTCAGAAGCACTATGGGTAAGTTTCATATTTGAGAAGGCCTTGAAGTTTCTCTTTTTAGCAAACATTAGTTCTGTTCATGTCATTGCTAGAATCCTCAATTTGAGTTTTTTTTTTATTGCTATTGGGTATGCAGGAAAGCATTGTCCATCTGCTAAGTACAATTGTTATCTTGTTTCCTGCTGCCTTCCACAATAGTTATGACAAGGTCAGCTCTCTTCACTTCTCAAATGTTTTTCTTTTCTATCTGGTGATTTGTTATTGTAGCGCTGTTTTGTTAGAGTCTATTTGAAACGATATTCCTTGCAGGTTGAAGCCATTATTGCCTCCAAAATATTTTCTGCGAAAACCAGTTCTAATATGTTAAAGGTATTCACCGTTTTATGCATTCACTAATTCACAATTTCCATCAACAAAGTAAATATTGTTATATTAACGACGCCCACTTTTCTATCTCAACCTTTCAGAAATTTGCTCACTTTCTAGCATTACTCCCAAAAGCTAATAAAGGCGATGCAGGCAGCTGGTCCTTGATGATGCAGAAGCTGTTGATAGCTATAAACGTGCATTTAAATAATTTTTTCCAAGGTTTAGAAGATGGTAATTTTCTTACTTCCCTTGTTCCTTTTTTTTTGTCTTTGGCTATATAGTTTCTCTGATAGAACACTGTGGCATTTATCACAGAAACAGTAGGGAAAAAAGCGATCCAACGATTGGCTCCTCCTGGAAAAGACTCTCCTTTGCCTTTGGGAGGTCAAGATGGGGCTTTGGATGATGCATCGTGGAACTCTGAGCAGTTGATTGTTTCCAGAGTTTCTGCACTTATGTTCTGCAGCTCAACAATGCTAACTAGCTCTTACAAATCCAAGGTAGTGTGAGCTTACTTCTCTCTTGATGTGTGCTATCCAAAAAATGCAATTTGGTCCTGGAAGATGCTGATATTCTTTCTTTCTTTCAACCTTTCAGCTTAATGTTCCAGTTGCCTCATTATTATCCCTAGTAGAGCGAGTGCTGGCGGTGAACGGCTCTCTACCACGATCCATGTCACCTTTCATGACAGGGATCCAACAAGAATTGGTTTGTGCAGAGCTTCCTACTTTGCATTCTTCGGCTCTTGAACTCTTGCGCGCTACTATTAAGTGCATACGCAGGTAAACCTTTAGTAGTTTATGTCTTGGTTGAAAGCAGTTTTACGCTGACTTTTATTTGCAAATAATGGATTGTTACTACACGTTTCTATGGTACTAAACAACATCCTTGTGTTGATTCAATTTTGCAGCCAACTTTTACCATATGCTGCATCTGTGGTGAGAGTTGTTAGTAGTTACTTCAAGAAATGTTCATTGCCGGAACTGAGGATAAAGCTCTACTCAATCACTAAAACCTTGCTCAAATCCATGGGTGTAGGTAACTTTTCGCAAGATCTTCCCCTTTGTTTTGCATTTTTCATTTCTCAGCTTGAGGTGATGAAAATAAAGATCCTTTTCTGTGCTATAACATTAGTTCTCTGACCAGGAATGGCAATGCAACTGGCAAATGAAGCTGTATCTAATGCCTCTGTGGATCTTGAAGGATTTGATGCCGTATCTAGCAAAACCCCATCGCTTACAAATGCTGCTGTTCTTAAGGGTGGCAGTAAAAAAAGGAAGCATGCATCTAATTCCGGAGCCGAGGCAGAGAACTCTGCTGTTGAAGTGGGCGTCCCTCACAATCACTCGTTGAAGATAGCAGCTCTTGAGGCACTAGAAACTCTTCTCACCATCGTAAGCTTCTTTTTAACGTATTACTGTTGATAGTTTAGTATGAAGTTAGACTCTGTGGTTTGTTGAGTTAGTTACCTGAATCAAACATTCTTCTTTTCTTATGGCTTTCAGGGTGGTGCATTGGGATCTAATGGCTGGAGAGAACGTGTTGATAAGCTTCTAATGACCACAGTAACAAATGCTTGTGAAGGGAGATGGGCCAATGCTGAAACCTACCATCATTTACCCAATAAGTCTTCAACTGATCTGGTTGAGTTTAAGCTTGCAGCACTCCGTGCGTTTTTGGCATCTCTCGTTTCTCCATCACTAGTACGTCCTGCATTTTTAGCTGAAGGACTTGAGCTGTTCCAAAGAGGTAACTAAAGACTGTTGGCTTTGAATTAAACTATAAGCTTTTAAAGCCAAGAAACTGATGCATATACTGTGGACGGCGAACAGGTAAGTGTCAGGCGGAGATGAAAGTTGCCGAGTTCTGTGCTCACGCTCTCATGTCTCTTGAAGTTGTCATTCATCCGAGGGCACTTCCACTTGACGGTCTCCCATCACTGAGCAGCCAATTCCCTGGAAGCAATTCTCTGGCTAGCCAAAAACATAACGCACTTGGTCTGAATAAGATGGACCGTATTGCTGGAGATAGCAGTGTTCTATCCAACTTATGGCTGGCAAACGTGGATGTTCCAGCTAACAGCGAGATTCAGAGAAGCATAGATACGACTCTACCTCTCCCAGAGGCCAAAAGATTGAAAGTTGGGAACGATTTGGTTGGATCAGAGAATGTTCAACAAGCTGATGTGCTTATAAAGGTTCCTGAATCAACTAAGGAATCTCTAGGGCATGTTTCAGAGAGAGATGATGATATGGTTCCCAAAGAAGTAGTGATTGAGACTCATGAGGGAGAGGGTTTAGAGGGTCAGGATAGTTTGATGGAGGAAGCAGCAGTTGGTAAGAAGCATGAGTCCTTAGGTGAATCTGATGATGATTCTATTCCAAGTCTTAAGGCGGATGATTATCTTTCTTCTGATTCTGATATTGAATCTTAATGCAAGTCAAAAAAAGAACTCACAAATCTGTCTTAACAGTATCTTTTTTGTTTCTGAAGTTGTAGTTTTATCATCTTGATGTTGTTAACATATATGGTTTTAACAATTTTGATATTTTCATAAAACAAATCAATATTATCTAGTATAGTAAATTTGATTTATATTTGAGATTTGGTGGAAAGTTGAAATTTAAGCTAATACTGGATTGTAGTTGTTTACTTAAAAATCAAAACTAACGGATACACAAATTTGGGAAACTCAGATCTTGTTGAAGGCAACAATGTCACAACTCTGAACATATTCAACTTTAAGCAACACTTGAACACCTACGAGGAGCGAGTCTAAATCCAGACACTGATGACTTTCCAAAGAACATGAAGACCTTCTCTTGAAGGATGTAACATCAGCGTATGCTCTCACCTACTATTTCTAAGTTTGGATCACGACAGAAGCAATGAACTAAAAATTTCTTGTGGCACAAGGCATTGCTAAATTTTGAAAGTCCGTACTATCCGTTCGAAACAGGGTCCATGCTCTGATATCTCAACCCGATGATCATGGTTGTCCTCTCGCACGTGCGCTTGAGACAGGTCAAGCTTCTTTCTAGGTTTTAGTCCTTGGCTATATAAACAAGGTTGTCAGGTTGATGTAATCCTTATCCAAGTTATCAGATAACTTGCCTGAGAACAAACTCTCGGGAGAAATTCTACAGGAGACGATCGTTTCTAGCCTAATGCCTTTCATGTCAGAGGCATCAGAGACCTTAAGAATTAGCTTGTTTCTGTACTTCTTTTCTGGAAGCCTTTAGAGGCTTTTCTATGTTCAAACCACTCCTCAAAGATAATTTAATGAGACGTTTGGTAAATTTAACTCATATTTGAGATATAAAGAAAACACTGTATGGCATAAGCATCAGAATTATTCAGATATCACAAATCAAAAACATAGGAAACTCAAATAATCAAAATAGAGAGAAACACACAAAAGACCATCCTCGAGCTCTCTTGACTCCATCCTCCTGCATTTTCAAAAAAGACCCCAACAAAAGGAGTCAGTTACATACAAAAGTTATATAGTATCAAAAAAGTTGAGAATCAATTAATGACGCTCACAGATTTTGTTGAAGGCAACAATGTCACAGCTCTGGACGAACTCATTGATGGGTTCGACAGTGAGCTGCTCTTCAATCATGGTGTCAACAGACACAAGGTCATCAACAATTGTGCACATAATCTGCAACTTCTTGATACCATAACCGACTGGGACAAGCTTTGACGCTCCCCAGAATAATCCTTCCATCTGGATGGATCTCACAGCTTCCTCAAGCTTCTTCATGTCGGTCTCATCATCCCATGGCTTGATGTCAATCAAAACTGATGACTTTCCAGCTGATAAAGAAAAAACACAAGCCAGTTAGAACACAAGACATATCAGCATATGTAATTAACAAATGTAAAGACAAAACATCAAACTTACATTCCTTCTTCTTTGTAGAAGCCTTCACGGAAGCAGCTCTCTCTTCAGCAGCTTTCTTCTCCTCTTCGGTCTCTTCTCCGAAGAGGTCAACATCATCATCATCTTCCTCATCAGCAGCATCCTACAATTAAATTTTCCCATGAGGCTCGCTGATTCACAATCACAAGAGGCAAAATGAGATAAAGAATAAAAACAATCTGAAAGTACCTTAGAGTCAGCTGCTGGTGGAGTAGCAACAGCCTCTTCAGCGACTGGGGCTGATCCCTCAACAACGACACCGCTTCCTTCAGCAGTGACACCACTACAAAACACGGAAGCAAACATTAGATGACTCCAAACAACAACAAACCATAACGAAGTGGGAACCAATGACGAAGCTTACGAGATCCTCAGGAGGGCATCGATGTGGTTGTACCAACGAGAAGCGTTGACATACTGTGAAGATGGGGGCTTGGCAAGAGCAGTAAAGACAGTGATGTCATCCTTCGAAGCCTGGTACCTGTAACACAAACACAAACTGTTAGTCTCATAGCTTCGAACAAAGGTAGAAACTTTAGGATCTAATCTTGTTAGAAGAGTTCACAGAATCTTACCCAGTGATGTAACTGCGAGTGAGGAGATGCTCATCAAGCTTCTTCAATCCAGAATCGGAGTTAAGGTTTGGGAAAGCAGCCATTGCTTTTCTAAAGCTCGAGTCTTTTTTCACTGAATATAAAGCAGATCCGAACAGATCAGAACAGGAAACTTAATGTTGGGAAAAAAAACACGAAACGGAGATTCATTAAGACATTAGCTCAGAACAGGAAGCAGACAAGACATGGCGCATTGGTCTAGGTTTCGTGATTCAACAAGGTTATGTTTAATAAATACGTAAATTTTGAATTTCCAGTCAAATACTAATAGAAAGATATATACTTTGCGATCAAACAAACCAAACAGTAGTCGCAATAACAACTATAACGATGAAAATCGAAGAAGAGGAGCATACCTGAGTTGCAAGGGAGGACTTGAAGAAGATTGAGTGAGGCGGACGAGGGATGCTGGAATGTATATAACGCCTCTAGGTTTTCTAGTATTGGGCTTATGTTGGGCCCAATTAATACCTCTCTGTGAGGCCTTTTTAGATATACTCATATGTTTACTTTTTCTTAAATGTTTGTTTTCATGTCGCCAGTTTTGGTCACGGTAGTATTTTGTCGCTTCTGTGATATAAAATCTTTAGATGAAAATTAATGGACATAAACTACATAAGGCCACCACCATTATCGCGGGTGGATAGTGGGTTTCTAATGGCGTGGACCCTACAAAAAGAGTAAGAATCAGTTATAGAAGTAATGAAATAAGGATCGATTTTGGTGTGTTTCTTGCACTGTTCGCGGATTCCACTGACACATGACGGTCCGCGATTAGTTCAATTTGAATTTTTTTTCCAGACAAAAAAATTAAAAAATTAAAAAAATTAAAAAAGGTTTCCTAAAAAACCATAAAACGATAATTATGATCTAAGAGCATCTCTATCAATGATAATTAGAAAGAGTTTCTCAAACAAAAAATGTATTTTAACATAATTAATTTTATATGTTAAATTTTCAAAGAATTAAACCAATGTCTGATTGACAAGTGTCTCAAAAAGAATCATAAAATTTCTCAGTTTTCATTTAATGATTTTATTTTCTCTCAATTATCAATTATTATTTTTATTATTATTTTAATCATATAACATATTTTCTTCTTGCTTATATTCTTCCAAGTAAACAAGAAGAAAATACTCCAATAGTTATTCATAAACTGAAATTAATGTATCAACTTTTGTATCAAGAAAAATAATTACAAAGGCTGTCTTTTGCTTGTCGAATTAATTCCCCATTATTTCAAAGGACAATTCATATTCTTTAGAAAGAAAAAAACCTTTATCAATAAAAAGGTATAAATAAAAGAAAGTTTAGACTAAACTACATTCAGGGAATATATTCCAATGCAGAAAATTCTTACGTGGTGTAGACGACTAGTGGTCTCGTATGTCCTTTTTCAAACATGATTATTACATGACCGATACACAAGTAAACAAAGAAAAGTCTTGATTAGTGACATTATAATATTCGGGAAATAATATGATATTATGATGTCAGTTGTCAAATTACGCAGCTATGTTGTGTAGACTTGCATCGTATTCCTCTCTGATATAAATTTTCATATCTTCACTAGATAGTAATAAATCATGGTATACAAGCATGTGATCATAGTTTGTCTTCCAAATCGGGCCGTCAAATCACCCATTTGATTTAAATACTCTTGATAACTTACTTTTAAAATTATAAGCATGCATGATTAAGCTTAGATAATCTAAATTTTCAAAGTTCTTAAATATTTATACTTATACAAATGACTAATCATGTACACTCTTCAATAGTCCAGCATATCCTTTTCCGTGTTATTTTTGTCTAATCAGGATGACAATGATCTTTGACCAAATGTTGGTTACTAACAACAAACTAATCAAAACATGCAACCCAACCATTGTTAATTGATTCAATCATTTATGTTTTGTTAGAAGGAAAAAATGTTATAATAATTATGTATATTTAAAGAAAATATGCAAATGCTTCAAAAGGTAAATAAATACAACAAAGTATAAGTAAATACAATAGAAATGAGAATAGAAATGAGAAAGAAAAAAAAGCAAACAAATGAGTTATAGAAGAAAATTTGGACAAGTCAACTGGATTTTTCTAGCAAGAGTGTCTTGTACCATATCAATTCTCCATTGAATAATAACCACTTATCATTCTCTCACTTTATCAGCACAAATAAAAATACAAAAAAAAAAAAACAGACCACAGCAGAGAAACTCACACTCTTTATAAGTTTATATTTGTTGTTCAGTCTCCTTCATCTAACACTTTAAACTAAAACTTACACACACAAAATAAAAAAGAATGGAAGGAGGAATACATGGAGGAGCAGATAAATCAGCTTTCAGAGAATGTTTTTCTCTAACATGGAAGAACCCTTATGTTCTTCGTCTTGCTTTCTCCGCAGGAATCGGTGGTCTTCTCTTTGGCTACGATACCGGCAAGTTTCTTAATCTGTTATCTGCAGTTTCACTCATCTATATACACGTGTGGCTCAAGTTTGATGGGATTTATATATACATGCAGGAGTTATATCAGGAGCTCTGCTTTATATCAAAGAAGATTTCAAGACTGTTGACCGAGAAACTTGGTTACAGGTTCTTATATGTTTGTTTTATAGTTAGAATTTACAAAAAAAGTGTGTTGAGTTATGACTATTTTCTAGGAACTATTTCAACAAGATTGATGTGGTAATTAAATTGTATTTGTCATCCCAAAACAACACAGAGACCATAGTGTCAAATTAAAGAAACCTTAATAACTTTAGGTCTAATCATTATGAAGTCCTTTACAAAAGCTTAGGAAAAGGTTTTCAGAAATTTCGGACAAGCATAAATACAAGCAGATCATTAAGAGTTTCAACTCTGTTTTGCGCATGCCGTTTTTTTGTATTTACAGTTAAGAATCACGTAACTAACTACCCAAACGTTACAGACATACACTAAGCTCCAAATCAATTTTATGAAAAACAGGAAATGATAGTGAGCATGGCGGTTGCTGGAGCCATCGTTGGAGCCGCCATCGGAGGTTGGGCCAATGACAAATTCGGGAGGAGAAGCGCCATTCTCATGGCGGATTTCCTCTTCCTAATAGGAGCTATCGTTATGGCTGTTGCTCCTAACCCGTCCCTCATTGTCGTTGGTCGTGTTTTTGTGGGCCTTGGGGTCGGTATGGCCTCGATGACTGCCCCGCTCTACATCTCAGAAGCATCTCCAGCTAAGATCAGAGGAGCTTTGGTCAGTACCAATGGGTTTCTCATCACCGGAGGACAATTCGTGTCTTACCTCATTAACTTAGCCTTCACCGATGTAAGTGATATTAAACAATTTAACATTTTGGATTATTCTAAAGGTGTTAATGTTCTGTTTCTCTTATTGTTTTAGGTGAAGGGAACATGGAGGTGGATGCTTGGAATCGCGGGAGTTCCAGCTCTTTTGCAGTTCATCTTAATGTTTACACTCCCTGAATCGCCTCGCTGGTTATACCGCAAGGTATATATGAACGTGCTCAATATAATACTTACTAATATGGCAAAATATAAAACCAAATCTACTATGGATTGTTTGGTATCATTTCTCTAAAATATTTTAATCTTTTTAAGCCTACTTCTAGTTTACATTTTTGGTTCGGTTTGGTCCGGTTTATATGAGAAGAATATACTCATAAACAACTTTTATTTTTTCATTCTAATATAAAACAGGGAAGAGAAGAAGAGGCTAAAGCAATCATGAGAAGAATATACTCAGCAGAAGATGTAGAACACGAGATTAGAGCACTAAAAGATTCAGTTGAATCAGAGATACTAGAAGAAGGATCTTCAGAGAAAATCAACATGATCAAACTATGCAAAACCAAAACGGTTAGACGAGGACTAATAGCTGGTGTTGGTCTCCAAGTGTTTCAACAGTTCGTTGGTATCAACACTGTTATGTATTATAGTCCAACCATTTTCCAGCTGGCCGGTTTTGCCTCAAACAGAACAGCTATTCTCTTGTCTCTAGTTACTGCAGGACTTAACGCATTTGGTTCCATCATTAGCATTTACCTCATCGATAGAGCCGGAAGGAAAAAGCTTTTGATCATTAGTCTTTTAGGAGTCATTGTCTCTCTTGGATTACTAACTGGTGTTTTCTATGAAGTGACTACTCATGCTCCTGCGGTTAGCTTCCTCGAGACACAAAGGTTCAATAACGTTACTTGTCCGGATTACAACTCATCTTTGAAAGCACAAACTTGGGATTGTATGACTTGTTTGAAAGCTTCTTCTCCTTCTTGTGGGTTTTGTTCATCTCCCAGTGGAAAGGTAAAGACTTCAAAACACACAAAATGTTTTCTTTTTTAAATTTGAAAACATTTGAGTTCCATGTCTTGTTTTGTATGATGAATGCAGGAACATCCTGGGGCTTGTTGGGTCTCTAATGATTCTGTTAAGGACTTATGTCATAATGAAAACCGTCTTTGGTACACAAGAGGATGTCCTAGTAATTTTGGTTGGTTTGCTCTTCTTGGATTGGGACTTTATATCATTTTCTTCTCTCCGGGGATGGGGACTGTTCCATGGATAGTTAACTCAGAGATTTATCCATTGAGATTCAGAGGAATCTGTGGAGGAATAGCTGCAACTGCAAATTGGATATCGAATTTAATCGTGGCTCAATCGTTTCTTTCCCTGACTGAAGCTATTGGGACTTCTTGGACTTTTCTCATGTTTGGAGTGATCTCAGTCATTGCTCTTCTCTTTGTTGTGGTGTGTGTTCCGGAGACAAAAGGAATGCCAATGGAGGAGATTGAGAAGATGCTTGAGGGAAGATCTCTTCATTTCAAGTTCTGGAAGAAAAGATCACAGCCCGTTGAGAAAGGAAACCAAACTGCATAAGAGAACTCTTTACATATTTCATTAGTAATATAAATAGGAAATCACATTAGACTTGTAACTTTGTATTTGAAACTTGATAGTGACAGATACGTGATCCTCTCTCTACCATAAAAATACTTCTTTTTTTTTTATTTTTTTTGAAAAATCCATAAAAATACTTTTATGAGTCAAACTATTGGAGGAAGATCCTAAAAGCTATCTCTTACCATAACAGTGAAGTGTCACCAAAATCATTTTGATAAAAACCAATTACATTACACAACCTCTCTTTTAACTATTGTCAATTAATGGTGAAGAACTCCTATGGTCATTGGTACATTCCAGGTTATTTAACTTAAAATAAATAATTTTAAATAAAATCTTGTCTTTTGAGCTGTTGAGGATGAAGCTGACAACTACAAGATTATATGCAGATAACAAAAATTTACTTAAAAGTTGAAAGGTAGGTAATTCCAAATGGTATTTTGCTCTTTTTGCATTAGAAATTTTCTAATATTAAATCAATTCAAATACGGCCAACTAAACTGCTACTGAGGTTGTAAGTCCATTGTGCATTTCTTAACTCGGAAAAACAAACCAATTATGTATAATATAATAAACATTCGAAAATACATTTAAGATTCAAGAGATACATTGGAGTAACTAGGCCTGGGCATTTCGGGTATCGGTTCGGTTCGGTTCGGGTATTTCGGGTTTTGGGTAGTTCGGATAGGGGCTAGAGGATCCATTTAGTACTTGACCTATTTTCGGTTCGGTTCGGTTCGGATAGTTTCGGGTTCGGTTCGGTTCGGATAGTAAATGTAGGAACCGGAAAATATCCGGAGAAAGTTCGGTTCTCATTTGGATCCGGTTCGGGTTCGGATAGTTCGGGTAGTTCGGATAATTTGGATAAAATATCGGTTATTTAGAGTA
The DNA here is from genome assembly GCF_020379485.1 of Brassica napus. Classification (NCBI taxonomy): domain Eukaryota; kingdom Viridiplantae; phylum Streptophyta; class Magnoliopsida; order Brassicales; family Brassicaceae; genus Brassica; species Brassica napus. Next base: position 58,294,093 of record NC_063446.1, on the reverse strand, counting down.
AAATATCAAATAATTAGGATGATTTAGATAAAAAATTTGGATATTTCGGATTACTTTGGATATTTCGGATAAAACTATCTGGATAGTTTGGATACTTTCGGGTAGTTTGGATACTTTATAATAATTTAGTTATCCTCAATTATTTTCAGGTACTTTTAATAGAATTTTAAATTAAAAATATATATTTAGTGATGTTATATGTATATATAATTAATATTTTTATATATTCGGATACCCGTTCGGTTCTCGGTTCGGTTCGGTTATTTCGGATATAAAAATATAGAAACCGTTCGGGTATTTGAGGGTATTAGTCCGGTTTCGGTTTCGGGTATTTCGGTTTGGTTCCGGTTCGATTCTTCGGTTCCGGTTATTTTGCCCAGGCCTAGGAGTAACTATGTATTTTGGCAACAAAATGGTGAAATTCGATGTGAAACAAAATATTCTGAATGTGCATCAATAAATGCCTTTAGACAGCGACACGTGCCTGGTGCCTCACAGTCTCGAGCCCGTCGTTAAGCACTGTTACCACCGAAACCCAAATATCACCTTCTTTTTGCATTGGTCTTCTTAAAAACCATTTTATAATTGAAGCCACACAAATATTAATGCAACTCTGGAATATTCATATCATTAAAGACATCTGATTATAGAGAACGTAACAATTCCCATTTAGGGAATCTATTTGGTTAGTTAGTCCAAGTGGGGTTGTCGTGTGAGATGTAACTATTGGTTTGGTTTGTTTTTATTTAAGTGGTTCGAGCATCAAATTGTTTAATGTGGATTCGGCATACTTGAACTTGGATTGGTTATATAGCGACTACAGTTCAAAAGAATCCATGCGTAAGGGAGAAAACATAGTTTTATCGAATCAAATTTATCTGAAAAGAGGAAAATGATAAGAGTTATGCCTTATCTGAAGATCATGTGTCCACTTAATTAAACCCCTCGACAGGGCCTTTTTCACTATTGATTTTAAATCAGCATGAAACATGATGCAAGTATGGTTGTTGAATAGATAACAATCCTTTAACGAATTTAGACTAAATATTTGCATCAATGATTAAAGTATATCGATGTACCTCATGGAGCCATAATTTAAGGAAGGTTCCTTTCTCCCTTACATTTAAAACTGGAAGCTAGCGCTAGTGTCGGATATGAACTGTTACAGCTGTATATTTGAGCACCATGAATTTGTCAGTGACTTTTCATATAGATTGTTCGAAGCTGATAATGCCAATCCCACATATTGGTTAGGTCAGCGTTTTCCACACCTTCAGATTAGTTTGAGCGACTTAGTATTTGCTTATTATATATAGCTTTTCTATTTTGTTTGTTTTATCCCCACGCTAAGTAATTCGAATTGACTTTGAATGTTTGGACATTCTTCGTTTTGACTTGTACATAAACTCAAAAACATGTGATGGAGATATCAATCTCTGATCTAAGTGGGTAGATATACATTTTTTTTTGAAACACCGATATACATTTGTTTAAACATTACATGTAGCAAATATAGTGTAAATACTAATTACCCTTTAAAGATTTTTCCTAATAAATTATATGCACTTGCCTTAATCTTATTTGTATTTCATCTACAGATACACAAACAAAGAATATGTACCTATGTGCTTAGATTCTTAGGACATGGACATTGATTTATTATTTGAACAGGTTTCTCATGAATATATAATAGGAATGAAGTAAAGAAATAAAGAAAGAGAGAAAATAATCTTATTTTGTTTGAGACATTTTAACACATATTTGAAAATAATCAATATTTTAAAATATTTAATTTATTTTTAAAAAATCTATGGGTATGAATAGTGACCAATAAACGACGAAGAATAATGCATTCATTAACATTCCTAACAAAAGTCACAATTCATAAAGAATAATTTTTCTTTCTTATTCCCTACCATTTCTTTTTTTTAGAGAAATAAAGAATAAAATTATTCATTATTAAATATGACATGAAATAACTATTCATTTTTATTACTACAATTTTATTCATCTGTATTATTTTCTAACGGTTCCTCTTGTCTCCGGTAACTGGGTCATACCCTATATTCACCAGTGCTGACGGATTAATACTACGGAGACTTCATAATTGGATTAGTTGTGGACTATGAATGGCAGATTTGTAAAACCAAAAATTAAAGAAGGGTAAAAGAGAGAAAACAGCATAACGAAAGTACTAAATGGTCCGAACAGTGCACTTGTATTCCTTGTCCGAAGGCTACTGTGGATATTTTCCTCAAACAGGTAAATAATACTTTCTCTCTCTAGCATCTCCCTCCGATTCCCATTTTCGCCATTTTTCTTTCACTTTCTTGGCTGATTTTCCCTGGAAAAAGAAGAAAAATATTATAAACCCTCACCACAAACTCCCCTGAAAACGAATACTTGATGCTATATTAAATGACCCTTTTGATTTAAATATTTCAGATCTGTGTATCTTCTTCTTATACCACTACGCTTATGATGAGGAGATCTGAGTTATAGAAGAATCATACCAAAGACTGAGAGAAAAAAGCTCATGAAAAGAATCCGAAGGAAATTTCATTTTTACCATCTTCGCAGCCATTGTTGTCCGACAGACAGTGAGCTTGAACAGTTGACACCTGTAATCCAAGTGAGTTTCTCTTGTTGGTGATTATTGAGGCAAAACCCTTTCTCTCTTTTATTTTTTTAAGGATTAAATCTATGCTTTATTTATTGTATCTATATTGTTAACTTCTGTGATTGTGTTAACTTCTGTGATTGTTCCATTTTAAGGGCAAGCTTTTAGCTTCTTGAACAAAAAATATCATTACTCAGGTAGTCAGGTTCTTCGACTAAAAAAAATATATTTGTTGTTCTTCAACTAAAAAAAATTTATGACCAAAGCTCATAATCTTTGGAAGTATCTTTTTTTTATTAAACAATAATAGTTTAGGGTTTCTGAAAAGGCTCTTGCAGGCTATGAAGCTATATATACTACGAAACTGAAATGCTATGAACATGAGTAGGTTTTGCAGATCTACATATTAGTATAAATTAATTAATTAGCTGACATTAATCCTTATAGATAAAAAGACAAAAATAGCACTAAATCAAGTTTTTGTTCCCAAACTAGTACTCAAGTTCAAAAGTCACAAAAATAGCACTTAATGTTTTATCAAAAGTCACAAATTTAGGGTTTAGAGTTAAAGGGTGGGGTTTAGGATTTAAGGTTTAGGGTTTAAGGTTTAGGGTTTAGATTTTAGGGTTTAGGGTTTAGAGTTTAGGGTTTATGGATTAGAGTTTTGAGTTTAGGGTTTATGGTTTAGAGTTTAGGGTTTAGGGTTTAGGGTTTATGGTTTATGGTTTAGGGTTTAGGGTTTAGGGTTTAGGGTTTAGAGTTTAGAAATGAGGTTTTGGGGATAAGATTTCAAATTTTGAAAAATAAAAAAAATTAAAATTTTCAAATGATAAACTTAGAAAGTTGCTATTTTGGTCATTTTAGTTTTTGAGTGTTATTTTTGTGATATAAACTTAGAAATGTGCTATTTTGGAGATTTGCCCATCTTTATATATATATATATATATTCAGTATTTCAATAGCAATGACTTTAATTTCTTCTTCCTCTTCCTTTTTACAGATTCCTATCACTGCAACTTAGTCAGGCTTTTTTGGCTTATCGTTAGCTCTGCTACTGTTTCGCTTCAGAGAGAGAGAGTAGTGACTGCTTAATTAGGGCTTAGCTGGCTTCACCTGTCCACTGTCTCTCGCCGACGACTATCTTACCGGAAAAGCATGAGAGTAGTGTTTCAATGGAGGAGGACGACGACATTGAGACACAGCAACAAACAAGCAGAAAGCTACAGAGACTCTCCTCGGACAAAACTGAAATGAGGGATTGGAGCAATCCATCGTCTAGGATCATTAGGGTTTCACGAGCCTCCGGTGGCAAAGACCGACACAGCAAAGTCCTAACATCAAAAGGGTTGAGAGATCGGAGGATACGTCTCTCCGTCGCTACAGCGATCCAGTTCTACGACCTCCAGGACCGTCTCGGATTCGATCAGCCGAGCAAAGCCGTCGAATGGCTTATCAACGCGGCTTCTGATTCAATCTCCAATTTGAATCCGATCGACACAAACTTCGACCAGACACTTTCGCTGTCTAAGTCCAGCACGTCTGAGAGCTCGTTGTTGTCTTTGTCGAGGACAGAGAGTCGTGGGAAAGCTAGAGACAAAGACAAAGACTTGCAAAGCTCCTTCACTCAGCTTCTCACACGCGGTTTTGACGAACCGAACCGGAGTTGGACCGGTGGTGGTTCTACTGATTGTTTCAACCCGGTTCAGCTCATGCCAAACTCAAACTCCTTGAATCATCGTCAAGAACCGTCGTTGAATCATCATTGTCAAAACCAATACTCTTTTTTACCGAACTACAACTTTGGAATCTCTTCTTCTGATTCTCCCGGGGAAGCCGGTTGTTACAGTAGTAGGGGGACCCTTCAGTCCAATTCACAACCTCTCTTTCTCAACAACAACAAAAACATTAACCAAAGATCGATATCTTCGTCTTCTTCTTCATCTTCTCCAATGGACAGTCAGAGCATTTCATTTTTCATGGCTCCGCCTCTCCACCACCATAGTCCTCAGCTTCCAGAGGCTTTTGATGGCCGGTTATATCTCTATTACGGTGAAGGAAACCGGAGCTCCGACGATAAAGGAAAGGAGAGAAGATAGTACAGCAAAAATGTTTCATTAATTCCGTCTTGGTTAGTACTTTCTATCTATTTTACAATGTCAATCTTTCAAGAAATGGATTAGTTAATGTAGTAATGGTACCATGTTGTTTGCTTTGGGTTCTTGATTTTGTAAAAGAAAGATGGTTTATTGGGGCGTGGGTGGCATTGAGTCTTATCTTTATTTGTGTGTCTCGAAGTAAATGACATTTTAAGATTGCTAATTTGATGGCATGTGGATGGATGTATTTGAAAAGAGGGCTTCATCGTCTGTGTTGTCTCCTCATGTGTTCCATGTTGGGTTCCCTTCTTCCTCAGCATCATTTTGTTCCGCTTGTTGTACTTTCTTGCTTCACCACACGTATTGTCATACATAATTTAATTGACTTTTTTTTTTTAACTGATAATTTAATTGACTTTCATATATAGGAGTATTCACCTAACCACCCTCTTGATTCCATATGTTTCTAAATAACGTGCAAAAAAGTAAATTTAAAATTGTGCAAAAAAGAGAGTAAATTTCAATTCATAATGACCAAATGATCAATTGTTTGAATTAATAATAGTAGTATTCAAGTTTGGGTTTATGAATCTTTTACTGAAAACTAATTTATAGTGGAAAATGTGGTTAGTTGACGAACTGTTTTGGACAAGAAAGCAGTTGGTTGACATTTAATATCCTTTAATATTTGGTATGAAAGAATCAAAGAAACTTTTGTACTTTATAGATAGTACATCCGTTCCTAAAAAATAGATTTTTTTAGTATTTTCACGCATATTAAAAAAATACATTAAACTACCATAATAAATGTATCGTTTTCTATAATTTTCAGTTTTCAATAACTTTTAACCAATAGTAATTCAATAAGTCAATTAATTTTCTCGAAGTTTACAATTTTTTCATAGAAAACACAAAAACAAAGATACTTTTTTTCTAAAAAGTCTATCATTAAGGAACGGAGGGAGTAATATTTTATTTCAGACAAGATGGGAAGTCTGTGCCTGGTAAGAGCATGATTAACCCGGGGTTCTTAGAGTGGGGTTCTTAACGGAAGTTAAGAAACTGTTTCTTAACTTTTAACTAAAAAAGCTAAGAACCAGTTCTTAACTTTAAGAACTGGTTCTTAGCTTTTTAGTTAAAAGTTAAGAAATAGTTTCTTAACTAACGTTAAGAACCCCACTCTAAGAATCCGGGTTAATCATGGTCTAAGAAATCCAAATTGTATTAAACGTTGGCCTCCTGAAATGGCACAACATGCTGTGAGTCGGAATCTAAACCATCTCTTCATTGTGTTGTCCCATGAGTTCCCCTTTGCCATCAATCACATTTTAAATCCCTTACACATTATTTTACATAGAAAATTTTACATTTGAGTGTTTTTTTCTGTTAGCTGAATTCTGAATTGATAATTAGCCTTAACCAACATGAACATATTAGCAAATTAATTCAGCTTGGTTGATTTATTTCTGTTCGGATTTGGATTAAGAGCACTGCACTAAAGGAACCTTTATTTGTGTGAATGCCGAAGGGAATGAGTACTCTCCAATGCTTGTACACATTTGCACACTTCAACTGTTTGGTTTCATAATGGTGGTTTTAGCAGCTTGATTGGTGTTCATACCTTACCTTCATCAAGATATATGGCTGATCTGTGAATTTGTTTCTTCAAATTAAAAATGCAGGAGAGTAATTGAAGGAAGATTATGTTTTGATCCTCCGTCGCAATCATAAGCCTGAGTACATATCTGTTCAGACCGAGAGGAATTGTTGTTTGATGAGAAAATGTGTAATGTAACAATATGCTTTTTTTATCAACTAACTAGGTGTCTTCTTCCTCCATGTGCAGTAAAAAAATTTAAAATATATTTAACAGATAAATAGAAATTATATTTTAAAATAAAATTTTATTAATATTGTAAATTTTATTTTTCGTATCAATATTTTAATATAAATTTGATTTAATTAAACATGAAAATTATATTTAAGAATATGCATGTATATATTTGAAATTATAATCTTAGATAGATTTTTCTATCTATTTATTTTAATTAAATATATTAAATAAATTTGTAAAAGTTGCGTAATTACCAAAAATTAAAATTAAACAATATTTATAAAATTTGTAGATATATAAGAAAATAATGATTTTACGATTAAATTTTTATAATTTTCAAAAAAAATTGTATTCATTTTTGAAAATTTTAGTAATAAAATTGTATAATATAAAAATATATAATTAAATTATATTTCAAAATTTATAATGCCGTATTTAAATATATTTATTTTAATGATGATTTATGAGTTATTCTCATATTCTAAATAAATTTCCAAAAATATAAATTGACATTAAATGTAATATATGAGTTATTAAGCTATAAGATATGTCATCAATTTCAGTAGCCATGTCATATTTATTTTGTGAAATTGATTGTAGAAATGACATGTGACAAAATCACTTTGTAAATATAGTCTAGGGGATGTAACAATATGTTTAATTAGTTTTTATCTCGAATATATTTATCTCTTTCTGTGTGTTCATTTTTTTGTCATAAAACTTTGCATTAAACCTGGACCAAGGCCCAAGGTTATCATAGCAAGTCATCGTCATTCTCTCAATTTTGGTGAATGATACGGCTCATGAGATATGCTGACCATAAATCAAACTAGATTATATATAGTGCAAAACAGAGAAAGAGAAGAAACGCAAAAGACAATCAACGGCTTGAGTAATTAGCTTTCAATAAGTGTCCAACAAAGCTTATACTGTATATATATTTATTACAAAATGTGACATAATCCCTTCCTGGCGATTCCCATCCTAATAAACACACACTACAAAACATGTTTTTGCTCATTGGCAGACTTCTTTTACAAGAGTGTAGGTACAATTGTCTTCTTCGGTTTCAGAAGAAACACCTTTAGTCTTGCATCCCTGCAAATTCAGTTAGAATCTCGCTTTGCATGATTGGTGAAATGCAACAATCATGGCTCAGAACGTGGAACACGCCCCCTAAATCGCAAAAACACCAAATTCATGGAAGGCGCATCAAGTTGGCCGACTATATTTTCTCTTTTCATTCATGTATGATTTTTAAGTTGGACCAATTTTAATTATTTTTATTAAATAAATTTTAATAAGACTAACAATATGTAGAATCTTTAAACTACTTTCATTATAATATATTTTGATATCTTTTCATTTAAAATATAAATATATATATATATATATATTACAAATTTCGAAAAAATATGTTTAAAAAGATTTTAACAAGATCTCAATTTTCAAAAATTATATGTAAATATTTTTACTAATTTTGTGATTAATTTTTAAATATTATTATACATGAATATATTCAGTTATCGTTTATAAAATAAAAAATAAATATTATATCATATTTTTATCAATTATATAATCACAATCAATCATATTAAAAGAAAATTATTATCTTGATTTAAATATTTTAAGAATATATTAATTCTAAAAACAATTATGTAAATATTTTCAATAATTTTGTAATTAGCAATGGAATTTATTATGTATTAATATCTATACAGTTATTGTTTATACAATTAAAAAATAAAAAATTCTATCATACTTTTATATATTTTATAATCATAATCAATTATGTTAAAATAAAATTATTATATTTAACTACGTATGATAAAAATATAAAATATTTATGTTAAAAAATATAATATGATGACAGACTACAATATATATATAAAAACTAGCATATCTTAGATTTTTGTATATACAATAATGTATTATGTAAAATGAATAAACATAAAAATATTACTAAAATGAATCAAGTTTTAAAAGACGGGTAAAAATTTAAAATAAATTAAATACAAAATAATTTTCAAATATGTTTTTTCATGCACATAAGATAAATATATAATAAGAAGCAATAAATACATGTAATAATTTTAAACAATTGATTATTTACAACATGTAAACTATAAATTATTTTATTTTAAATAGTTATATAAATATTTAAATACGTGATTAAAATTAAAAATGTATACCACTAAAGATCTAAACTAAATATATATATATACATATAAAAAATTAAAAATAACACTTGAGCGGTTGCGCGGATCAAGATCTAATTTTCAATCAAAATTAAAAAAATATGATTTATCTAAATTTTAAAATCGTCAAGGGAATAATTCATGATGAACATTTTGTGGACGGGAAAATTCCTAACAAAACTTTGGCTGTTGGAAAAAATTCTCGACGACGTAGGTTCGTTGGGAAATTCATGATGGTAAGTTGTTTATTGAGAATTTTTTGGACGATGATGTTTACTGGGAATATTTCTGACGATGGGATGATCGTCGGGAATTATATTCTTCAAGATTTTTCGATGACCAAATGTTTGTCACAAATTTTCCCAACAAAATTTTCATCAGGAACTATTATCAAGAAATTTTTCATTGAGTTTTCAGATGGTCGCTTTTTTGATAATGCGGTCAGTGTGAATTGATAAGAGGATTTTGACAAATTTTTGTTTCTGACAAGATATGTCAGACAAAATGTGTCCGTCAAAAATGCGTAAAAAAGTTATTTCCGACGAATTTTTAACGGATACGATCATCATGAATTGTATGTTTTCTTGTAGTGTCTAAATAGTAAATAAACAACAATTAACCAAATAGTAGTTATAATGGGAAATAATAAATTATGCATGGAATAATATAATTATGTCATACAGTAATATAAATAGATGCATGCAACAATATAATTATGTTTTGCTTGCACGTAACCACGATCCATATACAGTTGATTCAGTTGTGCGAGATGCAAAGAAAGTAACTTCTTTTTTATGTTTTTTACTACTTTTGGGAGTGGTAAATTATTTTCTTTCAATTTCTAGTTCATATTTTAATATAGAACATCGCTTTTATTACCTTCAAACAAATGTTGTATGTAATATTCCTACTACCATTTGCTCTTCTCTTCTATATATATGTGTCACTACACTCTTCACAAACCACATCTATCTCTCTCTATCTCTCAAAATGTTTAATCATGCTTGGAAGCCGATTATGAACAGGGTTCGGCCCCAGTTCCTCACTAGATTCAAAAACATAGTGAGGGAGATAATGTCTGGCCATCGTTTTGTCGGGGAGTGCATCCCTACAGGCCTGGAAAAAATAAAGGCTGGAAGCCCAACAAATAAAAAGGCTGCCAAGAGGATTCAAACTCTCTACCTATGAGAAAAACCGATGCTATATAAACCATCTAAACTAGTGAAAACTTTTGAAAAAATGGCCGCAAACTGTGTATTATATTAATGGCCGGAAGCAGATGCTTCCACTGCTTCTGCCCAGGGCCGCTGCTACATCCCTACATGGCATAGCTGAAACCTTTTATACTAAAAAGTATGCTGGAGTGGTGATGAATGTATCTTAACCTCACCACCCATATTTTTGCCATCTTCATTTACCTTGATTCGCGAAGCTTCTATTAAAGCGCTTTTGGCATTTATCATGCAACAACTCATTCTAACCAGCGAAGATACATTCACCTTTTTAAAAATCAATAAGATACAGTCATCGAACATCATTATCTGCGAGAAAACAAAAATTTAAACAATATAAAATTTTGAATATATTTAAGAAGTGTATGAAAACACATGGGCGGACCTTTTAGAAAACAAAACCGGTGTGCAGGTATATATATATTGAAACGTTGCTTCAATAGTTGTTCACTGATGCTATTTGTTACTCTTATATATTGCTAAATATTTGCTCACTATATGTAATTACTAGTAGTATTCTGTTTTTTTAATTAGCATTCTAATATATATGAAACTGAAAATAAAACTGAAATAGTGGTCTAAATATTAGCATTCTAATATATATGAAATTAGTGAGATTATAACTTTGGAAGGTGAATATATAGATTTAAACCATAAAAACTGAAAGATAAGAATTCTTTTGCTATGCTATTTTAGTTTTTGAAGCCGCACGACTCCTTATCAATTTTAACAGCCATTATTATCTAAAAAAGTATTTACATATGTTGGGTATTGGACTATATGATGAAATGGAGGTTTCTATTTGCTTGTTAGGAACTCCAACGATAAATTTATTGTAGTTTTGCCTTTTATAGTAGAATCTGTGTTTGTATTTTTGATTTTTCTAATAGACTAAATTAAAATGTTAAAAAGTAAAATTTTATGTCTTGAGCGTATAGATTTAAAAAAAAACAGATATAAAATACAATAAAAATATTGTCTACTTTTTTATACATATTAAGATAAATCTTAAAAAAGTTGTTACAAACATAGATATTTATGGTTAAAACATGTGATTAAACACCTTTCCAGGTATAAAATACCTATGATCAACTTAATATACAATTAAATTAATTTTGGGCAAAATCTAGCATCAGCACAACATAATATAAATGATACAATAATCTAGTTATAAGCATCGTTATCCAACCATATATCAGCCTAATTTATAGCCTAAAGTGAGACTATTCACACATGCTTGAAGTAAAAACAAAACATGGTTAAAGTAAAAAAGAAAAGGAAAAATCATAAGCATAATGAAGGCAAATTAAAAAAGGGATTGATTAGACATCTTCACTAAATGGATTAAATGTTGAAATCTATATACCAAAGAAAGAACAATGTTTAGGATTCAGAAGAGGCATATGAATTTCAAAGTTAATCAAACATTGTAGGGTTTTTAGCCCAAAACATATTCTTACAAGAAATAAAAACAAAGTGGATCGACTCAGCTAGATATTGATTGGATCTTGGATTATTGGTTTGGAATAGCCTAAAGAAGGATTTCAACTGTTCGATATGATATCTTCTATGACTTTGGATGAAAATCTAGAATATCTGTTGGGGCTCATATTGGGCTCCCTATTGCTCGTAATGGACTATATGAGGTTTCATCTCCCCTTATGGCGGAAGCGCTGGCCATGAGGGAAGCAGTGCTGGAAGCAAAGCGCACCCCTCTTCTCAAAGTTTGGCTTAGAACCGACTCTCAGGAGTTCGCTAGAGCTATTAACTCGAAGAAATATCTGGTGGAGCTTTTTGAAGTTCTCATGGATATCAAATTTCTATCTTTTTCTTTCAGTTTTTTCTTTGTTTCCTTTGTTGGTCGTGAGCACAATGTGATAGCTGACTCCCTCGCGAAATCAGCTCTGCATAACCTCCCTTCTATCTTGTACTGAACTCCCGTTTACATCTATAAATCTTCATGTTGCCCCAAAAAAAAGACTATATGAGGTTTCAGTGACTTCAAATTCTACTTTTAACTTTTTTTGTCTTCTCATCTGAGCTCAACTCTATTATTCTTGCTTTCTTTTCTCCTCTTAGTTCATAGTCATACCATATCTTTACAAGGAACCCGTAACAAAAAAGATGAAGGAGACTTTCAAACACCATTACACCAGATAGTACTAGAGGTATAGGGAGAAAAAAAACCCAATATTACTAGAGGTATAAGGAAAAAGCCCCAATAGCTAGTGGATATTTCAAATTTAAAGTCCTACAGAAATTTAAGATATGGAACATACAACGACATATAAATGTTTTTGCCCATATTGAAACTATTAAAATATGAAAGTTAGGGCCCTAAGATTAACTATGTGAAATGGAGCCTAAGACATTTGCCCCTCTTTTTTTGGTCGTCACTGGCGACTCGTGGACTATATTCATGGTAATTCATTACAATCTTAATGTCCCGGATGCTGGCAATTGCATAGAGTGGAGAATCCATCATTGTCGTGGGTCACAAGTTGCAGCGATGCTTTAGAGAATTTGATCAGCACCTCCTCCGATTCTATCATCTGGTTCTCACATATGGAAACATAGAAAGGATGACTGTAGGCACTATTTCTCCACCCAAAAAAAAAACATGGGATCATTTAAAAACGATAAGCTGGCAGTGCCATGGTAGAAGATTGTCTTGTTTTCTCAATCTATCCATCAGCATGCGTTTCTATACCTCTCTGATTTTCCTGCTTTGTCATTCGATTGATCTTTTTGATCATTGTAGATGAGATATTTTTATCAACATACTTTGCATCTCAACAGAATAATCTTATTATATAAAATAGAGTTTGCTCTCTCCGTAGAGAGACACCTAGAATGCCACATAGGAAAGTCGGCTCACATCATGTCGACACGTGTCCCATTTTATCTGTGCTCTGCGTTTCATTTATTTGAGTTTATTTGTTTTTGTGTGTATGGGTTGGGAAAGTGGTGGGTTGTGGTTGATGTAGTACATGTCTGTAACCTGAATAAGAAAACCCTAGACTTCTGGCTCTGGCGTTGTCTTCTCCTTCTTTGTTTTCAGAAACTTTTCATCTTCGTTTGAATCATCTGTGGCATTGAAACGCATCCGTTTGTTTCTTCTTCATGATTAATCTCCATTACTTCAGTTACCACGATGTAGCCTTGACTGCATGCTTTGATTAGGAGTCGGTGAACCTGAGCGTATAAATAGGCCAGCTTTCTTTCTCTTACAGTCATCTTATTAATCTGTTTAAACAGGAAAACACATTTTTCTGAGATATAGCTAACTCCCAAGTTTTCCTTACCGAGTTGGAGTCTGGAAGATGTTCTTCGAAAGTTGAAGTTAGATTGCTGCGATTCTGGGAGTATAGATATGTTAGGCGTGGTGGTGAAACTGATCATATCACAGTCGATATGTTTTTGATTGATTGGAAGGTGAGTCGGTTGTTATGCTCTTGATAATAATGATGCAATTGCAAGTGAACTATCACGAAAATTACGAATCTGTTCTTTAATAATTTCATTAGCCATCTATGATCTGTTTTGCTATTCTGATATATTTCCAATCATTTTTCAGGGAACTCTCATGCCAGCCACTGTGAATGCAAGCCGTGTTCCAACCTTCCGACCTCATCTCACGGCGGGAGCGATATATTCTATCGCCGGATTTGATGTGGCTCTGTTGTAATCAAAACTTTAGGCTGTCTGACTCCTCCCTTTTGGTTCGATTCGGTGATGCAACCTCCTTAAGTAATTCATCATTTCATATTTAGCCCTCCAATTTATTCATATTTATTGTAAATAATATGTTCGATGCATAATCACATTTTTAAAATTGCAGGGATGTTTCTGTGACCTTGAGTATGTTCGACTCAACAACAGTTTCGTTTCACAAAAGACTCAAAGCCATGCGTGGTGATCCAAAAGGTATTATTTCGATTGAAAAGCTTCTCATATGATATAAATAACAGCTCAAATATTTTGTCAATACATTCATGAAATTTTATCATGCAGGTCGTCTATATCTTAATGCCACATCAGGAACACACATTTATTTCGATAAAGAGACTAATGTAGGAGAGAGCTACTTTTACAAGTGAGTAGTATGATGATTTTATATGCATTAGAATATTTTTATATAAGGTTTTTATATTTATGCAGGTTGGTCTCCACAGACACTGGGCTTCCCTCAGCCGCTCCACTGCTGAGGGGATATGCTAAGGTTGAGACTCTAACCATATCTGAGCGTAATGAGTTTATAATCACAGCTCTAACTCAGGTAATACATCTTCCCTGACTAATTTTAAAATTCCACGTATGGCACCATCGATATGATTCTGGTCATCCTACATGTAGGATATTGATTTCATATGCACTGGGAAAGTGACAAGCAGCAAGATAGAGAAAAGGATGATGTTCTGTTGCTTGCTCCGTTGTACCAAAAAAACTGCAGCGCGCCGTTGTTGATATGGAAGGAAAAACATTCACCTTTCAGGTCAGGGTCAGTACTTACAACTTCACGTCTAATCATCAGACTTTCACAGTCGCATCCTTAACGAACGTGAACGCGTACCATACCCTGACTTTGTTAATAATGCAAGTTTTGTTATGTTTCTTATAAGTTATACAAATAACTATAGTTTATTCGATGTGATCAGGGAGGCGACAACAACAATGGACCTGCAGGTGATGACACAGTCGTTGCTAAGGTTGAAACTGGTGGAAGTAGTGAACAGTCAGCATCAAATACGGGAACAGCCCCGACTGGTAATGAGCAGAAGACCCCTCCCGAGAATGCATCTTTGAAGATGGTCAAGAAGGCACTCATGGCATAAGTTGTGATAATAAGATCTATGGACGCAGTTTTTCCCTTTTTAAATAATGCTATGACATCAGTTTTCGTGGACGAGTTTGTTAGAGCATGTTCATTGCAATAAACCCTAAGTGGGTTCTTAGGCAATATTTTAGTATTAAAATTAAATTAAGAGATTATGTTAAGAAACACCTAAAATTAGTCCTCTATTGCTAGTTTCTTAAGTTAAGGATTCTTAAAAAAAAATGTCAAAAGTGGGTTTGTATCAAAAAAACATCAAGTCTCAAACTGCAAAACAGATCCAAGCATATCAGACTATTGATTCCATTTTTAGAACAGATAATACACTGAGACTAACAATTCTCTTACAACGTTTAAGAAGAAGTGACTAATACGCGTTGGTGATCCAGGAACTAAAATAGGCTCCCATACTCTCTCCAACCTATGATCAACCAAGAAGGCAAGGTTTAGACAGAACAGGTGAGATGATTGATAAATAAATACTAACAAAGCTGAAGTCTTACATGTAATGCAGGCGCTCAAAACCAGTACTTGATCCTAGGCGCTCAAAACCAGTACTTGATCCTAAACCAGAAACACCAAGACTTTGAAGACTATTGGGAGTGAGGATGTCTCCTGATGGCAGAGGTACCTAAAGGCAGAGAAACAGAGACAAGTAAGTAACTTAAAATAAAGTGGTCAATGGATTTGCTGGAGCCATTGATATAGCATTTGCTAACGCACATCCTATGTTTTGAAGCTCTCTGCAGTTTCTCAGATTTCCTCTCCATAGAATCTCTTTGTATTATCTCAGTTTTTCCCTTCTTTGAAGTTGTACGCAACCAGCTTAACACACAAACAGTAATCAGCCAATCCACATTCTTAACATGTTGAAACTTGAATCCTTTGAATGGAGTGTGTTGCAGAACAAGAGTATCTCTGTCTGTGACTTGTTCCAACACCATTAGAACCCCACAACCATGTAATTTCTTTCCATGAAAGTCTTCCAACAGAATCTGGAAAGGAACTCCTCTTCCCAAAGTTGTTTTTTATATATTTGAACCAAGCTTCATTCTCTGTGCATTCATCTTTAAGGCTATGTCCTGAGAACGTCAAACAACTTCCAAGCTGTTCCTCTGGATTTATTTTGAACTTGAATCGCCGAGACTTTGACCACTTTTGCTTCCTCCTGGTTCTCTGCCATCCTTCTCGATGAGACAAAGTCTCTTCTTTCAGCTGAGTGCGGTGCTTCTCATTCTTGCACAGCTCGTCTTAATTCCTTTCAAGATCAGATGCAAACTCTTTCATATTATCAACTACAAACCTGTCACACTCTGTTTCTGTACAGATGCAGAGCCCTTCATCGGAGTTAACTACGGTCAAGTCGCCGACAACCTCCCTCCGCCTTTTGAAACCGCCAAGCTCCTCCAATCCACTTCAATCTAGAAGGTAAGACTCTACGGCGCCGATCCCGCCATCATCAAAGCCTTAGTCGAGGCTACCTCCGACAAATCTTCGGGGAAGATACAACCCAAATCTGATGTCGAGTTGAACTTTTGTTTTGCTCCCAAAAAAACCTATCCAATGCCCATCCAACACGTGTCCAGAAGAACTGTTCTTTCAAGTGCTTAATTAAGAGCCGCGTCTTAATTTAATTGCCATTTTTCATTTATTTTAGTTACTCATTTATACTAAGAACCACCCTTAAGAACTTCCAATAAACATGTTCTTGTTTTCTTAAACATCTATGTTTGACACGGACAATCTTTTTAATAACTAATTAATTTTTATTACGATTTTACACCTATGTTTAAGTTTATCAGTAGAATAAAACAATCTGGCCATGTACGATGTTTAATTAGTAAGGCTTTATTTTTCTCTCATCAATAGTATGGCCACTAAACTGATAATAATATTTTATTGCTTGCCTGTTGTCATATTTTTTGGTAAATTAATAAAGTCACTCGAGACCATGAACTCAGAAGGTTTGCATGTATTCTGGAAAGAAAGGTGAATGTCACGATGAGAGAAAAATAAAGCATGATCAATATGGTTGATACAAGAGAAAAACCATAGAAAAAGCGCTGGTGGAAAGAAACATATCCCCTTTTAACATGAAAAAATTCTTTATATATAATGCTGTAAAATCACAAGAAATGATGTAATACCACATCCATTTTTTCGTATATAACTAAAACATAGATTACTTAACAAAAGAAAATTATCTTAAAAATCATATTATAAAAAATAACAAGTATATTTATTTTTAAAAAAAATCTTAACTAATTTTTAGATAACATGGTTTATTTAGTTTTCAAATACAATAACATTGTACAAAATTAACTAATATGTATATTTTTAAATAATAAAGTTTATATTGAATAATACTCTAACTACTTTAATTATTTGTTAATTTTTATCTCGCCGGTAGGGCGGACCGGCCCTAGTAAAGAATATAGTAACGTAAAATTATATTCAAAATCTATCTTGGTATTAGTATGCATATTGGGAGTACATCACTAATACCAAGACATGAGAAACATAATACAACTGAATTTCCATTTTGGATCACTTATACAAAATACAAAACTGCTAAAGTATGTCAAATAAAAATTGAGAAACAAAATAAAAACAATATGGTCGTGAATGATGATGGTACGGTGAAGCTGCTTGAATTCGAATCCTCCGTTTCTGAAGAAAACTTTGGAGAGATCTTTTCATAGAAGCCTTTGGATTTGGAAGCTGATGATGATGTAATCGGGTCAACCTGTTCCGAGGATCCGACCCGTTTGAGGATGACCTCTCTTCCATCTCTCTACTCGCGATCAATATTATAGATTTCGCCTGCATTCATTCATAAAACATTAATGATTAATAAAATCCATTAATTGCTAATAAAATATAAATCATATAGGTGAATGCCTATATATGTACATACCTGAAGATGGGCAACATTCGAAGAAACACACATTTTTTCACTGTAGAAAATTGTGATCCTCTGAGATTCTTCTTCCTTCGATAGTGAATTTCCACAGCTTCTTGATTCTACCACCCTTCAAATCAATTAATGAAATTTATTAGATTCATGTATATTAGTTAAATTTCATAGATTAGATTCCAGAGAGAAAGACACTTACGAGGTATCTGACTCATCATAAGAAGATGTTGGAAAGAGACGAAGTTCCAAATCGCAGTTGTTCTCCATCTTCTGAGTTGTAAGAACAAGAATTGATGATGCTGATGCTGGTGGCGGTGATATTGTGTGTGGATTGATAAATATAAGTTTATATATATGTTTGGTTTCTGAGAAGGCAGAGAACACGAGAGAGCTAGTGGAGACAGAAGACGGTATCTTAGGACAGAGACAGACAGATCACAGCTTCTTTCTAATTATATCATGTGGAAAATGTTTTTTTTCTATTTTTATATTTGTGCTATTTATGCAGTATTAAGGTTTTGGATTTTTTTATTGATTGAACTACAGAAATAAAAGAACAAAAGCTTCATTTTCGCTGCAGTTTAATACTTATCCTAAATTTCTACTGGCGGTTCGACGCATTTTACACATTTTAATACTCACTAGTTTTTGTCAAAGTGTCGATTGCTGAATAGTTCACCGGTTTACTATAGTTCACAGGCGGCGTATTTTTCCAAGTCAATTCTATAATCACTGCAGACATGCGTTTACGAATTTTGACGGTGTTTGACAAAACTTCTCTTGTATGATATGCGTTTACGAATTTTGATTCACTACAAGAAAAATGTCTTTTATTAGCGTAAGAAAAATGCTATTATACGTCATTGTTAGTATTATTGAAACCGCTATGTCTGCCCCAACTATTTTAGGTCTACTCTCTATTATAGCAATTTTCTAAATGCTACCGTGTATGAACGTTATGATAGCATTTGTTATTTCGCATTTATATTTTAGAATTATTATTATAAATTAATATATTTTAAACCAAAAAAATAATCTTTTTTGTCAACCAAATAAAAAATATTAATTAATTTCTAATACAATTAGTTTGAGAAAAAATGGTTTATTATTAATATTTTGGTTTACAAATGATATCAACACTGGTTTACACACAAACCCGGTTTAGAAATCTAAACCTAAAAAGGCTTAACCTAACAAAAAAAAATTAACCCTAATTTGTTTCTTCAGCCGCCATGACACATGAGAGCAGACGAGGAGAGTAGCCGTCGCGGAGCAGGCGAGGAGAGGAACAGACGCGGAGAGGAGGCGTGACGGAGCAGAGGAAGAGAGGAGCCGTTGCGGAGTAAACGAGGAGAGGAGGCGTCAAGGAGCAGAGGAGGAGAGAGACGTCACGGAAGAGAGGAGCCGTCACGAGCAAACGACAAGAGGGGGCGTGAAGGAGCAGATGAAGAGAAGCGTCACAAAATAGTGGATAAGAGAGTCATCGCGGAGCAGAGGAGGCGAGAGTCGTCGCGGAGCAGAGGAGGAGAGAGTCGTCCCGGAGTAGAGGCTTCGTCACTGGCGCTATCGGCGGCGGCTTCACTAGCCCTATCGGCGGTGGCTTCTATAGCTTTTCTCCATACGGTCGTTGGTTTGTTGCCAAGAAGAATGATGAGGTAGATACAGAGGAAGAGATTGTGAGACGGAGATGAAAGCGAGATTCATTAGAGAGAGGAAGAAGAACAAAAACAAAAGGAAAGAGATAGAGAAGAGGAGAGTGAGATGAAGACACGTATGAGGGAGAGGGGTGAAGAAACAAAGTTTAACTAATTCTGGACCATTGGATTACAATTAATCAACGGCCAAAAATATTAATTCTAATTTTGAAGGATAGGCCAATAAGAAAGAAGGACGAAGATTACAAGAGAGTGATTTTGGATCTTTGGATCAAAATCAATCAAAGGCCACAAAAAGCTAATAAAAACTAGTGTTAAGTATGAAGTATATTTTTTTACAAGGTTTGAAGTATGATGTTTAGGGTAAAGATTAATTTGTATAATATAGAGTTTTTGAGATTACTATTTATGATATTGAATGTTTGAGATTATTGTTTGAACATAATAAACTGTTATTTATGTTCAGATTTGGTGTTTAAGTTTCAAAATATTAGATTAATATTAAGATAATGAATTAAGATTTAGATATAGAGTTTAGGGTTTGAAGTATGGTGTTAGAGAATATTATATTTGAAATTTGATTTATGAATTAAATATATGGGGGTTGGAGTTAGGGTAAGATTTGAGTTTATCTTTTGAAAATAATAAATTGATAGTTTATATTAAGGTTTGGTATTTAAGTTTGAAAATATTAGATTAATATTTAGATTATGATTTGGATGTTGAGTTTAGGGTTTGAAGTGAAATGTCAAGGGTTGGTTTTAAGATTTTGAGATTAAATTTTGAAATAACTAAATTTTGAATTTTAATTTAAGATTTGGAACTAAAGTATGAACAATAGAGGTATTGAATACAATATGTTAGTGTTTATATTTATTATTTGGAGTATAATTAAAGATAATGGATAGAGTTTAGGGCATAGAGTTTGACTAAGATTTAAAGTTTTTGTGTTTTGGAAGTGAAATATTAAGATTAAAAGGAATAACTTTGAGTTTAAGTTTACAATTTCAGGTTATTGTATGTAAATATTAGAGTTTTAAGGTTTATGTTTAAAGTTTATGGTTTAAAACATGTTTAGAGTTTAAAATTAAAAAGATTAAAAATTGAATTTTCATAGCAATTCTTAAAACAATGCTATCATAATGTGCTATCGAAAAAAAGAAAAAAATATGTCTTCGCGCGTGTCTAAGTTTCACTTAAATATTGGCGGTTTTAGTGATTTTCCCTTTCCGCTTACTGATTTTACACAACAGCATTAATTAACTGCTATTAATATAAATTCCTCAAAAAAAATAATTTTTCATAGCAGTTCGGAAAACAACGCTATCATAATGTGCTATCAATACCACTTTTTTTTTGTAGTGATTAAATGATTTTATTATAATTAGGATAAAAGTGATTCATAAACGTGTGTTGTTCCTTCTATCTTTTCTCCTCATCTTTTTGAGTAGTTCTCTCTCTATTTGTTTCTTCTCTTCTTGGCTTAAAAATCCAATCAATGTTGTGGAGCTGAATCTTTAATGTTGGAAATGAGATTAGCAAAATTTATTTGGTTTCGTCCAAATTAAAATAAGTGTTATAAATCATGAAGTGGATTTCTATTAACCAAGACAAGAGTAGAAAGCCCGTCGGCCACATCAAGCCCAGCCGCGGCCGCAAGGAGGAGAGAAAGACGGTCAATGACCTAGCCGACTTAGAACTTAGGATGTTTTCCTTTTCTATGTTTTAGTAGTTTTCATATTTCCTGTTGGATTATGATATGTACTCTTTCCATTTATCTTTTCTTGTAATTCTTATATAAAGGAACCCCCTTGATCATTAATAAGAACACAAAAATATTCAGTCTCTAAACTCTCTAATTACAACACGTTATCAGCACGATAGACTCCAAAACCCTGAGACAAAACCTAACCTAAAATCCGTCACACATAAACCCTAAATCAGGCGCAACTTAAAATCGATCTATCTCTCAAACCCTGAGGAACCAGACGACGAGCCACATATCAAATTGAAGCTCTTGACGAGAAAAATCCATCAGCGCAAACTGTTTGTCGATCCGATCTCAGACGCGCCCACACTCGCAGAAACAATACGCTGCGCCGTCTTGATCTTTTGGAACCCGAATCCCGAAGAATCCTAAATTGTTCTTGCTTGCGTTCCAGCAAGCTTTGCCGTCTCAGCCTGATACGATCTTAGCTCAGACGATCTATTACGTCCATCTCAGTCTCCGATCTCGATCCCGATCAGACGTTCAACCTCAGCCCGATTCGCGAGAGGCGCTCACCATCCGACGAACCCTAACCCTAGGTGTTCCCCGTTCGCGTCTGACGCTCTCAGGCTCAGCTCGTGTCCTCGTCTCAGCATCAGCTTGCGCTCAGCCCCAGTTCGCGTCCCGTCCTAGATTGCGACCCCGACTGCAAGCGTCCGTCTCGACTCGAGACCCGATAGGAACAAGACAGCTCGAGTCCGCGTCGCAGCTCACATCCGAGGTTCATCCGTTCATCTTGGAGGTCCGGTTCAACCCTACAAAATAAAGGTAATTCGAAATCTAAAAACAAGAATCAAATTTGGTTGTTTTGTAAAGATTGAAACCTTAAAAGATAATCTCTAAAACTAAAAGCCATAGGTTAAATAGATTAATCCCCTATGAGTAAATCGAAGCTCTATAAGTTCGATCTAAACCATAATTCGAGATTGATTCATTGATCAATTAAAATCAAAGTCTTAATGATTTTGAATCTCAAATCAAATTCTCTTGATCAAAGATCAAAGTTTCAAAAACCCTAAAACCCTAAATTGGAAAATCGGTTTTAATTGTTTGATTTGAAACTTGATTGTTTTATTTGATCACCTAGAAAGATTGCTAGGATTGTTTAAACTCGAACCTGAATTGCTTGAATGTTTAAATGTTTAAAAACACTTAATCTCGATTTATAAAGGCTTTGAAACCTTAATCTTAAAATCGAATCCTACTAATGTTTAAACCGAAACCCTAGAATTGATTTAGATTATTTGCATACATTTGAATCTGAATATGGATTGCATTCATACTGTTTAAAAGGAATCGACCAGCATGTAGTTTATAAAATCTTGAAACCGTTTGCATTAAGTAGAACTACATGGCCGTGTGGCTTGATGATTGTTTCGCACCATGGTCGATTAGATTGCTCGATTTTCATAAATGCGTAAGACATGTTTGTGGCCTAGCTTGTTGATTATCTTGCGGCCACATGATCACATTGTGAGACTTAATTTTGAATGATGATGTGATTCAGATGTCGAAAATCTCAAACAGAGACTATGCAGCCCTTAATCTCTCTGGAGATAACTACTTGCAGTAGGCGCTAGATACAAAGATCAGTCTAAGGTCAAAGGGACTTGGTGATACTATCATCAAGGGCAACAATGAGACCGATAAGAATCGGTACATGGCTATAAGTATTATATGCCATCACCTCATTGAAGGTCTAAAAGATCAGTACATCACGATGGAAAATCCACTAGAACTTTGGGATGCTTTATAGCATAGATATGATCACCAGAAAACGGTGTTACTTCCAAAGGCTAGAAACGACTGGAAGAATCTTAGATTCTTGGATTATAAGTTGGTGGATGAGTACAATTCAGTCTTATTTAAGACGGTCTCGATGCTGAAACTTTGTGGTGAAGTAGTAATCGAAGAAGAGTTACTTGAGAAGACTTACTCTACATTCCATTCATCGAATGTGATACTGCAACAACAGTACAGAATGAAAGGCTTCGCCACATATACCGATCTGATCTCGTGCCTGCTTCTGGCCGAGGCAAACAATGAGCTCCTGATGAAGAACAGTGAAGCTAGACCTGTTGGAACAGCACCATTACCGGAAGCTAATGAGATTGAAAAGAAAGAACCCAACGACTGCAATTACGTCCAAAACAATAAGAGATCACACGGCAATGGCCGTGGTGGTTACAAGGGGCGTGGCAGTGACAATTACTCGAACAGCCGAGACAACTACTCGACCGGCCGGAAAGGAAACCACAATAACCGTGGTCGTGGTTCCAATTATGGCCGTGGCCGAGGTAGTTATGGCCGTGGTCGAGGCGGAATATCCAAACCGTCTTACTCGACCAAATTCGTTTGTCACAGATGTGGAATGGGAAACCATTGGGCCAAGAACTGTAGAACTCCTAAGCACTTATGTGAGCTCTACCAAGAAAGTCTGAAGAACAAGAACCCAGAAGCTCACATGGTTCACGATTCCGGATATGACGCCGATAATGATTCCGACATTGCTAAAGATGACCAAATGGATTTTGAGACTTCTGATTGTCTCAAAGACTAAGTTTTCGATACGACTTGTTTGATTGCTTTATGATTTGCTTTGATGTTTCACGATTTTATATATATATAATAAGAATTGATTTTAAAATCATTATCTTGCCTGATCTTACTTGAACATATAAATGATTTTAAAGAGTTGCCTAAAGGGCATAATACCCAAGTAAGAAATCGTGAAAGAAGTATAGTAAGCCTAGTAAAGAAACTATGGCTAAAGGGATTATACACACCCAATAAAATGTGACCCATTGAGTTATGATAATATGGTTTCTAAATCGAAACAATGGGCAAACAGAAGGAAACAAGTTCCATCGGATTCAAAGAAAGAAAAATAAACGCTTAAGACCTTGAAAGAAAGTGGTGAAGACTATACCTATGATCTCTACTGATCAAAACTATGCTACAGATCAGTATGATAAAGAGACAAGAGATGTGGTAACCATATTGAGATAACACCACGAAATTTTACACTATATGGCATGATAGGATTAGCCATCCTAAAGTCTAAACTTGATACAAAGATTAGAAAGGCACAGAGCTATCCCGTAAAAGATCTCACGTTGTGAAACATGTACACAAAGGGAAACTCATTAGGCTTAATTGTCCCAAGCACCACGACCTTATAGTATGGTCATGAGGGGGAGAGAGGATAAACGCATGATCAATACTACAAGTTCGTTGTTGGGGTCAAAAACGGTTACGACGAAGTTAACGTCCAAATCCCCGAAGAAGAAAAACGTAGAAAACTTCTTCGACAAATACTTTTTTGAAAGAGATTCTTCTCTACGAAAAGCATTACGGAGGAAACGCGACTCATCGGACAAAAGCCCGAGAAGGATCGTTATGCAGCGACCGAACACGAGCTCCACTCGGTCGCTACATAGCGTCCGAGTTCGAGCCAAGGCTTAGTCGCTACATAGCGACCGAACGTCTATTCCGTTCGGTCGCTACGTAGCGACCAAGCGCTCGCTCGGTCGCTACGTAGCGACCGAGCTCGAGCCAAAGCTCAGTCGCTACGTAGCGACCGAGCAATCGTTCGGTCGCTACGTAGCGACCGGGATCGAGCCAAAGCTCCGTCGCTATGTAGCGACCGAGCTCGAGCGTTCGCTAGGTCGCTACGTAGCGAGCGAGCTCGAACCAAAGTTCGGTCACTACGTAGCGATCGAGCTCTTCCGAAACATCGATACGACATTAGTCCATGTGTTCTCGTCTACCCTTTGATGCTATCTCCTGAAGACCGTAGTGAACCCATTTCACGATTCCCCGCCATTCCAAGTTATCGATCAAACTTTACCGTAAAAACCACGAAAAGTTCGTTCTTTATCGAAAGAAGCCGTAACAAACGCTTCGAGTCATAAGACGGCCCAAAGGGACCTAAGACATGACTCAAAGTCCAACTTACGATTTCTTAACCAACATCCCGTAAGCCGCATGACGGTTTACGCCTGGTTTGCAAAGAAAGATAAATGTCAAGTTTCCGCGGATAAATACAAAATTTTGAAGATAATTACGAATATCGGAAAAAATGGAATATCTCCATTTTTATGCTATGGCGGCTTAAGGGCAGAAGGGGAAAAGCGTAAACCGACCTTGGAGCCAGTATATAAGGAGTCCTAGGCGAGAGGCATGAGGGGAGAACTTTTTCACAGAAAACTTAGCACTTAGAGCAATTAGGCATATTTCCGTTTTTGTTATTCGAGCTGCGACTCAACTAGGCTATTGTCGTCTTAGGGTTTTAGAACTAGGAATCTCGCCGACAGCTCTCGTAGCCCAGGCTCTTACCTTGTTGTAACGCTCAAACGCGAATACGGAATAAGATCCACTTTTCTCTCTTTTCGATTTCTTATACTTTATCGTTGTTATTCTTGTGTTCTGATTGCTTGGCGTGTGGTATTAGCAGATATCCGGGACTTCTAGAAAATTAGGGTTTTCCTAGTTTTCTTATTTAAACGGAAATCGACAGTGCGAATTTCGGTTCCCATAGTTTGGCGCTAGAAGGAGGGGGAGGGGGTACGGATCAGTCTAACTCTCAACCACATCACGCTCAACCAGACATGTCAACTGACGACACGGATAACGTGCAGACTCCTCTTAACGGAGGCAGCGGCACTGATCTCCACACTCCCGCAGCGGACGTATCCACGGCCAACGAACCAGCCAATGCCGCGGCGCTCGAGGAGTTTAAAAAGATGTTCGCAACCTACGAAAAAAGGTCGGAAGAACAGGATAAGCTCGTGAGCACCTTGACCAAACAAGTTGAAACTTTAACGGCAAGGACTCGAGCAATCCGCCCCCGCGGAACCACTAAAGTCCTCAGGAAAAGACTCGACTTTGCAACCCCACTCAACAGGCCTGGAGCTGCGCAGGAACGACTTTCGGGTCGAAACCCTAGCGAGAAATCTCCCGTCGAAAAGGAAAACACCGAAAGCCCTCCGCCTCCCGCGAAGGTTTCGGAGGACAACGGAGTCGAGCAAGTCGACCTGGACCCTAACGATGTCTCCAACAATACTGATGAGGACGTCGACAGACATCCAAGGAGGACTAGAAGCCGATTCACTCGGGAAAGCTCTCCGTTCGATAAATCAATGACAGAAGAGGAGGAAATCCTCTATTGGAACAAAGAAGAAGAGCTGGCTGAAAAACAAACCGAGCTCACTTGCAGTAAACACCGACAAGTGCGGAAATCTGCTGACGAGACGTCAGATATACGCGATCTTCGCGACTATATCACCAAGACTGCGGCAGAAATAAGAGCCGTAAAATTCCAAATCCATCACACTACTAGCACGGCCCCCGAGATCGACAGGCTGCTGGAAGGGGCTCGGAAGACCCCTTTCACCGCTCATATCTCATATACGAGGGTATCCAATCCAGGAAAAATCAAAGTACCAAAGTATGATGGTACGACCGATCCGGGAGCGCACCTTCAGGCTTTCCACATCACGATGGGAAAAGCGAGGCTGAAGGACGGCGTGAGAGACGCCGGCTACTGCCGCCTGTTCGTCGAGAATCTAGAAGGAGCAGCCCTCGAATGGCTTGCGCGCCTTAAGCGAAACTCTATCGGGAGTTTCCGACAGCTCGCATCGGAATTTCTCAAGCAATACTCTATGTTCATAGATAGAGAAACTTCGGATGTCAACCTCTGGAGTCTGTCCCAGAGGGAAGAGGAACCCCTCCGCGAGTTCATCAGCCGATCCAAGTTGGTAATGTCGGTGAGCGGGATAAGCGACAAAGTTGCCATCGATGCGCTCAGAAAAGGCGCTCTGGTACAAGTCAAAATTCAAAAAATGGATATCCCTCGAAAAACCGCGGATGATCCAAGACGCCCTCCACAAGGCGACGGACTACATCATGATCGAGGAAGAAACAAAAATCTTATCGCAAAAACATAAGTCGGCGAGATCGTCCTCAAAAGATGTAGCCCAAAAAGGAGGAAGAAGAACCCTCGTAACGACAAGCTCAGACCAGGGCCGAACCACGGGTAATACGTGGACTCGCAATCAAGGATATGATGAAAATACCCTCTGCGAGTTCCACCAGTCCCGAGGACACTTCACGACTAACTGCAAGGTCTTGGGAGCAAGGTTGGCCGCGAAGCTACTAGCCGGAGAATTATCGGAAGTCACCAGCGTGAAAGATCTCATCCTCGAGACCGATCGCCCCCCGAAGCCGGACAGAAATCTTCCCGCGGAGAGATCTCCCCAAAGAAACCAATCTGGGGATAAACGCGGCAGGAGGCCAGACGACAGGGGGAACGATAACAATTGTCGTAGAGTCAACATGATCATCGGAGGATCGCAATTCAGCAACGATACGGTTTCAGCCATCAAGGCTTACCAGCGGAAGGCGGAGTCAAGCGCAAACTGGCCTACATGGTCTCCTACCCAAGATGATCAGAACTGCTCAATCACCTTCACAAAGGAGGAAGCCAGCGGGATTTATCGGCCTCACTGCGATCCGCTCGTCGTAGACCTCATCATACGAGATCGGGAAGTCGGAAGAGTACTCATTGACACGGGAAGCATGGTCAATGTAATCTTCTGCGACACTCTCAATCGGATGAGCATAAAACTCGGAGAAGTAACTCCAACTCCGAAACCGCTCACAGGCTTTTCGGGCGAAGTATCGATGACCCTCGGATCGATTCAACTACCAGTCATGGCCAAGGAGATCACAAAAATCGCCGAGTTCGCGGTAGTCGATCATCCTGCCATCTACAACGTGATCATGGGAACCCCATGGCTCAACGCTATGCAAGCCGTTCCGTCGACGTACCACCTGGGCGTCAAATTCTCGACCCCAAACGGAGTCGCAGCTATCTGGGGATGTCAGAAACAGTCGCGACTGTGCTTCTTCACGGAACACAAGTTAAGGCAGATGACGACCTCTGCAACGGCAAATCGCAAACGCCCGAAGATTGATAAATCTTTGACTAAACGCGTTCCAAGAAAAAACAATTTAACATCGTCTGCCGACGCAGGCGCTTCGGGTGTCGAAACTCAACATGAATCCGAAGCCGACACTACAACTCAACCGGAACATCCGGAAGAGAACACTGACCCAGCCACGATCATCACGATCAAGGCGGTCAGCACGGCAACAACCGCCGAGTGAAAACACTCGCGGCATAAAACAGAACTAAAATGGCTTGATCCTTGAAAGGGGTACGTAGGCAGCTCGTCGAAGGACGAGTTCAGCTATCCCCCTCTCTACAAAGGGGGGGGGAGTGGGTGCGTATACTCGTATACTCCCACATAGGAAAAGATGTGTTATTGTAATCGAATTCTATAGAGATTTCGAAAATTTTTACGAAATATGCGTCGCTCTTTTTAAGACAAAATCGCAAAACAATCTCACTTCAGCACCAAAAATATACGTATAATCTTCGAAATAACTGTGAGATGTCGCCAAGTTAAAAATCGAGATGATACGACCAAATTGTCCGAACGCGACCACTACAAATCTTACATTTCGTTCGTCGATTGGCCCCGACGAACACATCAGCCATCTTAAACAAACGCAACTTGATCACTCTTTTGATCTTCAAACGTCCAACACAAGGACGAAAGCGCGCTACAAAAAAATCCAAAATTTTGGTCTAGCACTTCCAGTTGGCTTAAATATTGTCTCTGGAAAGATACTCGATTCATACCATACAAGTCGTATCAGCCGAGAACCTATTGCGGACTTTAAATCGGTACGAATCAGGTAGAAATCGGAACAGGAAAACCGATAGCCGGCTAGTCACCGCACAAACCTTAAAACCGAGAGTAAACCTAGGTCTTGCCCTAAACCATCGCATTGGTCTCAGACATG
Source organism: Brassica napus (assembly GCF_020379485.1). Classification (NCBI taxonomy): domain Eukaryota; kingdom Viridiplantae; phylum Streptophyta; class Magnoliopsida; order Brassicales; family Brassicaceae; genus Brassica; species Brassica napus. The sequence goes on along the minus strand of NC_063446.1, from coordinate 58,265,067 downwards.
ATATCTAAACGATACGAGATCCTAAAACATGTCTCTTCGTTCATATCTTAACGTTCCCGAAAAGATCGTAAATAATTTTTACGAAAACTCACGTCTCGAACAAACTAACAGATTGAACGCTTCAACGAAGATAAATATGAGACGACAACTCATGTTTACTTCAAAACCCACTCTAAAACAAAGTAACTCAAACAAACATCCATTATATAAACCGCATAGCGGTAGGGGTTTAAAGCCACCAACGGCCAGTCCCGATAAAAACGGCCAAAAAAAGGCCCATACAAAGTTCGAAAGCCACACTCGGCCGACATATATGAACAAAGGCCACACTCGGCCGCTAAATACTAGATAAAGAGAAAATCTCCTTCCCGTCAAAACGATCACAGATCAAAGTTAAAACTCCCGGACAAGGAAGCTCCGAATCCATCCGCGGAAAAGTTCACTTCCTCATCGTCACCGGCAAAATCAGTCCTAGTTTCTACGGTATCAGGGGAAACCGGGATGGGATCCCAGAATCCCTGGATCTTCCCATCGATCGGAGGAATGGTCGCCTCAGCGTGAGCATGATCCTTCATGCCACCATTCATTAACTCCATCTCCCCCTCGAAAACGTAGTCATCTTCCTGCGTCTTCCAAAGGCTCCCGACGGAGCCGCGACACTCACGGAAGTCGCCCAGCGAGTTGAAAGCGCCCTTAATATTCCCGTACTTAACCTGGAATTGAGAAGCGCGAGTCTTCATCACCTCGATGATTTTCCTCTTGCCCTTCCGTTCCGCCCAACGAACAGCCCTGGCATGATCACAAGCGAGTTGAGCGTCTCGCGCCAGCATCTCATCTCGCATGCGAGCAAGATCCTTTTCCGCCTTCTCCGCTTTAAAGTGATAGATCATGGCCTCTCTATGGCTCGCCTCAATGGCCGATCCAAGCAAGTTAAAACCCTATAAAACCGATTGACACGTTATAAGCAAAAAATAAAAATAACGATCGTCAGAATTCTTAAAGTTTATACCCCGTTAATGATACAAGATCCTTCCGCACCAAATTTTGGCCTCCCTGACTCGCTCGTGGCCTGAGGTGCGTCAAAGCCGAACGGAAGACCAGCGAAGAAATCATCGAAGTCCGGAATAGGGACCTCGCTCGTACGACTTCCATCGCCGAAAGCAAGGTTCGGATCCCATCCTGGAAGCATGCAATCGTTCACCAAAAACTCCAGGTCGCCGAGATCAATATCTTTCCCCTTCGAAGAATTCGACCCCATCACAATCGTGGTAGCGGCGTTGGGACCTTGGTCTTCAGGTTCGGAATCACTCTTTGTTTCTCCGCCCAAAGAAGGACCAGTATGCAGAAACCTCAGCGCCTTTTGAACTCTCTTCGGCGTAAAGGAAGTCCAGAAAAAAGGACCATTCCTGAGCAGATCCCTCATCGCAATAATGTCCTCAGGAAACGGAGCAAGAGGGTTGATAAGGGGATGATCGTTCGGCAACCTCCGAAACAGTGGGATACAACTCTCCTCAACGGACACTACGTCTACACGAACGAAGAAGAAAAACTTCCTCCACGAGTTGTAGTTAGAAGTGAACCCCATTACCACTGACATGAAGTTCCGAGGAACCAGCCTGTACGTGTCCGTTCCCCTGATGATCTGTAATCGAAGAAGCGCTTCGAAGTGATCAACGGTGAGAGAAATACCATCCTCGTAGCTCAGGACCAGGATCCCTATGAGGTGCTGGATGCCAAGAGGATTCAGTTGGCTTATCGCCACCCCGAAACGACCCAACACACGGACGATGATCTCGGGGATCGGGAACCATAAACGGCAACGCACTACGAATGCCTCGTAACAAGTAAAGAAGCCCTCCGGGGGATTACTAGCGCATTCTCCTTGACGAGGAACCCTGAATTCCACCGCGTCCGAAATATGGTAGAACGACTGCATGACCTCGAGGAATCCACTAGTACTCCTTCTCGGCGCACCTGCCTCCACCTGGCGATGGTCATGACCGGGAACGATTTTTCTATGGGAGGCGTGATCTAACCGTAACACGCCACCCACCATGCCTCGTTCTCGGCTGGGTCTACCGAATGAGGAACGAATTCCATCTTCGGCACTCGAATCTCTTCAGAAACGTACGCGGGCAAGGACCCTTTCTTCGAACTCCTCTTCTTACTCGACATCTCGTGTTTTTCTTTTTTAAATCAAGAAGGAAATGATAGAGAGAAAGAGAAAGAACTTTTCAAGAAAAACCTCTCTATGAGAATGAGTAAGTGTGAAGATTGTAAAGAAGTTACCTCCCTTCTTATAGGCATGAGAAATTACTATTTACTTGCGGATTTTTGGACACGAACTTCGCCCAAATACACCAATCTCGTCCAAACTTGCCATACCGCGCATTGGGACCTCGCTAGAAATCCACGCTCCCAACGAGCTGAGGGGCTAACTGTTGGGGTCAAAAACGGTTACGACGAAGTTAACGTCCAAATCTCCGAAGAAGAAAAACGTAGAAAACTTCTTTGACAAATACTTTTTTGAAATAGATTCTTCTCTACGAAAAGCTTTACGGAGGAAATGTGAGTCATCAGACAAAAGCCCGAGAAGGATCGTTACGCAGCGACCGAACACGAGCTCCACTCGGTCGCTACGTAGCGTCCGAGTTCGAGCCAAGGTTCAGTCGTTACATAGCGACCAAACGTCCATTCCGCTCGGTCGCTACATAGCGACCGGGCTCGAGCCAAAGCTTGGTCGCTACGTAGCGACCGAGCTCGAGCCGGAGCTTGGTCGCTACGTAGCGACCGAGCGTTTGTAGCGACCGAGCTCGAACCAAAGTTCGGTCGCTACGTAGCGATCGAGCTCTTCTGAAATATCGATACGACATTAGTCCATGCGTTCTCGTCTACCCTTCGATACTATCTCCCGAAGACCGTAGCGAACCCATTTCACGATTCCCCGCCATTCTAAGTTATCGATCAAACTTTACCGTAAAAACCGCGGAAAGTTCATTCTTTATCGAAAGAAGCCGTAACAAACGCTTCGAGTCGGAAGACGGCCCAAAGGGACCTAAGACATGACTCGAAGCCCAACTTACGATTTCTTAACCAACATCCCGTAAGCCGCATGACGGTTTACGCCTGATTCGCAAAGAAAGATAAATGTCAAGTTTCCGCGGATAAATACGAAATTTTGAAGATAATTATGAAGATCGGAAAAATGGAATATCTCCATTTTTATGCTATGGCGGCTTAAGGGCAGAAGGGGAAAAGCGTAAACCGACCTTGGAGCCAGTATATAAGGAGTCCTAGGCGAGAGGCATGAGGGGAGAACTTTTTCTCAGAAAACTTAGCACTTAGAGCAATTAGGCATATTTCCGTTTTTGTTATTCGAGCTGCGACTCAACTAGGTTATTGCCGTCTTTGGGTTTTAGAACTAGGAATCTCGCCGACAGCCCTGGTAGCTCAGGCTCTTACCTTGTTGTAACGCTCAAACGCGAATACGGAATAAGATCTACTTTGCTCTCTTTTCGATTTCTTATACTTTATCGTTGTTATTCTTGTGTTCTGATTGTTTGGCGTGTGGTATTAGCAGATATCCGGGACCTCTGGGAAATTAGGATTTTCCTAGTTTCCTTATTTAAACGGAAATCGACAGTGCGAATTTCGGTTCCCACATTCGTGTACCACTATGGTCTAAAGACCATGTTAAAAATGGCTCGGCCATAAAAGGCCATTCCTCGGCCGTAGAGGCCATGTTTTAAAACGGCCAAACCATAAGGCCATTACTCGGCCAAAGAGACCATGTTATGAACAGGTCGGCCGCAAGGGACATAACCGGCCAAAGTGGCCATTACCTATAAAAGGTTTGGTCATGTAAGCCATTATCTATAAGACTAAGATTCTAAAGTCTATAAGCTTGGGGACATTATGAATTTACATGTATAGAATGATAATATGCATCAGGCCATATAAGTGAGCATAGATATTCCCATCTCAGATTATATACGGGTCATAAAACCAGACATACACCATCTTAAGAGATTTTGAATAAACCACCACATACATATATTTGCCGTCTAAGATGGAACCTCAGAAGAGGATTGGGAATATATAAGAATAAGATCTTCTCCACGAAATAAAAAGGACCGAGAGCCAAAACATGGGTGATCAAATAGTGGCCAGGTACGGATTGCATGAAACAAATGAATCCGAATATTAAAGGAGAAAGATTATAAGCTGGATAAAGAATGTTAAAAGTACGAATGGTTTTAACCATCATTGTCTTGGCAAAGATCCTCGGACTAGAGATTATTATTTAAGACGTCCAAAGAAAGATTATATAAAGCTAGCTAATTGAGAAGCTAATCGAAATGCCAGACACTGACCCGAGAAATGACTAACGAGCTTAGCACCAAATGAATGTCCTAGAAGAGACATAATCAAGTTGCTATAGAGTCTATACAAGATAGACCAAGTGTTCCATAAGATAAAGGAATCTCGGATAGAAAAGAATGGTGCATAGAATACAGATCCGAGATAATAAGAGAAACCATACCAGACATTGAGAAAAGGCTGCGCAGCTACACATCTAAGGTACTAAACCATGTAGTCTTGGGACGCCAAGCTACTAGGTAATAAAGGTCCTGGATAATAAGATCTCAAATCTATAGATCATGTCTGGAACATAATGGAACCACATGAAAGTGTCGACACACACACACACATTTGTATAAAGATACATAAAATTATAGCACTTGAACATAAAGAGATAAACGCGGATCATGAACCCACAAATGAGTACTCATACAATCATAAATATCATAAAAGATTATATTGAAAGATAAACGTGGAGGTTCAAAGTATCTAAAGGAGAGATGAGCGTATTGGCCATATACATATATAGAAACGCCATCTGATCAACCAGTGAAATAGATGGATCTTGTGAGAAGTAAAGAAACCGTGAGAGATGTACATGATGCATGTAAAGGTGTTCTTGTTTTCCTACTAACAGCATTTGATTATAGCTTGTTATACAAGGTACTCACAGAGATCAAAGGAACAGATTATAAGGAGATAAACTCCTATGTGGTGGATGCTGGTACAGATTTTCGAAATTGAAAATGGCCTGGTCATAAGAAAGAAATTAGATACAATGATGTAGTAAGCAGCATATGGATCACTGGATAAGATGAAAGAACAACTTCGTTCCTAAGCTGATTCATGGACTGAAACATAAAGCAGCTGCATATAGTATGTAAAAGAAATTGATCACGCATGATCATTGATTTTGGAGTTGTATAAAAGACAATCCAATACAGTCCATATATTTGAAATTCCTTGTGATTATAATAAACCTTGAGATTTCTCACCATAATTTAAACTACATGATATATATTAATATTTAATAATAACAATTATCTAAAATTTTATTAATTCAATTTTTTTAACAAAACTGAAAAAAAAAACCGTGCATTTGCACGGATCCGAACTCCGAATCTAGTGTATACTAATATACATATATACTAAAGCTTTTGAAACATTTGAGTCGCATATTATATCACAGGGGTGGGCATTTACCCGAATCTGAATCCGAACCCGACCCAAAAAACCCGTACCCGATCCGAACCGAAGTAGTAAAATACTCGAACGGGTTTTGTATTGAACAAGTTTTGATATCCGAATCCGATTGGGTATATCCAAAACCCAAAATAATACCCGAAGTCATCCCGAACACATGCTTACTTAAACCCAAATCTACATCTTTCATCCAATATGCAATAACTGGTTTTTCTTAACCGATTTTGGTTTAATTAATATTATATAAAATCAATACTAAATCACTATTTTTCTTAACCTAAACGTGTGCACATGTATATATATATATATATAAATATATATGTATCTTCTTCTTAAACGTGAGAGATTAAGGCACCATCTGCATCTTTCGTCTCTTATCATCTCTCCATATAAGATCTTCTTTCTTAAAATATTGTTCTTCTCACGAGTCATGTTAAGTTTTACGGAGACATAGTAGTTGGCGTCATCAACAATAAACACCATAAACGTCACTGTAACAACCGAAGACATCTCAAACCATCTTGACATTCTTCATACGGAGGGGTAGTTTCCATCTACGGAGCTTTCTTTGTTACTATCGATCGTGTTACATAACGAAAGCAAGAGAATGAGCAGTTTTTTTTGCAAGAATTATGTGGTTTTAAATTTTTTTTATCAGTAGTTCAAAAAAAAAACTATCAAATGCTTTGGAATTTTCGGTTATATCCGAAATACCCGAACTAAAAATACCCGAAGCCGACCCAAAATGTAGGAATACCCTAACGAGTTTTATACTACTATACCGAAATACCCTGGCATCCGAAATATACGATCCGAACTCGAATGAGTATCCAAACGCCCACCCTATTACATCGTCTCATTTATTCGGACTTGAGAAAGACAATGTTTTAAAGGCTATTTTGTGACTTTTGACACTCTTCTACCGTTCTACGTTTTTGTTTCTTCTTCTTTGGGGAGCAAATAGTCTTGTACGATTATTACAATATTTTAAGAGAAATCGCTATTACTACATAGCAACACAACTAGTGGACTTATACTTTCATATATCTTGAGATTGAGATGATTACTTTCTGAGTCACCTCCTACATTTTTTGCTTTGAATGTTCATCAGGAAAACTCAACACTAACGAATAACGATGCTTTTCTGCATTATTTCGTTGTCCTACAAATACTTGGGCTCATCCTTTTTCTTTATCAAAATAGAAAGCCCAATACGGATACATACAATTTACAACGATGCCATGGTAAACAGCGTAAAAACGCAAATGGGCCAAAAACCCAAGACACCAGACATGATCTTTTTTTTTGTCGCCTGGCGCCACTATAACACTTAAAATAAAATAATTTAAAACATGGTGATGTTTTTATTTTAAATAACAGCCACTATTCACTATATTTTGATAAATTTTAATGACAATTTAAAAAAAAAATATTATTTTAAAACAATGTATTGCTTATTTTATAAAAAACTAACTAAGAATAAAGCAAAACCAAAATCTAAAAACTAAAAACCAAAACCAAAAGCTGAAAATCAAAAACCAAAATCTAAAAGTTAAAAACTAAAAATCAAAATCTAAAACCAAAATTTAAAAACCAAAAACTAAAACCAAAAACTAATGAAAACAATCATCACCGTAATATTTTGGTAGCTTACTTGGCAAGAGCGATGAATAGTAATATTGGCAAAAATAAATGTGTATATGTTATTATTCTTCATATCACATGTCCAAGTTGACAAGATTCTGGAAACTGTTTGGGCACTCAAAGTGTCTATAAACAAACAAAAATTGACATATACTGCTCTTTTTTATTAGAACTGACGACGGTAGTGACCACTGTAGCTTCATAAACCAAAAAACACCAAAGTGGAAACAAGAAAAAGAAGGTTGGTGGTCAAGCCTATTGGTAATAAAAAGAGAAATAGAATTGATGTTCTCAATAAATCTTATGATTTATTTCTTAGTTAAACTTCACATGTATTCTGCCAACAAAAGACGATTGCCATGATACCATGTGATGGGCAAGTAAATTACTTTATTTTATGAAGTGTAAAATAAAACCTGTTATCAAATGATTTCTATTAAATTTAAACTCCAAAGAGAGGAAGGAAATAATTACGAAAGTATTTTACCAATTAAAAAACTTTTAACAATGGTTTAGCCGTTTATCAAGGATGTTTTTCTTCAACCTATAACGGTTAAGTTTTTTTTTTTTTTTGGTCAATACGGTTAAGTTATGTATTCTTTATCGATGCCTTTCTGCTATTGTTTCGTGGTCCTACAGATACTTGGGTTCATCTTTTTCTTTATCAAAATGGAGAGCCCATTACGGAAAAATACAATTTACAATGATGCTAAGATAAACATTAAACATAGTGTAAAAAACGTAAATGGGCCAAACGTAAATGGGTCGAACAGATACTTGGATTTGTCCTCTGACGCCACTAAACATATTATAAATTTATAATGTTTTGGCAACTTACCTTGACAAGAGTGATGAATAATAATAGTATAGGTAAAAATAAATCATTGACCTGAAAGTGGAGTTGGGGTCGATAAAGTTTTGCTAGACAACACGAAGTGTGAGAACGCCTCATTGATATCGGTCTGGTTAGGGATGAGGCTTGGATCTTAACTGGTGATTTCAATGAACTCATGTCGAATGAGGAAAAGGTGGGAGGTGCTATCCGCTGTGACGCCAGCTTCTGGAACTTCAGGAACATGGCAGAGAACTGCAAGATAAAAGAACTCCGCTATACAGGAAACTGCCTCTCCTAGACTGGAGTTAGGGACCACGTTTGGGTCCAATGCAGATTGGATCGGAGCTTTGGGAATAGTGAGTGATTTTCTTTATTTCCACGATATAATATGGAATATATGGAGTTGTGGGCTTCTGATCATCGGCCGATCAGAATTTGTTTTGCTCTAGAAAAAGATGATCCAAGTCGCAACCAGTTTTTCTTTGATAAACGCTTGATTAATAAGCCATGTTTCGAAGAAGTGGTGAAAAAAAGTTGGGGATCTACAGAGCATGATACAAGCAGTACAATGGACCGCATTGGTCGTTGCAGAAGTAGTATCTTGAAGTGGAAGAGGAAAGCTGATACTAACACGAGGACCAAGATCATACGTTTGCAAGGAGAGTTTGAGAAAGAAGTATCAATACGCAACCCTTCTTTCTACTTCATGAAAAAGTTGAAGATCGAGTTAGCAGAGGCTATTCGTGAGGAGGAGCTTTACCGGAGACAGAAATGCCGTGAGGACTGTCTACGCTCGGGTGATCTCAACACAAAGTTTTTCCATAACTGCGTAAAAGGAAAACGCCTTCAGAATCGTATCCTTATGCTATTGGATGACTTGGGACAGGAACACTTCACGGAAGGCTCGAAAGGAAACATTGCCGTTGAGTACTACCGTGATCTCTTTAGAAGTTCCAACCCCTTTGACCTGGAATCTGTATTTCAGGGCCTTAATAATCGGGTGTCTGAGGAGATGAATGCTCGGCTTACAGCACCTATATCTCCCGAGGAAATCAGAAAAGCTGCTTTCAATGTCAAAGGAAGTAGCGCCTCTGGAGAAGATGGTCTTACTGGAGTTTTTTATCAGAAATTTTGGCATATTGTGGGTCCTCAACTTACTGCAGAGATCAGCCATGTCTCCAGTACTGCAGTCATGCCTGATGGTTGGAACCATACTCAACTGAGCCTTCTTCCGAAAATCACTAAGCCGACTAAGATGCAGGATCTCCGCCCCATCAGTTTGTGTTCAGTTCAGTATAAAATCATCTCAAAGATTTTATGCAATCGATTGAAACATATTTTGCCAAATATCATATCGGAAACACAGGGTGCCTTCGTGTCTGGTAGACTGATCTCCGACAACATCCTCATTGCCCATGAAATAGTCCATGGGTTGCGTACCAATCCTAAAGTTTCTGAGGAATGTATGGCCATCAAAACCGACAGGTCTAAGGCTTATGATTGTGTCGAATGGAATTTTCTAGAGGTTCTCATGGAGAAGCTGGGATTTGATAGAGTCTGGATAAGATGGATCATGGCCTGCGTCAGCTCAGTATCCTTCTCGGTACTACTCAATGGCACTTCTCATGGTTTCATCAGACCTGAAAGAGGTATCCGTCAAGGAGACCCTCTCTCGCCATTCTTATTTATAATCTGCGCCGAGGCACTTGTCTCGTGTCTTAACTCTGCAGAGGCAATCGATCGTATAAAAGGTATCAAGCTCTCTTCCTCAGGGCCATCAGGGCACCATCTTCTGTTCGCAGATGATAGTCTCCTTCTGTGCCATGCGAATAGAAGTGAGGCTTCAGAGATTATGGCTTGTCTGAAGGCGTATGAGGAAGCGTCGGGTCAGATCATCAATCTACAGAAATCTTCTATTATCTTTGGTTCCAGGGTTCCTGAGGAATCAAAAATTGAGATCAAAGAAGTTTTGGGTATTGATTAGGAAGGGGGAGAAGGTTCTTACCTTGGATTACCAGAGTGCTTTAGTGGTTCTAAGATCAAATTCCTAAGTTTTATTAAAGAAAAACTCCAGCGAAGGCTGCAGGGTTGGTTCGTGAAATCACTCTCCCAAGGCGGGAAAGAAGTCTTGTTGAAATCAGTGGCCTTAGCACTACCTATCTATGCGATGTCTTGTTTTAAACTTCCGAAGGAAGTGTGTGCGAAGTTAACAAGCGCAATGATGGAATTCTGGTGGAGTTCTTGAACCAACAAGAAGAAGATCCCGTGGGTGGCTTGGAAAAAGTTGTGTAAAGCCAAAGAACTTGGTGGTTTGGACTTTCGAGACATAGAAAAATTCAATGAGTCATTACTTGCCAAACAAGCATGGCGCATTTGGTCAAACCCTACCTCATTAGTTGCTCGGATTTTGGAGCAACGCTACTTTGCTCGCTCTTCCTTTATGGAATGTGGGGTTGGAACTCGTCCTTCTTATGTTTGGAGGAGTATACTCCATGGAAGATAGCTGCTGTCACAAGGATTGCTTCAAAAGATCGGTGATGGGACAAACTCCCGTGTCTGGATTGATAACTGGCTAATATGCGATACTCTGAGGCCTCCTCGCTACCGACAAGAGGCGATTGTTGAACTTACATTGACAGTCAATGACTTGTTTGATGGGTAAGGAGGTGGCTGGGACATACAGAGAATTAGAGACGTCATTCATGAGGAAGATGTGGAGTTGGTACTGAACACAAGTTTCAACTTATCGGAACAAGACCGTAGGATATGGGGTTTCTCCAGGAATGGGGTTTATAACTCGAAATCTGGTTACAAACTTGCGGAAACCTTGGAGCTTCAACAGAATCCGCCAGGCCCGTCTCTTCCTCCCATAGAAAAGAAGCTTTGGCAAGACCTCTGGAAAACGAAGACTACTCCTAAGATCCGTCGCTTCATGTGGAGAGCACTCTCGGGGGCTTTAGCTGTGAAACAAGGCCTTAGATCATGGGGTATCTTACTGGATACAACGTGCCCCCAATGTGGTCTACAGCCAGAAACAATTTGTCATGTTCTTTTCCACTGCGAAGCGGCAAAAGAAGCTTGGGAGATGGCTCAGATTCCTCTGCCTCCGGGTGGTTTCTCTCCTAACTCTGTTTGGTTAAACTTTTACCATCTGTTGTCTCTTAGTAAGAAACCCTCTGCGGAAAATGCTGCCTTCGTCTCACTCCCATGGATCTTATGGAAAATTTGGAAGGCTCGGAATTCTTGTGTCTTTGAACAGGTGCAGTCCTCTGGTTCCTCTATCTTATCTCTGGCATCTGAGGAAGCAGCGACCTGGTTGAACCTCCAGCTTATACCACCTGAATCTTCTCTGGTGATTACACTGATAGCGCCTCAAACCCGAAAATGGATGAAGCCACCAATGGGGACCGTAAAATGCAATGTAGCATCTTCATGGGTTGACTCTTTCCAAAATTCGGGTTCTACTTGGATACTACGAGACTCTTCTGGTGTACCTCTTGCACATAGCAGACGGGCTTTCGCTCCTATAACGTCTGCGCTGGAAGCTGAACTACAGACGCTTTGGTGGGCATTGGAAGCGCTCCATGACATTCATGTCAAGAGAGTAATCTTTGAGGTATCCTCTGATGCATTAATGGAAGCAATGTTCTCTCCTACGAGTCCCTCTCCACTATCATATGGCATTTCAAGAATTTTACGATCCTTGCATCTCTTTGACCACTGTCAAGTGGTATCAAGTCACAGAGAGACCAACTTCATTGCTTTGCAAGTTGCAGAGAGTGTTACTAGAGACCAAAGACTTCAACCTTACATGGCGACGGGTGGTCTTAGTTGGCTCTCGTCCTCCGTTACAACTGAAGCGCTGAATGATGGACCTTACTAGTTGGTTCCTACGGATGTTCAGGAGGTTGTGCCAGTTAAAGGCCTGATTATCCTTCTCTTCTACGTTCTGGAATTTTCATTTTTGGTGGCATCTATTGATGTTGTTGTTGCTTTTTTTTTTTTTTTATCATAATACTCTGTTGTCTATTTTTCTAGTCTTTTGGCTACAACTTTATTGAATGAATTAATCATTGACAAAAAAAAATAAAAAAAATAAATGTGTATGTGTAATTATTTTTAATCACTCATCACCTGTCCAAGACATCAAGTTGTAAAGATTCTGGAAACTTGTTGGGCACTTAAATTTCTCTATAAACAAGTAAATTGACATCTACTGTTCTCTCTATTAGAACTGACCACGGTAGCTTCATAAACCCCAAAAACACCAATGAGGAAACAAGGAAAAGAAGGTTGGTGCTCATGCCTATTGGTAATAAAAAGAGAAATATAATTGACATACGAAGTTACAAAAAAAATATATATAATTGATATTATCAATAAATCATAAGATTTATTTCTTGTAGTAAGTAGTCTGCCAACAAAAGACGATTGTAATGATACCACGTGATGGGTAAATAACTAGTCATTACTTTATTTTATAAAATGTGAAATAAAACCAGTTATCAAATGAGCTGTATTAAATTTGAACTCCAAAAAGAGGAAGGAAAGATTTACCAAAGCATTTTACAAAATAAAAACCCCTTTAACAATTGTTTAGCCGTTTATCAAGGATGTTTTTTTTTTTTTTTGAACAAAATCAAGGATGTTTTCTCCTACCTATAACTGTAAGTTGTGTATTCTTGATTGATACTATGAGCGAACTTTCTTATTCAAAATTACAAATTACAAGCGATCAATATATTTATTTTGTAAGGTGTTTTCTACGAGCAAATCTAACAACTACTATTTACTAAACCACTATCCATATATAGCTGATCACTTGATTGAGTTGTGTACAAAATTTTTTTGTTGAAGGCTCGTAAATGTTTTTTTATTATGTAAAAGACTTATCGTGTGTCAGTGTCATATATTATTTATCTGCAGTAATATGATTTCTTTCAATTTATATTTCATGCGTTATATAGTTAACCAAAAATGGAGTATGGTATACCGTGGGAGACAAGGTAAACAAATTACAAAATGTAACATAAATAATCTCATTACAAAAAATAAGATAATTATGAAATACAATAATATATCTCGATGCATGCAATAATATAATTATGTGTGCATGCATGCACATAACCACTATCCATATATATATATTTGATGAAGTTTTGTAATTACAAAGAAAGTCGCTTCTTGTTTATGATTTTAAGTCCCATATATTTTCTTTGTAGTAAATTAATTTCTTCAAAAAAAAAAAAAAAAAAATAATAATAATTTCTTTCAGTTTCTAGTCCGCATTTTAAGAGCACCATTATCCGTGGTATTTAAGGGGTGTCTTATCTAAATTGTGCATTAAAAATAAATCAAAAACACAAATAAAAATAAGAGGCGTCGCTTATTTTGGGTAAGGAAGAAACCGTATTTGAGGACACATGTAGGCAAAATGAGAGGAGAGAGGAAGAGCGTCTTCGGTTTGCTTTGGTTCTGTTCTCTCTTTCTCTCGAAACCTCTCCATCTTCCTTTCCGAGAAGGCGATTCTCTCTTCCTCCGTGGCTCCTCGACTTTCCGGCGATAATCCCTCTCTCCGTGGCTCGTCAGACGAAACGGAATCGTCTCTCTCCGTGGCTCGTAGACGAAAGGACGATTCTCTCTCTCTTCGTGGCTCCTCGAGGAAACGAAGCCAGACCTCTCTCTCTCTCTCTCTTTGGCTGACGGCGAGGAAGGAAATCGTCAATTATCTCCCTCTCTATGGGTCTCCTCGTCGGCGAAGGACCGCTCTCTCTCTCTGGGTGGATATACTGGAATCGGAAGGTAAATCTAAATCGTTTGTTGTGTTCTTCAAACATGCATGTCTTATTCTAGACTGATTCTTGTTCTGATTGCAATTTTTTTTGTTTGTATGTTCGATTCTTTCTCGCAGTGGCTCTCGTCGATGGCGATATATGGCTCTCTGTCGGTGGCTCTCCTCCACGGCGACGGAGCTCTCTGTCGATGCCTCTCCTCGATTCGTACAGGTAAAGCTTCTGTTTCATGTTATTCAATGATGCATGTCTCAGATTGTGCTTTGGTAAGTTGTGATTTGTTTGTTGGAAGTTAATATATTTTGATAATTTTTCTGTCCTTTGATTCTGTTCGGTTTAGCTGTAAAATGTTTTGTTTCAATCTCTTTTTGTTTGCTGCAAGTACATCAATTTTTATTTGGCTTTTTTCTGTTGATTAATTTTTTTTGTTTATGCCTTTGTGTGGTGAGATGAAGAGATCAACGTGAGATGAAGGGATCAGCTTGCGTTTCATATGTTCTGTGGAATGAGAGGTTAGGAAGGTTCATCAATACAGGTGAGTGTTACTCTCCAACTTCTGGTCCGAAATGAAATGAAGTGAATTGAATTAGAAGTGATGTGGTTAGCTTCTGTGATGAATCGAAGCTCTGGTAATTAAAATGTAGTTAAGTGTAAGATTTATGGTTGTGTATGGTAATAAATAGAACTGATGGGTAGATAGAAAAGCATTGTTTGTTGTTTGTTGTTAGATAAATGTCAATTCTTTACGCATTCAAATCTGGTTGTAGTTGAAACAAAAATTTAAAAAAGCTTCTGTGATGAATTGTTTGGTTGGGTCTTTTGAATGCTACTTCTCTTCCTTGAATTATTTATAACCACTGCCTTTCTCTTCAATCTCCAACATCTGAATGCGCTTGCTCGCTCTTCCTCCTCTTTCTCCTATGTCTCCTCTTTCTCCTCAGCCTCCTTTGTCTCCTCTTTCTCCTCCATCTTTGACGTCGCATATGGATTTCAATCCATTTGAGGATTCTGCCAATTTTGTTGAACTACTTAATAGTCAACAAAATGTTGTCTTTGGCAGTCAAGGAAGTGTTCCACTCTCTTCATCGCAAGTGCCCTCCTTAGGCAGTCAAGCTGCGGAGCTTCGAGCAGAGCGTAAGGAAAGAAGGACGTGGACAGTCACAGAGGATATAGTGCTTATTAGCTCGTGGTTGAACACGAGCAAAGACCCCGTTGTAGGGAATGAACATAAGTCAGTGGCTTTCTGGACAAGAGTTGCAGCATACTTCTCGGCTAGTCCTAAACATGCTGGCTGTGAAAGACGAGAGGGTAGTCAATGCAAGCAACGTTGGCACAAGCTGAATGAAGCAGTTTGCAAGTTCTCTGGAGCGTATGAAGCAGCCACAAGAGAGAAAACCAATGGCATGAATGACAATGACGTTCTAAAACTGGCCCACGAAATCTTTTTCAATAGCCAAAAAAAGAAGTTCAGCCTTGAACATGCGTGGAACGAGCTTCGCTACGACCAGAAGTGGTGTGAGCTCGCTACAGCTAAAACTGAAAGCAGCTCGAAGAGGAGGAAGTTCGCGGATGGTTCACATTCAGGAGTAAGCTCTCAAGTCAATGAAAGATGTGTCCGATTTCCAGCTTATGTGGAGCATCAAGAAGGATGACTTGGCAATGAAGCAACAGCTCTCCAAGATGAGGCTACTTGAGAGTCTTGTTGCAAAGGAAAAGCTAGCTGATTATGAAGATGATCCGAAGAGAAAAAACATAAATGAGTTAATGTAACTCGGTCATGTTCTTTGTTTGTTGTGACATTTTATGTTCTTTGTTTGTTGTTTCATTTTATGTCTACTCGTTATGTTTCATGTTCTCTGCTAATGTTTAATTAAAATTCTCCTTATGTATCAAGTTCTCTGCTAATGTTTAATTAAAATTATGGTTATGTTTCATGTTCTCTGCTTATGTTTGCAGGATCACAAACTTGTTGTGAGAAGGATCACAAACTTGTTGTAGAGTCACGGAGAGAGATGAGAAGGATCACGGTCACCATCAAAGTCGTAGAGTGAAGAGTGAAAGAATAGGCTGCATACTGGTATAAGGTAATGGGACCACTCATTACCATCAAAGCCACGTACCATGTTCCGTTTGAAACGAATATAAAACGTGGCATTGGTAGTAATGGGTGTTCCTGCTACCATATTGACTTGAAGATTCACGGGACTTTCTGGTGTTGGCTTGTCTTGTAGTCATGTCTTGTGTGGTGACGTCTTTTGTATCAGTGTGTCACGGACTAGATTCACGGGACTTGGCTTGTCTTTTGTATCAATGTATCAGTGTATCAGTGTGTCACGGGGCTTGTCTTGTATGTCTTGTGTTGTATCATTGTGTCACGGACTTGTAGTGTCATGTGCAATATGTTTTGTACTCTTATTATTTCAAGTAGTATAAAGTAATCGACCTTGTATCTCTCATTCTTTGTATCGAACTTTCCAATGAAACAAATCAAAAACTCATTTCCTCTCTTCTTACCAAAGCAATATCAAACGCCATATCACAAACTCATATTCTCTCATCTTACCATATCACAAAATCATTTCCAAACCAAACCAAGATCTCATGCCAAAAGAAAAACTCATTTCCACTCTTCTTACCAAATTCCCTCTTTTTACCAAACCAAGACTATAATTTGGAAGAAAAAAAAAATCTTCTTCTCTCTATTTTCACCATATATGGCTTCTTCTTCTCAAAACACTTTCGATGAATCTTTTGATGACACATTTGATGAGTTCTTTTATCAACATTTTGATCAAGCCTTTGAGAATTTGGCCATTCGCATTGATCAAGAAGAGAGAAGAAAAAAAAGAAAAAAACGAGCTTATATCGAAAGAAATCGTGAAGAATGGCATATTCGTTTATGGAATGATTATTTCAGTGAAACTCCAACGTATCCTGATAATATCTTCCGACAACGTTTTAGAATGAACAATTCATTGTTCATGCCAATTGTTGATCGACTCTCTAACGAAGTTCAGTATTTTTGGGAAAAGAAAGATGGTCTCGAAAGGAATAGTCTCTCTCCCCTTCAAAAGTGTACCGCAGCCATTCGTGTCTTGGCGTATGGTTCTGCAGCTGATACGGTCGACGAATACCTCTGGCTCGGTGAAATAACCACTCGGTTATGTGTGGAAAATTTTGTGGACAGAATAATATATTTGTTCGGCGATGAGTATTTAAGAAGACCAACACCGGCTGATCTTCAACGTTTACTTGATGTTGGAGAGCATCGTGGATTTCCCGGGATGATAGGAAGCATCGATTGTATGCATTGGGAGTGGAAGAATTGTCCCACCACTGGGAAATGGCAATATTCTCGTGGTTTGGGTAAACCAACAATCGTGTTAGAGGTTGTTGCTTTATACGATCTCTGGATATGACATGCATTTTTTGGACCTCCAGGTACATTAAATGATATCAATGTTCTTGATCGCTCACCTGTTTTTGATGACATAATAAAAGGTCATGCTCCGCAAGTCACTTACTATGTCAATGGAATAGAGTATAATTTGGCTTACTATCTCACCGACGGTATTTATCTGAAATGAACAACTTTTATCCATTCTATTCCACTACCACAAGGGCCGAAAACAGTTTTATTTGCTCAACTTCAAGAAGCTGTCCGAAAAGATGTCGAGCGTGCTTTTGGAGTCGTGTTAAAAATCCAGCGCTGTTTTGGGATAAAGTCAAAATTGGGAAGATTACTCCATAATATGATAGTAGAAGACGAACGAGATGGATACACTCAATATGATATTTCAGAGTTCCAACAAGGAGAAGACACCAGAACTTCACATGTGGATCTCACGTATTCTACAGATCTCCCTACAAATGTCGTCAATATGATGGGTGTTCGGACTAGAATTCGTGATAGGCAAATGCATCAACAACTCAAAGATGATTTGGTTGAATATATATGGCTTAAATTTGGACGTGATGAAAACAACAACTGATCTCAGATGTATCTTTCAATTTGTTATCGTTTTTTTTATTTATCTTTGTTTTGAAGTTTTATATTTCAATCTATGTTTAAAATGTTTTTTTTTTATAATGTTGCAATTTAATAAATAAAATCTTAAAGAAAAAAAAATCTTTTTTTAAAGAACCCATAAATAAGAAACTTGCAATGGAGGCGCTAATTGTACGGGTTTCGTAGTTAGGTCTCTAACCTCACTTTAACTAATTAAAAATATTAAAAAATTATTTAGAGACCCAAATAGGGGCTTTAGACCATGTTTAACGGCGCCTCTCGCGTGGACTCTAAATCCCAAACCCATTAAAAAAAATGAAAAGGGGTAAGAGGCGGGTGTCGTGAAACCCTACGGGAGATGCGCCTCTTCGATTCATCGATTTCGTCTCTCTCTCTCTCTCTTCCCACCCAAAATCTCTTCTTCTCAGACGAAATTCACCGGAAATCAAGTTCTACAGAGAGAGATCTTCTTCTTCTTCGCCTCTGTGGCCGTGTTTGCGCAGCCGGCGAAGCAAAGCTACCATCAGACCACATCGATGGAGGTATTTTCTTCTTCCATCGTCTTCTGTTCTTCATCGATCCTCTTCCTATATTGTCATCAAACCGTCGGATTGAAACCCTAATAAAAACCGATATGATGATTTTTTTGTTTCAGGTGAGCCAAATAGCTGAGAAAAAAAACAGAGGTTAGAGCTTTTCTGTTTTGGTGTATCTCTGAGTTGAAGAAGAGAAGGTAATTTGTGGTCTTTTCATAGATATGCATGTGTGCTGAGTTGGTTATAGATTCATGGTATAACACAATCATGATGTTTGGTACGTTTTTCAGATTCTCAAGTGTGTTATCGTAAATCATAGATGGAGCCACAGCAGGATTCATCATACAGAAGAAGATTCAGGTAAGCTTTTGGTCTATTTGAATTCATAGAGGTTGAATGAGGAACATGGTTAAAAGGATGTTTTTTGTGTATATTTTGAGGTTGCGGCGAGTGTTCTACTGGATCACAGACGGAGCGGCAGGAAGATTCATTGAACTCCAAAACATCTGGTAAGCTTTTTGGCCTTTTTGTAAAGATTAAGATGTTTGATGCTTGCGACAGGTAGATAGACATAGGAATAGACATGATTAATTTGCAGCCATTGAATTGCTTGATTGCTTCTTATAGTTTGTTTGGTTGCTTTCTTGTGAAACAAAACTTGTGAAACAAAAATGTTAGTATGGGTGTTGCTTGATCGCTTCATTCTTATTATTATCTATAATCGTTTCTGTACTATCCACTTGTGACATAGGAATAAACATGAATTGCTTGATCGGTTCTTATGGTGTTGTCTGTTTCTGTTTTGGTCATCAATTCAAAATTGAAAAGTCCTCATTTTTTATGTCTGTCATTTATGTCTACGTCCTTTGTTAGATAGAAACATTAAAAATCTTGGAATTAAAAAACTTAACTAAAACATTTCTACAACACACAACTACTTCCTAATCCAATTAAAAGCAATTAAAAGCAACCGTAAAACTTCATCTACTTTCCTCTATTAAAGCTTCAGTGTTATCTTTGTTCTCATCTACTTCATCTCCTTCATCTTTGTTTTCTACTTCTTCTCGGTTATGGATTCTCATCAAAGCCACTCCTCTAGCTTTGTACACTTACTAAACAGTCAACTTCCTAACATCGAATCCCCAACTCAGCTAATGAGTTTTTCACCAACTCCAGACCTTGGAGGTTCTGGTTCCCGTGCACAAGGTGGTGAGGACCGTAAGCAAAGGTCAAGTGGTCAACAGCTGAAGACCTGGTCCTCATCAATGCATGGTTGAACACCTCCAAGGATCCATTAGTTGGGAATGAGAAAAGAGCAGGAACATTTTGGAAGAGGATTGCCGCTTATTATAATGCAAGTCCGAAGGTGGTTGGGTTGCCTAAGAGAGAGCAAACCCACTGTAAGCAAAGGTGGGGGAAGATAAATGAAGGTGTCTGCAAGTTTGTGGGGTCATATGACGCTGCAACAAAACAGAGGACCAGTGGCCAGAGTGAAGATGATGTTTTGAAAGCAGCCCATGAAATATTCTTCAACGATTACAAGGTGAAGTTCTCGTTGGAGCATGGGTGGAGGGAGCTTAGGATTGATCAGAAATGGTGTGGGACTTATGGAAGTACTCAACAAAGCTCTGGTTCAAAAAGAAAGAGGGTGGGGGGGAGAACAATCTTTTCAGGCATCAGCATCTATGCCCAGTGTGAATGGAGAAGATGAAGCAATGGCTAGGCCTACGGGAGTTAAGGCAGCAAAGGCGCAGGCTAAAAGGCTAGTGGGAAAAGAAGCGAAGAAGGTGCAACAGTTTCAGCAAATGTGGGAGATCAGGGAGAGGGACTTAGCTTTTAAGGATAAGCTTACAAACAAAAAGCTCCTAGAGAGTTTGCTTACAAGAAGAGAGCCACTTACTGATTTAGAAGTGGCGCTTAAGAACAAGCTGATAAGTGAAATGCTATCAATGTAATCTTGCTTTGAATATTAATATAACTAGTCTTTCTGATCAATGTTGTCTTGCTTGATGTGTAATATAACTTGTTTTAGTCTTTCTCATCAATGTAATATTAATAGCCTCTCTTTGTGATCAATGTTATCAACTCTAATGCGTTTCTGTTTTCATATTTTGCTTTTCAGGGGAACAAGTCAGACACATCCACAAATGGCTTCAAGAAAACCGATTGTTTGTGGCCTCTCAGCAAGAGGAATCATGCCACCTCTCCAACCAGAAGTTACCGATGAGGATGTTGCGGATAACACACCAACTGAAGTAGAAGTGGTGGAGATATCAGATGAAGAAGAAGACAATATGGTGGAGTTATCATGCGAAGGATACAGGAGGAATATGGGCTATTTGATTAGGGTAGAGGAATCAGAAGGTGACACTGAACCTGAGTTCAGAAGGATGTTGTAAAGGATGCATGAAGAAGAGAAGAAGCTGAGACAGGGTATCAAGGTAGAAGAAGGACAATCCTCTAAGAAGAAGAGAAGAAGCTGAGAGTCACGGGTTTGTGTGTTGTCATCAAACTGTTGTCCATTTGTGTAGTCATGAGACTACTTTTGTATTGGAGTCTGTCATGAGTCACGAGACTCTTGTTTGTGTCTGTCATGTTGTGTCTGAATAGAGTCACGAGACTCATGTTTATTTGTGTCTGGGTGTGTAGTCATGAGACTACTCTTGTCTGTTTCTGTATTCACGAGACTTGGTTGTATTGTTAGTACTATTTTTATAAATTTAGGTGAAGCTCTCATTCTACAACATACAACGCTTTTTCTATGCTTCTCTCATTAGAGAAACTCAACGCTTTTCATCACACCACAACGCTTCTTCATCAGACCACAACGCTTCTCCTCTTATTCTAAAACACAACACTTCTCTCATTCTAAAACACAAAGCTTTTTCTTATCTTCTTTTACTCGATATGGGATCTTCTTCTCAAAATCCTTTTGAGGGATTGGATAGTCAATATGTTGAAGAAACATTTGATCAATATTTTGATCAAAATGTTGATGATCAATATGTTGAAGAAACCTTTGATCAACATTTTGATCAATATGTTGAAGAAACATTTGACCAGTCCTTTGAGAATTTTACCATTAATCAAGAAAAAGAAAAGAAAAAAAGAAAAAAACGAGTTTACATCGAAAGAAATCGTGAAGAAGGCGATCAACGTTTATGGAATGACTATTTCAGTGAAACTCCAACATATCCTCATAGTCTATTCCGACGACGTTTTAGGATGAACAAGTCTTTGTTCGTGCATATTGTTGATCGACTCTCCAATGAAGTTGAATTCTTTCGACAAAAGAAAGATTATCGGGGAAGGCTTAGTCTCTCTCCTCTTCAGAAGTGTACGGCAGCGATTCGTTGCTTGGCATATGGTACTGCGGCTGATACGGTTGACGAATACCTCCGACTCGGTTCAACTTCAACTCGGTCATGTTTGGAAAATTTTGTGGATGGAATAATATATTTATTCAGCGAGGAGTACCTAAGAAGATCTACACCGGCTGATCTTCAACGTCTACTTGATATTGGTGAATATCGTGGATTTCCCGGGATGATAGGAAGCATCGATTGTATGCATTGGGAGTGGAAGAATTGTCCCACCGCTTAGAAAGGTCAATATTCTCGTGGTTCGGGAAAACCCACAATCGTTTTAGAGGCGGTTGCATCGTATGATCTATGGATATGGCATGCATTTTTTGGACCTCCAGATACCTTAAATGATATCAATGTTCTTGATCGCTCACCTGTTTTTGATGACATAATAAAAGGTGAAGCTCCGCAAGTGACCTTCCATGTCAATGGAAGAGAGTATCATATGACTTACTATCTCACCGACGGTATTTACCCGAAATGGGCAAATTTTATCCAATCAATTTCAATGCCACAAGGGCCAAAAGCGGTTTTATTTTCTCAACAACAAGAAGCTGTCCGAAAAGATGTGGAACGTGCTTTTGGAGTCTTGCAAGCTCGTTTTGCCGTTGTTAAAAATCCGGCACTTTTTTGGGATAAAGTCAAAATTGGGAAGATTATGAGAGCATGTATCATACTCCATAACATGATAGTGGAAGACGAACAAGATGGCTACACTCTATATAATGTTACAGAGTTTCAACAAGGAGAAGACTCCGGAAGTTCACATGTGGATCTCGATTTTGATATGGGTATGCCTACAAATATCGCCAATATGATGGATGCTCGAACTAGAATTCGTGATAAACCAATGCATGAACAACTGAAAGCTGATTTGGTTGAACATCTATGGGGTAAATTCGGACGTGATGAAGACAACAATTGAGCTCGGATGTTTCTTTTAAATTATTCTCGTTTATTTTACTAATCTTTGTTTTATTGATTTTTTTAATTAATGTTTAAAATGTTTTCTTTTAATATGTTTAATTAAAAAAATATATTAAATCTTTATAAAATTTTAGTTTAATAAAAAATATTTCTTAAGAACCCAACATTAAGAACTTTACCATTGGAGCCAATAAATTCAGTGTCTCTTTAACTACAACCTCTTAACTATCATTAACTATTAAAAAATTGTTAAGACCCCAATAACAACTCTTAGGTTAATCATGCTCTTAGGAAAAAAAATGCTACAGCATTGCTTTTATTGCCTTTAAGCAAATGTTACGTAGATTAATATTCGTCCTACCAGTTTCTCTTCGTCTATATGTATGCGTCCTACAACAGTCACAAACCACTCTTATCATCTCCCTCTCTATTTATATTTCTCTATCACAAAATGTTTAATGCATCTCGGAAGTCGGTTATGGATAGGGTTAGACCCCAGTTCCTAACTCGATTCGAGAATATGGTGAGGGAGATGCTCTCACACCATCCTTTTTACAAAGGGGACTGCATCCCTACCATCATTGCTGAGAGGGTTTCTACTGAAATGAATGGTGGAGCGGTGGTGAAAGATATTATAAGAAATCATTGGACTCAAGTCTGCTTTGAGCACAAGATCTCCACACCCATTCCTTCAAAACCAAGATATGGCATGCCTAGAGATGAAGACGTCGTCACAACCACACGCTTCCAAGTCACTGTGAAAAAGCGCATTCATAGAGGCCTCATATGTCGAAGTTGATGAAGACGGTAGAAACATGGGGAGTAAGGTTAGGCTGTTCTCAGTGCAACGTCCGAAGCTCAGCAACGAAGATGATGATGATGATGAAGGCACCTCTTGATCTTGATCCCTTCCAAACGGCAAGAAATGCGGTGGCAAAGGTAAGAAATGGATACTCCTTTGTTTTTCTTTTCTTTAAAAAAAGTCTATTAAGATTTTATCTTAATGTGACGAATCTATCTATGTTTGTTGTTTCTTAATTGCAGTTCTTATGTTTTATGTATCCGTTCTTCCTTTGTTCTAAAAAAATGTATCCGTTCTTCCATTGCTATCTAGCTATATATATAATCCTTCATTTAGAAATGAACGACTAAACTAGTATCTCCGCTTAAAGTTGTAAATGACGAAGATTCTCCTATCATACTAGAATAC
This sequence comes from Brassica napus, assembly GCF_020379485.1. Classification (NCBI taxonomy): domain Eukaryota; kingdom Viridiplantae; phylum Streptophyta; class Magnoliopsida; order Brassicales; family Brassicaceae; genus Brassica; species Brassica napus. Next base: position 58,241,184 of record NC_063446.1, on the reverse strand, counting down.
TGTTATGTATCGTTTGATGATTCGTTTTTGTGCTGCGCGTTTGAAATTAATCATCCCAAGACTAAAATGACGACGCACGGTTTTGTATCATAAACTAGCTAGTAGTCTGATATGTATCGGTAGATGATTCGTTTTTGTGCTGCAAGTTTAAAATTATTTTTAGCAAAAAAAAAAAAAAAAAAAAAGTTTAAAATTATTTATCCCAAGACGAAAAGGTCACCCAAGATTTTGTAACATAAACCAGTAGTTTGTTATGTATCGTTCAATAATCTTTGTATATTCGCTCCTATCTGTGTTAAAGATGTTGGAATTTGTGTTGTTTGTACATACAAAGTCTCTCACAGTTCATATTGAGAAATTATAAGGCTGTTTTACCCATAATAAACCGAACATACGTACATTGATTAACAAAGATAAAAGAGATCAAAAAATTTCCAAGTAATGTATCTACACAAACTATAACAAGTAATGCATACCATCCGATTGTCAGTTTGTCACAGAAGGTTGCATTCAAGTAACTTTCTCCTGGTCTTTGCCACAATTTTCCAGCCTACCCATTCACTAATTAACATCATCACTGTCCTTTGCATCTTTCAAAGTACCAAGTTTTTTTTTTTTTTTTTTCAAAGTACCAAGTTAGTTAATTAATTTATTGAATATCAATGGATTTAGAAAGATACCATACTATCTTTTTTTTTTATCAACAAAAAAAGATACCATACTATCTTGCATGGAAAAATACCATATCAACTAAGATACGACGTAAGCATGCTGAATGGGCTTGCGAATAATAGTTTAATGAGCTCTAAGGCCCAATTTAAAAAATAACAGCAGTTTCCCAAAGAAAATTACTTTCCTCCATTTGGTTAATACGAATTTCCAGTGTGAAATGATTTGCTAAACATGTATGATGTATCAAAAGAGAATACAGAATTGAGAGATAGTGGTTTAATGGGATATCTTACCGATATAATAATTTTAATTTTCAGTACCGTACAAATATAAAATGGGTGAAATAGACGATGAAGACAATGAACCATTTTCAGTTCTGTAGAAATATGTGATGGGCTACATTAATGTATATCTTAAGAGCTCCATTGACCGATTTGGGTCAGGACTGGTTCAAACGCAAATGTTATAGTTGCGGTTACGGGAGTTTACGGATGTGGGTGGTTGCGATTTCTAGCGGTTTTAAGAGATTTGTACGACTGGATCTGCGATTAGAAATTAGTGCGTTTGCGGAATACTTATGACTGGTTAACTACCAGATGCAGTAGCGGTTAAATAATAAATAAACAATATTTATATTTTATATAATTATAAAAATATCAAAAATCATAATCTAATAATAAATATAAAAATTATATTTAAAAATGTATAGTTTTAATTTTTTTAAAAATTATAGAAAATATTTTTATTTTAAAATTTATAATATTAATTAAAATATAATAGATATATTTTAGTATTTTCATAATTCCAATTTAAAATTTTTATTGAATATTTTTATTTTTGTATTTATATTGTTTATAAAAAAATTATCTTCCCGCAACCGCAAACGCTAGCTGGAACCAGCTTTTTAATTTTTGAGGTTTAGAGCGGTTTGAAGTGGTTTAGAGCAGTTTGAGTGATTGTTGCAAAACACCAACAACCGCTACCAACCGCAAAAGCTACGTTTGCGGGTGGTAACGGGAAAACCAGTCATACCCTTAATATACAAGCTAGACGTTGAACCATTTTCAGTTCCGTAGAAATATACGACGGGGTTCCATTTAAATATCAGAATCATTTCATCAAGTCTGAATCATGAAGGGCTAGAGCAAATATTTGAAAAAAATAATTTAAATTTAATTGAAAAAAAATAATAGGTGAATAATAATATAATCATAAGAAACTAAGTTTTTACTTTTTCAGATTTTTATTGGTAAATGATTTTATATTTTATACTATTTTATTTATTTTTATAAAAAAAATTGGGTTGTTATAGAATAGGAGAGCATGATTATTGGGAGTTTTTAGGGTGAGGTTTTTATCGGAATATAAGAACACGTCTCTTAATTTTTAACTAAAAAAGCTAAGAACCGGTTTTTAAATATCTTATTTAAGAACCGGTTCTTAGCTTTTTTAGTTAAAAATTAAGAGACAGATTCTTATATTCCGATAGGAATCCCACCCTAAAGACCCCCGATAACCTAGGCTCCTCGCATAATCTTGCAAACAAATAAAGACATGTCAGTCACAGAGACGTTATATCAATTTATAATTTACTTTAGTAAGGATGAAGAAATGAATGTGGATATAACTATTCCAACTTGGAAACCAAAAACGTGTATAATATAATTGTGTATTAAAATTAAGAATATAGTTCAGAGAAAACTAATAACAATAATAAGATGGCAACCTGAAACACTACAAGAAAACACACCGAATTCCGACGGAGGTTCCGACGGACACCAAGGTCGTCGGACATTTGTGACGGAATACTGACAAATTTCCGACCAAATCCAAAAAAATTAAGTCGTCGGAATTCCGTCGGCTATTTCCGACGGAATTCTGACGAAATATGGTTCGTCGGAATTTTCCGACGACTTTTCGACGACATTCCGATAAAAAATGTAACCGTTGTAGTCGTCGGAAGTTCGTCGGTATATTCCGACGAATTTCCGACGACATTCCGATTAATAGCAAAGTCGTCGGAATTCCGTCGGTATTTTCCGACGGAATTTCGACGAACCATGTGACCGTTGCCGACAAATATATATGACCGTTGTATAGCCGTTTGAGATTGGACAATACCGACGGAATTCCGACGGACTGCTTTACATCCGTCGGAATTTCGTCGGAAAGTCGTCGGAGGTCCGTAAGCAATTTCCTATAAATACAACCCCTCCTCATTCAACTCATTCACACTTCATTCTCTCTTCATTCTCTTTAGTCATAACAATTCCGTGAAAATCATGTCTTCAGAAGTTTATTATCGTTCGTGGATGGATAAACCTCATTTGGATCCGAACACCAATTTGCTTACGGAAGAATACGTTCAAGGGATTGGAGAATTCATGAGGCTTGTTCAACAGCAACCGGATGCAAAAAGTGGTATGTTAAGATGTCCCTGCTCTTCTTGCAATAATAATAAGGTTATAAAAGAATTTGATGTTTGGACTCATTTGTATATGAAAGGGTTTTCACGTAATTATAAAGTTTGGTACCTTCATGGGGAAACTGGTTATGAATATGGTAGTACTAGCGAACCTCAGCCTGTTAGTGAACCTCAGCCTGATATTAGGTTAGAAGAATCTAGAACGGATATAGATTATGGTGTAGGTACTGAGCAGATGGTACATGATCATTATAGAGGGGAAGAACCAAACCCCGAATCTAGGAGATTTTTTGACATGTTGGATGCAGGAAAACAACCTTTGTATCAAAATTGTAGAGATGGTCATTCAGTCTTATCATCTGCAACTAGATTAATGGGTATTAAGACAGACTATAATTTGGCTGAAGAATGTATGGATGCGATTACTGATTTTGTCAAAGGTATTCTACCTGAGGATAACCTTGCACCGGGTTCATACTACGAGGTTCAGAAACTTGTTGCAGGTCTTCAACTACCGTATGAAGTGATAGATGTATGTATTGACAACTGCATGATCTACTGGAGAGCGGATGAGACACGGAATGTATGCAAATTTTGTGGGAAACCTCGTTATCAGGAGACGAGGGGAAGAGTTCCGATCCCATTCAAAAGAATGTGGTATTTGCCTTTGACGGAAAGATTGAAGAGGTTGTATCAGTGTGAGCGCACAGCAAAAGCAATGAGATGGCATGCAGAGCATTCCACAAATGGTGAGATTAGACATCCTTCAGATGCAAAGGCTTGGAAACATTTCCAGTCAACATATCCAGAATTTGCGGAAGAGAGAAGAAATGTTTATCTTGGATTATCTACTGATGGTTTCAGCCCATTTGGAAAGCATGGAAGGCAGTATTCTCTATGGCCAGTTATTGTGACACCGTACAACTTACGGCCGAGCTTGTGCATGCGACGAGAGTTTTTGTTTCTCTCAATTCTCGTCCCCGGGCCAGATCATCCTAAAAGATCACTAGATGTGTTTCTTCAACCACTAATATATAAGTTGCAACAACTATGGGCGCATGGTTTTGAGAAATATGATGTTTCGCGCAAAAAAAACTTTCAGATGCGGGCAGTACTTATGTGGACAATAAGTGACTTTCCAGCATATGGTATGTTATCTGGATGGACAACACATGGGAAACTATCATGTCCATATTGTCAAGATGACACAGATGCTTTCCAACTAAAGAACGGAAGGAAAACGTGTTGGTTTGACTGTCACAGACGATTTCTACCACCTGATCATCCATACCGCAGGAGTAAGACTTCGTTTACGAAGAAAAAGCAGGTGTTTGATGGTCCACCTGAGGAAGTTAGTGGGAAAGATTTGTTGAAGCAGTTTAGGTATTTTGATGCAGAAAGGACGCCAGATGTAGGTGGACATGAAAACATTCGAGTCAATGCGGTTGGAGAGCTACATAACTGGCACAAAAAGAGTATTTTCTGGGATCTGCCATATTGGGAGAGTCATCTATTGCGGCATAATTTAGATGTCATGCATATTGAGAAGAACTTCTTCGATAATCTGATGAACACAGTCCTTAACATCCAAGGTAAAACGAAGGATAATTTGAAGTCAAGGTTGGATTTAGTCGATATTTGTGATCGTTCTGAACTTCACGTTGATGAGAACGGTACGGCCCCTTTTCCCATTTATCGGCTAGATGGTGCTAGAAAAGAAGAGTTCTTTGATTGGATTACAGATAAAGTGAAATTTCCTGACGGATATGCATCAAATTTGGGGAACTGCGTTGATAGAAGCGAAGGAAAGTTTACTGGCTAGAAGAGTCATGATTGTCATGTAATTATGCAGCGCCTCCTTCCGTTTGCTTTTTCAGCATTATTGCCACGTAATGTTCATGAAGCAATTGCAGGTATATTATATTTTTACAATTTAATTTATTTTTATATTTAACAATTATGCTTATAAAAACTTAATACTTACGAAAATTATGTCTTTTATCTATATAGGGATTAGTGTTTTCTTCCGCGACTTATGCAGCAGAGTAGTGACTGAAGAGGGTATTAATAATTTGAAGACAAACGCACCAGTCAGCATGTGCAACCTTGAGAAGATATTTCCTCCATCATTCTTTGATGTAATGGAACATCTTGCTATTCATCTCGCAAGAGAATTGGAACTTGGTGGTCCTGTGCAGTACAGATGGATGTATATTTTTGAGCGTTATATGCATCATCTGAAGAAGATGGTCAAAAATCAAAGCAGGGTGGAAGGATCTATAGTGGCACAGGTGATCAATGAAGAAACTGCAATCTTTGCTGAAAATTATTTTCCACCAGAAGTGCATACAAAACACCGAAGACCTGCTCGGCATGATGATAGAGGGGAGAGAGCAACATATCATGTTACTGTCCCAAGCATGTTCAAGGAAATAGGACGACTTAGTGGAAAATTCACGAAGCGGAGACTTACGGACACTGAGCACGCTCATTTGCAAACATATTTGCTCACCAACTGTGAAGATGTTCTACAATATGAGAGGTAAAAATATTTATTCATTTATTGTTAGATTAATATTCAATAAATTTATTTCATATTGATAATATTTTTGTATATAGTGTATATATGGCGGAGTTGCGTATGACTCACAGGCATGCAACAGAAGATGAGCTTCGACAACTTAGAGATAACGGATTTGCTGCGTGGCTTCGTAGTTATGTGAGTCATATATCATATTACCCTATGCAAATGATTAGTTTAAATTTAATATATATAAACTAATTAATTTTGCAATCATATATGTTTTTTTTATAGGTGAATGATGGTTTGGCCAGAGGTCTTGTGTTCGATGATTGGATACGCGAATTTGTGCAGGGACCAAACTATGTGGTCAAATCATATCCTAAATTTTGTACGCGAGGATATGCATTCACAAGGAAAGGTCATTCTAAGACAACATATGATGCTGGTGTTTCATCTTCTTCTGGTGACGATGTCTACTACGGCAACATAAAAGAAATATTGGAAATCCAATTTCCTGGAATGGTTGGATTGCGTTGTGTAGTATTCTATTGTGATTGGTATGACACCACCCCAGATAGAGGAGTGAAGATTGATGCGTTTGGTGTTACATCAGTTCATTCGCGGCGGAAACTTCAATATTATGATCCCTTCATTCTTGGTTCGCAAGCTGATCAGGTATGTCAATCTATTCATAATTTTTTACCAATATAATTAATTAATGTTATATATTTTACTAATACTTGTATAATTGATATGTATAGGTGTGCTACATCAGTTACCCTCGGGTGACGTACAGAGACGATCCATGGGTTACTGTAACGCAAATCAACCCAAGAGGACGAGTGGATGGAACTTCTGATGATGATGAACCATTGCAACCAGAGTCTACCAGCAACGCCCAGGCAGTTGAAGATTTGGAAAATGTTCAACTCGTTGAGAATTTGACTGTGTTTGGACATGATGCTGTCGTACATTCAGAGCCGGAAGCCGAGGTTGGGGAGTTTGATGAAGATTCAGAAGATTCTGATTAGTTTTTTTTTTTTTTTTTTTTTTTTTTTAATGGTCCGTCGGAAATCCCTCGCAATATACCGATGACATAGCGACGACAATGGGTTTCATTGAAAATTGGAAAGGTCGTCGGTATTTCGTCGGAAAATACCGACGACATGTGTTTCTATAAAGTTTCAATCATAAAAATCTATAAATTTAGATGCCAAAACTATGAAAATAACACATAATAAGTGTTTAGTATAGTATTAGATCGCAACCGTTCAAATATAACAACTCATTAAAATATTTATGTATGCATATCATTGTTTTCATAACATCTCATCTTAACATTATATACTTATACAATCATATTTATATAAGCTTACACTACAAAAAATGTTATTGTGTAAAATCGTGTTATAAAACATTTTTATTGTTAAATCTTTATGCAAATACTATATATATTATCAAAGATTTGGATTTTGCATTTAGAAACTTGAAATCAACACCCTAAACACTAAGTCGTCGGAATTCCGTCGGAATATACCGACGGAATGTGTCCGTCGGAATATACTGACGGACACATTCCGTCGGAATTTGAATTTGCCCGGGAGAACCAAACCGCTTGAAAATTTTCGCGAATTGGCATTTGGTATATTTTAATTATACCGACGGAATACCGACGAACCCGTGTCCGTCGGAATCGTCTGATATAATAACCCTCCTCCTTCTTCTTTCTTCGTTATCTCCGCATCTCTCTCTCTAAATTCCTCTCTCCACCGGCGATTCACCGGCGATTCCTCTCTCTACACCGGCGATTCATCCCTCTACACCGGCGATTCCTCCCCCAAACCCTAAATCATGTAAGAATCATCCCAAACCTTCTTTAATCTCAATTGTTTAGGGTTTTGGATGTTAGATCTCGGATTTTAGGTTGTTTGATTGATAGTTTAGGATATATAAGTTAGGATTGTTGTTTGGATTGTTGTTTTAGTTTTTTTTGGAACATTTTTTGATTTTTAAAAACGTTTTTTGATTTTTTTAAAACGTTTTTTTTTTCATTTTTAAAAACGTTTTTCAAGTTTCCAGTAATGAAATATATATAATAAAACGTTTTTAAAATTTTTTAAAAATATTTAACAACATTTTTCTATATTTATAAATTTTTTATAATTTTTTATACATATATATATATGTAAATCATGTATAATAAAAATTTTAAAATTTTTTATAATTTTTTATAAGTTTCCACTAATAAACTATGTATAATAAAACGTTTTAAAAAAAAAATATATAAATATTTAACAACATTTTTCTTCATTTATAAATTTTTAACAACATTTTTCTATATTTATAAATTTTTTATAATTTTGTATACATATATATATATATAAAAGGTTTACTAGTTTTTTTTAAACGTTTATAAAACCTTTTGTAAATATATAAATGAAAACATTAAAAATAGAAATGATTTGAAAATATGTTTGATGTATTAATTTTTTTTTAGGGCCGAGGATGAAGCCCTCCCCGCAGCCCGTCTTCGACGTAGTTCGGTGAGCAGTTCCCGTGCATCGGGATCGTCTCATGACTCGGTTCCCGCATATATTCCCGCTCCAGCTCCCTCTGCCCCTCACGCTGCTGCTCAACAGGATCCGGGGGTCATGCCGGTTCATCTATTGGTTCAACAACCAGGTCGAGAGCATCTCCCGTTTCTCCAACCCAACCCACGACGAGGCCATAGCACTTGGTTAGTATTTTTTTTATTTGTACCGTTATATTTTTTCCTTTAATTAACTTGCTAACTTGTATTTTTTTTTACAGGTTCACCAAGTCGAAAAATGGCATTAGCCGGAGCATCAACCAGATGATGTACTCCATGCTCCGTTTTGGATATCCAAAGTGGAGTGTGATCCCTAACGACGAACGAGAGTTGTGGTTTCGTCAGTTTGCGGTATAGTAACTCTTCATTTTTTTAAAGTTTTTACATTTTTTTAAATATATTTACTTATTAAATTGTGTTTGTTTTGTAGCAAGAGTTCAACTGGCACTCCGATCTTACGGAAACAGTCCGTAAGAAATTCAACGAAAAGGCCATGGACTCTTACACAAAGCAGATAAACGCGTGGAAGACAGTTTGGCAGAAGAACAAGAAGCCACGGTTCATCAACGGGGCGGTGTGGGAGCAGTTGATAGCTCATTGGGAGAAGGACGAAACTGCAGAGACGTCTTCTAGGAACTCCAGGAACCGGAAGAGTGATCGTGGCGGGAAGGGTATGTATGTGCACAACCTCGGCGCTTGCTCTATGTCTACTAAGGAGGATGAACTTGTAAGTTTTTTATTATTATTTATCTTTATATTTTTTAAATAAATATTTTATATATTTCTTGGCTAATAATGGCGGTTTTTTTAGATCGAAGCAAATGACGGTAATCCCGTTGATCGTCTCCAACTCATTAAGGTGGCTCACACTAACAAGACGACGGGTCAAATTCAGGACCCCGTGATCAAAGGTGTAGTTAATTTGGTGGAAGCTGAAATAGTTTTTCAATCTCAGCCTCTCTCTGATGACGGCGACTCCACGGGAGCTTCAACCAACCTGTCTCTATTGCAAATAAATGAGATGGTTGAAAAGGTAATTTTTTTTATTAATATATTTTTTTTATAATGTCGATTACTTACTTGTCCCTATTTACTTACTTTAAATATTTTTGTAAGCGGTTCCTAAAAGGAAAGGAGGCCGTTTAGTTGGGTTGGCCCGTCGTGCTTCTTCGTATCCGGCATCTTCTTCGCAAGCTCCGTATGCCGATCCCATGATTCTCGAGGAGCTACATGACAAAGATGAACGGATTGGGGCATTGGAGGAGCAGAACACCACTATCTTTTCGGAGAATGCCACTATCCGTTCGGAGAATGCCACTATCCTTGCTGAGTTGGCATCCCAGAAGAAGTTCAACACCGAGATTATGCAGAAGCTAGATCGTTTGATGTCTTCGAGTTCATCTTAGTTTATTTCGGCTTTTTAAAACTTTCGGAATGTTTTTTTTTTCTATTTCGGTTTGTATGAATTTTAAACTTTATGAATGTTTTTTTCCTATTTCGGTTTTTATGAATTTAAATTTTATAATATTATTAGTTTTAAATTTCTGATTTTTTAAATTTATTAATATCAAAAAATATATTAAAATGCAAAATTAATTTGTAAAAAAAATGGGTATATACCGACGGACAATGGTCGTCGGAATATACCGACGGACAATGGTCGTCGGAATATACCGACGGACAATGGTCGTCGGAATATACCGACGGACATATATTCGTCGGAATTTACCGACAAACCACATTTCCGTCGGAATATACAGACGAACGAGGTTCGTCGGTATATTCCGACGACCGTTGTCCGTCGGTAAATTCCGATGCCCAAAGTTCGTCGGAATACACCGAGGAACACTCTACGTCGGAATTGTCCGACGAACGTTCTCCGTCGGTACGTAGTTTTTCCGATGAACTCTGGTCTCGTGTATCCGCATCGTAATATCGTCGGAAGTTCGTCAGAATGACGTTTCTCGGTATTCGTCAGAAAGTCGTCGGAAGTTCTGACGAAATTCCAACGAATTTTTTTTTTCCGACGAAATGATACTGACGGACGGGTTCGTCAGAAATTCGTCGGAATCGGTCTATTCCGACGAATTTCCGACGATTTCGGCCATCAGAATCCCCCTGTTTTCTTGTAGTGAAATGTGAAGAAACAGATTAATGTACACAGAACATTTTCATTGACTCAAAGTTTATAAGATATAGATTTAACAATAATTAGAGCATGATTATCGCTGCCGGTTTTTTAAAAACTTTTTTTTGTTTTATTGTTTTTTTTAGTCTGAAAAAAAAACTAACCAATCGTGGGCCACAGGTCAGTGAGGCCCACAAATAGTGCAAAAAACACTCCAAAATCGGTCTTTATTTCATATGTTTTGTGATCGATTCTTAACCTTTTTGCGGGGTCCAAACCAAAAAATATAGGCTTCTCTGCCGTCCACACTCTAAAAAACCCACTAGGAACCCGCGGTAAAGATGGTCTTATTGTATATATACTTGTTTACATCGTTATTTATTAATAGCTTCTGTAAGACCATCTTTATCCAGGTATCTTAGTGGGGTTTTTAGTGTCATGGACCCCACTAAAATGATAGAACCGTCCCTTGTGTTTGCCAAATAAGAACCGTTCTTTGTTTGATTCTTGCACTGTTCGCGGGTCCCACTGACACATGGCGGTCCGCGATTGGTTAGCTTTTTAAATTTTTTTTTCAGACAAAATAATAATAATAATAATAACCCCACTTTTGGGTTTGTGGGATAAAGATGCCCCGAGTGGACCATGATAGCAAAGACATCAACTTTAAAAAGCAAAAAAAAAAAATTGAAGATAAAAGTAGTTTACTAAAAAAAAAAAATTGAAGATAAAAGTTATGGACAGTCTTGGTTTGGAAAGATCCCAAACAGAAAAGAAAAAATCATAAAAACGGAAAAAGGAAAAAAACTTGGTAGCCAAGCTTATATAACTTTTTGTAACATTTTTTTTAGCCAAGCCTATATTCCTTTCTTAAAACGAAGAGGAGGCTCCATCTTAGTTTAGGGTTTCGTGGTGGTATCTTTCAATAATGCCTCGGCTTCTCTTCAAGCTCTCTCCCCTCGTAAGCTAAGCTCTTTCCTGCTTTCCTACTAATTAGATCTTTTTGTTAAAAGATGATGTCACTTTTCTATAGTTTTTTTTTTGTCCGGAAGAAAATGGATTTTCTCAGTTAGGGGGAGACTAATATAAAAAAACAAAGATAAGAATCGGATGGTTGAGATCCGATCTATGCTTAGAGAAGAGTATTTAATTTAAGGTGTGTTTTAATATTTGTGTGTGCTTAAACTTGGCAGATTTACAAGAGCGGGAGCGTCCGTACGTTTTCATCGTCCACGACCGGCCCGTATACTCCGATGTGCATGATTATGTCTCCCTCGCCTAACGGAAACGTTGGAGAAGCCCTGCTGTTCAACGTGGACAGTTGTGAGTTAGTTAGATCTCCAGAGAAAGCATTTCCCAAAGAGCTTTATAACGCTACATTGGTCGGAACCTCCCGTGGATGGGGCATGTTCTCCAATAGGCTATACCGCTCAGCAGTTATCAGCGACTTTCTGAACCCATATGCTTCCAAGTCAGAACCAAAGGTGATTCCTCTGCCTCCATTCACTACAATACCCACTTACCAAACCGAAGTGGTGTGCAACATGGCCATGTCCTCTTCTCCTGAGCCATACGACAAAGACAGGGTCGTTGGCATCAAGTTCTTGGGTAAACAGCTAAGTTTCTGCAGACCCCATCTTGATCTGCGATGGACTAACATCCCAACACCTTTTGAGTCATGGGATACCTCAAAACTAATGTATTCCAAGAAAGACCAACGGTTCAACTTGCTTGCTCCTGGAGGCAACTACTTATGCTCTTGGGATCACGACTTCAATAAAGACAAGAAGCCTAAGTTCCATGAGTTGGTGTTGCACAACCTTCCAAGCATGCCACGCGAACAACAGAAACGGCTGGATTCTAATTGCAGGGAGGATCACTGGGTGGAGTCACCTTCCGGCGAATCTTTCCTTGTCAAATGGTACCTATAATATAATATATCAGGAACTTGCTAATGTAACATCTCAAACACCTTTTGCAACGTGCAGGTTCTCAGAATACACTCCTGAAGGGTGCAAAGTACCGATGGTGATGGTGTTTAGAGAGGAGGATACAAAAGATGGGAGGAAAAACATGCACTACACTGACGACATTGGAGATATGTGCATTTTCATCTCGAAAAGTGAGGACTTCTGCGTTAAGGCGAGCTCTTTCCGTGGCCTCAACCCTAACTCCATCTTTTTAAATGGACGTTTGTTTGTGTCGCTCAATATGAGTAAGTTTAGCTGCCGTCTCTATGAATATCCAGAAGATACACCATACACGATTCCTTACTCCCCCTACTGGCTTCCTCCGTTTTCTAGCTATTAGGTGTGGTTGGTTGTGTCATGTTGACCGGTTTGGATTAGATCATCGAATATATCATGTTTACAAGAATATTACGTTGATCAAAATTCAAAACCCACATCTAGTTTTAAGAGCATGTTTATCGAATATATCATGACACGTATGACTAATTAACTCCCTAATTGATTGACAAATAAACAAAAAATCTTTTTTAATTATTACAAAATTGGGATTACGTCTTTTCAAATGTTCCTCAATTAATATATAGGGGATCTATTATTTTACAAATTTAACATTACATATATAGTTTACAAAAAATCAATTAATACACACGTTTAGAGAAATATCCTCTAACTAATCTACGTCCACAACTAATTAAAAGGATCTCCGCATGATACATTGCATCAACGCTGGTTTCGATTTCCTCAACTTAAGTTTATACTTTACTAGTGGTTTGCGCGCCGGGTGCGCGCCGGGTTCATATGTGTTATTCTGAAATAAATTTTCAATTTATTTTATGGTTTTAGTAAAGAGACTATGCTCAAAAAGTCGATATTGAAAGTATGTTAAAAGAGAATGATATCTTTTCTGATTATAAGTGGAGTAGCATAAGTGTTTGTCTTAATCGAATTACATAAAAATAGAGTAAAAAATCAATAGATGTGACAAAGTTAATTTAGTTGAAATTTAAACATTCAATAAAGTTAGTATTCCAGAAGGAAAAATGTAAATAGTTATGGTTTTTTGTGATTATCTTGTTTGAAGGAATATAATAAATAGTTTCGTCCTCTTAAAGTAGTAATAATTCTCGCATACTTTGTTTATGTCAAAGGTGTTAGGAAATAAGGAAAAACATTTATATATTTTGTTTTTATAATTAATACGACATATAATTTGATAACATAGATTTACACAGACATGAAACAATAAGGAAATGGAAGAGTCGAGTATGGTCGCGTCTTTAGGGTTTGGAGAGATAAGATTGATATAGGCCACTTTAATTTTTAGATCAGTCTATAGAAAAGCTCATGTAACTTAAAAACAACTTTTATGTTGGCTGATTTTCTGTGTCGACGTGAGCATCCTCTTCATTGAGGATGTCCAACTTTTACTATTAGAAGATATTTATTATTAAAGTGTGTTGTCTTTCATAAGCGTGTAACAATATTAATCCTTACATATAGAGATGGGCCTAATATTACCCATAACCAACCCGAAAACCGGGTATCCGACCTGATCGTATGTTGCCTAAATATCTGAACGGTTTTTTTTTTCAAAATCCGAAAACCGAATGAGTATCCAAACATATTCAAACATATATATGTAATATAATTTAATAATAGCATTAATACCTAAAGTTAAAATTATAAATCAAATATATTAATTTTTGGATATTTATAGATAAAATGGATGTTTTGGATAAAAAGTACTCAAATAACATTGTATCCATGGTTACTTTCCGAAAAAATAACCAATTCGAACTATATAAATTGAGTATTTTGGTTTTTAAGTTATTTTGATAAGTTTGAGTAGTTTGGATATAAAATACCCGAGTCGAATCGAATAATTTAATTATTTCGGTTAAACCCCGAACCCACCCAGATCCAGGAGGATCCGATTCGAACCCCACCCTTTTTTTAATATCCGAATGAGACCATTTTTCAAAATCCAAAAAACCAAGAATCGAAAAACCGATATTCGAATGGATAATATCCATACCTGAAAGGGTACCCAAATGCCCATGCATACTTACATACATGTCAATTCAGATTGTAGTGAATGATTTGGTTTTCACTGTTAAAGGTTTTGCTGCCACTAAAATCATCAAAAAACCGAGATTCAAATGGATAATATCCATACCTGAAAGGGTACCAAAATTTTCATGCATACTTACATACATGTCAATTCAGATTGTAGTGAATGATTTGGTTTCCACTGTTAAAGGTTTTGCTGCCACTAACTTCATCGGAATTGCTAAGCTCTTATAGAATTCTCCTTCTTTAATGAGGGGCTTGAAAGTGATGAAGTGCTTGAAAGTGTTTAGTCTATATACTGCGATGGATTCATTGATCAGGGTAGACTGCAAATCTAAAATGTGATTGGAGAGCCGTAAAGTTAGGGAGGTTTTGTGTAAATCTACAACATATTAAATGATAGAAGCTTGAGTATGATAACTTTCCCATCGAGCAAAACCATGTCTACATTTATAAGCTCACCTCCATTCTTCCTAAATGGGAGGGGAAGTGAAGTTGACAGCGGTTACGCATCATCATTGACAAAAGTGGTAACTTATGTGGCAACAAAGACAGTCTTAGGACTGTAAGTAATATTGTTATAAAAAATGTCTAGATAATATCATACGAACATAGACAGTTATATTTTATAGTCATTTAAATTTGAGTAATAGATTAGATATCCAAAGATAAAAATGGTTTAGTAGATTATATTTTTGCCGGCAAAAATAAAATAAAATGTTAACTAAAACAAATAAAATATTTGTTTACAACTTTTAAAAATCAAAGCTGTAAATCCAAACACAATGACAAAATTAGAGCACAAAAAAGCTCTAGACCTGAAGTTTTTAGTACATATAAGTAAAATAGGCAACAACTGCATAGGGGAGAGACCAAGGTAAGAAGCAAAATCAAAACTTCATACATATACTAAACAGAGCCATCTTTAGAAGAACTTATGGTTTGGCCTTAATCTTATCGTTGCCGTGAAACTTTCTTCGAGCATCTACAGCTTCTCTGTAGAAGAAAGAAAAGACACTTCAACTCTCTTGAGAGAATGATTTAAAAAAGACAAAACATCACTCAGGTTTCAACAAACCTGAAAGCATCAATGATCTCCTTGATTTACTCTCTCGTAAAAAGCATTGGCTGCCTTATCAAATCGCTGGAGATTCATTGATAACATAGTGAATTATAATGTTTCAGTGTTCAAAGGCAAAGGCTTTTTGTAATAGAATTGAGATGATTTTTACCTATAGCAAACGAAGAGCAGCACCTTCTCGGAAACATTCTTTAGGCCAATCAGGTTTCAGTTCTCTGCAGACTTTAGCATCTGATAAGGCATGTTCAACTTGTCCTAATTGCAACCAACAGAGGCTTAGTTTAAGAAGAAGGTATGATCTGTGGGGTCAAACCAATGGCCGTGGTTCAAAGAAAATGCCACAGAATCACAAAATGGACATAAGCTTTAGAAGTAGTTTTAATGTTGAATACTTGTGTGTAAGCGTCGATGGGAATATGGAATGCGTCTTGTCCTCTTGCTTTTGCTTCTGTGCCTTTCCCCTTTGCTTCTGGAGAGAGCTGTGGAATATATAACAGTGTGCTTTAAAAATTTCATGCAAAAGAGATGCATTTTGATCAAACTTCAAAGTATGAAGTACCTCAGGATTCAGAAAGGTCTTTCTAAATCACAGTCTCTCCAGATTTTGACTTGTTTGAGTTCCCCACGTGTTTTTTTATTTGATTCTATGTGAGCGGGAACTCCAACAAATGTCCAATATAAAACAGTTTCAGGTTTTGTTCACAACATGAAGAGAGTCTCAACAATCTTTATGTTCTCTCTTAGAGATGCAACTTCTAATGGCCTATTGCCATCCTGAAAATCACAGCCATGTGAGGATTTGTGTTTATTTTTAAAGAGCTGATTGTTACGTTGAGGTTACCTCGTCTTTCTTATTAGGATCAGCTCCAGCTTTAAGTAAACAGTTGCTTAACACAAATCTCTAACATTAGCAACTAAGTTGCACCACCAGCAAAAACATTAGCTTTGGCACCTGCCTGTAATTAACAAAATAAGAACCAAGCTTGATCTAAGATGTATAGCAACTGAAACAGCACAACAATCAAATTAGGAACATCTCAAACCTTGACCAACAGCTCTAAGCATGCCATAGAACCAGCCGCCACTGCTGATAACAACGGCGTGACATTATCTTCGGTCTCGGCGTTAGGCTGCAAGACCATGAAAAAATCAAAATTAAAAATACGGTTTAGATGGAAATTCAACTAAAGATATGCATTATACACAAAAGTTTACATCGACATTGTGATCTAATAAGTCATGGACAGCATCCCAAATCAATGGCGTGCCAGACTCACTTTGAGAATCAACAGGAACACCTTTGGACAGGAACTCCTTTAGGAACTCGATTTACCCTAATGATACACAAAACAAAACACTTTGTGATCTTAGAAAGCGAAATGAAATAAGCAACAAGCTTATTAAAAACAAACCTGTTACAGCTGCATAATGAAATGCATTCGCCCTGAACCCAACTCCTTTTAATCTCGAACTGAGTGACGATCTCACGGTCGCCGGCAACATCGAGCAGAGATCGTCTCTCGCGTTGAGACCCACCAACTGGGGTTGCTTTATCATCTTTTCCATTACGACTATCAGATTTTCGTAGCGAAGCGCCACGCCGGATCTGCCCAGAGTTGTCTCTGATAGTTTCAAAAGTCTCGAGCTTTCCATTCACAAAAAAAAAAGTCTCGAGCTTTCTTCAAGAAAAGCAGAAGACGTCGACGCCGTTTTGAGTCTCCCAAAACGCAAAACCTATTCTATAACTGGGCCATAAATGTTTTAGAAAGCTCAAATCAAAAAACATCCTTCAACGAATGAGAACGCGACAAGTGTCAAAAAACCCCCCAAAGAGATAAAAAACTCTACTTTATTAGTAAAGATACAAAAGAATAAAGTTTAGAATTGAAAGTGGTTAGTTCAGAAATTATTGCATCATTTGTAACCGTTGTGAGTGGACCATGGTACTAAATAAAATGGATGAAAAAAAAATTAAACAAAAAGTGGTAAGATTCCAAAAACAAAAATTTCACCAAAAACAAAAATTTCACCAAAAAGGAAAGAAAGAAAGAAAAACTTGGTAGTCACGCTTATTGCTTTCTTTAAAGGGTAGAGAATATCGGTTAAGTTTTTGGCTTTCTTTGGGTTGGTATCGTTCAATAATGTCTCTACTTCTCTCTAAGCTCTCTCCCATCGTAAGCTATAAACTCTTTCTTGCTTGCTTTAGTTATGTCTTGGATGGTTTACTTTGTAGAAGATAGTTGAATTTGTGTTGCTTGCTTAATTACTACTTGGCAGATGCACAGGAGGAGCATGAGCGTTCGTTCGTTTTCATCCTCCATGACAGGTCCGTATATGTCGCTTAGTCTCAAAGTAAATCCCTCGCCGGGAGGCGTCAACATAGGGAAAGTTCTTGTGTTCGACCTAGCCAAAGAAGAGTTACTAGAACTCACAGACAAAGCAATACCTGAAGAAATAATCATGACCAAAGCAACCGGAGCTTCCAAGGGATGGGGATTTTTCAGTGACCCGCAAGATAGCTGCATACTCATCACCGACGTCATGAACCCATGGTCTTGCAAATCAAACCCCAAGATCTTTACTCTGCCTCCACTTACTCCCCTGCCCTCTTGCCAAACTGATGTCATCTGGAGTGTGGCAATGTCTTCTTGTCCTGATGATGACCAAGACTGGGTGGTTGGCATCAAGTCCTTGGGTGACCAGCTGAGTTTCTGTAGGCCTCGTCGCGACTTGCGTTGGACTAAGATCACAACCCCTCCTGACTACTTTCCAACCTCAAATCTCATGTATTCCAAGAAAGACCGCAAGTTCTACTTGACCGGTCCTGGAGGCCATCACTTGTTATCCTATGATCTCCATTTCAAGAAATCCGACAAGCCTGAGTTCCATGAGTTGCAGTTTCGCAACTTTCCAGAGTCGTTCAAGTATGACTCGGAGCAATCAGAGCTGTTTCCTTCTTCTTGCAGGACAGAACGCCTTGTGGAGTCAGCTTCCGGAGATGAACGGTTCCTCGTCAAATGGTATTAATATTATTATTATTATTATAAAACACTCTACCTAGTCTCTATAATTAGCAGTAACCATTGACGTTTGGTTCTTGCATATAGGTACGCAAAAGGATGTTTGGATTCGAGAAAAATATCGTATGAAACGCAGCGGATCATGGTGTTTAGAGAGGAGGAGACAACTGATGGAAGATTCATGTGCTACACTGATGACATTGGAGATATGTGCATCTTTGTTTCAAAGGGAGAGGCTTTTTGTATCCCCGCAAGCTCTTTCCCTGGACTCAAACCAAACTCCATTTATTTTATAGGCTTTGGTGTAGGTGTTTACGATCTAACCACCAGAACCTCCTCTAGTTTTCAGGCTCCCACAGGTGCGCTGAATTATCCTTGGGCCCCTTACTGGTTTCCTCCATCTTCTAGCTAGTGCTGCTACGATTAAGGGTTGCTTCTGTTTCTATTCCCTGTCTACTTGCTAAGATCTAAACCCATTTGGACGAAATATAAAAATTCATTATCAATGGATACAGTTCTTCTTTTTAAGTATAATTCTTAAATACATAACTTGTTTTTTACACACTACGGCTAAAACATTTCTCACCAAATTAATTAATATTCTCTAACCTCACTCTATATCACAAAGAGAGAAAAAATTACATCTTTTTGACTAATGGTTTTCATAAAAATTACGTCTAACTTGACAAACCATGGATGTCAAATGTTTAACCATCCCCAGCAACAAACAAGACATGTCTAAATTATTATTATTATTTTAAAAGTATGTCAACTAAAATTTGAGAAACAAAATAAAAACACTATCGTCGTGAATGCTGATGGTAAGGTGAAGCTGCTTGAATTCGAATCCTCCGTTTCTGAAGAAAACTTTGGAGAGATCTTTTCATAGAAGCCTTTGGATTTGGAAGCTGATGATGATGTAATCGGGTCAACCTGTTCCGAGGATCCGACCCGTTTGAGGATGACCTCTCTTCCATCTCTCTACTCGCGATCGATATTATAGATTTAGCCTGCATTCATTCATAAAAAAACATTAATGGTTAATAAGATCCATTAATTGCTTATAAAATATAATCATATAAATGAATGTGTATATATGTACATACCTGAAGATGGGTAACATTCGAAGAAACACACATTTTTCCATTGTAGAAAATTGTTATCCTCTGAGATTCTTCCTCTTTTGGTAGTGAGTTTCCAGAGCTTCTTGATTCTACCACACTTCAAATCAATTAAATGTAAACTTTATTAGATTCATGTATTTAGATAAATTTCATAGATTTGATTCCAGAGAGAGAGAGACTTACGAGGTATCTGATTCATCATAAGAAGATGTTGGAAAGAGACGAAGTTCCAAGTCGCAGTTTTTCTCCATCTTCTGAGTTGTAAGGACAATAACTGATGATGCTGATGATGGTGGTGGTGGTGATATTGTGTCTGGATTGACGAATATAAGTTTATTTATATGTTTGGTTTATGAGGAGGGAGAGGACGCGAGAGAGCTAGTGGAGACAGAACACGGTATCCTAAGACAGAGACAGATAGATCACAGCTTCTTTTCAATTATCTCACGTGGAAAATGTTATTTCTATTTTTCTATTTGTGCAGTATATATAGGTTTTGGATTTTTTATTGATTGAACTAGAATAAAAAGACAAAAGTCACGAAACTTTATTTTCATTCTATTTTTTTCGTTGCATTTTAATACGTATACTACTAAATCTCTACCGGCGGTTTCGACGCATTTTGTACATTTCCGAAATAGTTCTCTCATATTTCATTCGTTTTGATATTTGTTAAAATTTTCTGTATCTTTGGTATTTTTTTTTATTATACTCCTATATTAGTTCACCGGTATACTAAAGTGTTTGATGCCTACCTGCTTTTTAGTTGTCAAAGTATCGATTGCTGAATAGTTTACCGGTTAATATTCACAGGCGGCGTATCTTCTTAAGTCAATTCTATAATCACTGCACACGCAAATGTTATCAATCTTGGCGGTGTTTGACGAAACTTTTCTGTTGTGCTAAGTGTTTTGACGAAATTTTTTTAAATGATTAAGCTAGAATTAGGATAACTAGTTAGTATTTGATGAAAGCACGTGTTTGCGTCTCTCATAAGTTGCTCCTTTTGATATTTTCTTGCTTTTATTAATTCTTCTACAAGATTCATTTGTATTCTATTTTGTTTGCGGCTATGTAACAAGTGGTAAGAATTGAATTCATGGAGAAAAAAACGTGGTAGGGACAACATTTTGATTAGTGATTGAATTTAGTTGTCAAGCCATCCACTATAATGTTATTTTAGTCAAGATAAAAACATATTTAAAATGAAATCGGTTAAGCAATTGTCATTTACATTCCGGTTTCGTTATTAATATTATAATGTTAAAACTGAGATATGTTGATCAATCTTGGTTAATTTATGCATACGCACCCTGTCTAAAATAATTCGTTTACCTTCAAAGTTTGGTTCAAATCATTATGAATCGGTGGCATGAAGACCTTTTGGCAAATGTAATGGAAACCAGGGGCTAATCCAAGTCTTAATTGAGTTCTCATTGCCAGCATAATTAGTTACTTTAATCATTGAGTCAATGGCATTTTTGTTTGTCATAGAGAAAGAAATTTAACAAACATCCCTTATAGATTAAAAAATAAGAATTACAACATTTTATCTATGATACAAATCATTACTATAATGATTATTAGAATAAGTAGAGAATTAAGTTGATCAATCTAAACATATACTATATTTTTATTAAAATAATCATAAACTAATTATTAAAGTACAAAAGAATATTTCTCTTCATTCATTAAATAATGTTATGAAATTATCTAATATAATTAAAATATATATTCAATTAATGGTTTTGAATTATTAAGATTTCATAACAAATTTTATATACGTCATCATTTTTGTTTAATTTTATATTATTAAAATAAATTAAACAATCATATTCACCATATCATAAAAATTTACATTTTCCTATATGTTATATTTTAAATTTTTAGAGACGATTTAAATTACTAAAATTGTTAAAAGTCTCACATTAAAAAAATTATGATCAATAGTTTAAATTTTTGTATAACAAGATACAAATGATCATAAAACTATATGAATAGAAATTTCCAATTAATAGAAATTCATATTGGAAGTATATATATTTTAATATCTTTTAAATTAAATTATATACCATATAAAATAAATATTTTAGTTCTTAAATTTGCATTGAACAACTATTGATAACTTAATATCATTAACTTTTTAATTTTCATTAATTCTTTTAATATGATTATAAATTATTAAAATTATTAAAAGTCCACATTAAAATTTTTGTTATAAAAATAAAAAATAATCATAAAATCATATGAGTACAAAGTCTTATTTAATAGTAACCATATTAAAAAGTGTATTATATATGTATGTTAATATCATTCAGATTTAACTATATGCCATATAAAATATGTATGTTTGTTTTGATTTATTTATCATAAAAATATTTTAAATAAGAAGATTGATTTTTTTATTTATGTGTTTAGTACCAATTTAATGATATAAACTTGATATTCTAATTTATTTAACATTATTATGTAACAATATTCTAATTTATTTAACATTATTATGTAACAATATTATTTATTTACATATTTTTTTGTATTTTGTAAAAGAAGTTATTTTATAAACATTATTATGTAACAATACTATTTTACATAATTTTATGTATCATTTCTAAAATTTAATAGATACTAGATCTTGACCCGCCCAACCGGGCGGGTGTTATTATAACTTTATAGATTTTTAAATTTATTGTTTTTATGTCTTTTAGTTATTTGTAAATTGTATTAGTGGTTGATATCGGTTTTTGGGTGAAAATTATATGAAATCAGAAAGTGGTATGTTAGATACGTTTGATTTAGCAAGACAAAAACTTAAATCAAAATAATAAAAATGTAATAAGACATATTTTTGTGAATAAAATAATAACTTAAATCAAAATAATAAAAATGTATAACAGTTATTGTCACTTAATTTTTCACTCCACATAATTATTTTACTAAATAAAAAAACTATTTCTATTTCACTTAATTTAGCCAAACTCATCGAAATAGTTCTTTTTATCAGTTTATAAAATCAGTTAAGTATGAACATTGACTATCCATTTAAGTACGGTTTGTTCATTTCGGCTATCGTTTTTTTTTGTTTTAAAATTAGGTCACACTTGAATATTATAAATTTATGTATGAGTTTTGAGTTTGGTTTTTACTGGGTCTGGATGAGTTCGGTTCTGATGTATAGGAACCAAAAAATATCTAATAACAAATGTATCTGAAACGATTTCGGATATTTAAACCAAAAATAACCATATTACCCGATTCGGTCCAGCTCTTTTGAATACAACTACTTATATTATGACACATCTAAAAATATATGAAACTAATTATAAAAACAATTATCAATGTATATAAATATTTGAACAGCTGTTAATGATAAAACCAGAGATAACCATTCATATGTTCAGCCATATATATATATCGTTCTGTATTAATAGTATATGAAACAAAATATACACAAACATTCAGATTGTCACGCTGGTCTCAAAATATCTGCACTTACATGTTTTTGAAACATGTTTTTAAAATGCATGGGTAATTTGAATATCACCTAGGTATTATTTTAGTAAAAATATACGGTTTGTATATCACGAACAACTTGCTTCTCAAGAATATACAACCTATTATTTTAGTAAAAAAAAAATACTTTATTTTGTAATCAATAAATGGGTGATATATATGGATATTTGAGCACGATTTGGGGAATACTTCAGTTTGAAGATATTGTTAACTATTTGGCAAGATTTTCTCTAAGGTTAACTGGATAGTTAACAAAAATGGTAACGAAAACCGAAAATTTTGTATATTAATTACTCGTTTTTTAATGTAGACCAAATTAATTTGGGTTATGTCAGAAGAATATACCCATATAATTGATGCAATAATTTCTGTTTTCTTATTGAATACTCCGTCGACTTCATCTTCTCCAAATGTATACTGTGATAAAGGTATAGGGATAATAGTACAGGAAAATAACAAAAAGTCAATTGCTTCTTATTCCAGTAACGTTACAAGTCAGACTTGTGCAGGCTAACAGAACCTGAACAAAAAGGACTAATATATATATGCACGAGCAATAACAGAAAACATTATTAGTAACAATTTAAGTCATGTTCGTTCATGGACACAGCATTGATACCATCATATATGCTAATGTTTAGAGTGGTTTCAGGGATCCGCTTAAAATGTCTATGAAACAAATTTGAGTAAACGATAGATATAGTAAACATGCAGAACAAACATGACTTGAAATCATATAGCGTTTGATCGAAAGGTTTATTATAGAAGTCACGATGTATATAATATATAAAGGTTTGATTTTTTATGACTGCATATATAAAGGTTTGATTCTGTTCTTAAAACATAGAAATTTTTTATTTATGTAATTGTTGTTGGCAATGTGGGACTCAATGTGATATTAATATGAAACTAAATGATAGAACAACTTAATGTAATGATTTTTCTAGTAGAGAGTCCAAAATAAAATATCACACATGAAAGAAGTCATGACTTCTATTTTAATATAGAAAAGATTTATTATTTGTTATTTTATAATACATAAAAATACAAAATAAATAATAGTGTACGTAAAATGATTTGTATACCGAATATTCATTAAGGCTGAGATTTTAAGCTAGTTTTATTTATTATTCTGTTTATTTAATTTAGATAAGAAACTAACATAGAAGTAAAACACGTGAGTCATGAGAAATACTAGTAACCCATGCACCATTCAATTGATTCATTATCTCATAAACATCGTTTTCGACTCAGAAAATAATTTTGATTACGTGCCTAGATGTGGTCGACTTATTAACGAGTTATCCCATTAACTAAATAAAATAAAACTAGATTAAGATAAACATTATATATATAAATTGTTTTATGTATTATATGTTTTTACATATTATAAAATAATAAATATATATTGAATAATTAAAAGTCAGTAACTATTAAATATATAATTAAATTGGTGCGAACGTAAAAATCAATTTTATTAATCCAAACAATTTTTTAAAATATTTGATAGGATATATAATTAAATTTAAATGATATTAACATACATAGTATATTTTTAATATTAATGTCTATTAAATGATGTTTTCTACTCATTTATTTTTTTTATCATGTGTATCTTTAATAGCAAAAACTTTAAATTACTGATAACAAAAATTTTATTGTGAGATTAATAATTTTAGTAATTTATAATTTAAAAAAATTTATCAATGTTAGTACAAAAATTTTATCAAAATAAATTATTCAAAGTAAATTTTGAAATTAAAATATTTATTTATTCAATATGGTTTATAGTTTAATTTAGAATGATATATATACATATATATTTTAAATCTTAATGATTAATTGAATTAGACTTTTATTTATATGATTTTGTAATCATTTGTATTTTGTCATAGCAAAAAATTTAAACCATGGATCGCAAAATTTGAATGTGAGACTTTTAACAGTTTTAGTAATTTATAGTCATTTTTTAAAATTCAAAATATAACATATACAAAAAAATCTAAATTTTTATAATATAGTTATTGTGATTTTTTAAAATTATTTTAATAGTTTAAAATTAAAAAAATTTGATAGAAGATACATTATTTTTTTATCATATTTTTATTATTCAAAATCTTTAATTGTCATATATATTTTAGCTACATTAGTCAATTCCGTAATCTTTATTTAAGGAAATAATAATGACACTAATAATGAATTTATTGTTAGTTTAAAAAAAAAAAAATTATATAATTAGATAGACCAACATATTTCTCTAATAATTTTAAGAATCATTTTATTGATGACACGTAACTACAAAAAAAATTGTAATGTTTCGCAAATAAACAAATAATATATAAGGGGATAAAAAGTAGTCGACGCATTCGACGGATCCCTTTTTCGTTTGTTTCTATGTCGACGACTCCTTAGATGTGCCCATATACCGACTATATAGAAAACAAAAGCACGTTGAAGATAAATAAAAGTCGTTCGATATTTCAAAAACAAATAAGTTAATTTTGGGACCGAGTTTAACATGTGGTTAGTGTTGTTTGCACAAATCAACAAACAATCAAAAGCTATCTAACAATCTAGCCACTGATATGAAGCTTGCAGTTGGTAAGTTTTGGCACCAACGAATGGACACTGATTATTGTATTTTGTTATAAATCATGGAGTGAATTGCCATTAACTAAGACAAGAAGAGAAAGCCCATCGGCCACATCAAGCCCATCGGCCACATCAAGCCCAACCGCGGCCGCAAGGAGGAGAAAGAGTCGGCCAAAGCCTTAGCCGACTTAGGATATAGATAGTTTCCCTTTCCTATGTTTTAGTAGTTTTTCTATTTCCTCTTGGATAAGGATATGTACACTTTTCTTTTATCTTTATCTTGTAATCCTTATATAAAGGAACCCCCTTGATCATTAATAAGAACACATAAATATTCAGTCTCTAAACACTCTATTTACAACACGTTATCAGCACGATAGACTCCAAAACCCTGAGACAAAACCTAACCTAAAAATCCGTCACACATAAACCCTAAATCAGGCGCAACTTAAAATCGATATATCTCTCAAACCCTGAGGAACCAGACAACGCGCCACATATCAAATTGAATCTCTTGACGAGACGAATCCATCAGCGCAACCCGTTCGTCGATCCGATCTCAGACGCGTCCACACTCGCAGAAACAATACGCGGCACCGTCTTGATCTTTTGGAATCCTAATCCCGAAGAACCCTAAATTGTTCTTGCTTGCGTTCCGGCTTGCAAACTCCGATCAAGCTCAGCTTCAGACGTTCCCTATCCGTGATCAACGTCCTCAGCCTCAGCTCAGCTTGCGTCCAGCTCAGACCAAATCCCCGACCAGACACAACCGTCCGCGAGAAGAAACAAGCTCGCAATAGCTCTCTGCAACGCGACCCGATAGGAGCCATCCCGCGTCCGCTCGTCTCAGCTCGTCTCTGATCTTTGGTGGTCCGGTTCAGACCTGCAAAAACAAAATGAATCGAACCTGGTTGTTTTGTAAAGATTGAAACCCTAAAAGATAATCTCTAAAACTAAAAGCCATAGGTTAAATAGATCAATTCCCTATGAGTAAATCGAAGCTCTATAAGTTCGATCTAAACCTAAAAACGAGATTGATCCATTGATCAATTAAAATCAGAACCTTAAAGGTTTTTGAATCTCAAATCAAATCCCCTTGATCAAAGATCAAATTTTTTCAAAATCCCCTAAAACCTTAATTTTGGAAAATCGGTTTTAATTTTGATTTGAAACTTGAGTGTTTGATTGATCGCCTAGAGCTATGATTAGGATTGTTTTTAAAACACGAATCTGAATTGCTTGAAATGTTTAAATGTTTAAAAACACTTAATCTCGATTTATATTCCTAAAGGCTTAAAAACCTTAATCTTAAAATCGAATCATACTAATGTTTAAACCGAAACCCTAGAATTGATTAAGATTATTTGCATACATATGAATCTGAATATGTATTGCATTCATACTGTTTAAAAGGAATCGACCAGCATGTAGTTTATAAAATCTTGAAACCGTTTGCATTAAGTAGAACTACACGGCCGTGTGGCTTGATGATTGTTTCGCACCATGGTCGATTGGATTGCTTGATTTTCATAAATGCGTAAGACATGTTTGTGGCCGAGCTTGTCGATTATCTTGCGGCCACATGATCACATTGTGAGACTTAATTTTGAATGATGATGTGATTCAGATGTCGAAAATCTCAAACAGAGACTATGCAGCCCTTAATCTCTCCGGAGATAACTACTTGCAGTGGGCGCTAGATACAAAGATCAGTCTAAGGTCAAAGGGACTTGGTGATACTATCATCAAGGGCAACAATGAGACCGATAAGAATCGGTACATGGCTATAAGTATTATACGCCATCACATCATTGAAGGTCTAAAAGATCAGTACATCACGATGGAAAATCCACTAGAACTTTGGGATGCTTTACAGCATAGATATGATCACCAGAAAACGGTGTTACTTCCAAATGCTATAAACGACTGGAAGAATCTTAGATTCTTAGATTATAATTCGGTGGATGAGTACAATTCAATCTTATTTAAAACGGTCTCGATGCTGAGACTTTGTGGTGAAGTAGTAACAGAAGAAGAGTTACTTGAGAAGACTTACTTTACATTCCATTCATCGAATGTGATACTGCAACAGCAGTACAAAATGAAAGGCTTCGCCACATATACTGATCTGATCTCGTGCCTGCTTCTGGCCGAGGCAAACAATGAGGTCCTGATGAAGAACAGTGAAGCTAGACCTGTTGGAACAGCACCATTACCGGAAGCTAATGAGGTTGAAAAGAAAGAACCCAACGAATGCAATTACGTCCAAAACAATAAGAGATCACACGGCAATGGCCGTGGTGGTTACAAGGGGTGTGGCAGTGACAATTACTTGAACAGCCGAGACAACTACTCGACCGGCCGGAAAGGAAACCACAATAACCGTGGTCGTGGTTCCAATTATGGCCGTGGCCGAGGTAGTTATGGCCGTGGTCGAGGCAGCATATCCAAACCGTCTTACTCGACCAAATCCGTTTGTCACAGATGTGGAATGGAAAACCATTGGGCCAAGAACTGTAGAACCCCTAAGCACTTATGTGAGCTCTACCAAGAAAGTCTGAAGAACAAGAACCCGGAGGCTCACATGGTTCACGATTCCGGATATGAGGCCGATAATGATTCCGACATTGCTAAAGATGACCAGATGGACTTTGAGACTGCTGATTGTCTCAAGGACTAAATTTCGATACGACTTGTCTTATTGCTTTATGTTTTGCTTTGATGTTTCACGATTTTATATATATATAATAAGAATTGATTTTGAATTCATTATCTTGCCTGATCTTACTTGAACATATAAATGATTTTAAAGAGTTGCTTAAAGGGCATAATAACCAAGTAAGAAATCATGAATGTGTATAATAAGCATAGTAAAGAAACTATGGCTAAGGCATTGCCTTAAAAGGCATTATACACACCCAAAAGAACATGTGACCCATTGAAGTTATAATGTATGGTTTCCAAGTAGAAACAATGGATAAGGAAGGAAACAAGTTCCTTTAGATTTTAACAAGAAAAACGCCTAAAGACCTTGAAAGAAAGTGGTCGAGACTATACCTATGACCTCTACTGATCAAAACTATGCTACAGATCAATATGATAAAGAGGCAAGAGATGTGGTAACCATATTGAGATAACACCACGAAATTTTACACTATATGACATGATAGGTTTAGCCATCCCAAAGTCTAAACTTGATGCAAAGATTGAAAAGGCACAGAGTTATCCCGTAAAAGATCTCACGTTGTGAAACATGTACACAAAGGGAAACTCATTAGGCTTAATTGTCCCAAGCACCACGACCTTATAGTATGGTCATGAGGGGGAGAGAGGATAAACCCATGATCAATATTACAAGTTCGTGTACTACTATAACGGCCAAACCATAAAGGCCATTACTTGGCCATGTTATAAATGGATCGGTCATTACTCAGGCCATAAAAGACCATTCCTTGGCCATAGAGGCCATGATACAAACGGCTAAACCAAAGAGGCCATTACCCGGCCGGAGAGACCATGTTATGGTCGGCCACAAAGACCATCACCTATAAACGGCTTGGCCACGACTTGGCCATGACTTGGCTGTATAGTGCAGGCTTGACCGCATTACCTATAAAGGTTCGGCCATGTAAGACTAAGACTCTAAAAGTCTATAAGCTTGGAGACATTATGTTTTACATGTATAGAATGATAATATGATCATATGCATCAGGCCATATAAGTGAGCATAGATATTCCCATCTCAGATTGAATACGGGTCATAAAACCAGACATACACCATCTTAGGAGATTTTGAATAAACCACCACATGCATACATGTGCCGTCTAAGATGGAACCTCAGAAGAGGATTGGGAATATATAAGAATAAGATCTTCTCCACGAAATCAAAAGGACCGAGAGCCAAAACATGGGTGATCAAATAGTGGCCAGGTACGGATTACATGAAACAAATGAATCCGAATATTAAAGGAGAAAGATTATAAGCTGGACAAAGAAATATTAAAAGAATGATAAGAATGGTTTTAACTATCATTGTCTTGGCAAAGATCCTCGGACTAGAGATTATAATTTAAGACGTCCAAAGAAAGATTATATAAAGCTAGCTAATTGAGAAGCTAATCGAAATGCCAGAGACTGACCCAAGAAATGACTAACCAGCTTAGCACCAAATGAATGTCCTAGAAGAGACATAATCAAGTTGCTATAGAGTCTATACAAGATAGACCAAGTGTTCCATAAGATAAAGGAATCTCGGATAGAAAAATGGTGCATAGAATACAGATCCGAGATTATACGAGAAACCATACCAGACATTGAGAAAAGGCTGCGCAGCTACACATCTAAGGTACCAAACCATGTAGTCTTGGGACGCCAAGCTACTAGGTAATAAAGGTCCTGGATAATAAGATCTCAAATCTATAGATCATGTCTGGAATATAATGGAACCACATGAAAGTGTCGACACACACACACATTTGTATAAAGATACATAAAGTTATAGCACTTGAACATAAAGAGATGAACGAGGATCATGAACCCACGAAAGAGTACTCATACAATCATAAAAGATCATAGAAATTAGAAAAGATAAAACGTGGAGGTTCAAAGTATCTAAAAGAGAGATGAGCGTATTGGCCATATACATATACATAAACACCATCTGATAAACCAGTGAAATATATGGATCTTGTGAGATAAAGAAACCCTGAGAGAAGGCACATGATCACGAGGTCTAAGAGTGTTCATGTCTTCCTACTTAACAACATTAGATTATAGCTTGTTACACAAGGTACTCATAGAGATCAAAGGAACATATTATAAGGAGATAAACTCCTATGTGGTGGATGCTGCTACAGATTTTCGAAATTGACAATGGTCTGGTCATAAGAAAGAAATTAGATACAAATGATATAGTAAGCATCATATGGATCACTGGATAAGATGGAAGAACAGCTTCGTTCCTAAGCTGATTCATGGACTGAAACATAAAGCAGCTGCATATAGTATGTAAAAGAAATTGATCACGCATGATCATTGATCTTGGAATTGTATAAAAGATAATCCAATACAGTCTATATATTTGAAATTCCTTGTGATTATACTAAACCTAAAAGAGGTTAGTAGGCATAGAATAAATCTATTTGGCTGTCCGACCAAAAGCGTCCGGCGCCGGCCCTTCAAACTAAAGATGTCCGACTCTGTCCGTCTAAGGGCGTCCGACTCTTCAGCAAAGAACGTCTGGCTCTTCTACTAGACGCGTCCAGCTTTTAAGATTAAAAGGCGTCTGGCCCTTCTTCTTGATCACGGGCTAGTAGAGACAAAAGATCAACCGGATACAAATGTATTGTAGTCCATAAGCTTGTGAGAACCGAGATCTATGACCTAATAATATATATTTCAGTGTGTGATATAATCCACAGCAACGGAGGTCATGAGACACCATCAAGAGATGGATAAAGGACTACAATGTCCGAGATAGATATGGTACTGCCTAAGGCAAAGAAATCGATGTCCACATCCATGAGAGTGTTCGACCGCAGAGCCATAATAAGAGATTATAAACTCACAGCAATGATCATTGATCTTGAACACTCATGAGACAAGTAGTGGACATGTATAGACGAGGTCTATGACCCAGACATGGATCGGCCAGATCGAGACATAGGTTCATGATAACCATGTTTAGTACATTGTCCATGAGTACTTGGTTTATCCGACCATAGTAAAGAGTTAAGAGTAGACGATCACGTCTAGACTATGGACATATGCAAACACGATTTGCAAAGACCCAATAGTGATCCCCGAGAACAATATGGTTCACATTGTTTAGCACACATGCTTTACCGGGACACTCAATGACAAAGGATATTTGAAACGACCTAAGAAGTCGAAGTGGTCTAATTACGGTTCAGTAATGATACCGGCCGATTACTCCCATCATATAAATACAGGAAATATCACAAACCAAGATGCGTAGAATGTAGAACCTACACCGAGGTTCACATCAGGGGGAGTAGTGCGTGTTGTACTCTTTTTCCTTCATCATGATTTTGTCCCACTAGGTTTTACTGATAAGGTTTTAATGAGGCAACATGAAGCGTACTACAAATCATGTATGGTTATGGCATCCAAGGGGAAGCGTTATAAATCATGGAGTGGATTGCCATTAACCAAGACAAGAGGAGAAAGCCCGTCAGCCACACCAAGCCCAACCGCGGCCGCAAGGAGGAGAGAGAGTCGGCCAAAGCTTTAGCCGACTTAGGATATAGATAGTTTCCCTTTCTTATGTTTTAGTAGTTTTCCTATTTTCTCTTGGATAAGGATATGTACACTTTCCTTTTATCTTTATCTTGTAATCCTTATATAAAGGAACCCCCTTGATCATTAATAAGAACACAGAAATATTCAGTCTCTAAACACTCTATTTACAACATATTTAATATTCATTTGCACGGATTATTTTTTCTCGATAAAATATTTAGAAGAGTAAAAATGACCTAAAATTGTGAAAGAATTAACACATACTCCTTTCGTTCTTTAATGATAAACTTTTTAGAAAAAAAATTTATTTCAGAAAGATGTATTTTTGTGTTTTCTATGAAAAAATTGTAAACTTCGAGAAAATTAATTGACTTTATTGAATTACTATTGGTTAAAAGTTATTGAAAACTGAAAATTACAGAAAACAATACATTTATTATGACAGTTTAATATGTTTTCTTAATATGTGTAAAAATAATAAAAAGTCTATCTTTGTGGAACGGAAGGAATATTAGTCGGACGGAAGGGTAAATAAATAAAAGATAATATCCCTCTAAACATATAAAATAATTTTTACTATAAACATGAAAATGAAAATATTAACCTGAAATATTTCACCAAAAACATGAATCCTGCTGCCTTCTTTTGTTCGGGCTGATATTATTTATAAGAAAATATTAAACGAACAAAACAAACATGAAAAGTGAAATACATTTTTTTGGTAAAATGAAAAGTGAAATACTTGTGAAAAAGTATCAAAGCAAAAGAACTGATTAAAAGGCAGATCCAGAGAACTGGGATCCGACCAAGCTACATTTTCCAATCAATATTCTGGATTTGAGTTCAAATACAAAAAAAAAAAAGAACTGCTGTATTAAAGGACTAGAGGGAAAAGTCGATAAATAAGAAAATGAATTGCTTAGACCAAAAAACAAAGAAGAATTGATTAGAGGTTCTGAGCCACAAAGTTGGAAAAGACTAGAATCATTTGTCTTCTCTTTTGGGTGAAAAGCATCTTTTATTTTTGTTCTATTACAGTATTTTCACAACTCATGTTGTTAATAAATGTTAAACGTTAAAAACTCAATTTAGAATAAAGATATTTTAGAGGACAAAAAAATTACATGAACTACCATCACAAATTGACAATGTAACAGTTGTTTAGAGCAAATGGTACGCTAACATTTCATATGGTATAGTACTTGAAAATGCAGGATTGTTCTCTAACTTGCAAGAAGTCAAGTTACATCGTCGGCTTATCATCAAACAACGTTCATCTTTGCTTATTAAGCCAAAATCTAAACAAGTAAACCACTCCTACCTCTCGATGAACGATTGCAAATTCTTAACTCATGACGATCTGCTATCTCAAGTGTGTGCATATTCATGACCAAGGCCAATTAGCATCTCGCCACGCAAAACGACATCCTCCAAAACCACCACTACAGTCATCAAAGCTAATGGTTTCACCAGAGTTTGATCCATCTAAACCAACACATCGAAGTTTTTGATCACGTTTCGCTGAGTCCTCTCTGTATGATGGGTTTGAGTATCTGGGGTGTTGGATGAAAGGTACATTCTTCCACCAGAGCTTAAGTGCCTATAAAAAAATAGCAGTTATGTAATCTAGCCTACAAGTTGATGATCCATATGTACTTACAAAGATATTGAGTATATATGATGTAACTTACATGCCAATAGATCCATATAGCAACCTTATGAGGCATCAACCAGAAGAAGACCGCAGGATCAGAAACCCGTGTTTGGTCTATTCTTTTCGCCCTCAAAGTGGCAGAGAAGTAGTTACCGTGATGAGGATGCCGTGATTCAATGGAGACAGATAGCTCATCTCCAGGTTCGTTTGCTCTGATCTTCCAATTCCCAAGCATATCCTGAAAAGACAGTTAAAAACACTTAATGAATTCCACAAGTTGAACAAGATCAATCCATAGATGATGTAATATCATCAGAGTAGTAACATACCATGAAAGGACTGACTTGTAATGATTTAGCAACCAAGTCAGATTCAGGGTCAAAAACAAATGTCACTCGTTCCCCCCATGGCGTATTTGTAACCTACCAAAAAAAATCCTCTAATCATCATCAACAGAAACACTTAATGAAGAAACAGAGTAGAGAAAAATATGTACCTGTGCAATGCATTTACTTAAGCGTTTGCTTGATCCTTCCAAGTTGTAGCAATAATACAAACTCAACGGGTTCTGCTCATATCCAACGCTTGGAGGTATTGTCAATAAGAAACTGCAACCAAAAATAACAGAGATCATATACATAATAACCTTGATAGGGAAAACAGTATCTTGATCATCACATAGCCATTAAACTTTCTGAAACTAAAAAGATTCGATCTACGCTGTTTCAGATCATATACACATCCTTTACACAAACAGAATCTTAACTCACTTCGGATGAAACATAACTTCTTGTAGTAACACTGACAGTTTCAGTCAATCATATTGTCTCTTCATTCAGTTTTGTAGGAAAACATATAAACGTTACGTATTACGAAGTTTCATTTGAGAATCTCTGATTTCGACGACGGTGAGAACAGAAAGCTTACATCGGACCGGTGGTACGAGCGAGAAGGCGAGCTTCGTCAGCGGAGAGATGATCCGGCGGAGTTTCAAGGGATTTATCGAGGTCGAAGAGCGCGTAACGGACGGTGTAACGGAACGAGTGACGGACGGGACGGAGACGGTCGTGCCAGACGGTGCCTTCGTAGTAAGAGACGTTGGAATCGACGGCGGAGCGTGAAGGTAGGAGACGGTGGAAAAGGAGGCGGAAGGGGAGCAGGAGAGAGAGGAAGAGCGTTGTGGTTGAAGTGTAGACGATTGAGCAGAGGAGATAGAGCAGTTCCATAATCTATGAACGAGAGATAGAGAACCTTCTTCAAGCTTCTCTTCTCTCTCCCTCTGATCCTTTCAAGATAGACATTGATGATGATGATAGACCCTTCAAATGCAGATGATTCTTTTATTACACTTTGGTCCTTACGTATTTTTGCAATTTATTAACAACCACTAGGATATATTTGCACTTTGACCCATTGTTGTTTGTTTGTTTGACAACCTATCATAGTGTATATAATATTTATTGCTGCGTGGACGTTACTGAACCACCTATTATATTGCATCTGAATAATTTTATTTTATTTATTTAATTTAGTTTGGAAAGGTATATCGCGGAAAGTTTTGGGCTGCATGTTTCATTATTATTTTTTTGTATGGTGAACCTGTCCGATGCGTTACCTCATAATACACATTGTTGCGTTACCTCATAAGACACATTGTTCTCTTTTTTGACAAGATAAGACACTTTGCACTCGAGGGACACATTATTCCCTTTCTTCCCACTGTTTTTTTACAGAGTTACCCCTCAACCTTGGTTAAGTAAAAGACACGGATGTTCACATATTTATAATATAAAATCTTGTCCATATTGTGAGGACCAAATATGTTTCCTTAGAGGAGTTATTAAGGTTGGTTTCTAGGAGATAAGAAGACATAATAGCCGTTGGATGGATCTCGATCTAATGGTGGGGGGTTGTTATGTATGTAAGGAGTAGGTTTTGTATTAAATGCTTGTGTGTCGTTGCTTTCGGCGTGAGGAACGCACTGCAGGAGAAAGGTGAGCTTAGCATTCATCTTGTGACTGATATAGATCTGGGGATTCCTCAATATTGCTAACGTGTTTCGTTAAATTATTAATCTTGAACGAAACAGGATTGGAGACATGGACGAGCAGTGTTTGGTTCTAAGCGGAGACTGGGTCTGTGGAGATGGAGGTAAATGGGATTTTGTCATTGAGAAGCGTCGAATGGGTCGTATGGTGGCGGTTTACGAGGGTATTGGTTTCCAGGAACTTAAAAGAAATGTTCTCCGTGAGTTTAAAATGGATGAAGCGCAGTTCAGTGTTACGTTGAGCTACTGGCCACCAACAAGTCTGGAGCTTGCGACTGGGATTAGGACCCCACCGGTGCTGGTTACTAGTGATGGAGGTGTGAAGTATTTCTGCCAACACTTGAAAGTGAAAGGTGCGATGAATCTGTTTGCTCGGTTTGAAGCGTTAAAGAAGGTTGTGGACACTGATATTGTGGATGATTCTGGTATGGGGTTTGTGTCACCCGATGCGGCCAAGTTTTTGTCACCAGATACTGCAAAGTTCCCTAACGGTTCCTCGAAGAAGGGATTCTGGCCATCTGCTGGTTCAAAGACGAAGGTCATAAACCTTGCTGATGATGTTGATTTTGTACGGGAGGTAGAGAAAGTAGAAGAAAAATTAATGGGTGAAAGCCATGAAGGAGAAAGCAACAAAGATGTGGGTGATAGTAGTTACAGTGCGGATACCGAGGCGAAAGGAACTTTGGAAGAAGATGTGGAGGAGATAGAAGTGAGGCCAAGGGGTTATGATAGGGAGTTTTGGGAACCGCTTTTATGTGGCGACTATGGTGGTTCCAATGCTGTTAATGTTGTGTTCAACGAGGATGAGATTGTTGAAAGGCTGAGGAAAAAGACAGGGCCAAGATCATACTTTTGTGATACCGGAAGTGCTTTTAACCACTATGTTGAGGTTGGTGGCCAAGGCGGAGGTGAAAGGGAAGCACACATGATGAAGCCAGGGGATTGTAATCCTTGGAATGGAGGCGGGAGTGAGGATGCTGTAGGTGGAAACATGAGCGCTAAACCAACACGTAAGCTTGCAGATATTGACGATGAGGAGTTTGACATCCCCCCAATATTTGATGATACAGAATACGACGCTGCAGAAATCCCCGACATGGATGTTGATGTAAATGACGGCCAAATAGCTGTGGGGAAAGTGTTTGGTAGTAAGCAAGATTGTTAGATCGCTCTCGCGATATATGCAATTAAGAAGCAGTTCAAGTTTACTCAGACAAGGACGAAAGTTGGTTCTTTTGTGGTGGAGTGTCCAGATAAAAGGTGTGACTGGCGTGTGACAGCACATGAAATAAGGGGTTGTGGTTTCTATGAGATAAGAAAGGCGCAGCTTGATCATATCTGCCCCATTGAATTCAGACAGGGCTACAAGTCGAGAGCAACATCTCGGGTTATTGCAGCAGTGTACAAGGCAAAGTTCGGAGACCCGGGTAAGGCACCAGTGGCTCTTGATTTGCAGAAACTTCTTTTGGAGGACCTCCGTGTAAATGCCTCCTACATGAAGTGCTATAGGGCGAAGAACAAAGCAATATTAGGTGTGCAAGGGTCCGATGAGGACGCCTATTTGAAGCTGCCAGAGTATTTTCACATGCTCAAGCTTGCCAATCCTGGTACAATTGCTGATTTGGAGACAGATGTAGATGAAGATGGTGATGAACGTTTCCTGTACTTGTTTCTCGCATTTGGTGCTTCGATCAGTGGGTTTAGGAAGCTAAGTCATGTTTTGGTGATAGATGGTACACATCTAAGTGGAAAGTATAAAGGAGTTTTGTTAACCGCCAACGGTCAGGATGCAAATTTTCAGATCTTTCTTGTAGCATTTGTTGTTGTGGACAGTGAGGATGAGGATGCATGGACATGGTTTTTGCAAAAAGTTGAGAGGATTTTGGGGGATTCTCCTACGCTTGCCATAATATCTGACAGGGCTGTTTGTATTTCCAATGCAGTGAGTAAGATTTATCCTCAAGCAAAGCATGGAGCTTGCATAGTTCATTTGGCTAGGAATGTGAACTCTAGGTTCTCTAGCAAACACTTAGCGCAAATGGTGACGGCTGCAGCGATGGCCCATATGCCTAGAGAGTACAAAGAACTCTATGCGAAGATCTGTGCCACTAACAGTGCTTGCGGGGTATATCTTGGTAAGATTGGTGTTGCTAAATGGTCCCGAGCTAATTTCATCGGTGAAAGGTATAACATCATGACTAGCAATATTGCTGAGCAGCTGAACAAAGCGCTTTTGGAAGGGAGGGGGGCGAACATTTATGAGTTGGTAAAGTTTATTCAGAGGATGATGACGAGGTGGTTTAGTGCGAGGAGGAAAAAATCAGAGAAACACAGAGGGGCTGTGAGTGTGGAAGTGGACAAAGAGATGGCAAAAAACATGGCAACTGTTAAAGGAAGCAGCATAAATGGTGTGAATAACTGGACGAGCCAGATAGTGGGAAAATTTGGCAGATCAGATAAGGTAATGCTTGCTGAGAAGAAGTGTAGTTGTAAGTATTTTGATAATATCAGAATTCCTTGCGGACATGCGATGCTGGCAGCGGACGGGCTTGGAGTGCCTTACGATACATTGTGCGGGCATTGGTACAAGACAACGGTGTGGCGGGAGACATATGCAGGGGTGATCAGTCCAGAGGAAGACCCAAGGGATGTTGACATACCTGAAGAGGTTAGCAGTATGGTTGTGTACCCTCCAATCACAAAAAGTCAAGCTGGACGTCGCCGCAAGACACGCATCCCATCGACTGGGGAGATACCGGTGTGGTTACGTTTTGTATATAAAGATATTTTGGTTTGAATTGATGTTTGGGTGATGGTGTTGTTGTGATCATGTAGGTTCCAAAGAAGAAACTTGTGCAGAACAGGTGTGGTAGGTGTGGAGGGTATGGGCACAATCGCACGAACTGCGCCAACCCCATCTAATAGTTTGTTTTGGAAGATTTTTTTGTTGGGGATCATTTGCTGGTTGGTTGGAAAGACATGTTTGGTGTTCTAAATGGCCCTTTTTCGGAGATTGAAAAACTATTGTGGCGCATCTCTGTATTTTGCAACTCATGTTAGTTGTTCTTGTACAAGTTTGATTGCATATCTTTTTAAGTTAAATTATCACACGAATTTTTACGAAGTTAAATTATCTGTGGACGTGGACAAATGTTTATGAAGATTCATATAGTGTGAGTAGGATGATACATGTGATAAGGCTAACGAGTTGATGAACTTAACGAAACTGCGAAATGGGCATGAGGATTCGAACGTTTAAAGCGTAGATAGAAAAGAACATTACATTACAAAACACTAGAGTTAATGGATGCAGAAAGAGTTGTCCATAAAACATAAGCAGGGTGATACATTTGTTGGAGATTAAATGTATCTCCAACAAATGACGTTAAATTATCTGTGGACGTGGACAAATGTTTATGAAGATTCATATAGTGTGAGTAGGATGATACATGTGATAAGGCTAACGAGTTAATGAACTTAACGAAACTGCGAAATGGGCATGAGGATTCGAACGTTTAAAGCGTAGATAGAAAAGAGCATTACATTACAAAACACTAGAGTTAATGGATGCAGAAAGAGTTGTCCATAAAACATAAGCAGGGTGATACATTTGTTGGAGATTAAATGTATCTCCAACAAATGACGTTAAATTATCTGTGGACGTGGACAAATGTTTATGAAGATTCATATAGTGTGAGTAAGATGATACATGTGATAAGACTAACGAGTTAATGAACTTAACGAAACTGCGAAATGGGCATGAGGATTCGAACGTTTAAAGCGTTGATAGAAAAGAGCATTACATTACAAAACACTAGAGTTAATGGATGCAGAAAGAGTTGTCCATAAAACATAAGCAGGGTGATACATTTGTTGGAGTTAACAAACTAAATAGATCTGGGACTAGTTAGTGATCTTGGCGTAAATCCATGCCATTGTTCAGACTGCAATGGCTGCAACAGCAATGTTGATAAGTTGTGCCCGAGAGTTATTTGCATCGGAGGGCTGATTGGGTGACTGTAGAGTATCTTCTGTGGCAATAGTTGAGTTGTCGTTTGTCCCTGAGCTAGTATCTTTGTCAGCAATCAGACTATTGAGCTGAATGGGGGCTTTGTCGAATTGTATTGCCTGTTTTTCGAGACGTTGTGTAGTGTAGATCTTGAATGAGTCCACATATTCCTTTAGCTGGTTATGTTTAGCATCTACCATGTTAACCTCGTCAACAATGGCCTCGTCAACCCATTTGAACAAGTGGTGCTCTGTTTTCCTCTGAAAGTTACAAGAAAAGACTAGTCCAGTACATAGGCGCAAGGAACTAGCAGCAGTGTGCTAAGAAAAGTTGTTGGAGCATACCTGTACGCCTAATTTGCATCGGTAAAACCTTCGGAAGAGATTCTCCTTCGTCTGAGCCCCGTATGTAGTCAGCTTCGATCCACACCAATAGGCAGTTGGGATGCCAACAGTTTGACTCCTTGTGTTGGATAGTGAGGAAGAGGAGGAAGAGCTCATATTTGCGTATTTGTTTGAGAATTTTCTAAAAACAAGAGGAAGACGTAAAAGGAGAATATGAAATCAGATCTGGCTAGGGATTTTGGTAGGTGAGATTATTAAATAGAAACGAACTTTTGTTTGAGTTCCGGCTGTATTTTGGAGGAGGTTAACCAAAAAAAGTTTCATTATATCTGTTGGTCCTGCAAAATCAATTTGAGGAAATCAAATATTCTACATTAACCGGTTGGTCTGTTTGTCGACGTGAAAGTATGTTTATGTGGATGTGGATCTAATATGTAAGAATGCATCATCCACAAATGACGTGACCGTATTCTAAGCTATAGAAACACAATAAAAGGTAAGTAGTAAGCATAAGAAAGTTTAGATAGAGTTTGAAAGTGATAGAGAACGTTCAGTTTTTGACAGAAACATGACGAAGAGCACTGCGTTACAACAGAAGCAGAATCCAAAAACTCGCAAATAGTAAACAAAAAAGGGGAGGGAAATAGGTGATATCGTCTAAGCATCAGTGAAGCGTGCAGCATAATAAGAAGGCAAGACAATGGTCTTGTAGATGTCCATCGCATACTGCTTGCGTATGTTGTCCACAATGCGGTCTGTGATGCTGCTCATCTGAGGGGGTGGGTCACCATGGGCGTGCATCTCTAGGAACTTCATACTGACAGGTCCGCAGTCACCAGAGCGAGTGTTTGTGTACAGGTCTGGAATGCGTTTCCACATAAACGGCTTCAGTCCACGGAATTGGGTCTGCTCACACATAGCGACTTTCTTGACAACGTAAGGAAGAGAATCGACCAAAGGCTTCATGAACTTCACGACTCGCCTGACGCCGTATAAAGAAGGAAGATGATCAAGTATTTCAACCAACCCCAAGTCTAGGTTGATTGCTAGGCCCACCCAGTGAGAGTCATTCCAGAGCATAGGAGTGTAGATTGTGTGGACATCTTCCATCCATTTCTAACTGGGAAGGAGAACAATGTCGACCAAATTAGCATCCCAGACGAAAGTGTTTTTCTTTCTAGTCTTGCTGAAATCGACATGGTTGTCCTGAATAATTTTTGCTAGAGCAGGTGGGGCGAAGGCTGCATGTTCCCTCTGTAGTATGTCTGAGTGTCGCGCGGAAAGCATGTGAACAAGCAATTCCATTTGCTGTGGGGAAATTGACCGTGAGTATTTAAACAGCATTGAGACCAGGAAAAAAGAATCAGAGATCGGGACTTACATTGGTTGTTGTCCATTGCTTTGGTTCTGCTAATTGGAGAAGAGATTTGTTGGAAAATTCAAATTCAAAGCGGGTAGTATGGTATCTGCGATGCAAGAAGGATTGATAGGATATGAGGAACAGTGTCAACATGTAATAAGAGTGGTTCAGTGTTAGCAAAACTTACACGTTAATGTTTGCTTTAAGAATTTTCTCAAACAGGTCCCATTCCATCTGTGGGAGTGGGCTGATGAGGGCTATAGCAGGAACAAGTGGACAACTGAATAATTCTTTGGCCAGATGGTTCTCTTCCATAGATGGAATGTGCCTCGGGGGGTCTTTTGTCTGTGTGAGGTCGATAACTGCCTCATCATCACCCTGAGACTGTAATATTTACATAGCAACATGTAATTAACCGGATGAACACAGAGGAATTGTGAGTGTGGAAGTGGACAAAGAGATGGAAAAAACGATACCTCATCAGCTGGTGAAGGTACGATTGTTGGATGTCCTATCACTGGTGGAGAGGTTGAAGCTGAGGCTGCAAAAGCATTGGGTGTGGATGTGTGAGAGAGGAAACCTAAACCACTATCATTACTCTTAGCCGGTGAGGTAAGTGATGTAAAAGGCAGTGGTGACAATCGTAACGGAATATCTGGCGCAGAAGATGGACCAATTGTAGAGTCGAATATTGGTGGGTTGGAAAGAGGTGGGTCTGGGGAGATGGGATCATATATCCTGAGACCATGACATAGAATGTGATGAA
Organism: Brassica napus; assembly: GCF_020379485.1. NCBI lineage: Eukaryota > Viridiplantae > Streptophyta > Magnoliopsida > Brassicales > Brassicaceae > Brassica > Brassica napus. The sequence goes on along the minus strand of NC_063446.1, from coordinate 58,199,036 downwards.
TCTCGGGGCTGTTGGGGTGATCACTTTTATCATATATAACAGATTTTGGCTCTGGTCGGTTTGATAGGTGTCTGTGAGGATGAGGTTGAACGATGGGCTGGTTAGGTTCCTCCGGAGCAGGAGTTGTCTGGATGTCGTCCTCAGGAATCGTGTTGGTGGTATTCTCGTCAGGAGGGATCATCTCAGAGTCTGGGTTGTGGTCAGAGGATGTGTGGACGGTGGTGTGGTTGTGGTCAGAAAGGCCGTGGACAGTTGGTGTGTGGATGGTTTCCACACGACCAGGGGAGCTGAAAGGAGTAGGGGTGCGTGGGGGCGACTCGTTTGGAGTCGTTTGAAGAGGAGTGTTCAGGCTTGCAGAAGCCTGACGTTGTAGATGAACTGCATACTGACTTATGATAGGTGACTGGCTGGATGGTTGCTCATCTGTCTCCATTGCATCCACGTCCTACAACCGTAACAAAACAGATTGTGTAAGCAATAATAAGAGAAAGTGTTTGCAATGTATGAGAAACAGAGTTTGATTGAACAAAACCTGATCAGTTGGATGATCATCATAGAGTGGTGGTGCCTGATCAGGCTGATGTTGATGGTGAGATGTGACGGGAGCATCCTAAAATAATAATTTTAAAGGTGAACTCATTAAAGAACTCTTTGGTTTTTAAGGTATGGGTCGATATGAAGAACAAAAACTATAAAAAAAATACCTGATGGATTGGTGCTTCATGTCTAGCCTGATGAGATGTCGCGGGTTTCTTGCTACGGGATATAAGTGTATGGAATGATCTTTGCATTAGATGAGATATCTTCTTCTTTTTTTGCAAGAGTTTGTGCAGCTGCTTCATCTGCTTTTGAAGTTTCAACACCATTTCCGAGAGCTGTTCGTTGGTGAAACTGGCGACACTTGAACGTGTAAAGTACGAACTGATGCGCCTTTGCTTCCTTGAGGACGTCTCCTTCTTGATGACCTTCTTTGGTTTGAGAGATTGCTTAACCCGATTCGGAAACATGCCCTTTCGATGACCATGAGCTTTAGGCTTATTTAGCAAAGGCTCGGTTGTGACACCAACAGGCCACATCCCTTTGTTGAAAGTGAACTGATCAGCTATCAATTATTCCATGTATATTACACAGTCATCCTTGGGGTCGTTGGGCCACTCTCCCCAGCCAGACTGCGGTTGGCTTTCAATAGGTATAATCGGTGAGACAGCAAGCTGAGACAGTGGAGCGTGCATAAGTTAATTAAACATTTTATGTTCAATGTAAAGGCAGTAAGATATAATAACATGATGACTTACATCCGAGGAGAATTCAACACGGCGGATACTGATAGAATCGATGGATTTGTGTTGTGGTAGATAACCATCTTCTAAGTCCATGAGTGTGCGCTGGTCGGGTTGAGCAGGAATGAAAGATAACAGCTGGGGGATGGCGCGAAATGCCACCAATTGAAGTGTCAAAGGGAAGCCTTGAAGTCTGAAAGAGTCTTGTTTGAGCTTTCGAACAAGCCAAGAAACAGGATCGTTGCCGTTTTTGAAAGATGGTTTGGGTGGTTTCATGCATGAGATGGTCTTCATGAATGATTCTCTGCCCCAAGGAAAGGCAAAGAAAGTTTTGAGGTTTTTAAGCATCTTGACATATCGAGGAGTGGCACGTGCTTGTTGTTTGTGAGCAATGAGAACACCGTCGACAATGATGATTAAAGCTATACGTATCTTCTTCCAATGATCCATCTTCTTATCCTCTTCAAGCATCAGACAAAGTTCGGCAATCGTTACCATCGTCTTCTTCCCAAACAGTCTCTTCCAGACTTCGTCTTTCCCCGCAACAACTGGCTTTACGGTGTCGGGGTGATATCCTTCAGGGAAAGAGGCGCAATTCAGACCAGTCACAGTCCCAAACTCTTGAAGACCATAGCGGAGAGGGTTCCCACCAAAAACAGACCAAAGCGTATTTTTGGGTAGACAGATAAGCTGGCGAGTGAGAAACGAGTGAATTAGCTTAGCAGATACTGGACATTGACGGGCTGGTATGTCGAAAAGCTTTCCGAAACAAGACTCTCGAATTATTTGGAACTCCTTGGTGTCTCTAAGAACATGACGAAGGAAGGGGAGGATCTCCGGTGAGGAGTAGATGTTAAGACGCTTTGTTGGGAATCGATCTGTCGCAAATAATCGTGGCGGAAGACGTAGATCTGGTTGAAAAGACCCTGAAATTTGGAGCAGGGCGAGTAATTAGTCTCCTAATTTGGACAATCAAAATTATAAAACACGGTTTCGCCGGCGTAGATCTGGTGGCAAAGACCCTCTCATAATTTTGAAAAATTATTGGATGTAGAAATGAAAAAGAGGAGGAACAAATGCTGACCTGAAGCGTCTTGCGGTGAATCCGGTTCCGGTGTCGCCGTGGGTTTCTTCTTGGCCTTCCTTTTCGTCATTGTGTTTTCTTGAATCCGGTGTGAACGACGGAAACGATACAGAGAGATATAAGAAATAGAAAGCTTTTCGAGAAATTAGGGTTGGGGATTTCTGCAAGTGAAAAGTGGCTTTTGTGTGTTTTCTAATTTCCGACAAAACCCTGAAGAGTTAAAAAATATTATAAAAATATAATCATGGTTAGGTGTCTTTGGTTAGCTTTACCTTAGTGTGGTCATTATTGAGAGTATGCAAGACAATAACCACACATAAAGTGCTCCTCAACTGGGAAGTGCCTAATACATAAGCCATAAAGTGTCTTAGAAAGTAAAAATTTCAGTATTAAATAGTCTAAGCTTGTAGTGGATCCAGAGAAACTCTATTATAGATCCTTCAAATCTCATAAATATATTCAGAAATCAGGATTGACAAGAACAACAAAAGCATATAATTGTTGGGTAATATAAATTCATACCTATTAAAACCAACCAAAAAGTAAGGTTCGGAATAAAGAAATAAGGTCTAGCCGACGTAAAGTTCGAATGAAGAAAACGACATCTAGCTATCTTAAAGAAATAGAGTCAAGAAATGAAAAGGTTCAACCAGCATAAGATCCAAAAAGAAAAAAATGTCCAACTAGCTTAGCGTAAGCCGTAAGGTCCGAAAAGAAAAATATTCAATCAGTTTAAGGCCTCAAATTCAAAAACAAAATCGACTTACGGTAGTGCTAGGTTTCCATGCTAGCAGAGGATGCTTCTTTCACTGTTACACACGTCCATCCTATGCGGACACTAGACGGTATCACCTTACCCCACGGTAACAGCCATAGCCGGACCTAACGTTATGGAGCTCTATACAAAATTAAAATTTTATCTAATTTTTAGTAAAAAAAAATATTTTATATTTTGTAAAAGCTTATTTTTAAAATAAATAATCATAAATTTTATCTCATAATCTAACTTTACTTAATATCTTTAACATTTTTATGTTTTATATAGTATATATTTATATGTATATAGTTTTTTTTTTTAAATTGGGGGCCCCATGAAGTGGAGGCCCCATTCCAATGTTTCATCTCAGTAGGTTCAAGTCCGGCTCTGGTAACAGCTCAACGCAACATCATGGAAGTATAATGGGAAAAACATGTGCAAAAAGAACACCTATCCAGAAGAATTTCCCACTTGGTCAAGCAGTAAGACATTGACATATCATTGGGCCGGTACATTTGAGGCCCATCCCCGCATCCAAAACCAATGAAAGGTCATAAAGTATTGTTAAATGTAATTGGGTTGGTCCGGGGTGGTTAAGCGAACCCGTCCTAACTCCTCTACAAGCTTGTTCATGGAGTTATATAAACTCCACAATTTAGATACAAACACGTGTCTACTATAATCGTAAATGAACACGTGGCATACTTATACTGGTTTCACACAAAATAGGGGCCACAGGAGATTAGAAGTGGTGCATGGCGAAGAAAACAATGTACAACAAACTTGTGGATTTGATCGCACAATAGACACACAAATATTTATTTATTTTTACAGAAGAAATCAATTTCACAGCTATTCTCACTAGTCCTTCGATTTCTCCGCTTCGTCACTCTCCCTGGGAAAAAAAAAATGGCTGCGAGAATCCATGGAGGAGCTGGAGCTGGAGCTGCTACGGCCTTGTCGACCTTTAATCCCAAGAAACTCGTTGCTCCTTCCCGCACCAATCTCCCAGGTCCTGATTTCGAAATTGAAATCTGTATTCTCATTTGCGAGATCTTAGGAGTTTCGTTGTTTTGATATTTTTTTTTTTTGGTTTGATGCAACAGCAGCGAGGAGCAGCAAGAGATGCATTGTGGCTGCTGCTGGATCTGATGCGAGTAAGAGCCTCAGAGTTGGTCACTCTCAGAAATTGATTGCGAATGCTGCTGTTGCGGTATGTATGCTTTTCTCTATGATTAATTGTTCATATGTTTGAATCTGCAATGATTCACGGTTCGTTTTTGTTTTGTAGACGAAGGCGGAGACATCTGCCACCACTGGCACTGGGTATGTGTTTTTTGTGTACAGTTTATGCTTTGCAAATTGTTTTTTATTTATTTCACTATTAGGCTCCTGAAGATAAGCTGGTGATAGACATACTCTCCGATTAGATCTTGCATGTTATTTCTTGTTATACAAATAATGCCTTTGTTTGAAAATATAGATTGGGATTCAAAGTAGGTAGCTTTTTCACTCTTGCTACGTTGGTTTTTGAAGTAAATAATAGATAATGATTGCAAAAGCTGAATGTGTTGCATCTCGTTGATGTCTCTGTTTGTGGTTATCATGCTAGAAGATGATTATGTTGATTGAAGATCTTTACATCAAACCATTTAGTTACTTGCTAATGTGTCATACATCCCATGAAAGTTTTAGCTCTTCTGTCATGGAATATCAAATGAACAAGTTTTGAAGAGAACATCTTTGGTGACTTCTTGCATATATACTGCAATTGATTGTATGCAAAATACAATTCATGTGGCTTTCCATTTAATTATTCATCAATTATGCTACCCTTACTGTTTCCGTTATTTGTTTCCATTTTCACTATAAGCCATTGGTTTTCGCCTATGCATTTTTTTTGACATCTATTGTTACTATTAATACATTTACTCCTGTACCTCTTAAGTTGATTGTTTCAGTGCTCATATTCTAACCATGTAATGTTGATTCATTTTCATTCACGACACATCAGAGTATAACCAATTCTTATATCTTATGAACCTTCAGACATGAACTACTGCTTTTCGAGGCTCTTCAGGAAGGTCTGGAAGAAGAGATGGACAGAGATCCACGTGTATGTGTTATGGGTGAAGACGTTGGCCATTACGGTGGCTCCTACAAAGTAACCAAAGGCCTTGCTGATAAATTTGGCGACCTCAGGGTTCTCGACACTCCTATTTGTGAAAATGCATTCACCGGTATGGGAATTGGAGCTGCCATGACTGGTCTAAGACCTGTCATCGAAGGTATGAACATGGGTTTCCTCCTCCTGGCCTTCAACCAAATCTCCAACAACTGTGGAATGCTTCACTACACATCTGGTGGCCAGTTCACAATCCCGGTTGTCATCCGTGGTCCCGGTGGAGTGGGACGCCAGCTCGGCGCTGAGCATTCGCAGCGGCTAGAATCTTACTTCCAGTCCATTCCTGGGATCCAGATGGTTGCTTGCTCGACTCCTTACAACGCCAAAGGGCTGATGAAAGCCGCGATCAGAAGCGAGAACCCTGTGATTCTGTTTGAGCACGTTCTGCTTTACAATCTCAAGGAGAAGATACCGGACGAAGAGTACATTTGTAATCTTGAAGAAGCTGAGATGGTCAGACCTGGAGAGCACATCACCATCCTCACTTACTCGCGGATGAGGTACCATGTGATGCAGGCAGCTAAAACTTTGGTGAACAAAGGGTATGACCCTGAGGTTATCGACATCAGGTCGCTGAAACCGTTTGATCTTTACACGATTGGGAACTCGGTTAAGAAAACGCACAGGGTTTTGATAGTGGAGGAATGCATGAGAACCGGTGGGATTGGGGCTAGTCTTACTGCTGCCATTAATGAGAACTTTCATGACTATTTAGATGCTCCGGTGATGTGTTTGTCTTCTCAGGACGTTCCTACACCGTACGCTGGTACACTGGAGGAGTGGACCGTTGTTCAACCGGCTCAGATCGTGACCGCTGTTGAGCAGCTTTGCCAGTGAAATTCATAGTTTTATCCGGTGAGCCATTATTTACCATTTACCTCTTTATTTACCTTCTCTTGAGCTTAATTAGTTCGTAAGAATTTGTCTAAGTTGTTTGGGTTTTGTTAACGTTTGTTGCCCCTTTTGTTGTGTGTTTGGAATATGGCTTTGAAACTCATAATGTTTCCTTTGTTAATCTATCTCACACATTTTTATTTTTATCCTTTGAATTTTCATTACCTTTTGCTATGAACACACACACAACGCATTCTGTTATAAATGTTCTTTTCTTGACACTTACGTTAATAAACACATACAACTCATTCATGTTTGAATCCAAACAAAGACTTTATTACAATATAACCCCACATTTAAACCAAGACCTTCTAGTACTAAACTACCAATGACCAATTTACAAAAATGAGCACAAAAAGAAAAGGAAAAGATAAACATTGATTTGAAGTTTTCACCACTTAGATGATTTACACTTAGCAGCTCTTCCTGTATCGTTCAAGTAAGAACCAAAAGACTTGATGACTTGTTCGTATGTTGGCCTTTTGTAATCAACTGCTTGCTCTCTCACTTCTTCCGGTTTCGCCCATTTCCACTCTGAAAACTCTGAATCTGCTTCATTGTTCGCTAGATTGATCTCTCTTTCGTCCTCATCGTTCATCAGTCTCACTAGAAACCTGTGTGGATTCATTAGCGTTTTCAGAAACACTGAGCCATTCATTCTCCCTTCTTTGTAAACACACTGGCCATAACTAGATGGTATTGAAGACTCACCATTTCTGCGCCTGACCATACCATTCACCGCCCCACAGACGGTTAACCTTTGCTTTTACTGTCGGTGGGAAATCATATGTCAACCAATTTGGAACCTGACATTGAAGAACGCATCAAGAATCATATGGTAAATGCTCTGATTCATAAATATATGTATTCTCTTTAGTAAAATGAGTAGAGAGACCTCAGCGATGGTTGCAGCTGAAACTACCCCAGTTTCTTCTTGTAACTCTCTCATGGCTGCTGACTGTGGATCCTCTCCATCCTCAATGCCCCCCTGTAACATTCCCAGTTTAGTTAACTTTATAAACTTGTATCATTGAAGGTTTCAAGATCATTGTTAATACAAAGAGAAAACAGTTCGAAACTGGTGTTAAGTTGATATAGAAACATCTTCTCGAGATTTATTCAGCAATTTTTCTTGACCATCTATTTCCACTAGAGTGGTGTTGAACAATGAACATCAGTAATATGCGTAAACACACCTGTGGCATCTGCCATGCTCCAGGAACATTCAATCTTGAAGCCACAAATACCTGTGAATCAGTAATCATTGGTCATAAGAGCAACTCCATTTAAGAGTTCTTAGAAATTATCTTACCAATAAAAAAATAAAAAGATTGAAAAAATAAGAGAGTATGAGATGGAGTTCTTAAAAAGAACTTTGGAGGAAACCAATTTCGACAATCGCCATTCATTAATCATTATTAAGTGCTTGCTTTTATTTTTTCTAATTATAGTTTAATTACATAATTAATTTATAATATAATATTCATATTTTTTTCGTTTGAGAACTCTTGTGATGAAGTGATAAACTCAGTACCTACTAGTATTTACAAGTGGTAAAACAGTATTTCAACTAGAGAGCTGAATTAGATGGTTGAAATGTTACCAGATTATCAGAATTGATTAGACAAACACCAACATTGGGACGATAACCAGGAGGTAGATTCTCCATTTCTGCTGAAAGCAAAAATTACCACTTAAACCGTTATTTAGCATTAAATTATATGATATTATGCACCAATTTCTTCAGCTTTTATAATAGTTGGTGACTTGGTTCTACTGTTTTACTTTTTAGTCTTTTCTTTTCTAGTATTTTGCATATTCATAAACGTTTTTGTGTCACCGCAAATAACGAAGGCGTGAAATATTTTGTTTTTCTATTAGCAAGATCATATAATTTCGACAGATTCTCCTAACACAAAACCTAATTACTCTATTGCTCTAACATTCGGATCGAACAAAACAAACTAGAAGCAATCATGTTCAATTTCTTTTTAACTTATCAAAGGCCAAAAATGAAAAGATCTTTGCAACTCCACACTTTTAATCGATTTTCAAATCCATACTATAAAAAATTATAGAATATCATAATCAGAGTAAGTCAATTTTCAGGAATAGAACACTTCTGAACGCATAGAACAAATCTAAAACGTACAGATCTGGAAAACAAAAAAAAAGAGATAATCAAGCATCGAACGAAGGACTGACCTCGGTTACTTTTTTCTTTTTTTGGAGCTTTGACTTCTAAAGCAGGAGAAAAGTTTTAACCCAAGGAAGCTACAACGAAGAGCATGTGTTTGTGTTTATGTGCTTTTTCTTTCAAACAAAAGCATACGTATATCTTTGTACATTATATAGATTAGGGCGGGGCAAAAAAACCTGACGAACCGAACCGAACCCGATCCAAAAAATAGTAGTGAATCCAAATCGAAATTGATTAAATATCCGAATGGGTTCAAAATTTTGGTATCCAGAGAACCGAAACTGAATCCGACCAGAACCGAAGTATTTCAGGTACCCGAATGTATCCGAAATAGATTTATATATCTAAATATATTAATTATTTTTAGATTTAATGTATATTAAAACATTCAAAATATATAAGATATTTTTAAGTTGTCTAAAATACTTGAAAATATATACAAATATCCAAAAATAAATGTCTAAAATAACTAAAATATATTCAAAACACCAAAAATAGTTGAAATATCTATTGATTCTCTATCAAAATATTCAAACCAAACCAATTTATATGTTAAATTTAGGTATTCTGACATATGTTATTCAAATTTATATGTGATGTAGTATTTTATTTACAGATTTTGAGAAATTTAAACAATATATTGAATTTTAAAATTTTAAAAATCATTTAAATAGGTTATCCGAACCCGAACCGAACCCGCAAATATTCGAACCGAACCCGAACCGAAATTTAGAAATACCTGAATGGAACTGAAATCTTTAACCCCGAAAATCCGAAACCCGAAACCCGAATAAACCCGTACCGAACCCGAATGGGTACCCGAACACCCACCCCTAATATAGATAATTGGATTCGGTCTTAAACGATGGCGGTTTAATGCACCAGCTTCTTCCTTTTCTGTGTTCCGACTGTTGAGCCAGGCCCACCGACGACTTATTTTAACATAAATTCAGTTGCCATGTGTATTATGCAAAGACAACAAAATAAACCGTATTTTTGTTTTCGTCTGATAAATTGATAAACGTTTAATTACTTTTTTTTTTTTTGTTGTTGTCAACGTTTCTCTTTCACGATTTTGTTTGTGATTTATATAGACAACCTGGTTGTAATTTCTAAATTTGGTTGACAAAATAAATATACTTCAAATTTGTTAAATTCTAATGTAAAATTAGTTGACTTTGCTGGAAGAAAGAACTTTGAAATTAATATGTGTATTTACATAAATAAACTGAAAGTTATGTTTTACGGAGGAAAAAGTGTGATGTCATTGGCATTTTGTGATAGGGACAACCAAAAAAATACATTAGCAAGTTGGCATGAGAAATACACCATCCGTTTCATAATAGATAATGTTTTAGAAGATTTTTGTTGTTTCATAATAGATGATGTTTTGATATTTTTATGTTATTTTTAATTTTATTGGAAATTGTGTAGCCAATTAGATATTATAGTCATTTATGTAATTAGTTGAATGACTTTAAAATTATATTTTTACAACTACTTTTTAGAGAAAAAATAAATTTATCAATCTTTGTGCATTGAAGTAATAACTACGCCTTTGAAATGATTTGGAAAATAATAAGGTAATGATAATAAAGGCGTAGGTTAACAAAGAGATGATGTTGAAAGTAAGTTAGCACTAGGGCTGGGTATTTTATCCGTTAAATTTGATTCGATTCGTTATTCGTTTCGATTCGATTCAAAAATTCTGGATATCCGTAAATCTTTGAAGCAAAGCAAATACTAAAAATCAATATCCGTTAAAATCGAAGCAAATCACAAATATTAAAATTTTGGGAAGCGGATATCTGATCCGATCCGGTAATATATAAATACATGTATATCTTGATTATATTTAAAGTTTTAAATGTATAAAATTATATAATTGTTATTCTAATATATGATTTGAAAAATTCTATTCACATTATTACTTATATAAAAATATTACATAAAAGGAAATGAATAAATTTATGACAATTATAATTTTGTTCTTAAGTTTTGTCTTATTATAATTGTTAACTAAGTTTAAAAGTTTTATAAAATATGTAGATTCACTATTTCTTTTAATTTTTATCTTATATATCTGCAAAAAATATTTTACAAAACAAATTTGTATCAAAATTTTAAGATTATTTGCATTAATCAAAACATATGAGATATCTATAAGTATTCATAAATAACCGAAAATATCTATTTATTTTCCGGATATCCGTTTTTCCGAATATCCGCATTTTTCCGAAGCCAAGCAAATAAAAAAATTAGATATCTGTGGCGTACGAAGTAAATCACAAATACCTTCAAAAACTCGGATATACGATCTGTGCCCAAGCCTAGTTAGCACAAAGGAATGTGACAGATTAAGGCATAAGATAGCAGAGAGAAAAAGGTTGAGTGGTCAATGAGTGGACAGACACGAACGTGCGGTACTAGAGATGAGAATCATGGATCTGGACCACGGGCCTGGTCCGTAAAGGACTGTCGCGGTACGGTATTGGGACGAGGTTTTCTAGGCCCGTAAATTTGCGGACCTCGCGGGACGGGTCTTTGCGGGACTGGATCTTTTGCGGGATGGGACGAAGCAGATCATGTGGGATTACATGGATCTGCATTTTTTTTCTTCATTTCTTATTTTACCTAGAAAAAACGAGAAAGAGAGTGAGAAGAAAACGATTCTTGTGACTTTTCCTCCAGAAAACATAAGAAGTTCTGGCGATGATGGTTCGAACTCCGGTGATAATAATTCGAGCTCCGGCGATGACGGCTCCGGCGAGGACGACTCCAGCTCCAGCGATGACGATTCGAGCCCTGGTGGTGTTTGGATTTGGTTTTCTCTTTTTATTACACACAACTATGAATTGCTTTATTACAATGTGATATTTCTTGTTTAAATTGATATTTCTTTTGAATTAGACTCGAAGACATTGGTGGCGGAAATTATCGAGGGTTCAGACTTCTCCAATTTGCATGGAATCCTCTCAGATATTAGGACATTAGCAGAGGCCTTTACCTCGGTTTCTTTTCATTGGGTTCCTAGGAACTCTGTTTTTTCTCTTGATCTTTTAGCCAAGCAGGCTTTAAACGCTTATGTACCAAACATGGTGATTTGATTAAAAAAAGTTGGTGCACAAAAAAAAAAGTTGATTGGTTTTGTTTTCAGTACCTGTGAAGTGGTGTTTTTTTTTAAATTAAATTTGGTTACAATGGTGTTGTTTAGGAGAAAAGTTAGTTGTATATCACGTCACTTGTATAATTTGGCAAAGTGATTCACGAATTTTTTTTCAATCCAAATAATTAAACAGAGAGATGGTTTGATGAAGACATACAACACTTGAGCCAAATTATTACAAAGACAACAACTCAATCAGATTCAAACTCAACAAAAGTTTATGCTGATAACAAAAGAAGACTTTTAACTCAAGAACGCAAGCACAAATGGAACTTTGTGGCATTTATTTTGATAAGGCTTTAGTGAAGCTTAATGAGCTCTCTTCAACTCTCTTACACAACTTTTCTACTTGAACATTCATGAAAGAAGCTGTAACAGGTGGTTTGATAAGGATGCGTCCCGCGGGACGGCCTATATATTATGCGGTACGGGTTTGAGCCGGCATTTTGAAGACTGCAGCCCGCGCGGGACAGACCCGCTGTAACCCGCTCGACGACTAACCCACCGCGGTACGGGACGGAACGGGATGGGTAAACCTGTTTGACGTCTCTATGCGGTACTGGGGAGGCTAGGGAGTTGACTTAGTCAATTCATGATTATTGTTAAGTTGTATTTTTGTCATTATTAATTACGACAAATAGTATAATTTGTCTCTGCACTCAGTCACGGATCATAAATACAGTTACTTTTTTTTTTTGCCAACTATTATTTTATTTAAAAGTTTATAAAAGTACAAGCCCAAACCAAAGAGGCATTCAAGACATACATAAAACCCAAACGATATTTACTACCGGACTAAAGCCCAACAATAGGCCCACATCCATCCACAAAACCACGCGTAGCCTACGCGACGCTCGAGAACGTCTCGACACGTGTTGAAGACGTGTGCACTGCACAAAGAAACAGATCGACGCGTGTTTGAGGCACCACCATCCTTCTCGCCGACCAGAGTCGACACCGGAGCTAAACGACCATCACCGGGCTCCACCAGGAACAAGATCACTAACACCGCACCCCCATCTTCAAGTCTTACTCCTTCCACGCATGAGTTTCATCCCATGGAGAGCATCAATCGATTGAATCGAGATCTCATCCATCAACCAACTCCTTCACCACTAAGAACAAATCACACCACCTTGCGGAGAGCGTCAATCGACCTATCGAGATCTCATCCGCAAGCTTCAAACACCAACTAAGAGTAACATAACCTTCCCACATCAGGAAATCAAAAGTAAAGATGACAACACCCTGAAGAAAGGTCGAAGTTGGAGTCAAAACCGGCCGCCTTCACCAGAGGAGAAGGTGATGATTCCATAGTCAAAGCCGGCCATGGATGCAGATCGTCGGATACGAACGCCGGATAGTTCCTGATACGTCCTAGATTGAAGGATCACTTTAGCTGGGTGTTGGATATGATCCGAGAAGGCAAATGACACTTCTGGAACTGAGATGGATTGAAAGGATCGTCAAGAGATGCGGAATGGCTCTTGATATATCCACGATCTAAGGCTAACCACCAAAGAAAGAATGAATGTGTTGGCTAACCACCAAACAACACACAAAAATGAATTGGCTGACCACCAAATCAACAAGCTGGTTCAAACCAATGAACCAGCTAAAGAACTCTCTCTCTCTCTCACTCAGAGAAAAGAAGAAACAAAATAAACTCAAACTTAGACTGATTTTATTCATAAAAAAATTTACATATGTATACTAGATGTGGTCAAAGAAATACATAATTATTTGTGAGAATCACACATCTAGGAAATGAGAAATTTGACTAGAAAATAATAAATGAGTCAAAGTTGCTGAGTTTGAGGTGGACTGGTCAAGGAGACCCTTCGACTACTGTCCAGGTTCATTCTGGTCGTTCTGGTCCATGGTGGTTAGGATCAAGACGTGGGCTGGACGATCCGTACGGCACAAATTCGCGAGAACTGAATATCACATGATTTGCAAATTGCATAACTCCCACATCTGAACTCCGTTTGATCTGATTCTTCTTCGAGGAGCTCCATAATTGAGTTGAGCACATTCTCCAAGTGATTTCATGCGTAGAGGAGTCGTGGTTTAGAATATATGAGTCAAACAATGAACATATATCATTACTGCTTTACATGATCAAGCCATGCATGTCTGTTTTGCCCGGTGCGCTACTCAAGGGCGCATCATTCTCTCCCTCTTCAAAAATCTTTGTCCTCAAATCTGGAACATTGAAAAGAAAAGGGTTATAAGCAAAGGAATCATAATCAGAACATTGCTCACCTTGAGTTTGGTCCGGTTTTTGAATGGAAGAAGAGCTTTCTTGGTTTGCTTGATTACCACAGTTTTGTTCTTCATCTGGCCCTTCCTGCATTGACACAAATCTTCCAAGACCAAGGTCATATGCACCAATATCAAGAGCATTCAAAGGACCAGAAAATTCACCCTTATTCAAAACGTTTTCAGAATCCTTTTCAAACTGAGAAATTAATTCAAAACTACTTGGATTCTCTGGTTGTAAAACGGTTAATTGCAAGCAAGATTCATCAGGAATTCATTCAGATTGAGAAGTAAATACGTTCTTATGTTCTCAAGATTTCAGACCTGCCATTGGCTCATGTGTGTAGTCATCGAAAATTGGCAATGGGTCTGAAAATTCTTCCTTTTCTGGCTCGGTTTCAACGTTCTCATTCCCCAAAGTCACCAACGGTTTCTGGTTTTGGCACTTGTTAGCATAATGACCGACCTTATGACATTTGAAGCATCTGGTAGAATGAGCTTTGCTTGTGGGTTTCACAGATTTGCTTTTATCAAAAGAAAACACATTAGTTTTCAAATCGGAATTTGAAAGAGAAGAAAACTTATATTGCTGTTTTGGTGCAGAAGAAGTGTTGGTGTTTCCCTTCTTCTTGAGTTGCTGAATAGCAAAAATTGCCTTATGCAACATCTTCTCCAAACTGGCATAAGTCTGAAGCTCGTTCTGATCAAGCACATCACAGTTGCTTCTCTTGGCTTAGGTGAAGGGACGATCACCACTTCTGACCCACTTCTCATCATCATCGAACTTGTTTTGTCTCTTCCTTTGGTTTCTTTGTTTCTACACAAAATCAAACCCATTAGAAGCAAACTGTTTCTTATTTCCAAAAATCATTTGCTCTTTTTCTAACACGGTTTTAAAAGGAAAGTAAACGTCTTGTTGTGGTTTTGATTTCTTGAGAAGTCCAAACATCCTGAAAACACTTAACAAAAGAGTTAGCAAATAAAAATCCTCACACTCTCAAAGTGTTTAGCTCACGATTTTTAGGTGATCACTCATAGTTCTTTCCACTGGTTCAAAAGATGATAGACAGTCAAAATTCAGCAACCAAAACCCAAAACAAACTTTTGTGGCAAAAAGAAAAGAGAAAGAAAGATGAAGAGATTTTTGATATGGATCCGCCTTAACTGTCCTAAGGCTGGGTTTCTCTTCAGCCAGCAGGGTTTCTCTTCCACCACTCCCCCTGGATTTCTCTTCAGAAGTGATTCAAGCCAAAACTTTTTTTTTATTGATTTTTTTTTATAATAGGCGATCACAAGGGAGTAAAGGAACAGCCCGGATCCAAGAAATAAGAAAAGAAAAACGTGGAGAGATGAGAAGATGAAAGATGAAAGAAAACAAACCAGCCAAAGTGGCTCTGATACCACTTGATACGTCCTAGATTGAAGGATCACTTTAGCTGGGTGTTGGATATGATCTGAGAAGGCAAACGGCACTTCTGGAACTGAGATGGATTGAAAAGATCGTCAAGAGATGCGGAATGGATCTTGATATACCCACGATCTAAGGCTAACCACCAAAGAAAGAATGAATGTGTTGGCTAACCACCAAACAACACACAAAGATGAATTGGCTGACCACCAAATCAACAAGCTGGTTCAAACCAATGAACTAGCTAAAAAACTCTCTCTCTCTCTCTCTCTCTCTCTCTCTCTCTCTCTCTCTCTCTCTCTCTCTCTCACTCAGAGAAAAGAAGAAACAAAATAAACTCAAACTTAGACTGATTTTATTCATAAAAGAGTTTACATATTAATACTAGATGTGGTCAAAGAAATACATAATTATTTGTGGGAATCACACATCTAGGAAATGAGAAATTTGACTAGAAAATAATAAATGAGTCAAAGTTGCTGAGTTTGAGGTGAACAGGTCAAGGAGACCGTTCGACTACTGTCCAGGTTCATTCTGGTCGTTCTGGTCCATGGTGGTAAGGATCAAGACGTGAGCTGGACGATCCGTACGGCACAAATTCGCGAGAACTGAAGATCACCTGAGTTGCAAATTTCATAACTCCCACATCTGAACTCCGTTTGATCTGATTCTTCTTCGAGGAGCTCCATAATTGAGTTGAGCACATTCTCCAAGTGATTTTATGCGTATAGGAGTCGTGGTTTAGAAGATATGAGTCAAACAATAAACATATATCATTACTGCTTTCCATGATCAAGCCATGCATGTCTGTTTTGTCCGGTGCGCTACTAAAGGGCGCATCAGTTCCGCCAAAGGGAGCGCGAACCACCAGAAGCAAAGCCGGCTACACACCGTCAAGGGAACCACCGTGTACCAGAGTCGATATTCACTACTCGAGAATGGAACCACCGCGACTCTCTAACTCTCAAAACTTCTCAGAGGGAGAAGCGAGAGAGAGTCTACCATTCCCTCCATAAATACAGTTACCACCATTTACTTTTCATTTTTCCGATAATTAAATCATATACAAAAAAAACAGGTTGCCACCATCTAATTTTACAGTCAAATATTTTTAAAGAGTAAAAAGTATAAAAATGGACAAACTTGACCAAGTGTTCAAAATTGTTTCTTACTATGTTTTATGATGATTACGTATTTATCAATCTGATTTTCTGAATCAAGGTTTAGTTCGAATAAGTATAACTAGTATTGAAAAAAACGTATACGAATGAATCTATATTATAATAGTTGAGTTTTTTCTCACTTTTCAGCGCGCCACGTCAGCGTTTTGTGGACCCCACTTATAAAAAGTGTGAAAAAGTGTCAAGCTCATGGTTTGAATCCGGGTTATTGAGATATAAACACCAACATTTATACCACTAAGCTAAATGATACTTTGTACATTGATGGATGAACCTAATATATATTTATGAAGATCGGAAGCCCTCGCTTTTTCTGCTTCATCTGAAGGTCGGTCCTACAAGTGTATTATGAGTTTCATTTTTAAATGGGATTCATCATGTTATATGAAAAGAAGCTCAAGTTTGAAACAATTATAGTTTTCCCATATTGTAAAATGTTGTCGTATAACATGAGTTTGAGTTTTTTTTCATCATTGTCTCAAACAAGTCTGAGTTACAGAGTTGCGTCGTGTGTCTGTTCGTAATCTATTTTTTTCACCGGTGAACTCTTCATGTCCCCATCTTAAATCGCTTGATCATAAATGTTCCTGATTTGTAGCCCCTCTGTAAACCATATATATATGATTCTCATCTTTGATGAACCCAATATGCATCTCCACAAAGCTCATTGATTCCTCTTAGCTTTAACCATCTTCGAGAAAATGTTTCTCTCTGCCTCTCCAGTTCCTCAAACCGGCGTCCGTCACTCAACCTTCGAGTCTCTCCGTCTTGGTCGTAGTAGTCAGAGCATAGCCTCTGGCTTCCTCCGCTTCTGGGATTCCCTGAACTCCAAGAAAGACAGGGAGTTTGTGGGAATCACGGTTCTCTTCCTTGATGAAAAGGTAAGTTAATATTCGATCTATCACACTTATTTAACATAATTGATTTAATTGATTTCATGATTCTTTGTTGAATAATATTATTTGCAGATTCTGTGACTCATGGGTTTACTCCCGTTGGACGTGCTAATCATTACATGCCATCTTTGAAAGCATATTCTATTGTGAAAGTTGATCGTTTTGAGGTTGCTAGGTGCTCAAGCATGTACAAGATAAATGATCATCCATTCCTCATTTGTTTCATCTCACTAACCATTATTGATGAAGTCATCACGGGTGCTCTTGAGATCAATTTCCAGTCAAGATTAGACTGTTCGAGAATCTCCAAGTGATTGCGAACACAAACCTAGAACTCCAGGTATATTATCATATTGCATCTGGGTTTATATTATGTTTCGGTATCATAACTGATATTTAAACTCGCAGATGTGGTTGGGCAAATCCGTTCTGTCCAGGGCTCTGACCTCACCAAAGAAACAACTCGAGTCGTTATTTGTCTCCTCATTGATCCGTAAGAAACAATCAACACATAATTCCCTTTATATTACTGTATATATTGTGCTAACATTAATAATCAAAAATATTTAATTTATCTATTTATCTCTCTTACTTATCAATCTAATTTAACACAAATCTTTACTTTACAACTTAAAAAAACCACAATAACCCAAACAATCAAAACACCAAAAACTAGAATACCAAAAAGACAATCATTAATGAACACATCTCTTTTTGTCTAATCTTACAAATAAACTTCAAAACAAATATACCAAACCAATCAACTCAACTAAAACTCAACGACACATACATTGAACCAGCTAAACAAATATAAAATACACGGCCAACTATTTAACAATTTATAAACTTACTTTCGCAGTTGCTTACAAAAAAACGAAGACGACAACCAAGATCAACGAAAATACCTAAACAAAAAAAGCAGAGTAAGTTACAAACTCTGATAAATACAACTAACAATGATTTTTGTTTACATATTACCCATGAAATAAAAGAGAAACAAACACAGCCACACCAGGAGATACAAGAGACAATCCCAACATACACAAAGGCGGCAACAACATCTTCATCTACTCACTCCTCTTGTCTTATGAAAATAACTTACATGCTCAATGTCAACAGACCAATACTATTGTCTTATTATGCGAAATACATATATTCGTTTAGAACCCATTAAGGCTCAAATACTAATTGTCACTCATTTTGTACTTATTTCTACAAGTCTTCATGTATTTGTTTTAAAGGTCCGGTAAAAACAACAAGTTTAAAAATAAAATAAAAACATATAACCAACATAATAAGAACAAAAAATATTATTACTTAATACACACAATTTACACAATTAAATTGGAGAAAAATATCCAGAAACAAAATGTACTCTCAATAACCTTAATATAATTTATGTAATCTCAACAGTACAACGAACAAATTAAAAAGACAAACAAACAATAAGTCTCAGTGACACAGTAAGCAACACCACGAACTATATCAATCACATTACTAACACAGTTTAGTCTTTTGTGAGTGGAAAACAGTGCATACACAGTTCCTCATCACAACTCTAATTCTTTAATAATAAAAAACTTGAAAAACAATGATCAACCCAAAACGCAAAATTTACAGCTACAATAACCCTAACAAATATTCAGATGAAACAAGAACTTTTTCCACAACCCCACGCTTGCACGGAGGCAATACCCCTAGTGATAGTAGTGAACTAGATGATTAGCAATGGAGTCATTTATTTATTAATATAATCTCATCTTTATGGATTCTAGCGTAGCCGCGTAGGGTTCTATAGCCTTTTATAATTACTAGGGGTTGCGGGCGGATCAATTTACAACAAAATCAATTTATATTAAACATATTTTAGTTTTATAAAACATTTGAAAAACCATTAAATTTAATATATAAATATTTGTTTTCTAAGGTTAACTTTTCTTTGAAGATTATATTTATGTTGTTAACATCTGAACTTTCTTATAATTCTTATGTGTTTGAATTTTTATTTGTTATCAACTATATTTTATGATATTGTACTATTTTATTTTTATTATTCATTTCACTTATATTTTTAAATGGAACTACGTCATCTTCTTGCATTTGCATGAGATTATGTGTAATATTTTAATATATTTTCTTAATTGTGTAATTAAAATTTTATGTTTGTATTGTGGTATATCTGAATGTATTCTATCAGTGATTATGAGTGTGTTTCTAACAATGTTTTTATTCAAAACTTTCATTAACTAAATACTAAATCACATTTTCTAGCTAATCTAAGATGTTTTATCTTCTCGGATTTTTTAAGTGTTAATCGGATAAAGCTATTAACATATTTTACTAAAAATTCTTATAATAATTTTAATCTTTTTTAAGATTTTAATTAGGACTAAAGTCCAAACCAAAATCCACTTAACCCTAAAACACACCGGGACCAATCTATATAAACAAAATAGTAATATATGCTTTTTGAGCTAAATATTTTAAGACTATTAGAGCTTAAGTCGGTACAAATTAACCTAAATGATTCTAAAATTAAATGATCATGTTTATTTATTATCCTAAAATCGTTATCTATAAACTTTTATTAATATTTTTGCATGAATATTTTCTTAACTTTGACTTAGATTTTCTATAAGATATCCTAATATACATTTTTACTACATTGATTTAATGTTTATTATTTATTAATTTATATATGTGGTGGATATATTTTTAAATTTTTGCTTCTAAACTAATTTGATTAATTAAAACATATTAACAAATTTAAATTTTGATTTAATTTGATCAATATTTTGTTTGGCTGTAGAATATTAAATGTTTGGTTTTCTATTGAAATGGTCAAGCTTAGCTTGATATTTACAGCCTCATTATTACACATTTGACCATCAATATTGTATTTTGATATACGTTCATTTTTCAATAGATCTCCTGAAGGCCAAACAATTTAAAATATTTTGAAATCTTGTCGACCTATTATTCATAAATAAATTTAAATTATACTGAATATATTTTTAATTAAGTTTTATACTAAACCTAAGTGTATTACTCATGAATGAGATGAAACATAATTTTTATATATAATTGGATTAGTTTTTCTAATTTCAAAAGCAATTATATATTTTCTCTTTTGATAAGATTTTATTCTTTTTGTAGGGTTCATATTGTGAATGGATTTTTTTTGTTTCATTCAGAAAATGTTAAATGTCGAATCTGCGCTCATCTCAAGACATGAACTTCCTGGATATAGAAGTGCTTCGTAATGATTTAGTGAAGGAAATAGCTCTCAAAGCTTTCATCATTTTGAAAAATTACCTTTGTTTTTTGTTACTTAAATTCCTCAAAGCATTCCTCGATTTATATTTAATAGGTTTCTTCCTTATTTTATAGCTTCTTAGTAGAATGGAATCTGTGTTTATATTGGACACTTCTCCGGAGCCATTAAAGTTGTCTCTGTTTTATTTCTAATTAAATGGTTTGATGCTTATAAATAGCTTCCATGAAGGACTGAGTAGATGACCTTTTAGTTCATTTCAGTTCGAATAAAGAGGTTTTTGGTAAATAAATAATTAAAGGATTTAATATCACCAAAAGAGTAAAGATCTCTACATAGCTAATTAAATATCATCGATATGTGAAGTGCTCATGCATATAAGGTGATGGTCAAAAACAAACACAAACAAAAAGGCAGCAGATAAAACTTTGTGATGTTTTAATAAAATGACATGGTATGATATTTTCCAGGGTAGATCACCTTGTAAAATCACAACCTGAATATCGCTTTGGTGCCGGTCCCTCCAGGCACCAACCACAACCAAGAAAAACATTCGGCATTCTCAGGGCTGGAGAAGCTTCATGAAGAAATCAACAGTATTGTACTCCATGTCCTGTGCAATTTGCAACGACTCCATCGCCATGTTTTGTCACCTCCACTTTCAGACTTAGATAGTGATCTCATGCGCATGTTCAATATGTCTATATCAATGAACAAAATTAAATTAGACCTTGGAGCTAGTATATATATTACTAACATAGAGGGAAGAACATACCATCGTATCAATCACAAACTCGTTCATATCATTCATGAAGATCGCATGAGCCTAGAAATATTAGAACCACACTCGAAAAAGGGGAGATGATTATTCCATGTTTTTGTAAGGGTACTGATTCATTTGTGAGATGTTAGAGATGGCACAATGTCAACAGATGCACCTTGATCAGAAGCAATCAAGTGATGATGATAACCGTTAGCTCGGTGATCAGCTAGGGGGTGTTAAGATAAATTTGAATTACATAAGATATTTAACAGTAATGGATTATATATATGAAGACAATCTATATATTTTAAAAATTGATTGCTTTACAAAACTATAAATGAAATTTTAATCCAATAAGGCGAGAAACCTTTTTTATCAGTACCTCACTTGGTCAATCAAATCTGGATTTGTAACACCCCAACGTTTCTTTCTATATGCGTGACAAACATCCTCACATTAATTGCAGCAGTCGTGCTCTTCCTGCAAAGAAAAAAAAACAAAGGTCACATGAAAGCTAGGAAAGCAAAATTGAAAAATACACCATCAAATATTTTGAAATGATTAGTTACGTTTTCTACGCATGAAGAAAAAAATCATACTGAAAGAAAAGTTACGTTTATGCTAAGCAAGGAAGACTAACTATATTGATGCAGTTATCTATAGAATCTGTTCAACGTCAGGTCTGCATCACACAATGTAAGATTAAGGATATTCCATAGGAAATTACATGGCTTAAGGAATGGAATAAGTAAAGACGCACCCATGGTGACGCACCCATGGTTCAAGAGAAGAGTCTGTCCAATATGCTGAACTGCGATGGAAACCTGCTTTGGAGTAAGGTACCTTAAACAGTTGTTTTACAATGTAAACTGGCGCAAAGATGTTTACCTTATTCTTGTAGACCACTAACCCGAGACAGAATGTACTTCACTTTTCTTGTTAAGGTTCATAGCAATAACATTAGCCTCCTCAGATATATCTGCCAGGTCAAAAAAACACCATGCCATAAGAAAAATAGAAATAAAACACTATTAATATTTGATCCCTCAAAAAAAACTATTAATATAAATAGTTCATTCTCTATTCAGTATTCATAGTGTTCATCAAATGGTAAGAAAAACTGAAAACAGGGAGAGAACATTT
Source organism: Brassica napus (assembly GCF_020379485.1). Taxonomy (NCBI): domain Eukaryota; kingdom Viridiplantae; phylum Streptophyta; class Magnoliopsida; order Brassicales; family Brassicaceae; genus Brassica; species Brassica napus. The sequence goes on along the minus strand of NC_063446.1, from coordinate 58,176,543 downwards.
TACCCAAAAAAACAGACCTCCGGTGATCAGTGGCGAAGGCTAAAACTTCTGGGAAATCAGTCAAAAACAGATACCGATTATGATCTGTCTCTGATGGAATCATCTGGTAATATCTCGGAGCACTGAATCTGAAACAAAAAAAAACAAAGCTTCAGCTTAAATGAAAACCGAATACATTTTTAATGAAAAAGTGGGAGAGGCAACGATTGGCAAAGAACACATTTATAGTCAGAGCTTCAGTCGGTTACCTTAGATTTATGGGAGAGAGTGAGGGGAGTGGTTCAAACATAGTTAATGGTAAGATTAATGTATCAGATGAAGGATAAATAAAGCTGTTACAGATTCGTAGATTCGGAGATGGATATATCTGAAAAGACACGAGATTCTTCTATGGAGCTTAGACATCGAAAAAGAGGAGAAACCTAACTACGTTTGGGCCTCATTACACAACAGTAGAAGAGCTCATAGTATAGAACAATTACAAGAACACAAAAATCTTCTTACTCCGACACACCTGTGACGTGGCAAAAAGAAAGTTTTTCATTGGTTGATTTTCCAAAGGTGGATAGGTTCAATGGAGCTCATATTCTTATTTTATTAATTGTTTGATTATTTCATCATCAATTATGGATTATTAAATTAATGATTTTTACATTTTATCATAATACTTAAATTTTTATATTAACAAATATTTAATTTATAATCTTAATTTATTATTAACATTAGTATATTTAATAATGAACCAGCCATAAATATATTTTGTAACATAACATTTATATTATAAAAATTCTAATTTTTGGATTATAACCATCTGCTTCGGCAAACTTCTATATTTGTAGTTGCTCCCATTATTTTTAAATGAATCAGGCCTATTATGTATACTACACTTCTATTTATTATTTACGATGTTTCGAAAAATTTCTCATTCTATCTTTTTCTTGGTGTCAGAGGTTCCTGATTGATTTGTAAACTATAATTAGAATCATTACGGGATTTATCTTTTAAACAAAATGACTAATTTATCTTAATTTTAAACTCTACACTATAGATTTACCTTTGTCAAACCAATTGTAACAAAACCCATTAAATTGTACAGGCCCATCAAGAAACCCGTTTCATTGAATTGCACGCACTTTACTATCAACCGTATACCCTACCCTATTAAGTATGGTCGTTCTTCTTCATTGGCTTTATTGGTGATTGATTTCTAGAATACTACTGTGCTCCTCCTCAGGTGCAGCTACTCACTAATTATGTTCCAAAACTCGTCTGTATGATTTCCACGACCGATGGCATTCTAGTCCGACAATTACTTCGAATTATATTGTGTATTTTAACATATTACTGTATAATAAAGGTTAAAAATACGTAGATCATGACTAGATAAATCATTTGGATTTCTTATATACTGTATATATGTCATCAAGTTGGACCAATCCTGTTCTTGAAATGGATAACAGCCTAAAAGAAACTTAAAATAATTCTAAAGCGTCGAATGTGGTAGACACTTTTTTGTTTTCTTTATCATATGAAATCTTATCGAGCATCTAATCAGACCAATAAGCATTCTTGCTTTTCATTCCTCTCATTAGCTTATCATATCATTTCATAGCCTCGATCACAATAAAAGTTCTCATGAATTTGACCAGTTTTATCGGTTTATCTCAAATCCGGTTTTTGGCTAGACTCAGCCAGAACTCAGAATCAATTAGAAAAACCGAATTAAGGCTGCAACTAAGAAGATACTTTATTATATATAAAATAGTGAAAACTAGAAACAAATACCTTATATGCTTGTAGTTAAAGCCGGCTCTGTATATAGATCACCTAGCCGATATGACCTTTATCGTTCAACTGTATTGGAGTGGATGCAAATTACATTACATAAGGTTTAAAACTCAATTCAACGGAAGAGAAAACTTTTTTCAAAAAAAAAACGGAAGACAAAACTAAAACTTACCACATAGCAATTTTTGTCGTCAAATAACCAAAGGGAGTCTTAAGTTATAAACTACGTTAGCAAAAAAAAGGTTATAAACTAAACTACTCATATTGTTTAAAAATATTTTTGTTTTTGTTTCAAACAAACAAAAACTTTCAGACTTCGGCTATTGAATCTGATGATGATGTGACAAATTATCACACGAATCATTGAGATTTATATTGTTTTAAATTTTGTATAAGTAGTTTCTTCTTTCTAGTTTTATATTTTTTTTGTTGATAATCTCATAATCATCTTCTAAATACTTTAATGGCTAACTAGATTTTCAAATTCATTATACAAATGCACGATTATTTTTCTACAAAAGGTAATTTAATAAAAAATAAAATATTTAATTTTCATTATTATTTATATTTGCATTCTGTTTGGATTTTTTGGGTGATAAAAATATTCATTTTGGTTAAATTAAAATTGTTAGATTTTAAAAATATAATACACTTAATTTGTTGGATTTTCTAATTTATTATAATACTTAGCTGTTAAATTTTAAATAAAAAAGATTGTTGAAAATGGTATTTTACCTATTTGATATTGTAATTATTACATAATTCTTTAAAATAAAACTAAATAAATATTTTTGATAGTTGTTTTACTAAACATATGAATTTAATTAGTTTTCTAAACAATAAGAATGAAAAATATATTAGATTTTGTTATCGTAAAATATGAAATATATATATAAGTTAAAAATATCAATTAGCGGTAGAATAATTTCATGTGTAATGGTGCATTATATTAAAATAGTTTAATTTGTAAGTTATGATCAAACATTTATTAATAAAAGCTATAGTCATAATTGAAGAATCAATAACATTTCCATAAGATAATATGTAAATGTAATGTTTTCTCATATAATGATATTCTGTTTAAATAAGATAGAAATTTAGTTGGAGATTAATTCGTAAATAACTACAGTATATAGTTTGCTATCTTTAGCAAATTAGTTAAGTATGGTACAAATGTAATAATGATGAAAGAATATATAATACATTCAATTTTTGTTTGATACAGTATTTTTATTTTATTTTTAAAATATTTCTATTCAGAACTAAAAATGATTTCAATACCCACCACTATATATATGTATAGGGCTGAGCATTTTATCCGTTAGATTTGATTCGATTCGTTATTCATTTCGATTCGATCCGAAAATTCTGGATATCCGTAAACTTTCGAAGCAAAGCAAATACTAAAAATCAATATCCGTTAAAATCGAAGCAAATCACAAATATTAAAATTTTGGGAAGCGGATATCCGATCTGATCCGTCAATATATAAATACATTTATATCTTGATTATATTTAAAGTTTTTAATGTATACAATTATATAATTATTATTCTAATATATGATTTGATAAATTATATTCACATTATTACTTATATAAAAGTATTACATAAAAAGAAGAGAACACATTTATGACAATTATAATTTTTTTCTTAAGTTTTGTGTTATTATAATTGTTAACTAAGTTCAAAAAATTTACAAAATATGTAGATTCACTACTTCTTTTAATTTTTATCATATATATGATGCAAAAAATTATATTACAAAATAAATTTGTATCAAATTTTTAAGATTATTTGTAGTAATGAAAACATATGAGATATCCGTAAGTATTCGTAAATATCCGCAAATATCTATTTATTTTTCGGATATCCGTTTTTCCGAATATCCGTATTTTTCCGAAGTAAAGCAAATAAAAAAATTAGATATCCGTGACATACGAAGCAAATCACAAATATCTTCAAATACCCGAATATCCGATCCGTGTCCAGACCTATATATGTATTATAGTTCGTAAGGTGTATACTTGGAACGTTCAAATGTTTAGCACACTAGAATACAATTTTTGCTGTAACGGGTAAACCAATAAGAAATTGATAAAATAAAAATAAATAGAATGATAGAAATGAAATACAGAAGAAAAAAAATGGAATGGAATTTCTTCCATTCATTCATAACCAAATTTATTTTGGAATCATTCATCTTTGTATTTATCGATTTTTGTGTGTGGAATTGATAGGATTAATGGAATAAAGCATTCCACATCATTCTATTCCAAAGATCAAGATAAACAATCCAGTAGCAGTTTGTTTGTTTCACCTTCTTGTGTTAAGTTTTTAAAAGTTGCTAAAGAAGCGAATGAGCGAATGTAGGTGACCTTAACTTCAGAGGCACTTCTTTTACATGGTGGAACAAACAGAAGAACTCACCTATTGCCAAAAAGCTGGACAGATGTCTTGTGAACGATGACTGGTACTTTCAATTTCCGTCCTCGGTTGCATTTTTCGGTAGCCCTGCATTCTCTGATCATGCTGTCATCTCTATCTCCTTGGACCCGAGCCGAGTTAGAGCTAAGAAGCCATTCAGATTCTTCAACTTCCTTATCAACTCTCCAGGGTTTAAAGAAATGATTTGTATGAACTGGTACTCATTCAATGTCAACGGCTCAGCTATGTTTAGACTCTCCAGGAAGCTTAAACTGCTAAAGAAATGCATTAAAGACTTCAGCCGGCTCAACTACTCGGGTATTGAGAAGAAAACGGTAGAAGCCCATGAGAAGCTTACCCAGGCACAAGCAGCTATGCTTTCTGCCCCCTCAACGTCAAACGCATCTGCTGAGTTCCAAGCACTAAAGGAATGGGAAGAACTGTCCGCTGCTGAAGCGGGGTTCTTTTTTCAGAGATCACGGATTAATTGGCTAGCTTTTAGTGATGGAAACTCCAGGCTGTTTCACAGATACGCGGCGACCAGGCAAGCCATTAACCATATCCACTTTTTGTATACTGATACTGGCCAGCGTACTGAGTCTCAGGAGGGTATTCAGCAGCTTTGCGTTGATTACTTCTCCAGCCTTTTGGGGAGTGAAACATCTCAGCCAATGTTTGTTCAAAGCGACCTCGACCTCCTCTTCAATTTCAAATGCTCTGAGGAGCAGACCGCAGAATTCGAAAAAAAGTTTACTCCAGCAGATATAAAAGATGCTTTCTTTTCCCTGCCTAGTAACAAAACTGGCGGGCCAGACGGATACTCCTCAGAATTCTTCATATCTACGTGGGAGATAATTGGACCGGAGGTGACTGAAGCCATCTTAGAATTCTTCGAATCTGGCTGCCTACTCAAGCAGTGGAACTCGGCCTCTCTTGCCCTCATCCCCAAGATCCCAAACGCGTCTCACCCCTCAGAATTCAGGCCTATCTCATGCTTAAATACAGTCTACAAGGTAATCTCGAAGCTGCTTGCCTCACGTCTCAAAGAAATATTGCCCCTAATGGTTTCCAAGTCGCAATCAGCTTTTCTTCCTGGCGGCTTTTGGCGGAAAATGTGTTGCTTGCCACTGATCTGGTTCATGGCTATAATACTCAGAACATCTCCTCGCGTGGAATGCTAAAAGTTGATCTGAGGAAAGCGTTCGATTGTGTGAGATGGGACTTCATTCTGGCGTCTCTGCGGGCACTGGCGATCCCTGAAAGTTACATCAGATTGGTCTCGGAATATCTCTCCACTGCATCGTTCTCTGTCTCTATAAACGGTGCCTTAGGTGGTTTCTTCAATAGCTCTAAAGGAATTAGGCAGGGAGATCCTATGTCACCTTATCTCTTCGTCCTCGCTATGGAATGCCTCTCAAGGCTTCTTGCTTCTATATTTGAGACAGGCATTATAGGTTACCACCCGAGAACAGAGAATGTGGCGATCTCCCACCTCTTGTTTGCGGATGATGTTATGATCTTCTTTGACGGCAGTAGTAATAGTCTTCATGGCATAGCTGAATGTTTGGATGACTTTGCCTCCTGGTCGGGATTGTCTATGAACGCCACCAAGACGGAACTCTTCACTGCGGGTCTGGACCAAACTGAATCCTCAGTTCTAATGGGGTATGGATTCCCATCTGGCTCCTTTCCCATTCGATATCTTGGACTCCCGCTGATGTCCCGCAAACTTAAAATTTCTGAATATGCTCCGCTGATGACCAAGATCACTAAGTGTTTCCAAGCGTGGTCCGTTAAACTCCTCTCTTTTGCGGGTAGATTGCAGCTCTTGAAGACTGTTATATTTGGTATCATCAACTTCTGGTTTTCGGCGTTTATGCTTCCTAAGGGATGTATTAAGAACATTGAATCACTTTGTTGTCGATTCTTGTGGTCTGGTAACGTTGATAAGAGAGGCATCGCCAAGGTAGCATGGACCACTGTCTGTTTACCTAAGCAAGAAGGTGGATTGGGGCTTCGAAATCTCGCGGTCTGGAACCAAACCCTATGCCTAAAATTCATTTGGATACTGCTCTCTAAGTCCCCTTCGCTCTGGGCGGATTGGCACCGCAGCATCCACCTATCTACTCAGTCTTTTTGGGCCATCGAACCTGTTCAAGCCGGCTCCTGGGCATGGAAGAGATTGCTTAAGCTCAGAACCCTAGCTATTAGATTCTGCAAATCTGTACTTGGAAATGGTCGAACAACCAGTTTCTGGTTTGATGATTGGACGCCATTGGGTCAACTGATCACTTACTTGGGGCCTCTCGGTCCAAGGGCTCTAAGAGTCAGAAAGGAGGCGGTGGTAGCGGATGTTGCTAGAGACTCAACATGGTTTCTACCTCACCCCCGATCTCAACAGGAAGTTGATCTACACTCTCATCTCACTACTATAATTCTTCCTCTATCTCATGATATTGATGACGAATATGAATGGATTGTTGGTGACTCTCCTTCTAATGTTTTCAGCGCCTCTACCACATGGGAAACCCTGAGGCCAAAGCAGGAGATTCAAGACTGGCATGACGTGGTCTGGTTCAAAGGATCAATACCGAAGCATGCCTTTACAATGTGGACAGCTAACTATGACAGGTTACCAACAAAGGCCCGGCTTACTTCGTGGGGTCTCCCGTTATCACCCCTCTGCTCCTTCTGTTCAAGAGAACCAGAAACGAGGGAGCACTTGTTTCTGTCTTGCGAATACAGTCTCGACGTCTGGAGCTACGTCTTCAGCAGATGCCATCCTCCTACCTCTCCACTCACGGACTGGGCAGAGCTACTCTCTTGGATCCGAGTCCCTAGCTCTAAGAGACTATCTCTGCTTAGGAAATTAGCAACTCAAACAGTGGTGTTTCAGCTGTGGAAGCAGCGGAATAACTTAATCCATAACCAGATCTCTCTCCCGGCGATCGCGGTCTTCAGGAGCATTGACAAAGAGCTGAGAAACGTTATCTCCGCTAGAAGGAAGTATAAGAAATTCAGAGATCTTATGGCTATGTGGCTTCGATAAGTCCTTAGTCTCTAGTTTAAAATGTTGACCCATCTTGTTTTTCTCTTTTTTGCCAAGATGGTTCAGAACCAAAATAATATTTTTTTTGTAGAATCTATCTTCATTTATGATATTTACAGTTTAGCAAAAAAAAAAAAAAAAAAAAAAGAAGCGAATGAGATTGAAAAGAGCCGAATGAAAAAAAATAACACGTCTTTACGAAAACACTACACACGTAGGCACATGCTATCCTCTATCTTCTCTCCCCAACTTAGCCTTTCATCTATTGTATTTAGACGTTTCCATTTTAAAAATTCCTTATCTTTGCTATCTCCTTTTTGCTATAGTTTTGTACTTTCACTAAAGTATGATCTCAATGGTAAACTTCCGCACTAAGTTATTATTATTATTATTTAATGAATGTGCAATTCATTCAATAAAAAGCATACATTACATCAAGTGTTCTTTTTAGAATAGTTTTAAAGAATAGAACAAACGAAAATAACAAAATATAAATGATATATCTCTTTTGTTGCTTTAGGCTTTAGATCTTGTTCTAACTTGAAGGTCTTCATCGAGTGTGTAGTCGCTAATTGCTCTAATAAAAAAATACCCCATATAAGTTGAACAAGTATATATATGTGTAAAAAAAGAAGTATAATGTGGATGTATATCCATCAAGTCGAATGGTTGTGATCTTTATCAACATGCAAACGTGATTCGAACATGGGAAAGAGAGAATATGGTGGATTGACCAATTGATCTTCAGTCTTTACATTTTGTAGATTCATTGCTGGAAATGAATAAAGCAATGGAAGATACACAGGCATATGCTTTCTTCTCCTTCTTTTCGTACAAAAGCATATGCATAATTTTTTTTTTTTTAAACTATCATATGCATATATTGGTTTCATACATTAGCATTTAGCATACATATGCATATATTGGTTTCATACATTGGCACTGCATGACTTCGATCGGCATTGTTATTTTTTTGACGTCGCTATGATAGCGGTAGAGACTAATTAAAAATTCCTGAATATAAGATGTTTTAAAAAATTTTGATGTTCCAATATATAAAATGTTTTCATTTTTCTAGGCAATTTTTTACTTTATTAAAAACTGTGCAACCAATCATATTTGATAATCTATTTTGTAATTGGTTGAATAATATTAATTTATAGTTTTAATAATACTTTCTAAACAAAACAATGATTTTCTTAATTTGATTCCGTCTAAGTCAGGATGGATAATAAGAGATGAGCGAAGCATTTATCAAGGGGCTGGACAAGGAAGAGGATTTACTACAACACCGTTGGAAGCAGAATTCCAGGCTCTCATTATGGCAATGCAGCAATGTTGGTGTCGCGGCTTTACAAAAGTTATATTTGAAGGAGACAACAAGAAAATGTTGGATATTCTCAATGGAAACGCTTTACATTTGGAGTGTATAACTGGACTCGAGAAGTAAGATGGTGGAGCACAAAGTTTGAGGAGGTTACATTTACATGGACCAAGCGTACGGGAAATGAAGTGGCTGATGAATTGGCAAAAGCTAATATACCCAATGATGTTCCGTATGAATACTATTTTTATATTCCTCGTTTCATAACAGATGCTTTACATAAAGACTTTGTAAACTCGATTCATTAATATAAATTGATGTTATAAAAAAATAAAAAAGAATTCGATACCAAATTAATGTTAGACGTAAACGTATATGATCTACACTTACTTCTAGTTAATATATATATATATATATATATATATATATATATATAATTTTTTGGATTATATATCTTATATGCCATATGGTCAATTTACGTAATTGATTTATGTATTTTATTAGGTTTAAGCACTTGCGCATATAAGCATGGTTTGGCTGGCTCAATTAAACAAAGAACTTTTATACGTCTTGGTTTCCAGAGAGATCTGATGTTACAGTTTCTTATATGAAAGATCAGATAAATGGAAAAGGGCCGCCAGAGATTGATTCCTAACCATATTACTTAACTCGAAAGATTGAATAAGTGGACTGTTAGTGACATTATTATCAATTATTTTGTTTAGTAATCACGCATGTGCCCTATCTTTGCTTTCTCATTGAAGGACCAATCCTTTTTGCATGCCATTCTATCTCTTTACCATGAATTTTCCGTTAGGCTGATTTTATAATTGTCCTAAGTCATAACCACCAACTTCACTAATTCATTAGTCATCCATCACATCTATCCCTCATAAATAGTAATGTTCTTGATTTTTCCCCCAATAAAATAGTAATGTCTAGCTAACTTTACTTTCTCACCAAAGTATTGGATAAAGTTTGGAAGATAATGGTAAGAAAACCTTTTTGCCAAAATTAAGAAAACCCTATGCGTATAAAATTTGCAAGAGAAATTAATGATTTTCCTTCTCAACTTAGAGAAACACACCAATATAAGATATCAACAAAACCCAGAATATAATAATGATCTAATTTTGTTATGTAAATAATGAAGGAATAGGTAGTTTCATAATACGTAATAATCTTTCAATCATTCCTGTCTTATAAATTATTAAATGGATTATCCGTAGCTCTTTATTGGTGTAAATGTTAAGAAATTTTCCGTAGCTCTCCTCGGATGATGATGGTTAATTAATTAACCTCACTCATTTTTTAACAAAGCGTATATTTATACTGTTCATGGAAAATACAAAATAAAGTATAAGCATCGTGACTCAAAAGTACCTACCAGATTTTTCTGAATTCATGTATAAATATTCAACTAACTACAAGATCTAACTATCTATGTTACTTATATTTTAAGAACCAGGAAAACCAATATTGGTGGTAAAACCTGATCGTTGGAATCAAAGATGTCATAAAGCGCACCACTTCATCAGCTTATTTGTCCTATTACAAAACAAGTATATAGAAATATTCACATCTTGTATATAGATAAAGTTAATGTATATTTTTGTGTATATATGTAAGGTGAAACAAATAAACAAGTAAGGTTAGTGGAATTCATCTTCCAAAAGTTACTAGATTCCTGGGGTTACATAAAGATAAAAATTGGGTCACTTTGTTGCATCATTCCATAAAGCTACTTTAGAGTACATGTTTTTCAGATCTCTAGTCCATTTAATAAATATTTAAATTTCAGTAGTTGATCAAAATCGTGTATAGTAAGTCGTTCCAAAAGAAAAGCAACAACCCAAACTTTAAAAAAGAAATCGTCAAATGTTACTTTCAACCAATAATTATATGAACAGGAAGAAGTTGGATTACCAAATTTACAATCGTGAACTGATCTGATGCATAGTTGAAGTTATAGTTGTCAACGTTTTAATATCAAACTGATAGAAATATTGCAATATCCCACACAGCTAAATCAATATTAGAAGATAATTTATTTTTTCTAATTCTATCATTCAAGTAAGAGTCTGAAGACTGAAAACATGGTGAATATATAGTTTTATATATGACTTGACAACAAATAATTTTAACACTTTAACATTTCCCGGTAAACAGTTTTACTTGCACTATATATTCATGATTAGTATTTCAATACTGTACTAAAACATTAAAACAATCTTATATTAATTAGATTCAATATTTTTAGTTGAACTCCAAGTATTTTTAGTCTTTGGATAAAAGGGACCTGCCACATTTTTGAAATATGTATTTTTATTTGAAAATTGATATGAGAGTCTGATAGATTCCCATGTTTTGGTGATAGAGAAGACATGGGCTCTGTGACTAGATGGTCCCCAGCAATAAGAATCTGCACTGTCTTCATTGGTAGGTGGATCAATCTCCAGCAAAGTTGTTCTCAAAAAAGCAAGGGATGGTGTTCTACAACGGGGCGATGGAGTGATCCAAACCCCGCGTCTAACACCTTCGCTTACAATGGCTGTGATAGGAATTCCAAGCCGACAGGGACCAGCCTCACCAACAGAATCAATAAGAGGCCCAGAGGGTAACCAATCATCAAACCAGTAGCTAGCGTTTCTCCCATTCCCAATGTTGCAGCCAATCAAATGACGAGCTAGAGGGCGGAGGGAGATCAGAGCTTTCCAAATCCAAGAGTGACTTGGTTGAGGTTCTGCGTTCCAGTAGTTGCACCTTTTCAGACGGTGCTCTTTATTCCAAGCAACCCAAAGCGAGTTGGAACCTGAGAATTGAAGCCAGACCAATCTAAGAGTGAGAGCCTTGTTCCAAAGGGAAAGGTTCCTCAGTCCAATTCCACCTTCACTTTTCGGTAGGAATAAGTCGTACCACGCGACCTTTGCATTTCCCCGTGTGTCCGGGCTAGAGGACCACAAGTAGTCTCTGCAGAGTTTTTCAATCTCCTTAATGCACCCTTTCGGAAGGACAAAAGCTGAGAGCCAGAAATTGATCAAGCTGTTGATAACTGACTTGATGAGTTCCAACCTTCCCGCATAGCTCAACAATCTAACTTTCCAGCTTTGTATTCTCTTCTTTATGTTATCCACAAGAGGAGAGTATTCAGACTTTTTAAGCCGCCGATGATGGAGGGGAAGACCCAAGTACCTTATTGGGAGAGATCTCATAAGGAAGCCGCTCGCGTTCAGGTTTGCCGTTTCAGTATCATCCATCCCCGCGTGAAACAAAGCAGTCTTCTCCTTGTTAAGACCCAAGCCAGATAATGTACGGAACTCATCCAACACCGCTGCGATGCCATCCAAGGAGGGGCATGAGCCATCAAAGAAGATCATCAAGTCGTCAGCGAAGCAGAGATGAGATATTTCCGAGTTTTTCCCAAGAGGATGATAGCCAATAAGGCCCGCTTCGAATCTCTCTGCAAGCAAAGACGAGAAGACCTCCATAGCAATGTTGAATAGAGCTGGGCTAATAGGATCCCCCTGACGCAACCCACACCCACCATTGAAGTACCCACAGAGCTCTCCATTGACGTTTATAGAGAAGGAGGTTGTTGTGATACAGTTTCTGATCCAGTTGATGAAGACAACAGGGAAGTCAGCAGCATGGAGGACCTGCAGGATGAAAGGCCAGCTAACAGAGTCAAACGCCTTCCGTATATCGACCTTCAGCAGGCCTCTAGGAGAAGAGTTCTTTGATCCAAACCCCTGGACTAGTTCGGTAGCCAGAAGTACATTTTCTACCAGTAGACGCCCTTTGACAAAGGCAGACTGAGAAGGAGAGATCATTTCAGGTAACAGCTTTTCAAGACGTCTGGCCAACAACTTAGACACGACCTTGTATACTGCACTCATCCTCTCAACCTCAGTAGTTTTAGGGACCAGGGTAATAGCAGTGGCGTTCCATTGTTTTAGGATGTGGCCCGAGGAGAAGAACTATTGCACAGCCCTTGTGAAATCCTGTCCTATAATAGGCCAGGCTCGACGGTAGAACTCACCCGTGTAGCCATCCGGGCCAGGAGCTTTATTGGCAGGAAGATCGAAGACCTCCTTCTTTATCTCTTCTGCAGAAATAGGGGCCATTAACATACCTTTACAGGCTTCATCACATCGGAAGGATGTCAGACGACTAATCTCCTCCATATCTTCCGGTGAGAGCGATGGAGAAGGAGCACCAAGGAGGCTCGTATAGTACTCAACGCAGTGGCTCTTGATATCATTGATGTTCTCAAGCCTGAGGTTCTGGTCGTCAATAAGGTAGTGTATCTGGTTCCCTGATCTTCTAGCCTGCATAGATCTATGGAAGAGAGATGAGTTGCAGTCGCCAAACTTCGCCCATGTCATCCTTGAACGCTGATAGATAAATTTTTCTTCAGCCTTTGCAAGCTTGGTCCAATTCCTATGCGCTTCTCTTTCTCTTGCAGCCGCGGAGATCGATGGAGAGGATAGTAAGTCTGCCTGAGCAGAAAGCATATGAGCATGAGACTCCTGCACCCTTTGTTCCAGACCAGAGAAGTGTTCTCTGTTGATGTCCTTTATCACAGGTTTTAGCAGCTTTAGCTTCTTAGAGAACTGCGTATGTCAAAATTTGAAATCCAGCCTAAACTAAGGTGGTGTTATTGGATAGGGGATTTAGAATTAATTCTATAGGTTTTCTAATCTAATGTTATTCAATGATGGATTTTAAATTTTGTTTCCAAATCTAGTGTTATTGGTTATTGTATTTAAAATATCTTTACTAAATGATTTTAAAATCTTGTGTTATTAGTTTATGTATTTTAATATTTTTTTTAACAAATAAATTTTAATTCATGTGTTATTCAATCAAAGATTTAAATTCAACATTTTAAATCTAGTGTTATTCATGTTTGATATATTTTTACCATTCATTTGATTTGAAATATTTTGAAGGGATTTAAATTTACTTTTCTGTGTAAACTCTTTCAATCAAAATCTTCCATTTTACCTTGAGATTTGTGAAACCAAAACACATCTAACATTTTGAAAAAAAAACACATCTAACATAAATTCTAACGTCAAGCTAACTTACAGACAAAAGAAAACAAAATATAAAATAGAAGAAACGTTATCTACTTTATCTCTGTAAGAACTAGGGAGACTGAGAGAGCATACATCAAACCTATTTTCCAATAGAAAAATAGCTTTCATTCGGGGACCAAACCCAGATTTTCCTTCTATCAAATTGATTAACTTGTTGAAACATAATCTCTTCGTTTGATAATTCATATGTGCTCTTTATTTTGTTAACTTGCTGATTTACATGGATTAACATCATTTCGTTTTTACTGTTATAATAATTAAAATGCTATTGTCATCATTTATAGTAATCTTAGAGCATCATTATCCATGATTTCTTAGGGTGGAGTTTTTAGGGGAATATAAAAAACTAAAAAGTTAAGAAACTGTTTTTTAAAGTAGTATAATTTCGCTGTGTTTGAAGTATTTTTGTTTCAGTTTATATTCTTATTAAAATTTTCTTCACATAAATTTCAAATTAGAATCCTCTTAAAATGTAGTTCAATTCTGTTATAAAAATAAAATGATATCTTGTTGATTTATAAATAAATTGATAAAGATTTTAAAATTATAGATAAATCGTATATATTAAATTTTAAACTGAATCCAAATTTTTAAAAATCTTATCTATTTTAAGTCTGATGGAGTTGATTTAGACTTATATAACCAATAACGACCCCTAAAACTAATGAGGATGATATTCATTTCATGCGAAATACAATTGGACCAATAGAATAAAATAATTTTTATTGTATTACACTAAATTTAAAAAGTACAATATAACAGTTTACAAAAAAAAGTAAAATATAAACTGATGTTATCAGTATCCTTCTTCTCAGTTATCATCGTGATTGTGTGAATTCTACTCTTTTATTTCCATTTTCTCGTTCAACCAACTCCCAGATATATATGGGATCCTCCCATTTATATTGCCAAAGGCAAAAGCATTTGTTAAGATTAAATACCCATTATAGTGGGCAATTCAATCTTTCCCACATTTGCTTTTGTCTGAAGAAAGTGTCTAATTTAGGCCACTTTTTCAAATTTATTTTTATTTTGGACTGACATAGTTGGCAATGTGTTGGAAAGAGACAATCTAAGATGTCATTTTCTTGCCTAGGTCCAACAAATTTTGATGAAACCCATGTTGCCTAACGAAAAATGTTTTTGACAAAAAAACTCTATTTTTACAGTTGACTTCCACAGAGTAAACATATTGTCAAGCAGGTGTTAAAAAAACATATTGTCAAGACTACTCCCGTCACTACAATATCTAATAAAAAAAATGAGTAGGTTATTGTTACAATGAATTAGTATAGTCACTTTTTATTTGAGAAGACCCTATGTCTAACAAATATATAAAATTAGGCAGGCAAAGTAAAGTATACTTATCTCTACATTATAACATGTTATTATTTTCCTTACTTGGCCCCATCTCAGTTCTTCACCTCTATATCTATCCCCACATTTCATTGCATTGATTCTCTTACAAAACACCCTCCCCACCCCCTCCATGTCTAAAATGTTTAGCAGAATTGCAATGACCAACTATGTTGTTGTGCTTCTTCTTTCCTTAACATCCTTAGGTATCTTCTTTTGTGTATATATAGCTTATTTCTGTCTAACAAATAAAAAACCATTATCTTAATTTTAACTTGACATTACATTTATTCTAATTCCTGTTCCAATTTTTTCACAGAACATGGATTATTGTTTCAAAGGGTGTCCTCTCTTGGCATAAACTACGGTCAAGTCGGCGACAATCTTCCTCCACCAGACAAAGTTATACAACTCTTGGGCTCACTCCATATCAACAAGACAAGAATATACGACACAAACCCTAAAGTCTTAAGCTCATTCGCCAATTCTAACATCGAGCTCTTCGTCACTGTCGAAAACCAGATGCTTCCCAGCTTAGTCGACCCTCAACAAGCTCTCCAATGGGTCACGTCCCGTATCAAACCCTTCTTTCCGGCCACTAAGATCGGCGGTATTGCTGTTGGAAACGAACTATACACCGACGACGACTCGAGCCTCATAGGGTTTGTTACATGCATGACCACATTCCTTAAACGTAAAAACTTTTCATATCTTCACTTATACACATTGTTATTGCTATGCAGGTATCTTGTACCCGCAATGATGAGTATTCATGCAGCTCTCGTCCAAACTGGTCTAGACAAGTACATTCAAGTATCTACTCCGAATTCACTATCAGTCCTTCAAGAATCTTACCCACCCTCCGCCGGATGTTTCAGACCGCAAGTCACTGGCGTAATGACGCAGCTTCTAAGCTTCTTGCATAGCACGAAATCCCCTTTTTGGATCAATGCTTACCCTTACTTCGCTTACAAGGATTCCCCAACAAAGATCCCATTAGATTACGTTCTCTTCAACCCTAACCCTGGAATGGTTGACCCCTACACCAAGTATCACTACGACAACATGCTCTATGCTCAAGTAGACTCTGTGATCTTCGCCATGGCAAGGCTTGGCTTCAAAGATATCGAGGTTGGGGTCTCAGAGACTGGTTGGCCGTCTAAAGGTGACGGAGATGAGGTTGGAGCCACCGTGGCCAATGCGGCAGTTTATAACAAGAATCTTCTAAAGAGACAACTTCAGAGTGAAGGAACGCCACTGAGAAAAAACATGGGACTTGATGTTTATCTTTTTGCTCTCTTTAATGAAGACCTTAAACCAGGACCAACCTCTGAGAGAAACTATGGATTGTATCAGCCTGATGAGACCATGGCTTACAATGTAGGTTTATTATCATCATCACAATCATCTACTTCTTCAACTAATTCTATTGTTTCCCTCACTTCCTCTGCCTCTACGGTATGTAACAACACTTGACTTTAGTTACTCTGTCTCTACTAACTAGCTCCCTATTAATATTTATTGTTTATTTGGTCTTTTACGTATCACATTAAATCCCCTAAAAAGTTCTTGATCGAGAAAGACTACAAATACCAATTTTGAATATGACGTTTTTCTCTTATAATTGTGACGTTATGCTTGGAAAGTTAGGCTTTTCTAGAATTTATTTTGAAAAACAAAATTTAAGAAATTAATAATGATAAAGTTTCATTTATAGCGATATGATTGGTACTTACTAGTGTTTTAAATCATGTGATATCTATGATTATATTCACCATTTGGCTTCTTCCTCACATTGATTAAATGAATAATTTGTGGTCATCATTATTACTCATTCATTGTTATTTATTTAAACAGGATATAACGAGGGGAAAGCAACGGTTGATATATTTTATGTGCATTTACTTGCTGGCCATTCATATGCTAATTAGAAGACGGTACTAGAGGCAGAAACAAAACCGAGAGAAACTGTACGTGTATATAGAGAGTCCACTAATGCTGTTCATTTTTCAACTAGAAGAATTATACTATTTCTAAAGTGTCTCAGATGATTCTTTAAAGAAACAAAACAATCAAAGAATTGGCCCGAGTGATAAAATTGAGAAGGGAATGCAGTACTGCAAAGAAATCCAGTGTATAAAAGAAAGTGTAACATGACAATCAAATACTCCATCTGTTTCACGAAGATAAACTTTTTAATATTTTCACACATATTAAGAAAACACATTAAACTACCATAATAAATGTATCGTTTTTTGTAATTTTTAATTTTCAATAACTTTTAACCAATAATAATTCAATAAAGTCAATTAATTTTCTTGAAGTTTACATTTTTTTCATAGAAAACACAAAAAATACATCTTCTAAAAAAAACTTTTTAAAAAAAAAGTCTATCATTAAGGAGGGAGTATATTGTTTTATAGACCCGAACAAAGAAAAAAAAAGATACCATGTATTATAATTCACTTACTTCTGAAAACTGGAAAAGGTAAAATATAGAATTAGTAAGGATATTAAAGTGTTAATAATTTAATAGTTGAACGATTTACTGTGAATATTATTTTTCTTTTTGCAAAATTCAAGTCCTTTCATCGCGATTTCAATCATGCTTGACTACTTATAGACACTTTGAATCTTTAATATAAACCTATGACTTATATATGAGGGTTGTTCAAAAAATAAAACGAAACTAATGTGAGTTTGAAATTAATTTTCAAGGTGAAAAAACATTTTTAAACAAAAAATTTCCGGAATAAGTCCAAAAGACTCTACACACAGATATATGAAAAACTCTAATGTCATTGTGGTTATGTGAAGCAATAATTATAAATCTGATTATTATCACTAAACTACTCAGTATACATTACCATTTATTGTAAGACACTACAAATATTACTTTTATTATATCATACGTTTTTCATCATATATATTTTATTGGTTGGTTATAATGAAGGAGTGAATGCTCTTTAGTCTTTATCTTTTGGACGTGGAATCCATCACCCGTAGACTTTACGATTCCTTCCTTTTTCATCTCGGATCTTACCTGATATTGCATCCAAAGGACACATGCATGCATTATATATATGTATATATATGTATATACGTTTTCATGACATTATATGAGACATGTAAGACACTAAGACGTAACATGAAATATGTGAAAAGTGTACATTTGTGTTTGGAATATTCATTGGTGGTAAAAGAGGAATGCTTGCTATTCCTAACGAGATGAACCAAAACTTATTTTATTTAAGAAACATATAAACAGACATGGACGGCCCCAACTTTATTCCATGGCCATGTTTTTATTTGTCAGCATTTTGACAATAGTCATTAGCCGTCCCTTTTCTAAGAAGCTTTCTCTCTTTTTGTAACTCTTTACCTCCAGACTCAGTTGTCTTATTTTTTTCGCCAACATGTTTATTATATTAGAATATCTTTATCGATTTTCCTATTCCTTTCTGTGTTTGTATATTCCATCACGGTCGTTTCAATTGACCGGTTATATTGAAATAACAAAAACAAATTATCTAAAGAGGTCCACTAAGTTTAGTGAAATTTTGTGTAAAACAATCATTTGGTGTACATATTTTAATGGTTATAAATATAGCCAGGGTCATTTTAGTTGGCACCATATAACTCAGGTTCTCTACTTTTTTTTTTTTTCATCAGGTTTATATTATTAAAAGCAAATGGACCAAGCCCAGATACAACAGAAACACCAAAGGCCCAAACATAAACGGGCTACAACATACGGCCGAAGCCCCAAACAATTTAGACGGCTCCTCGGCCCAACCTTACAAAACCGGACGATCAAGGCCCATGAGAGAAACAAGGAAGCAGAGGAAGAGACACGTGGGATGATCTACACCATTCAGATCGGCATGCGTTTCTCCGCCTCAACTTGCCCTTCATCGACTCCGGAAGAAACCGGAAGAGATCGCCGGAACGCTCGTTTCGCCGGAGCTCAGATACCGTCAGAGCCTCCGCCGAAACCACCTAATTTCCTTGCTTTTACATCATGTCGGAGGTTTTTCTCAAACCATCGAGATCTCCCCCGACACAACCAAACTTCAAACCATTAGAGAAATCATCGTTTTACCCGCACTGTCAACACGCGGAAGAGATCAATCGAAACACGAGATCATCTCCGCCTTTGAACCGCTTAAAACCCTAGACGCGCGCATCGAGAACCACCTAATTGTTGACTTGACCGACTTCACCTCGGCGGAGAGCTTCATCATCAAAACGAGAACTCCTCCGCCCTGACCCAGAACCACCTAGACAGTTACCACTTCTAGCTTCGCACTAAACTAACAATAGTAACCTTGACCCAAAAGCTTCGGGTTTCTCATCGGCAGCGCGGATCTATGAAAGCATCCGCACTCCGTCACCAAACCGGCGAAGGTAAATCTAAGGAAGACTCCCTTCCCGGGAACTTGAACCAGCGTCGGCGGAGCTGAAGGAGCCTCCACCGCCCGGAGAAAAGCCGGCGACGACGGATCTGTGGTAGCCTCCATCTCCCGGAACCACAACTCGAACATGCAATCCGATCTTCTCACGCCACGGCCTCCACGCGAGCGCGTCGTCCCTCCAAGCGAGGAAACCACCTTGGATGATGGCTCCAATCCAGAGCTCCGACAAGGCACTAAGGTCAGCTCAGCGACGTCTCTTCCGATTCAATCCCTCTCATGCTCCTCTCTCTCCTCGCCGAATTCCTCAGCCGTCTCCGCTCTTTCCTCCTCCCTCCCTGCGATTCCGCTTCTAATCTCTCCCACGACGACGGCTCCATGATAGCCTCGGGAGTCGCCAACATAATCGTCCTCGCCGATCAGCTGAGCCTGGCGGAAACGCTCCAGGTGATCATCTCCAAGCACGGAGACATCGCCGCCTCCTCGAAGCTCCAGTCCAACGTGACGAGGTCGTACTACCTCGAATCCCTAGCCGCCGTGGTGATGGAGCTGAGGACGTCGGGCCTGAAGGATCTGACGAAAACGAGAGTGGCGGAGATGGCGGCGGTGGTGAAAGACATGGAGTCGGTGAAGATCGAGGTGTCGTGGCTGAAGAAGGCGGTGGCGGAGCTGGGGGAGGCGGTGGAGTACGCGGGGGAGTACGAGGCAGCGAAGGCGGAGGATATTGGAATGACTATTTGATATGCTGGTTAATTCTCTGAGCAGTTTTTTTTTCTAATCTCAGGTTCTCTACTTTATCCAAATGATAATTTGACTTATGTTATTAAGCCCCAAAAAGAATTGTGTAATAATTGTTAACTAGCTAGACACTTTTTGATCCATCTGGTAAATGAGAGAGATATCATCTTATTTGGTATAAACGTACTTAAATTATTAAAACCCGCTAGTCAGAAATAAAAGATCATATATGTTACAAGAGAATCTTTTTGTTAATTTTTCTTAATAGCGATCTTGTCACTGCATAATAAAATCACGCCGGATATGCGCATTTTATGATTATATCCCGTTCACGATTAATTTTTTTTATTTTTTTCAAAAGTGGAATGGGAGAGCTTTTGTAGATGCGCACACATGGCTGAATGAATTATTCGTCAGAGAGACAAGTTAAGCTCACATTAGGTATACCTTTGGCTCATATACGATATCAATTATCGTATCCTTTATGTAGCACTGAATCTCTTATACGAAGCCGAATCTAATATGTGGTGGGGTTATATTTGCAGCCCGTACTGATTTTCTAGTCTGGCAGTATATTGTTTTTCTCCTTTGTCGGGCCTAGTATTTTACCAAACCATAAAAATTATGACAATTGTCTCTCCCTTTTTAGGGGCTCGAGAGATGAGACGAATTGTTGATTATATTTCCTTTTGTTAGATTTTATCCTTCTTTATCCTAATAGTTAAAAAGACAAGGAAAAAATCAATTTTTTTTTAACTCAGGCATGGTAAATGTATATGTGTATTTTTAAGGATATAAAATTTGGCACGTTCTGATCTCGAATGTTCAAAAGCCATTATGTATTCTTCAGTTAACCCATTAAGTCTAACATCAAAGCTAATTCATGTGAATTTATTGGATTTGTTATCTAGATTAACTCAAAAGTATTCCTTAATTTCCAGATAAGTTTTATACCAGGCGGTCAGCAAATGATTTAAGATTAAATCACTAATATGGGAAGGAAGAAATGCAGAGTGATAGTGTGGGAGGCTAGATGCATCTCCGATAACAACATTAGTGATGTTTGTTTGGTTGCCGCAGGTGCCTACGTCTGCGGCTGAAGCAATGTTTTTCAAAAAAATTATTCGTTTGATTGCCTGCGTACAACCGCCGCGTCTGACGCCACGTCCTGCGATCGACCGTGAAATCCTGCAGTCACGACGTAAATGATGCTGCCCTTAACATCTTTCAGTATTTACAACTAAACCTAGTCCTAATTAGACGCAGCCGCATCTCTCCACATTCCCATTGACGCAGCTGCATCTCTGCTTGAGCTCTCTTCTCCTGATTCACACCACCACCACGCTCTCTCATCTCCATATCTCTCGATCTCGATCTCTCCATCTCTCTCGAGCTCTCTCTCCATCTTTCTTCTCTGACACAAACCCTTCTCAAGCTTTATTTCGATCTCCGACGAAAACCTATCTCCAGAGCTCTCTCTCGATCTTCGACGCGAGCTCTCTCTCTCTCTCGATCTCCGACGCGAGCTCTCTCTCTCTCAATCTCCAGCGCGAGCTCTATCTCTTCTCCGACGCTCTCTCTCTTTGAGGTATGTTGCAGATTTAAGCTATGTTTGATACTTCCGTTCTAACGCTTCCTCTTTGGTCGGAGTCTGATGAATGTGTTATGTTGCAGATTCATGCTCTATTTGAAAACCATCTCCAGAGCTCTCTCTCGATCTCCGATGCGAGCTCTCTCTCTTCTCCGACAGAAACCCATCTCCAGAGCTCTCTCTCTTGATCTCCGATGCGAGCTCTCTCTCTTTGAGGTATGTTACAGATTCAAGCTCTGTTTGATACTTCTGTTCCAACGTTTCCTCTTTGGTCGGAGTCTGATGAATGTGTTGTGTTTGTTTTGTTTTTCTCAGCACATCGAGCTCGAGCTCTCTCAAGCTTCATCTCAGACCCTCAGACTCTCACTCTCAACCTCTTCTCCATAGCATCTTCGGATGTGCATGTGTGTCTCAAGCTCTCCCAAGCTTCGTCTGTCTCACACTCTCTCGTAAGGTTCCTCTCTGTTGTAGGCACTGGGGGGTAACCCACGAATTGATAGATGATGGATCCAAGGCTACAACCTGAAAACAAAGAGAACCGATTTTTATGAGTTTTAGAGTTTTTATGATGCAAACAGAAACAAATATGAATATGAACCAAAATGATAATATGAATAAGATCAAATAGAAAAGGGATAGATTTATGGAGATGGGATCTTTGTTGCTGGATGTGTATCACTCTCAACAAGGATCGATGGATGGAAGATGAATGAAGATGGAACCGGTCTTGCTGGATGTGTATCACTCTCAAGATCGATTGGTGGATGGAAATGGGATGATGGACGCCATAAAGCTCTGTGAAAGGAGGCTTTGATAAGTCTGGATGCTCAAGAGCTGCTTCTCACAATACTCAAAGACTTAGAACAATAGTTTTGAGAAACTAGAAAAACTGAATAATTCATAATACTTTCAAAGATGGGTGCCTTACAATGATGGACGACTGGAGCTTATATAGGCTCTCCTAGGGGGACTCTAGACAAGACCAAACGGTCATAAACAATACAAGGAAAGAAATTAACTTGAAAATAAAGTTTAGTCTTCAATGGAGGAAAATGGCTGTTGGAATGAGATTTACTTGGCCATAAATGGGGAACTTGATTCCTCTTGAACCTGGACGGTTTGGATGGATATGAGAGCTTCCTTGGAATCTTCTTGATGGCTTGATATGTGCTGAAGTCGTGCACAACCTGTTTAGGAAGTAGCTGTTGGAGAGTTATTGCCAAAGATTCCAAATAAGGCAAGTTGAGGTAAATGAGAATCCGTCTGATCCTCTGGGTGCTGGTGCAGCTAAGGACATCTTGGATGTCTTCTAGATGGTTGAGATGATCTCCTGGCTTCCATAGATAACTCTGGATCGAACCAAATCGAATTGGTTGGTGATTTTCCCAAATTGATGTCGTATTGGCTGGTTTTGGGAAATTGATTGCATCTTGGTTTTTCCTAGACCAATTCAGCTGATTTTGGGCTTTATGGAAAGATAAGACATCTGTGTTGAAGCCCGTGGCTGATTCTGGAGAAGGCCACTTCATGGTTGGGCTGAAATCCACTTCTAAGGGCTGATACTCGCAACTGGATAGGCTGGAGAACCTCCAGTTTGTAAAATTCATAACTTTCTGGTCCGTGGAGATTTTCTTGAAATTCCAAGCCTCACTGAATCCTTGGTGAGTTAGACTTCTGGAAAAAATATTTCATAGACAAACTCTTTCTGGTTCTCAAGATAGGCTCCTTGGATTGAACGTCTGTCGCTGGTGTCTCCTAGGTGGCCGGTTTGGGAGGTTTGGTGAGACTCTGGTTGAACCAAGGATTTCAGGGCTACAACACTCTCTTAGATGAAACCGTTTCATTCTGTGTAGTTGAAACTTGTTATGGGTCTGTTGATCTTTGATAGATTTGTGATGGTCTTTGTTCTAAGTCACTGTAAATAAGTAACCAAAGTTTGTGTATTTTGATGAAACTAATCACTTAAGCTTGCGTGATTTGTGAAAGATATAACTAGATGTCTTTTCCTAATTGTCTTTTGATGTTTGCAAGATACTAGATACCGCAGATTCATCCTTGGCAAGCCATCTGAGTATTGTTCCATCACCTTTCAGGTATGCGTATGTTAAGGTTTCTTATAGCCAATCAATCGTAGTGTTGAGTTTTGTTGTTGCTTGTAGCTTTTTTTAGTTGTTTTGTGATTTATTTGTGTGAAACATCATTGTTGATGAATGTGTTGTGTGTTTGCTTTGTCTCAGGCTCTCTCTGGCTTCTCCATAGCATCTTCGGTGGTGTCTGTGTGTCTCAAGCTCTCACTCTCATTTGGTCTCACACACACTCTTAAACTACGTAAGTTATAAACTCTCAGGGTTGTTGAGTTTTAAATGAGCCGTTAATGGTTGTGCTTGATGTTGTTGATGTTCTATTATGGGTTTGTTGATCTTTGATTGATTTGTCTTGAGTTTTAAATGAGCCGTTTGAGACTGTCTCCCTCTCTGTCTTGTTTGCAGGCTTTCTCGTCTCAAGTTCACACTCTCAAGCTCAGACCCTCTGTCTTCATCAAAGAAGTTGTCAAGCTTTCGTACCTTCCCTCTCAAGCTCAGACGCTCTCCAAGCTCACTCTCTCAATGATAGAAGATGTAAGTGTTTTGATTTAAACTGAGTGATGTATGTGTTGTATGTGTTGAGCTTCTGTCTAAACCGATTTTATGTGATTTATGGAACAAGTTGTGTAGCATCCCCGATCCTAGATAAGATCGTCTGGATGGACCATGGTGCGAGGAGACACACCAGCCAGGTCATACGACCTAAAGACAAGCGTGTCATGGTCCAAAACGTGGTTAAGGGAATCATATAGCTGGAACTTAACTAAAATAAGGCAGAGGAAAGCTCAAAGAAGTTGGACAAGCGACCCGGTAGCTGGACGAGGTCCGGATGAAGCTCAATGAAGTGAATGATCAGAATGGATCATGGGAAAACTAAGTCTAGGTCTGGAAATAGACCAAGGGACTTAGAAGGATTGAAGAAGATAAAGGGAACAAGCTGGACGAAGTGTCTAGCAGCTAGGTGATATATTGTGTTTTTGGCATCTTGTATATATGTTTTCTAATTGGTTTTCAAGTCATTATCGAGTCTTCCTAGTCTTTTTCGAGTCATTACAGGTCTGGAGTTGCATTGGATTGGAGATAGACCAACTGGAACAAAAAGGATAGAACACAATGCAATCAGGAGATTTTCACGCGGAACAGTCTGAGTGACTGTTCCCGATAGTGGAGCAACCCAAGTGACTGTTCTGAATAGAGCGGAGCAACCCGAGTGTATGTTCCAGCGACAGAGATTTTTAAGGAAACTACAAGTCATTACGGGATTTTCCCTAATTATCCCATCTTTTTCTCCCAGCCGCTTGTGGCTTCCATAAAACTTCTTTTTATGTTTTTTTATATTTTACTACGCTATTTTTTGGAGAAGGAACTAGACCTTAGAGTTTGAGACTTGAGATTTTGCTACTTTGTAAAGGGAGAAGACCATCTCTCTCGATTTAGAGAAGAACCCCCTAAACCCTATTACTTTATTTCAGTCATATTTCATGTTGCTTTATATCTCTGTCTTTGTGTTTTCTTGCTTCATGGTTGAGTAGTCAGCTTGCTTAGTCTAGGGTGTTAGAGCGTTGGATCCGTGAGCTTGACATAAATAAGTTATAAATCGATTGTCTTCATTCACTGTTGTTATTAAGGCTTGCATCAAGTTAACCACTTAGTGCCTGATTCTAGGTTTAATCTATACATCAAAAGTGTTATAGGTTGCTAGACAGAACTTGAATGAGCATCATATCCCTAACCAGCGAAAGTAGATGTTAGGGTGTTTTGTGAACATATCGGACTTGATCTTAATGTTTGTCATCGCATCTCAGTTTAAACGACAGTTTAGGTACTGAGATTGATTGACAAAAGGCGAAGCACCACGACAGTGGGCTGATCTATCTTAAGTGATCCGAGTTCTAAACTGGTCTTTAATCGAACTTCAATAATTGTTTGGCTCACACTTGTTTAACACCCGACCAAACCACCTTAGGCTAGCATTTTAATCATCTGAAATCTTTAATTAATTTTATTACTTGCTTGTTACGAAACCTTAATCTCAAAACCCCATCATTGTTTTAGCTAAGTATTGATCTCATAAAAATAAAGTGTAATCGTTGGTCTCTGTGGATTTGATCCTAAAGTGCTACATCGACATACCATTCGATTGTGGTAGTGTGCATATTAGGTTAATTGGTGTGCATCTACACGTAATATCCACTACAAGAAAACATAATCTTAACGAGGGCGGTTTTCCTCGTTATTTCGTCGTAAAAGAGGCTTTACGACGAATTAGCGAGGAAACGCGTTTGCTCGTTACACGTCCGTCGTAACACATATTTCCTCGCTAATTCGTCGTAACTTAGCGAGGAATATATTTCGTCGTAAAGACGAAGTAGAACGTTTCGTCGTAAAGACGTCGCTACAATTCCTCGTAAGGACGTCGCTACAATTCCTCGTAAATAACTCGAAAACAGTTCCTCGTAATCTACACGTAAATACCTTGAAAGATTTTCCTCGCAAAATACACGTAACAACCACGAAATGATTTCCTCGTAAAATGGTCGTAAACATTTCCTCGTTATTTCCTCGTAAATACTTCCTCGTAAAATACTCGTAAACTGTTTCTCGTCATTTCCTCGTAAGATTTCCACGTAAAGAGGTCGTACATTAGCTACGAATTTACTTCGTTTTTATTATTTTACAGAATTTTAAAATATAATAAAAAAATAATTAAAATTATTTAATTTAATAATAAATTAAAATTCAAAATAAAAATAAATTCATATGAAAATATTTTATAAATAAATAAGTTTTGAATTTATATAATACAACAACAAAAAAAACTAAGGGTCGTTCATCGCCCGGTAGAATTCATCACTCCTCCTCGTAACATCCGCCTCGTTATGTACGTCGCCGGATGACTCGCCATGAATGGGATGTTGTTGTCGCATGTTCCTCAACATGGACTCCCATTCCGGATTTGTGGCCGCAATAACGTCTAAGAAGCCCTCGACTCCACCCATACGAGATTTTGTCGCGGTCAACTCGTTACGCAGCTGAGCGGACTCTCTACGCAGCTCCGTGACTTCATCATCCCGTCGCTGACCATAAGACGATGTCGCTCTCGGAACATCGTTGACGGAACCAATACCCAATGTCCGTCCCTTTTTTTTAGGGACAACCTTAAAAACAAAAAATAAATATTGTAAGTAAATATTTAAAGTTAAATTAAATGAATAATTAAAAATTAATTTTTTTGAAAATTTACCTCCTCGTAAATCTTATCCACTTCAAGTGTGGATAAGGTGACGGGTAATCCGTCGGTAGACTGCTGGGTCAGCTGAGTCTGGCGGTCTTCAACCCGAGCAACTACGTCGTTGTAGATTTGCTCGGACTTGCCATCTACAAATACGCCCGCCTTGTTCTTGTGGGTCCTCTCGTAAAGTTCCATAAGAGACGGGAGATGTCCCGTCTCTTTGGCCTAAAAAACAGTTAAGAAAGTTAGAATAAATTAATATAATTATTAAAAAAATTATTTAATAAAATATTTAATTACCATTTCCAAACGGACACCGGCGTGGGGTTTTTGGCCCGTAGTGTGAAGCATCGGCCCGTTCCCGTGCTCATCGACCGTGTTACGGGAGTTAGAGCAAGCCTGGGCGATTCTAATCGAATCAGGAAGGCGCCAATAACGGATGAGGCCATCCCACACGTCCGTGGTGAGCTCAGCGGGTTTGCCACGCTCATACCCCTTCACGATCCAGTCACCCTTCCAGTTGGAGACCGTGTCCAACAAGCGAACTTTCGCTTTCGCGTTAAACTTCTTCCTCACCCTCTCAGTGATCCCCAAAGCCCAATTATATTTTTGCTGTTGGAAAAAATAAATTAACAATTAGTTTTTTAGAAAGTATATATATAAATCATGAAAAAATTAAAAAATATATAATTAATTAATAGAAACTTACAGCGTAAATTTTGAACCACGTCTTTCTGACGTAGTGAGGCGTCTTACTCCAGTTTGGATGTGCCATGGAGAAGTAACCCTTGATCGTGTCGGTTACGTCCGATGCAAGACATCCGTCAACCCCCCACCTGGAAAATACAAATTTAAAATATAAATTATTTTTTAATGTTATAAAAGATATTTAAACGAATTAAAAAAATTAATGCAACATACCACAACGTTCCGTCCGGTCGGTCTGGGTCGATGACTGGTAAACCTTCTCTGCCTGGCAGACTGAGAATGTCCTCTACCGTGTACTGCGAGTAAGGAGCACTCGGAGGCACCATCAGATCAGGATGAATATCAGCGACCATCGGAGGTGCCATCGGAGGAGGCACAGGAGGAGGCATCGGAGGAGGCACATGAGGAGCCGATGGTGCACTAGAAGAAGTAGACCCAGAGACTCTCTGAGTGTACTGAGTCTCGGGGACAGTCTCCTGGCCCGAAGAACTGGGAGCGGAAGAAGAGGCCGGGTCTAAACGACTACCCGGCTCACCGAAGATCTCTCTGTAATGGGCAGTAAGTCTTCCTTTTCGAACCTGGAAAAAAAAATGAAATTTTTAAAATTAACATCAACAATATATTTTCCAACATTATCCACCTAATCAACACTAAATAACATAAAATCCGCAAACCTATCTAAATTCCCTATACTAACCACCTAATATATCCTAAACTAACCAAATTAGAGAGGAATCAGAGAGGCTTACCATTGCTACGAAATGGAGAGGAAGTAGAGAGGAAGTAGAGAGGAAAGAAAGAGTGAGCGGTCGGGTGTATATATAAGATTACATATCGTCGCAAATTCGTCGTAAATTTACGACGAAATAGCGAGCAGTTACAAAGGCCCGTGTTTTTTTTTACGAGGAAATGGCGAGGAATCACAAAGGCCCGTGTTTTTCTTTACGTGTACTTTACGACGATTTTGCTTACGTGGAATTAACGTGATTTATGTTTAAATCTTTTTACGTGGTCTTTACGACGATTTCATCCTACGTGGAATTAACGAGGGTTATGTTTAAATCCCTAGAACCCCAAACCCGAAACCCGAAACCCCAAACCCCAAACCCCAAACCCGAAACCCCAAACCCGAAACCCGAAACCCCAACCCCGAAACCCCAAACCCCAAACCCGAAACCCGAAACCCCCCAAACCCGAAACCCCAAACCCCATATTCCTTATTTTCTACTTCATATATTCCAAACCCCCATCTTTAATTTTCTACTTCATATATTCCAAACCCCAAACCCGAAACCCGAAACCCGAAACCCGAAACCACAACCCCGAAACCCGAAACCCAAAACCCGAAACCCAAACCCGAAACCCGAAACTCGAAACCCCAAACCCGAAACCCCAACCCCGAAACCCGAAACCCGAAACCCCAAACCCGGAACCCGAAACCCCAAACCCGAAACCCCAAACCCGAAACCCGAAACCCAAATCCCCATCTTTAATTTTCTACTTCATATATTCCAAACCCCCATCTTTAATTTTCTACTTCATATATCCCTAGAACCCCAAACCCGAAACCTGAAACCCGAAACCCCAAACCCCAAACCCGAAACCTGAAACCCGAAACCCCAAACCCCATATTCCTTATTTTCTACTTCATATATTCCAAACCCCCATCTTTAATTTTCTACTTCATATATTCCAAACCCCATATTTAATTTTAGGTTTCGTCGTTATTTCCTCGTTGTCTTACGTGGACTTTACGACGATTTATGCTACGTGGACTTTACGACGATTTCATCCTGCGTGGACTTTACGACGATTTCATCCTACGTGGACTTTACGACGATTTGTGCTTACGTGGAATTAACGAGTGTTATGTTTAAATCCCTAGAATCAGAAACCCGAAACCCGAAACCCCAACCCCCAAACCCCATACCCTAAACCCGAAACCCCAAACCCGAAACCCGAAACCCCAACCCCGAAACCCGAAACCCGAAACCCCAAACCGAAACCCAAACCCGAAACCCGAAACCCCAAACCCGAAACCCCAAACCCCATATTCCTTATTTTCTACTTCATATATTCCAAACCCCCATCTTTAATTTTCTACTTCATATATTCCAAACCCCAAACCCGAAACCCGAAACCCGAAACCCGAAACCCGAAACCCCAACCCCGAAACCCGAAACCCCAAACCCGAAACCCCAAACCCGAAACCCGAAACTCGAAACCCCAAACCCCCAAACCCCAACCCCGAAACCCCAACCCCGAAACCCGAAACCCGAAACCCGAAACCCGAAACCCCAAACCCGAACCCGAAACCCCAAACCCGAAACCCCAAACCCGAAACCCGAAACCCAAATCCCCATCTTTAATTTTCTACTTCATATATTCCAAACCCCCATCTTTAATTTTCTACTTCATATATCCCTAGAACCCCAAACCCCATATTTAATTTTAGGTTTCGTCGTTATTTCCTCGTTGTCTTACGTGGACTTTACGACGATTTAATCCTGCGTGGACCTTACGACGATTTCATCCTACGTGGACTTTACGACGATTTCATCCTGCGTGGACTTTACGACGATTTCATCCTGCGTGGACTTTACGACGATTTGTGCTTACGTGGAATTAACGAGTGTTATGTTTAAATCCCTAGAATCAGAAACCCGAAACCCGAAACCCAAAACCCGAAACCCCAACCCCCAAACCCCATACCCTAAACCCGAAACCCGAAACCCGAAACCCGAAACCCCAAACCCGAAACCCCAAACCCGAAACCCGAAACCCGAAACCCAAACCCCCATCTTTAATTTTCTACTTCATATATTCCAAACCCCCATCTTTAATTTTCTACTTCATATATCCCTAGAACCCCAAACCCCGAAACCCGAAAGCCCAAACCCGAAACCCAAAACCCAAAACCCGAAACCAAAAACCCGAAACCCCATATTCCTTATTTTCTACTTCATATATTCCAAACTCCATCTTTATTTCCATTCCAAACCACAATATCCCACATTTGCTTATTCATAAAACAAACTCCCAGCATTACCTTATTCATAAAACAAACCCCACATTATCTTATTCATAAAACAAACTCCCTCATCTTATTCATAAAACAAATACATCAATCGGATACATCGACATTCTCGTCATCACTAGAAACATCATCATTTTCATTAAACTCGTCTTCAACAGCTTCGTCTGTGGCATCATCGGTAAGATCTTCGTACTCGTGATTATGCGGATCAATGAGAAGGATGTCATCAATTTCTTGTTCAGGTTCCTCGACTTCATTTATCTGTTCTTCTTGCAATGGTGGTTCTTCTCCACTGATGATTCGTCCTCGAGGTGTAACTTTGATCACTGCTAACCAATTTATACCTGAATCTCTCATCCGAGGGTATGGAAGGAAGCTAACTTGGTCTGCTTGTGAAGCTAAGATGAAAGGCTCGAATTTGTTGTACCTTCGTCCACCGTTGACATCAACTACACCGAATTTGTTAGACCGAACACCTCTGTTGACGACGGGGTCGAACCATTCACATTTGAAGAGGACGCATTTCAGCTTCAGTATCCCTGGAAATTCGACTTCAATAATCTCCGTCAAGATCCCGTAGAAATCTGTTTCCCCTTTCACACATATTCCATAGTTACTGGTCGCCCGCTGTCTACCATAGTCATATGTATGAAAAGTATAGCCTCGTGTGAAATACATCTGTGATGTGGTGACCTTTACAAGTGGAGATTGAATTACTTCGTGTAACCACTTAGGATAATCTGCATCGTCGTCGTCATAATCAACCTGCAAAAATAAAGAGAATGTTAATGAAATACAGATAATGTATGAAAAAAAGTTTTAGTTAGTACCTGATTCCGCAACCACTTAATGAAGTGTTGATCTTTCCTTTTGTCTACGTCACTTGTGGATATACCAGGAAATGTTTCTTCGACTTGAGAAACAAATAGGCTGTAAAATCACATTTTATAGGAATGAATCTCTCGCAATTATACAATTAATTATACTTATATGTGTTTCGAAGTGTCAATATATGTTACCTTTCAAAATAACGCATCAATGGATCTTCGCAATTGAGTAGAATATAGGTGTGTGCACTATGAGCGTCTTCTTCACTCGACCACCAAACCTCTTTACACTTCCCACCGAGTCGCCCAATCTGGCTAAAGATGTCTGGAACACCAGCAACTGCATATGTTGGCGCAACACCACCATCATCATATCTTCTTGGAGCTCTTCTCCGTGTACGTACTTTTGACGCAAAGTAGTACGATGTGAAGTGAGAAACTTCTTCCGTCAAACTTCCAGCAATTATAGAACCTTCAACTTTGGCGAGGTTCTTTGCTTTTCCCTTCAAATATTTCATGGCTCGCTCATACTGATACATCCATCCGTAATGTACAGGTCCACGAAGCAATGCCTCATATGGGAGGTGGACAGCTAGATGCTCCATGACGTCAAAAAATCCGGGAGGAAATATCTTCTCCAAGTTGCACAATAAGATGGGAATGTTCTCCTGAAGCTGTTCCACAACTTCTTCTTTAAGAGTGCGTGTGCTCAGATCCCTGAAAAATGCTCCAATGCCTTTTATATTCAAAAAAAAATTAAACACATTGTTAGTCATATATTATTTTGTAAATTATTGTGATATAATACACTACGTACCTGCAAGTGCTTCATGTACGTTTGTTGGAAGTAGCTCCGCAAATGCAAAGGGCAGTAGTCGTTGCATAAATACATGACAATCATGACTCTTCATCCCGGAGAACTTTTGACCCTTTTCAACACATCTAGAGAGATTCGAAACATACCCATCGGGGAACTTCACTTCTGATGCCACCCAGTTGAACAACACCGACTTTTTTTCTGAAGATAATCTGAATATCGGAACGGGAACTTGTCCATTGCTTTTAATATGTAACTCGCTTCTTGAGCAAATATCCGGCAAGTCCAACCTCGATTTTATGTTGTCTTTTGTCTTCCCTGGGACATTCAATATTGTATTCATGATGTTCTCAAAGAAATTCTTCTCTATATGCATCACATCGAGGTTGTGGCGCAGAAGAAGATCCTTCCAATATGGCAACTCCCAAAATATACTCTTCTTGTGCCAGTTGTGATGAACACCGTAAGAATCTGGCATATTACGAGGGACATGCCAATTACCACCCCAACGAACTGTTTCGTTAGCTCCGTAGTAGTCGATTTGCGCTTCAATTTGTTCTCCAGTTAGATATGGAGGAGGAGTGTCTCTCACAACCCTTTTGTGCCTAAACAAATTCTTGTTTCTTCGGTAAGGATGGCCAATGGGAAGAAATCGACGGTGACAATCAAACCAACTTGTCTTCCTACCATTCTTCAGTTGAAACGCATCTGTCGTTCCATTACAATATGGACAAGCTAATCTCCCATGTGTAGTCCATCCAGACAACATCCCATAGGCAGGGAAATCACTTATGGTCCACAAAAGCATCGCTCGCATCGTAAAATTCGTCTTCGTTGAACAGTCATACGTCCTCACCCCTGTTGACCACAAATCCTTCAACTCTTTTATCAGTGGTTGTAGGAAAACATCCAGGGACCTTTTTGGATGGTTCGGACCAGGTATTAATATGGTCAAGAATAGTAACTCCCGTTGCATGCACATCTCCGGTGGCAGGTTGTATGGAGTAAGAAAGACTGGCCACAATGAATATTGTCTCCCTGACATTCCGAACGGACTAAATCCATCTGTGCATAATCCGAGATACACATTCCGGATATTGCTAGCGAAATCTGGATGTACTTTGTTGAAATGTTTCCAGGCTCTTGCATCTGATGGATGAGTCATCTCACCATCCGTCTGAGTATGCTCGGCATGCCATCTCATCTTTCCAGCAGTCTGCTCTGATTGATACAATCTTTTCAATCTGTCTGTAATTGGTAGGTACCACATCCTTTGGTACGGTACCCTATTACGTCCCCGTCCTTGCGGCTTGAATCGTGGCTTCTTGCAGAATCGACATTCTTCTAGCTTCTCATCATCTCCCCAATAGATCATGCAGTTGTCGATGCAAACATCTATCATCTCCGAAGGCAACCCAAGACTATAAACCAGTTTCTGAATCTCATAATAAGAATCAGCAGACACATTGTCTTCCGGCAAATACTCTTTAAACAAGTCCGCCCATTCGTTCATGCAACTTTCAGGTAGATTGTGATCAGTTTTAATATTCATCATTCTAGCAGCTAACGACAATTTAGAGAGACCTTCTCTACAACCACTGTAAAGTGGTTGATTCGCCGCGTTTAACATTTCGTAAAACTTTTTTGCATCTATATTAGGTTCTTCATCTCCATCATGAGCTACGAATGCATCAGCTACCATATCATGAACCCTATCATAATCTACCATCTCCTCTTGCTGGTAACTATGTTCATTATGCAAATGATGATCAACCGGTTCTTTTTCCTGAAAATTGCTATTACTACTACTAGCTTCATTCTGATCATAATTAAAACCTTCTCCATGTTGAAACCAGATATAGTAATTTGCCGTGAAACCTCTATTTATTAAATGCTTCCAAACATTTTCACGGTTTGCCAGTTTCGAATTGTTGCATTTCCGACAAGGACAGAACATCTTACCACTTTCTTGGGCGAGCGGTGTTGAATCTGCTTGATGCATAAATGTCTCCAGACCCGCAAGGTATTCTTTCGTCACTCTCCCGTTAGCATCTCTATGCATATACATCCACTTCCGCAACTCGTAAATATTCCCGGAGCCAGCCATTTTTTTTCTTTCACGTTTTTTGTTGTTGGTGTGTTTAAAATGATGTTTAAACATCCATATTTATAGGAAAATTCGAATCTGGTAGTTGTAATTTTGCTATGAATTTACGACGAAAATTAATTAGGTGGGCAAAAAAAACGTGTAACACCTATAAAGTTGGTGGATTCAAAAATTTCCTCGCTAAATACACGTAAACTATTCCCTCGTAAATACCACGCAAAGTTTACGTCGTATTTACGAGGAAATAGTTTTTCCTCGTAAAATACTCGTAAAGTTACATCCACTTTACGACGAAACAGTTTTGTCGTTACGTTACGAGGAAATAACGATGACTTTAGTTTTTCACGTAAATTCGTCGTAAACTCGACGCAAATTTACGAGGATTGTTTTTCCTCGTTAATTTTCGTCGTTAAGCATGTGTTTTCTTGTAGTGATCACTAGGCGATGCAAGCAAGAAGCTCAACCAGCTGGACGAAGCACGGTTGGAGCTCAAGTAGAGTGTGTCAGCTCCCTGAGATGGATGGTCTAGCTCACTCAGCTGGGTCAGCTGGGGATCAGCTCAATCAGCTGGACTGAGTTTTCAGGTCCCGGGCAGTTGGGCCGGGTCTGGACTGTGGTCGGGCCATGTGGGCGACCCGTGTGTGCCGATGGGCTGTGGATTCTTGGGATTGAGCCAGGGGCATGGGCAATCCGTGTGGGCTTGTTTTGGACATGTCCAGGAGTGGTTTGACAGTTCCAGGGCATCTGGTAACTGCCATAGGCGAATGGGTGTGATCTGGTCCATTGATTAAATCAATGACCAGAATTGAAACTGAAAGGATACAATGGTTAAGAAGTAACCACCCCTTCTCCTATATAAGGAAGGCAAGTCCGTGCCTTTGCAGGCACACCAGGGCTTCCTCCTACACCCTGAAAAAAAAATAAAAACAGAGAAAACACAGAGATTTGGTCGGATTCAACATCCAAGACCAAGAGTGGTTTGAAGGCCATAAAGAGGCAGTTTTGGGAGAGATCAAAGTGGAAGTTATGAACGCCCCTTTGATGGGTTTTGATTCGTGTTAGTAACACCCAAACCATCCTCCAGGAACTGAGAACACACGCAAATAGTCAGGGAAGAAGAGGGGTGGCCGGATTCCACTTCCTATGGCCAAGAGAGCCTTAAGGAGAGAGGTGTGTGGGAAGGCAGTTTCATGGGAGTTGGGAACGACCCTGTGATGGTGTTTGACCATGGATTTTTACGTCCTAGGCTTCCTCTATGTCTTGGGAACACATGTAAATGGTCAGGAGAGAAGGGAAAAGGCCGGACTCCACTCTCAATGGCATGAACAACCTTGAAGGTGGATGCAGTGTAGAAATTGGTTTCATGGGAGTTCAATGGAAGGGATGATGGGTGCGACCCATGAATGGATCTTATCAATACTGGAAGTATATGATAAGGATTGATAGAGGCGTTCACTGGAGGAGCATGGCCGAATATAATATGGAAAGATACATGATCTAATCAAATCATGTATAAGGTAACCGATTTTATAATTACTTTTCAGTTTATATTTCTGTCTCTTGTGGTGTGATCAATGCCAAGTATGGCACGCCCCTTGAAGAACATATAGTGTGATGCAAAATAGGCTTACATGGTGTAGTCTGTTGGATCAGACTTGATGGCACTGAACCATGGCCTTGGTCGGTTCAGGAATGATGTCCATGGCCTTAGCCGGGATGTTCATGATCAGGATCCATATGATCCGGGTCGATTCATTGGATTCTGATTATGGAAATCTCTTAGTTGGGATTTATCATGAGTTGTAGTGAATTTTAATTAGTTTTTGGAGTACTTTCGAAATTGGTCAGATTTGGGCCTGAGGAGTAATTTGATGTTTAGATAAGGAATCGACCATGCA
Source organism: Brassica napus (assembly GCF_020379485.1). Taxonomy (NCBI): domain Eukaryota; kingdom Viridiplantae; phylum Streptophyta; class Magnoliopsida; order Brassicales; family Brassicaceae; genus Brassica; species Brassica napus. The sequence goes on along the minus strand of NC_063446.1, from coordinate 58,140,048 downwards.
ATGATAGATCCTTGTGTTAGGTTATCGGATCATATTCTTGTGTATTGTGATATGTTTGTCACTTATGATTATTGATCATAAGGAATGTTAGTTATCAACCTTGGGTTGGTAAGCTATGTGCAAAGCATTGGCTAAGAGCCATAAAGAAGAGTATAGCTAGTACTTGGTGGCGTGGACCATAAGTACTGAGCTTGGGTGTTATTATTCAAGGAAGGCCGTGTGTGATCTGTTCATGGGTAAGGATGGATGACCTGATCCATAGATGATGGATCAAGGTGTCTGATATGATTGATCAAAGGATGCACCGGTTGTAAGAGAAGGATTGATAGGCTTCATTGGGGCATGGTTCCATGGCCGGTTAGGTATGTGTGAAGACTCATCATTTATGGTTCATGTGGGGTGGTTGGTTGATTGACTTAGGATCTGATGGGCATTGTTAGTCCATAAGGTGGACTTGGTATCATAAGCTGATAAGCAAAAGGATGTTGGATGATGCATGAGCCGGTAAGGGCCAAATGCATGTCCTTAGCTGTTTGAAGACTTCTCAAGGGTTACTTAAGTCTGTGGGGATGGTTGGCTGAATGACTAAGTACCAAAGGGAAGATTTTATGCATGTATAAGAGAGCTGTACGAGTAGATGGGGAGCTGGTCGAAGCTACCTCGCAGCTCTACCAGCTGGAAGAGAGTAGATGGAACCTCAAGTGAAGTGGTTCAGCTCAACTAGCTGGATGAGCTAGCTAAACAACTAAGTCAGCTGGGACAATGAGCTAACAAGCTCCGTGGATGTGGCAAAGGTATGATCTAGCAATGTTGCATAGATCTAGATAGAATGGTTAGGGGAATGGAACCTTGGATTTGTATGACTTGATTTGGGTTCAGGATCGACCTTGGAGCTAGCTGGTAGTTGAGTATACTAACCATTAGCTGAGGTGATTCGACCAGACAAGTATTATCTTGGTTGTAGACCAATGGTTAAGTAGAGAATATCCGCTGCGTACGAGTTGAAATGATCTAAGCTAAGGAATGACTAAGGTAGTCTTAAGCTAAGTTCTAAGTTAGCTCTCACCTATGGGCGATAATATAGATAAAGGGCAAAAAAATTAGAAGTTCGGCCAGGAAGTGGACCGAGCGACGTGAGGTATCGACCGCGGCTTAGGCAGCCGGGTCGGGGCCTTACAAGTTGTATGTGTTGAGCTTCTGTCTGAACTGATTTTCTATATTTTTTGGAATAAGATGTATGTATTGAGCTTCGGTCTAAACTGATTTTATGTGATTAATGATGAAGATATGTTGATGTTCTATTATGGGTCTGTTGTATGGAACAAGTGATGTATGTGTTTAGCTTTTGTCTAAACTGATTTTCTGTGATTTAATGATAAAGATATGTTTTATGTTGAGCTTCTGTCTTTGTTCATTTTCTTGGGTTTAGAACTGGCCTCCTGAGGAGACTAGATACTTTTTCGAACTTTACGCCGATGAGAGAAGAAAGGGAAATAGGAAAAATACGTCTGTGAATAAAGTAGGAAAGCAGAAGATTATAGAGGCTTTTGAAGACATGTTTAAAAAAGGATATGATACTTGGCATCCTTTCAAGAGCAAATACGACACTTGTAGGAAGAAATACACCAGGTTTAGGAAGTTAACTAAGAATAAGACATGTCTTGGGTATGATAACATGGGAAGGATTGATATGTCAGATGATTGGTGAAGTGAACGCGAAAAGGTCAGTTTCGCTTATCTCTTACGTGTATTTTTCTATAAAATGCTTCATATTTGCTTTGCTCACTTAGAAAATGTGTTTTGATTCACCTGTCTCTGAGATTAACCCTCTTGAAAATATGTACTCGTTGAAAGTGATCATAACTGTTTTAGAAAAAGTGTGTTGTTTATGTACTGCTTAGTGTGATTCTATAGCCCCTTTCTGATAATTCGTTTGCTTGGTTATGTTATTACGTAAGTAGTGATTCTTCTGTTTTGATTATACAGTCAAATCTGATCAAGTAAAGCATCATAAAGGGTTAATTGTTATATGTTAATGATGATTCTCTATTGCTGGTTCTTATGATGTTGTTTCTAAAATTATTACTTAAGAGATTGAAGTAGTGTTGTTTATGTGCTACTTAGGGTGTTTGCATAGCTCTTTATCTGGTGATTCATTTGCCTGCAGAACTATAGATTCATCTTCTATTTGACTACACAAATGTTTAACTAAAGCATCAGAATGGGGTTCATGGTTATCTGTTATGATGACTCTCTACTGCTCTGATTTTTATAATACTGTTTTTTAATTCATTACCTAGACAATGAAGTGTTTAGTGTTGTTTATGTGCTTCTTAGTTTGTGTGTAGCTTCTTTTCTTGCGATTTTTTTTGCGTAAAAAACTATATATTCATCTTTAATTTGCCTATGGTTGAATGGTTTGTGATTGAACTTGTTTTCATCATGCGTTTTGCATTTGCATAACTTTGTTGCTTAACTCTGCTGTGTGCTTAACTCTTTCGTTTTTTTGTTATATATGAGTGTCCTGGGATTAGAAGATCCATATGGAAAAAAAAATTTAATATAGATATGTTTGAAGAGGAATTTCATGATGTAGTAGTAACTGGAGCAGAAGGATTGAGCGCTCAACATGGATAAGCAAGTTTGAATATTAGAATGGATGGAGATGATGGTGATGAAGCCGATTCTCAGCCAGCAGCAGAAACTCAAGCATTGGAGACAGAAACTCAGCCACAAGCTCAGACTCATTCCGGAAGTTCAAGAGCAAAAAGAAAGCATAAAGAGAAGGATATGGTTCTAGAAGCTTTTGACAAACGTACTGAAGCTCTTGTGGTGAAGAATATGATAGCGGAACGGATGTTGGAGCGTCAAGAAGTTTCTAGTGTTGAGAATGTGTTAGAGATATTGTACGCCTTACCTGGAGTGAGAGAGTGGTCTCCATTATATGAAGCAGCAATGGAACATCTTATAGATAGTGAAGGGAGCCGAATGGCCTTTATAACAATGAAAACAATGAAGCTAAAATTAAGTTTCTAGAGCTTAAGACCAAGATAAAACGTGATGATTGACTAGTATGGAGCTTAGGGCTAGTCTTCTTTTGTGATCTTGCTGGAACTAGTATGGAGCTTAGGACTAGTCATATTTTGTGATCTTTCTAGAACTAGTATGGAGCTTTGCACTAGTTTTATTTTGTGATACTGTTGGTCTGATCTTTATATGAAACTCTGTCTTTTGTGGCCTTTATATATATATATTGGTCTTGTTGTGATCTTGACATGACCGGTCTTTCCTAAACATGGCTAGTCTTAGTATATATGAATGCTAAACATGGCGAGTCTTGGTATATATGAATGCTAAACATGACGAGTCTTTTGGTCTGATCTTGTTGCATATTGGTCTTGTTGTGATCTTTGTTAAACATGGCAAGTCTTTTGTTGTGATCTTTGTTAAACATGGCAAGTCTTGAGTCTTGGTATATATGACATGACCAGTCTTTGTTGTGATCTTGTTGCATGAATGTGTACTAGTTTGAACTTGTGTCTTGAATATGTACATCATGCAACATTTGTGTGAGCTAGGGATGGTGGTTTTATTTAACGGATATTGCTATTAAGCTTGAGAAATTGATATTGTTTGGTTAATGTCACTACAAGGGAAGGGGGTAAAGATAGCATAATAAGATAGCGTTTTAGCCTATAATGCTATCGTTGACCTAACCCTTTTTTTAAGATAGCGTTTTTTTTACGCATGCTATGTTCTATTTTTTGGAGTCTAAGTTGTGTAACGCTTTTTTTTTTTATATATAGCTTTGGTAATCTTCAAACGCTATGTATGGTTTAGGCGGAAAATTATTTCATTCTCCCGGTTAAAGTACTTAAACAATTTCATCGTTTTCATCGTTTTCGTCTCTTCCCTCTCACTCCTTTTTTCACATCTCTTTGTTTCGGGAAAATCTCGGTTGACTCAATTGAATTCTCTCATCTCCTCTTGATCTCAAAAGCTAGTAGATTTCTTCTTCGATAATGTTTCCCCGCGAACCAGATCTGGATTCAAAACCCGTGGGGTTCTAGAGTCTTCGGAATTCGATTGAATCGATAATTATATGGATCTAGGGTTTCAAAATGTTAATTATTTAGGATTTTTGACCGATTTTGGGAATTTTTACAGAGAATCATCGGCAGCTCAAGATCTATCTCGGAAGCTGAGGTATGTATACTTGTAGGGTTTTTATTTGAGAAAGGGGTTTCAATGTTTCTGTTGACTAATTAAGGCTTTTAAAACAGGTTTCACAGACAGCTTTTGGTGGTGGGTTCAAGCTGAGGTATTTGTAATTTCACAGACATATTGTAGTGTTAAGTGATTTAGTTTTGTCTAACTTTAATCGATTTTGCTTTCTTTTGCAGATTATCTTTTACAAGATATTTGCAACGTAAAGGTACTTTGCAAATAATACTTCTCTTCTCTCGTACGTGTCTCTAAAGTCTTAGTGTATGTGGGCTTATGTTCATTATCACACATTTTTGCAAAACCCTTTGAGCTTGGAGCTGTGGTGGTGTTGTGACATGGGTAAGTCTTGGGTTTGGCTTCCAAGGTATCGTTTTATATGTAATTATCGTTAACTCTGTTACTTACAACTGAGTTTATTATGATTGAATTTTCAGCTGCTTGATTGGTATTCCGAAGATAATGTTGTTGTCGGTGAAGGAGATCTATGCTCTGTTGAACCGGCATACAAGATTGGCCGTATTCCACTTGGACCTAATGCAGCAGTTGTACTTGTTAAGTTAGTAGTTGATAAGAAAGCATATGTATGGAGGCCTACAACAGCTATCACCTTACTTGGAGACGCTATGGGAACCAAAATTGCATGGCCATTCAATAAGCTCATTCTCGACAGTATGGATTCTCCTACTGCAAACAAGACTGCTGGTTCCTCGGTAAGATTACTAGTCATTTATTTTGTGTATTTAAAAAATTATATCATTAGAAAGGTTATTTACTAGGTGATCCGTATATTATGTTTTTGAATGACTACTTAGGCTACAAATGCATTGGAAGATAGAATCCAAATTATTGCTTGGACTAATGATGATGAAGTGATTGCTGAGGGATATATGGTTTCGACTGACCCAACAGAGATGGTCAATAATATTCATTTGGGTCCGAATGCTGCAAAAGTTAAGATTGACAAAGTGATTAACAAAGAGGCTTACCTGTGGAGACCAAATGAAGACATGAAAGTGATTGGCGATGCACTGTTTGCGTATGTAGCATGGCCAGTTTCTAAGGTTCTACTGTGTGAAGGAGCAAGACCAACTAAAGATTCATCATCTAAGGTACCATCGGTTGCTAAAGGAGCAGTACCATCTAAAGTTTCATCTTCTAAAAATTCATCACCTAAGGTAAAACTCTACACATAATTATCTAACTTTCACATTCATCTATTGTTTTGTTAAAATGATGATCTGTATTTTTCACTTGTAGAGTGTAGCTAACAGCTCAGGTACAAGTGTCTCTCCTAAGAAGAACTGCTTATTCTTAGACTGTTTTGGATCAGGTCAAACGGTTGCAGAAGGAAAAGTTCTATCAGACAATCCAAAAGACAAAGTCCATTTTGTTCCATTGGGTCCAAACGCCAGCAAGGTATGGGTTGAGGTATGTAAGATTGACGACGCCTGTGTATGGAGACCAATCCAATATAAGACACTGGTTCACATATAAACAATCTTGTCATTACAACAAACATATTTTGATGATTTATTCAATATGGTTTTGTAGATGCTTGAGAGATGGATGTTGGAAGATGAGGATGGTGATTATGATGATGAACTTGGTTTGTTTGATGTGCCTATTACTGAGAGATTGAGTCATAGAACAGATCGAGGAGCAGGATGGTGACATGTTCAACAACTTATGTATGAATCTGATCAGCAATGTTATGACATTCTTCGAATGAATCAAAGGACTTTTGAAGCATTGTGCAAGATGCAGCTGAGCGATATGGATTGAAAGAGTCTCACAATTTTTATCTTGAAGAATCTGTTGCGATGTTTCTTGAGGTTGTTGGTCAAGATAAGACGAAGGGCAATATTGGTGCAAAGTATCAAAGATAATTGGATACGGTCAAAAGGAAGCTTGATGATGTTTTGAGTGCTCTTCTCAAGTTTGTGGAGGATACACTAAGACCACAAGAATGCGAGTTTTCAAGAGTAAATCATGTTTTGAGTAATGATGATCTGTATTGGCCTTATTTCAGAGATTGTATCGGAGCATTCGATGGAACTCATGTGTCGGTTCGCCCTCCAATTCAAAATGAAGAAGCATATAAAGGTAGAAAGCAAGATCCTACAATGAATGTTCTTGATATATGTAACTTTGACATGAAGTTCATATACGGATATTTCGGTGTACCTGGTAGAGCACATGATACAAAAGTCTTGACTCATTGTGCGAGGAATGAGGCTTCTTTTCCACATCCTCCTCCTGGAAAGTATTATCTAGTTGACTCAAGATATCTGACCAGGACAGGGTATCTTGGTCTGCATCGTAGTATGCGATATCATCTTGGTCAGTTTGCTAGAGGAGGACCACCAGTTAGTGCACGAGAGTTGTTTAACCGAAAGCATTTAGGTTTGTGATCAGTGATTGAGAGGACATTTGGAGTATGGAAAGCAAAATGGAAGATTTTGGATCGTAAGCATCCAAAGTATGGTCTGGTCAAGTGGATTACGCTGGTGACAGCGACGATAGCGCTACACAACTTTATACGTGATTCACATCGGGAAGATCATGATTTTGTACATTGGCAAAGTGATGGAGAAGGAGAAGCAGAAGAAGAAGAATGTTGATGATAATGGTGGTGGACATATTATATATGAGCCGACCGGTGATAGAGTGATGGAAGCTCTGCGTAAGAACATCACAGATGAATATGATAGAGGTCGTTTAGCGTATTTAATGTTTTAGTTAATGACTTGATTTTTTTTTTGCTTATAACTTTGATTATCAGTTCTATGTGATATTTGAAATATTTGTTTTATTTCTTTAAGAAGAAGAAGAAGAAGAAGAAGAAGAATGATGATGATGGTGGTGGTGGTGGTGGTGGACATATTGTATATGAGCCGACCGGTGATAGAGTGATGGAAGCTTTGTTCGGGTCAAAAACGGTTACGACGAAGTTAACGTCCAAATCCCCGAAGAAGAAAAAACGTAGAAAACTTCTTCGACAAATACTTTTTTGAAATAAATTCTTCTTTACGAAAAGCTTTGCGGAAGAAACACGAATCATTGGACAAGAGCTCGAGCAGGATCGTTACACGGCGACCAAACAAGTGCTCCGCTCGGTCGCTACGTAGCGACCGAGTTCGAGCCAAAGCTCAGTCGCTAAGTAGCGACCGAGCTCGAGCCGGAGCTCGGCCGCTACGTAGTGACCGAGCTCTTCCGAAACGTCGATACGACATCAGTCCATGCATTCTCGTCTACCCTTCGATGCTATCTCCCGAATACCGTAGTGAACCCATCTCACGTTCCTCGCCATTTCTGAGTTATCAATCAAACTTTACCGTAAAAACCGCGGAAAGCTCATTCGCTATCGAAAGAAGCCGTAATAAACGCTTCGAGTCGAAAGACGGCCCAAAGGGACCTAAGACACGACTCGAGGCCCAACTTACGATTTTCTTAACCAACAGCTCGTAAACCGCATGTTAGTTTACGCTTGGTTCGCAAGGAAAGATAAATGTCAAGTTTCCGCGGATAAATACGAAATTTTGAAGATAATTATGAAGATCGGAAAAAATGGAATATCTCCATTTTTATGCTATGGCGGCTTAAGGGCACAAGAGGAAAGGTGTAAACCGACCTTGGAGCCGGTATATAAGGGGTCCTAGGCGAGAGGCATGAAGAGGGACTTTTTCAGAGAAAACATAGCACTTAGAGCAATTAGGAAACTTTCCTTTTTTTGTTAAATCAAGCTGCGACTCAATTAGGTTTAGCCGTCTTAGGGTTGCTAGAACTAGGAATCTCGCCGACAGCTCTCGAGCCCAGGCTTATACCTTGTTGTAAACGCTCATACGCAAACTCGGAATAAGACTTCTATTTGCTCTCTTCTTACGATTTTTATACTTTATTGTTGTCATTATCGTGTTCTGATTTGCTTGGCGTGTGGTATTAGCAGATATCCGAGACCTCTGGGAAATTAGGGTTTTTTCTAGTTTCCTTATTTAAACAGAAATCGACAGTGCGAATTTCGGTTCCCACAAGCTTTGCGTAAGAACATCACATATGAATATGGTAGAGGTCGTTTAGCGTATTAAATGTTTTAGTTAATGACTTGGTTTTTTTTCTTATAACTTTGATTATCAGTTCTATGTGATATTTGAAATATTTGTTTTATTTATTTAAGACTTTATGTATTATTTAGCTTTTGTATATGATAAAAAATATTGTTAAATTTGTATATCTGACTAAAAATTTATTACTAATTAAATATAATATTTTGGTGAATGTAAATATTACAAATTTAAATCTACATTTTATTTATTTAAAATACAATTTTACAAATTCATAAAATTAAAATATGAAATAAATGAAAATTTCGTCTGCTAAACGAACAAAGCTAAATCTTGCGTCTGCATCAGCGTCAATGTCCAGCATTTTCGAAACGAACAACAAACTGTTGGCTATGGCTGAGGCTGTGGTTATGGTTGTGTCTACGAAACGAACAATAACCAAACGAATAGACGCAGGCGCAGACTCAGCTGCAACCGCAGAAAGCTGCGGCAACCAAACGAACAGCACAATTATCATTGTAAGCATGTTCAAGCGATTAAAAAATACTGTCGAAGAATCATGCAAATGAAGCTTGGTTTTCTAGTACGGCAATATTTGTCTTTTTTTTCTCCTTTTAAATATTACATACTATTTTTATGATTCAGTATACGATGTGAGTATGAATTTACCATTTTATATACAATATCTATATACTATTTTATGATTTATCTTCTGATTTCTGAATAAGAAGAGAGACGTGATATAGCATATGTTTTTCATCTATTTGCTGGTACATTTCTATATTACATAGAATTGTGCATCTGAGAAAGACTTATTTGTCCAAAAAAACACAATCCCTTAATTTGTTATTATGTTTTTTAATAGCTATCAGCTTAAACACAATGTTAACATGATCAGTTGGCTAATTGACCCTATTAATAAAATTAGGCTGCCAAAAAACAATTCAATAAAAATACATAATATATAATTTTTTAGTTTCTAATCACTTGACATTCGTTAGACAAAAACGTGCCCATAACAACGAAGATTTACGACAAAAATATTTCGCCGTAAATTTACATGGTGTTTACAACGCAGTTACGAGGAGTCCAACTTTCGTCGTAAACGCCATGTAAATTTACGACGAAATATGTTCGTCGTAAAATCCATGTAAGTTTACGACGAAAGTACGTGGAATGAGAAATACGTCGTAATCGTTACATCGACATTACAACGAAACATGTTACCGTTATATTTAGGTGAAAACGTGTATTCAATGTGCTTTAACTTACCTAATTTGGTCGTAAAGTCGTTGTAAATATTATGTTAAAACTATGTAAAATTCATGTAAAACATTCCTTATAAAATCGTTGTTATATTTCAACTACCCAACTCGAATTTTTTTCTATATATATGTCATTTCCCACAACTCTCTTCCTCACAACACACAAACGGAAAAAAAAATCCGAAAAAAATCAGAAAAAAAAAGATTTCAAAAAAAACTCTAGGAAAAAAATGGCCGGTGGCGGTAGTATTTACGAGTTACGGAGTTGGATGTATTTGCACAAAGATTCCGACGGGAGGGTGACGAACGCATTTCTGAGCGGGCTAGAGACATTCATGCACCAGGCGGGCTGTACACCGATCACGCAGGAAAGCGGTAAGATGTTCTGCCCCTGTCGGAAATGCAAGAATTCAAATTTTGCACGTAGTGAAACTGTATGGAAGCATTTAGTAAACAGATGATTTACACCACAATACTACATTTGGTATCAACATGGAGAGGGTTATGGGGGAAATGAAGCTAGTAGTAGTAATAATAATTTTGAGGATGCTCATCATAGTGAAGAACCGAATCATTTGCATAATGAATATAATTATCATCAAGATCAGGAGCAGATGGTAGATCATGATAGGGTTCAAGATATGATTAGTGATGCATTTTTAGAAACAACTACAACAATAGCTGATGGAACTGGAAATGTAGAAGAACCTAATTTGGATGCAAAAAGGTTTTATGAAATGCTAGATGCTGCAAATCAACCAATCTACACTGGTTGTAGAGAAGGTCTCTCTAAATTGTCTCTAGCAGCTAGGATGATGAATATTAAAACGGATCATAATTTACCTGAGAATTGCATGGATGCATGGGCGGAGTTGTTTAAAGAGTATTTGCCAGAAGACAACGTGTCTGCTGAATCTTATTATGAGATTCAGAAATTGGTTTATAGTCTTGGGTTGCCTTCGGAGATGATTGATGTTTGCATCGACAACTGCATGATCTACTGGAAAGAAGATGACAAGTTAGAAGAGTGTCGATTCTGCAAAAAACCACGATTCAAACCGCAAGGCCGTGGGAGGAATAGGGTACCGTACCAAAGGATGTGGTACCTACCAATTACAGACAGATTGAAAAGATTATATCAATCTGAGAGGACTGCTGCGTCGATGAGGTGGCATGCGGAACATGTCCAGAGAGATGGTGAGGTTGCACATCCATCAGACGCAAGAGCGTGGAAACATTTCAACAAGGTACACGCAGATTTTGCTACAAATATTCGGAATGTCTATCTTGGGTTATGCACCGATGGATTTAGTCCATTTGGAATGTCTGGTAGACAATATTCTTTGTGGCCAGTCATTCTTACGCCGTACAATTTACCGCCGGATATGTGCATGAAACAAGAATTTCTATTTTTGACCATATTAATCCCTGGGCCGAAGCATCCAAAACGGCCTCTTGATGTTTTTCTTCAACCGTTGATAGAAGAGCTAAAGCAATTGTGGTCAGAAGGGGTGAGGACGTACGATTGTAAAAACAATTTTACGATGCGAGCAGTTCTGTTGTGGACGATAAGTGATTTCCCTGCTTATGGGATGTTGTCTGGCTGGACAACACATGGAAGATTATCTTGTCCATATTGTCTTGGATCGACGGATGCTTTTCAACTAAAGAATGATAGGAAGAGTTGTTGGTTTGATTGTCATCGTCGCTTTCTTCCACATGCCCATCCGTACAGAAGAAATAAGATATTGTTTCGGCACAAAAAAATTGTCAGAGACGGTCCTCCTCCATATCTCACCGGCCAGCAGATCGAAGCAGACATTGATTATTACAGAGCTCAGGAAACAGTTAAAGTTGGAGAAAATTGGCATGTTCATGGAAATATGCCTGATGGGTATGGTGTCTCTCACAATTGGCATAAGAAGAGTATATTTTGGGAGCTACCCTATTGGAAGGATCTTCTCTTACGCCACAATCTGGATGTCATGCATATTGAGAAGAACTTTTTTGAGAACATCATGAATACATTACTTAACGTCCCTGGGAAGACAAAAGATAACAAAAAGTCAAGGATGGACTTACCTGATATTTGCTCAAGAAGTGAGTTACATATCAAGAGCAATGGAAACGTTCTTGTTCCCATCTTCCGGTTGTCATCAGAAGCCAAAACAACCTTGTTTGACTGGGTTGCATCAGAAGTTAAGTTTCCTGATGGTTATGTTTCAAATCTGTCAAGATGTGTTGAACGAGGTCAAAAGTTCTCCGGAATGAAGAGTCATGATTGTCATGTGTTTATGCAACGACTACTTCCATTTGCTTTTGCCGAGCTCCTTCCAGCAAATGTCCATGAAGCACTTGCAGGTAATTATAATTTTATAATATATATACATATGTTATGAAATGTTATTAATTTGATTACTTTTGCAATATACAGCCATCGACGCATTTTTCAGAGATCTTAGCACACGTACGTTCAAGGAAGAAGTCATCGAACAACTTCATCATAACATTCCGATCATATTGTGCAACCTGGAGAAGATATTTCCTCCTTCATTTTTTGACGTCATGGAGCATCTAGTTGTCCACCTACCGTATGAAGCATTGCTTCGTGGACCTGTTCACAACGGATGGATGTATCCGTATGAGCGACAGATGAAACATTTGAAGGGGAAAGCAAGAAATCTTGCAAAGGTGGAAGGTTCAATAGTTGCGGGGAGTTTGACAGCCGAAACATCTAACTTCACATCATACTACTTTGCTCCAACTGTTCGTACGAGAAAAAGAGTTCCTAGAAGATATGATGATGGTGGAGTACCGACATCATATCCATATGATGGTGTTCCTGACATTTTCTGCGAAATTGCACGGTTCGGTGGTAAAACGAAAGAAGTATGGTGGTCATGTGAAGAGGATAAACATAGTGCCCACACTTATATTCTGCTCAACTGCGAGGATGCAGTGACCCGTTACTTTGAAAGGTAAATATTTTTGTGAATGTTAATTATATGAATTGAAGTTAATTATGTATGACTTGATTATTTGTTTAATTTGCAGCATGTTTGTATCTCAAGTTGAAGAAGCAATACCAGGAATATCTGCAACTGATGTGGACACACGTAAAGATAAGCACTTTGTCAAGTGGTTAAAATCACAGGTACGTAATATATCTCATACATTGATTAATTAAGTAAGTGTTTTGATACTTCAATATTAATTAAGAATATCTGCTTTTTGCAGGTTGATTATGACGATCTTTATTATCCCGTATGGTTTCACGAATTGGTTCAAGGTCCAGTTGCAAAGGTCACCACATCACCTATGTATTTCACACGAGGATTTACCTTTCACACATACGAGTATGGGAGACATCGGGCAACGAGTAACTACGGAATATGTGTGAAAGGTGAAACAGACTTTTACGGGATCTTGCAGGAGATTATTGAAGTGGAATTTCCGGGGTTATTGAAGCTAAAATGCGTCCTCTTCAAATGTGAATGGTTCGATTTGGTGTTGTGGATGTCAATTTTGGGAGAAGATAGAACAAATTTGAGCCTTTCATTTTAGCTTCACAAGCCGAGCAAGTTAGCTTCCTTCCTTATTCTTGGCTTCGAACTTCCGGGATAAACTGGTTAGCTGCTATCAAAATTACACCTCGTGGACGCATTGTCGCTGGAGAAGAACCGCCCTTGCAAGAAGAAGACGCTATCAATGAAGTTGAGGTACCAGAACAACCAACTGATGAAATCCTTTTGATCGACCCGCAAAACTTTCAATATGAAGATTTTCCCGAAGATGCGACAGATGAAGCACGTGAAGACGAGTTCGAGAGAAGCGACGATGATGATTGTAATGATAGTGATGAGAACGAAAACGATTTAGAGTGATGTAATATTGATGAGAACGAAAACGATTTAGAGTGATGTAATATATGTAACAAATGTTGTATTTTTCTATTGTAACGTATGTTTAAAGAAATATTGTTTTTTTACCATCTTAATGTATGTGTAACAAATGTTGTTTTATATAATATGTATTTCTTTAGGTTTTAAAAAATTATTTGGAGTTTTAGGGTTTTAGAGTTTAAGTTTGAGAAAGAGCAAGAAGTAGTAGAGAAGAAGATATGATGTTAGATGATATGTGACTTTGAGGTTTAGGGATTTCATTCTCGGTATTTAGGGTTAAGCGTTGTAAAATCGTCGTAAATGGTTATCTATTCCACAAAATTTCGTCGTAAATGGAAAAAACGCGGGCCTGGTAACTTCGTCGTAAATGGAAAAACGCGGGCTTGGTAACTTCGTCGTAAACGGACGTTTCGACGTAATTTCGTCGTAAACCAAAAAACGCGGGCCTGGTAACTTCGTCGTAAATAAAAAAACGCGGACCTCGTAACTTCGTCGTAATATTACGACACATTTACGACGAAACCTTATCTATATATTGAGACGCCGAGACGAGGCTGCCTCATTCATTCCTCCCAAACTCCTCTCCTCTCCCTCTAAGGTACACTCTCTTTCCTCCTTTTTTTTTTAGTTAGTTTAGGTGATTAATTAGTTAGGTAATTAGTTTAGGTGATTAGTTAGATGACGGAATACTATAGTTTAGGTGATTAGTTAGGTAACAGAATAATTTTTTAATTATGTCGTCATAATTGATTAATTTAAATTTTTATTAGATGGCTCCTAGAATGAAACCAGCAGCACCTACTTATGCCCAGTTGTTTGGCGATGGTTCCGGTACATCTTCTTCCGGTCCATCGTCTTCCGATGCAGTTCCAGACTCTCAGACTTCTCAGAGAGTTTTTTCGAGTCCTCCTCTTCCACCGCAGATGCATCCACCTCCTCCTCCAGCGGCTGCACCTCAGCCTGTCCCAGAAGGTACAGTTCATCCGGATTTGCGTGTGCCTTCATATGCTCCATTCGCGAGATATACGGTGGAGGATTTGCTTGCCCAGCCTGGACGGGAGGGTTTGGATGTTCTAGACCCTGATAGACCCCGAGGAACTTATTGGTAAGTTATTAATTTTTATTACATTAAAATTTAAATTATTTTTATTTTCTAAAGGTTAAATTGTTTTTTTCAGGTTTGGGGCTAACAACTGTGTTAGCCGGAGCGTTTCGGCGACGATTAAGGGTTACTACGACGGGGCATATCCGAACTGGAGCAAGACACCAAATCACGTTAAGATCACGTGGTTTAAATGTTTTGCGGTAAGATTTTTAAATTTAATTAAATTTTCACTTTTAAATATATATATATTTAATATTTATTATTAATTGTAATTTTTTCAAAAAAATTCTGTTTCAGCAAAAGTGGCATTGGTCTTTGGGAATCACCGAGAGGGTGAAGGCGGAATTCGTTGCAAAGGCAAAGATCCGCCTCTGCAACACAGTCTCCGATTGGAAAGACAAGTGGGAGATCTACGGGTATGAGGGAAAGCCCACTGAGCTCACGACGGATGTGTGGGATGGCCTCATCGCCTATTGGGAGCACCCCTCTTCGATCAAAAAGACCAATTCGTGCTCGGCTTCTCGAAGGGCGAAGGATAAAGATGGTCATTTGCCTATGCTTCACAGAACCGGACAAAAACCTCATGCAGGAGTTCGTCTAGAAGCTGTAAGTTTTGTTTTAAATATATATTTTAAAATATTCAATTAATATAATTTATAATATTTAATTTTTTTTTTTTTTTTTGTAGTTCGAGAAGACGGGAGTCTTACCATCTCTGTCTGACCTATTCAAGATGACTCACGCCACATCCGACGGAGTTTTTGTGGATCCTGCATCTGAGAAACTCTTCCAAGCAGTGGCTGATCGGATTGAAGAACGGGAGACGCAACTAATTCAGGAGTCTCCCGATGGATTACCACTCACATTATACATCGAAGAGGTCGACAGAATCTTCGAAGAGGTACAACTTAAAATTTTTGTTTACATTATTTTAAATATTTTAACATAATTAACTATATTAATATATGTTTTGATTTTATAGGTGGCTCCTAAAAAGAAGGGACGGATAATCAGTATAGGCTCTGTTAACGAAGTTGCAAGGGCAACTTCATCATACACTTCGAGACGGGATGAAGAGACTGCTCAGATAAAGGCTCGAATGGATAGCCAGCAGGTTCGTTTAGACTCTCTTGAGGATTTGCTAGACGTGATGGCCTTGGGAAACCCGATTATGCAGAGAATGTTGAGTGAGAGACGAGCCGCTCTTGGGTTGCCAGTACGAGATCCCCAAGAGTCCGATCCAACCCGTCAACAGCCGAGCAAACCCACCATCTACTTCGAGGATATGTAGTTTTTTTTATATTTTTGTTTGTATTATGAATTTAAATATTATTGTATGACTTTTAAATGCCTTTTTAAAATATGTTTTTCCATTTCATATTTCGTTTTAAAATTTAAATTATTTTAAATTCTGAATATTAAATATAAATTAAAATTTATTATATACTAATTAATAATAATATAATAAGAATCGATGTAAACTCCTCGTAAACATTACATGGAGTTTACATCGAATGTTTACGAGTGATTAACATCGAAAGATTTACGAGGGTTTTACATCGAAATGTTTACGAGTGATTTACAACGAAAGTATTTACGTGTGCTTTACATCGAAATCATTACGTGGGCTTTACCACGAAATCTTACGTGTCGTTTACGACGAATTCTTTCCCTGCGCTTTACGACGAATATATTTCGTCGTAAATGTAACGAGTCTTTTACGACGAAACCTCCGTTACGACAGACGTTTAACAACGAAATGTCTTTCGAGGTTAATTCGTCGTAACACGCCGTTTACGATGAATTTACAACGAATACTGCCATAGTAAAAAATATGTTTTCTTGGAGTGAGAGTTGTATGATTGTATATACTCACAGTTGACTAATCTTACACCTATTATGTTTTCCAGATCTAAAAATATGTACAGACGTGGTTGCATGTTAGTACTAAAGATTCTGTTTACGCCTTGAATGTCGAACATATACACTTGCCTCATCATTTGTTTAATTCTATATTTCCAAAATGAAAAAAAAAATTAAATCAATAAATTCCCCTTGAAGATTTACATGAACGTAGAGGGTAAAACTGTTCATCAGTCAAGAAGAAACCATTACAATAGAACCAAAGCTGAAACCAAGTTATTAAAAAGATCATAAAACTCTAAGAACAACAACACAACATTTCAAAACAAGACACAAATAATAATCAAAATGAAAGATTTACATGGGCAAAAATGTTTAGAACAAGTAGAAACTATTACACAACAGAACCAAAATGAAACCAAGGTAATAAAAAGAACACGCTTCTGCTAATAAAAACAAAAGAATTTCGAACACAAGACACAAATCAAAATGGTAATAAAGAATAATCAACTCATCGAATCTAAACAGAGAGCTGAGACGATGGTCTCTTACCATCATCCGCATATCCCAAAGAAGGTGGTCGAACCGGTTTAGGACTCTCAACAACATCACTAGCCGAACTCTGCTGAACCAAAACCGGATAAACATCGGTAGAAACCGAAAGCCGAGAAGGCGAACCCGGAGACGAAGGAGAAGGAGAGACAGGCAACTCAGAAGCACCCGAAAACGAAGCCATGGAGAGCGTTCGAGTGATGGAAGGATTCACCTCAGCGACTTCTTCGATACCTTCGTCGATATAAACAACGTCCTGCATCGTTAACTGATGATACTCAACGATCTCTCTCAAGAACCTGTTCTCCCTCGCGTAGATAGAGTTCTCGTGCGCTAATCTTGCTTTCTCCGCAAGTAACGTCTCAAGCTGAAGCCTGATTAGGTCATCGTCCGCTGGATTGGTGTTACCCTTTTCTCGGTTATCTCTTAACCGTTTGTTTTCTTCCTCAAGCTGGGAACATCTTTGTTTAGCGAACGCTAGGTCGGCTTTAACCGTTTTTAATTCGCGTAGGAGGAGCTTGGCCTTGGCTGCTGTAGCCATGGCCACGTCACGAGAAGCTTTGAGCTGAGACTCGTGTGGGCTCGGTTGCGTTAACGGTTGCCATGGACCGTTCTCCATTAGATCTGATCCTTTCTTCCTGATCTGAGACTCTACGATCGTACGGCCCTTTTCGAAACTGTCTCCGATATGATTCATCGTCGTAGTGATCTTCTCTATGCTTTTGCGTATCGTAGGGTTATTGTTATTATTATTATTCGAGGGCTCTGAAACGACGACGTTTCGTTGTTGTTGTTGGTGTTGTTGATGCTCTTCTTCTTCGTCCTCCTCGAGGATTGATTTGGCTTTCTGAGCGAGGATACCCCAGAAGCCGCGGCTCTCGTTCCTCGTCGTTGCATCGTCGTGGGAATTGGAGGCGCGGATTGCTTGAGCGGCAAGGGAGGAATGAGAGGAGAAAGATTGAGAAGATCTGAAGGAGGATCCGCCGTTGGAGTGACCTTTGAGATCGCCGTGGTCGTGATCAGGTGTTTGATTGTAGATATCGTCGTTGAATGTTGAAGCTCTTGTGATCCCTTGTCTTCTCCTATACGCCATTTCTTTTTTGTTCTTCCCCTTTGTTTGATTCTTTCTCTTCTCTCTCTCTCTCTTTTGTTTATCACACTTTACAATGTTTGATCCTCTGGCATTACGTAATTCACGTTCTTGAAATATTTTATCAATAGGTCAAAACAAGAAAACCACCTTAGAACGTGGCTTCTAAGTTGTAATTGGGTCAACTAATGGGCTGATTAATGGGGTTTAATAATGGTGGGCCTTTTGCTCACGAAGGAACATACGATAAAAAAACATTAAGCCCACATGGGAAACAAACGGAACAAAGTGGTACAATTTCTACTCTATAAATCACATCTTCTATGCATCTAAGACTTGGACTCTCTCCAATTTATCAACGGCCTTTCTACATCATCTATTCAGCAGCCTTGAAGATGAGATATCTATTATGTTATTAGGAAACACTACTTCAGCCTTAGCAGTTGATCAAAGAACACTTATATGTTGTTAATGTGGCATCTATGAAAGTACAAAGATGATTTTTAGTCAACACATATGGATTCCTCTAAAACAGATAGGGAAGAAAATAACCATGTAATGAAACGGATACATGCATCTATAACGGACATGGACATATAAAGATAACACATTCTCTCTATTTTGTCAATTAAAAATTATCATTAACAACTGAAAACACCATACACATGAGTTCAAAAACCAACTGATACATACATAGTATAATCGAAGCCAAGAGCCGGAAACACTCCGGACCGGAGCCATATACATTGCGAAACTAAAACCATTAAAGGAAATAAGACATAATACATAAAACTATTAACAACCTTCACCTAAGATCAAATCCGCCACTGAAGTACCCACAAAAGATTAAACTCTTAGACAACCGAAAAGCCGGAAAAAAAAAAGAAACATTCTTTCGGACCCCCCAAAATTTAAGTGGCTAATATATAGATAGTTCGTCCTTCAAACTGATTATGAATATATACATACGTATATATATATATATAATCATATAGCTGTTGATTCAAGCTCCATAAATCTTGGGGAGGGCCCTGGTAGCGGACGACACTATACAACACAAAGGAAGCAGTTTGGAAGCCACCTTCTAGTGAACGATATAAATGCAATCAGCATCCCTGATGTAAAAGCTCATGTGGAATCAGGTTGGAAAGTTTGTGATATAGAAGGATCAGCTTTGTAATAGCGGGATCTTCTTACTTAACCAATAGTGTCAATCTTTTCGAAGAAGAAGTTTACAACTTTTCTAAAAAAAAAAAGAAGTTAATTACAACTTACATACGCTCTACAAATACTATAGAGTTGAGGCTTCAAATGGGTTATCATAGAAGTAGACTCTCAACAACTTGTGAAACTAATTAATGGTCGGATTAAAGACATAACAATGACGAATTTGATCTCTGAAATACACCACTGAATCAAATGCTTTTTTAAATGGGTATTTTATTTTGCGCAATTAAAAGCAAATAATAAAACAATTTAATAACTATATTTAAATAAATACTTTTATTTTATGTTGTATATATATGACATGTTCAACATATTGTTTCTTCCTATAAATAAAATACAACATTTTCGTTCTTTTACCCTTCTAATTTAGTGCATTTGATATCTTGTGTATTTGCATGATCTTAAGATCATTCTAATTTTTATTTTGATCATTTAGCTGGATTTAGAGTACATTTAGGTGCATTGCATATGCATTTGTCTCTATTAGGTGATGGAGATACCATTTGGTGAGTTTGGAGCATTTAGAGGTGAATTTGAAGCAAGAATAGTAATTTTGGTCGTAAAAAGGATTTGACTAAGTACCCCAGTGGCTTAGTGACCTTGTCTAGAAGCCGCTGTGGATGTGTAGCAGTATTGTGAAGCGGTGTCATGAAGCCACTGGAGAAGAAGCTGACTCCATGTTTAACATCTATCTATTGTGGCGGTGATGTGAAGCCGCTGCTAAGGATATGAAGGAGCCAATCGTGCTAAGTGTCACAGTGGTTTAACGCATCGGGCAGAAGACATGCAACAATGCCGCTGGAGCCTTGCAGCGGCATCATGCAGCGGTTTCAGCATACCGCTGCGAGCATTCCAGAAGTCAACTTTCGACCTTTAACCGGATATTTTACCCATTTTGTTTAGGGAAAATCCAGGTTTGTTGGGTCGATTCAGCTTATTTTTAGAAGCCTATAAATACTGTTTATACCTAATTTTTATATTTATCTTGTTTTCTCTCATTGCTACTTTGGTGAAAACTTAAATCTTTAGTAATATTTTTTTTCTTTAGTAAATCTAAGTTTATTTCATCTTATTAACATTGTGTTGAATCTAACATGGATTTAAAGTTAATCATGAATATTAGTGAGTAGACTCTTTTTAGATTCATGGGTTTGAGTGATTAGATTGATTGAGTGAAGATTGATGTTAGGAGTTTTCAAGGCTCCTAAGACAAATGTTGTAGTATAGTGATTGTCGAACCAGTTCTGAGGGATATCAAAGCACCGAGAATGCAAGTACTCACTTAATCTAAGTGCAACCAATGATTTAGATGAGTTTTAAGCTATGACTAAAACTAATAAGCAATAACAGAATGATACTTTCTTGACTAAGGGAAAAGAGAACTCATGGGCATAGGGATTAGACCTTGGGTGATCAAGTTTTGAACTAAGGATGACAAATGATTAATCAAACTATCTACCTTAAGCCTAGACACAATTCTAAGCAAGCTCTATGTCTAGATGAATGCTCATTTGCTAACATATCTCAAACATCAAATGTCTTTGGTTGAATAATATGAAAGCAATCATTACAAATAAGTCTATTAGCTATTTTAGCACCTTTAACAACAAATGTCTTTGGCAAAGTATACTAAAAGCCTAGGAAAATTGTCTCAGGCATTTCATCAAACACCTTTCGGGTGGGAAATGCCTATTGATCAACTTTTGAGTGGCCAACTCAGAAGATGCATTAGGAATACTCTACTAGCAAGGAACAAGAATGATCTACACTAAAACATCCTAGAACTAACCTAATCACTCTTAATCTCCCTAACCCATGAATTCAAAAGGTGATTACTCACTAATCTCCATGATTCCTCTTAAACCCATATTGGATTTCAGATTAATCATGTAGAGAAATAGATAAGAAATCAACAAGAACACAAGAACATAACAATCAAAATCCAAGAGATAAACTTCTCAAGAGAGTTTTTGTGTATTTCTCAAATGATCCAAAAAATAATCTGCCTTATGGCTGCCTAGAGTACTTAACTTAGGTTTTTGCAAACTAAAAACAATAAAACAAATGACCAAAAGGCCCCTGAAATAACATAAAAATCGTCCAATCAAACACGCAGAGCGACCTAGCATAGTCGCTCCCAGGAGGTCGCTCCCGACGCTTCTTCGTGTCTCGCCCCGTCAAAACGCGAGCGACTTGAGCTGGTCGCTCTGGCTGGGAGCGACCTTGGTAGGTCGCTCTGAGGGGTCGCTCCAGGATGCTCGACTTTGGTGTCTCCGGACGAGACGACGCGAGCGACCTTGGTGTGTCGCTCCAACAAGTCGCTCCGGACTTCGGGAGCGACCTCAGTGGGTCGCTCTGAGAGGTCGCTCCGGGCTTCATTTTGTGTCGTCTCGCCATGGAAAAGCGAGCGACCTCGGAGCGTCGCTCTGGCAAGTCGCTCTGAGAAGGGGTGTCTCACGGTAGAAACGCGAGCGACCTCTTCATGTCGCTCTGGCTGGATCGCTACGGGATGTGTGTCACAGCGACTTCACGGCGTCGCTCCGGTGAGGTAGCTCTGGTGCGCTGCTCGTCTGTTGATCGCTTTAAACACTTCTTTTGAGCTCCAAATGCACCCAAATGCCTCCAAGAACTCCATGTGGTACTCCAATACCTGATAAAGACTCATGTATGCAGAATGCAACCTAAACATGGCTAAATCCTAGTCTATATGATCAAAATGCACATGGGTGAATGGATAAAACAATGTAAATATGCAAGATATCAAAGATCTAAAGTGTTTAGTGTTAGATCTAATATGTTGCATTGCTTATTTATTGCTCTTAATGTTAGATTAGTTTTGATCTCTCTTGTCTAAAACTTTAGACATTTCATGCTCAAAAGGTGTTTAATGAAATGTTTGAGCCAAGTTGATATTGTTCTTTGCTTGCTTAGCCAATAGGAATTGATGTTAAAGATGCTTAGATAGTTATTAGACTTGTGCTTACCATTATAGATTGGATCTTTATCACTTGAAATCAAATGTTTATTGCCCATGGGTCATATTCCACTTATTGATTGAAATCTTTAGTTATTTGTCATGATTTGCTCTTGTTTACTTGTTTTTTATCATCACTACACTGATTACACTTAGACTAAGCACTTGATTTGCATTCTCATTGATTGAATTGACTTGGATTGCATTGACATCTTTTATACTACTTTGATATTTGGATTGAGTGATTAGTGATTATCAACATTTTAGAGTATCTCTAGACTTACTCTATTTTTACTCTAAAATAGAGACAAGAGTAAAAAATATTTCAGTCCCGCTCAATTTTTTACTCTGTAATAGAGTAAATATATATTTATTCCATAAATAAAATAATCTATTTGTTTTTATTCATTATTCCAATTTTTCGTTTAATTATGAAATAGGGAGTTTTACGTTAGAGATTTTCTTATATTAGGAAATAGCTTGATTTTTAGTAGTCAAAATTTTAAGTGGGGAAAGTACCTTTTAAACTTCACGGAGTGGAGATTATTTTAGTTAAGACTGTATTCATAGCTTAACTTATAATGGGTTACACAATCAAGATATGACTTGGAACCCACAAAAAGACTGATTGTGGGAGAAGTTTTAACTCAAAAGCTTCAACTTTCTATGCAAAGAATGTGAAAAGGTTTCGATAAAAAGGAAGAACACTAGGCAAAAATGTCAAAAAGCTTAACTCTTCCCTTTTCCATGAGTTGAAAAGAAAACTAAGTGGTTATACATTGGGTTTCTAGTGTATAGTATTTGGATTTTAAACTTTTCGTATGAAACCATTTGTTTTGATCAGTTCTTAACAGTGTTTTGAAATCCGATCCGGACCCACGGTTGAACCGGTAAACCCGGTGACCCAGAAAAAAATCTGGTTTGGATTTTTGTGAAAAACTCAATATGTAGAAACCCGCAAAAACTCAGTAAAACCCAGAACCCGATATCGGTTAAACCAATAAATAACTTTTACTTCTTTTTTTAGTTTTTAATTATGTTTTTAGATTATGTTTTATATTCTGAAGATAGTTTCGGAACCAGAAGAATGACCAGCTTTTGCAAGTTATTTGGAAAATATCAGGAGTCTGAAAGAGAGTTTCATACGATCAGAGATTATTCATGTACCAAGAACGCAAAATACAAAGGCGGATAACCTAGCACGCAGTGCCAGGACACAAACGTCTTTCGTCGTTCACATGGATCAACATCTCCCAGCGTGGTTTACAGGGTCAATGTGAGCCTGTAATGTTGTTAACAAAAAAAAATTCCAATTAAGAAATTAGGTGCTGACAAACAAAAAGAGGTTAGGTTTTTCCTTTTCAGTTTTATACGTGATTTCTAGATTTTGATGAAGATTTCACTATGTCACCTGAAAAAAATGAAGTGAACGATGGTAGAGAGAACCAAAATTAGTTGATGTGATTTGGTGTTAGTTTATTTCCGTTATTGAAAATTTATAACAATGATCTTTTATTTTTTGTTTATTTTGTATTTGAAATTTAATTTATTATTTACATTAGATATTTAAATATTTATAAATTTTATGTCTTGATTTTTTTAGATGTCATAAATCTTACCTTGTTAGAGAAAATTTTAAATAGTTTAAACTATTTTTTGATATTTTGTATGTGAAATGAAAATAAAAATATAAAAACTAAAGTTAAGTATTTTCTAAATGTTTTTAAACATAAAATATATACATATCCAAACTATTATTTTATATTTTAAAAAATATTTAGAAAATATTAAACTTTAGTTTCTATATTTTTATTTACATAGCTGATATATTATTATATAATAAAATTAATTCATCTATTAACCCGCGGTTCACTCTCGGTTGATCCAGTGATCCAACTATCCGGTAAGTTTTCCGGTTCAGTGGTCCGGGTCGGGTTTTAAAACATAGGTACTTAATATATTTTTCTATGACCATTTTTAAAGTAGTCATAGTTTAAAAAATACACAAAAGTCCTAAAAAAATATACTAAAGTCAAAAGATGTTTCCTACTAGTAATATTATAATCATATATTTAATAGTCTACGAAATACTGTATAAAGGATCAAATCTCAACAAGTACATATTTCCATTGTTCTTAACTTTGACCAGTGTAGATATCTCTCAGTCTCTAATCGCTTCCAAGTTCAATGCTATTATAGATTATTGCTTAGAAATGTCTGATCTAACGTTATAATACATACAAGCTTGGTGTAAACCTGACACATCACTACATCAGTGTGCAGTTACAATCACACTTAATATATATATAAACATTTTCTTACATATTATATATGGAATGTTCCTCTTTCAAATTCTTATATTCTTTAAAATAAACTTGTTTCGCAGTAGTTATTTTCTAAGTCTTTCTTTTTACTAAATTATTTGCTATGTCTACTGAAGACACATCTACAGACAAAAGGGCCCGACATGAGCTGCTTTGGACCGTAGATGCACTAATAAGAACAGCTACAGTCAATGACATCTTGCTCTTTTTCATTTAATGAAAATATTTCATTCACATGGAATATTTTGGGGGATTTTTCATAGATTTTTTTGTTTGTTTATAAACACTTCGAAGAAAAGGAGAATTCAGTCTCATGGAATATTTGATTTGTTGCTACAATTCCTTTAAATTTTTTTTTTTTTTTTTTTTTTTTTTCAATTCCTTTAAAATGATACGTTCAGTGACTCAGAATCAGAGGTAATTGTGTCATATGGTTTTCATGCAGTCGGCGGATTCGTACTATTAACTGGAGGGTATATATATGCAAAGGCGTATTAATGTGAATAAAACAATGATTTGTTAACGTTCTTCCGATATCTAACTCAAAACTAATTAACCATAACAAAATTATTCAGATGTTCTTGGTTTTGGACCACATTACTCTCACAATTGGAATACGATTTTGAAGTTGCCGGTGGATAACAGACGAGACAAGACGACTCTGTTTCTACAATAGTATGTTTTTCTTTGAACGCCTACTAGTATGTATTAATTTCAAGTTTTAGTGCACTCATTTTAGAGAGAGAAAATGGGAGGAAACATGGCGAGACGAATCCGACTTCAACTCAGTTTATAAAGTTCTTGGACAAACAGGTTCGCAACAAAATCTCTTCGGTAAGAGGCAGAAGAGGAAGACGCTTTGACCAAGTTATACAAGTTTGGTTTCATTTGCGAGAGTGAACACTCTGTCATTCACTTTATTTTCCAAAAATAGGCTTTCAATACATCAATACATCAATACATCTTAGATTAATGGCTGATTTACGATGAAATCTATATCATTGATTCTGAAATCTACTTATTTGACTTTAAAATCTATGTATTTATCAAAAAAATTTAAATCCAAGAAAGAATCCTAAATTTATTAAAATACTACAACCAATAACCCCCACTAAAAATAATTTTTAAAATATAGATAAACTTAACAATCTAAAAAAAAGAAGGTTTTGGTGCCTAAATGATAGTCTTAAATCTTAACTGTGACATTACGATAACTGTACAGTTCTGTTATTGTTTATATATTTTTGGTAAAATTGTACACTTCTGTTATGTTTAGTACAGTTCTAAAATATGTAAAAATCCGAGCACCTGTCTCTTCTTTTTCTATGTCACCACTTAACTCTCCCCAATTATTTCAGCTAAAAACAACTCTTTTATTAAGCACAGATGTGTTCAAACAAAAATCAAGCACAGATAGAAAAAAAACTCGTAACTTGAAAAAAAAAATTAATCGTTTACTGAAATCCTAAAAATAACTCAACAAATTCAACTAAATATGTTCACATTCATGTAATCGCCATTCTCCTACTACCAGGCTAGCAGCATTTCCTCGCAATATTGTTTTACATAATGTAAGCATTTCCTTTTGGCTTTATATAAAGATTTTTCCTTATAAAAATTATAGCATCATTTTAATTGAATATAATAATGTAATGTAGTTTTTGCTATAGGCCTTGATTGGTAACTAAAATAATGTGGGCATATCTGTTTGGCCCCATACAATCAAATATACAATCAAATTCAAAAACTGGTTGACCCAAATAAAAAACAAATGACTACGTTATAGTTTTATAAATCTATAAAACAAAATTTGTAAATCAGTAAATTTATATTCCCATCTTTAGTTAAATAATAACAATGTTAATTATTATTTATGTGTGTGACGTAAATAGTTATTTGTTACCACAGTTAATACTTAATTGGTCATATACCTAAGGCTTGTTTGTCACTTAATAATACTATTTTTCTTTGGCGTCATTATAAGTTGCATGACTATTTTATAAAACATGTTTAGCACAAAGCTCAATTCCTTAAACTTATGTTTACGCCGAGAAGTCCATAAAATAGAAAAGCAAAGAAAAATATCCTAATTAAACTGCACTGAGGACACAGTACGGACATACATAAATTGGAAAACTTTTACTGTCTGTTTTTGTTGAAATAAAAATTTAGGTATACAACCTCATTTGTTCTATTTGAACACTCTGCACTAGAGTAGAAAAATGGAAGAACCAAGAATTAAACGTCAAACGAACCATAAAGAGAAAAAACAGACGAATTGTTATTTCCAAGAAAGGCAAACAAAGAAGAAGAGAGGATACAAAAGGTAGGTTTGATTGGGTCAAACTCTAAGCAAAGCCTAATGCTTTTGTGCCTAACGAAAAAACATACCAAAAATAAAAAGCTACTCCAATACACTATCAATTTCCTTCTTTCGCAATTATGATTTTTATGATACAAAGCATCATCATGAGTTCATGACTAATCTCATACATTTGACCTATGGGTGAGAAGAGGTTGTTTCTCAAAGAGACCGAGCCTATAATCACCAAGTTTAGATTTGTATGCTGAAGATTTGTATTGAGACCAAGTGAATTCTTTATAAAGCCAATCCTCTTGCTTAGGGACAAGACATGGCAATGGAGCAATCTTCTGGCTCAATGGGGGTCCTCCAAAATATATCATAGAGACTCTCGATCTCCTTGTATCAGCTAAGACTCTGTGTTTTACACTCTTGAACCTCCCATTTGTCATAACCTGCAATCACCGGGTATTTTAATATATAAGTCTTGCATGGGAATTAAACTTTGAAAGAGTTGGTAAATTGCAAAAAAAAAAAGAGAGTCAAAATTAGGATAAAAGAATAGAAATTTGAGTCTGTAACCAAAAAAAAAAAAAAAATCACGAGCTAACCATATAATTTTCTTTCTCTTTTTTTTTCCTCTTCATTTCTCTTCCTATCTTTCTCTACCTTTTTATTACAAAACTAATATTTTCTCCAATATAGTCATTTGGCAAATTAACCCATAAAAGAATACAAAACATGGTATATGGTATTTTTGTTTGTTTCGGAATGGCACTTGTAAAAGGGTATATTGCATATATACTCATCACGTAAATAGTAATTGTCACGTGAGTAAGGCTCAGTGTATACATTGATTTTCTAGTCGTACACCCAAGAAAAAGGAATTCGATTTTCATATATTATCTTTTAGTCTAAAAACAATTAAAAGAAAAGAGGAGACGAGAGGATATCGCATGTGAGAATTTTTGTCTACCATCACACCGATCTCAATCACTCCCCTCCCATCCAAATATTTGTATCTTAAGATAAACTGAAAATACTTATAACTTTTGACCAGGCAGTTAAATTGCAGGAATGTCTCAAACACAAAACCATCAAATCTTAAATACAAAAAGATTCCCTATATAATCCACAGTAATTTCGCTTTTCTATAAAAAGTAAAAAGAGAAAAAAAAAAAAAAAAAAAAAAAAAAGGTAAAAAGGTACCTGAAGAGCATCTCCAACATTGATGAAGAAAGAAGAGTGATCAGGAGGGACAGCGACCCAACTTCCATCTTTCATACAGATTTGAAGACCCGCAGTGTTATTGGACCGTAGCACTGAGATGATTTGTGGGTCTGTGTGTTCCCCAAACCCTACTTTCACCATCTTCTCCACCTCTTCCTCCGCCGTAGGATAATGGTTCATTCTCAAGCAAGAGTCACTCTTCTCATCTCTCACCATCTTACTCAGTGTGTCCCTTGGCTCTATTCCTAATCCTTCCGTCACCATCTCCAACACTTTGCACGTGACTTTCTTCACCTCCTTCATGTACTCCTCCACCGCCTCTCTGTTTTTGTTTCACTCACAATGGTCAGACTAGTATTAAAAGATAAGAAAACAGAGTGTTCTGTTTCTCCTCATAAGCTAGAATATGTGACTTATTTTCCATTATACTTTCTAAGGGAATTAATGGGTTTCTAATGAACATGAACGTAATGTTTCTGAGATTATTTTACCGGAAAATTTGTGGGGTTTGACGGAAAATGGCGGAGGTTTTGGGAGACGTGAGCTGAGGGTTAGCATTGAGGAGGATATACTCTATCCATCCCACGTCCCCGTTTGGTCCAATCCGTTTACTACCATAACCGTAGGGTTCAGGCGGACCGGCCTGGTTTTTAAGAGACTGTGGCAAGGCGAAGAAGCCGACAGCCTCCTGCTCTAACCGGGTCATGAGGTCTGGTCGGACTCCGTGGTTTACAACCTTGAAGAAACCAAACTCTTCACAGGCTTTCACGATTAGAGTTTTGGCTTCTGGGTCGGTTAGGTCCACGACGGGGACCGGAACCGGTTTGTATGTTGGGATTACGGATAAGTGGTTATCTAAAGCAACGTGCTGTGATAGAACCACCATGTTTGGTTTAGTGTAGGTAAAGTTTCTTGAAGATGGCAAAATATTTAAAAGGAGAAGAAAAATGTCGGAAGGTTGAAGAAAGGAGGAGTTGTTATGATTTAGGAACTCTCGAGGAAGCTATTTTGTTGGCATTTATAGGGAGTGGCTTGTGGGGGACGGGAGTACATATTATATATTAGAAATTTATACTTTTTAAATGTTACAAGTAAATTGCGATTTCTTATTCCTCTATTATTTAATTTTTATTGCATGTCGAGTCTATTCTTCTATCTCAGCACACATGGAAATACAGCATGGAATTTTTGTTTTTATTTTCTAATTTGGGTTTATGAAATCGAAGTTGGCATAGTGAGAAAATGGTAGATTGGTAGTCGTATGGTCCTGTTTTGTGTTTTCTTTTGCCATTTTACTTTGTCTAATCACGCGTATGGAATGTTGACAAATAAAGAAGAGAATCACGGGTCGTAGTTTTTCTTAATTAGTTATTGACTCAAAAAGTTTCAACGATTTCAAACTCTAGTATAAAGTAATGGTTTATGTAAGAAAAAGCTGTAATTTTTAATGGAACAAATACTTTTAAGTAGATACTAGATTTTTATCTGCGCTTTAAAATTACGGGATTATTCTATTGATAAAATTAATAACTAGTTTGTTAGTTTATAATAAAAATAACAAAATAAAATTAATAACTCGTTTGTTAGTTTATAATAAAAATAACAAACTTATTTTTAACCCGTTTGTACTTGTATATTTTAGATAGAATAACCCGAAAAAGTAATTTTATTCAATCATATTTTAATGATGAGAAAATTGGTGAAATTATTTTGGAAACATATATTAGATATTTTCTACTTTCCGATCTTGTTTCAGATGAAATCGAGATTTTTGCCCAAGTTAATAGCTAAAAATTAACTTAAAATTCGCAGAATATTCGTAGTGTCTATATATTGTGTTTTTTTCTATATTTTACGATAAAAATCGTTTATTCTACTTGTATTAGAGATTATGGTAGATATTATTCTATTAACAAACCGTGTATTAAAATATATTGTTTGTTACCTAATTTTTAAACTCAATTAGTGAAAAAACACTTTTAAAAATATCTAAAATAACATATTGAGAAGTAAAACAAAATTCATATTCAGTCTTGAACAAAAAATTTTATAAAATGAAATTATAATATGTTGAGATACATAAGACGTTTGAAATTATACTTAGCTAACTATATAGCCCTAATATTTCATAGTGTTATAAGGTATTTTTATAGTTAGTATTATTGTTTCAAAAGAGCTATAATATAGGATCTAGGATTACGTAACTTAATATAGTTAGTATTTTTTATTAAAAAAAATTGTAATATAGGGTCAACGATTTCATAAGTTAACAGTAGAGAGAATATAGGACGTAGATAAAGTATTTATAAACTGAAAAGCATAAAATGATGCAATGTGATTAGACTTAATTTTCTGGTTGATTTAATTAATTATCTTAAGCATAAAAATTCAATGGCAAGTGATGTAAATAACAAATAAAATTAAGGGCAAAATCATATTAGAGATTTTGCTTTAATAGTATAATAACTAGATTTTGATCCGCGCTTTCAAAGCGCGGATTTATTTTTGTTTTTTTTTTCAATTGACAAATATTTAGTAAATGTCACATTTTCATATTTTTGTGTTTTATTTTATAAAAGACTTAAAAATTTTATCTTTATTTATCGTATTTCATTTTAAATGACTATTTATGTTAAAAAAATTAAACTTTATTTTTTTAATGAATTAAGTTGGTATAACTCTGATAAATTAATTTTATTATGGGGTTAATATTTTAATTAAAAAATTATATACTTTTAATAAAGATTTATACTTTTCAATAAAAAAATTCAATTATTTTTATGAATGCTTAAATTATATTAAGAAAAGAAAAAAAATAATAATTAAGAATAGTTGAAAAAAAATTATTTGAACTTGGACTCAATGGTCCAAAAGAAAAAAAAAAGTGAGAATTGAATCTGATTTTTTAATAGGCCCAAATGGCCCATGAGAGATTTGATTTGGGCTGGATCCAAAAATAATGACCCAATATAGATTTGTTATTAATATTACTTAATTGCCCTTAATGAAACATGCAATGTTAGTGAAGGAAATATGCCCCTAAGGTAATTATGACAATAGGATCCTGCTTTAATAGTATAGATAGATAAATTCCTAGAGCGAACAATGTAGAGTTTCCAGTTTTATATTTTTCTCAAGCTAAATATTATGACTAAATAGGATTTGATATTTTATCTATTATATTTGATTTGATCCGATTTTTGCTTTGATTCGATTAAAAAATTTGAATATCCATAAACTTCTAGATTATATAACTAATTATTTACAAAATATAAATTATATAACTAACCTTTAATTCATGTGTTATTTTATAGAAATTAAAAAAAAAACATTTTGTACATGATTCTCTATTTGATTATTTCAGATTCTGAATTTATTATACCGAACTCGAAAATATATTAATATGTAATAATAATTGATAACAAA
Organism: Brassica napus; assembly: GCF_020379485.1. NCBI lineage: Eukaryota > Viridiplantae > Streptophyta > Magnoliopsida > Brassicales > Brassicaceae > Brassica > Brassica napus. Next base: position 58,108,500 of record NC_063446.1, on the reverse strand, counting down.
ATTTAATGTATACAATAAGTCATTATATAATAATGCAAATAAAAAAACTTAAAACAATAAGATTATAGAGTTATACAATATATAACACTAATATATAAATCATATATTTAAAATATTTATGATAATATTAAAAATATACATTTATAAAATGAAAATAATATTCACACGAATGTGCGGGTCAAAATCTAGTTACTAGCAAAGATAAAGCTGGGAAGTAAAGTATTTCGAACAACAATTTGCTAGATATTAGTGAAGTTAAATAGTAGCTTTTTGGTTTATCATTTTCTATTTTTAAAATAAGAAATATTATCATCGAAATATAAATAGAATATCAACATTTCAGAGCCTCATATATATATATATATATATATATGTTTTAATATAACAAAGTTGAGAGAGGGGGGGGGGGGGGGAGGGCAGTCGTCGACGTATTTTGGGTGGCCAAGTCTTGGCCCAGGCCAATGACGTGCAGTAATTAGCTTTGTTTACTCGGTTTCCATACGTATTTTGTTTACAGAGGGTAATGACATTGCTCACGTTTAGAATGCCTCTGAAAGTGAAAGGTACAATCGCTGTTTTTTTAATATTACACAACATCAAATCAACATTTTTTTTTAAAAAAAGCTAACATAATTGTTACATAATAATGTTATTATCATTGCTTAGAAAAAATAAATTCAAATGGTGAATAGTAACTAGCTAGTAGGACTATAGGAATGAGTAAAAGTCATTAATTCGTGCATTACCTTTGTTTTTTCTAAGAATATAAAAGAGGAATTTTAATTTTACATGAAACTATTTTCAAAGTTATTTTTAAAAGATACCTCTTTTGTAAATACTTTAAGTTTGAAATGAAAAATATTAAAATAATCCTTATAAAACATTTATAAATGTAAAAATAATTTATAATATATATATTAGTTTATACCCAATCTCATCCCTTAAATACTTGACCATAAATAATAATCACTAAATTTTAAATCTAAATATTATAGTATTTTTGATTGAATGTAAATTTAAAAAAATGGTAATCAATTTATGGTATTTCAAGTAATTTTTTCTATAAATATGTCTCTTCCACCTTGCTTTTCGTCAATATAAAAATACCTCAAAATTGATTATTCGAACGAAACTGATTTGATCAGTTTCGAAATCCGATCAGTTTCGTCCGAATAATCAATTATCTGATTTGATTCGATCTGTGGCCACTTGACTATCCGGAAAATTTTAGATTTTTACGGGATATCTGATTTGATCCGTAAAAAATAAAAAAATAATAAATAATAAATAAATGATCTAAAAATAAAATAAATAATAATATTTTATAACAAAAATAAAAGTTATTTACTTTTTAAAATTCTAATAAGTAATTTAATAACTTTAGTAAATAAAAATACTAGTATAAAACTTATATAAAATAAAATATTTATGTAACTTATATATATATATATAACTTTTAAATATATGTATATGTATGAATATAACGGATCAGATATCTGTTCCTAAAAATATTATTGCTTCATTTTTACGGATATCGCATATTAGTATTTAATTTGCTTTGTAGAGTTGCAGATATCCGAAATTTTCGGTTCGAGTAGGAACATATAATAAATCGAATCAAAATTTACAGATATTTTGTCAAGCGCTAATAGCTACAAATACTTTGATGGTTCAGAAGAGTGTGATTATTTAATAACAAATCATTAAACTTCATTAGTTTATCTATTACTCGCTCTGTTTCAAAATACATGAAGTTTTAGGATTACGCACAACTATTAAGAAATTTGTTTTTTATTTTAAAAATATCATTAAAATATAAATTAAAAGTTATTCAACCAATCACAAAACATACTGCAAAATATCATTGGTTATATAGTTTTCGATAAAGTTAAAAAATGTATTGATATATGAAAACATCATCTATTTTGAAACACTAAAAACTCCGTAGAACATCATCTATTTAGAAACGGAGGAAGTATATTATATGCAAATGTAATAATATGAATTTTCAAAACAAATAATTTGGTTCAGTTAGATCTATCTTTGCCCCTACATGTATGTAGATACATAATTGATGTCCTCTAATAAGCTATCGTTGATTTTAGCTTTTGATAGGCACACAGTGGCCCTATTAAAGTTGAATTATATTTTTGGGTCTAAAACTAAGATTCTGAAATTTTGGATAAGAGATTGCTAAAGTTTGATGAATGAAATTTATATCTCTTTACCTTCTAAATGTACATTTTGAATTTCAAAATACATTCAGAATAAAACTTATCACTTAATTTTTCATGTTCCAAACTCATGTCAAACAGTGTGATAATCAATTCACTTTAAAACCGTTCAAATTAACCCATATGAAAAAAAAAATTGTCTTTTACGCGCAGATTTATGATGAGATGTAAAATATAGGGAAGTTGTAGGAGTAAAGAGGGTGAAGTTGAAGAGCGCCTATCCATCACGGAGACCCAGAGCCAGTTTTCATTTTTCATAAACGTTTATTTGTCATAAAATATAACTATAATAATTACACAAATATCAGACCCCCTCCAAAAAATGAGTATAGTACATAAAGAAAAACATCCTTATCCATACTCTGTTCAGTTCCACGTTCTCATAGCATCACAAATAATTGGTGCATCTTTCACAATCATTGGGGTATAACTATTTTTGTATCAGTCTCCATTCTACGAATTCCACGAAATGAATTCTTAAAATCTTACCTCCTAATTTAGAACCAATATTACACAGTAAAACATTTATAAACTAATATTTTATCAATATCTATAAATTAATAAATTTCACCGGTTTCAATTTGGATCGGTTCAAAATTTGATAAAAATTGATAAAATAATAAGATAATATTTTTTAAAAAAAATCTATATAAATATATGGTCTCATTAAAATTATAAATTAATAATTTATATGTATATATATTTTATATAAGTAATAATTTATATTTTCTTAACAATTAATATATTTTGATGAAATTTAATAATATTATATCTAAAATCATATTTAAGTTTTATTCAATATATATTATATACACCAAATAATATAATAAAATTAATATAAATATCAAATTTCAAAAAATAACAATTAATGTTTTACACTAAAATCAAATATTTTTCTTATCTTAACATAAATATATCTTAACTATCAAATCTAAATAAGAAAACTTTTGTAAATTAATAAAATTTCAAAGTCTCCACATTATTAATATCTTAATAAATTAACTGAAATCTGAATGTTTGTAATACAAGAAAATCAGTAATATATCAAACACCAGCTTAGAAGCAAAATTGAACTATGTTAAATCTTAATAGGGAGGGAAATGATTTAGTAAAATATATACTAGAGAGGTCTGGTTTAGAAGAACTAAGGTCTATGGAGGCCTGAACGATGAAGCTCTGTACGGAATTACTTCTCCGCAAAATGGAGGATTACTGTGATTGTGATGATAAACACATTGATATGAACTTCCTTTTGCCACATCTGAAAAAGTGATGTCAAATCATTTGGTGGCATTTAATTAAGGTTATTTATGAGGGCATTTATTATTTAATAATCTCTCCGTTTCTAAAATATATACTAGAGAGGTCTGGTTTAGAAGAACTAAGGTCTATGGAGGCCTGAACGATGAAGCTCTGTACGGAATTACTTCTCCGCATAATGGAGGATTACTGTGACTGTGATGATAAACACATTGATATGAACTTCCTTTTGCCACATCTGAAAAAGTGATGTCAAATCATTTGGTGGCATTTAATTAAGGTTATTTATGAGGGTATTTATTATTTAATAATCTCTCCGTTTCTAAATGTAATTAGTTTTACCAAAAAAAATTTGTTTCACAATATAAGTAGTTTATATATTTCAATGCATTTTTTTCATTTCTTAGATATTGTGTGACCAATAAAATAATATTAAGTTTTTAATAATTAGTTAAATTAATTGATTAAATGATATATTTTTTTAAATAATAATTTTATAGATATTCGTGCTTTTAAACAAAACTACGCGATAAAAAACTGACTGAGTATCATGTTTTGTATCTGTTTAAAAGGGAATCTATTTGTTTCTGAAGAGAAATAATCGTGCAAAATGACGTCGGCTGTGATGACAAAAGAGTAAAAATTAAAGTCGGCTAAATAATTGTAGCATAATCACATATCATTACGATGAGGATGACCTCTAATCAATTGTGTCATTCCTTAGATTTTGAAAATAAGATAATTAACCCGAGGAAGACGATATACACAAATCTTTTAGAAACTCTTTTTCTTTTACTTTTGACCTATTTAAATGTAAAAAATAGATTTTGATCCAAGAGCTGATTTATCGCTGACAAAAACAAAAAAAAAAATCCAAGAGCTGATTTATTTTCGAAATTAAATAAATTCTTCTTAATGAGTTTTTATAATAGATGATACATAAGTTTAGCCACATTTATCCAGGTGAACCAAACAGTACTAAACTGAAAAAACAAAACCAAAATTAAACTGAATTTACTAAATAATCGAGTATATCCTATCACTGGAACCGAAAAATAGAAACCGAACCGAGAGCTGAATGAGTATTTAACTTTTTAAAATACAAATCGTATACTTACAAATATTAATTATATTTAATTTTTAAATAACCAAATATCCAAAAAATACTATTTATAAACTAAATTACGCAAAAAAAAATTACCCGAAGTTTTTTATTCAAAATATTAAAAATTATTCAAATTATCTGATATTTTTATCCAAACAACTCAAATTACCTGATAATTAAAGCGAGAGATATTTCACATTTGTGAAAATTCAATAAAATATGTATGCATTGTTAGAATTTGTAAAATAAATAAATGTGTCATGTTTAAACCAATCTTTTTGACTAATTCAATTTAAATCTCCGGCCCGTTTAAACCCATTTGATTTTTATAATAATATTAATCATTTAAAATGATTCTTTTATAATAATATGGTCTGTTAATAGGTATTGGTTAACTTTCCTTGATATTTTTTCAAAAAATATTTATATGAATTATAATAAAATATCTCACTTAAATAAGTTTGTTACATGAATATTCTCTAACTTCATATGCATTTTTGAATTTTATTCACTTCATATATGTTGTTATCACCTTTATATGTTAAAATGGCATAATATAATCTACTTATATTATTTGATTTTATGATTTTATGTTTTTTACGAAGGTTATGACATAATTTTAGTAAAGTTAATTACTTATTTCATTTACGAACTTTTGAAATATGCATAAGCTTATCTGCCTATGGCTTACCATTCGATTTATATAGGTCTGTTATAATGCAAGGGACATAATATATTATATATTATTGTTGTATTTGATGACTAATGTTAGTGGATGATTTTATTTTTTTGCCACGGAAGTGGATGATTTTAGAACTCAGTTTTGAAATACAATACACGTAGCATTTACTATTCGGTACATATAGGTTTTGTTTACTGGTGTTATTCACTACCATTTCCTATATGTGGTCAACATGACTTCTGTTCTGAGACAATATATGTTAGTTAACGTGACTATCGTTAATGAAAAATAAATAATACATGAAAGAGATTATAGGTTTTTTTTTTTTTTTTTAACAGGAGGTTCAAAGGCGATCCGTAATCCGCACGTGGTTTCCGTTTGCCCAAAGGCCCGTAATCCGCACATGGTTTCCGATTGCCAACCATCTAATCCCCCTGGCCCGGAACCAGCCGGCACTAATACCCATTACCCAAGGACCCGACACCAACGCCGCGTTAACTTTAAACTTGGGGATGGCGTAAAGCGTTCCGTGGCCACATGGGGTATCGAACTCGGGTCCGTATCGGTTGTGGTAACTACCTCAAGACCACTAGCCCACCACCCCGTGGTTGAGATTATAGGTAAATATTGTTAACATATAGCTTTGTGATTATTAATTGGTAAAATAGATAGAAAATAATTGAATTTTTTTGTTTTAATAAGACAAATTTCAAATAAAAGAAAGCGTGTTAAATTTTTTATAAATAAGTCCAATAACTTTTTTTATAGTAGATCTTTAGAATGATCTTTTTTAATAATATAGATAACATATAATCAAAATCAAAACAAATCTCATTTTAGTCACACTGAGTGTGATATATTATCCACTTTTCGTTGCCGCCATTTGCATAGTTTTCCGATGTGATCTGGATTGGTGGTAAATTGGGTAATATCTGATCTATCAGTGTAGATTCATATTTTGAAATAAATTTTAGTCCTATATGATTTTATGCCACTAACATTAAATCACCATTTAAATCATTCATTGAATGTATTTTTGTAAGTCAAATGATAGGCTAGTATGTGCCATTAACAGTTTTCATACATTTACGTATTTAGATCAAATATTTTGTAAAGTAGACCCACGTTTTCGTATTTAATTCACATGTTAATATAAATTAATTATTACATACCCCAAAAATATCGTTGATATCTTTCTTCGTTTGCTAGATGCCTAGATCTATATTAACTTTAAATTAACTATGCTATGATATATCCCCTATATATTAATTGAGGAACATTTGAAAAGATGTAACCTCAATTTTGTATTAATTAAAATAGACTCCAATGTATAGGTGGCACTCAATTAGGTAGTCAATTACATTCAATTGAAAAATAAGTAGGTCCACATTCGATTTTTATATGTTGTTAGATACATAAGTTGTCAAACTATATGATATAATGATATGATATGTTATTTTCTTTCCTTAAATCAAACCTACGGAATTACCATAAATGACTAATATATATATGACAATTAATGATTTTAATAATAAAGATTTGATAACAATTTATATCTCCTCCATCATTTTTTGTTTAATTTTATATTATTAAAATAAATTAAACAATCAAATTAGCTATAAAAGTAAAATTTAGATTTTTTCGTATATGTTATATTTTGAATTTTTAAAAACGACAATAAATAACTAAAACTATTAAAATTATTATGTTAAAAATTAATGATCAATGGTTTAACATTTTTATTATAAGAAGATACACATGATTTTAAAACCATATGAGTAAAAAATATCATTTAATAATAAAATAAATAAATAAATATATATATATATATATATAGATTAAACACTATATACCATAGGATTACATAAATATTTTAATATTAAAAGTTTCAATGAATTTTCAAGAACATTTATAAATTATAAACTTATTAAAGATTTCAGATTGAAAATTTTGTTATCGATGATTTAAATATTTTGTTATAAAATGATATGAATGATCATAGAACCGTATGATTATAAATTCTTATTTAATAAATAACTATATAAAATATACTATTCTTAGAAAAATAGGTTGGTCCATCTTAACTTATATTACACTTTTTATTAAACTAACTATCGAATTGATAAATAACGTACCAAAAAATGTTTTGCACTTTCCTTAAATAAAAACTACGAAATTACCTAATATGATTAACATATATGTGAAAATTAATTATTATGAATAATAAATATTTGATAACAATTTTTGTATCTTAGTTCTTTTTAAAAATTTTATATTATTAAAAGATATTAAAAAATCACATTAAATATATAATAAAAATATTTATATTTTTTTTATATGTTATATTTTGAATTTTTTAAAACGTCTATAAATTATTAGAAATTTGAAGATCACCACTCTTAAAATTTTGTGATCAATAGATTATTTTTTTGTCATAATAAGTTACAAATGATCATAAAATTGTATTAATATGAACTTTTATTTAATATTATAAGAAGATACACATGATTTTAAAACCATATGAGTAAAAAATATCATTTAATAATAAAACATATATATATATATATATATATATAGATTAAACTATATACCATAAGATTACATAAATATTTTAATATTAAAACTTTCAATGAATTTTCAAAAACATTTATAAATTATAAACTTATTAAAGATTTTACATTGAAAATTTTGTTATCGATGATTTAAATATTCAGTTATAAAACGATATGAATGATCATAGAAGTGTATGATTATAAATTCTCATTTAATAAATAACTATATAAAATATATTATTCTTAAAAAAATAGGTTGGTCCATCTTAACTTACATTATATTTTTTATTAAACTAACTATCGAATATTCAAATTGATAAATAATCTACCAAATATTGTTTTTGCACTTTCCTTAATTAGAAGCTACGAAATTACCTAATATGATTAACGTATATATGAAAATTAATTATTATGAATAATAAATATTTGATAATAATTTTGGTATCTTAGTTCTTTTTTTAATTTTATATTATTAAAAGATATTAAAAAATCACATTAAATATATAATAAAAACATTTATATTTTTTCTTATATGTTATATTTTGAATTTTTCAAAACGTCTATATATTACTAGAAATTTGAAGATTCTCACTCTGAAAATTTTGTGATCAATAGATTATTTTTTTTGTTATAATAAGTTACAAATGATCATAAAATATAACGCATGTGAATTTTTATTTAATAAATATTCAAACTAAATAATATATATATATATATATATATATATACTAATGATTTAAAGCAACAAGATTGGCTGATTAATTTAGTTGTCCAGTTGAAATCTTTCAAAAGTATGTGAAAGAGTAAAGTCAAAGTAAATATGGATTTAGAATAGTAGTTATATTTTACTAACCAAAATACCGAAAAAACCGAACCGAATCGAAACCAACCCGATATCTGGATTGAACACCCCTAATCCAAATGAAGCCAAACTATTGTTTCATTCTCCAAAATATAATAAAAATAATAACTTAATTCCGCGCAAGGCGCGGGTCTTATCCTAGTTACTATACTATTTTAGCAATGTTTCAATTCTAGTTAGTCAATTAGTTAAATCTATGCACTATGACATCCTTATATATTAAAAGATAAACATTACAACGTTTGAAATATATCAAGCGTCATAGCATAATGATTATAAGAATCTTTAGAAAAGTAGTTTGGTTTATCTCAACATATAATATATTTTCATTAAACTAATCATATAAGTAATTATTAATGTATAAAAATATTTTTTAGAAAATAAAATTACGAAATTATCTAATATGATTAAAATATATAAAATTAATGATTTTGAATAATAAAAGATTTGATAACAATTTATGTATCTTCTATCCCTTTTGTTTAATTTTATATTATTAAAATAAATTAAAAATCAAATTAATTTTATAATAAATTTGATATTTTTGTATATATTATAATTTGAATATTTAAATAACGACTCTAAATTAATAAAAAATTTAGGAATCCCACTTGAAATTTTGTGATTGATGGTTAAAAAATTATAACAAGATACAATTGACTATATGAATAGGAAGTCTAATTTAATAGATATTTGGTTTTAATATACCTATATATATATATAATTTCATTTAAACTACACTATATACCATATAAAATACATAAATATTTAAATTTTGAAATTTACATTGAAAAATATTGAGAATTTAATATTTTTATTTAAAATTTGCATTGAATTTTTAAAAATGAGTATAAATTACTAAAATTATTAAAAATATCATATTGAAAATTTTGCTGTCAATGATTTAAAACTTTTTTATAAAAATAAAAATGATTGCAAAATCATATGAATACGAAGTTTCATTTAATAAATAGTCACATTAAAAACATACAATATATCTATGTTAATAGAATTTAAATTTATATATCATATAAATTGATAAAAGTGATTGTTAAGAACTGGACATACCACTAGACCACGGATTGACAAAGTAAAAGTTGCACATAATTAATATATAACCTCTAAATTTATATAAATCCCTAAAACTATAATTTTTGATTAATCTTTGGTTAATTCTCGATTAACTTTGATTTTTTATTTGACGCTAGATCTAATCCGAATGTACGAGGAACGCCTACCGAATGTTAGAGTATATGACTCAATTAATTCTCTATCAGAGATTCGTGTAGACATTTTCATCATAATTTTCTTTTTGGTCGAACAAAACGGAAGGTGGTGAGAATCATATAAAAGGGTTGTAGGTTAGTTGCATATGATAAAGTTTAAATTGATGTCGACTTATTATCCTCCTTCGATTATGATTGTCTTTTTCATATTGTCGTCATCACATTTCTTTATAGGGAAATTACTTAGAATAACACACATTTTATGAGTAATGACTAGAATAACATACCAAAACAAAGAAAGAAGAAAAAAGTGAGTTAATGTCCAAAATACCCAATCAAGAAATATATTTAAACATAATATAACTTTTTTAATACAGAAAATGAAAGACTCTAGATAAAGTAGAAGCTTTGGTTGAACAAAAAAGGTAAAAAAAAAAAAAAAATTTCTCCCCCACGACACTTTCTCTTTCCCGTGACCCTCCTCCCCAAGAACCCTAAATCCCCAAATTGTGTAATCCTCAAAATTTCGATTCACTTTCTTATTAAGATGATTCCTCATCGATTGGGTCATGTCGACACTCTACTCTACCACTAAAAGCCTTCGATTCCTCATCCACTCGGCCGACGAACCCTAAATCCCCTTTCTAAAGTTCAAAGTTTCGTCGAAGGTCGTAGCTTTATTTACGTTTTCTCAGTTGTTTCTTTAGATACAACCTCATCTCCTCTTGAAGCTATTCAATTGACCAAAAAATCGTGGCATCAAGGTTTAGTCTCTTTCTTAGTTTTTTGGGTTTTTTATAATTGGATTTCTGGAAATATAAAACTTGTGTGTCCCTTACTTCATTGTTCATTATTTACAGAGATATGACTACATCAAGCACCCACAAAAAATATCCAGAAAGACTTTATGAAGAGGGAAAATGTCCACTGCAATATCGATCAATGAATCATAACTGTCACTTGGCTGGTTTGCAGATGGTGGAGGAATCTGTTGGTTTGGATGCGTGGGAATCCATTAAGGCATCTTCTGTTGGAGTTATTATAAGGTTGAAAGAGATGGATTATACATGGTCAGCCCAAGTCGTTCACCATTTGCTGGCAAACCAACTGGTCGTGGATAATCTTCATGAGCTATGGTCTGCAATAGAAGGACAGCCAATCAGGTTTTCGCTATATGAGTTTGGTGAAATAACAGGTTTGAATTGCGACCCTTTCGACATTAATGATAAGGTGGAGGTTGATCATAAGGCGTTTTGGGAAGAGATGGGTGTGTCTCCTTCACATGGTCCAATGTTATCTGAGTTGCGCGAATTGTTTCCTCGCATTAGGAATTGGTCATTTGAGAAGAGAAGAATGATTGGCTGGCTTTGTGTCTTATCGATTGGCATATTAGGCATCTCTCCTGGTAGCAGAATTCCTTTAGAAGAAGCGAAGAGAGTCCTAGACGCAGAAGCTTTTGAAAGATATCCTTGGGGGCGTGTCGGATTTTCCAGCCTCGTTAATTCAGTTAAGCTTGTTTCATATGAAGGAAAGAAGAAATATACACTTCGTGGATGTGTTCATGCTCTTCTCATCTGGGTGTATGAATCAATACCTGGCATTGGGCATGAATATGGGAACCATATTGACGGTAACCAAGTTCCTCTTCTCTCTTGGTCTGCATCCCGTCCCCGTATACAGTGGGATTTGTTTTATAAAAAAGAGAAAAAAGCTCACCAGAAGGTAGTTTCTTACATTATTGTTAACTCTTATTAAAAGATATCACTTGTAAATGTATTCATACTAATGTTTTTTACATGACTTGATTGGTAGGTGCGTGTCAGACATCTCATTGTTAAGGCAGAATCGGACATATATCCTCAATGGGATGATGACAAGGTTGATGATGATCTTCATAACTTGATTTTAGACATTCTACATGACCAGCTTGATGATAAGTACTGGAGCTTGAAGGCAACTAATGAACCAGTAGCAATCAAAAAGCAAAGGAATTTAGTGACTGAAGAAGATCATTGCATGAAGAAAAAAAATTCAGCGAAGAGGAAAATCACAGTGAGTATGCTTGATTGTTTACTTGTAAGATTGTTTACTTGTATGTATTGATTAGTCTAGTTTGTGAAGCCGTGCTGAAAGTACTTTATTTTTTACTTGAGTTTATTGTTGAGTTCGTTTACTGTTTTATGGCAGGACTGTGGATCCAGCCTTAACTCAGGTGGAGATGATGGATTCAGGCATGATCTAATGGAAGCAGTGAAGACATTGACTGCAACGGTTCAAAATGTGGACACAGTTGTTGCTGAGAAGGTGTTGACTACATTAGACACAAAGATTGAAGCAAAAGTAAATGCAAGAGTTGCTCAAGCCGAGCAGGTACTTGGCAGTCAAATCTTAGCATTACAAGAACAAGTTGCTAAAATTACAGAGCAGATGCAAGAAACTGCCCCCAAAAATGATGGACACATTGTAAACCAAGAAGATGAAGTCAACAGCAATGACCCGGTTAGTCTTTTGCTTCACTTATGAGTATGTCTATTTTAGGTTAAAGTAACTTTAGATTCGAAATTAACTTGAAATTGGTTTTGACATACTCAAATAGTCATGGATGGTCCAAGACAAGACACCATTTGATGTAGATGCGGCAGTGCAGTGTGTGGTTAGAAAGAAAGCCAAGAAATCCGAGGTCAAGCTAACGTCTCCTATTCTACTTGACACTGTTGGAGGGAAGGTTACTAGAAAAAATCAAGTAAAAGAACCTGCTGGAGGTTTGATAAACGTTAAGAAGGAGAAGAATGCAGTTCCACAACTTAGAGATTCTGCTGAAACATGGTCTGATTTAGAAGATAAGCAAAAATATGACATCCACGGTAAAGCGAGGACTATCACTTGTTGGTGATGCTCTTAACTTCCAACTACAGCCTTCAATCCAACACTTTACGATTAGAAGAGTCGGCGTTGAGTACTCAACATCATAATCAAATTTTTGCACTATCGTCAAGATCTTAAGTCGTGTTGTTAATGAAGACTTGGAGTCAAAACTTTGGCCAACAACTATATCTATAGAATCCAGTTGTTGCCTAACATGAGTGACTACCTTAGCCTTTTTCGATTTTGTTGCTGACCCAATCTTTGGCTTATACTCCTTCTTCATCTCTATATCTAATTCTGGAGTTAATCCGTACCCTATAAAGTCCTCGTCTTCTGATGTAGCACCATCTGAATCATCGCAATAGTCAAATCGTTCTCCGTCAGTGTCTGTGTCTTCATCATGATTATAATTAGATTGGTTTTCCATCAGTGTCTGTGTCTTTTTCGTTTTCTTGTTGCTTCTTAGAGAGACTTCCACACATAGACGGACTTGGTCAGACTTTCGGAGACGGATGAAACCTTGAAATTGTCGAAAATTCCCAATTTTAACTGGAGGTGTGTCATGAGTTAGCTTCATCAAGCTTTTCCTGCTAAGCATGTAACTCAATTCGAGATTAACATGGCCTCTGTCTAAGTCGTAGTCCTCATAAACCATGTTAATCATATCTTCCAAGTTTGTGTCGTCATTCACTGGAATTACTTTGCTTCCTCTTCTGCTATCAACGTGAAACATCCATTTATCATTCTCGAATAACCACTGGCCACAAACAACTATAACATCCTTCATTGAATTTCTTGGGATTAACATGAAAGAATCTATTGTCAAAAACAAGACATCGTTACTTGGAGAAGAAAGAACTGACTACGGCTAAACCTAGGTTTTCATAACTGTTCCGGTTAGTGGTCGAATTTTTTGGTTTAATTAGTAACCCAGAATTGATCTAAATCTAATTAGTAAACCGATTTTCGCGAATAAGTCTGCTATAACATATAACTCCTTCAAAGTCTGCCATAACGTATGTTAAAGTCTGCCATCACATAAAAGTTACTTTTGTTAGTTTATAAGTCTGCAGCTTAGCATACATAAAATATAAGTCTGCGATCTCATGAACACAAAAATCTGCCAAATTATAAAAAGTATGTGAGAAAAATATGTGTGCGATTATGAAAGTCTTCGAAATATTATAAAGCTGCCATCAAAAGACAAAAATCTGCTATAAAAACCTGCCATTTAAAAACAAATTTGCTATTGAAATTAAATCTACCATAATGTGTGGTAGACTTTTTCAGAAAGTCTTTAACGATATAAAATCTGCCACAATAAGTTTGTTGAAAAATATTAATCTGTCACGTACTAATAAAACTGCCATTACATGTCGCAGAGTTTTAATAGTAGACTTATTTATATATTTCGAAAATATTTTTTTTCTGTAATTTTTTTTTTTGTAAATTTTTTTTTGTTAACAAAGAAAACAAGGACATTCTGGGCATAAAAAATAGTCTAGTAATTAAAAAAAAAAGTATGTTATTCTAGTCATTACTCATAAAATGTGTGTTATTTTAGTAATCTTCCCTTCTTTATATGCGTAAAGGACTTAAAAGTTGATTAAATGAAAATTGACAAAAAAACAACGTTAACTATTATGTGTAACAAAGAAAATCCCATTTATGCAATCTCATAATCCATTTGATTGGTCCCAAAAATCCAACCAATGTTGACAGAAATTGCTGAAGTAATGCTATAATCTGTTATAACAACTAGAGAGTTGAGATGTTGACAGCTTCAACAACATCAGCTACGTTAGTAGGAAGAGAAAAGGTTTTAATGGTGTGTGATACACATGCTAGAGAGTAATCAAATAATGGAGTACAAACAGAAATGGTTACTTGTGAATTTGTGGGCACAACAATGTCAAGGGTGAAAGGAAGGCTGGTGATTTTAGCATGGCAAAGCACAATATAAACTGATGAGAAGAATCATCGTTTGCACCGCCAAACCATTAAATTGCTGAACTCTTTAATCTAACAGTTTGACGACAGCTCGGTGAGAAACAGAAGACCCAGCTACAAGTCTACCAATGACTTGTATCTACAAGTCTACAAATCTACCTTTTCCTTGCAGGTCTGTCTCCGGAGGGTAAATCTCTATGTGGTCCGCTTTCTCTATATGAGGTTTCGGTTCAATGGGTGTACACGATCACAGTTGGTCGGGTTTGGAGGCGGCAATCTCCAGGTCTGCCTGCTGAACGACGACATCGTCACATGGAGGATTGCTCTCGTGCCGCCAGAGGTGGCGTCTGTCGGGTTTCTTGGTTGGTCCGTGCTTGGATTCTTCGGGTTAGTCTATGTCAGGTTGGATGTTTGGAAGCTGCAGGAACCGTAGCTTCTAGGTTTGAAGGTGCATATCTCTCGGTAGCTCGTGGCAACCAGATATTTTTTCTTCGACTGTTCTAGCTCGCTTGGTCTCAGCATGCTTAGCTGCTTAGCTGGTTACTAGGCTAGCTTCACTTCTTCGGTTTCTTTTTGCTGTCACTTTCTGTTTGTTGTTTAGTTTTGTTTCTGCGTTCCGCTACTAGTGTCTTTGTAATCGCTGTCAAAAACTTGAAAACTTGGTATAATAATTTAACATTTTACCAAAAAAAAAAAAAAAGTCTACCAATGACCGTCTATCCTTCCATGCATTATTTATGATTCTCGTAGTAATCATTTTCACTAACTTTGCATCACTGGTTTTACTGACACCGGAAATCTCAAACTTAACTTTACAATTTTTGGGAGTTCTTAATATTTTTTGGGCTTTCAAAATTTGGGGTTTTGTAACCTATGAAATTCTATAATTCCTGATTGAGTTTGTAAAACTTATTTATAATAATGTTCAATAAAGGAATTTTCAAAAGGAGGTTTAGAACTTAATTTAGGAACTTTTTTTAGAATTACTGTATCTTGTTAAATAAGTACTAAGATTATATCAGTAGATATTCCTTATGTACCTACATCTCGTTTGAATAAAACAAGCATTCGTATAGAGACGATTACATTTTTCTACTATAAATGATCGGTCCTTTCGGTCGGATCTTGTCAACGAATAGTCCATAAACTGTTGACTGGGTTACAACTTGTTAAATCGTTTATCTGCAAAGGGTTGACACAAGTCACACAACTGTTAATTCATTTAATGGTCCTCACTCCTTAAGTGTCCCGTACCTCTGGAACTTGCCATTTGTCGACTGAAACGTGGAGGAAAGTACTCAGACCAATGACAATCTTTGCTAGTTTTTGACCATCAGATATTAGAGCATGACCAACGGACAGTTTCTTTAGAAAAGGTATTTAGCTATTTTAACATTATTAGTTGTAAAATTACTGAATTAATTATTAAATTTTAATCACAAAAAGAAAATACTGCAATTATAGAGTCATATGCAGGAAGAGAGCATGGCTTAATTTATTGTTGGGGTTCTTCTGCGAGTATTTTTCCCTTTTATCTCTCCGTTCCTTTTAATTTTTTTGATTTTTTGATTTTTTGATTTTTTTTGAATGAATGTTAAATTTTATTCTTCAAAAAAGCTTTTTTACATCATGTGTAGTCCTTATTCTCTACAACCACTACTTCCAACTATGATAAAATGACTACATCAAAACTCAAATTTAAACTCTAGTCTCGAACCAAAATTGAAGAGCCCCTTCCATGCCCTTCTTCTTTTGCATTCTCAAAATACCTAACTTGTTTCTAATCTCTTTATCCACAAGCTTCTTCATCATCTCAATTGTCATTGGCTTCTCCCCATGTTTGATCTTATTTCTTTCCCTCCATATTGCATAGATTGCAGCTTGGAAAGAGTACCTTACACAGAATAATCGCTTCTTCTCCATAGATCTTCCTGATAGAACTGGTACTATAGCTGACCATGTATTGGAATGAGAGTTTCCCAAGATACCAAGCGTGAGATGCCTCCACAACTGTAAAGAAAAATAACATTCAAAGAATAAATGATTTCTTGTCTCTACAGCACTTTTACACAACACACACGTTGTATCAACACCCAAACTCCATTTAGCAATGCGATCCATGGTAGCCAGCCTATTTGTTTAATCTATAATGTTTTTCTTAGATAGTATCGTACTATCGATAAGGGTGCCCCTAGGACTCAATGATTTATGCATTAGAATACATGAATCCTTATTAGAAATATGTTCCTATTGCTTAAGAGTTGAGACCACCTATAGATCTTTTTAATCCTTTTTTCTTTGGTGCACCAAAGTCTTTCATTGATGATCTAAACCATTACACGAGTAGAAACGACATCATACAACCCACGATGTGCTGAACAAAAGGCTAAACCCCAAACATATAAAACATTATAATACAAGGATAGAGACACAAACTTATAAAAGTTTGATAAAAAAATATGAAAGATATCAAAGTTTCCACTTGCGATCCTATTGAACCGCACTTCAAAATCTTCAAATAACGAACGATTAGTCACAATAGCATATGATGTTGCAGCACCATCCAAAACCTCGACTCTCATTCGTATGAGAATCATTGCATCTACCGGCCCCAAGCGGACCTTCACACAAGATAGCAAACGGTTAGGAAATTGGTAATTTTCCGAGTTTTGAATACCGGGAGAGGATCACCTCTTATACAGAGGGAAATTGGTGGAAAAATCTTTCCTTTGAGAAGGAGGATGTGGAGAAAGATTTCTCTCGGCCCTATCTAGAGGAAATTTGATTAAATTCATCCTCAAAAGATGATTTAAAAGGGTTGTTTCTATCGAGCTTTAGAAGTCTCAGATTAGAAGATGAAGTTGAGCATTGTTGTAAGATATTGACCATCGAGTCAACAAACAGATACTTCATCACCTGGAGAGATTGACCTTTGTGTACCGAGCATAAAACCACTATAGTATTCTGGCGGGAGCTGCATTACAGCTATGAATCTTCACCATAAAGAATTTAGTCGTTAAAAAGCTTTTCACCTTAATACCGACAGACAAAGAGATGGGCTTGACACCAACTTCTGAGTGAACTAGCGTTGATTCCAGGCAAAGGCATCCCACTCCAGCATTACCGTGTTGGAGCCCGAGAGATTTGACGAAACCAAAATCGAGCCATTGGTCGTTAGGGTCAAACAGACTGAGAAAGGTTGAGCAGTCGGCGGTATGTGTTGCTTCAAATGGTGTTTTCAATGAACATGGATTGGTTTGTGGGTCATCGAACGGGAGGAATTTCGTCTGGATAGTTCGGTAGTAGTACTTAGAGCCGTTGAGCCTCATAGATCTGACGAACAGAGAACCTGTATGACTAGTACGAGAGCCACACGGACAGCTGAACCAATCAGCATCGATCTTCCCCGAAGGGAGAAAATTCAACGTCGTAGGAGACGAAGAGGGGAGCACACGTCGTAACAGCTTTAGATCTGCGATCTGAGAATAACAAATCGAAAAAGTGCTTGTCTTATGAAACAGATCTGGAATTAGTGCAGTCAATAGAGATGGAGAAGGGCTAAGCAAGAGTCAAATGATAAAGTGACAGCAACGACAGCGTCTCCATCACATAGCGACGGCGAACGAGCATAAGAAACCCAAGCCCACAAGGAACTCGTGAAGTAACAAGGTAACATGGAGCGGAAGAGAGACAAAGGAAAGGGCGACGACAGAGAGGCGGTGACGCCGGCGAGCTACGAAGCTGCCGGCGTCGGATTCCATGGGCGTAAGAGCTGCTTCGATATCTGTGTCTGGGAGCGTATTTTTTAAAGTGTATATTTCCAAGGCCTAGATTTATGGTTTATAACTTTATTACACCACAAGTATAAGAGATGGATGTGGGCAGAATTAACCAAGAAAATATTATGCAAAATACATATCTCCATTTATAGAGAATGTCAATCTTATCATGGCTCGAATTTACGATGAAACACCTTTATATATTTGCACATCTTATATATTAAAACATAAGTCACAAGTGTGATTTTTTAAAAAATCGACTTAATGGATCTATTCCTAGAAAGTCATGTTACATTTAATCTCTAACCTTATCATTTAAATTTTGGGCCTACCAAAATTTTTTATTGGGTTATTAATAATTGGATTTAAACAATAGACGATCCATTGGATTTATAGATAGTATAAATTAAATAGATATATCTATTTAATTTATACTATCTATAAATCCAATAGATATAATTTAATGTTGTAATACTATACCTCCATATGTTAAATCTCTATAATATTATTTGAAAAGTCAGTTTTCTATGTGTCGCTCTCACCTTAACTCTCACGATGGTTGATTACACTAATACCCTCAGTGAATTAATTTACACATATAATAAAAAAGAATTTTTTTATAAAGTTAAAAAAAAAGAATTGAAAAATGAAAATATATGTATATATAATATGTTTTCATAAAAAAAGAAAGTTCACAAAATAGTAATATTACATTAAAAAAATATTTTTAAATAACATAAAATATAATTTTGAAGTAATAAAATACTTTCTTTATATCTATATTTTCTTAGATGAAAATTATAAATTTCTATATAATGTGATTTCATTAAAAACAATTTACACAGATAATCTTGATATTAGAAAAAGAAATATTATTTCTTTTAAAACATAATTTTAAACAATACAAAAAAAATTCAAAGTAATAAAAATATTTTTATATATCTATATATTTTCTTAGATGATTACATAAAATAATTAAGTAACATAAACTGATATATGTTTCATTGTCTAAAAATAGTTTATAATTAGTAATATTCAAATTTTTTATTTATTTTTCATATATTTAGTTGACTATAATATCTTTCAATTACAGTAAAAAAATATCGATAAATTATATTTTACTTATATAATATAATTTTTAAATACAATCACAATTTTTTACTGCTTATTTTTAAGAGGTATTAAAAAAAACTAAAAATAATTTTCAAAATAAATATCGTTTGACCAAATAGTTACAAAATAGTTTATTGAGGTAGATATATTATATTTTATCATTATTAAAGTTATTTTTTCTTAATATTAAATTTGCTTTTAAATTTTATGTTTTTATGTTTATAACTTAATAGAACCATAATCAAAATACCAAAGCAAATCTGAATTCTCATTTTTAAGATTATTTAAAATAAATTTTAGTCTCCGTTCAATAAATCAAAGGCATAAAGTTATTTAAAATTTATAAAATATTTTAATTATGTAAATATTAATATGTGCTCATGAACTTTCAAAAATGTATCAGCTACTTACGCATGTAACTTCCTATTGATCATCGTTTTATTTTCTAATAACTTTTTTACAAACATCAACATATAATTTGATAAATATTATAAAAATACATGCACATTTAACTTAATTATAATAAAAAATAATTATACTTCATTTTGAATTTGAAAGAATATATGTAACTAACTATACTCACAACATGAGTGATTCGACTAATCCAACTTATATCTAAAATCATAGATTTAACTACGATAAGAATACATAATTTTATAAGAATAATAATTTATTTTATAAATATAAATCATAGAATATTAACCAACCGTTACAATCTAGTTCTTTTGTAAAATTTATATATATGCATGAGACTTTAGAATATTATCGTTTTGTTATATTAATTTTTTTAATTTGGAATCAGACACTTTAATTTAATTTTTATTTCATTTTGAAGCACAATATATCTTAAGTTATACATAATCTTCATAAAATATATTCACATATCGAAGACAACAACCACCTAAATGTAAATAAAAAAATAACCAAAATTTTAATATATGGAATAAAAATATTACAGTTGAATTCATAGATGCAATACAATTTACCCAAATGATAACTAAATCGACCGAAAAATAAAAAAAATCGATTAGATATAACATATATAAAATCATATGTATAATTAAAGTAACATAATATTATTAATATAAATGATGCATATAAATTATAAACTAATTTAAAATTAAAAGTAAGTAGCAATCAATTATTATAATATATTTACTTTAAAAATATTTATACTCGTGCATGAGTACGGGAAAATCACCTAGTATTTAAATATTTGTCGATGTTAACTTTTAAAATTATAAAGATTTTTTTTTTAAATAACAAAAATCATATTATCTAACAATGATTAATTTTTACTACCTTAAACCAATGAAAACAAAATTTAAACTATAGAGTTTATTTTAAAAATTTAACAAAAACTAAATGTTTAATTATTTACTCGATAGTATAAATCTATGAAGCGAAAAGTTTAAACTTTCTAAATTTCTGAAATGTTATAATATCTTTGAATATGACAATAAAACAATATTTTACCGATCTTTATATATATAGTTACGATTTTAATAATGAAATAATCGTCCGAAAATATATATATAGAAGAAGATACAAATACATGTGAAAGTTTGAAATAATCTATTCAATGAAAAAATATACCGTAAACTTATTATGTTTTAAAAATTGATAGACACATATATATTATAATATATACCAATTTAAAATTGAAAACAAAATATTTATATAAAAATAAATGAACACAAAAAGCGAGATCTAGTTTCTAATGTTATGAAAGTAGATAGGCATGCATGATATCGTTGAAATTGTAGAGCGGACGGGTGGATGTGCACAAATATGCAAACTGTTTATGTGGGGCGAGTATAAATATGCACATATAAATTATATAGTAAAAAGGGTTTTGGTAGAATTGAGGAGTCAAACTGGAAGAGGCACATGCACCTAATTAAGTTGCACTACATGTAGATCCCTAGATAATGTGGAATTTAGACGGGTCGGCTTTCATCTAAAGCAATTCTCCCACTAAAACTAAATGATTAACCGAAAAAGCCTAAAAATTCCATACACATTCAACCGATCAAAGTATTCAGAAAACACATACCAATCCTAAAACAATATGTATAATAGAATGAGATTCTTGAAAACCAACTCATCTTTAGTCAAGAAAAACCCCAACTTATCATGGTTTTATAGGATTTAATAATTTATGCAACTGCGTGCTATTTCGACATAAGTGCCACCGGAGACGGTTTTAAATGGCAAGATGCATGGGTTGTCACTAGATTTCGAACAATAAGTTTGAACTTCAGTCTGGGAGTTCTATTGGTTATATAAAAAAAGGCTAAAATCATAGATATTATAGTTTTCGACTATTTTTTAATAATTTCATTTTCTGTATTTGTGAAGAGGTTTGGTCACAAATACTATCCATTACTCATCTGAAAACATTAGTAACTAAATATAATTTTGTTGTAATTGACTTATTGTTGTTTGCTAGCTAGTATTACTGTAGCATTTGTATGTCAACTTGCATGTATAAGTAACATTATGAAACCGTCCACGGCTAATGATTCTTTTATGTCTATTTATTCGGTTTATAGGTCCCATTCCGTGTAACAAAGGGTGTATCACTCTGTTTACTAATTTTGCAATCACCATATAACATTTTTACGTGTTTTGGCTTCACTTACATGTTTTAAATCATTTTTTGATATACCAGTCATATTTCTACTACTTCAGCTTAAACACATTTAACTGTGACATTCTTTATGGATGTATGACCAAAAAAATGAGTACATTTTGGTAATAAAAGTAGCCCAATAATTTTTCTTATAAGCTTTTTTCACATATACCACAAATCGAGATGTAATCATTCACACCATTCTCATAAAAGTAATGTCTCCCTTACGCCCCAAGATCGTTACCCATGCATGTTTCTTGCGCGCTCACTCAGTCAATGGGTTCCATTATGTGCGACAGATGGTTGATCTTTGGAAAAAGTCATATTTGTTGTATTTGTAATCACTATATGATATTTTTACTTATTTTGGACTCGTTCACACGGTATCCTGAATTAATTTTCGCAGGTCTACTTCAAACACATTTAACTCTACAATTTTTTTAGAGGTGTGACAAAAAAAATACACTTTAGTGTTTAGTTTGTCAAATCATTTTCTAATCTTTCTCGCATATATTACAAACCAGAA
Source organism: Brassica napus (assembly GCF_020379485.1). Lineage (NCBI taxonomy): Eukaryota > Viridiplantae > Streptophyta > Magnoliopsida > Brassicales > Brassicaceae > Brassica > Brassica napus. The sequence continues at coordinate 58,085,711 of NC_063446.1, read as the reverse complement.
TGTATATTTTATAGTTCGAATGGTTTATAACATTTGCCAGATAGAATCATTTCGTTTGGTGTTTCAAAAAAAAAATCATTTCGTTCTTTTTTGGCTATTCACGAAATAGAAGCAGTGAAAGTGTTTTAACGAAACCATTAATTCAGTGAATATTTACTGGATTTAGATAACCACAAAGCCGCTTATGATCTAACTTTTTGTTTGTTCTTGTCTGTCGATTTGTAATTTCTTTTTAATATACGTTTCAATACCATTAGCTACTGTTTAGTTTGAATTTTGTACCTGAAAATATAAAGCAGATTCTGATTAACTCAACTTTACACATAAATTGGATTGATTCTCTAAAACAACGCGTAAGAAAAACATGGACTTCTTTTTAAAAATAATGATAATCCATTGGATTCATTTTCGGATACGGTGAGTGAAACACTCCCAGCCATTAATATAAGCCTATTTAAAATTATCAACACCTAAAAAAAAGGAAAAATCTTTGGCTTATCACAATAAAAAAAGTTGCTATTTGTTGACGACATGTTTATTGTAGGTTTCTTAGGTTGGATTTCTTAGCGTAATATAATATACGGTCTTTTACCTTTTAACTAAAAAAGCTAAAAAACGTTTTTTTAAATAAGAGATATAAAAAACGTCTCTTAGTTTTTTTAGTTAAAAGATAAGAGACTGTATCTTATATTACGCTAAAAGATCCGATCTAATAGAACCGTAATAGACATGCTCGGAAATAGGTGATGAAAAGGATGACACGTGGAGAGTTAGGGTGCGTGGAGGAAAAGGGGCTGACGTGGCTTTCCTCACATCATCTCATTTTTTTGGGGTAACTTTTGGACATGATTATTTGTCGACAAAGATTGTTGTCTCTCGGCTAACTTTCAAAAACTACACCTTAACTAAAGATTCCGTATCCATTTCTTTTTCTATGCACCTACCCCAAACACGTAACACTACTCAGCTTCTCAGCTTTTTAAATAAGATATACACATGTAAAAAGCCTAAAATTAAACTATTTTACATATGACTTCTATCGAAAAAAGATATCGTGCATGCATCCTTGCAGCCGCAATATTCAGATTTTAGAACCATAGAATCAAATGCCGATAACTCTTTGTCCATGTGGATATGGGGGCGGATGTAGAAACTTAATTAGCCGTAGGCAAACTCATTGTGTTTAATCTTGGAGTACGGAGACATTCCATAGAATTTATAATAATTGTTTTCTTAGTGCAAATATGACATCACAAAAAGATAATACAGAAGATAAATCAAAGAACCAATCGGATACAAACAACCAATTATGCTTTATTAGAAGTCGTCTAAATAATTTATTACAAGACTTGCTTATCAGTTTTACACAACATGTCAACACCCCAACATCTGCTACTGAAGGATTCCTAACCTATCCAACCATGTCTTTCTTCTTTCAAGTATTTCGCCAACTACTTCAGTACGACCAAGACACTCTCAAGAGATTTTCTCTCTCTATAAGATCAGTCTCTGTGTCTCTGTCTCTCTACAAACGACTCATAGCTATCTTATATTATTCTCCACGTTCCTAAAACCCTAGTCTCCAAGGCAACATTGATATATACATCTTTCATAACATTGAGTGCAACTTTTTCTTGGAATGCACTTCCTTTTTCCTTAAGTCATAAACTTGCTCTTCAAGTTTATTCATCTTTCCATATATCCAATTACTCTCTTGATCTCCAAGTCTACACGACTCCAGCTAAGCACCTTGACTCCACATGGTCTTCACCACTCAACACGATGTCTGCTTCAGCAACTACGTCAGCGACTACTTCATGGCGAACATCTTACATCTTCAATCTCCCCCTTTTAGCTTTGTGTGCCGATCAAGCACAACAATCTTTTGGTTCAGCAACCACGTTTCAACCACGTTGCTTACATGGAAACTTCCACACAAAATGTGATTTTCTCCCCCATGAAATGTGCACCGCACAATGCTCTTCTTCCCTTTGAGATATGCATACTCTGGACCATAACATCGCCATTCTCTCCCTGCTTGATTGCATACTAAGCTAAAAAAAATTCTTAGATGTCAAGCCTTACAGACCCACCTGTCTATTTTTTCATGTATAATCATGACACAACCCTTGCTGCAGCGGAATAACAAGTACTGCATCACGATCTGACGCACCCGTCAAACTTCCCTTCGACAAGCTTCTGTTGAGGACTTGGCTTCCTTCATGTGTTGTCTTTTTGACCATGAGCCCTTCCTCATCCACACCGAGTGCCTTCTGCACTCGTTGCTATTGTCTTGGAGTGATTTCACTATCACCCTCCTGAAGATCATCTCGCATCACTTTCTGACGCACTTCGATCTCATTCCCCTTTGTGCTACAAACAACTATGTGTCCTGGCTTCAGACTTGATGCTTCTTGTTCTTCCTCAATATCACTCCTACCAGAGCTGCATCTGTATTCTGATGTCTCTTTCTTGATCTCATCAAGTAAGCCACTCTTGGCTAAGGACACCTCTTCAACCCTCTTAGGTTTAGTGAACGTCTTGTTCACCTTCGTGGCCATGTTTATGCTCTTCTCACGAGCAAAACACTCCACCTTCTTGTGTCTAACCTTTCCATAGAACCAACATCTTATCTGATGTTGCTTCTTGTTCGGCCTGACACAGATGATGATGCACCAATCAATCTCCTTCTTTGTACTAGATGCACAACCTTGCTTCAGAACCTCATGTCTGACCTTCTTGTTACTGCACTGATGTACCACCTTTGGCTTGTTACTCACATGCCTTACTCCTTGTCGTACGTCCCGACGTACTTTCTAACTGTGATAGTCCCTTCTGATGTACGCCAGTACTCTCAGCTTCTCGGTGTCCCAGTACTGTGATAGCCCCTTCTGATGTACGCCAGTACTCTCAGCTTCTGATGTACACCAGATGCACAACCTTGCTTCAGAACCTCATGTCGGACCTTCATGTTACTGCACTGATGTACCACCTTTGGCTTGTTACTCACAGCTACGCACTGTAGAACTTCATGCCTTACTCCTTGTCGTACGTCCCGACGTACTTCCTAACTGTGATAGCCTCTTCTGATGTACGCCAGTACTCTCAACTTCTCGGTGTCCCAGTCCCCAATTCGCCTTGGCTGGTTGTCCCATAGAGAGTATCTTATCCAAGTTCTTGGTTCCACTATTAAGCATCTTGATCCGTTTGTGATTCTCAGCCAAATCACGTTTCAGCATCATTGCTCTCTCTTGTTTACCAGTAGCAACTTCTCTCGGCTTGATAACCTCCTGCTCCAGAGACTCATTCTTCTCATTTACAGCAGCAAGCTCTTCAGCAAGTTTTTCATTCTGCTTACGGCTCTGCACCAGATCGTGTTACAGCCTCAGATTCTCATTCTTGAGATTCAACCACTTACTTAGCAGCACGTGATACTCCTCCTCATATGTATCAACATCTGAATCCGAAGATTCACTCGATTCCTCCTTGCGTGTACCAAATGCAACAAGGTTCTTCATCACCTTTCCATTTTCTTCAGATGACTGAATGGAGCGCCTTTTCCATTCCTTGAGTTTGGACATTCACGCCGTGTGTGTCCAACACCCTCTACACTCAGAACACTTAAGTTCTCTCCGCTGTGCTACATGACAGTCAGCCCTTATATGACCAACACCTTCACACTCATAGCACCTAAGACTTTCTCTTCTTCTGCTGTTGCCACGATCACCTCCCTGGCGACCATATTGATTTCTCCCACCAAATGGATTCGTCTTACCAACACTCCTGGCCAACATTACCAATGTCATCTTCAATATTCTAAAGCCTATTAGTATTTTGTCAGCTATAAGTGCCACACTCCTTGGTGCACTGCTTGATGTAGAGACTGGACTACTGTCTGTCTATATCTCTTCTGGACTACTGTCTGTCTATATCTCTTCTGCCTTCAGCATACCCACAAACTTGTCAAACTTGAGCTCATCCGTGTTTGTAGTCATATTCAAGATTGCCTTGTGAGCTACAAACTTTATTGGAAGACAGCGTAACAACTTCTTTACCAGCTTCTTCCCCTTGTACTTCTTCCCAAGTACACATGCTTCATGCGCCATGGCACTAGGTTTGACACTAAAGTTTGCCACAAAATCATTATCAGACCGTTTGAGATTCTCAAACTGCGACCCAAGATAATCCAGACGGGTCCTCTTGACACTCTCATCCCTTTCAAACGAATTCAACAGGATATTCCATACCTCTTTAGCCGAAGTACTCCCCTGAATCAGCTGAAACTGTTCTGCTTCAACGACTCCAAAAATCACTGAAAGTGCCTTTGCATTAAACTTTGATGCATTGCGCTCTGCCTCTGACCAATCATCTTTTGGCTTAGGCTTCATCTCATCTCATGTGACTATGGTAGGCTCTTCCCAACCAATCTCCACAGCTGTCCACACATCTTCATTGGTTCCTCGAATCATATGCTTCATGCGAGCTTTCCAATGACCATACTGGTCCGCGTTCAACATGATTGCCTTCTGCATCGAAACATTCGTGTCCATCTTCACCTTCAGGATTACACCGATAACATAGGTGCCCCGCTCTGATACCACTTGATAGTGCAAAGATGACACCCCAATAAGGTAATGCAGAAGATAAATCAAAGAGACAATCAGATACAAACAACCAACTATGCTTTTATAGAAATCGCCTAAACAATCTATTACAAAATTTGCTTATCAGCTTTACACAGCCTGTTAACACCCTAACAACTGCTACTTAGCCTGTTAACACCCTAACAACTACTACTTAAGGATTCCTTATCTACCCAACCATGTCTCTATTTTGTCAAGTACTTGGCAACTGCTTCAGTAGGACGAATACACTCTCAAGAGCTTTTCTCTCTCTATAAGATCAACTTCTGTGTCTCTGTCTCTCTACAGACGAGTCATAGCTATCTTATATTATTTTCCACGTTCCTGAAACCTTAGTCTCCAAGGCGACATGGATATGGACATCTTCCATAACATTAAGTGCAACTTTCTTTTTCTTGGAATGCACTTATTCCTCTTTCCTTAAGTCATAAACTTGCTCCTCAAGTTTATTCATCTTTCCATATATCCAAGATACTCTCTTGCTCTCCAAGTCTACACTACTCCAGCTAAGTACCTTGACTCCATATGGTCTTCACCACTTACCACGACGTCTGCTTCAGCAACTACGTAGGCGACTACTTAAAGACGGACATCTTACATCTTCATGTTTAAGAGAAACAAAAAATTAGTCGGGGACATATACCACCGTAGGCTTGGCTGTGCGTCCGCCCATGTGTGGTTACCATCCTTTTAAGTCAGCTTCTCAGGCCGTAGAGTTTTATTTAGTGATCTAAAATATAAAATATTGTGAACTATAAAATGTTACTTTTTTGTCGCCGAACGTTTTACGTGATTGTAATATTATATTTTTAATTAGATTTAGTAATATTATTTTTATAAGATAATCAGGTTTTACGTGATGTTGGATGTAATGCTTCTGTAGTCGTAATTTATCAGTTTGTTTTTTATTCTTGAACTTCTAATCAGTACCGGCCTTGATAAGAAGTACTAAAACCTGGAGTCCCCGGCCCAAAACATTATATAGATTAAACCGACTTTTTTTTAATAAAAATAATTGTTCTCTGTAGTGTAATGGTTGAGATGTTAATATATAATCTTTATGTTCAAAGCTCCTCCCCTACAAAATGTTTTATATTTTTGGAAAATACTTATTTTCATGGCCCATAATTTTCTTTGAGTTTTTGTCCCTCAAATTTAGTGAACCGGCACTGCTTCTAATTTATCAGTTTCATTGCAGCCCTAACTTACTTTTCGGAACTATTCACTCTAACTAGGGGTATTGCCTCCGCGCATTGTGGACAGAGTTCTTGTTTCATCTTAATATTTGTTAGGGTTATTGTAGCTGTGAATTTTGTGTTTTGGTTGATCATTGTTTTTCAAGTTTTTTATTGTTATAGGGATAAAGTTGTGATGATGAACTGTGTATGCACTTCTCCACTCATGAAGGACTAAACTGTGCTAGCAATGTGATTTATATAGTTCGTGGTGTTGTTTGTTGTGTCACTGAGACTTCTTGTTTGTTTGTCTTTTTAATTTGTTACTTGTACTATTGAGATTACAAAATTATATTAAGGTTGTTGAGAGTACCTTTTGTTTCTAGATATTTTTTTCTCTAGTTTAGTTGTGTAAGTTGTGTGTATTAGGTAATAATTTTTTTATTCTTATTATGTTGGCTATATGTTTTTTTTTTTAAAACTTGTTGCTTTTACCGGACCTTTAAAACAAATATATGAAGACTTGTAAAAATAACTATAAAATGAGTGACAATTAGTATTTGGGCCTTAAAACGAATAAATATATTTCTCATAAGAAGACAATAGCATTGACCTCTTGAAATTGAGCATGTAAGCTATTTTCATAAGACAAGAGGAGTGAGCAGGTGGAGATGTTGTTGCCTCTTTTGTATCTATTGGGATTGTCTCTTGTATCTGTGGGTGTGGCTGTGTTTATTTTTCTTTTATTTGATGGGTAATATGTAAACAAAAATCATTGTTGGTTGTATTTATCAGAATTTGTAACTTACTCTGTTTTTTTGTTTAGGTAATTTCACTGATCTTGGTTGTCGTCTTTGTCTTCTTCGTAAGTATCTGCGAAAGTAAGTTTGTAAATTGTTAAATAGATGACCCTGTAGTTTGTATTTGTTTAGCTGGTTCAATATATGTGTCGTTGAGTTTTAGTTGAGTTGATTGGTTTGATATATTTGTTTTGAAGTTTATTTGTAAGAATAGACAAAAAGAGAGGTGATCATTAATGATTCGTCTTTTTTTGAGATTCTAGTTATGATATCGAAACATAATATAAACCCAGATGCAATATGATAATATACCTGGGAGTTCTAGGTTTTGTGTTCGCAATCAAATGGAGATTTCGAACAGTCTAATCTTGACTGGAGATTGATCTCAAGAGCACCCGTGATGACTTCAACAATAATGGTTAGTGAGATGAAACGAATGAGGAATGGATGATCAGTTATCTTATACATGCTTGAGCACATAGCAACCTCAAAACGATCATGCTTTCAAAGATGGCATGTAATGATTAGCACGTCCGACGGGAGTAAACCCATGAATCACGGAATCTGCAAATAATATTATTCAACAAAGAATCAGGAAATTAAAACAATTATGTTAAATAAGTGTGATAGATCAAAGATTAACTTACCTTTTCATCAAGGAAGTGAACCGTGATTCCCACAAACTCCATGTCTTTCTTGAAGTTTAGGGAATCCCAGAAGCAGAGGAAGCCAGAGGCTATGCTCTGATTACTACGACTAAGATGGAGAGACTCGAAGGTTGAGTGACGGACGCCGGGACGCCGGTTTGACGAATATGAGAGGCAGAGAGAAACATTTTCTAGAATATGGTTAAAGCTAAGAGGAATCAATGAGTTTTGTGGAGATGCATATTGGGTTCATCAAAGATGAGAATCATATATATAGGGTTTACAGAGGGGCTACAAATCATGAACATTTATGATCAAGCGATTTAAGATGGAGACATGAAGAGTTCACCGGTGAAAAAATAGATTACGAACAGACACACGGCATAACTCTGTAACTCAGATTTGTTTGAGACAATGATGAAAAGAACTCAAACTCATGTTAAACGACAACTATTTACAATATGTGAAAACTATAATTGTTGCAAACTTGAGCTTTTTCATATAACGTGATGAATCCCTTTTAAAAATGAAACTCATAATACACTTGTAGGTCCGACCCTCAGAGGAAGCCGAAGAAGCAAGGGCTTCCGATTTTCATAAATATATATTAGGTTCGACTACCAATGTACAAAGTGTCATTTAGCTTAGTGGTATAAATGTTGGTCTTTATATCTCAATAACTCGGGTTCAAGCCATGAGCTTGACACTTTTTCACACTTTTTAAAAGTGGGGCCCACAAAACGCTGACGTGGCACGCTGAGAAGTGAGCAAAAACTCAACTATTATAATATAGATTTAGAATTTCTGAAACTAGTTTAACTGATATATAATTGACGTTAATAAATAAACGTCCCTGGGAAATATAAAATTACGGCACCAAATGTTTATAAACCGCACCATAATTAATATTAACAAAAATCTTTATATCTATATATTTACATATATTTATTACTATTAAAACTGTAGTGCAGTTTTTTCATATGTTACCATTTAGACCTTAAAAATAAAAATCACCAACCACATATGGTCCATTTATATTTGACAATCGCTAACAATTACTACATGTGACTAAGACTAGTGAGACTTGTTTGATTAGAACTAGATTTGAACTCACACATTCGTGCGGATATATTTTTATTTTTAAAGTAACATTTAAAATACAAAATAAGTTATAAAGATATGTTTTATTTCAATTTGTGTTTTCCTATATAATACTGGTGTGAAAATTTTATATTTGATGAAATTTTACTATTCATATATTAACCACTTTTTTCTTTGTTTGTTTATCTAGAAATGTAGCAGCATATTAAATAGTATAAATTTAAAGATGAGTTTTATATGAATTATTACTAATTTTATCAGAAGTTTGTTTGAAAACTTGTATTTTCAAAATATTGATATGTGACTAGCTTAAATTAATTAATATCATATCCTAATAATATATTTTTAATATATTATATTTCTGTTTTTTATATTACTACCACAAAAAATGTAAAAGCGTACACAAAACAAAATTTTGATTATTTTTACCCAAAAACACATAAAATATGTTAGGATTTAGGTTAAAAAAACTTTTCTTAATCTTTTATTTAGGTATCATTTTCAATTACATTTATTTCAAAATTAATATATGGATATATTAAGGTTGATTGCTAAGTTAGTAATTTAATTAATGTCAAACTATGACTTTTGTACAGTTGATTTCTTAGAGTGACTCTATTTTAATAGAGTGGATATATTTAGGTTAATTTGTTGAGATAGTAATTAGATGGTCCAACCATGACCCTTGTACATTTTTTTTCTTTTTTCTTCAAACGGCTATTCTATTATTCAAGCTTGAGGTGGTCTGGGAAACCAGACCGGAACAGAACAACCAATATAATACAATTCCGTATGGAAGGATCTCGCTATCTTAACTAGTGAATCAGACGATACATTTTCCTGACGAGGTACAAAAACAATCTAGAACTCCGTGAATCTTGCTTTCAACTTCATAAACTCCTCCATGACCCTTGTACATTAGATTTAGATAATGCTATATTAATAGAATAGATAGATATTCGTAGAAATTTTTTATTATTTAGTTACAGAATAAATTAGCCTTTGCAAAATCATAGAAAACGAAAAAAATTAAGATATAGGGTTATAATTTGCGATTTTACAACGACAAAAGACACTGATGGTCTTTTATTATTTGTCATTTTTAAAATTTTAGTCACATGATTTTAAGTTACATTGTTAAAAATTCCAGTGATTCAAAACTTAAACCATTAGAACATGGGATTAATTTTGACATAACAAAAAAAAGATTGAGAGAGAGAGAGAGAGGGGGGGAGAGAGAGAGAGAGAGAGAGAGAGAGAGAGAGAGAGAGAGAGAGAGAGAGAGAGAGAGAGAGATTTTGGTTGGTTAGTATATTTAAGTTAAGTTTTTTTTGTTAGTAGGTGCAATTTCTGTTAGAACATTCTATCAATGAGATTTATTTGACTTTTTCAACAATAAAAAATTAAAGAAATGAAGAGAGAGATAAAAACTATATATCATTTAAGTAACAAAATAATGTGAAATACTCAGTCACTATATATTTTATTGTGAATGAATTAAACTTTTTGCATTCAAAATTTTATTATATAATTAACTTATAAATATTATAATACATACTCTTAGCTATAATTATGCTTTTAGTCGCTACGATTTGCCGCCTTTACTATTTGACGAGAAGATAAATTAACGGCGATTATTTGCCGGTCGACGTCACAACTGTCAGCAACCGTTAAACAAATATTCCCGTGATCTTAAAATTTTGACTTTGTGGGTTAGTATACTCCCTCATTGAATTAACTTTAGGAAAAATTGCCAAAACGGAAAAAAAACAACATAGTTGTCTCTATGGTATAAAACCATATTTGTCCATTTATTCTACATTTTAACATTTCTATTTCTGAAATTTAATGAAATCAATAGTTTTATAAATCCAAAAAATATTAAAAATATAAACAATTAATAAAACACCTATATACACAAACACATATTTTTTGGTTAAAAAACTTGATAAATAAAATTTTAAAATTACGTTCCACTAAAAGTAGAATTCGTCTTCTACGGAAAATAGGTTAGTAGAAAACGAATTCCAGAAAAAACAAATCCATCTATTTTTTTAGGAAAAACAATCTAAAAATGATTAAAATTCTAAATATGTGGAATGTGAATTCTACTAATTGTAAAGATCGATATTTTTCTTTTGAACGTAGTTTCTACTTTTATGAAGTATTCTAAAATTTCGGGTATGCGAAATCTAAACTTAACACGAACATCTACAAAAAGTAGAAATTGTATTCAGAATTTTTGTCATGGTTCTACACAGTGTAGAATGTGCATTCTACGGATAAAAAACCAGTTTATCCGAAAATTAAGGAAGTTTCAGTTAAGAAAATATTCTAATTTCCTAAAACGTGTCCTCGTCGATTTTCTTTGTCAAAATATTAAAAAAATGGTTTTGGCTTTTCTTCTTCATCAATCTATGATTTCTCCATAGTTTGTCTTGTGATTTTCACAAACTCTTGTTCTATAATGCATATATATATACAATATGTGGTGTTTGAGAATTTAGTGCAAGCACGAGATGGACTTTTTTGGCTGATGATAAATGTGGTATGCTACTGTTATTGGAATCAAGTTCTACCTTAGAGGATTTTAAAAGAATAGTTTTGGAGGATTTTAGAAACCAAAATCAATTAGGTTACGAGATATCTTTGATATATGTCGTGTGTTCTTTTTTTTTAAATTGTTTTTACATTTTTTTTCTAAAACATTATGAGATTACCTTATTTTTTTTTTATCTTTTTCCATTGAACTTTTTTAAAATGGTTTTAATTTATGTTTAATTTGATTAAGGAAATGTTTGTTTTGGAATTATAAAAAATATTATACTATAGGGACAATTTAGTGATGGTTTTATACCGTAAGGACAACTTTGTTGTTTTTTTTTGTTCCATTTTGGCAATTTTCCCTTAATCTTTTGAGTGATATTCATAGTAAATTTTATTTTATAGAACTACATAAAAAACTGTTAAAATTCTTGGTCATAGCATATGCGACCCAACCAAACCCCATATACTATCACATGGCCCGTCATAACCTCATCCAAAAGCCTAGTCAGTCAACACCATATGTGAATATGTGATTGCCGCACGAAGTTTTGACGGATACTTCATTTTTAATGATTAGTTATTACTGTTGTATGAAATATAAATCTTATTCATAAGAAAATTTGACATATAATCTCCAATGGGGTTCTCCCAATTGGGGTTTTTAATATATGTATTATGTATATATATATTATATATGCGTAAATAATTGTGAGAATCCCATAAATAAGAGTTCTTAAGGATTCTTACCCTTGCCTATGGAGTTTTACAAAAATTGTGGACCCCACAATTATTTATACATATATATATAATATGTATACATATATATATATACATAACACATATATTAAGAATTTCAATGGAAAGAACTCCATTAGAGGTGCTCTAACGGAGGAAAAGTAAGGACCATACGAAAATTACTAGTTGCTCCTGTTAAGATGAGAGAATAAAGTGTTGAGATGAAGTGATGAAGAGTGTTAAGATGAGTTCAGTATAAGAGAAGAGATGACTTGAGGAACTAAGGGAGATGGAGTTGGGAGAGGATTGGGCAAGGCCGTACAGAAGCCGTACTAGGCCGTACATATTGGGCAAGGTAACTTGACCCCGGTGAACCAAAGTTACTTAGGTAACTTTGTGTGTTGAGAAGAAGCCTTGCTTACCCTTATCTGATTAGGCTGTTGCAAAAGGAAGAAGGGAGCGCACATGACAGCCTGTCCACGGTTGGCATAAAGCAAAAGGAACCTTATCCTTAAGGAGGAAGCTTATTGGATCATTTGAATTAAAGCAAAAGCTTATCTCTTGTAATAGTGTAGTTTCCTAAACCCTAGTCTCTAATGTCGCCTCTCTATATATTGTAAACTCATGTCATTAATCAATGAAACGAGTTTTGAGTCTCTCTCTCTCTTGTTCTTAATCTCCAATCTCTTTAATCACTCTTTAAATCACAAAATCTAATATGGTATCAGAGCCAGGTTCATTTAAAAGGAGAGGGTGATTTCGTTTTTCCAAATGTTCTTGAGTGTTCTTGAGTGTTCTTGAGAGTTCTTGAGATTTTTCAAGGGCTAGATCCTTTAAAAGTCAAGTTTGTGTCTGTTGGTGTTTCTTTTGGAGAGTTAGCTTCAAGAGAGTCCCTTTAGGTGTTTGACAAGGTCAGAAGAGGGGTCTAGCTTGTGGTTAAGCTTGGCGTGTGAAATTAGAAGCATTTGAGGGAAGATCTAAGCTAAAGAAGATGGAGTTGCTTCAATCTGATACAACAAGGCGTGAAGAGAAGAAAGAGAGAGGGAATGAGTGGGGGTGGTTCTCACAAATGAAAACAACTCTGAAAAGGTGTGGAGTCTGGAGAAACCATGAGAAGGAAGAGTCTTTGAAGGGTAAAGCTACTGAGAAAGATCAGACAGCAAGAGAAACAAGTGGAAATTGCTTTAGTCTTGAAGAAAGTACACTGCTTGAAAAGATTGAAGATGTTTATGAGAACAAGATCAGTCTTAGGAGAGTGTATGAAGTCAAGAAGGTGATTAGTGAAGTTAAACCAGGAAGAGAAGGGTTTAATAACCATGTGAGGAAGCTGCAACATTTGTGGGTTGAACTACAAGGGTTGAGATCCCATGTGGATGGGGATACTACACAAGAGCAAGCGACGGTCTTGAAGCTCTTGGCGAGCATGGAGTCATCATATGGGTGGCTGGTGGAGATGGTTCTAAGAGGGGAACAGCTTCCGCAAATGGAAGAGGTCTGTGTGCTTATAAGAAGGGCGTATGAGATAATGAGAGATGATGAGAGGCTAACCATGAGTAGGAGTGAGAGCTCATGGAAGCCAACTGGGAGTAGGAGTGAGAGCTTCCAGAAGCTAACCATGAGTAGGAGTGAGAGCTCATGGAGGCTAACCGGGAGTAGGAGTGAGGGCTTCCGGAAGAAGAGGAGGTGCAGAATGCTATCCAAAGCTTCTATCAACATAAGAAAGGGTAGGAAGAGAGTTGTGGGAGAGTGTTCTTACTCAGCCTACATGGGGGAATCAGTAGAAGACAGTGGGGTGTTAAAAGAGCAGGAGAAAGGGAGTGGAGCTGATGATCGCATCACCAGGAAGGAATGGAGAGTGTTCATGGAACAAGTACAAGCCTTAGCAGCAAGCAGGAAGCATGCTATACAATCCGGAGCTTCTAAACCCATTGTGATTGATTCTGGAGCAAGTCATCATATGATCAGTGATAGGAGGCTTATAAGTGAGATCAAGGCTACAACAGGGAGTGTTATGATAGCTAATGGTGCCATGATCCCAATAGAAGGAGTGGGAAAGCTAAAACTGTTTGAGAAGGACACGGCTACCTTCTACATGCCTCAGTTCACTTCAAATCTATTATATGTGAAGAAAGCTACCATTGATCTTGATTGTCAAGTAGTATTCAGACCTGATGAAGTTGAGTTTCAAGATTTGAAGACTGGGAGAGTCATTGGCAGAGGAGACAGCAAGAATCAGCTATACCACCTTGACTTGGCTAAGACCTCTAATCCCTTTGATTCTATTTGCTTGAGTAGTACTGCTGAGAAGATTGATAGTATTACTTGGCATGCTAGATTAGGACATCCTCATGCTCGTGCCATTGAATTGATAATCCCTAATATGTCATTCAATCACTTGAATTGTGAAGCATGCATATTAGGAAAGCATTGTAGGACTGTTTTCCCAACATCTGAGACTACTTATGAGCATTGCTTTGATCTAGTTCACTCGGATGTGTGGACCGCTCCATGCATGTCTAGAGACAGCCATAAATACTTTGTGACATTCATTGATGAGAAGTCTAAGTATACATGGCTCACATTGCTTCCATCTAAAGATAGGGTGCTAGAAGCTTTTATGAACTTCCAAGCATATGTATCTAATCAATACAATGCCACTGTGAAGGTACTGAGATCAGACAACGGAGGTGAATACATCAGCAATGCCTTTAAGAGTCATCTAGCCAAGCATGGGATTGTGCATCAGACCAGTTGTCCCTACACACCACAGCAGAATGGTGTAGCTGAGAGGAAGAATATGCACTTGATGGAGGTTGCTAGGTCGATGATGTTTCATGCAAATGTCCCAAAACGTTTTTGGGGAGATGTTGTACAGACTGCTTGCTATCTCATCAACCGGGTCCCAACCAAGATACTGAAGAATCTGTCTCCATTTGAGGTGCTGAATAAGAGCAAGCCTTTTATTGATCACCTACGAGTATTTGGGTGTGTATGCTATGTCATGACTCCAGGAGAACAGAGAAACAAGCTGGAGACAAAGAGTACTAAGGCTATGTTCATTGGATATTCTATCACTCAGAAGGGATACAAGTGCTATGATCCTGAAGCAAGGAGAGTGATGGTATCTAGAGAAGTGAAGTTTATTGAATCAAAAGGGTATTATGAAGAAAAGGAGTGGGAAAATCTGAAGGATTTGTCTCAAGCCCCATCTGATAGAGCAACAACACCGAGGGTGCTGTTGGAGAAGCTAGGGATAGGGTTATCCCAGGATCAGGAATCTGGAAGAAGAGAGTCTTCCAATCCGACCAGTGAAGCTGAAAGAACCACTCCTCTTGATCATGAGAGGGGGAATGGAACTGAATCTCATGAGCAAGTGCAAAATCAAGAAGATTCAGGCCAGCATAATCAAGAGGTGACACAGGAAGTAGAGAGTGGTGCTCAGTCTAGTGGAGATGGGCAAAGAGAGTCTACTGGCTCAGATGAGAGTGGAGAGTGGGAAGGAGATCCTAATGGGTCAAATGAGAGTGGTGCTCAATCAAGTGAAGATGGGCAAGAGCCACAAGAAGAACAAGTTCAGGAGCTAAGGAGGAGCACAAGGGTGAAGAGAGATGCTTCCAACTGGGTAAACACGAGAGTGTACTACAGTGCCCAGGCTGTGGAGCATCCTTCTCAAGCTATGTGTTCCTTTGCAGAGTTTCCGGACGAGCATACAGCCTTCACAGTAAGCTTGGATGAGAGCTATATTCCAAGGACATATGAAGAAGCTATGGCTTTAAAGGAGTGGAGAGATTCAGTTGCTGATGAGTCCGGAGCCATGATTAAGAATGAAACGTGGTATGAGAGTGAGCTGCCTAAAGGGAAGAAGGCAGTGACTAGTAAATGGGTGTTCACAATCAAGTTTCATCCTGATGGGAGAATAGAGAGTCACAAGTCTAGGTTGGTGGCAAGAGGATTTACTCAGACATATGGTGAGGACTATGTTGAGACCTTTGCTCCTGTGGCTAAACTCCATACTATCAGGATTGTATTATCTTTAGCTGTGAATCTTGAGTGGGATTTGTGGCAAATGGATGTGAAGAATGCATTCCTTCAAGGAGAGTTGGAAGATGAAGTATACATGCATCCACCACCAGGTCTTGAACATCTAGTAAAGAAGGGTAATGTGTTGAGGTTGAGGAAAGCTATCTATGGTCTCAAGCAGTCTCCAAGGGCGTGGTACAACAAGTTGAGTACTACACTGAATGGGAGAGGGTTCAGAAAGTCAGAATTGGATCACACTCTCTTTACTCTAACCACCTCATCTGGTATTGTGGTGTTACTTGTGTATGTGGATGATATCATCATCACAGGCAGTGATAAGGAAGGCATCAAGGCTACAAAGGAGTATCTCAAGGCAAGCTTTGAGATTAAAGACTTGGGGGAAATGAAGTATTTTCTTGGGATTGAGATATGCAGATCAAAGGAAGGTTTGTTTATGTCCCAAAGGAAGTATGTGATTGATCTCTTGAAGGGAGCAGATGCCTATGGAGGAAAGACAACCAAGATGCCAATGGAGGATGGTTACAAGGTTCCACGTGAGGGGGAGATTGAGGATAGCAAGCCGTTCCATGATCCTAAGCTATATAGGAAGCTGGTGGGGAAGTTGATTTATCTTACCATTACTAGACCTGATGTGTGTTTTGCGGTGAATCAAGTCAGTCAACACATGCAAGTTCCTAAGGAGCACCATTGGCGGATGGTGGAAAGGATCTTGATGTATCTGAATGGAACTACTGGTCTTGGAGTATGGATGGGATGTAACAAGAGTACTGAGGTTGTAGGCTACTGTGATGCAGATTGGGCTGGAGACCGAGCAGACAGAAGATCAACCACAGGCTATTGTACATTCATTGGTGGTAACTTGGTCACTTGGAAGAGTAAGAAGCAGAAGGTAGTGTCGTGCTCCAGTGCTGAGGCCGAGTATAGAGCAATGCTGAAGCTTACAAATGAGCTAGTGTGGATAAAAGGGATTTTGAAGCATTTGGAGATTATTCAAGCAACGCCAATGACAATGCATTGTGATAATCAAGCAGCTATCCACATTGCATCTAATTCTGTGTTCCATGAGAGAACAAAGCACATTGAGGTTGATTGTCACAAGGTGAGGCAGATGATGATTCTTGGGGTGATTCTACCTTGTTATACTCAGAGTGAGGATCAGTTAGCAGATGTGTTCACAAAGGCAGCAAGGCAAAAGACAATGGAGTCCATACACATCAGGTTAGGAGTCATTGATCTCTCGCCTAAGGACTAGTCTATACACTCTCCTGATCATGTGATCTCTACTCTTTCTTCATTAAGGTTTTGTCCCAATGGGTTTTCCTTAATGAGGTTTTAATGAGGGAGATCTCATGGTTCTTCCAAGCTTGACTTGTTCCATATGGTCAAGCTTGAGGGGGAGTGTTGAGATGAGAGAATAAAGTGTTGAGATGAAGTGATGAAGAGTGTTAAGATGAGTTCAGTATAAGAGAAGAGATGACTTGAGGAACTAAGGGAGATGGAGTTGAGAGAGGATTGGGCAAGGCCATACAGAAGCCGTACTAGGCCGTACAGATTGGGCAAGGTAACTTGACCCCGGTGAACCAAAGTTACTTAGGTAACTTTGTGTGTTGAGAAGAAGTCTTGCTTACCCTTATCTGATCAGGCTGTTGCAAAAGGAAGAAGGGAGCGCACATGACAGCCTGTCCACGGTTGGCATAAAGCAAAAGGAACCTTATCCTTAAGGAGGAAGCTTATTGGATCATTTGAATTAAAGCAAAAGCTTATCTCTTGTAATAGTGTAGTTTCCTAAACCCTAGTCTCTAATGTCGCCTCTCTATATATTGTAAACTCATGTCATTAATCAATGAAACGAGTTTTGAGTCTCTCTCTCTCTTGTTCTTAATCTCCAATCTCTTTAATCACTCTTTAAATCACAAAATCTAATAGCTCCGGTTTCTCGAGCAATTATATATAACTTTTATCGAATATCACATACAAGAGCGGTCACAAGATCCTGTAGTGAACGGATATTTCAATTACATGAGAAGATTAGTTTAGATTTTGATTTCAAATACGAACATCAGTGTTTGTAATTTGGTGTTTAATGACTAGAGTTATGATTCTGAATTTAAATTTAGAAATAACCTTTCATCATGTTACCTGGCACTGCCGGAAGCTGACGAGCAATCGGACACACTGTGCCATTTTATAAATTCACGTGATTGTCATGCTACCTACGCAGACATTCGTATGCAAATGGATATGCTCATATGCATGTTCGTTTTTTATTACGTGCCATGTCTTTTATATTTTGTGCTGTCCATTTTAGATTCTAGATAGAAACACTAGATTTGTGTCGGGTTTTCGGGAGGCATATACCTTTAAATCATTATTATTCACAGTGATTTATTTGGTAGGCAAATATCTCTCAGGAAAATTTATTTCGTGGACGGCAGTGATTAAAAATTATTTCAAATTTAGACCAATTTCTTGAATTAATATTCGAAACACCTAATTTCCTGAGCAGAATTCCAACATAAGTATTTAAATCATATCTTTTTTTCAATGCTGTTCTGGAATGCTATTCTGGATCTTTTGGTGGAGAATGGAAGGAATGGGGACCAAGTTTTCTTACTGAGATATGGAATAGAAGGAGCCATGGGGAGGGACATCAACCAGCAGAATCATTGTCGAGATACATTGATCACAAGCTGGTAAGGAATCGAATCTCATCACTGCGGCTGAATGGGAATCAACGTTATGAAGGAACTATGCAAGCTTGGTTTGCGTCTAGGATGTAGTCAAGTTTGTTATTCATGATTCAAAGTTCTCATATAAACTTTAGAAAATAAGCACACATGTTGTAAAAAATTTATTTATTTATTTGAATAAATTTAACATTTTTTTCAAAAATTAAATCATATTCATATTCATATATAATCGTATTTTTTGTCTTTTGACTATTGGATTCGACCTTCGTCATCAATTCATCACACAATCAGGTTCATCGTGACGTTATTTATAGTTAACCAAGAGAACATTTGACGTAAAAAGATGGTAATAAAAATAATACATGAGTCATACATTGAATTGAAGCATTCACAATAGGCCTAATAACTCGATAGTCTGGATGGGACTAGGCCCAAGATCGTTAATCCCATTATTAATGTCGTTGAAGTTGAAGAAACGGGTTCATGATACCTTTTTTTAAACAACTAAAGTTTATTTATTAATAGATTGTAAAAAAATTGCATAAATACATATACAACAATGAAAAATACCAAATAGAATAATTAAAACGACGAGAAAGCTTCATGCAAACTTTCTTTGTCGTATTTGGAATATCAGTTTTTCTTTGTTGTATTACACTGGTCTCATTCCAATTCAGATATATTAATATTTTTTGATTCAGAATCTAGTATATTGATTCAACCGTAAAATAATAATTGGAATGACCAATTTTCAACGATTGGAAAAATATCACCATACAACAAAGAAATTCCCTACTTTTTGGATGATGCATTCTATGATTTCAAACAAATATTTTGATATCAAAAAATATAAGTTTTGAAAATAATATGGTAACCGACATCATACTTCTCCTTCTTGTCTCTAGATCTTTTTCTTCATGTTGGGTTCATGATACTATTTATCACTAAAAAATATTACTATTTATTTAAAAGTTTAAAACGATATTATCATATAATTTAATAATCTAAAAGTGTTGATTTTGTAAATAACCATTCCGCCATTCCGAAGGTTATTACTTACTAATCCAGGCTTTTATGCAAAACAACTTCTGCTTACTCTTGGCATTGGCTGCCTCTAGCCCTCTTTGTGAGGCTTTCCGGGAAGATTGCATGGATATAATCATCACTCTCGATTTGTTTACAAACCCATTTTATTTCAGGCATTAGAAAGATCCTGTATTTCCTTCCTTGTCAAGCAAGATAATATTAAACTAGAGCTTGAACGGCGCGGATGTTAGTTTTTTTTATAAATGAATATTTATTTGAATAAGTGATAATATATATTTTAAAATTTACCTGTTTAAATTTTGTTTTAATATGACATTTCTAAACACAATAATTTTATAGTTTATATTGAGTAGTTTTATTTTATCATGTAAATCCTTAATTATATCATCCATTTATTCAGAATATGACTTGTAAAGTCACACAAGAGTATTTTTCTTTTTTTTTATGGATCAAAATTTTATGATTATATATAATAAAATTGTTGTATAAACTGTTTTTATGGATCAAAATTTTATGATTATGTATAATAAAATTGGTGTATACTATTTATTATGTATATGTGGAATTAGTAAAATAATTACCATATAATGTATGTAGTTACGAAATGTATATATGGAATTAATTATTTTCAAACACACATGTATAATAAAATAGGAAATACAAAGAATACTAAAAGCTAGGTTTATTAATTATTGTTGCCATAAATTTTAGTTAGAATTTGATTTTGGAAATGTACTAATTAAATAGGAAAATATAAAAAAACCTAAAAAATGGGTTAATTAATAACTTCATTGGCATGCCATTGTAAATAAGTTGAAAACTAAGTGCTATTTTATTTTTGTACTTCTCTTTTAATAATATAGATAAGTTAACAAAAAATGCATCATAAACTCCATTATGTTGTAAAAGAATGGGGAAACTGTATGTTTTATTTCTGAATATAAGTTCCCTTTATATAGGGGATACAAAGAACAGATAAATGAAAAGAGTACAAAACTTAATCAAAAATGAAATAGGAAAACTAAAGATAACAAGAAAAGGAAAACGTCATAATCCTAAGACGGTCTAAACCGACCGTCTCTCTCTCCTCTTGGTCGCGGCCGCGGCTGGGCCTACTCGTGGCTGTTGGGCCTTCTCTTCTGGTCTTGGTTAATAGCAATCCACTCCATGATTTATAACACTCCCCCTTGGATGCTATAACCATATGGATTTGTATCATGCACGATGTTGCCTCATTAAAACCTCTCTAGGAAAACCAAAAACCCAAGGTGGGAAAAAATGGAAACCGTAGACAGGAAAAAGAGTACAACACATGACACTCCTCCTGATGAAGGCATCACTGAAGATCCTTCAGCTGGCGCATTCCTATCTGATGAACCAGCATCTTGAACGTTGAGGTTGGCAGAGACTTAGTGAAAAGATCAGCTGAATTGTCACTGGACCGAACTTGAACCACTTGTACTTCTTTAGCCTTCTGCAGGTCGTGGGTGAAGAAGAATTTAGGCAAGATGTGTTTCGTTCTATCTCCCTTAATGTATCCATCTTTGAGCTGAGCTATGCAAGCTGCATTGTCCTCATAGATGATCGTTGGCTCTTCTTTTTCTTTTCCCACGTCCAGGCCACTCTCTTTTATGATATGGCCGGTCATGTTCCTCAACCACACAAGCTCTCGGCTTGCTTAAAACATGGCTATGATCTCGGCATGATTAGAGGATGTTGCCACTAAGGTTTGTTTTGTGGACCGCCAACATACTGCAGCCTCACTGTGTATAAACACATATCCTGTCTGAGATCTAGCATTGTGTGGGTCAGATAAGTACCCAGCATCTGCATATCCGGCAAAGCTCTTTCCCGGCTGGTCGGTATAGAACAATCCAAGGTCGGTTGTTCCTTGCAGATATCTGAACAAATGTTTTATTCCGTTCCAGTGCCTAAGTGTCGGACATGAACTGAATCTAGACAGTAAACTCACGGCAAAACTGATGTCCGGTCTAGTATGACTAGCCAAGTACATTAAGGCTCCAATGGCACTTAGGTAAGGCACTTCCGGCCCGAGCATCTCCTCGTCCGGCTTCTTTGGTCCGAATGGGTCCTACTCTAGGTCTAAGGACCTCACGACCATAGGACTCGACAAGGAATGAGCCTTGTCCATATTAAACTGCTTGAGTATCTTTTATGTATATGTCTTTTGATGCACAATGATTCCATTGTCTACATACTCAAATTGCAGTCCCAAACAGTTAGTTTTTCCTAAGTCTTTCATTTCGAATTCTTTCTTTAGACATTCGACTATTTGGAAAATCTCTCCAGAGGTTCCTATTATATTCAGGTCGTCCACATAAACCGACATGATCACGACGCCCTTGCTGTCGAATCTCTTTATAAAAATACATGGACTTATTGGATCGTTCTTATAACCCTCTTTCATTAGGTACTCTGATAATCTGTTGTACCACATTCGACCTGATTGTTTCAAACCATATAAGGCTTTATTCAGCTTAATACAATGTTGTTCTCGAGAACCTTTCTTATCTTTGAGCTCAATACCCTCTGGAACTCTCATATGAATTTCATTATCCAATGGGCCATACAGATACGCAGTTACTACATCCATTAGGCGCAGATCAAGTTTCTCTTTCACGGCCAGACTGATCAAATATCGTAATGTAGTTGCGTCCACCACAGGGGAATAAGTTTCCTCATAATCTATTCCTGGCCTCTGTGAGAATCCTTGTGCTACAAGCCGTGCTTTGTATCTCACTACTTCTCCTTTCTCATTTCTCTTTCTCACAAAGACCCATTTGTATCCCACTGGTTTGACATCTCTAGGTGTCACGGTTATAGGGCCAAAAACGCCTCTTTTCTTTAATGATTCTAACTCCACGTTTATAGCTTCTTTCCATTTGATCCAATCTGATCTTTGCATGCATTCATATATGGACGTGGGTTCTAGATCCTCATCTTTTTCCATTCTCAAGTGCTACTTTATAAGAAAATATATCATCAACGTCGATATCATTTCTGTTCCATTTCGTTCCAGACATTATATAGTTTATAGAGATCTCTTGATTGTCCGGCCCTTGTGTCCCATGAAGTTCGGCGTCCCGAACCCCATCATTTGGAACGGTCGGATCATTTGGTGTGGCCGGCTCACTTGGCTCGACCGTTCTGGTCGGCTCGGCCGGTCCATCAATGTTCTGGACGGTTTCCTTGATGCTCTCGGATCCAGCACCTCTCTTGGACTTCCGAGGCTGTTTATCTTTGGAACCAATAGGTCTACCACGTTTGAGATGTTGATTAGACTTTGTAGCCACTTGACCTTGTCCCTTCTGGACGTCTATTCTTATTGGTGCATTACAAGCCGGTATGTATGACTTTATCACTCTATTTGGGTCAGCAAATGAATCTGGCAGTTGATTAGCTAGCTTTTGAAGATGTATTATCTTTTGGACTTCCATATCACATTCTTTAGTCCGAGGATCTTGCCAAGATATTGATGGTCGAGACCATTCGATTTCATTGCTCAACCGGCCGTTATCTCCCCCTAAGGTTGGATATGTGGACTCATCAAACTGTGAGTCTGCGTATCTGGCCTTAAAAAAATCACCGGTTGTTGGCTCAAGATACTTTATAGTGGTTGGGGAGTCATATTCAACATATATTCCCATCCTTCTCTGTGGTCCCATTTTCGTTCTCTGTGGTGGAGCAATTGGAACGTAGACGGCCTATCCAAATGTTTTGATGTGGGACACGTCTGGCTCATGACCCGTGATTAACTGGGATGGTGAATATCTATGCTCACTAGATGGCCTGATGTGAATCAGTTCTGCTGCATGTAATACTGCATGCCCCCATGCTGATACCGGGAGTTGAGACCGCATTAGTAATGGCCGGGCTATCAGCTGGATACGTTTAATAAAGGATTCGGCCAAGCCGTTCTGTGTATGTACATGTGCCATGGAGTGTTCTTCACTTACCCCCATGGACATACAATACTCATTAAACGCCTGGGACGTAAACTCACCAGCATTGTCTAGACGTATAGTCATTAGAGGGAAGTCTGGAAAGTGTGCCCTCAGTCTTATTATCTGAGCAAGCAGGCGTGTAAATGCCAGGTTTCGTGTGGATAGTAGACAAACATGTGACCATCTGGTGGATGCATCAATCAGAACCATAAAGTATTTGAACGTCCCACTAGATGGGTGTATTGGTCCACATTAGACTTGATTGTTTCAAACCATATAAGGCTTTATTCAGCTTAATACAATGTTGTTCTCGAGAGCCTTTCTTATCTTTGAGCTCAATACCCTCTGGAACTCTCATATGAATTTCATTATCCAATGGGCCATACAGATACGCAGTTACTACATCCATTAGGCGCAGATCAAGTTTCTCTTTCACGGCCAGACTGATCAAATATCGTAATGTAGTTGCGTCCACCACAGGGGAATAAGTTTCCTCATAATCTATTCATGGCCTCTGTGAGAATCCTTGTGCTACAAGCCGTGCTTTGTATCTCACTACTTCTCCTTTCTCATTTCTCTTTCTCACAAAGACCCATTTGTATCCCACTGGTTTGACATCTCTAGGTGTCACGGTTATAGGGCCAAAAACGCCTTTTTTCTTTAATGATTCTAACTCCACGTTTATAGCTTCTTTCCATTTGATCCAATCTGATCTTTGCATGCATTCATATATGGACGTGGGTTCTAGATCCTCATCTTTTTCCATTCTCAAGTGCTACTTTATAAGAAAATATATCATCAATGTCGATATCATTTCTGTTCCATTTCGTTCCAGACATTATATAGTTTATAGAGATCTCTTGATTGTCCGGCCCTTGTGTCCCATGAAGTTCGGCGTCCCGAACCCCATCATTTGGAACGGTCGGATCATTTGGTGTGGCCGACTCACTTGGCTCGACCGTTCTGGTCGGCTCGGCCGGTCCATCAATGTTCTGGACGGTTTCCTTGATGCTCTCGGATCCAGCACCTCTCTTGGACTTCCGAGGCTGTTTATCTTTGGAACCAATAGGTCTACCACGTTTGAGATGTTGATTAGACTTTGTAGCCACTTGACCTTGTCCCTTCTGGACGTCTATTCTTATTGGTGCATTACAAGCCGGTATGTATGACTTTGTCACTCTATTTGGGTCAGCAAATGAATCTGGCAGTTGATTAGCTAGCTTTTGAAGATGTATTATCTTTTGGACTTCCATATCACATTCTTTAGTCCGAGGATCTTGCCAAGATATTGATGGTCGAGACCATTTGATTTCATTGCTCAACCGGCCGTTATCTCCCCCTAAGGTCGGATATGTGGACTCATCAAACTGTGAGTCTGCGTATCTGGCCTTAAAAAAATCACCGGTTGTTGGCTCAAGATACTTTATAGTGGTTGGGGAGTCATATTCAACATATATTCCCATCCTTCTCTGTGGTCCCATTTTCGTTCTCTGTGGTGGAGCAATTGGAACGTAGACGGCCTATCCAAATGTTTTGATGTGGGACACGTCTGGCTCATGACCCGTGATTAACTGGGATGGTGAATATCTATGCTCACTAGATGGCCTGATGTGAATAAGTTCTGCTGCATGTAATACTGCATGCCCCCATGCTGATACCGAGAGTTGAGACCGCATTAGTAATGGCCGGGCTATCAGCTGGATACGTTTAATAAAGGATTCGGCCAAGCCGTTCTGTGTATGTACATGTGCCATGGAGTGTTCTTCACTTACCCCCATGGACATACAATACTCATTAAACGCCTGGGACGTAAACTCACCAGCATTGTCTAGACGTATAGTCATTAGAGGGAAGTCTGGAAAGTGTGCCCTCAGTCTTATTATCTGAGCAAGCAGGCGTGTAAATGCCAGGTTTCGTGTGGATAGTAGACAAACATGTGACCATCTGGTGGATGCATCAATCAGAACCATAAAGTATCTGAACGTCCCACTATATGGGTGTATTGGTCCACATATGTCTCCCTGAATCCTTTCCAGAAAGTTTATGATCTCTTTATTAACTTTGGCTGGTGATGGCCTAGTTATGAGTTTCCCTTGTGCACATGCTGCACATGTGAGATTGTTTGGGACAACTCCTTTGAACGTGTGCCCTTGTGAATTCATCATCAACTTTCGCATCATGTTACTACCGGGATGGCCAAGCCGGTTATGCCATAGAGTGAAAATTTCGCAGGCATTGGCCTCGATCATACTGATCTTTGCATAGTATAGACCAGTAGACATTGCAGGTATGGTTTCTAGGATCTTTCTGTTGCCTTTGGTGATCGAAATTACATTAAGGAATTCATCATTTCCTTCTCCCCATGTTTCAAGATGGAAACCATTTAACCTTATGTCTTTGAAACTCAATAAGTTTCTTTTAGAGCTTGGGGAATACAAGGCATTTTTGATCTCTAGATGAGTGCCATCAGGCATCAGTACATATGTTTGGCTGTGACCTTCAATCAGGCCGGCTACACCTGCAATGGTGTGTACGTTTTCACTTTGCATTGTGAGATTTACAAAATATCTCTTGTCTCTAAGTATAGTGTGACTTGTGCCACTATCCACCACGAGTATGCTCATATCATCTTTCATTTCTATAAGTTAGATTTCTAATCTCAGAGACTTTATAAAACTTTAAAACTTTCATTTATAAAAGTTTCAGAACACCAACAATAAAATTAAAAACACCAAAGCAATCATAAAACAACCATAAAGCAATAAAACAAATCGTATCAAAAATTTTAGTCTTTGAGACAATCAGAAGTCTCAAAATCCATTGGGTCATCTTTAGCAATGTCAGAATCATCATCAGCCTCATATCCTGAATCGTGAACCATGTGAGCCTCCGGGTTCTTGTTCTTAAGACTTTCTTGGTAGAGCTCACACAAGTGCTTTGGGGTTCTAGAATTCTTGGCCCAATGGTTGCTCATCCCACATCTGTGACAAACTGATTTGGTCGAGTAAGACGGTTTGGATATACCGCCTCGACCTCGGCCATAACCGCCTCGGCCACGGCCGGGATTGGAACCACGACCACGGTTATTGTGGTTTCCTTTCCGGCCGGCCAAGTATCTATCTCGACTGTTTGAGTAATTGTCACGATCACGGTTCCTATATCCACCTCGGCCTTTGCCGTGTGATCTCTTATCATTCTGGATGTAATTGCACTCGTTGGGATCTTTCTTTTCAACTTCATTGGCCTCTGGTAATGGGGCTATTCCAACAGGTCTAACTTCACTGTTCTTCATCAGGAGCTCATTGTTTGCCTCGGCCAGTAGCAGGCACGAGATCAGATCAGTGTATGTGGCGAAGCCTTTCATTCGGTACTGCTGCTGCAGTATTATGTTGATGAATGAAATGTAGAGAATGTTTTCTCAAGTAACTCTTCTTCGGTTACAACTTCACCACAAAGTCTCAGCATCGAGACCGTCTTAAATAAGACTGAATTGTACTCATCCACTGACTTATAATCCATGAATCTTAGATTCTTCCAGTCATTTCAAGCTTTTGGGAGTAACACCGTTTTCTGGTGATCATATCTATGCTGTAAAGCATCCCAAAGCTTTAGTGGATTTTCCATCGTAATGTACTGATCTTTTAGATCTTCAATGAGATGATGGCGTATAATACTTATAGCCCTATACCGATTCTTATCGGTCTCATTGTTGCCCTTGATGATTGTATCACCAAGTCCCTTTGACCTTAAGCTGATCTTTGTATCTAGCGCCCACTGCAAGTAGTTATCTCCGGAGAGATTAAGGGCTGCATAGTCTCTGCTTGAGATTTTCGACATTTGAATCACATCATCATTTATAATTTAGGTTCACAATGTGATCATGTGGCCGCATGGTATATTAACAAGCTCAGCCACAAATTTGTCTTACGCATTTATGAGAAACAATCAATCTAATCGACCATGGTGCGAACAATCAAGCCACACGGCCATATGCTTTATCAATGTAATCAGATTCGAATTCGTATGTTCTATATGCTGGTCGGTTTTTAAACAATTCAATTTAATGCAATTCAATTCGGATTTAGATGTAATGCAAACAATCTTAGCAATTTGATTTCTATTGAATTCAATTTATGAATTTAGGGTTTCAATTTAAACAATAAGGCTGCCGGTTTAATCAATATGATTTTAAGGTTTCAAGGCCTTTAAGATTTAAATTCTAGATCAGATTATTTCAATCAATCTAACAATTCTAAACCTCAGATTTTATCAATTCAATCAATCAATCAAGAACAATTAAAATTGGATTCAATCTTTTAGGTTTAGGGTTTCGATTCCAGATTTAGGGTTTCTTAAATTCAGATCAAGAACAATCAATAACAGCAATCAATATGTTCTAAGGAATCGATTTCTATTACTAGTTATGAGATTGTCGATTTTAGGTTATAGATTTTAAGGTTTTGATCAAAGACAAAGTTTCCATCATAATGGATTAGGGTTTTGATCTTTCTAGGTTCTCAGATCACGGTATACCTTTGTTTCGTAGAGGTTTAGAACCGGACCACCTTAGAGAGAGAGAGAGAGAACGAACGGATGCTTGCAGGTTCCAATCGGGTCGCGGAACCGGGACGATCGCGAGCAGTCGGCTTGTCTCGGGTGCGAGGTCTCTCGGACGCGGGTCGTGTCGGATGCGAGGCGTCTCGGGTGCGATCGCGAGCTGGACGGATTTCGTCTGAGCTGGGACGTGAGCTGTGTGCGTCTAGGAGTAGAGATGGATCGTCTGGGTTCAAGGATGAACGAAGAACGTCTTTAGGGTTTATGAGTGGTCGCCGGTTTTAGGCTTTTAGGTTTCGATTTTGGTCTCAGGGTTTTGGAGGCTATCGTGCTGATAACGTGTTGTAAAAGAATGGGGAAACTGTATGTTTTATTTCTGAATATAAGTTTCCTTTATATAGGGGATACAAACAACAAATAAATGGAAAGAGTACAAAACCTAATCCAAAAGGAAATAGGAAAACTAAAGATAACAAGAAAGGAAAACGTCATAATCCTAAGACGGTCTAAACCGACCGTCTGTCTCTCCTCTTGGTCGCGGCCGCGGCTGGACCTAGTCGTGGCTGTTGGACCTTCTCTTCTGGTCTTGGTTAATAGCAATCCACTCCATGATTTATAACACATTATATATTATATATGTACGTAACAGCATATTATTAATCACAGGGTTATGATGCCAGCCAAAAATGGGGGACTAGAAAGGCTCATCACACAAATATCATGTTTCCTGTTACGTTCTCAAACACATCATAAGCCTCATAGAAACATTAATTATATAGCGAAGAAACCAACACTCGAGTAAAAGCATTCGACAATAAAAAAAAGAAAATGTACTTCTAACTATCATGGCGTTACGAGAGATAGTAAGTGATGATATAGAGAGCTACAGTGAGCCATCTCTTTGTCTGGATAAAGCCAAGGAGCTTCTTGCACTCCTCAATTTACCCACAGGATTGCTGCCACTGAAGGACATGACAGAAGTTGGGCACAACAAAACTAAAGGGTTTGTGTGGATGAGGATGAGAAGCAAGATTGAGCATACATTCGCTGCAATAGGTCGTAAAGTGATATATGACACGGAGATAACTGCTTTTGTTGAAGACCGTAGGTTGAAGAGACTAACGGGAGTTAAAAGCAAGGAACTCATGATCTGGGTTCCAGTGCATGATATCTTCATCAAAGAGAAAGAGCCTGAGAAGATAACATTTGCTAATAACACCGGCCTGTCACGAACATTTAAGGTTTCAGCATTTCAGAGCGAGGGCTGATGAATCGGAAGAAAAAGAGAAGTGACTAAAGTTACTTGATGTAGTAAGCAAACAATAAAGAACATAAATTGTTCCATATCAATAGAACGAACACAGTGTCATTAATATCGTAAAGAGAATCATTTCCCTAAGTTTTTGCACATGACTAACGTTAGTAAATACCCGCTACGAAAATATCTATGAAGTGAGACAATGTGTAGACTGTAGAGTTAGGTTTTACCAATTTCATTGTTTTCTGAGTAAGGAAGCCACCAAACTGCAGGACAAAGCTCTCATACTACAAGAAAACGTTTCCGTAACAACGACGATTTACGACGAAAATCTTTCCTCGTAAATTTACATGGTGTTTACAACGCAGTTACGAGGAAATCAAATTTCGTCGTAAACTCGATGTAAATTTACGAGGAAAGGGTTTCGTCGTAAAATCCATGTAAGTTTACGACGAAAGTACATGGAAAGAGAAATACGTCGTAATCGTTACATCGACATTACAACGAAACATGTTACCGTTATATTTAGGTGAAAACGTGTATTAAATGTGCTTTAACTTACCTAATTTCGTCGTAAAGTCGTTGTAAATATTATGATAAAACCATGTAAAATCCATGTAAAAGATTCCTTGTAAAATCGTAGTTATATTTCAACTACCCAACTCGAAAATTTCTCTATATATATGTCATTTCTCACAATTCTGTTCCTCACAACACACAAACGGAAAAAAAAATTGAAAAAAAATCAGGAAAAAAAAGATTTCAAAAAAAAATCTAAGAAAAAAATGGCTGGTGGCGGTAGTATTTACGAGTTACGGAGTTGGATGTATTTGCACAAAGATTCTGACGGGAGGGTGACTAACGCATTTCTGAGCGGGCTAGAGACATTCATGCACCAGGCGGCACACCGATCACGCAGGAAAACGGTAAGATGTTCTGCCCCTATCGGAAATGCAAGAATTCAAAATTTGCACGTAGTGAAACTGTATGGAAGCATTTAGTAAACATAGGATTTACACTACAGTACTACATTTGGTATCAACATGGAGAGGGTTATGGGGGAAATGAAGCTAGTAGTAGTAATAATAATTTTGAGGATGCTCATCATAGTGAACACTACAAGAAAACAGGGGGATTCTGATGGCCGAAATCGTCAGAAATTCGTCGGAATAGACCGATTCCGACGAATTTCTGACGAACCTATCCGTCGGTATCGTTTTTTCGGAAAAAAAAAATTCGTCGGAATTTCGTCAGAACTTCCGACGACTTTCTGACGAATACCGAGAAACGTCATTCTGACGAACTTCCGACGATATTACGATGCGGACACACGAGACCAGAGTTCATCGGAAAAACTATATACCGACGGAGAACGTTCTTCGAACAATTCCGACGGAGTGGATTCCTCGGTATATTCCGACGAATTCTGGGCGTCGGAATATACCGACGGACATTGGTTCGTCGGAATATACCGACATATATTGGTTCGTCGGTATATTCTGACGAATGCTCTCCGTCGGAATTGTCCGAGGAACCGTTGTCCATCGGTATATTCCGACGCCCAGAATTCGTCGGAATATACCAATTTTAAAAACGAATTAATTTTGCATTTTTATATATTTTTTTATATTAAAAATTAATTAATAAATAAATAAAATCTGAAATTTAAAACTAATAATATTATAGAATTTAAATTCATACAAACCGAAATAGAAAAAAAACATTCAGAAAGTTTAAAATTCATACAAACCGAAATAGAAAAAAAAACATTCAGAAAGTTTTAAAAAGCCGAAAAAACTAAGAAGAACTCGAAGACATCAAACGATCTAGC
The DNA here is from genome assembly GCF_020379485.1 of Brassica napus. Taxonomy (NCBI): domain Eukaryota; kingdom Viridiplantae; phylum Streptophyta; class Magnoliopsida; order Brassicales; family Brassicaceae; genus Brassica; species Brassica napus. The sequence continues at coordinate 58,054,677 of NC_063446.1, read as the reverse complement.
TTCTGCATTATCTCGGTGTTGAACTTCTTCTGGGATGCCAACTCAGCAAGGATAGTGGCATTCTCCGAACGGATAGTGGCATTCTCAGAAAGGATAGTGGTGTTCTGCTCCTCCAATGCCCCAATCTGTTCATCTTTGTCATGTAGCTCCTCGAGAATCATGGGATCGGCATACGGAGCTTACGAAGAAGATGCCGGATACGAAGAAGCACGGCGGGCCAACCCAACTAAACGGCCTCCTTTCCTTTTAGGAACCGCCTACAAAAATATTTAAAGTTAGTAAATAGGGACAAGTTAGTAATCGACATTATAAAAAAAATATATTAATAAAAAAATTACCTTTTCAACCATCTCATTTATTTGCAATAGAGACAAGTTGGTTGAATCTCCCGTAGAATCGCCGTCATCAGAGAGAGGCTGAGATTGAGATACTATTTCAGCTTCCACCAAATCAACGACACCTTTGATCACGGGGTCCTGAATTTGACCCGTCGTCTTGTTAGTGTGAGCCACCTTAATGAGTTGGAGACGATCAACGGGATTACCGTCATTTGCTTCGATCTAAAAAAATTGCCATTATTAGCCAAGGAATATATAAAATATTTATTTAAAAAATATAAAGATAAATAATAATAAAAAACTTACAAGTTCATCCTCCTTAGTAGACATAGAGCAAGCGCCGAGGTTGTGCACATACATACCTTTCCCATCACGATCGCTCTTCTGGTTCTTGGGGTTCCTAGAAGACGTCTCTGCAGTTTCTTCCTTCTCCCAATGAGCTATCAACTGCTCCCACACCGTCTCGTTGATGAACCGTGGCCTCTTGTTCTTCTGCCAAACTGTCTTCCACGCGTTTATCTGCTTCGTATAAGAGTCCATGGCCTTTTCGTTGAATTTCTTACGGACTGTTTCTGTGAGATCGGAGTGCCAGTTGAACTCTTGCTACAAAACAAACATAATTTAATAAGTAAAAATATTTAAAAAAATGTAAAAACTTTTAAAAAATGAAGAGTTACTATACCGCAAACTGACGAAACCACAACTCTCGTTCGTCGGAAGGGATCACACTCCACTTTAAATATCCAAAACGAAGCATGGAGTACATCATCTGGTTGATGCTCCTGCTAATGCCATTTTTTGACTTGGTGAACCTTTAAAAAAAATACTAGTTAGCAAGTTAAATAATGGAAAAAACATAATGCTACAAATAAAAAAAATACTAACCAAGTGCTATGTCCTCGTCGTGGGTTGGGTTGGAGAACCGGGAGATGCTCTCGACCTGGTTGTTGAACCAATAGTTCAACTGGCATGACCCCCGGATCCTGTTGAGTAGCAGTGGGAGGGGCAGCGGGAGCTGGAGCGGGAATATATGCGGGAACCGAGTTTTGTTCATGAGACGATCCCGATGCACGGGAACTGCTCACCAAACTACGTCGAAGACGGGCTGCGGGGCGGGGTTCATCCTCGGACCTAAAAAAAATTAATACATCAAAAAAAATTTCAAATCATTTCTATTTTTAATGTTTTCATTTATATATGATTAGTGATGCATTTTTAGAAACAACTACAACAATAGCTGATGGAACTGGAAATGTAGAAGAACCTAATTTGGATGCAAAAAGGTTTTATGAAATGCTAGATGCTGCAAATCAACCAATCTACACTGGTTGTAGAGAAGGTCTCTCTAAATTGTCTCTAGCAGCTAGGATGATGAATATTAAAACGGATCATAATTTACCTGAGAATTGCATGGATGCATGAGCAGAGTTGTTTAAAGAGTATTTGCCAGAAGACAACGTGTCTGCTGAATCTTATTATGAGATTCAAAAATTGGTTTATAGTCTTGGGTTGCCTTCGGAGATGATTGATTTTTGCATCGACAACTGCATGATCTACTGGAAAGAAGATGACAAGTTAGAAGAGTGTCGATTCTGCAAAAAAACACGATTCAAACCGCAAGGCCGTGGGAGGAATAGGGTACCGTACCAAAGGATGTGGTACCTACCAATTACAGACAGATTGAAAAGATTATATCAATCTAAGAGGACTGCTGCGTCGATGAGGTGGCATGCGGAACATGTCCAGAGAGATGGTGAGGTTGCACATCCATCAGACGCAAGAGCGTGGAAACATTTCAACAAGGTACACGCAGATTTTGCTACAAATATTCGGAATGTCTATCTTGGGTTATGCACCAATGGATTTAGTCCATTTGATATGTCTGGTAGACAATATTCTTTGTGGCCAGTCATTCTTACGCCGTACAATTTACCGCCGGATATGTGCATGGAACAAGAATTTCTATTTTTGACCATATTAATCCCTGGGCCGAAGCATCCAAAACGGTCTCTTGATGTTTTTCTTCAACCGTTGATAGAAGAGCTAAAGCAATTGTGGTCAGAAGAGGTGAGGATGTACGATTGTTCCTTGAAAAACAATTTTACGATGCGAGCAGTTCTGCTGTGGACGATAAGTGATTTTCCTGCTTATGGGATGTTGTCTAGCTGGACAACACATGGAAGATTATCTTGTTCATATTGTCTTGGATCGACAGATGCTTTTCAACTGAAGAATGGTAGGAACAGTTGTTGGTTTGATTGTCATCGTCGCTTTCTTCCACTTGCCCATCCGTACAGAAGAAATAAGACATTGTTTCGGCACAAAAAAATTGTCAGAGACGGTCCTCCTCCATATCTCACCGGCCAGCAGATCGAAGCAGACATTGATTATTACGGAGCTCAGGAAACATTTAAGGTTGGAGGTAATTGGCATGTTCCTGGAAATATGTCTGATGGGTATGGTGTCTCTCACAATTGGCACAAGAAGAGTATATTTTGGGAGCTACCCTATTGGAAGGATCTTCTCTTACGCCACAATCTGGATGTCATGCATATTGAGAAAAACTTTTTTGAGAACATCATGAATACATTACTTAACGTTCATGGGAAGACAAAAGATAACAAAAAGTCAAGGATGGACTTTCCTGATATTTGCTCAAGAAGTGAGTTACATATCAAGAGCAATGGAAACGTTCCTGTTCCCATCTTCCGGTTGTCATCAGAAGCCAAAACAACCTTATTTGACTGGGTTGCATCAGAAGTTAAGTTTCCTGATGGTTATGTTTCAAATCTGTCAAGATGTGTTGAACGAGGTCAAAAGTTCTCCGGAATAAAGAGTCATGATTGTCATGTGTTTATGCAAAGACTACTTCCATTTGCTTTTGCCGAGCTCCTTCCAGCAAATGTCCATGAAGCACTTGCAGGTAATTATAATTTTATAATATATATACATATGTTATGAAATGTTATTAATTTGATTACTTTTGCAATATACAGCCATCAGAGCATTTTTCAGAGATCTTAGCACACGTACGTTCAAGGAAGAAGTCATCGAACAACTTCATCAGAACATTCCGATCATATTGTGAAACCTGGAGAAGATATTTCCTCCTTCATTTTTTGACGTCATGGAGCATCTAGTTGTCCACCTACCGTATGAAGCATTACTTCGTGGACCTGTTCACAATGGATGGATGTATCCGTATGAGCGACAGATGAAACATTTGAAGGGGAAAGCAAGAAATTTTGCAAAGGTGGAAGGTTCAATAGTTGTGGGGAGTTGACAGCCGAAACATCTAACTTCACATCATACTACTTTGCTCCAACTGTTTGTACGAGAAAAAGAGTTCCTAGAAGATATGATGATGGTGGAGTACCGACATCATATCCAATTGATAGTGTTCCTGACATTTTCTGCGAAATTGGACGGTTTGGTGGTAAAACGAAAGAAGTATGGTGGTCATGTGAAGAGGATAAACATAGTGCCCACAATTATATTCTGCTCAACTGCGAGGATGCAGTGACCCGTTATTTTGAAAGGTAAATATTTTTGTGAATGTTAATTATATGCATTGAAGTTAATTATGTATGACTTGATTATTTGTTTAATTTGCAGCATGTTTGTATCTCAAGTTGAAAAAGCAATACGTGATGAAGAGACTGCTCAGATGAAGGCTCGAATGGATAGCCAGCAGGCTCGTTTAGACTCTCTTGAGGATTTGCTAGACGTGATGGCCGTGGGAAACCCGGTTATGCAGAGAATGTTGAGTGAGAGACGAGCCGCTCTTGGGTTGCCAGTACGAGATCCCCAAGAGTCTGATCCAACCCATCAACAGCCGAGCAACCCCACCAACTACTTCGAGGATATGTAGTTTTTTTTATATTTTTGTTTGTATTATGAATTTAAATATTATTGTATGACTTTTAAATGCCTTTTTAAAATATTTTTTTCAATTTCATATTTCGTTTTAAAATTTAAATTATTTTAAATTCTGAATATTAAATATAAATTAAAATTTATTATATACTAATTACTAATAATATAATAAGAATCGATGTAAACTCCTCGTAAACATTATATGGAGTTTACATCGAATGTTTACGAGTGATTAACATCGAAAGATTTACGAGGGTTTTACATCGAATTGTTTACGAGTGATTTACAACGAAATTATTTACGTGTGCTTTACATCGAAATCATTACGTGGGCTTTACAACGAAATCTTACGTGTCTTTTTCGACGAATTCTTTCCATGCGCTTTACGAGGAATATATTTCGTCGTAAACGTAACGAGTCGTTTACGACGAAACCTCCGTTACGACGGACGTTTAACAACGAAACGTCTTTCGAGGTTAATTCGTCGTAACACCCCGTTTACGACGAATTTACAACGAATACTGCCCTTGTAAAAAATATGTTTTCTTGTAGTGTCAGTTTGTCTCTGTTGTATGAAGATACTTGTACCGAAACAACCACATCTTTAAAAGAGGTCATGGTAAAATAATCATGGTGGTGAGTCTAGTTTCTCCAACCCATCAATCTGCTTCTCTTTTCCTTCTCCAAGCACCAAAAATCTTGCAATAACCCACACCCTTTTTGCTCAGAATGCGGCCTTTACTTCCAGTGTAATGTAGTAGGGTAAATAACTCTTGTGCAAATTATGTGGTCAAGAAACTGAATCCCCCTGCTTATATATTCAATTCAACCTCTAACTTCAAGTTGTCCTATCTCAAACCGAACACTCTTATCACAAAACTCAATGATTTCCTTCAGGATCTTCACTGCATCCTCTCTAGGCCCTCTCATTCCAATCAGGAAATGACCACCATACCAAATGTAATCCATCATCCTAGTTTTTCCTTCCAAACTCTGGCCAACTTGTGATAGCCATCTTCAATAAACTACTTCCCCATTAAATCGTCTTTACGAGGTATTACTCAACTATCTTCGTTTCCATAAGTCGATCAAGCTCATTAAGACATATAGGGGGTGATTGGTAGTTGCTGTAGGTGCTGTCCACAGCCTTATTTATTTCTAAAGCACCAAATTCAGAGCAATCAAACTTTAAATTTTTTTTTTGAAGCCACAGCTCTAGAAATAACCTACAGCTGTACAAGTGCTCTGCAGAGCCAAATATCCAAAGCAAATTTTTAGTGCTTTCATAAAATTCTACAGCAATAAAATTTAAAGCCACAGCAAAAAATCTACAGATTTTTTTCTACAGCAAAAATTTTAAAGCTACAGTCATTACCAATCGGACCCATATTACCAAGCAAAGGACTCGATATGCCACAATATCCATATATGTAAGCTGAAATATTTTTAATTATCCTAAAAGATTTACAGTCAGGATAAACTTAAATTTATGTAAGCTGAAGTATTTTAAGTTATTAAAATTATTTTTAAATTTTCTTTTCCCAACCGAATAATAAACCCAAACTAAAAATAAATCAGAATTTTATAAATACTCAAATAATTTCTATATATCTATTCCCTAAATATATTTCAAAATAAAAAATCTAAATACCGAATAACCAAATCTATTAACATATATAGTTGTTTTATTTTGAATGAATAAAATTTATAATTTAGTAGTAGTAAATGAGGTGAAACAAAAATAATTAATGTCTTTAAATTAAAGAGCAATAAATCTGAAACAGAACATTAGGGGTGGGCGTAAGGCGGATACTTGCTTTCTTACGTATACTTGATTTCTTACGTATACTCTTACGGTTAACAAATAACAAGTACTCGTTTTTGACAAGTATGCGGATACTTGTCTAAAAATACTTTACTTGCAAGTTAATTGCGTTGTTCGATTACTTGCTATTTACAAATATTTATTATTTACTTGGATATATTTCCAAGTTTCTAAAAATTACTTGATAAATAATATTTTACGAGAGAAGGTTATGAAAGTTTATTTTATTTACTTGACTTGGTCAAAACATGAGAGTTATTTAAAATAAAATATTTGCACCTAATATAAAAAAGATGGAATTCGATAAGAAAGTATTGTTTACTTCTTACAACAAAGAAATACTTGTTTAGGGCTTTGGATTTTATGGTTTAGTTATCATTTTTTCAGAAGTAAAACAAGTAAAGAGCAATATCAAGATGAGTGGTAACTTTTTTGTGATACTTGTTAGTTGGTTTGTACTTGCAAGCAGCAAAATTCAACTATTTGATACTTCGGTTTCGGCAAGACAAGAAAAACCGAGGCGAGTACCGATATAAGGCAGGTAAGTATTCATGCCCAGCCCTACAGAACATAGTAATATTTGACGAAGAAAAAGAAAAACAGAAATTGGAAGCTCGTGTTGTGTTGGGTCAATGCTTCTTAAGCAGCTGCCGTAAGATTTCGAAGAGACTTCTGCCTAAAAAATCAGAGGAAATTTTATTTTAATTTCTCCGGTCGTTAGCTCCCTTTTCAGATCGGTGGCAAACGAACCCGAATCCTAAGCCGATCTTCAATTTAACGGAGGGGGATCTGAGCATGTCGAAGTCTCTACCGTATTCAGTGAAAGATGTTCATTACGACAATGCCAAGTTCAGACATCGATCTCCTTTAAAGGTTAGAGCTTTTCTTAGATTTGATCTTTCTGTGATATGGGTTCTGCCCAAGTTCCCTCCTTTCTGCCCTGTGATATTACTTTTTGTAGATAGTTTATACAATGAACTGCTTTGGAGTAATCAGAGAGAGAGAAAGGAATAAGCAAAGATGTCTCTAGTTTTAGATTATCTACAATCAAAGTGTTAGGCTTCTTGGTGTAATTGAATGTTGTAAAGTGCGCTATAGAATGATAGGCTCAAAAGCAGTAAGTGAACACAGAACATGTGCTGCGAGTCTAGTGATGGGATGGCTTAAAGCTTCTGTTTATGAAATTTAATTGCCTCCTATTATTTTTGGCTCTAGGTTCTGTCTCAAAGCTTGCTTACTCTTAACACAAAACGTAACTACGCAAGCTGCAGCACGGGGAAGTTCCTTATATTGATACTGGTCTTTGGAATAGCATGTCTAATGCTGATGGGTACTAAGATCCCTAACGACTCTCCTCTCAATGAAAAAGGAAAGGTCACTTTCGTTGGGGGTCTTAGGCTAGGCAGACTTTTGAGAAAGCCGCCTAGGATCCCACCTCGGTTATCACCTGACGAAGGACAGTTGAAAGATAACACCACTAATGGCCCAAAATGGGCAGCCAGACAGCAAAGTGTAAAGGAAGCTTTTGACTACGCATGGTCTGGCTACAGAAAGTTCGCAATGGGCTATGACGAGCTTATGCCTATTAGCCAGAGAGGCGTGGATGGGTTAGGAGGACTGGGCGCCACTGTGGTCGACGCTCTTGACACAGCCATGATAATGGGTCATGGTAACATCGTTTCTGAGGCAGGGTCATGGGTCGAAGCTCATCTCTTGGAGAGAATCAGCCAAAAGGGTCAAGTTAATTTGTTTGAGACTACAATACGTGTTTTGGGTGGGCTTCTAAGTGCATACCATCTGAGTGGAGGAGACCACGGACCAAAACCAGATGTCTATCTAAACGTTGCCAAAGATTTGGCTGACCGTTTGCTTTCGGCTTTTAACTCCAGCCCTACTGCAGTTCCTTATAGTGACGTCATACTGCGTGAGTCAACGGCTCATCCAGCTCCAGGGGGGATGAGCAGCACAGCAGAAGTCGCCTCTGTGCAGCTTGAGTTTAATTACCTCAGCGCTGTTTCTGGTGATCCGAAGTACAGTACAGAGGCCATGAAGGTCTTGGCTCATATAAAGACTCTTCCTAAGACGGAAGGTCTTGTTCCCATCTACATCAGCCCTCACTCAGGTGAGTTTGTTGGTGAGAACATAAGGTTGGGATCTCGTGGGGATAGCTACTACGAGTATTTGATCAAAGTGTGGCTTCAGCAAGGAGGCAAGATGAACGGTAACTTCACGTATCTGCATGATATGTACACCGAGGCGATGAAAGGAGTCAGGCATTTGCTTGTGCGCAAATCAATTCCAAAGGGTCTGGTCTTTGTAGGGGAGTTGCCTTACGGGTCTAAGGGAGAGTTCAGTCCCAAAATGGATCATCTGGTAAGTTTCATTTGTTGAGAATCTTCAGAGGAATGGTTCATTCAGTTTTCTTTTGTGTCTAGGTTTGCTTCTTGCCTGGTACTCTTGCTCTTGGTGCTACCAAGGGACTCACAAAGGAGAAAGCCCTGGCGGAGAATCTTCTATCCTTTGAGGATCTTGAAAATTTGAAACTTGCGGAAGATTTAGCGAAAGCATGCTTTGAGATGTATGAAGTAACTGCCACTGGCCTTGCTCCAGAGATTGCTTACTTCCACACAGAGGTAACTTTTATTTCTTGTACCTTTTTCTTGCAGAACTTGTTTTGTTAATCATTGGATTCTAATAAAAGCAGGAATACTCTGAGGATGGTCTTGAAGGAGGGAACAAGAGCTCGGTTTATGCAAAAGACATAGTCATAAAACAGGCTGATCGGCATAATTTACTGCGCCCTGAGACTGTTGAATCACTCTTTGTTCTCTACCGTATCACAAAAGATACAAAGTAAGAAAGATATTCATAGGATTGAGGACTATACTTACTACTCTTAAAAGCTGAACACACATTTTTTGTAAAAAAAATTGCAGATACAGAGAACAAGGTTGGCAGATCTTTCAAGCGTTTGAAAAGCACACAAAGGTGAAATCAGGTGGATACACATCGTTGGATGATGTAACGGAAGTGCCTCCTCATAGGAGAGATAAGATGGAGACGTTTTTCCTCGGCGAAACGTTGAAGTACTTGTACTTGCTGTTTGGAGATGACTCGGTGATACCGTTGGATAAATTTGTTTTCAATACTGAAGCTCATCCATTGCCAATAAGAAACAACTGAAGGGTTCACTTTTTGAAGACTGTTTCAGAAAATACACACAGATACTTGGAGGAAAGTGATGTATAGTAGCAGAAACCAATTGGAGAAGAGGTTAGTTTGTTGAGAAACAAAAAAACTTTCCCATGTAAGATAAGTTTCAGCATCCAAGTTATAGTTTAACTCTAAAATGATTTTAAATTACTGAATTGTAGATCCTTGTATCTTTAAAATATATTTTTTTTTTTTTTGCGGATAATAATAATTTTCCTCTTAACTTTCCCTTGGAGATGAACTGTGTTTTATGTTTCCTGGTTTTTTCATCCATGTTATTGCAAAACCAAGAATTCTTCTGGTATTTTCTATGTTTATATATCGGTTAAGCAATGTACTAACCCAAAACAACCGGTTAATTAGATGACCAGCGTCAATTAAGAAAACCATACAGAAGATCACATATATTCCGGTTTAGTTTGGGTAAAACCGTAAAAGCGAATAGGGTTTACAAATTTGTCCGCTCTTTTTAAACCGACGTCTATGGGTTTGATTTCAAAAGGCTCCTTTTTAACTCTTTCAGCCGTCGTCGTCTTCCTCATATCCGAGTTCTTGATCTGTGATTTAGGGGTATAGTTACTTAGAGATTTAGAGTTAGGGTGTTTATTGTACTTTTTGTTATATTCATTGGGGGAGTATGGAGATGATGAAGATGATGAGATATAGCAGGTACTTAAGATCACTCTGTTTTATCCTTTTGGAATGTTTATTCTTGGTGCAGCAGCTTTTAACTCTTGCTGTGCCGAATCTTCCGGATAACTCAGCTTGAATGACTTTTCAAATTAAGCTTCTTCCGATTCAATCATCTTCTACTTCCCTCTGATGCAACTTTTTTTTTTTTGTTCGGAATGTTTGTTTACTCGTGGGCTTCTCTTTTGACTTTCGCACCATAGAGATTTCTTCTTGCCACCAGACAAATTAAAGCTCTCTTCTTTATTATTTTGTAACATCTTGTGTTTTGGTATGACTCTGTGGTCTTTATAAACGAATGTTTTTATTGCAAAGCACCCAATGTTTGTTTGTGTGGCTGATTAGATTCCGAGTTTCTTTTATTGATGATTAGTTGCAAAAACATCACAAATTCATCTTTAGAGTATTTTGTTTTTAAATGAGATTAACTACTTTGGATGGAGTTGGATCATCATGTTAATGGCTATGTTATGGACTTATGGTGAACTAGTATAATTTCCTGTGCTTCGCACAGGCATGTTTAATGTATAATCAAAATGAATATAAAATATTGATTTCTATTTGACAAAACAATAAAAATTATTAGATACTGTGAAAATTAAGGGAAAGCATCTCTGTTGCACAAATACAACTAAAATATTAACATACTTTTGTAGATAATTGAAGTCTGCATTTTTTGTAGTCTTTTGGTTCTTTTCATGTATATTTTTGTTTTCTAGTATTACTTTTTTTTTAATTTCCTTCATTTCCAATGGTAGATTCATTTTGAAGTATTTGTTATAAGAAAATCTACAAAATTTAGTAACTTTATATTAAAAAAAAGTGTATGTCAATCCGACAGTAAACAAATATAATATTTCAACTAGGATAAGATCCGCGCCTTACGCGGAATTAAGTTATTATTTTTGTTATATTTTGGAGAATGAAACAATAGTTTGGCTTCATTTGGATTAGGGGTGTTCAATCCAGATATCGGGTTGGTTTCGATTCGGTTCGGTTTTTTTCGGTATTTTGGTTAGTAAAATATAACTACTATTCTAAATCCATATTTACTTTGACTTTAGTCTTTCACATACTTTTGAAAGATTTCAACTGGACAACTAAATTGATCAGCCAATCTTGTTGCTTTAAATCATTAGTATATATATATATATATATATATATATATATATATATATATATTATTTAGTTTGAATATTTATTAAATAAAAATTCATATGCGTTATATTTTATGATCATTTGTAACTTATTATAACAAAAAAAATAATCTATTGATCACAAAATTTTCAGAGTGAGAATCTTCAAATTTCTAATAATATATAGACGTTTTGAAAAATTCAAAATATAACATATAAGAAAAAATATAAATGTTTTTATTATATATTTAATGTGATTTTTTTAATATCTTTTAATACTATAAAATTAAAAAAAGAACTAAGATACCAAAATTGTTATCAAATATTTATTATTCATAATAATTAATTTTCATATATATTAATCATATTAGGTAATTTCGTAGCTTCTAATTAAGGAAAGTGCAAAAACAATATTTGGTAGATTATTTATCAATTCGAATATTCGATAGTTAGTTTAATAAAAAATATAATGTAAGTTAAGATGGACCAACCTATTTTTTTAAGAATAGTATATTTTATATAGTCATTTATTAAATGAGAATTTATAATCATACACTTCTATGATCATTCATATCGTTTTATAACTGAATATTTAAATCATCGATAACAAAATTTTCAATGTGAAATCTTTAATAAGTTTATAATTTATAAATGTTTTTGAAAATTCATTGAAAGTTTTAATATTAAAATATTTATGTAATCTTATGGTATATAGTTTAATCTATATATATATATGTTTTATTATTAAATGATATTTTTTACTCATATGGTTTTAAAATCATGTGTATCTTCTTATAATATTAAATAAAAGTTCATATTAATACAATTTTATGATCATTTGTAACTTATTATGACAAAAAAAATAATCTATTGATCACAAAATTTTAAGAGTGGTGATCTTCAAATTTCTAATAATTTATAGACGTTTTGAAAAATTCAAAATATAACATATAAAAAATATAAATGTTTTTTATTATATATTTAATGTGATTTTTAATATCTTTTAATAATATAAAATTTTAAAAAGAACTAAGATACAAAAATTGTTATCAAATATTTATTATTCATAATAATTAATTTTCACATATATGTTAATCATATTAGGTAATTTCGTAGCTTTTATTTAAGGAAAGTGCAAAACATTTTTTGGTACGTTATTTATCAATTCGATAGTTAGTTTAATAAAAAGTGTAATATAAGTTAAGATGGACCAACCTATTTTTCTAAGAATAGTATATTTTATATAGTTATTTATTAAATAAGAATTTATAATCATACGGTTCTATGATCATTCATATCATTTTATAACAAAATATTTAAATCATCGATAACAAAATTTTCAGTCTGAAATCTTTAATAACTTTATAATTTATAAATGTTTTTGAAAATTCATTGAAACTTTTAATATTAAAATATTTATGTAATCCTATGGTATATAGTGTTTAATCTATATATATATATTTATTTTATTATTAAATGATATTTTTTACTCATATGGTTTTAAAATCATGTGTATCTTCTTATAATAAAAATGTTAAACCATTGATCATTAATTTTTAACATAATAATTTTAATAGTTTTAGTCATTTATTTTCGTTTTTAAAAATTCAAAATATAACATATACGAAAAAATCTAAATTTTACTTTTATAGCTAATTTGATTGTTTAATTTATTTTAATAATATAAAATTAAACAAAAAATGATGGAGGAGATATAAATTGTTATCAAATCTTTATTATTAAAATCATTAATTGTCATATATATATATTAGTCATTTATGGTAATTCCGTAGGTTTGATTTAAGGAAAGAAAATAACATATCATATCATTATATCATATAGTTTGACTAACTTATGTATCTAACAACATATAAAAATCGAATGTGGACCTACTTATTTTTCAATTGAATGTAATTGACTACCTAATTGAGTGCCACCTATGCATTGGGGCCTATTTTAATTAATACAAAATTGAGGTTACATCTTTTCAAATGTTCCTCAGTTAATATATAGGGGATAAGATTAGGAAAAAAAAGAAGCTAACCTGAGGTTTGGTTTGATCTAGAGAGTAAACGTGAATCTTCGTTTCTACCACCGCTTCTTATGCTCTATTTTTGCTTTCTAGTTATCACCACACTTTCTTATTTTTTTGTTACTTGTAGTGCTTCTCAAGTTTGTTAGGAACCTTGTAAGTCTCCTTTAAGGTGAGCTTCTAGCTTTCCTTCATCTAATTATCACCACATCCAATAAACATTTCCTAGCAAATCAAAACTAATTTAATATATTTTAAAAATTGATCACACGAATTACTTTCATAAGGATAACTATTAAAAGTAGGTTAGAGGAGATAAGGATTCATGGAAAATCAACATGATGCAAATTAAGATTGAAGTATTGAAGAATTTGGGTGTATTTAGACACTAACTTGTATTTTAATCTTCAGTTGCCTTTGCACTAAGCTTCCCATAAAACTTGTGTTTTTTTTCTGAAACTTAAAAACTTGTGTTTTTTTAATCATTGAAAAGAATTTCTCTAGAAGAATATCATCAGAAGCCATCGCTTTACATGGTAAGAAAATGAAATTTCATCACTCTTTAACATTAAGAGTCAAAATGGAGCCATTACGATAATCTTAGAAAATACCTTGAATGCAATAGGAGATGAATTTATAACAATAGCATTGTGAGTCAAACCTCCTTCTACAAGAAGAGTAACTGTTACAAAAATCGTGTGATAACGAAGTGGTGTGAAAAATATAAGAAAAACTTTTACTAAATTTTTTATTTATATAGAAAAATAAATGGATCAGTTACGAAACCAACTGTTTTTTTTTTGCTTCGAAACCGCTTTTCTTTTTATTGATTTAAGTTTTTCTTAATTTGTATTTAAAAAAAAAATATTATCCATGTGTCAGATTTTTATCGGTGAGATGACTTGTGCTTTAATATATAAGAGATATGTAAGGATGAAAAAAAAAAATATTTCTTTCTTCTTTTGTCATCTAATTTTACAGCTTTGGATGTTAATTCGTATCTCAAGAGTCTACTCAACCAATTATTGATTTCAAGTTTACATTATTGGTTTATTTTTTATTTACTGATCATAAGCTTTATTTCACAAGCTGTTTGATTTTTTAATATTGAGATTGTAGATTTGATGTTTCTGCGGTTTGTTTTTGCTTTGATTTTTTTCTACATCAAATAGAGGTGCTGATTACTTTATCCTTTAAAGAAATCAACACTTTGGGTTTAATTTGAGTTTATTGGGTTATCAGGAGGTTGAGCGAGGATTCATCTCTATTGCCCTTGGAAGAAATATTTAAATCACTTATATCCTTCACTAATCTTCATATCCCTCATATTCATTAAAGTACCTACAATTACCAAATTAGCCTCAGAATAAAGAAAATAAAATAAATACAATTTAATGAAAATTGAAAAAAAAAACCGTACGGCTCGATTGCGGTGAGGTTTCGACGATTGAGGTTTGAGGGGATTGCGTTTGGTAAAAGGGAACCCGACCGTACGGCTCGATTGCTACTCCGGCCTCACTCCGGCTCGGTCATCCGTCATCTTCTGCCGCTGTGTAAAAGCCAATCATATCCTCTGTCCATCGCTGGTGTATCCTCCCTCCACCATAGAACATGTAGGTTTTAGGTTCCAAAGCTCTTAAATTAGCTGAGAAACCAGATTGGAATGGATTTAGATGTTGCATCTGGGTATCCGAGTCCATTATGAGTTGAATTGAGTAGGAGAATGGTTGCATTGTTCGATTCTAGTGCGCTGAATGTAGAATCAAAATCAAAACGTGTACGACAATAGAACTAGCAAAACTAGTATTACTGATGATTGTTGTAGAACTAGTAAAACTAGTATAACTTCGAATGTATAATGGATGGTATTGTATGCTTTTGGCAGGCTACAATGAGCCACAACATCATACACTTCAGATGCGAATGTGGCATGTATTGTTTAGTGTTGAAGCATGTTGTGGAGGAGATAAATCTTTCAATGGTAGAAGCACACATATGCAAAAAGGTCGGGCTTGATGAATGTAATGTGAAGTTGAAATTGAGTTACATTCCACTGCTGGTTGGGAGTGACGAGAAATTCGTCATTTGTGATGATGAGGATCCTTGTGGTTATCTTTTGTCCCTTGATAAAGACAACCGTAGGTGCATTTTGTTGGTGGTGGTCATCAAAAGGTCAGAACTCTCAGAGCAACTTTCAAGAGCGGAGAAACGAAATTTTGTAGGTACGAACTATGAGGTGTGCCATTCGAATGATGATGAAATCGGAGACAAAGCCATAACTCGATATGGTGGCAACAATCAAGTTGATAAACAACACGAGTAGAAGATTGTGGCGATTGAGGAGATGTTGGAAAAAAGTGATGAAGAAGTAAATGTGGATGAAAAGGTTGATGCCAACTCAAAGGCACACCACAACTACTCAAAGGCACACCAAAACTAGTTGCATCTCTATTGCATGATGATTATCCAGGACAGATGAAACCTCTTGTTTTATTGAAAAATTTTACTTTGTTTTATTGAAAAACTTTGTACAACTATGGTGAGCTGTTTTTTTTGTTTGTGTAATACTAGTATGACTTTCTGAAGTTGACTTTGAAAATCGAAATGTTTGAATTTGACTTTGCTTTATCTGTACTTTAGTACCATATAAATCTTTTTGGCAGGCTTTTGAATTTGAAATACCATATAAATTTGCTTGGGCCAAACAATTTGCTTGGACCAAACAATACTAGTTCTAAGGTTATAGTTACAATAGTATAACTGAGGTTATAGTTACAAACTAGTTCGAAGAATAAAAAAAAATTAAAGATAGATACAAATAGTAGTTCCAAGAATCAAAAATTTAAAGATAAATACAGATACTAGTTCTAAGAATCAAAAAAATTTAAAGATAGATACAGATAGTAGTTCCAAGAATCAAAAAAATTTAAAGATAGATACAGATACTAGTTCTAAGAATCAAAAAAATTTTAAGATAGATACAGATAGTAGTTCCAAGAATCAAAAAATTTTAAAGATAGATATAGATAGTAGTTCCAAGAATCAAAAAATTTTAAAGATAGATACAAATACTCGTTCTAAGGAAAAAAAAATTCAATTGAAAATTTGTGAGTTATCAGTAATTATCAGTGGTATGAACAAAAAAAACTAAATTAATTTGTGTATTACTAGTATGATTTTGACTTTGAATTTGACTGTTTTATTTGTACAACTATGTAGAACTGTTTTTCTGTTTGTGTACTACTAGTATGACTTTCTGAAATTGAATTTGGAAATCAAAATGTTCGAAATTGGAAATCAGAATAAGAAATATAATCTTTAGTAGTCGAAAAAATGTTATATTCAACAAAAAAAAATGTTATACTCTACAATCAAAAGAACAACCCATCACACTACATACACTTTCATAGTCATTTTGTTAAATATGTAATTACTGAAGATTAGATTTCGCTCTAAAACTTGTATAGACACTTTTATTACGTAAATCACCAATAATCATATTTTTGGAATCTTATATTTTATTGTACAACTAAAGAAGTAGAATATAATTACATGTAATACTAAAATAATTGAAAATCACCGAAAGTACAACTATTTTGATATTTTGTACAACTACTATCATGGGGGGGAACTAATTGTATATATTATGCGGGTATTTGAAAATAATTCGAAATTTTGGCGGACTTTCTAAAATTTCATGAATCAACTGTCGAGTCCTCTCTCTTGTCTCCCTCTCTCTCATCTTTACTCTCTACTCTATCATCTCGTCTCTCTCCCTCTCATTCATCACACATTTCTCATCTCTCTATTATCATTCTCTCTCATCTATCTCTTGCAAATTACTCAATTTCACTCAATTCCGAACAGGAAATGGATCCATGAGTTGAGAAACGAGAAAGGAATGAGATGAAGAAACACTACATGCTTCAGTTTATTTGCGATGCTGAGCACGGGATTCCATCTTCGTGCTCATGTGGGGGACGAATCGTCGATGAGGTTTCTACTAATCCAACAGATAAGGATTTTGTACCAGGCCAAAGGTACTTCACTTGCAACGCGTACAAGGTAATTTACATTTTCTCTACTTGCTTAACTTACTGCAATATGTCAAACTGAGTGCAACTATGTGAAACTTGCATAATGATGGGCTCCACTTCCGTCAACCATGGGTTCTCGGAGTTAAGGTAGAGGTCCGCTCCTTAAGGCAGGAGGTGGACGAAATGGCTGCAGAGATTGCTCAGCTTAAAGAGCTTCTTACCCGTAAATGAGAAGCCTTATGTTGTTTGGATGTGTGTCTTTTGTTTCTTCATTAAGCCTTATGTTGTTTGGATGTTTGTCTTTTGTTTCTGCAATAAACCTTATGTTGTTTTGTTTGGATGTGATGTTGTATTAAGAGTTGTGGAATTGTGTTAAGACTTCTAGAATTAATGTGATGTTGTGTTAAGACTAATTAATGTGATGTTGTGTTAAGACTACTGGTTTTTTGTAGTAATACCATAGTTTTCCGTAGTAATACCACAGTTTTCCATAGTAATACCATATGGACATGTTTCAAAACGATCCAAAACACTTAAACATATCATACATAGCTACCAAAACACTTAAAACATATCATATCATACATAGGTTCTGGAACAAAACACGTAAATATAACATATCATACATAGGTTTTGGAACAAAACACTTAAACTTAAATTAGATTCCAAGTCTTACGCAGTTTTCCAAAACATACAACACAATAAAGTAGCTAAACGCATTACTCCAAATTCATCACTCCAAATTCATCCAAGTTTTAAGTAGTTTTAACTCTTTTCCTTCCCTTCCCCGTGATATGATCTGGAGGTATGATCTTCACCTCCTTGATCTGATCCGGTACATTCCAAGAAGACATGTCGGGCACAACATAAAGTGTCCTGTCATACGCCAAAGCCCACAGTTCCGCCCAGTAGTATTTTGAGCACATCTCATGGATATTAAGGCGGCTGCCATCAATGTTCGTAGTGAAATAGATGTAAGCTGCAGTCCGTGCAGACAAGGAAACTTTTCATAATCCCACACCTTGCAAGTACAAGATTTTCCAACCAAGCTCGCCCAAAACATCTTTCATGCAGTGTTAGTGATCTCGTACTTAAGCTCATAACTATTAAGCTCCCGTACAGATAGCTGTTGTGCAACAGCCCATAGATCGTGCAAGTTGTTCTCAACCACAGGCACCAGTCTTGTACCGATTGATCTACAAACAGCATCCTTCCGTTGAGTGAACCAATCAGAGAATTTCCTGTCGTTACAATCCAACATTGGTATTAAGGCCCACCTCGTTGCCTCTTTAAACACACTCTTCATTGATTCCACACTGTTGCTTGTATCGAAGTTGTACCTGTCACGTGGGAAAAAAAACCTTGCCCATTTGTCCTTTTCAGTATGTGCCTCCACATACTTGTACACAGCAGGATATATTTTCTTAAATGAGTCGTAAGCAGAGTTGAAGTCACCCACCGTGTAATATCTGCCCAACTCCATAAATCTATGCCCGACTATATTCTTGTTGACGTTACAAGCATGTCATTTCACTTTTTCCTTCAAATGCCATAAACAGTGCCCATGGTGAGCCTGTGGAAACACGTTTCCTATAGCGAAGATCAGGCTCTGATTTATTTCACTCATGAAAACCAGTTCAGAAGAGTCTGGTATAACACTTTTAAGCATCTCGAAAAACCAAGTCCAACTAGCAAGATTCTCACTAGCTTGTACTGCAAACGCAAGTGGATAACTATGACCATTAGGATCTTGAGCTTTCGCGAAAACTAGAACACCACCATATATGTTCTTCAGCCATGTCACATCCACAGCTATCACTTTCCTCATGAATGCAAACCCTTCAATGCAAGCTCCCAAAGTTATGAAGAGGTACTTGAATTTACTTGCATCATTCAATTTCACACATGTTTTTGTTCCTGGATTCACTTGCTCTAACATGTACAAATAGCTATACATCATCTTGTAACTCTCTTCCGGACTACCAGGTATATCACTAACGTGATTGCTCATTATATCCTGCCAAAAAAAGAACAAACACAAGAAACTGACAACAATTATCCAAAGTTATCCACAGTTCTATCCGTTGTTCCGAATTATACAGTTATACTACAATTATCATGAACAAGATCGATCTAGGTCCAATGAGAAGCTGCCTATACATTCTCCAATTCTACTGCATATACATTCTCATTCCACCATTGGAATGCATTATATACCAATGCATTTCAATTGCAAATCCATTAAAACCTACTTCCAAAAGAAAGCTCAAGACGGAGACCACAACTTACGAATACGAAATGTTAGACTTCAGGTGATTGGTCTACGCAGACAACGACGGCGGCGGTAGAGAAGCTGCGGGAGAGAGGAGTGGAGGTGGAGCTGGGCTGCGGGAGAGCCGAAGGAGGAGGAATCGTCTTAGCCTCTTGTTTTAGTTTCGCGAGAGAGATGAGAGAAGTGAGGCTCGTGAGAGGATGAGCGATTAGAGGAGGGAGGGAGGAGCGATTAGAAATCACGTTTGATTTTAGGGTTTGATTGGTTTATTTCGGTTTACCCACTTAGATCCGACGGGTTATTAGATGGGTGGGTTTGACCCTGATTTTCTTTGTAATTATCGACACTTACCTTCATTTTATCGTATTTCATTCATTTTTCGATTTAAAAATAAATGTTAACTGAAATAGAGGTTATAACGAGAACATCGTGGCTTTAAAAAAATCAACAAGGGGCGCTACAGACGATTCCTCGAGGTTGAGCTCTTCTTCTTGGTAGCTTAGAAGCAATCAAGCAACCCATGAAAAAAGAAAGTGATTAACCATATGGCGTTAAGAGAGTAAACGTTATGTTCTCTATCTATATCTATATTTGTTGCTTCAGCATTGCCGCAATCAATATACCATACCCTAATAGGGTCTGTGTACAAAGGTGGGAAAGATGTGACAAACAAAAACAATGAGATTAATCAAAGAAACAACAAAAAGGACATTGGAAAAATTATAAGTTGTTATTTTGTGTTGTATTTATTTACAACTATGTGTATATGTTGTTGGTTCCCTTGATGACAATATATTTTTATGATCTGATTTGATAATGTATAGAAAATCTACTATATAAGATTCCAATGAAGTTACCTAGTTTCAAAGTCTTTTTGGCCTTTGGAGTTGCATCATAAACTTACAAGGAATTTGTGAATTTAATAAAAAATATTCAAATAAATTATTATTTTTAAGAAAAAAAATATATAATCAAACGAAAATATGATTCTTCATTCAAAAAATATATATATATTCGTCTGTAGCAACAAAGAAGTTGAGGTCGTAACGAAATGAAAGTGGATAATAAAACTTTGAATCCGGGAAGCCCAATGGGCTTTAGATCGAATTTTAGGGTTTTATTATTTTGAATTTTAGGTGATTTTTATAAACGAGGAAGCATCTCTTTTGGAGTTTTTACTCATCGGCGGAGAGGTCTTTTCACGGCGTTGCTCCCTCTTCTCAGCACGGAAATGGGTGTTTTCAGGGTAAATAGATCGTGAAGTCTTGCTAGACTCGTTGTTTCTGATTTAGTGACTGATGTTCTTTATCAATGATCCGACAAATCTAATAGGAAAATTACCTTTTGTTGTGATCTCTGTTTCTCCGGTTTGCCAGTTTCACCAGTACCAGGTTGTGGGAAGAGCTCTCCCGACAGAGAAGGAGGTGCAGCCCAAGATTTACAGGATGAAGCTCTGGGCCACGAACGAGGTTCGTGCCATGTCCAAGTTCTGGTAAGTTAAAATTACCATTTTAACCTCCTTGATTCCTTAATAATCATTGGCTTGGGGTCTTTCTAACTATAAGTTGCAATCTTGGGGTTTTAGGTACTTCTTGAGGAAGCAGGTGAAGATTAAGAAGAGCAATGGCCAGATGCTTGCCATCAACGAGGTACACATCTATTTTTATATCTGATAATTAGTTAATGCTGTTTTACTGAATGGGAACTGTAGATTGTCGTGAGTGTCTGTGATTCAGTAATCAAATTTAACTTTAATTGATGTTCTGTTTCTTTCGTGTTTTGTGATAAGATCTTTGAGAAGAACCCGACCACGATCAAGAACTTTGGAATCTGGCTGAGGTACCAGAGCCGTACAGGTTACCACAACATGTACAAGGAGTTCCGTGACACTACTTTGAACGGAGCCGTGGAGCAGATGTACACCGAGATGGCGTCGAGGCACAGAGTCAGGTTCCCTTGCATTCAGATCATCAAGACAGCTACTGTCCCGGCCGCTTTGTGCAAGAGAGAGAGCACGAAGCAGTTCCACAATAGCAAGATCAAGTTCCCTTTGGTCTACAGGAAGGTTAGACCTCCCACCAGGAAGCTCAAGACTACCTACAAGGCCTCTAAGCCCAACTTGTTCATGTAGAGAAGCTCTCTTAGGGTATTGAAGTTTTATACTTTTGAGAGTTTTTTCCTTCTTTAATTTTGGGGCTTAGAATCTTGGAAGTATTATTATGGACTATGTTATTTTCTATACCGGATAATTTTTGTTTGTCGTTTTTAGTTGGCAGTGAGGCTTTAAAATATTATAATTTTCTTCTTTCTAATTAACTTAAAAAATCTGGCCATTTTCAAAATATTATATTAGTCACTAAAATCAAACGTGAAATTGTTTCTACGCAAACAGCATCAACCTTTTTTTTTAATATCAATCCTAAAGAAACTGAAGGTTCAGAGCTTGAAAAGCGTTTGTCATTCTCATGTAAAGGTCTAAACTGAATTTATTAACTGTAACACCTAAACCGAGCTCAATGTGAGTGATTCATAAAGCGAGATGAAAGCGAAGCTAAAGAAGAAAGGTTAATAAACAAACACACCATTATAGTTTTTGATTTATGATAATGAGCGTGACTTAAAGTAATTGGCCATTGAGCCGACAAGAAAAAGTAATGGCCCTTGCAATGTTTCAACATATGATGCAACTTGTAAAGCATCAGAAGACCAAATGTTTTTTTTTTAAATAAGATGCAAAATGCATAAAGTTACTAAGCAAATGACAAATGATTACAGTAAAAGTTCAAACGATACAAAACCAAACTCAAATCAAATCCACAAGTACAGCTTGTGCAAACACACACAAAAGAGAGAGAGATTCAACATACTATATATCATAAGATGATCTTAAGAGAGGAGAGAGCGGTCCAGATAGAGCCAGGACCGGTTTACTTGCCAAGAAACGGTCCAGATACCATTCAAGACTGGTTTGAGAAATGTCCAACGCCAAGTTTCTGAGCTTCAAGTTTAAGCGACTTGAGGTACTGAACAGCTTCATCAAGAACGGAAGCTGTATTCATCTCTTCACCTCCAGGGACAATCTTCCTCAACATTCCCATCATCTTCTTCATCTTCTTCTTCCTTCCTCCTTTCCCATCATTATTAGAACTACTAGCAGCACTTGCCGATGAACTCTGCTTCCTTCTCGAGCTGTTATACCCATAACTTGAGCAACAAGACTCAGCTGATGTATTCCCATAATCCCTTGAAGCGTTACGAGCCGTCCTGACCTCTCCTGAATCGCCACCATCCTCCTCCCCCTCATCATCCTCATCTGTGCTCAAGAGAGCATCAATCTCATTCGGATCTTCTTGGTAAGAAGAGGAGACTACTTCTTGGCCGCCATAGTTACCATAGACTTCTTGGCCATAGTTATAACCATAACTTCCCCCAGCATACTCGTTCTGAAACGTGGAAGCTAATCCGGAATTCACGAGCCTAGGTGTCAGGTCAGGATGGTACATGACTTGGCTGTGGTCATACGTCTGGTCGAAAATGACAAAGTTCTTTGGACAGACCGGAGAGGGTTGAAGTTCAACGCCGTGGAATGGTAACTTGGCACACGGTGGGAACAAATCATCAAAGGACGATGATGCATATGGGAAGTTCATGTTCCCATCACCCATTTCGTCAGAGAAGTGGGGATACTGATTGTTCTGCATTAGAGAAACCCGCGCAAAAGGGTATATAAAAGTGAAAAAAAAAACAAAGTCCTAAACCTTAAAGAACTACGAGCTGCTCGGTTACACAACGTTGACAACTGAACCAGATGCTAGAATCAACTTGTGGCCATGTTACTAAAGAGATATCACGATTTGTTCCAACCGAGCCCTTACCCCCCTCAAACCAGAAGCTTTCTCCACCCAAAGGAGTTTCAGATGTCAACACAGCTCTTTCAGAATTTTCCAAACACTTAATATCTCACAAAACCTTTTTTCGAAACCAAAAGTAGACAGCCGCCCAAAAGACCCCCCAAATTTTCGGAAACTGAAGAAACCAGACTACGTTACAGGCTTAAGCAACTGTCTGAAATATTCTGCCTGCAGAGATTAAAGACAAGCCAGGTCGAAACATAAGACACACTATTATTTATGCTTTAATAAATTAGACTATTAACCCAAAAACATGTATTAGATTGGTCACATATCGATGGTAAAATAATTCAAAGTTAGCTATAACCTTAATTTAACATTTTGAAAAGAGGTGTTACAAGTGTATATATGTACCTGTGAAACTTGAACGGATTGGTAATTAGCAATGAAACATGTAGTCATCATAAAGGTTCCTATTTCTTTCAATGCTCGGTTTCCCTTCTTGTTTCCAACAAAGCACATTCTCAAACTAAAACACGCACAACAACGACAATAAAGAGATACTCCGAAATTCCGGAAACAACGCCTGCAAAACAAGAAAAGGAAATGTTAATATAGTCTTAACAAAAAGCTGTATAAGTAAGGTGGCAATGAGAGATTATTAGTTTTCAACATGGCACCAAGGCAAGAAGACAATCTAAACTAGATCACCAAAAATATTATATGATGAAGGCCAGATGCTCAATCCATAGGCAAAACAAAAGAAACTACATTCTTAACGGTATATTAGCTTTTTAAGGGACACAAGAAAATGTAAACAAACAAGGTGGCCAACGCAAAAAAAGACAATCTAAAACTAGATTACAAACATATTATATTTGTTGTTTAACACAAAAGAAAACATATTTTATTTGTTAAACGTAAAAATAATCAGTTATATGATATGGCCAAATATGATTTACCCAGATGATATACAAAAGAAACTACAAGCTTTGTAGAATGCCATTGGTAATAGCAGACATAGACAAGAAGTGTGGCAGAAGCTACTCACCTGAAAGGTATGGAAATTTACAGAATCACGAGGAAAAAGACAACGAGACGAGTGCAAGTCCTGTTGAAAAACATGTAGAAGGATGTCCACGGCATCTTGATTCCTTCTCCTATACACTTCTGTTTTTCTTTTAGTGTATCAAACCCCCCCCTGTTCCTCTGCTCACACAAATACTGCAGAAACAAACAAAATTAGGACCAATAATACTATTCAAATATAATGAAGTTGAGAGGCGCTGAAACCGAGGCAAAGTCCAAAAAATATCTAATCAGAGACCAGAAACAGAGGAACTAGAACACAGAGAATGTTTCATTCATGATCCAGAACTATAAAAGGATACAACCTCAATAAACAGAGTACCATAAAGGTCCGTAACCAAAGACATTAACATCGGATCAAGAAGGGTTTTTTTCCCTTTGCTGAAAAAAGCTATACTGATCACCAAGCAAAAATCAGAACTCGAAAAAACAGAACAAGAAACAGAGTATTCACGTGATCATGATTGGTTTTATTCAGGAAACAATACTCAATTACAGATAAACTACACAGTAACAATTCAATACAAAAAGATCAAAATTCACTGGAGGAATGAATGAACATTTGAGAAAATAGAAAGTAATTAAAAAATACAAAATTTACTAGAAGATTAAGAAAGTCTAAGTCAAAAATTGCGGCGCTATGAAGAAGCAAAAAAAATCACATACCGTAATGAGTAAAGAAGATCAATAAAAAGGAATCCTTTCTGAGTAAAACTTAAAGCTTGATCAAGAACTGTGGGAAGAAGTTGCAGGAGGAGGAGGAGGAGAAGATCTAGAGAGAGAGAGATAAGATTGGCAAAGACAAAGGGGGGAGAGAGAGGGGGAAGAAATAGGAGGGAAGTGACAGAGAGCGTGGCCTTCTTTTTCTGGTGCGGTTTGTTTGTTGTTGTTTGGTCTGTCCATTTTCATTTTAATGACATTCATATGTGCTCCTATTGTTTAAAGTTTTAGCACGCTTTGTGTGCGTACTCTACTACTTGTTTCTTTTTTTTATTACAGCAAAAAGATGTTAAACTTTAGTGGATATTTTTTTGGAGATATCAATATTTGCACTCCTATTAATTTTGATTCATCCCAGATCAAATCTTGGACAAAATATGTCTTTTTACAAGTTATATGATAAATAAAATTAATGCAAAAAACAGTAGATAAAATCTTGGAGTATGACTACAGTAACTAAAATAATCTTTGATGGTTTATCAACAAAAGTGTTTCTGATATGTTGTTTTTTTTGTTTTTTTTATTTCTATCTAATTTTAATAAAAGAATTATTAGACTAAAGTATATTGCATTAATACATATCTTCAATTTACACCATCTTAAATATTTGTATATTCATCGCGATATTTTTGAAATAGAAAAACTTCTTGTAGAGATAAATATGTTTCAACGTATGTGTCCCATAATAAAATTCTTTTTAAAGTTAAAAAAATACATATCTTCAATAATTTATTAAAGATAACAAAGAGAAAAAAATAATTGGAGAGAGTTCAACGGTTTAAGAATCACTTATTTTGAACAAATATTTTAATGATTATATTTATAACAAAACTCTAATTGATTCTGTAATACGGATTACAAAATTAGCATGAATAGCGTATCCCATGTCTATCACAGTATCACTACGTAGATAGAAAATTTCGAATGGAAATTATAAGTTTTAAAGTGAAAAAAAAATAGTAACTAAAAAATTAAGTGATGTTTTTGATAAAATAAAAATAAATAGTGGAAAATAAAGGAGAGGAAGGGAGCACGCGTGAGAGGATGGACAGTAGAGAGTCAAACACGGGGAGTGTGAGCCGTTGGATGAAGCAATCTGAGTGGTTCCCGTTTAATGCGGGCATGATGGTGACCGTAGGATTGCGAGAGCACGCGTGAAAAGTTTCGTAGGTCCCCCACCAAACTCTTCTTCTTCTTTGTCAATTTTATTTAATTTTTGTGTGTGTTAAAATTATAATTATTAAAAAAAAAAATTCAAAGTGTGTGTAATAATCGACGACACCATGTACTCATCATCTCTTTGGGCTCTTGCCCCAACCCCATACTTCCACATTATACTTATTTCGAACCAAACCTCATGATTTCACTCTGAACATTTGAGCTGTAATTATAAGTACATAAAAATTGAGTGTCTGACTCAATGTTGGCATGCGGGTGGGTTATATTTTGTTCTCCACTAGTTTGATTTGATTGGTATCCACAACACAATCACACTGTTTCATAATCACTGTTTGCTTTGTTTACTAATCACGCGAAACAGTAAGCGCGAATAAATATTTGGTACAAAAGTAAACATGCGGCACTAAGTAAGTTAGTACTCACTACCTTGTACGCATATGAATCGTGTGGTTTAATTCAGATCATTATTTGGTGTATATTTTAGACTTCAAGGAAACGATGCCACATTTTTTTGAACTGAAATCAACCGACCCAATCATTTCTATCAAAAGAAAAATGGTTATACGGTACCATAACCATTGGTTGGCAATAAAATGGATACTTATAAATGTTGGGATTGTCTTTAGTATTGGCAGAAAGACAATTTAGTGATAAATGACTCCATTATTGAAGAAAGCTCTTAAAACATAGCATCGATGTGATCTTTTAATCCAGTTTCTAAAATAGTATTAGTATATAATCATATTTTAATACAATTTGATTATGCAGTTAAATTTTAATATTTTAAAATAATTGTATAATATGAATTGTATACGTGGAAATTAGTCTTTCAATTTTGTTCGATAGAATCAGTTTTTTTAGCGTACTTTTTTTTATTATTTTTTAGATGAGACACTGTTCGAGACCACCAATGATGGTGTTCATAGTGCTAATGAAGGTTCTTAAGTGCCGGTGAAACCCACTATAGTGCCGAGCATGATCTTGTAGTGTGTTTTGAACTTTTGAAAACCAAACCGGATCGTCTAGTCTTTTTTTTTTTTTTGTCACGAAACGGATTATATTAATCTAAATGTTAAACGAGATAAGACGATTACATCCGGAGGAAAATTCAACGGGAAGACGAAAACAGAAGGAAACTACAACAAAAAAAAACGATAGATGTGTTCAAGGAGTAAAATGACCCGTAGAGACACTTCACTTGACTCCATGAAACTGTTCTTGGAGAGAACAAATTATAGTTTGACCGTATATTTCATATTGTCAACAATGGTTTAAGGATATGATTTCCGTTGAGCGGCTACAATTGCTGACCGATACAATATAAACCCCGTCTCATGAAATTTAACTTAACATATCAAAATTCTAAACCAGATGTTTTTCTATTCTTACATATATTTAATATAGTATTTGGTGGTCTACCTATAGTAGAGATCAGTCTGTTTTTATATTCCAGCAGAAACATAAATGAAAAATTCGAATAAAACCTGTAAACGCTATGTACTGATCACTTCCAATATATGACAATCGAGAACTCTAGCAATTGTTTTGATGAAACCAAAACGACCTTAAGCCAAATTCTTTGACAATTTGTGTTTAGACACAAGCAAAAGCATGCTTGGTGATTAACATCATTCAATTTATTGTAATGTATAGCTGTTAGCATGTCGGAGCATCTCAGATGTAAAACTCCATTTTTTTGTCTTTTAAAATAGAGTAAAATAGAATATCAAATCAAAATGATCTAATTCTATTCACTCCATAATAGAGTAATGAACAAAAAAGTAGATTACTCCACTTATAGAAGTAAATCTTTCTTTTATTCTATTAGTGAAAAATAGATTAAAATTGGAGTATTTTTTTATTTTATATTCTATTTTATTATATTTTAAAGTAAAAAATAGAACAAAAGTTGGAGATGTCTTTACAATTTAGTATCATTCAAGTTATTGCAATTCACAACGGTGTGACAGTTAAAACTCGTACATCAATGATTTGTTTTAGTTGTCAATTTATATCAATCACACTTTTAACTACGGTAAAATGACCTAGAAAACAACACCCCAAGAATTAGTCCCAAAAATAACAACACTGAATTAACATCCTTCAACACTTGACAATCGAAGAATGCATCTCTGAAAAACAGAAATCATCTCTTTGTTTATGGGGCTTAAAAAGCCTAAACTTATTTACCAACGAGTTGTTGCCGTAGTGGTAAATGAGTGTCTAGTAGATATTCAACCACTCGGATTTAATTATTGTTGAAAATGACTATATACAATGTTTGAGATTCCGGCAAAAAAGTGAAACCATTTTTTAACGCCAAAAAGAAGCCTAAACTTACGATGATATTGGATACTGAGTAGTGAGCACGTATTAGTTGGATACAAGTACAACCACTATATATGGAACCATAACAATAACAAATTTCATATAGTGGTGCAATGCAACCTTAACATGCATAGCACGAGTTAATCGAAAGTTTTTCAATGATTTTAGTTGCTTTATTTAAAAATTTTAGGAAGATTCCATAGTTTTATATGTACTTTATATATGCATATTTATTTTACGTTATACTTCACAAACCATAAAAAATATAATATACTAGAGCATCTGCAATATACATCTTTATATTTTCCTCGAATATAGAAAACTCTATTATATAAGTGGTTTTACTCCGATGTATGCTTCTATAATAGATTTATTCTATTTATTTATAAAGAAATGCAATTTTGTTTTATATTTAGAGATGAAAATAATATTTATTTATATTTTTTTCCTAAAAATAAAAGAATTTTATTATAGAAACATACATTGAAACATATCTCTACAACAATTTTTCTATTTCGAAAATATCGAGATAAATATAGAAGTGTTTTTTTTTTAACGTCTGATTAATTATGCTATTACAACGATGAAAAATGTTACATAGACGATTCTACAGCCGACAATTCTACCATCATATGAGAATGAATATAGAAGTGTTTAAGATGGTTTAAATGAAGCTTGTCATTTTTTCTCCATCTAGGAGTTTTTTCTTTTTGAACTTAAACCACCTAATTAGATTTCAAACTTTATTAATATTAGTATATTTTAAGGTGAAGAAGATGATTTCAATGTTTACATTCTAACCATCATATCATCATACACAAATAAGTTGAAAGCTAAAGATATTATTTTCTAAATACACTCAATTAAGTTAATCAGATGACTCTATAGTAAATACTAGGTGGATAAGTTGATCTGGAGGATTACTTTGTAAAGTTTGCTAAAATATTAAATTACATTCTTGCAAGTTGACAGCCATAGGAATCAACTTTCAAATAAAAGCAGAGTTGATTAATCATATGGTCTAAACATGTATAATGTTTTGGTCCACCAAAACGTAACTATAAATGGATTCCACATTTACTAGCTAAGATCATAGGATCGTTTTGGACTATGGATGCAAAATGGTTGTATAACTAGATAAATGAAATAAGATAGAACTAGGATAAGACTTGCGCCTTGCGCAGGGTGATTTTATTTCTATATATTATCGATAATTTTTTTTATATATTTGATAATTTTATTTATATATATACAATATTTTTTGTTGTTATTATATAATTTCTTTCCGATGGATCAAATCAGTTTTTATTAAAAATGATGGAACAAAAGTATAATTAATACATCATGGGTTGATCGGATTGGACATTAAACAAATTATAACATAAAAACCTTATTTTTTCTCTCGAACACATTCTTGACAAAAGTGAACAGTATTGTTTTCACAGTTGAATTATTTTAACTTTTATCTTCCATATGGTTTTGAAAGCTTTCAAATCAACCATCGAATTGATACATGTCATTTTAATGTTTTTAGTCGTATACTTAAGGAAAACTTACATTTTTGTAATTTAAAGTCGTTTTAAAAAATTCAAAATATAACATATAAGAAAAATATAACATATAAGAAAAATATAACATATAAGGTGTCCTCATTTTTGTATTTTAAAGTCGTTTTTAAAAAATATAACATATATGGTTTCCTCATTTTTGTAATTTAAAGTCATTTTAAAAAATTCAAAATATAACATATAAGAAAAAAATTAATTTTTTTTATTATATGGTTAATGTGATTGTTTATTTTTTTAATAATATAAAATTAAACAAAATGAAGAAGGATGCAAAAATTGTTATCAAATCTTTATTATTCACAATCATTAATTGCCATATATATGTAAATCATATTAGGTAATTTCGTAGCTTTTATTTAGGGAAATAATACACACTTCTTATATTTTAGGTTAATATAATGTTCTCTAGTGGACATTAAACAAATTATGACATAAAAATCTTATTTTTTCCCTCTAACATATTCTTGAAAAAGTGAACAGTATTGTTTTCACAGTTGAATTATTTTCACTTTTATCTTACATATGGTTTTGAAAGCTTTCAAATCAACCATCGAACTGATACATGCCATTTTAATGTTTTTAGTCGTATACTTAAGGAAAACTTACATTTTTGTAATTTAAAATCGTTTTAAAAAATTCAAAATATAACATATAAGAAAAAATCTAACATATAAGAAAAATATAACATATAAGGTGTCCTCATTTTTGTTTTTTAAAGTCATTTTTTTTTAAAAAATATAACATATAAGGTTTCTTCATTTTTGTAATTTAAAGTCATTTTAAAAAATTGAAAATATAACGTATAAGAAAAAATCTAATTTTTTTTTGTTATATGGTTAATGTGGTTGTTTTTTTTAATAATATAAAATTAAACAAAAATGAAGAAGGATGCAAAAATTGTTATCAAATCGTTATTATTCATAATCATTAATTTTCATATATATGTAAATCATATTAGGTAATTCCGTAGCTTTTATTTAAGGAAATAATACACAATTCTTATATTTTAGGTTAATATAATGTTCTCTAGTGGACATTAAACAAATTATGACATAAAAACCTTATTTTTTCCCTCGAACACATTCTTGAAAAAAGTAAACAGTATTGTTTCCACAGTTAAATTATTTTGACTTTTATCTTCCATATGGTTTGAAAGCTTTCAAATCAACCATCGAATTGATACATGTCATTTTAATGTTTTTAGTCGTTTACGTAAATAAAACTTACATTTTTGTAATTTAAAGTCGTTTTAAAAATTTTCAAAATATAACATATAAGAAAATTCTAATATATAAGAAAAATATAACATATAAGGTATCCTCATTTTTGTATTTTAAAGTCGTTTAAAAAAAATATAACATATAAGGTTTCCTCATTTTTGTAATTTAAAGTCATTTTAAAAAATTCAAAATATAACATATAAGAAAAAATCTAATTTTTTTTATTATATGGTTAATGTGATTGTTTAATTTTTTTAATAATATAAATTTAAACAAAAATGAAGAAGGATGCAAAAATTGTTATCAAATCTTTATTATTCATAATCATTAATTGCCATATATATGTAAATCATATTAGGTAATTCCGTAGCTTTTATTTAAGGAAATAATACACACTTCTTATATTTTTGGTTAATATAATGTTCTCTAGTGTTATATAATTACGGACTAATGTGACTATTAGATTAAACTATACTTTATATTAGATGCTCTAGAATTCTTTGAAATGAAATTTAGAAGGCATTTGGAGTGTCACCTAAGCTTTGGGGTTTTTTTTAATTAATACAAAATTAAGTTTCTAATTTTTCAAATGCTTTCCAATTAATATATAGGGGATTATGCATTCTTCTATAGAAACCATATATCAGTAGAAGCATAAGAAATAAAGTTCCATTTGTTCCGCATGAAAGAAAGTTTTGGTTAATAATCTTTTTTTTTAAAAAAAAAAAATTGGTTAATAATCTTTGTTTATAAATTGATTCATTTTCTATATTCAGTATGAGTGGGTGGAACAAAACAAAAAGTGTCCTCTAAATTTTCATATTATCTAAAAATTTTCATCTTAAATCTACTATAGTTTCTATAGGTGCTCACCATTTTTACCTTAACTTGATGCATGATAAAAGATAGATGTGCGAGTTAATGTAAATTAGTATTTGAATCTAGATCTTATACTAACGGGCAGATAGTAACTAGTGATCGAGACATTATTGTCGAGAATGAAGAACTAGTTTTATTGCATATCAGTGTTATGGATGTGTTGGTTGTATTGATCAATTTGACTAGCTATGAATATACATTAGAATCATGCATGTTAGCTTCTGGATAACAACATGATTTGGAATTATGAATATTTGAAACTTTGGATCATATACTACATATATGGTATGAGTCATTACCAGGGTCCTTGTGGGAGTCTAAGTGACTCATTTTCTTTTCCACTCGATCGGATTGTAAAGGGAGAGGTAGTTTGACTTGAGAGTTTGTAGATGCAACGCCGTTTCCTGACGCGGTAAAAAAAACCAAACGGAGAAGAGGAGAGCAAATCCAGTTTGCTTGTTGATGAACTTGGTTCCATGTTGAAGAAAAAATGATTCCGTTACACTATGGGACAGAGAGATTATACAGTGGCTATTTAGGAGTGGAGCTCAAGTGTGAGATAGTTATGTGGGCGTGTTTACTACCAAAGACTGCGTCACATGGTCTCAAACATATTCTAAGTTTTTTATCTTCAAGCTTTTGTCCAAGTCATATATATATCCTCCCTTTCAGGTTAGATCCACAGGACTATTGGATCAGCTAACTCGTTAGCCATTCAAGGGAAAGAGACGAGGTGGTGGGATTCGGTTTGGTGAAATGGAAAGGGACTCATTGCTTTGCTTGCTCATAAAGCTTCCTATCTATTACACGACAGGCTCCTCACCTCTTTAGATCACCACATTGAAGGTGTTTGTTTGTTGTGTGGAAGCTTTGTAACTTCCTCGGACGTGAACGTTCAATAGAAGAAGCTGATTCAAGAGATTGGAAGGTAGGACTCCAAAGAAGATGACTTGCGATTCTTGCAAGACAAGCAAAAGGATAGAAACTGCGGCAAATGTCATATGTGTTCAGGTACTTAGCTGCAGTATTGGCGTCAATGAATATTAATTAAGCAACATTTGATTAATTCAATAGCATTAGTTAGCATTTGCTCAAGTCATGTGGTGACATAGTTCAATCAAATTGTTCAGTTTTGTAGAAATAACTTTTGCAGTTGAATGATAACAAAAAAACATAAATCCATTTCCATTTAGTTCTACGACACAGTTGATAAGACAAAGAGTTATTGGATTAATGGTAAATCATACAAATACTTGCAAATTTTACATCTAAACAACATCTCTTTCTCCTCTTACACTCGCACAAGAAGCAAATACTGAAGCAAATTACAGATAAAACATCGCTCACTTTCCGGGAACGAAGTTGGTAGCAAAGGCCCATGCATTGTTGTTAACTGGATCAGCCAAATGGTCAGCAAGATTCTCCAAAGGTCCCTTACCAGTGACAATAGCTTGAACAAAGAATCCAAACATAGAGAACATAGCCAATCTTCCGTTCTTGATCTCCTTCACCTTCAACTCCGCGAAGGCCTCTGGGTCAGTAGCCAAACCCAACGGGTCAAAGCTGCCACCTGGGTAAAGCAAGTCCTCGGCCTCTCCCAACGGCCCATCTCCTGCGACTCTGTAACCTTCAACGGCTCCCATCAAGATCACTTGAGTAGCCCAAATAGCCAAGATGCTCTGAGCGTGAACCAAGCTAGGGTTTCCCAAGTAATCAAGTCCTCCTTCGCTGAAGATCTGCGAACCGGCCTTGAACCAAACCGCCTCTCCGAACTTGACTCCGTTCCTGGCCAACAGCTCCGGGAAGACGCAGCCTAGGGCTCCGAGCATGGCCCACCTGCAGTGGATAACTTCTAGCTCACGGTTCCTCGCGAACGTCTCGGGATCGGCTGAGAGACCTGCGGTGTCCCATCCGTAGTCTCCGGGGAACTCTCCGGTAAGGTAGCTCGGTGGCTCGCCGGAGAATGGGCCCAAGTACTTGACTCTCTCGGATCCGTACCATGGGCTGCCTGATGGGCCCTTTGGCTTGGCTACGGTCTTCCTCATTGTCACACGGCCGCTTCCAAGGACTTCTGATGCTGCTGGGGAAAGCTTGACGGCCTTTCCGGCGAAGGCAGGGGAGGAGAGAGCCATTGTTGAGGCGGCCATTGCGGTTGAGTGCTGAGCGAAATAAAACGTTTATTGGTTGTTGTTTATGAGCCAAGAGATGGGTGGTTTGGGTTAGATGAGGCTTTTCTGTATTTATAATGCAACGTCGAAGTAATGTCTTATCTTAGAATATCGACCTATAGTGTTTCTATTGGCTCTTGACATATCTTTTGGTGCTTAGATTTTTTTTTTGTCTGCTTACGTGGTAGTAGTGGTCCTTACTCAACTCACGGCTGATTTGTGTGTTTAAGATATCTTGTAAGTTTTCAAGCATCCACTCATGAAATGACATGTGTAAGATTCGATGATCTCTCAATCCTTTAAAAATAAGAACACTTGGCTAGAGATAGATGAATAAAAAGTAGATAAAACTTGAAAAAAATATAAGAATGGTAATTGAGTTTTTAACATATTTATAAAGTATCTTAACTTATGCAGAAATGTACTCATACCTTTTTTTTTTTGTAATTGAAATGTAATCATACTTCAACCTAAAACATTATACTCGCAAAAGAAATTATAACATCATCAAAACCAAAGTTGAGCATAAGAAGAAGAAAACAATGAATACTATATCTTTTATTCATTAGCAGCTTTCTCATGTTAATGTATCAGTGTCAGCATATACATTGGAGTCCAGATAATGGTTTTAAAGCCCCGATCATGGTCATGGACTCAGTATCAACATGTCTCTCAAAGTGGAATTTGGTTGTAGATTAAAGTGATCTCCGAGTGAAAAACTAGTCTCATTTCTTAGTTGAGACCAGACTAATTAAATTCTCCTTGTAACTCAAGTTTGTATTCCACAATGAATGATGAATCGAATCAATTGATAATTGATCATGTTTAACTGATATTTTGAGGGCGATTTAGTATATCAATAAACAACGATATACAACAGTAGTAATACACTATCATTCATCCATTTTTGTTATTTTGGAAACTTATTATGTGGAGAAATGAAACAATGGGTGGAGAATTATGATTGTTTAAGCATGAACTCCACGAAAATTATATACATGTAAAGAGAACAAAGAAACTTGAAATTAAGTTTGGAGTTCTTGGAGTATTGGTCAAGGAAATAAAGATAAAATGCAGAGTTTCAGTTTCAGATTACTTTTATGATCTCATCCCAATCACTTGGAAGATCATCAAGATTCCCTCATAATAAACATATTTCACAGTGACATTTTAAGTACATCTTAGTGAACTCACCAACTCAACAGTGAGATCTCCACAGATATACAAAAGCATAGCATAGTCTTCTCCTTCTTCCTAATCGTCGTCCACCCCACGACGCCTCTGGATCTGTAAACGCATCCAAGATAAAACTTAACACTCAATGGTATTTTGACGGTTAAGATAAGAGCAAGAGCTTTGTGCTTATCGTAGCTTGTGTGTACATACCGTGACTTTTGTCTGTTTGGTTGTCTGGCTGTTTATCTGTTCCAGCAGCGTTATAAGTCGCTCCTCAGAAACCTGTGAAGAAAAAAAAACAAATAAGAGTATTTCAATAACCGAGTAGAAACCTTGTGATAAGAATTAAGAAGTGAATGGATTGGATTCTTACCTTCTCAACAATCTGTCCCATTTGAGCAGCCCTCAAAATAACATCCTCTACACCTCTAGCTTTCTCAGGTTTCACCAGGGCAATTCGAGCAACTATAGAAACAAAACAAGAAGAATAAGAGATATGTTAACATATAGATATACAGTCACAAGGGAACTAGACTGAACTCAAAAGCATTTTAGATGGGATTGGGACTTACTTCTCTCTCGGGCTTGGGAAGACAAGATTTGACTAAGCATCATTTGTCTACGTTCATCAGCTTCCCTAAACATATATGTTCCAATCAGAGAACAGGTGTTAGCTCAAAACCCAATTTGTTTTCAACTAGAAAAAGATACAAACCTTTTAGCATCTTCCTGTGCTCTCTCTTGATCTGGATTCTGCTGACTCCCCTGCTTCCCCTGCTTTTGGTTTGGTTGACAATAAGCCACCACAAAGTGCAATTCTTTTTCTTTTGAAAAAAAAAAGGTTAATTAAAAGGACTTACAGTGCCATGCTGAGCCATGAGCTCTTGCATTCTCCTCTGTCGAATAGCTTCTAGTTCAGGATCAGCCTTCACACAAGGCAACAAAAGAGAGGCAAGAATTTATACACATAAACTGACAAAGTTTTTAACTTTCGAACTTGGGCTAACATGACAGAAAGCTATGATTGCTCAAAACTAATCTATATAGCATTATTGGTTCAAATCCTGAATAACACCACAATCACAAAGTTTCAATCTTTCTCCGTGACAAAAAGATTCAATCTCATCCAAAGGAACCAACTTTCAATCAAGCACAGAACAAATCATTCACGGTCAAGTTCTACGAATGAGATCGAAGATAAATTTCCCTAAACCATAACAAAAACTCAGACTTGTCCAAAGATAAAACGAAAGAAAATTGAAAAGGAGCCTAGCAGATTCGAGATAAAAGATTCTCACCATTGGAGCAGTCTTCTTCTCTTTCCCTCTGGATGCCAAATCTGTTTTGCGCCTCAAGTCCAACACAGATCAGCTCCAAAAGGGAATCAAATACAGCTTTTCTATGACGCGCTTCATCGTTTTTATATATATATTCTCCCCCTTGTGTTTTATAGTTCTTACAAATACAACCGGAAACTTTTATTTTTTACATTTACCCCCTCAACTCAAATCTCTTTGGAGACCCCCAAAGTTAAAATCATGCAATAGCTACAAACAGAGATCTGAGTAGTAGTAGTAGTAGTAGTAATCTTTGGCTAAAAATATGTCGGCATGTAGATGTTCTCTCAATGATTTAGACTTGTTTCTCTGTCTTTTTATGAATGAAACAAGACAAGATGTGACAGTTGATACGTATTAAAACAAAGAGAAACGATTGAAGTTTGTTTTTACTGGATGAGAATATAGTTAGCATCAAAAATATCTCCAGCGGTGGGAGAGAGGTTGTTTCTCCTGACTTGCGCGTGTGTCTCTGCTTCGTGTTGAAATATCTTCACCACGTCTTGCAGCTCCAGCTTCCTCACCTCTACTTGTTCTTCCGTGATGGGCTTTTTCAGCCCCAAGTACACCAAGCCAACCGCAATGAGAACAGCTCCGATGATGATCATTAGCAGTGTGAACAGACCAAAGGCATAAGGAGTGTTCTGTGCGCCGGGGATGCCATCCACGTTGATCCCAAACAATCCCACGATTATTGTAAGTACAAGACCGCATCCTCCAAAGACGGCTAAGTTATGGCTCACTCTCAGACTTTTGTCCTGAGATTTACAAATCAGCAGCCAAAGCTAATGAGATGGTTAAGTTTTATTTTGTTAAGGAAGGACAAACCTGTAACCAAGCGCGGACACTGCTTTGCATGACATCTTGAATTGTAAATAAACGTCCACGGACTGCTTCTTGTTCCTCCAGCATTTCCCTTGTGTTTTTCCTCAAACCTTCCAACAATTGGCGAGCTACGTTTCCCCTCAGGTGCTGGACTAGCTCAAAGATTATCTCCTCTCTTGCGTGTAGTGACCACTTCACTCTGATGACCTGTCATGAGAAAACAAAGACTTTCACATTCCTAGCCACAGTTCGGTTCGGTTTCACAACAGAAAGGCCTTTCAAACACAAGATCGGTCGTCTTCCATTTAACTGAAACTGAGGCTTACCTGTCTTGATAATTTTCTTATCTCTTGATTGAGAATGATACTGAAGAGATTTACATCCTCATGGTTTCTCCTAACAACAAGAAAAAATCATCTCTATTAGTTAAAACATGAATATCGTTAACTACCCCAAACAAAAGAATATGTATCTTGTAAGAACCTGTTCATAAACTTCAGTTCAATTTCATCTGCTGCACCAAATATGGATTTACGGAACAGCCTATAGTATCATCAATCAAAGACAACAAAAAGATCCTATTAGATAAGATACTCAAGTCATCTTGGTCCCAGTAACGCTAAACCAAAAAAAAAAAAATGTTCCCACCTATCATCCCATCGAGAAAGACGGCAAGCCAAGTGTGCTATTACTTCATGAACCGTTCTTGGCACATTATAACCTCCTGCATAAAGCAGCTCCTATCCATTTTGCATGCATGTGTTATATTAAGTGTAAAGAATCTTATGAAGTATAATAATTTTGACAGCTTATGAACGAACCTCTACTTCAGTGACACCTAGCACATTGGTGCTTGATACATTCCCTTTCACGTGCATCACAGTCACCAAGAAGTTCTTAGCTTGCCAAGACCGAAAAACAACGGGAACATCATCCTCACTGATCACAGGATCACCAACCGATTGCCCCAACAGCTCAAACAACAAACCTCCAGCTACCCTAACCGGAACCTCGTATAGAAGGTGTCTCATCCGTTCGCTTATCAGCTTACTCTCATCCCTCAGCGCAAGACTAATCGCAGGATGCAACCACGTAGCGTTCCTGAGCCACGCCTCGACGGAAGAGTGTCCAGCAGCCATATGGCACCACCACGTGGGACCACCTGGTCGTTCCCAATAAGGAGCCGCTAAGTCTGTGACGGGGACATCCTCTTCATCGTCTATCAGCTCCAAACTAGGCCACTCCGCGTTCACTTGCACCGTTTGAACTAGCTCGGATATTCTAGCCCAGCCGATAGGCACCCAGCGGCTTCCCTCGTATCTCTCGGCTTGTGCTGCTGGAAGCACGTGGTCATCTATGAAATTCAAGGAAGATGCTGACCTTGACCTTGGAACATCGGCTGCAGACGAATCAACAAAAGGGTTGTGGTTAAGCTCGGAGTGAGTAGTAACTCTGGTGTGTCCATCTTCTTGCTTCAAGTGAACATGCTTTTTGGCTCCTCGGATGAACTCAAAGGCGCAGATAAGCCCATCGGTCCAAAGATCACTCTTGGGGACGCCTGAATGGTTTTTACTCTCAGGCTTCTTGGTGTTACTCTCTTGTGAGCCTGAGTGTTTGTCCCCATTTTCTCCCATGGTTATTCAATAGAGAAAAACACTAGCAAGCTCCACTGCCTGCATCAAGAACAAGGGAGTGAAAATCATGCGCATCAGCACCAATGTTCTTTCCCAAAAAGATGAAAACTTTGGATGTAGTTTTAACACAAAGGGAGTATCACTGGCTAACGAGTAGCTTCAACTAAGAGCGAAAAGACCACAAGA
Organism: Brassica napus; assembly: GCF_020379485.1. Taxonomy (NCBI): domain Eukaryota; kingdom Viridiplantae; phylum Streptophyta; class Magnoliopsida; order Brassicales; family Brassicaceae; genus Brassica; species Brassica napus. Next base: position 58,015,098 of record NC_063446.1, on the reverse strand, counting down.
AAACAGGAAACAAGAGCTGAATCACAGAGCTCAAACTGCAACTTATTACAAATAATAACTTCTATGTGTAACACACAGTTCCATTTTTAAATCTAAAAGACATAAACTTGAGAAGTTTCTTAGGATCAATGTTTTTTACCAGAGGGATTTAAACATGCACTTGGTCTCTTAACACATATGACAAATCTAAGAGAACCAAAGCTCATAGAATGATACAAAGATCTGAACATGGGAAAACAAATTCTTGAGGAGAGAAAAAAAAGAGTCCTTTTCGTCCAAACGAACCGCAACAACAACATCAAAACTGCAAATTATAGCTTCCAATACTATAAATTACATGCAAGTAACAAATTTACTTCAACACAGCGTCAATTACAAAACTGTAGGGTCAATGAATCTATAAGAAAATCAATTCAATGCAAACTCTTTAACTTGGGGGCATAATCTCGAAGAAGAAGTGCTCACAGCCCTAAAACAATTCGAGTTCCCTACAGAGAAAGTTGGAATAAAACGGAAGAAAATCTCACCATACAATCACTTGTCTCTGCTGTCAGATGCCAAATCCAACACTGAGAGTTAATAAAAATGAAGAGGAATCTTCAAGAATTTGCTTTAAAGTTTAAAACTTTCCAGGAAACAAAAAAAATAAGTGCTTTAAAAACCAAATTCAATAGTAGCTTTTCAGAAACACGATTTTACACATTGGCCCCGTAGGTTTTAACTTATTACAACATTAACCGTTAACTTATGATTATACATTAGTATATGTTATTACTAATTAGTAATTACAGATGTACATTCGATATTTGATCAGATTTTCTTATGTTACTAAATGGCTAAGTCTTTTCAACATTTTGTTGGTACTTTTTGATGTATGTGAACATCCAGTTGAACCAAAAAATGATATCACAAACCTCTGTTTTACTAGAAAAGTCTTTTTATCTTCTTCTCGAAAAAATAAAAATTTAAAAAATAAAAAATAAAATCTTCTTCTCATCTCCATTTGTTAGATAAGTCTGTGGTGAATTAAGGGAAAGATCAGGGCCGGTGGAAACAAGCGGTGCGACCGCCCAGAACCTAAATCTGTGTTTCTCCGGATAATAATAATTAGGAGTCTAAATTTTTTTATAAATCTATATTTTTATATATAAAAGATTATAAATATAATAATTAAAATTGAAAAGAGTCCAAAATTATTTGATATATATATAATTTTATTTTCATTACAAAATATACAAAATATCACTTATTAAAATTTTAAAATATTATCTGCATATAAATTTTAGAAGGTAAAAAAAAAAAATTTGTCATAGGACCCCTAATAGTATTGAGCCAGCCATGGTAAAGATGATGACGAGCAAGAAAAAAACATGTTTCCAACGACCCGTCACTTTTTCCATTGTGTGTTACCTTGATGGAAAGATAAAAGTTACATCATCAGATTCAGCTAAAGTAGTTTTCTGCTTTCCCGCACGAAACTATAACTTTTTCTGGTTATGTTGTGTCTCTTGATGGTTTAAAGTCCTGGAGATTGTTGCTATCATTTCCATCTTGCTGCACTTATAAAAAACAACCAAAAAGTGTGTGCCATGCAAACACTAAGGATCAGCGTCCCATGACTGAACAGAGTGCTCAAGAACTACTTCAAAAGGTATTATAATATTTTGCAACTTATCACTAATGGCAGGTAAAGCTTGTTGTATGCTTACTCCTGAATTATTCCTTTCACACAGGTTGCTGGATGGGATATGGCTATTGGCTAATGACAATGGTACATTAAAGCTGCATCCGTCATGGTTAGTGAAAAGTTTTACAAAAGGACTAGGCTTCTTCAATCGCGTAGCTAAAATCGCTGAATGGGAAGGTATATATATAATCAGCAACTCATCACACATTCTCTGTGACCCTTTTGAAAAAAGATTTGGAAAAAGAAAAAAGAGATAGCGTGAGGACAGTATATGTTTACTATTACAGGTCATCATCACCCAGATTTGCTTCTGGTAGGCTGGAATAATGTGAAGATCGATGTATGGACACATGCCATAGGTGAGAATCATGGTCTGTGGTTGTTGATATAAAGATATGAAATCTGATTAAGTGCCTGAAAACGTCTTTCAATATCTTTCTGATCGCTGATCATACTTTTGGTATACTTTAAAGTGGCGAATAAGTTGATATCTGATTCTCCTGCAACAGGTGGTTTGACCGAGAATGACTTCATTTGCTGCTCAGATCAACTAGCTAGAAATGGAAGATCTTCTAAGAAAGAAGAAAGTTTTAAGTCTATATTTTAATCCTCGTAGACTTAAAACTCTTATATATTTGGTACCAAACTTTTGTACATAGATTTAAATTCTTATATTTGATAGTCAACTTTTGTAAGTAGTTAATTTACCCCATATAGTTCAATGATTGGGGCGTGAATGAATTTGTTTGGATTTGTATACAGTACATATTAGGTGAACGGAGAGTGCGAACTCATCTTATTTGAGCATTTGCTCGCTGAAAAGTGCTCACATGTGACGCAAGACACAGTAACAAGACTTGAAAGGTAAGCAAGTCACTATAGGATTCAGGTTCATGTTTAGGCTTAGGCCAGGGTCTTGTTGGCTTGGCTAGAGAGTATGGCTAGGGATGTTAATATGGGCTCAACGTGACAGGGTTAGCCCTAACCCTGCAAACCCATTTGTAACCCTAACCCTCATTTTTTAAACAGGGTTTAAATAGGGTTGGCCCTAATAGGACCAGGGTTTAAATTCTAACCCTTTTATTTTGATTCACACAACTATTATACAATATTTAATAATGTTTTTCATCAAAAAAAACTTAAAGTAGAGTTTTCTCGCCAAAAACTGAACAACGAAATTTTCCGTCGAAACCGCAAAATCGAGTTTTCAACTAAAACAACAAAATCGAGTTTTCCTTCCAAAAACGCAAAATCGAGTTTTTCGTCAAAACTTCGAAATCGAGTTTTCCCGCCAAAAAATCAAAATCGAGTTTTTCGCCAAAACCTCAAAATCGAATTTTCCCGTGAAAACGTAAAATTAAATTAAGTTTTTTGGAAAACCCGTAAAACTCAATTTCACGGTTTTGGCGGGAAAACTCGATTTGCCGGTTTTGTAGGGAAAACTCGATATTGCGGTTTTAGTTTTGGCGGAAAAACTCGATTTTGCGGTTTCAGCGGAAAAACTCGATTTTGCAGTTTTGGCGGGAAAACCTGATTTGTCGGTTTCGGCGGAAAACTCGTTTTTGCTGTTTCGGCGGGAAAACACGATTTTGTAGTTTTTGGCGGGAAAACTCGATTTGCCGGTTTCGGCGGAAAAACTCGATTTGCCGGTTTCGGCGGAAAAACTCGATTTGCCGGTTTCGGCGGAAAAACTCGTTTTTGTGGTTTTGGCGGGAAAACTCGATTTTGCGGTTTTGGCGGGAAAACTCGATTTTGCGGTTTTGGCGGAAAAACTAGATTTTACGGTTTCTGCGGGAAAACCCGATTTGCCGGTTTCGGCGGAAAACTTGATTTTGCTGTTTTGGCGGGAAAACGCGATTTTACAGTTTTGGCGGGAAAACTTGATTTGCCGGTTTTGACAGGAAAACTCGATTTTGCGGTTTTTGCTGTTTTTGCGGGAAAACTCGATTTTGCGGTTTTGGCGGGAAAACTTGATTTTGTGGTTTTGGTGGAAAACTCAAATTAGGTTTTGGCGGAAAAAAGCACAATTTTTTTTTGACGGAAAAATTTTATTCTTAGTTGTGGAGCAAAAACTCGATTTTGCGATTTTGGGAGGAAAACTTTTGATTTTGATGCTCAACAAATTGGAGGAAAGAATCATATGATATCTTAATTTTTCTAGTTTTATCTTTAAAATTTAAGAACAAAAATAAATGAAATATTTTTTTCAATTAAATGAGTTAACCCTGGTACCAGCCCTAACCCTTGATTATAATAGGGTCAAAATAGGGTTGGGTTAAAATAGGGTTGGGCTTATAATAAACAAAAGAGGGCTGAGCCCTAACCCTGTAGTTAACATCCCTAAGTATGGCCAAGAAGAAGTATATACGTTCTTAGCACTTTAAAACGTCATGAAAATTTATTAAACAGCTTTCAGGAGATTGAACTCAATCCGCAAAATTCTTAAAATCATTCTAATATCTGCAACTGCAGTCTGCCGTGGACAAAGAACACCATCTTACAAATAATATGAATGCATATATAAGTTGACAGAAGGAATTCATAAATTATGTATAACTTGATCAGTCCCTCTAACAACAATAGATTCAGAAACTTGGCATTAAAATGACTACTTGTTTTGCAGAAATTAACACATTGTTGCTTCTGTGCTTACAGCTGGAAAAAGCTTCATATCTATAATTGTTCCAAGAATCTTGTTTCCCAAATCTTCAACAACAGTAAGCTGTTTGCTACAAACATACACGTTCTGAGACTCGACGAAAGTGCCCTGCATAACAACCCACAGCTTTGGATCAGACTTGAAACCAGAAACAGAGAAACACCGTTTAGAAGCAAGCAGGTAAATGGCTAAGAGCAGTTTCACTTATTGTGACAATACACAAACCGGTCGCTAAGAAATTCCTTTTCTGATTGAGACACTTCAGAAAAATGCTACAGAATCTAAGGCTATATAACTTCTTGATTGCTACAATTTCTTTGATTGAATGTCTCAAACTTCTTGTAGAACCTAAGTAGAATCTCGCATCCCTTGTTTGGAAGTAAACTAAAGACAAAGTCCCAACATAAGATGCACTGTTCTAAGCAACAAAAGCACACATCAACATACTTATTGCCACTTTATGCATACTTGAACATAGTACAAAACATCTAATGTACCTCAGAAAAGATTGTTCATCATCTTGCAACAGGTTTCTGAAGCAAAGCCGTCAAGAAAACTTCACCATGCTTCGAATCCACCTTATTCGCCACCGCCCATTTCACCTTCTTGTATCCCAACTTCCCGATCATCGGCCCATACACATTCTCAAGATCAACCTTCTTGCTAAAGAACCGATCCAACCAAAGATAACCACCACCTCTCAAAACCCGGTCCAAATCAAACAAGAAAAACTCCATAACCGTAACCGGAATCCACCGGTTCACAGCCCTCCCACACCGAACCAAATCCACCACGCCGTCAAAAACCGGAAGCCGCTGCTGGAGAGGCACGTGAAGCGGCACGAGCCCCCTCAGCGCCACCGCCTCGCTGTACGGCGCGTTGAAGTTCATCGTCGTGGTCACGACGGTGACGTTGCGCGCCTTCATCGCCGCCGCGAAGGATCCCGTCCCACCGCCGACGTCGATCCCGAGGCGGAGGACGGAGTTTGCAGATTTAGCGATCTGGAGGAGCTGCGTGATCGGGAGATCGAGCTCGGACTTGTACGCGGAGAACTGAGATTTGGACTTCTCGGCGGAGAGGTCGAAGCCTGCGCCGGGGAACTTCACCGCCAAGCAATCGAACGTCTTGCAGGATGAGTAGTAAGACCAGATAACATGAGAATCAGGCTTTGAATCTGTAACCCTTGGCGTGCGGGAGAAGCAACGGCGGCGAGGGAGAGGGTGGCAGCCGCGGAGGATGAGCTTCTCGGCGAGATCGGCGTCGGAGGGGCAGAGAGAGAAAGGAGTGTAGTTCATGTACTCGTGGAGCAGGTCGGGGTAGTTGTGGCAAGCGGAAGCTATGGGGGAGAGCTTGGAGTAGAGGAGGAGATCTTTCGGCGGCGCGGAGGAGGAGGAGACGGTGGAGGAGGCGGTTGAAGTCGATTTGTCTGGACTGTGGTTTGTGAGGTGGTTGATGGCGGCGCGGATCGTGTGAAGCTGACGGAGGAGGTGGTCGGGGACTGTGGGGACGGAGGAGGGGGAGAATTTGGCGGCGGACTGGAAGAAGTTGGTGGTGGAGGAGAGGTGGTAGAGGGAGAGGATGTTGGTAGCTACCATGGCTACTAGTAGAAATAGATTCAAGCTCATAGTGAATCCTGCCATTGTTTGTAGCTCCCTCAAGAGCTTCTCCTATATCGGATCTAAGTTCTTTAATCTCTGTTTCGTTACTCAGAGATTCTTGATTCTTTTTTTGTGAGAGAGAACCTGATTCTTGGGCTTTAATGGTGTCTTAAAGCCAAGAGTACCGAGTCTTTTTTTTGGCCTTAAGATTATCTGGAGTTAGTGACACTGTAAGATAAGCTTTTTGAGCTAGGAGACCGACCTTGAAGTCAAATCTGGTGGAGTAGTAGATACAAACAGAGATCTGAGTTTATAAAAGTATTTATTTATGTAATTAATTTATGATGGAAAAAGGCATTTATTTCGCATCCAATGTCATTATTAAATTTCCAGAATTTTGCATGGAAAAGTAATTAATAATTGTGGTGACAAGTTGGCATAGTAATTAAAACTAGGTGATCGCTCCGCACCGTGTGTTCTCTCTCCGTCCGTACCTCACGAGAGAAAACACAGTAACGTCAGTATGAAAAGGTAGATATTGTGTGTATGTACAATTGCAACGTCACAAAATATTTTGTGTGTTTATGAAGATACTTTCATTCAAAAAATAGAATAAATAGTGTATAGTTTTAGAAGTAACAGATTTTATATTATCATTAATTAGAATTGTATTGTATATGTTTCGTAATTTTTTATTTTAGGTGAATAATATTATTTTTCCATAAATAATAAACAAACATTTATGTAGACATATTAAAAGAAAATATAATAAAAATTAAAATATTATCCATAAATAATATAAATTATGAAGTACATTTTTCGATAAAGAAAGCAAATTCAATTAGAAACTTGCAAAAAATTAAATAAATTTTGTAAGCAATTTGACGGGTTAACATTATTTGATAGATATATAAATTTCTAAATTTTATTGAACATGAAATAATATTAAATTGACATACTGTCATCGGTCTCCTAACTCATCACAACCCATCTAGCAAATACAAAAAGTAAATAATTGCAACAGTTTATTCATTTTAAAATTTGTATTTGAAAAAAAAGTAGATTAAAATTACGTACCGTGACTATGAAATATTCTGAAAAACTTATTTGTAGACAACATTCAATATTTTTGTCTGCGGCTTCCCTTCTTTACCAGTTATTAGGATTTTTAATCCAGATCTCGATTTAACTCTTGAAAGTGAAAGTTTGCCTTGCATTTTGTAAGCATTTTATAAATTATTTTAAAATTATGATAAATATATTCTTTAAATAACGATAAATAATTTAAAAATAATATTAATAAACATTTTTGGATTTTGTAATATTTAAAATAGTTATTATATAATTATATTCGAACATAATTCATCAAGTAGAGTATAAAACTATTATAATTATCTTATATAAAATTTCGTTCATTGTATTTTATAGTTTATAAATATTAAAAGTAATAAATAAAACATTATTAATCTTTCTATAATACTTTCAAGGTAAAGTGGGTGGCAGAGTCGATGAAAGTGGGTGGCAGAGTCGATTCATCAAGTAGCATATAATACTTCCAAGGCAAAGTGGGTGGCGGAGTCGATGAAAGATGAGGAGCCTTTGCGTCTAAACACATTTTTCTTAGCACACAAGCAACATCGTCGTAATACCTTAATAGTATGAGAGGAGAGATTTGTGAATAATACTTTAAAGAATGGAAAGAGAATGTTTGTATTTTAAGACCTAGGGTGTCTCATATATATATACAGTCGATTTATTTCTCATATTAATGACGCACAATATTTTGCACAATAAATAATGAAATCGTTTAAAAAAAGATATTAAATATGTATTGTCAAAAAATGATTTGCATATGATATGATTTTAACTTGTGCAAGTAATCCATATTAGAAAGGTAAGTTATTAAAAACAAACAACCGAAATAGAAACATTAAAATATTTTGTAAGCAATGTAATAAATATGATATCAACATGCGCAAGTTTACTGTTTGAATAATAAGGAAAGTTTTTAATATTTATCTTAATTCTAAATCTTGCCCAAGGGTAAACTAAATCGATAATATTTAATGATTTCAACTTGCGCAAGTAATCCATATTGTGAATGATTAAATTTCATATTTAATGATTTCAACTTGCGCAAGTAATCTATATTAGAAAGGTAAGTTATTAAAAACAAATTTTGTCAATAAGTTATTTGCATATCTAATGATTTCAACTTGCGCAAGTAATCCATATTAGAAAGGTGGGCACTTTACCCGATATCCGAAGTGGCACCCAAACCCGATCCGAAAATGCATGTCAAGTTTTTTATTTAAAAATTTAACAAAAAATTACATCCAAATTTTTTTAAAAAATAACTAAATTAATGCCTTTTTAGTTTTAAATTTTTATGTCTAAATCTATTAACCATTCAATCTATTAAAAATAAAAAATTAGTTAACTGAAAGTTATATTTTTAAATATAAGAAACTTGAGAAATGAAAATTTTAATTTTTTTTTCAAAATCTAAATATCCTAACCCGATCTGAAATAACCGAATCCAAACTAAAAATACCCGAACCCGACCCGAAGTACAGAAATACCCGAACGGGTTCTACACCTCTATACCGAAATACTCGAAAATCCAAAATACCCGACCCGAACCCGAACGGGTACCCGAACGCCCACCCCTACTAATTAGAAACATTATTATATTTTCTAAGCAAATGTAATTAATATGATATCAACATGCGCAAGTTTACTGTTTGAATAATAAGAAATTTTTTTAATATTTGTCTTAGTTCTAAATCTTGTCCAATGCTAAACTAAATCGATAATTATTATCCCCTAGCTATATATGGGCTTAACGAAATCGACAATAGTTTTGGGCTTGTCTACATAAGCGATTGATTAAAATAAATGAAAAATAAAATTCAAAAAAATCGACCAATAGAATTATAACAATTTTTCTGAGAAGCTCTATATTAATGTCATGTCAGCAGAAATCACTAAAATGACTTCTCTTTTAATGTATAGGAGGATTGTATATGTGTCGTAATTCTTTATTATATTATTTTTCCATAAATAATAAACAAACATTTATGTAGACATATTAAAAGAAAATATAAAAAAATCAAAATATTATCCATAAATAATATAAATTTTGAAGTACATTTCTCGATAAAGAAAGCAAATTCAACTGAAACGTGCACAAAATTAAATAAATTTTGTAAGCAATTTGACGGGTTAACATTATTTGATAGATTTATAAATTTCTAAATTTTATTGAACATGAAATAATATTAAATTGACATACCGTCATCGGTCTCCTAACTCATCACAACCCATCTGGCAAATACAAAAAATAAATAATTGTAATAGTTTATATATTTTAAAATTTGTATTTGAAAAAAAGTAGATTAAAATTACGTACCGTGACTACGGAATATTCTGAAAAATTTGTTTGTAGACAACATTCAATGTTTTTGTCTTCGGCTTCCCTTCTTTACCAGTTATTAGGATTTTTAATCCAGATCTCGACTTAACTCTTGAAAGTGAAAGTTTGTCTTGCATTTTGTAAGCATTTTATAAATTATTTTAAAATTATGATAAATTTATTCTTTAAACAACGATAAATAATTTAAAAATAATATTAATAAACATTTTTGGATTTTGTAATATTTAAAATAGTTATTATATAATTATATTCGAACACAGTTCATCAAGTAGAGGATAACACTATTATAATTATGTTATATAAATTTTCGTTCAATTTATTTTATAGGTTATAAATATTAAAAGTAATAAATAAAACATTATTAGTCTTTCAATAATTTCGAGAATAGTTTCCATAAATTGTTATTTGTAATATTCGTTAGATTATATGGCAAGTGATGTTAAACGTCAATAAGTTAAACAATTCTTCCATATTTGGAAAACATATATATATATATATATATATAACAATGACAAGTTAAATGGTAGAGTATGTAAACACCTGTTTTCTACCAGCGTGAGTTAGAACACCGTCGTATTTAAGAATCATAAGAGCCTCTACAGGTCTTTATTCTTCGCCTTCACCATCCCACTTCAGCGGCTTCAGTTGAACCTTCCTGTATATCCCTGAAAAATTTTCTCCCTGCGCCATTCCAAAAAGTTCTCTGCTGTGAGAAAATGATCTCATGAATTAAATAAAAAATGCATAATGCTAGCATACTTATAAGATAGTATATTCAACAAAAAAATATGATATAAGATAGTATTACTAAATGATACTATGTAATACTTTCCCGGACAATATTCACCAAAGAGAGAGAAAGTACTAAAGAACCTCTTCAAGAACTGCTTTAACTTCGCGAAGCTTCTCAGCATGTTCAATCAAGGTTTTCTGGATCACTATCGCTCTCACGACCTGGTCTACATATAAAAAAAGGAAGACCATATTGTCGTTACCAGTATTCAACACATGGAAAAGATAGACCAGACATGCTTTTTGGAGACAAGACACAAAGAGTTGAGTTCAGGGTTCTAAAGATGAGGAGCCTTTTCGTGTAAACACATTTTTCTTAGCACACAAGCAGCATTGTCGTAATACCTTAATAGTATGAGAGGAGAGATTTGTGAATAATACTTTAAAGAATGAAAAGAGAATGTTTGTATTTTAAGACCTTGGGTATCTCCTATATATATACAGTCGATTTATTCTCATATTAATGATTTTAATATTTTGCACAATAAATAATAAAATCGTTTAAAGAAATATATTAAATGTGTATTGTCAAAAAATTATTTGCATATGATATGATTTTAACTTGCGCAAGTAATCCATATTAGAAAGGTAAGTTATTAAAAACAAACAACCTAATTAGAAACATTAAAATATTTTGTAAGCAATATAATAAATATGATATCAACATGCACAAGTTTACCGTTTGAATAATAAGGAAAGTTTTTAATGATTTCAACTTGCGCAAGTAATCCATATTGTGAATAAATGATTTGCATATTTAATGATTTCAACTTGCACAAATAATCTATATTAGAAAGGTAAGTTATTAAAAACAAATTTTGTCAATAAGTTATTTGCATATTTAATGATTTTAACTTGCGCAAGTAATCCATATTAGAAAGGTAAGTTATTAAAAACAAACAACCTAATTAGTAGGGGTGGGCACTTTACCCGATATCCGAAGTGGCACCCGAACCCGATCCGAAAAACCCGAACTGAAATCCGAACCGAAGTAGCAAAATACGCAAACGGGTATTGAATAAGGAGAGATTGGATACGCGAACCCGAACGGATAATACCCGAGCCCGAATGGATATCCGAAAATAACCGAACATATGTATAATTAACCTTATATTTTTAGTTTACATCTCTCATTTTATATAAAATATTTATATTGATACTACACATACTTTAAGTTCATATGAAATACATACAATTACGAAAAAAATGATTTGCTACTCACTTAAAATGCATGTCAAGTTTTTTATTTAAAAAATTAACAAAAAGTTACATCCGAAATTTAAAAAAAATAACTAAATTAATGTCTTTTTAGTTTTAAAATGTTATGTCCAAATCTATTAACTATTCAATCTATTAAAAATAAAAAAAATAGTTAACTGAAAGTTATATTTTTAAATATAAGAAACTTGAGAAATGAAAATTTTATTTTTTTTTCAAAATCTAAATATCCGAACCAGATCCGAGATAACCGAATCCGAACTAAAAATACCCGAACCCGACTCGAAGTATAGAAATACTCGAACGGGTTCTATACCTCTATACTGAAATATCCGAAAATCTGAAATACCCGACCCGAACCGGTACCCAAGGCTAAACTAAATCGATAATTATTATCCCCTAGCTATATATGGGCTTAACGAAATTGACAATAGTTTTGGGTTTGTCTACATAAGCGATTGATTAAAATAAATGAAAAAGAAAAATTCAAAAAAAACCAGCCAATAGAATTATAACGTTTTTCCTGAGAAGTTCTATATGAGTGTCACCTCAGCAAAAATCACTAAAGTGACTTCTCTTTTTAAAGTAAAGGAGGATTGGATTCTTGGTTTTAACTTAAGGCACGTAGGAATTTAACACATCTGTCCGTTCACATGTCTCTGTCTTTTTTATTCCTTTTCCGGACAGGAAAACTTAAATTTCCGACCACTTAAATTTCCGACCGACTAATAACTTTCAAAGCTTAATCCACATGATAATTCGATTTTGTAAAATTAATCAACTAATTTTAGTGTTTTGAATTTAGGAACATGTTTTTTTGGTAAAAAAAAATGGATTTTAAAAGTTATCTTGAAGGGGGATTAAACTATGCACTTCGATTCTACATTTCTGACGCATACCACAAATCAGTAAGAACTAAGAACCAAAGCTCATCAATGTAAAATAAAAAAAGGCTCATTGCAAGAAACCAATGTATTAAAATGGATCAATCTGCGCAGAAAACTTTGACGAAGAGTGGTGGTAGTCTGGTGGCGCTTGAGAAAATAAATTTAATACGGTGAACCCTGGTTCAAACTTCGCTGGTCACACGGATATGAACTATTGCTTTCGGCTCATTTGAACGCTCAAGAAAAGGTCTATTTGTAATCCACTAAAAAGTTAAGTCTCTGTCTTTAATAGATCCGAATTTAACTTAAAAAAAAACATTCAACAAACCAAACGAAATAATCAATGCAAGGGAATAGATTTCGATAAAGTTTCACACTTCTTCGTAGAGTACCAAGTTAAAAGTAAAATCTTTCTCAAAAAAAAAAGGGAAAACTATTTTTTAGATTAAAAAAATAGTAACTATGTCCCTTTAGAATAATCTATATTTTGTGTCATATTTTCCTATAATACCTTTTAATATTTATGAAAATAATTTTAATAAATAGTTTTACAGACAAAATTTTTTTGGAAAAATAGTAACATTTGTTAAAATACCTATATGAACTTAATGGTATATTTTCTAGTTATAAAAAAGTTAAAATTATAAATTTCAGATTATGTTCTAAAAAAAGTAGAAATGACATTCTACGAAGTAGAAAACGAAATCTACTTTTTTCATTGAATCTACAATGTTTAGAATACGTGATCTACGTAAATAGGAGTATTCTACAAATATGTAGAATACACATTCCGCGCTTAACCCACCATTCTAAAATTCTTAGAAATCGAAATCTACACATTAATCTAATTCTAAAACATGTATAAACCGACTTCTACAGATTTACTATAAATCTAAAACATGTAGAAATCAAATTCTAAACATTACTATAATTCTAAAAAACTGTAGAAACTGATTTCTACATATTAGTTGTATTATACGGATAAAAAATCAGTTCCTAAAAATATGGAAACAAAATATTTGAGAATATTCACTTTTATATTTTTTTTAAAAATCGATTTAAAAAAAAACGAAAAAGGAACAAAAAAAGCGACAAAAAAAATCTTGGCAACCTTCTTCGCCGTCTTCTATATTCCATTGATTGTTCACAGAATTTTCACAAAATTTTCACATTATTTCTACCATGATTCATGTCTATGCTTCATGTGGTGTTTGGGAATTAGTTGTATCTTCAGGTTGGAGTTTTAATGTTGATAAAAAGAAAGGGGGAAGGTTACTTGCTGTGGAATTGAAGTCTTCTCTGGAAGGGTTACAGAAAAGCGTTATAGAGGATTTTGGTTTTGAAGAAACATATGCTGATTTGAAGTTGAGTTACCTTCCTATTGGATTGATCAATTCATCAAAATGTCCACCAGTGATCATTGGAAACTCAAGGCAAGTTCAAAATTTTCTAGGGTTTTGTAAGAAGCATCAGTCAACTCAATTGTGTGTCAGCTATAAAGCAAAGCAAGGAAATCCAAATAAGATCGACATTGATCTTAATAAGATGCCAACTGATGCAAGTACTAGTGAAGGGAACGAGCGAAATCCTTGTGACATTGGGACCGCTTCAAATATTGTTAAGGGGGCTAAGCATAACGAGAAGAGGAAAGGGAAGATGAAGCAAAGTGAAGTTGATGGAGATGATTATGATGCTGACAAGCATAACGAAAAGAAGAAAGGAAAGATGAAGCAAGACGAGGTTGAAGGAGATGATTATGATGCTGACAAGATCAATTCTGAAAAAGAAAACAGAGAAAAATTGGCAAAGAGTCAGGTGGTGGAATTGGTTAAGACGGGAGATCTTTTCCTCAACAAAACAGTTTTGAAAGCGAGGTTTGAGTTATGTGCAATGAAGCATAATTTTCACTACACAGTTACCAACTCCAATAAATCAGTTTGGTGTATTAGATGCGCTGATAAGGTGTGCTTTTGGGGTGCTCGAGCTGAGTGTTTGAAGGGCTCCACATATTTTATTATTAAGAAATATGTCGGTGTACATTCCTGCGCACCTTCAAACAAAACCATTGCCGGAAAGACAGCTTCAGCGAAAACGATAGGCAGTCTGCTAATGCATAAATATGAAGGTATCAAGGAATGGCCTAAAGCGAAATATATTGTTCAGATTATGCGTAATGATTATGGATGTGAGATCTCTGATTCTTTAGCATGGGATTCCCGTGAATATGCAGTCAATGCTGTTAGAGGTATTCCAGAGGAAAGTTATGGAAAAATACCAAAATACTTGCACATGCTGCGAGAGGCCAATCCGGGTACACATTCCTCTTACAAGACTGACGTCGATGGTAGATTTCGATATCTGTTTATAGCGTTTGGTAAATCGATCAGAGGCTTTAACACAGTCGTGAGGCGTGTCATTGTTGTCGATGGAACATTCTTGAAGAGTAAATTCAAAGGGGTGCTACTGGTTGCAACTGCTATAGATGGAAATTAAAATTTATATCCTATTGCATTTGGGATAGTAGACTCTGAGAATGAACAGTCTTGGGAATGGTTTATGAGACAATTAAAAGTTGTTGTTGATGATGATAATGGTTTGGCTTTTATTTCGGATAGACAAGTGTCAATAGCGAAGGCACTGGAGAAAGTGTATCCGCTAGCGAGACATGGTATTTGTATTCATCATTTGTTGAATAATGTGATATCATATTTCAAGGGGAAGGGATTAGCTGGGTTGATTTCTAAGGCTTCAAAGGCTTATAGAGTGGTTGATTTCAAGAAGACGTTTGCTCATGTTTGCAATATCAGTCCAGCAATTGGAAATTATCTTATGGAAGCAGATGTCAAAAAGTGGGCTAGATGTCAATTTCATGGATACAAGTATGACATTAGGACAAACAATCCTGCAGAGTCGATAAATTCTGCGTTGCGTTCGCCGAGAGAGTTACCCAACCTGTCCGAGAACTGCTGACGAAATTTCTCCCCAAAAGTAGTAAAAGAAGCTTGTACCAGATCCTCCAAGAAATTTTTCATATCTGTGTCAATATTCCCTTTTGATGAAGCAGCTAGGTGGCACAAAACATTCTTCTTCCTTAACTCTGCTCCTCGGTCTGCATGCTTTCTCTTGTTTCTTCCCGAAACATCAGCTGTGCCATCAACATTCCCTACAACATGACTATTTTCACCTCTCTCAGTATCAGCTGTTTGATCCTCTCCTTTCTCTTCGCCAGATTCCTCAAATGCAGAGTTCGTAGCTTCTTTTACTCCCCAAACATGATTGCTCCAATCATGTTTACTATTGATCATATCCAAAATGCGATCTACTCTTTCATCTTTCTTCTCATCCTTCTGTACAAAATCAGTTGCCAAAAGGACCACTCCATCTATGTGGGATTCCATGAATGAATGCAAAATCTCCTACAAACAATCAAATCATTAGTAAAGTGAACAAGACAATAAATATTTTAATTTGAAAAATATATGCATACATTTTCTGGGAATAAGTTCTCAACGCCAATGATATCTTCATAAGAACATTTTGCACATCCTCTCTAATTACCACACAATGGACCTGTAAAATTTTTACTGACTCTTGTACCACAAATCTCTCCTAAAGCAGGAACAACTTTCATTATCCAAATTTGGAAACCAAACAAGAATCCTTCCATCAGATACCCCTCTTTCTGCTCTAATTTATGCCTTGTTTTATCAATTTGCTTCAGAAGGAAATCAAACGAATACAGACCCCATGGGTAATTTCGAAGCTTCTCCAAATCCATCGCCAACTTCATGTACAGATGCGGGATATTCACCTTCTCATCCTTCCCCATCACCACACCCATAATAACGCAAAGATATATCAGTCTCACCCTATCAACCCAAGTCCAGGTATTGCTCTCTTCCAAATGCTTCTTTTTAATGATCTGCAAATTTATTTTTTCATTTGTCTTTATCTGCTTGCTCCAAAAACCATCATCATCTTTCCATGTCACTAACCCACTGTTATTCTCTCGCTTCACTTTCAGACCAGTGACAGCATGATACTCTTGCAATCCAAAACGCAGAGGTCTCCTAGCGAAAGTGAACCACTTCTCATGTCTCTTGCCTGTCATCAATTCCTTACACAAGAAAGAGTGTACCAACCTCGCCGAAAACTTCAGATCATTCTTCTGGATAACCATAATCTGTGAAAAAATGGGATCTTTCATAACTTCATCGAATTCTGGCAACTCGAGAAGTTTTAGTCGGCAGCTGTTATTAATCTTCTTAACCTGAGGTTCCAATCCCTCACCGTATAAACGATTAGGCAACTCTAACTCCATACCTGAAAATTGAAAACAATACAACATATATCTATTAATAACAAATATCACAGCTCAGTTAAATAATGTCTCTTAATACTTTATCAATAACCAATGTCAAAGAATTAACATTCTCACTGTATTAATTTCAATTTTATGGTGTTTTAATTTTTTTTTTTTAAAACAAAACCTAAAATTCCTAAATCTATCCCAAAAATATGATTTAAGCCATATTGTGTACAAAATCTTCTCTAATCATCACCTTAACACATGATTGAAGCCTAAACATCCTAACTAACTCAAAAAATTTACCTTTTACCTTTCTATTTTCAAACTCTAAAAAGAAGTGTAGATAGAGTTTCATACCTTTGTAGAACGAACTAAAGAGTGATAGATTCGTAAAAAGCTCACGAAATCGTATGGGTTAGGCCAACTAATCGTCCAAATCAGAGTGAAATTGAGTGAGTTAGGGTTAATGAACTTGGGTGAGAATTTGATTTTGTCTCTCTTTATTCGTGAATGGGAAATTATGGGTTTCATCCCAGAGAAATCGAGTTTAAAGAGTTGAAATCATGCTTGGTCGGTTCAAATCAAGTGGGAATCAATCCGGATATAATCATACAAAACCAAAAAAATCGATTTGGGATTCTTTCCTCGGCACGGGATCGATCGATCTATTCTTACAGATCGGTCGATCTGTGTAAATCGACCTTCACCGATCGAGTGAAATGGACCAGGTCGATCAGTATAACTTGTAAAGTGCGATCGATCGATCCCCCTTGTCAAACTCAATATATATCCTTTTAAAAAAATTACAATTTTAAGGGCATTACTGCCATTTTGGAAAAAATTAGTCTAATATGACATAAAGTAGTATAAATTAGTCTGAGACATAATTACCATTTTTTTTCTATAAAAAAACAGATTTCCCAAAAAAAAAATAAAAAAAGAAGTTGAAAGTAAAATGCTTCCTTTACAAAGCGACTGTCTTTGTCTACGGTGTCCGTAACTTGCGCCCACACGCGCGCGTGAATAATTTTCACACGAGTGTAGGCCGACTAGATGAGGTCCGGATCTTGACAAGCTCCTCCCTCTTTCCTCGAGAGTTATTTTACAGAAAGAAGAAAACTTTCCAAAAAAGAATATCGAAGAAAAAACAGGAGCTGCTTTTCTTTTGTGTCAATGTCGGAATCTAGCTCAAGCTTCTCGTCTCTCACACTCCTCCTACTCATTATCTTCCTCCTCGTTTTACTATGTCCATCGCTTTCTTCGTCTTCTGAATCTGAAGTTCGTGTTTTGGATCGGGAGCTGTTGGAGATCAAGACGAATCCGAAGCTGAACAAGACTAGTAGAAAGCCCAAGTGCTGCGAGATGCGGACCAGATCTCAATGTTCGGGTTTCCCTAGATGCAGATGGTGTCGTAGCGAAGCTCTCGACGACTTGTGTTTCGGTAAAGCCGAAGCCTTGCGACTTCCTAGTCAAGTCTTCCGCTGTGAGCTATAAATTTAACAGATTTTTATCTAAATATGTTGCACTTCTTGTGGAGCGTTTGGTCGGAATCATATATATAGAGAGAAAGCTATTTTCTTCTTTCCAAATTTTGACTTTTATTGAATGGCTTGTCTCATCGTTGTAATTGATTTGATTCTCACAAGTTTTGGAATGTACTGGATCTTATTGATTCTTGTATCTTATTTGTAAGATGTTTCTTTCCTGTTTTGTTTTAGTTTTTGAGCTCGTCACTTTTGTTATTAATGTCTGATGACAATGTTCTCGAAGTTAGAACATTGTCAGCGAAATGTTCAAAAATTATGCTTTGTCGATTGTGGAAGGAGCTGAATTTATCAAGTGCTTTACTTCCTCTCATTTGTCGACTGTGATTGATTGTTTGTCTTAAGCAAGGTTATGACTTGTTTGTTCTAATAGCAATTATATTGCGTATTGGAGTTGTTCTTTGTGTCACTGCTCTGATTTGGAATTTAGGAGCAGAGCTAAGGCCAAAGTCAGCAAAGATCTTGTTAAAACCTTGTTCAGGCTGAAGAAATGCTTGAACTCAGGAACTGTAACAATGTTATTTGCTATAGGATCATAAAGCAGTAGGGAAATTTTATACTAAACCTAAACCCTTTTTTATTCCATAAACATCTGCTTTGTACATGGTGCAACATTTAAGAAGGAAGCATCCCTTTTCAACCCAAAAAAAACTAGTACCTATAATTAGTTTTCTCCCACCCCCTTAACATGTAAACCCAAAAGAAAACGCTCAACAAAAGGAAAAAACATAACTGGAAATAAAATTTAATATAAGCTAGTTAGCCAGAAAATCCTGAACTGCATCCCTCATATCCTCATACGCATAACATATTTCAAGAAACTCCACGAGCTTCATGAGTTCTTGATCTCTCAGGTCATCCACAAAAGCCTTTATAGGCACTCCATTCTCTGGCTGTAACGAGTAAGAAGACGGATTGTCATCAACTATCAAAACACTTCCAAGATCTTCCCCCACTACCATAGATAAGTCCTTCACATATCTTCCATTCACTTCCCTGCACGAGTCCCGATACAGCCTCTGCGTGATCACACCTTTCCTGTCTATCTTGTCCAAAACCTGTGAAGCATAGTCTTCCAGACCAGCTGTGAAAACCACCACTTCGAAGCTTTCGCTAAGTCTCTCCAAGAACTCAGTCAGCCCTGGTCGTTTCACCACAAAGATTGGCATAATCTCGCTTTCCATTTTCACCAGCACCATGAAATCGTATCTGACTCCAGGCATTTGGGTCGTGGAGTGAACCAAGGTTTCGTCAAGATCGAGGATGATTGTCCTTTTCGTGTTGGTATGTTCTGTCTGAGGTTGGTTCTCGAGTTTTGTGTAGTCGTCATGTTTTGTGGTTGTTGGATAGATGATGGTGGTGGCTGTAATGCACCTGGAAACACAACGCAGAAGGCGGCAATGGAATGTAAAGATGGACATGAATAGATTATTTTGGTGTTTGTTTTCAATGATTCTCTCATATGCCATTTGATTTCTCTCGGCTTGCTTGATTCCCCAATGAAGACAAAACAAGTTTGCAGCTATTCAGATGGAAAGCTTGGTAGTGGTAAGATGATTCTGAATTTTTTGTTCTGCTAACTTTTATATGATTATATCTACATTTGGTTTAGTTTTGTTTGTTTATGGGAGTTTTAGAGGCGAAGTAGAGCAGATGCCTAGTTTTAGTAAATTTCAGTTGAGACAATTTGAACATAGTTTTGCTGTTTCATGTACTCATGGACAACAATGTACATACAGTTGAAGGTTACAATGGCTTTACACTTGAATTGTATTGCTGCTGCAGTTGTTTGCTACTTCACTGGCATGGTTTTGAATGCGTGGTGAACTAGTTAACCAATTTGTTAGAATTTGTTTTAAACTTGAAAGTTGTTTCAAGTTTTAATATAATATTGTACAATAACAACCCAAACAAAACAAAAAACTTTCGAAAGGGTTTATCCAATATGTATCAGTTATTGATATTTTATCAAGTATAATTGTTTAGGTGTTCCATACATTCATTTATTGAAACTATTCTCTTTTAGTGTCAAGTCCACAAGAAAAAAAAAGACAAGATTTTCATGAGACATATGGTTAAATGGAGTTTGATAGGTCAATCATGGACAAACTCATAGCTTAAAGGGTGATTGCTCTGTGAATTATCTCAAGCTCATAAAGTAAACTTTGTATGGAGTGTTATCCAAGAGCATTTCTAGTAAGAACTTAAAAGCATCCAATGGATGTTTCACTAACAAGACTACTTTCTTATAGACTATGTATTCCATTCTCTAGTACTCAATGTCTGACGCGCTATGTAAACGATATAGAGATTTTAACGTGGTTTACCAAACTGATAAACATTAGATATTTTATTTATTGAAGATTAAGATATTTTTCTGGACTGTAAGAACAAAGAACAAAAAATATAAAAAAATGCAAACTTGTTTGAAAATACTAGTGCCAACAGACTCACGAATTTAGAATCCATGTAAAAAAGACCATATCATGATACAAGATTCAAAGTGTATTTAACAAATAATGTACTAGTCCAAAACTTCTTTTTTTCATTACCGATTTTTCTTGTTTATATAAAACATTTTCCAGTAACACATTATATAGGTAACAACGTTGAAAAAGGAAGAAATCATCCTTTGTCAACGCAAAAACAAAATTGAAAACAGAGTGTGGATCAAGTCACTTTCTTATATAGAAGTTCTGATGCTGCATCCCTTAAATCTTCATACTGATAACATCCATCGAAGAACTCTGCAAGTTTCATCAGTTCTTGATCTTCCATGTCATCGACAAAAGGCTTAATGTGAACTCCATTGTCTGGCTGCAACGAGTATGAGAAAGGGTTATCATCAACTAGCAAAACACTCCCGAGGTCTGTCTTAGCCACCAGAGACAAGTCTTTGGCGTATCTCCCATTCATGTCTGTGCATGAATCTCTGTATAGCCGCTGTGAGATCACACGGTTCGTGTCTAGTTTATCCAAAACCTGTGAAGCATATTCAGGCAAACCGGCTGTGAAAACCGCCACCCGGTAGTTCTTACCGATCCTGTCAAGAAACTCGGTGACTCCTGGTCGTTTCACTACAAACATGGGTATAACCACTCCTTGGATCTTTAGCCTCACCATGAAATCTACGTTGGCTCGGACTGGTGGTTCCATAGATGAGTGCACCAATGTTTCATCGAGATCAAGAACGATGGTTCTTTTCTTGTCGTTATGTTTTCCCAATGGAGGCTGATGATGATGATGATGATGCTTGTGTTTCTTGAGCTTTTTGTAGCCTTGTTTACGGCTAGGAGTTGAGCTAGTCGGACGGAAAACCCTAGAGAAGCAACGCAAGAGACGGTTGTGGAATGTGAAGATAGACTTGTTGAGGGATGTGAAGATGGAGCCAGCTGCTGCAACAGCTGCAGCCGAACATGTGGACTGATGACGTTGGTGCCGGTTTCTCCTTCCATGATTATGACGTCCATGTGATGATTTCAGGGTCGGTGTCCCTAGAAATCCATGGCACGCCATTATCAAGAGTTTAAAACAGTGTGGAGAATACAGAGTTCTGTTTATTTATTCCAGCAGCTGGCTCAGATGGAAACATGGAGAAATGGTGATATGTATATAGCCCTCTTGGGGTTCTAACTTCCATGAATCCATACCACAACTGAAAGGCACTTGATCTGTTATTGTTTAGTTTGTTAAGGTTGTGATTAGAGAGGCTCTGAGCTATTTTTAGCAAAAATAACAGTTTTGGAAGTTGGACATAATTGAGTTGTTATTGTTTCTCTCTGTGTTCTCTCAATGGACAGCAACATGTAAATGTGAAGACAGAACGTTTAAGGAAAGTGTTTCAAATAACAGAGGCTCAGAGATTTTCATGGGATTATAGTTAAAGTGAAACAACTACTTTACTATATTTTCATATAATGAAATGAACATGTTCTCTCCTACTCTTTGATACTAAATAATCATTATCAAACACATTTGTTATATTACTTTATCAAACTCGTTTTTAAAGAACATACGTTAAATCCAAACCACATATAAGATTTACAACTTAATTAAAGAACTTTTAGAAGCTAAAGTTAACATAGGAAGTGAAAGTACCGTTTTCGAGTGTAACAAAACATGATTTACAGCAACATCATCCACTTCCAGGCGAATTTGAAGGCGGTCTGTCTCTACTTCGTGTTCTTGGTATTACCAGAGGTCTGCAACAAACCAACGCGAAAAGCAACTCCATAACGAACAAACTCATGCTGATCCATACGTACAAAGTCTTCCGCCATTTCCATATAACCTTTTTGAAGAAAGGAAGATCCGATTCAAGCGAGAGGGATGCGTCGTACAGCTCTGGAATACCTGCACCGGGTCGAAACTCAGCCCGTTGTTCGATCATTACCTTTAAGCAAGCAGTGGGAATGTCCTTTTCCGCAAAGCCTTTCAGCTTCAAGCTCAAGGTTTGTATCTCGGAGACGTATCCTGTAACTAACGGAACCATTTTCAAGAATGTCTGAACTAGACGGATAGGCTCGCTTCTGAATCTCAACATGCACGGACGCCTTATGCTATTAAGCGTTTGACCATCCGCAGATAAAAAATCCACTCGAACCTTTTAACAACACACATGGATCCAATATCAAAACACGAATCAACATAATGTTAGACATAGCTTACTCCAATACCTGAAACATGCCGAGGTTTTTATTATACTCAGACTCAGGTACCGTCATCGAAAGAGTGATCTCTAGCTTGTGGTCACGAGGGATAGCTCGAACCCCTCTGATCTTCAACATTTCATTACTCTCCTTGCAACTACCATCACACGAGGTGATGGGCACAAATGCTTCTGGACTATTCTTAGTGTAATCGAAATTCAATACCTCCTTGAGTACAAACGGTTTATCAGCTACGCGGTTGATCATAAACCCACCAAGCATAAGCGACAAAACCAACAAGCCAAACAACACAGCGCCTACGTAAACAGCCCAAAACAAACCCCATCCACACTTGCACGCAACGTTCAACACTCGTTTGGTATCATCGAACCAGCTCAGCTTATTAGTTATCACTGTCGTTATAAAGTGTCTGCCAAGCCTAATGGTGCTAAAGGGATCGAAAAAGAAGAGGAAGCACCAGTGGAGCAGCAAAGGTGGATACTTTACAAGGCTGATGAACAAATTGAATTGAAATTCGATTGCTTTGAATACTAGCCCAACCAAATAGCCAAGGAGAGACCAATCCGTTGGATTGGGTTCATGGAGCTCCGGTGGTGATGATCTTGCATTGTCAACTTCCCGATCATCGCTTACGGTGGTCACCGTTGATTCTTCGGTCAAGCTAACCCCTTCCTGAACCCGATCCGAATCTGCTACATCCACGGATTCTTCTGTTTTCTCTCCGCTTTCCTGAATCGGGTCAACCCGGTCCTGACCCGAATCAGTTACAGCAAAGTCGTCGTCTTTCTCTGGTGGTGATAGGTCAATTAGGTCCTTGGTTGATTCGATTACGTCATCGAGCTTGAATCCATTGGAAGAGGAGGAAGACGGCTCCGTTTCTACATCGGAGCGATTCGAGTTCCGGTGATTTCTCCGACGGAGAGTCGCGGCGGAGGGATTAGCCGAGGGAGACGAGTATTGACGGTGGGAATGGCGACGGGTCGGGGGCATGCAATCGTAGTAGAATTCATCGGGCGCGTCGAGGAATCGATCGAGTTCGTCGTCGTGGGTGATGGTAGGGTTTGATGAGGAGTCCATTGATCGTAACAGAGAAGAAGAGATTGACGAAGTTCAAGGCATCGGTGACGACAAGCATAATCGTTGACAAATTGCTGTGGCCGATAATCTGACCGGACCATCAAACCGGATTATTTGTTAACCGGATCTACATTTTTAATTTTAACCAAACATCAGGAAGTGTGGAACTTGACAGTTTCTACTAGGCTCGCTCGAGGGTTCGAATAACTTCAACTTGTCGGTTTGTTAAGTAGTAAATTTCAATTCATTTGGGTTAAAATTTGGTTAATTTTGTCTGAATTGAAGTTTCAGGTTTTTTTTTTTTAATTTAAAAATTTCAGGTTTTTGTTAAAATTTACGTAGTTTAAGTAATTTTGGTTAACATCGATTACTTCATTTTTTTTAAAAAAAACATCGATTACTTTGATTTTTTTTCTTTTCGGTTTAGTTTAAAATTTCAATTCAGTTTACCCATAACCTTCTAGTTATTTAAAATATTGATTTTAAAAATCTTTCTTTTCTTCTGTAGCAGCCTTTGAAGACATAATCTAATGTAGCAGCCTTTGAAGACATAATCTAAAGCTCATTACCAAACTAGTTTGCCTAGACTTTCTCTAATACTACTTGGAAGGAGTGCAACTCAGGACTTCTCACAACTTGTTGAGAGACCGACTTTTCAATCAAACATGTAATTAACCTAGTAGTGCAGGCTTCTTCCCCTCTCAAAGGCTCAAGATTTGTACTTGGTCATCAAGTTTTCGGCTCACATCTTGGTTTTATTTGTTTTATCCTTCAAAATTACCCTCTTCTCTTCTCCTTGCTTTAATGGTAAGCTCTCGCTAATGGTACTTACTAACCCTTTGGGGGAGGTTTTTGTATCCAACTTGATAACCCAAACTGTGTTGTTGTTATTAATGAAAAAATTACTTAAAATGGTCAAAAGCATAAACAAAACAAAGAGTGGGATATTAGAAGACAACTGGACAAGTACCTAATTACTTATCCTTTTACGGCTTTACCCATAGTTCTGTCACATGTCTATTTCATTTTAAATATCTTTTTTTTTAACACCATTTGTCTTCTTCTAATTAAAAAAGAATCTACTTTGCTTTAAACCAACACTAGTTTTCACAACTGTCCCATAGTGAATAATTGGTCTACCTAAAAAAAGAAAAATGAAATAATTGTGTTTTTACTATTTTGGAATCTATTTATCTTTTGCGCAAATATACAGATCACCTCTTCGATTACGCCCACCATTCACACAGAGAAAAGGATTTCTATCTCTAAATAAAATACTATTTCAGTGAGTGATTCTGTTCAACTTTTGTAAGGGTGTCAGTGCTTTTTATCTTGGTGGGGTTTTACCATTTTTTTTCGTTGTATTTCATCTCTGTAATTTTCAAATTTGACTTAATTATATATTGGTTTTTTTTTTGGTAAACAGTTTGACTTAATTATTGTAAGAAAAAAAGGTTTGAAAACACTGTTCGTATGTGTAGATTTGTCATAATTCGACAAAAACCACTAATAATCATCATCATAACCAACCCATAAATCTCAGATCTTCCACACAATCGTTACATTGTGAAAGAGACTCTGATCTCTCGTCTGCCTTTTCCTCAAAAGATATTGTGTTTTCATCTCTTCTGTACCAAATGTTTGCCGATAAGAAGAAGAAGAAGAAGGATATTAATATCTTCGTATTCTCTGTTTTTGCCATCATTTGCTTCAAATCTTTTAGTATAAATGCTATCAAATTACCCCAAGACGAAGGTAAGTGTTTAAAGTTCCTATCTTTCTATATTTTCTTTCAGTTGGTAAAGTTTCCATGTATGAAAAAGTTTCTGGGTTTTTTATTGCTTAAAAATATGATTATTTTTTCTTAATTTGGTTATCAGAATTTGTTTGGACACGTTTGGGGGTTTGTAGGGTTTTTCTTTTAATTCAAGTTGTTTAATCCAAAATCTGCAGGTGTTGATTGGGTGATTAAGTCAATTTCTGTTTATTAAATCATCTTTTGATTGTTTTTTTTTTTTTTTCTGTTTGAGTTTCCTTGAGAAAGAGCTTGTCATATCTCAATATTAGAACTCTTAAGTGGATAATATTCATATATATATATATATAGCTTTGGTGTGGATAAATTGTATTATTGATGTTACTTTTCATGATTTGTTGGACTCATTGATAATGTTAAAAGAGTTATATAATCATTGTGTTTTTGTTCAATAAATCACCCTGATGGGTGTCTTATGCTGTTTTACTTCTGTGTTCTTAGTCGATGCTCTGCAGCAAATCGCTACCACACTGGGCTCCAAGTACTGGAAATTCGATGCTGAAAGTTGTACGGTCGAAAAAGTGGGGCTTACAGAGACTCCTCCTCCGTCAGCTGAGCAAGTAATTGAGTGTGAATGCAGTCCCACCAACGAAACTGATTGTCATGTTGTGAAAATGTAAGTATACTCAAGACACTCTTCATTAACTTTCTTTCTTTATTTGTGTCTATGTCCTTGATTATCTTTCCACTTGAAAGGACCTCCAAGGCATTATGGTTATGTGCACTGTTGTTAGTTGTCATCATCATTTTCTAATTTATCTTTGGCTTGTTCTTTAGTGCGTTCAAGGATCATAATCTCCCAGGAACTCTTCCTCCTGAAATAACTAAGCTTCCTAAACTCCGGGAGATGTAAGTGCTCACATTAAAGTATCTCAACCTTGCTTTGTACTAAACAGTAAAACTTCACTCATAAACGCTGCTACTTTTGACCACTGTTTCTTGCTCTATGTTTTAGAGACTTTGCCCTCAACTACCTCAACGGGACTATACCACTTGAATGGTTTACTACAA
The DNA here is from genome assembly GCF_020379485.1 of Brassica napus. NCBI lineage: Eukaryota > Viridiplantae > Streptophyta > Magnoliopsida > Brassicales > Brassicaceae > Brassica > Brassica napus. Next base: position 57,988,394 of record NC_063446.1, on the reverse strand, counting down.
ATTTAACAATTATGTAAGAACATTCCTTCCCTCTTAGTTGTTTAGCTTTAGTCTCTAAATGTTCTTGTAACTGTAACATAATCTCTGTGCAGCTCTCTTCTTGTAAATCGGCTGTCAGGGGAAATTCCAAAAGAGTTGGGAAACTTGACGTCACTAACTTTCTTGTAAGTTTCAAGCATCCGTTTATCTTCTTGGTTCAGTCAATTGGTTTGGTGTTTTTTATTTAAATGAAACGTTCAGGTACGTAGCTGATCAGTTTGAAAAGCTTCTGTGCACTTTCTCGTCTGAAAATGTTTTTAGCTTTCTCTAAAGAAGTGCTGTTATATTATTATTTGTTCTGGTTCTTGTATAGGAATCTGGAGTCAAATGCATTTTCTGGAACCATTCCTCAGGAGCTTGGGAACTTAGTCAACTTGGGAACACTGTGGGAGTTTCTGATTCCTTATCCGTTTCTTTGTATTTTGTTAGTGTTCATTGTGTTTTTTTCTTCTTCTGAATTTGATGAGATCTTTCTTGTGCTTTCATCTCTTACAGGATGCTTTCCTCCAACAATTTGACGGGAAATTTGCCAGCTTCATTATCTAAACTACAGAATATGACAGATTTGTAAATCTTCTGTTCTCATTTTTCTTCCAACTTAATTACTTATTATGTTGGTTTGGTTCCCTTTTGTTCATCTGCTGTTTTTTTTTTGGCACAATGCAGCAGGATTAACGATCTCCAACTCAATGGAACGATACCTAGTTACATACAAAACTGGAAAGAACTCCAGAGACTGTAACATCTTTCTTCTGAAACTCTTTTCTTTATTTTATCTTCTTAACACTCATTGATGTCATTCTCTTTTATTCCTTGTAGAGAAATAGTTGCATCTGGTCTCACAGGTCCAATCCCATCTGCCATCTCAGTTCTGAACAATCTTAAAAATCTGTGAGTTTGTTCTCCATAAACTTAGTTTGTTTTCATCTATAGTAATGCTGATGAAGCTTTTATTACAACGACCTAATTGTTGTCAGGAGGATAAGTGATATAGGTGGCCCAGTCCAACCATTCCCTTACTTACGGAACTCGACAGAAATTTCAAAGCTGTAAGTTAGATTCCTTTCTTGAAGCTGTTCCATCCATCTCTTATTTTTAATCTAATCCTTGTTTGTTTTATATTATAGGGTATTGAAGAACTGTAACCTTGCTGGACAAATACCTGACTATCTATCGAATTTCAAGAATCTGGAGACTCTGTAAGCATGTCTATCAAGTCTCAGTTAGTTAAAGTAAATGAAGAGTGTCTGTACATGAAACATTGATTAATTCTTATTTGCGGTGTTTGTGGGGGTAGGGATTTGAGTTTTAACAAGTTGCCTGGAACCATTCCATCGTTTGCGCATGCAGAAAAACTACGGTTTTTGTAAGTGAAAATTGTATATGTTAAATATTCATTCTATCTTACTTTGAATTACAATTATTAGCTTACTTTTGTTTGCAGAATTTTGGCTGGGAATAGGCTCGAGGGAGATGTTCCAACTGAATTACTAAGGGATGGAATCACTGTGTATGTATATTTCTGTGAATCCAAAGTTTTGTATAGCATTACATCTCCATTCTGATGCCAATTCGCTTGTTGCTGCAGAGATCTTTCGTATAATAACCTCAAGTGGCAGAGTTCTGAGAGTCGTTCTTGTCGTCCAAACATGTGAGGATACTGTCATTGTTTTCTTCTTTGATCTTCTCGGTCTACATAATTGGCTTTTTTAACTGAGATTCTTGTTTTAGGAATCTGAATCTAAACTTGTTTCAAAGCACTTCGACAAAAGAATCGTAAGGTCCTTTCCTCTGATCATCTTTAGCATCTTGATTCCGTGTTTGTCTCAAAATGTTAAAATGCCATTACCAATTGATGTTTTCGTAGGAGCAAAGTTCTGCCTTGCATTGACGATTTCAAATGTCCTCGATGTAAGTACACTTACCTACTTAAAGGACTAGTGATGATAAGATCGTTTCACAATAGTCTCTCACCTTAAAGTACACACTATAGACATTGTTATCTACTGTCTTATTATCATTGTAGATTCGAGCTGTCTCCATGTAAACTGTGGTGGAAGCGATCTAACATTGAAGCAAAACAAAACCAAAATCTTATATCAAGGAGATGGAGAAGCTGAAGGTGGTGCTGCTAAGTATTATCTGAAGCGTAATGATTATTGGGGATTCAGCAGCACAGGGGACTACATGGACGACAACAATTTCCAAAACACTAGATTCACTGTCTTTGTTCCGACATCTAACCTGTCTGATCTGTACAAATCAGCACGAATAGCTCCAGTATCTCTCACTTACTTCCATGCCTGCTTGGAAAATGGAAAATACACTGTGAACTTAGACTTTGCTGAGATAAGATTCACCAATGATGAAACTTATAACCGGCTTGGGAGGCGTGTGTTCGACATTTACATTCAGGTTAGCCTTTTGTTCTCACCTGGTGAAAATTAAATTTATTGTTCTTTTTCTAACGCCTTATTTTCTGCAGGAGAAACTAGTGTTAAAGGACTTCAATATCATGGATGAAGCAAAGGGAGCTCAAAAACCTATAACCAAACCATTTACTGTCAATGTCACTAACCATTTTTTAGCTATCCGGTTGAGTTGGGCTGGTAAAGGAACCACCAGGATTCCCACTAGAGGGGTGTATGGTCCTCTCATATCGGCTATTTCCATAGTTTCAGGTAGCTTTCTTAATATATCAGAAAGCATTAATGATCACTACAGTAGTTTCTTTTAATAGTAATAATACCTTCAATGTCCAGATTCTAAGCCGTGTGCATCCCCCGGAAGTGGAATGAGTCTGGGAGCAAAAATTGCAATTGGACTTGGATCCATATGTCTTATTATCTTTATACTGGGTGTCCTTTGGTTTTTTGGCTGCCTTCCAAAATGTTGGCAGCAACGAAAAGGTGATTGATCGTTGCCTTCTTATCATTCTCTTTTTCTTTTGATATGTACTTGATAATATAGACCAGAGTACGGTTTCTTATGAAGTTTTTTTCCACAGATCCCAATGAAGAAGAGTTGCCATCTGGAACGTTTACGTTAAGGCAAATCAAATTTGCTACAGATGATTTCAATCCAGCCAACAAGATTGGAGAAGGTGGTTTTGGTGCTGTGTTTAAGGTAAAAGATCGCTATGATGAGATTGATTATTGTTAATATAGTGCAGTGCATGCTGATAATAGAATCTCCTCTTTTTTTTTGCAGGGTGTGTTATCAGATGGAAGAGTTGTAGCAGTTAAGCAGCTCTCATCTAAATCAAGACAAGGGAACAGAGAGTTTCTAAACGAGATTGGCGCAATTTCTTGTCTACAACATCCGAACCTAGTCAAGCTTCATGGCTTCTGCGTTGAGCGGTCTCAGCTGTTGCTGGTGTATGAATACATGGAAAACAACAGTTTAGCTCAAGCCTTATTCAGTGAGTATTCTTCTTCTTTTTTTTTTTTGGTTTCCAAAAGCTTTTTTGATGCTTTAAAGAAAATGGTGTTTGTTTTTGCAATGTTTTAGGTCCAAAGCATAAACAGATTCCACTGGACTGGCCTACAAGGTTTAAGATTTGCTGTGGGATTGCAAAAGGTCTAGCGTTTCTCCATGAGGAATCACCGTTGAAGTTTGTACACAGAGACATCAAGGCCACTAATATTTTACTGGACAAGGATCTAACTCCCAAGATATCTGATTTCGGATTGGCTAGGCTTGATGAAGAGGAGCATACACACGTCAGCACCAAAGTCGCTGGGACTATGTAAGGCCTGAGCTGAGACCGCTTTCTTGTTTTGTTTTTCATTACAGTTACTGTTTGTTTGTTAACCATAAGAAACATGTGAACTTCTGCAGAGGGTACATGGCACCAGAGTACGCACTGTGGGGTTACTTATCTTTCAAAGCAGATGTCTACAGCTACGGTGTCTTGGTTCTGGAGATAGTCGCTGGCATAAACAATAGTAGTTTCATGGCGGCAGGAGATGAAGTCTGCCTTTTGGAATGGGTAATTATAATCTGATCCCAAGTTTTCAGTTGCTTATTCAAGCTGTTTTTTTCATAAACCCTTTTGATGTATATCTGTAGGCTATGGAGTGTGAAGATTCCGGGGACTTGATGCAAGTTGTGGATGAGAGATTGAGACCTGAAGTGGACAAGAAAGAAGCAGAAACGTTAATTAAAGTGGCTCTAGTGTGCACAAGCGCTTCTGCGTCAGATCGTCCTATAATGTCGGAGGTGGTTGGTATGCTGGAAGGTCACTATCCAGTACCGGAACCAACCCCGGGAGCAAGCAGGAAGTCAGGGGATATAAGGTTTAAGGCGTTCAAAGATGTAAGGAAAGGCATGGAGGAGAACAGCAGTAAGACTCAGTTTTCTCTTAATAGTTATCCTTCTTCTTCTTCTGATACTTATGTGGCTGGACAAGAAAGAAAGCAAGATGAGTCAGTGCCTTGAAGAGGTTTCCAATTTGCTGTCTTCTCACTATATTTTGTAAATTATCTGACTTTAATTATGTAAAATGGTTTGGACGTTTATTACACGATTAGTATTATGAACCAGATTGTGAATGGCTCATAACCAAGAGATTATGATTTATAATCTTTCCATTTATTTATGACGGTGTAATCTCCTATATAAGGAACATCTATGTTATGAATAAAGATAGACTTTTCCATTACTTTCACAACACGTTATCAGCACGATTGATCTTTAAAACTCTAAGCTAAAATATCGACCATAAACCCTAAATCTCTATCCATTGGTAAAACCCTAATCTCTATCGATCACCTCTCTTTGATCATGACCCTGATCTGTATTCGACCACTGATCTCAACAAGATCGATTTGTGGACTGATCTTTGCAAGTTTCAGTACGCCTCAACTATTCCAGATTGTACGATCAACCTGTTCCAGTCCGTGATCAAATTGTTTCAGATCTATGAGTTCTTTGACTGCAAGTATCAGCTCGCGTACCAACGGTCCCGATCAGCTCAACCTAAGCTCGCGGACTGCAAGGAAACAGTTTGGACCAGTCCGCGTAAGATTCCAGTTTGTACCAGTCCACGTAAGCTCATTCTCTTGGTGGTCCATTCAACCCATCAAAGGTTTAAGGTATACATAAACTCTAAGAACCCATAATCGAATGAACTAATGTTCAAAGTGAAACCCTAAAATCTGTAAACCCTAAATTACGTGTGCATGGATTGTTTTATTTGATTGATTGAATGTTTCTTTGAGGTTTAAATCCGTGTGAGTTAGGATTGATAGTTTTATAACCCGATTGAATGATTTGAATTTTAATATTGCATGTTAGAATCTGTTATAATATAAACCCTAATTCGAATTGATAAGCCCTAAAATAGAATCCATGTATTGCATAATCCGAATTGAATGTTTTTGAGGTTTCATATTATACTAGGTTGATAGTTTCATGATATAATAAACTGTTCTGAGGTTTAAGATTATTTGCTAGAAGCTGATTGGTTAATAAAACCCTAATTTCGAATTGAAACCCTATTTTTGGATCGAAACCCTAAATTGTGTAATGCTTGAATCCGTTTGATTATTTTTGATTATTGATCTAATTGCTAGTCTTGATAAAACCTAATTGAATTTGATTGTTAGTCTAGCTAAATCTCATACCTGAAACTGATTGATTAATTGCTAAACCTTGATTGAATGTTTTAATATTACTCCTGTACATATAGAATCAGTATGCTAGGTTTGCATTATAACCATATGGCCGCATGAAAACATATAGAAATTGCTTGTTTGGTCGATACCCTTGCTTGATAAATCTGTATGACTTATTATGCATCATATATCACTTTGGCCGTGTGGCCTTATTGCATTATATCACTTTTGGCCGTGTGGCTTGTTTGCTTATTAGAAATGTATTGACTTGATAGCATATCTTGTTTATGGCCGTATGTTAAATATTTTATGAGATCTAAAATTGATTGATATATGATTTGAGATGTCGAAAATCAACTTGGATTTTGCTGCCCTAAATCTCTCAGGAGATAATTATTTGAAATGAGCACTGGATACTGAGTTTATCCTAAAGTCAAAGGACTTGGTGAATGAATCACAAAAGGTGATAATGCCAAATGAGAAAGATTGGTACATGGCAATATTAATTATTAGCCATCATCTTATTAAGAATCTCAAAGATCAGTATCTGACTATAGAGAATCCTCTAGACCTTTGGACAGAGTTAAAAAATCGAGATATGATTACCAAAGAACGGTGTTATTACCAAATGCCCTATTTGATTGGAGGAATCCCAGAATCCAGGACTATAAGTCTGTGGATGAGTCTATTGCTAGCTGGGCAAAATAATGGATTACTGATGAGAAACAGTGAATTGAGACCTCTTGGATTAACCCCATTACCTGATACCAATAAGGCCGCAGAAGAAAAAAAAAAGTAACCACGTCCAGAATGATATATCACACGGCCATGGCCGTGGAGGGTGGAAAGGACGTGGTCATGGCCACTATAACACATTTGGCCGTGGAAATCACTATGGCAGAGGCCATGGGTATCAACCCAATTTGAGCCATGGTCAAGGCAGTGGCCGTGGTATATCCTTTAAACCACAAAGCTCGACCAAATCAGTTTGCCATAGATGTTGAATGGGGAACCATTGGGCTAAGATTTGAAGGACTCCCAAACATTTTTGTGACCTCTATCAAAGAGAGTCTGAAAGGGAAGAATCCTGAAACCCACTTGGTCTATAAAGATGGTGAAAATAATTTCGAACATGATCAAGATGATCTTATGGAATATGAGATTTATGATTGCCTAAAAGAATCAAGTTGATAATCTGATTTCGACATCAAACTTGTGTGATTGCTTTGCTTGTATGCTTTCTCTGATTTTTATCTCCTTGAATTTATTTCTATTACATTGTCTGCTTAGATTAAATGAATGAATGATTTTTCTATATGAGTACACTGAAAAACGCCAATATAAGTATTAAAGCAGGTATCGCCAGTCTGAAAGAAGACTATGGCTAGACTAATATATTATTGCCTAAGGGTATGCATCTAGAAATCAGTGATGCCTTATATTCACCCAGCTCTAAGAGCAAGAGCAGCCTATTGAGTTTTAAAGATATAAGAATGAATGGTTTCCATATTGAAAAAATGGGCGAAGGAAACAAAGAGTTCCTTCAGATATATGTATAAAATCGCCCAAGGCCATAATAAGTCCTAAAGACTATACCTACATTCTCTACCGACCTAGACTATCCATAGATCAGTATGATAGAGGCTAAAAGCCTGCAAAAATATACACTTTATGGCACAACCGGATTGGCCACCCTGGTCCAAACATGATGCAAAAATTGATATTCAAAAGGCACACATTAAAAGATAAGAAGAGTTATCCCAAAGAATCTTACGAGTGTAGCATGTACACAAGGGAAACTTATTAGGCCATCATCAGTAAAATGGCTACAAGCCCCTTTTTCATAATAAAGACTATATGTCTAGATAATACTGGTGAATACATGTCCCAAGCGTTTAAATGATTATGGTATGTCCATGGGGGTAAGTGTGGACAATTCTGTGATACATGTCCGTACCAAGAACGGCTTGGCCGAAATCTTTTAAAACGCAAATAGCTGATTGAAAGACCATAACTTATGAGGTCAAAACTCCCATTCACAGCTTGGGCCACACGAAATTTACATGCACCTAAGTTAATACGCATCAGGCCATTTAGTGAGCATAGATATCCCCTATCATAATTATTAACGGGTCAAGAGCCAGACATACCCCATCATAAGACATTTGGATGTGCTGTCTATGTACTAATTGCTCTACCACAGAGAACTAAGATGGGACCTCAAAAGAAGGATGAAGATATATGTTGAATATGATTCTCCCACAATAATAAAGTACCTTGAGCCAACTATGGGTGATTATATTTGAGGCCAGGTACACAGATTATTTTAAGACCAGGAGGAGAAAAATAATAAAACTGGTAAAAGAATGGTAAAAGAAATAGAATGGAATCAACCATCAATTTCTTGGCAAGATCCTCGGACTAAAGAATGTGAAATAGACGTCCAAAGATTATATATTTACAAAGCTATCTAATCAAATGCCAGACACATTTGCTGACCCGAAAAAGAATGACTAATTCATATATAAACCAGCTTGTAAAGCACCAACGAATTTGATGTCCAAGAAGAGACACAATCCAGTTGCTACAGAGTCTAGACAACGTATGAAACGTGGTAGACCAAATAGGTTCCAAAAGATAAGAATCCTCGGAAACAAAAGAAAGGTGCAGAGAATGATAATCAAAATCCAAATCCGAGGTTACTAAGGAAACCATCCCAGACATGGAGATAAGGCCGGCCGGCTCTAAGGTACATGTACCAAACAATGTAGCTTGGGACGCCAAGCTGCAAAGTATTAAAGGTCCTGATAATAATGAATCTCAATCGATTATATCATGTCTGGAACATAATGGAACCAATAAGGAATGTCGACATAAGATGGATTATTTGCATACAAGGTAGCACTTGAATTTATGAATATAAGCGAGGATCATGAACCCACGTCAATATAAGAGTGCACACTCGTAGAACAAATTGGATTGAATGGAAACGTGGGGTTAAATAGTTTAAAGAAGAAATGCGTATTTGGCCATATGATTAAGACGCCATATGATGTTAAAACCAATGGATATAAATGGGTCTTGTGAGGAATAGAAATCGTGCGATATAAAGCTGATGTTGCAAAAGGATTCTCACAAAGACCAGTAATAGATTATGAGGAGACATACTCCCATGTGGTGAATGCAACTACTTTTAGATTTCTCATAAGTCTGGCTATATAAAAGAGAAAATTAGACTTGCAGCAAATTGATGTAGTGACTGCATATTTATATGGTCCACTGGATAATGAAAGTACTAGAGGGTATTGAGCTGAAAGAACAGCAAGTTCTCGAGAACAATATTGATAATCATCAAAATATATGATCTGAATATCCTAGGAACCTCTGGATACAATTTCCCAAACAGTTGAATATCTCAAGAAAGAGTTTGAGATGAAAGATCTTGGAAAACAAAGTTTTGTTTGAGGTTACAGCTTGAGTACATTAACAATGAAATCCTTGTGCATCAAATAGTATATACAGAAAAGGGTACTCAAGAGATTTAATATGGACCAGTCTCACCCATTACCTAGTACATGGGCGTGAGATCACTTGTTTTGGACACTGATCAATTCAGTCCAAAGGTGGACGATAAAGAAGTCCATTTAGTCCTGAGATGGACGATGCAAAAGTCTTGTTTTAGATACTGATCTGATTGGTCCATAAGAAGGACGATGAAGAAGCCTTTGATTTTGGTTTATTTTATACTAACAAGCCCAAAGAGGGGTTATTTGGTTTTGTTGATTTGTTTTCAGACAAGTTATGTTTTATACATGGTGGTACACGCATATCACAGCAACATCATCCAAGATTTCATGTGTGTGTATTTGAGGTCGATGACTAAATATGTTCGATCAGATTGTGACATGGCCGATGGTAAAGAAGAACCAACTATCATGTTCGAGGACGAAGCCTATTCTGTCCAAGATCTTTATCACCCACGGATTGCAGAAAATTGGAGAGGTCCAAGGGACCTTCAGTAATGTCCGAATCAGGGGGAGTAATGTGTGTTGTACTCTTTTTCTTTCACCATGGTTTTGTCCCAATTGAGTTTTCCTGGTAAGGTTTTAATGAGGCAACATTAAAGCACATTACAAGCTCTAAATGGTTATGGCATCCAAGGGGGAGTATTATGAACCAGATTGTGAATGGCTCATAACCAAGAGATTATAATTTGTAATCTTTCCATTTATCTATGATGGTGTAATCTCATATATAAGGAACCTCTATGTTATGAATAAAAATAGACTTTTCAATTACTTTCACAACAATTAGTCCATTTACCGTGATTTTTATTTGTATCTTTATTAAAGCTTGATTAGTTAGGGACTCAGTGTCGTGGAAAACCAAAACTCAAAAGATGATAAAGTCAGTGATCTTTCCTAGTCATCTAAACTATACTAAAAGGCAAATATTAAGCCTTCTGAGATGGTCCACGTCGGACTGGAAATTCATCCAGTAAGAAAGCAGCGTTCGGCCATGTCAGCAATGAGTTGGTTCAAGTTGGGCTTTAGGTGTATTTTGCGACCCGCTTAGTTTGGGCTTCCGTTTATTTCGGCCCACATGTATTGTGTTCGTGTTTCAGAGACGCAAAGACGGCGTAACCTAAGTTCCTTCTTCCCCTACCTTTCGAATTCCACCTCTTCCTTTCCCCTTCTCTGCAAATCCGTTTAGCCGATTAACTTCATCACTAATTGCTCTAATCAAGACTTTGTTTCAACTCATTCAATGGCTTCTTTTCACCTTCCTTTCAATTTTTCTATTTATAGATCTCTTTTCTTATCTTATGTCTCCATCGAAATCATTCTCTCAGAAAAAAAAAACTAAGAAATTCATCCCGATGGAACCCACCGGCGACTCCCCCGACTCCAGTGACCGCAAGACCGGCAAGAAGATCATCGCCTCCTCTGCTACTGTGAAACCAAATGGGAAGTCCATTGCTTCCTTCGCGATTGTGAAGACTGCTGTTTCATCTACCATTCCGGTGAGACCAAACGTTGCTACTGATATTCCGTGTTTTTAACGGTTTTAAACTCGTTTTGGAGAAATTAAATGGTCGGTTTTAATTAATGTTTTGGTCTATTTGATGCGTTTTGGTGTTCTTAAGTGTAATATGCAGGTTACTAGATAGCTTGCAAGAAAAGAATGCATTCGGGATTTATTCAGAAGCAAGATGGACCGAACAATGGACCGAATGAGAAGTATTGATCGCACAGGACGTGAGATTGACCGATCCGGTACATGTGGATCGACCGATCCCACGCTTTCATGCACTAGATCGACCGATCCGGTCCATGTGGATCGACCGATCCCACGCTCTACGGGCTCCACACGCACAAACGAGCTTTTCACTCCTTTTTACCCACTCCCCTCAATAATAGACGAAAAAACTCGACTTTTGAGACTAAGAAAAGACCAGGGACGACCAAGAAGGAGATTTACAAGTTCTTGAGAGAGATTTGAGAGTTTTGTACTTGTTTTGTGTGATTTGTGAAGATTTGTAAAGGAGTTCATCTCAAAACCATTTGGAGAAGATCTTCTGAACCTTTCCTCTGTTTTAATACAATCTTATCATGTTTTCTTCATTAAAATCGTGTTGTTCTTGCTTAGTTATGTGTGAGTAGTCATCTAGTTGGGTTTAGGGGTTCTCATAGGGGATTTCTTGATGTTTTGATTCATAAAACGTGTGTAGACTAAGGGATTACGTTTTGGTTCTTCATCTAATGGATTTCTTACTGCTTGAACTGAATTGATCACTTAGTTCATGATTTCAGATTGTTTGATGCACCGAAAGTGATTGTTTGAATTTCCGAAAATACTTTAGATGAGCAAAGTGTCCTTAACCCTCGGAAGTTGATGTTATTGCGCTTTGTGAACATATTGAACCTGTTCTTAATGCTTGTTTAGAAATTGAAACTCAGCGGAAGTTAGTGTGGAGATTTCTATAACATAGAGAATTAGCGCTACGGAAGTAGGTTAATTCTAATATCGTGTTTGAGTTCTAGACGGTTCTTAATATATCCCTGTGTCTGCCATTAATTGTATCTTGATTAAAAAGAAATCCCTGAGAATTCCCAATGCCCAACGTTTGTTTTAAAATAGTTTTCAAATCGTTTAAATCATCTTTTTACAGCTTGTTTATGTTTTGTGACACTAAAGAAAATTAAATAAAAACCATCAAAATTATATCTTTGTTCGCTGTAGCTATTAACTTGTCTGCAACTCTACGTGTGATCATCGGTCCCTGTGGATTCGATCCCGCATTACTACTGCGTACTTTACTGTGCACTTGCAGTTAGATAATCGGGTTAAAACTCGACACATCAGCTACCACTCTCTCCTCCGCGCATGCAGACCAAGTCATGTTCTTCCGAGATGTTTCATTCGGCCCACGCGAAGCGGAGTTGAGGTTTCGTCTGATTCACTTCTGGGAGGCTCGAAATCCACTCACGAAAACCCTCATTGGACAAGAGATGCTCCTTATCAATGGAGAGGTCTGTCTCAATTTTTTTTTTTAATTTTTTCTATAGGTTTAGTATTGCTCGATTGAGATGGTATTTATATTAATCGATGCTTTGATATTATCTACAGGGGACTGCTATTCAAGGTTTTGTTCCAGCCGGACGGGTCGGGACCTTTGATCTGACAGATGGAGTGGTGTATAAGCTGAGCAACTTCTTCGGGTCCTGAAGGAAAGTTCAATATCGGTTGTTGATCATATCGCTACCGTCTCATTCACCTAGAATTCTGTTTTATCGGTTCTTGAGAACCCTCCGGTACCAATTCCAGATGATAGGTTCAGGTTCCACGGCTATGAGGAGTTTAAGGCCAACTGTGACTCTAAGGGTGACCTTTATGGTAAGTCTGTTGGATTACTGATGATTTTTGCTTAAATCTTTAGATATATTCATCACCTCAAATGAGTATTAGTCCGTTGAGTTTTGTTAGTTAATTAGAGTAACACTACAAGAAAACACATGCTTAACGAGGACATTTAACGAGGAAAAACAATCCTCGTAAATTTACGTCGATTTTACGAGGAACTTACGTGGAAAACTAAAGTCATCGTTATTTCCTCGTAACGTAACGACAAAAGTGTTTCGTCGTAAAGTGGATGTAATTTGACGAGTATTTTACGAGGAAAAACTATTTCCTCGTAAATACGACGTAAACTTTGCGTGTTATTTACGAGGAAATAGTTTACGTGTATTTAGCGAGGAAAATTTGAATCCACCAACTTTGTAGGTGTTACACGTTTTTTTTTGCCACCTAATTAATTTTCGTCGTAAATTCATAGGAAAATTACAACTACCAGATTCGAAATTTTCTAGAAATATGGATGTTTGAACATCATTTTAAACACACCAACAACAAAAAACGTGAAAGAAAAAAAATGGCTGGCTCCGGGACTATTTACGAGTTGCGGAAGTGGATGTATATGCATAGATATGCTAACGGGAGAGTGACGAAAGAATACCTTGCGGGTCTGGAGACATTTATGCATCAAGCAGATTCAACACCGCTCGCCCAAGAAAGTGGTAAGATGTTCTGTCCTTGTTGGAAATGCAACAATTCGAAACTGACAAACCGTGAAAATGTTTGGAAGCATTTAATAAATAGAGGTTTCACGCCAAATTACTATATCTGGTTTCAACATGGAGAAGGTTTTAATTATGATCAGAATGAAGCTACTAGTAGTAATAGCAATAGCAATTTTCAGGAAAAAGAACCGGTTGATCATCATTTGCATAATGAACATAGTTACCATCAGGAGGAGATGGTAGATTATGATAGGGTTCATGATATGGTAGCTGATGCATTCATAGCTCATGATGAAGATGAAGAACCTAATATAGATGCAAAAAAGTTTTACGAAATGTTAAACGCGGCGAATCAACCACTAACTACTTTACAGTGGTTGTAGAGAAGGTCTCTCTAAATTGTCGCTAGCTGCTAGAATGATGAATATTAAAACTGATCACAATCTACCTGAAAGTTGTATGAATGAATGGGCGGACTTGTTTAAAGAGTATTTGCCGGAAGACATTGTGTCTGCTGATTCTTATTATAAGATTCAGAAACTGGTTTATAGTCTTGGGTTGCCTTCGGAGATGATAGATGTTTGCATCGACAACTGCATGATCTATTGGGGAGATGATGAGAAGCTAGAAGAATGTCGATTCTGCAAGAAGGCACGATTCAAGCCGCAAGGACGGGGATGTAATAGGGTACCGTACCAAAGGATGTGGTACCTACCAATTACAGATAGATTGAAAAGATTGTATCAATCAGAGCAGACTGCTGGAAAGATGAGATGGCATGCCGAGCATACTCAGACGGATGGTGAGATGACTCATCCATCAGATGCAAGAGCCTGGAAACATTTCAACAAAGTACATCCGGATTTTGCTAGCAATAGCCGGAATGTGTATCTCGGACTATGCACAGATGGATTTAGTCCGTTCGGAATGTCAGGGAGACAATATTCATTGTGGCCAGTCTTTCTTACACCATACAACCTGCCACCGGAGATGTGCATGCAACGGGAGTTGCTATTCTTGACCATATTAATACCTGGTCCGAACCATCCAAAAAGGTCCCTGGATGTTTTCCTACAACCACTGATAAAAGAGTTGAAGGATTTGTGGTCAACAGGGGTGAGGACGTATGACTGTTCAACGAAGACGAATTTTACGATGCGAGCGATGCTTTTGTGGACCATAAGTGATTTTCCTGCCTATGGGATGTTGTCTGGATGGACTACACATGGGAGATTAGCTTGTCCATATTGTAATGGAACGACAGATGCGTTTCAACTGAAGAATGGTAGGAAGACAAGTTGGTTTGATTGTCACCGTCGATTTCTTCCCATTGGCCATCCTTACCGAAGAAACAAGAATTTGTTTAGGCACAAAAGGGTTGTGAGAGACACTCCTCCTCCATATCTAACTGGAGAACAAATTGAAGCGCAAATCGACTACTACGGAGCTAACGAAACAGTTCGTTGGGGTGGTAATTGGCATGTCCCTTGTAATATGCCTGATTCTTATGGTGTTCATCACAACTGGCACAAGAAGAGTATATTTTGGGAGTTGCCATATTGGAAGGATCTTCTTCTGCGCCACAACCTCGATGTGATGCATATAGAGAAGAATTTCTTTAAGAACATCATGAATACAATATTGAATGTCCTAGGGAAGACAAAAGACAACATAAAATCGAGGTTGGACTTGCCGGATATTTGCTCAAGAAGCGAGTTACATATTAAAAGCAATGGACAAGTTCTCGTTCCGATATTCATATTATCTTCAGAAAAAAAGTCGGTGTTGTTCAACTGGGTATGTTTCGAATCTCTCTAGATGTGTTGAAAACGGTCAAAAGTTCTTCGGGATGAAGAGTCATGATTGTCATGTCTTTATGCAACGACTACTGCCCTTTGCATTTGCGGAGCTACTTCCAACAAACGTACATGAAGCACTTGCAGGTACGTAGTGTATTATATCACAATAATTTACAAAATAATATATGACTAACAATGTGTTTAATTTTCTTTGGAATATAAAAGGCATTGAAGCATTTTTCAGGGATCTGAGCACACGCACTCTTAAAGAAGAAGTTGTGGAACATCTACAGGAGAACATTCCCATCTTATTGTGCAACTTGGAGAAGATATTTCCTTCTGGATTTTTTGACGTCATGGAGCATCTAGCTGTCCACCTCCCATATGAGGCATTGCTTTGTGGACCTGTACATTACGGATGGATGTATCAGTATGAGCGAGCCATGAAATATTTGAAGGGAAAAGCAAAGAACCTCGCCAAAGTTGAAGGTTCTATAATTGCTGGAAGTTTGACGGAAGAAGTTTCTCACTTCACATCGTACTACTTTGCGTCAAAAGTACGTACCCGGAGAAGAGCTCCAAGAAGATATGATGATGGTGGTGTTGCGCCAACATATGCAGTTGCTGGTGTTCCAGACATCTTTAGCCAGATTGGGCGACTCGGTGGGAAGTCTAAAGAGGTTTGGTGGTCGAGTGAACAAGATGCTCATAGTTCACACACCTATATTCTACTCAATTGTGAAGATCCATTGATGTGTTATTTTGAAAGGTAACATATATTGACACTTCGAAACACATATAAGTATAATTAATTGTATAATTGCGAGAAATTCATTCCTATAAAATGTGATTTTACAGCCTATTTGTTTCTCAAGTCGAAGAAACATTTCCTGGTATATCCACAAGTGACGTAGACAAAAGGAAAGATCAACACTTCATTAAGTGGTTGCGGAATCAGGTATTAACTCAAACTCTTTTTTAATACATGATCTTTAACATTCTCTTTATTTTTGCAGGTTGATTATGACGACGACGATGCAGATTATCCTAAGTGGTTACACGAAGTAATTCAATCTCCACTTGTAAAGGTCACCACATCACAGATGTATTTCACACGAGGTTATACTTTTCATACATATGAGTATGGTAGACAGCGGGCGACCAGTAACTATGGAATATGTGTGAAAGGGGAAACAGATTTCTACGGGATCTTGACGGAGATTATTGAAGTCGAATTTCCAGGGATACTGAAGCTGAAATGCGTCCTCTTCAAATGTGAATGGTTCGACCCCGTCGTCAACAGAGGTGTTCGGTCTAACAAATTCGGTGTAGTTGATGTCAACGGTGGACGAAGGTACAACAAATTCGAGCCTTTCATCTTAGCTTCACAAGCAGACCAAGTTAGCTTCCTTCCATACCCTCGGATGAGAGATTCAAATAAAAATTGGTTAGCAGTGATCAAAGTTACACCTCGAGGACGAATCATCAGTGGAGAAGAACCACCATTGCAAGAAGAACAGATACATGAAGTCGAGGAACCTGAACAAGAAATTGATGACATCCTTCTCATTGATCCGCATAATCACGAGTACGAAGATCTTACCAATGATGCCACAGACGAAGCTGTTGAAGACGAGTTTAATGAAAATGATGATGTTTCTAGTGATGACGAGAATGTCGATGTATCCGATTGATGTATTTGTTTTATGAATAAGATGAGAGAGTTTGTTTTATGAATAAGATAATGTGGGGTTTGTTTTATGAATAAGGTAATGTGGGAGTTTGTTTTATGAATAAGCAAATGTGGGAATTGTGGTTTGGAATGGAAATAAAGATGGGGTTTGGAATATATGAAGTAGAAAATAAGGAATATGGGGTTTGGGGTTTCGGATTCTAGGGATTTAAACATAACACTCGTTAATTCCACGTAAGCACAAATCGTCGTTAAGGACTCGTAAGCCTACGAGGAAATAACGACGAAATATAAAAATAAAGAACGCGGGGCTCGTTAATTCCACATAAGCACAAATCGTCGTAAAGACCACGTATAAGAAATCGTCGTAAATACCACGTATGAGCAATCGTCGTAAATACCTCGTACGCCAACGAGGAAATAACGACGAAATTTAAAAATAAAGATGGAGTTTGGAATATATGAAAATAAGGAATATGGAGTTTGGGGTTTGGGGTTTGGGGTTTCAGGTTTGGGGTTTGGGGTTTGGGGTTTGGGGTTTGGGGTTTAGAGGTTTCGGGGTTTGAGGTTTGGGGTTTGGGGTTTGGGGTTTGGGGTTTGGGGTTTGGGGTTTAGGGTTTGGGGTTTGGGGTTTGGGGTTTGGGGTTTGGGGTTTAGAAGTTTCGGATTTTAGGGATTTAAACATAATACTCGTTAATTCCACGTAAGCAGAAATCGACGTAAACACCACATAAAAGGATTTAAACAAAACACTCGTTAATTCCACGTAAGCACAAATCGTCGTAAAGACCACGTAGGATAAAATCGTCGTAAATATCACGTAAGCAGAAATCGTCGTAAATACCTCGTAGTGTAAAAACTAGAAAAAAAGGAAAAGGAGAAAAATACCAGATTAACATGTGGCAAGACTTCCAGCAATTATAATACGTAAGTCTCGCCCACATGATTTCTAATATCTTCTCATTTTCCTATTTTTTTCAAATATTTATAATTTGAATAGGATTTTGCTGAGGAATGTGATTTGAGATAGGGTGTGATTTAGGAGTTTGTGTGTGGTTTGAGAATGAGAGTTGTGGGTATATTTATAGGAAAGCAAGGCTCGTTAATTCCACGTAAGCAAAATCGTCGTTAATACCTCGTATATAAAAACACGGGCCTTTGTGATTCCTCGCATTTTCCTCGTATTGAAAAACACGGGCCTTTGTAACTGCTCGCTATTTCGTCGTAACCTTACGACGAATTTGCGACGATATGTAATCTTATATATACCCCTGAGCGCTCACTATTTCTTTCCTCTCTACTTCCTCTCCACTTCCTCCCCATTTCGTAGCAATGATAAGCCTCTCTATTTCCTCTCTAATTTGGTTAGTTTAGGATAGATTAGGTGGTTAGTATATGGAATTTAGATAGGTTTACGGATTTTATGTTATTTAGTGTTCATTAGGTAGATAATGTTGGGAAATATACTGTTGATGTTAATTTTAAAATTTTATTTTTTTTCTCAGGTTCGAAAAGGACGACTTACTGCCTATTACAGAGAGATCTTTGGTGAGCCGGGTAGTCGTTTAGACCCGGCCTCTTCTTCAGCCCCCGGTTCTTTGGGTCAGGAGACTGTCCCCGAGACTCAGTACACTCAGAGAGTCTCTGGGTCTACTTCTTCTAGTGCACCATCGGCTCCTCATCTGCCTTCCCCGATGGCTCATCCGACGATGCCTCCTCCTGTGCCTCCTCCGATGGCACCTCCGATGGCCGCCGATATTCATCCCGATTTGATGGTGCCTCCGAGTGCTCCTTACTCGCAGTACACTGTAGAGGACATTCTCCGTCTGCCAGGCAGAGAAGGTTTACCAGTCATCGACCCCGACCGACCGGACGGAACTTTGTGGTATGTTGCATTAATTTTTTTTTAATTCGTTTAAAATTCTTTTATAACATTAAAAAATAATTTATATTTTAAATTTGTATTTTCCAGGTGGGGGGTTGACGTATGTCTTGCATCGGACGTAACCGACACGATCAAAGGTTACTTCTCCATGGCACATCCGAACTGGAGTAAGACGCCTCACTACGTCAGAAAGACGTGGTTCAAAATTTACGCTGTAAGTTTCTATTAATTAATTATATATACTTTAATTTTTTCATGATTTATATATATACTTTCTAAAAAACTAATTGTTAATTTATTTTTTTCAACAACAAAAATATAATTTGGCCTTGGGGATCACTGAGAGGGTGAGGAAGAAGTTTAACCCGAAGGCGAAAGTTCGCTTGTTGGACACGGTCTCCAACTGGAAGGGTGACTGGATCGTGAAGGGGTATGAGCGCGGCAAACCCGCTGAGCTCACCACAGATGTGTGGGATGGCCTCATCCGTTATTGGCGCCTTCCTGATTCCATTAGAATCGCCTAGGCTTGCTCTAACTCCCGTAACACGGTCGATGAGCACGGAAACGGGCCGATGCTTCACAATACGGGCCAAAAACCCCACGCCGGTGTCCGTTTGGAAATGGTAATTAAATATTTTATTAAATAAATTTTTTCATATATATATTTTATTCTAACTTTCTTAAATGTTTTTTATGCCAAAGAGACGGGACATCTCCCGTCTCTTATGGAACTTTACGAGAGGACCCACAAGAACAAGGCGGGCGTATTTGTAGATGGCAAGTCCGAGCAAATCTACAACGATGTGGTTGCTCGGGTTGAAGACCGCCAGACTCAGCTGACCCAGCAGTCTACCGACAGATTACCCGTCACCTTATCCACACTTGAAGTGGATAAGATTTACGAGGAGGTAAATTTTCAAAAATTTTAATTTTTTATTATTCATTTAATATAACTTTAAATTTTTTCTAACAATATTTATTTTTTTTGTTTTTAAGGTTGTCCCTAAAAAAAGGGACGGACATCGGGGATTGGTTCCATCAACGATGTTCCAAGAGCGACATCGTCTTATGGTCAGTGACGGGATGATGAAGTCACTGAACTGCGTAGAGAGTCCGCTCAGCTGCGTAACGAGTTGGCCGCGATAAAATCTCGTATGGGTGGAGTCGAGGGCTTCTTGGACGTTATAGCGGCCACAAATCCGGAATGGGAGTCCATGTTGAGGAACATGCGACAACAACATCCCATTCGAGGCGAGTCATCCGACGTACATAACAAGGCGGATGTTACGAGGAGGAGTGATGAATTCTACCAGGCGATGAACGACCCTTAGTTTTTTTTTTCCGGTTGTTGTATTATAAATTCAAAACTTATTTATATATAAAATATTTTCATATTGATTTATTTTTATTTTAATTTTTAATTTTATTAATAAATTAAATAATTTTAATTATTTTTAATTATATTTTAAAATTCTGTAAAATAATAATAACAAAGTAAATTCGTAGCTAATGTACGACCTATTTACGTGGAAACCTTACGGGAAAATGACGAGAAATAATAAACGAGTATTTTACGGGAAAACATGTACGAGGAAATAACGAGGAAAGATAAGCGAGTATTTTACGAGGAAATCCTTTCGTGGTCGTTACGTGTATTTTGCGAGGAAACACTTTCAAGGTATTTACGTGTAGTTTTCGAGGAACTCGTTTCGAGGTATTTACGAGGAAATATAGCGACCTCCTTACGTGGAATATTGACGTGGTCTTTACGACGAAATGATCTACTTCGTCTTTACGACGAAATATATTCTTCGCTAAGTTACGACGAATTAGCGAAGATATATGTGTTACGACAGATGAGTAACGAGCAAACGTGGTTCCTCGCTAATTCGTCGTAAAGCCTCTTTTACGACGAACTCACGAGGAAAACCGCCCTCGTTAAGATTATGTTTTCTTGTAGTGTAATTGAAATATTTGAACAACTGATGAGCAATTTATAGTTTCGTTTGATTTAGAAGTTTGATGTATGCGGATTTCTTTGATTTTATTACTGATTATGTTGGCCATATGAAGCTGGTGAATGGGCAGACTATCTCTGATTATATTGTTCTTGACGAGGTTGACATCTCAGAGAAGCGGCATCTATGTGTTCATGTTCAGACACATGAGTAAGTTTGTCCATTTGTTAGATGTTTTCATTGTGAGTTGTCCTTAATACATGATTGTTTCATTTTATGTAGTGGACCAGTGATGAAGCTCTGCATATGGGACAAGGCTGCATCCAACTTCTGCCAGAAATTAAAATCTTATGGAGGCACCCCAAGCGTTCTGTTAGTCACCACTGTGAACCCCAAACACATTGGAGGTTAGAATATCACTTATAAAATATCATGCTCATATCCCGAACTTAGATGTCGTATCACAAATTTAACTGTATTAGGTGTTTTTATTTTTATTAGATGAGACAGAGATTATGTTACAGATAGTCATCTTCATTCATACTTTTTAACAGGAACACTTGCTCTCGCTACAATGTCATCATCTCGAGTGTTCATGGATGCTGATGTCCAACCTAGCAAAGATTATCTTGAATGGTATTCATTTGAGAACTCGGTTATTTTCATGCAACTTTTGCTTTGTCATTTTACGCGATTTCATTTCTAACATAATTTTGGCTTCCGTTTTTCCTCAGGTTGAGCTCTAACTGGGACATTGCTAATAGGGTTGCTGCTGAGGTCGTAACTAAGCCTGAGATAGTGACTCTAGGGGAGATATTCTCTTACATCAAGCGGGAAGATTCTTCTGTTTTTTCTTTTACATTCATTTCCATGCTCCTGATTATTGATGAAGATTGTTTTTTTATACCATGAAGGTTGCTTTGTTTGAATGCACAGAAACTATCGATGATGTTGTCCAGGGTTCTGCCTGGTATTACATTTCTTGCGGTGGATGTAATAGTAAGGCAATAAAAGGGCCTACCTCTCTGATTTGTAACAGCAAGAAGTGTGGGAAAAGGGAAGTTACAGGCGTTGCTCAGTAAGTGTTGTATACATATTTTCTTTTTCTTTTTGTCAGTACTAATAGTTAATCTTCTTTCATTGTAGGTACCTCACAAAGATCTCTGTTTATGATGAGAGTGAGCAAGCAGTTTTTGTTGTACTTGGTGATGCTGGCAAAGAGCTGACCGGGAAGCATGCGTCAGAATTAGTTGCCAGTTACTTTGAAGTAATTTCATACCTGACTATTCATAGCATGATATTATTTGAGCTAATACCTATTTGATTTTGATTTATTTTTTTTAACGTTAGTCCAATGCTGGTGTGGATGTTGACCATTGCGTGCCGGTGCCGCAAGCTCTACTTGATGCAATAGGGCAGAAGCGCAGATTCATTGTGAAGGTTTCCGACCATACTTGACAGGCAAGATTCAAACCCTGACTGTCACCAAGATACTCCCGCCAGAAGCTCCACAGCCCATAGAACACTTGGAAGAAAAGGCTAATCCTTCAAGAGGCTTCGAAGATGCTGCGGGTGATATGGTTGGAAAAGCATCTGAGCGTCTGGAGTCAAGAGAAGCCAAGCGCCCCAAGAGTGGCTAAATCAGCTTCAGACTACTCTCTTACGCAGTGATTGTTATTGCTGCGTTTCAATTTCTGTTTTTACGTTTACCTAAAGACTATGCTTTCTTTTGTTTCAAATATCAGACTTTGGTTCATTAGAGACTACGCCACTCACTTCATGCATGCTGAGTGGTCGTATTCTTTATTTCCTGTTTGAGCGAAAACTTTGTTTTTCCTTTATTTAAAACTTTGCTTTTGTTAGATCTTTGCATTCAGTTTGATAATGACTTGAGTTGTTGGCATCATTGGAATTCATAATAACTACGAGCTTTGTAAAAAACTTATAGGCTATTTTGTATTATAACTGATGTAAACTGAAATATATGAACCATCATAATATGCTATGAATTATGATTGGTCTGTAAGATATTAGAGACAAAATGCATGTATATTTATTTTGAGATTGTACATATTAGTTTGTATAATTTTTTTTTATGATCAAGATTAGTTTGTATAATTATATTGTATTTTATTCAATCATAACTTTTTACCTCCGCTTTTTGCTTCAAATCGACCAACAAAAAAAATCTTAGTATCATCTCCATCTTAATATCATCTCCAAATATAAGAAGGAAACATAATATTTATAAATCGTAATGTATTCAAAGTGACAAAAGAAGTAAACATAATATTTGTCATTGGTGAGTGAAGGCGTAAATTTAGCACCGAATAATTATATACATGGATTTTCATTGATTATAGTAATACTCACTAATGCTTCACTTCAGTGTTTTTTTTCACAAACTTCAGTGTATTTTTTATTTAGAAATTGACCGAAATGACACTCAAAAATGGAAAGAATTTTTTTTTTTTTTTTATGAAACACTGTTTTTATGATCAAAATAACACCCAAATATGAAAATTATCTAACTAACACCGATTTTTTTTTTTTGAAAATGACTAAAATGACACTCAAAGATGAGAAAAAATATTTTGCTCTTGTTTTTCTTTTATGAAACACTGTTTTTATGACTAAAATAACACCCAAATACAAAAATAATCTAATAACACCAATTTTGTTTTTTTGAAAATGACTAAAGTGACACCCAAAGATGGAAAAAAAATTCTTTAGTTTTTGATCTTTTTTTTTTTTTTTTTCTGAAACACTGTTATTATGACCAAAATGACACCCAAACATAGGGGTGTTCAATCTGGATATCGGTTCGGTTTCGGTTCGATTTTTTCGGTTTTTCGGTATTTCGATTAGTAAAATATAACTACCATTTTAAATCCATATTTACTTCGGTCCGGTTCGGTTTATATACCGTCGGTTTTCGGTTTATTCGGTTTTATACCAAAAAACATAATTCTTTATTTTAGGATCATATTATATGAATTTTAGAGTCTTGTTGTCAACACATTCATTTATTAAAAAAATATTATAAGTTTAAATAAAAGAACAAAAATAAAAAATGTTTCTATCATCTAATAAAATAATCAAATCTATAATTAAAATAAAAGCTCAAAATTTTGATAATAAAAATAAAAAACAAAAAATAAAACAGAAGCACGAAGCACAAAAAATAAGTTATTATATTCTTTCATATTTAGCGTTCATCAAAGTCATGTTTCTTCTATTAAACACGAAACTCTATTCGTTTATAGATAAAAAAATTGTGAAGAATTTTCACTAATTGTTATCATCAAATTTATAATCTTTATTTCAATTTAGTCAATGCTAAATTAAAGCAAAAAGATCAAAAGAAGACTAAGAAAATAAGAAGCATGTTTGCGATGAATTGTTATTTAATTATAGTTCAAGTATTTTACAAATTAGGACTATTTTATTACTGTAAAAAATATGGTAATAGTTATTAGCAACAAAATTAACTTATGATTTTCATACGTTGTTATAAAATATATACATATTTACATGTTTCTATTTTTTGATCGGTTTTATTCGGTTTATTCGGTTTTATCGGTTATATACCGAACCATATCCAAATCCTACGGTTTTTTAAAAATCATATCCATTCGGTTTGTATGGTATATACCAAATCCAAACCATATTATCTATTTCGGTTCGGTTCGGTTCGGTACGGCTCGGTTTTGCCATATTGAATAGCCCTAAACATGAAAATGATCTAACTAGCACCATTTTTTTTTTAAATGAACAAAATGACACTCAAAGATGGAAAAGTAAAAAAAAATCTTTTTTTTTTGTTTATGAAACACTGTTTTTTATGAACGAAGACACACTTTGCAAACTTTATTACACAAATATTACATATAATCAGCATCATTACTATATAAACAAATTTTAATTTGTCAAACTTGGTCCGGGAGCATTAACTCTCCTACCAAAATCTTCTTAATACACATGATTATATCATTTATACGAAATCATTACACAATTCCATATATATATCAATCTTCGTGTGAAAAGGAAAGTTAATATTCTTCACAAATGTTGCTTTTTGAAATAATGTAATCGATTTCTTTGCTTATCCTATCTCCTTCTTGCCGAAGCCAACATCTGCTCTCTACCATCTTCTCACGACCATCCTCCAGAGACTCTGTAAGTTAAGTACGATCAATACTAACTCAACATATTATAAAGCACATACGTATACTGATATACCTGATCTATAGTGAATTGGTTGTAGAATCGCTGCACAAGTCAGGAATGGATAACACACCTTCCGAAGAAGTCATAGCACTTGCAGGTAAACAAGTCATCTACTCTTCCTTCTCTGCAATGTCCAATCGAAATGAAACCATGGTTAGATTTCTGTCAATAAATATGTGAATAGTTTATCTAAAAAAATAAATTTTTTTTTTTTTTTTTGGTCAAAAATCTAAAAAAAAAAAAATATATGTGAATAAAACTAAGAATGATAATTAAAATATTGTTTCTTTCTGCATCGCAATATGAATATTGAATATGCTATGTTGCTTTTGAAAACTGTAAATAGTAAACAACAAAATAACTTTATTATTCGTTACTTTTAAGCTAGACTCTACACCTAAGTTTTATAATTGTTTGAATCATTTTGTGGCGTTACTATCTTGGTTGCAAAACGTTAAACAAAGCCTTTATTTACCAAATACTGGCTGGACAATATAAAGAAGAAGTATAGACTAAATATAAAAAAATACTGAGGAATAGTTGCAAAAAACCAACTCCGGTTTACATATGTTTTTATTTTATTACATATGTTTATCGAAATAAACATCACGACCTTCAATTCGTACAGCAATCCAAATTTTTTCAATCAAAAATAAAATACTAAATTTCTAAACTAAACATTTAAATATGAGGGCATATCAAAAAAATAAAACAGGTATGCATTATCAATTATACATTGTAATTTACATATACTTATACTACTATACATGAAATGGCCTGTCTATTAGATTTCAACCGGTTTTGGTTGGTAAAAATAAATAAATAATTTTAGTAAGATTATGCGGAATTTTAGATATATTGTGCGTACAATGAAATAAAAAATAAACTACCCAAATTAATATAATAATATATTATAAAATCTCAAGCATATGTATAATTTTTTTTAAAAAAATTAAATTTTAATATTGAATTAATAATTTATTTTTCCTTTGTTGATATGTAAAGATATTTTTTGTTAAATTTTATTTTAAACTTTTAATATCTCTTAAGATATGCAGTTACAATGTGATTATTTAAAAAAAAAAACTATATAATTAAGATATAATTATATTTTTTCTTATATTATTATTTGTCTTATATATAGGGTTAACTAAATATTTTCTTGAGATCAAAAAACTCAATATACTAATTTTAATTTTTTATTAAAAAGAAAAATTAATTTGTTTCTAATCTCGAGACCATATCTGTAAAATATTATTTATATTTTTTTTGCTGTAATTATAAAATATTATAGACAACTACAAATATATGAAAAATAGAAGAACATTTCAGTAATACTAATTATAAATTTTGTTTTGGTAGCATTAATCTGTGAGGAAATATATATTTTAACTGTCTGGCTATTATATATTTCGTAGGACCAAACAAGTTAATTTTGAAAATATATCCCTGTGTGTAATAATTATAGTTGGAAATACATGTATCTTATTACAATTTATAGTTTCTTTTGTAAAGTTCTAAAGAATGTACGCCCTTAATTAAAATCACATGTTTTATAGTGACATCTCACATGCAACACATTACTCAAAGAATCCACCAACTTCAGGAAGGGATTTCAGTGCGCCCTATCACGGTATGTATAAGAAGTGTTTGGGACATCAGAAAACACCAAACATATAATAGTCAAATTTGCATCGGCTTCATGTGCTACGACCACCACGTAAGCCTTTTATTAAAACTTTAACATATACATATATATGTATTTTTCAATCCAACATATTTGATTTAAACTACTCACTATTTACTTAATTGGTTCGGCGCAACAAAATTTGTTCACATTCATGGACAACTATTTGAAGGTCGGCTCACCGGAAACATTTAGCCAAATGACCCAAAAAATTTAACTGAGGGAGATATATATGAATTTTCAGGATTTTCTGTCATACATAATTCACAACATCGAAAACTCACCCAACTGCCGTATTACATTCAGATCGACCAAAAGACAATAACATCGAAATTTACAGACATCGGTCCAATATTTCCAGTTCACAATTTCTCTCCTCAGAATTACAAAAATCTATTGTGCTTAGCCACTACACCCACCCACTTACTAGGTAAGTAAGTCAGCCCAATATCAATTAAACAAACATGGATGTTTATTCTAACTCAAAAATCAAAATCAATGTGCAGATGTCGTCGGGCAGATACTCTTAATACAAAAAAGAAATCCGTACCACCCATAAATCAATACTGATACCACGATTGGTCTACTGCTGAACAGGTAAGTCTAACACAATAGGTAAAAACGAAATCATAATTCTCTTCATACATACACCTCTATCTCGGGTCGATAATGGTTAAACTCATACTGTGCGACAAGTAAGCAGCAGATTTTAGCATCCTACAAAGCAAGAAAAATAAGAAATTTAAAGTTGTCATCATCACAAGCATAATTCATAAACTTTTCCAAGGTAAATAATTTTTTTAAACACATCAAAAAATAATACAGATCTAAATTTTTTTTTCTCAACAGAACAATAATATCCAATATTTTCCAGGCAAACTACTACTCAGTTCATAACCAGCAACAAATTTCTACTTCAACAAATCAATTGATTACATAAAGCATTTCAAAGAGCGAATAAGAGATCATGCAAAAGCATGCAACAAAGAATGACTTTAATTCATGCATCATTCGGATTATTATTCTCTTTCCCACACAACTTGATACCTAGATTTATTTATATTTTAAACAATTTTATCATTGTTTTTTTTCTTAAAATCTCTTGTTCTCTATAAAATCTAAAACTCAACTTTTGTTTTTCAAACTTTACTAAAAAATTTAAATATATAGAGAATAAATAAAAAAGAAATAATCCGCACGTAGCGGAGACAAATGATCTAATACTTCTAAAGCCTTTAAATCCTACATCATGAACTAAAGTTTGATTAGTTATCTTTGTGGAAAATCATACTTCTGAAGCCTCTGAATTCTACGTTAAGAAAATTATTTTCTCTTTTTTTCTGTTCAACTTAAATGAAAAGATAGTCACTGATACTGATTGATGCAGGTTGTCTAGCGTGCAGGTTGAGTTTGATTCATGAGTACTTTTAAAAAGGTTTAGTAGACGATTAGTATATTGGCAACTGGTCGTGATTTTTCTTTTTATTTTTTCGAGCAACCTGGTCTTGATTCAGTGTTGTGGAAAACCCAAACTCAAAAGAAAAACAAAGTCGGTGATCTTTCCTAGTCATACTTTGAAAGCCTTTAAATTCTACATCAAGAATTAAAAAGTTTGATTAGTTATTTTGGGGAAAATCAATACTCAAAAGATATGAATCATACTTTTGAAGCCTTTAAATCTTCTAAACATTATTTGGAAAGTGATTTTGTAAGTTTTGTTTATGTATCATCACTACATTCATTTAAAAAAAAAATGATGACATGATTTAGTTAGAAAATGACATGGTTTCCTTCTAATTATGACATGTACAAATTTAATGATAAAACTTTGATTTTTTTTTTGTAGATTTTTAAAATAAAATATTTGTATAATATGGCTACATACCATATATAAAATGTAAGTTATATTTATAATTATTATTAAAATTGTAAAATAATATAACTGTAAATATATAGTTTATTTAAATAAACTTATGATAAATAGGTAATTTCCTATCATTATTAATAGTTTATCAAAGTTAATTACAAAAGAATTTTAACAGATAAATTATGACATTTTGATTAAAATTTTATGAATAACTAAACAAGTAATTATTGTATAACATTTAAATCCAATATTTGATTTGAATGTTATACATTTTTCTTTTAACAAATAATGTTTGAATCTTCTAAACATTATTTGGAAAGTGATTTTCTAAGTTTTGTTTAGTCTATATATATATATTATCATAAAAGAAAAATGGTGAAATGATTTAGTTAAAAAAATAACATGGATTCCTTCTAATTATGACATGTACAAACTTTGACTTTTGGTAAGATTTTTAAAACAAATTAGTTATAGAATATAGCTACATACCATAAACGTAAGCTATATTTATAATTATTACTATAATTATAAAATAATTTAACTGTAAATATAAGTTTTATTTAAATAAACTTATGATAAAATAAGTAAGTAATTTCATATAATTATTAATATTTTATCCAAGTTAATTATAAAAGAATTTTAACTAATAAACTATGACATTTTGATTAAAAATTAAAATTTTATGAATAACTAAACAAGTAGTTATTGTATAACATTTAAATCCAATGATCCAAATAATTTTAATCAAATCAATTATTGTATAACATTTAAATCCAAATCATCTATATATGACTTGACAACACTACATATATAATAGAACTAGTTACTAAAGAAAACAACTAGCCTTTCTACAATAGGAGTATTTATATAAGAATGCATATGTATGGTATATATAGAAGATTGGGAAAATATGAAGTGTCTTGTGAAATGCAGTTTGACTAAGCTGAGATTTAAGAGAAGATTAAAACTTTACATTCTCAATTTATTTGGATTCAAAACAAACTTATATTTATGAATGTTTGTTAAAACTGAATTATATTGGTTGAACACTTGTCTGAAATTACATAAGTTTGTCTCCGTGGAATTGACTCGGATGGCATGCTAAAAATATTGGATCATTTAACCAAATCTAAATTGATTGCTGCATATAGACTAAAGGGGACCTATTCAGAGCCGTACTTGATGTGTATTCAAAAATGCATTGAGTTTAAAGGGCCCCAAATTTTCCAAAGTGTAATGTTTTTTTTTTTTTGAACTTAAAAATGGTTAAATCCGGGTCTATTAAAGACACAGACCTAACCTCCGGATAAATCTTCTCCCGGATATTCAAATGAACCGTAAGCATGGATCCATATCCGCGTGGCTACATGTGGAGCTAATAATTTCGCACTAGAGAGGAGTCGATCCCTGATCTGGACCAACAGGACAATTCTTCCTCTAGTGGAAACCACTAGGCCACCACGACTTGGTACAAAGTGTAATCTTTCATAGTGGTTTTGTGTTAAGGTTTCTTAGCACTCGCATTTAATGATCTGTGTTTGAATCCTTGTGTGTATATTTTTGGACTATAAATTTTTTTTAATCAGTTGGTTACCAAAAAAAAAGTTTTTATAGTAGGAAAACCAGATTCTAAATTAAAAAGGAATCACAAACCCATAAAGAAATCTGAATGGAAAATCGAAAAGGAATCATGTCAAGTTTTATTGGTTAAATAATAATTTTCTGGATAAGTTTTCCAAAAACGCTATAAATCAAAAATCTTAATTTGATTTAGACATATTTCAACATCGTTTTATCGTCTTTCGAAGAATTTTTGATACATCACACTGCTTTGTTTTTTTCCCATGGCACCATCCATGTTCTTTTATACATTAGTATTTTCTTTCTCTTCTCGTTTTTGATATAGTATATTATTCATTCAAGAAAAAAAAGATACATGTTATGATTTTGTTTTCATGATTTTTTATCCTCTCAAAACTACATATTTATTAGTTACTAGTGGTCTTCCGATGCTATACGCCAGGTTCGTACATTGTGTTGTCTAATAAGCTGGAATTGCATTCTCTGATTGAATTTGTAAACCACGTTAAGTTGATGTATTCATATTTTGGCCTATTCAATTTTGTATAAGAGTGTTAGTAAGAAAATACAGCTAGGTAAAGTAGCGAAGATTTATTGAAAGGTCATTGTGTTTTGTAATAATAGTTGTCATGGTTGATGTTTTAATATTTATATATTTTACATTTCTACGTATGAAGTGTTTTTGGGGTTGCTGTTTTTTTGGATGATAAAGTGCGAAGTAGGAAAATAATTAGATGAAGACAAATAATTTAGCAGATTTTTAATAAAAAGAGAGAAATTTCAAAGTTAAAGAAGATAACAAAAGTGCTATTGGAAATTAGAACCCACAAGCTATTGTAAGACGTGCAAGCACCATAGATTACTTTCTCTGCAAACCGGACAACTTATTTTGGTACGAAGCCACTGATCAATGCAATTAAAATGAAAATTACGGCCGCAAGTAAGAGAGCAAATATGGTTTCCATCGTTGTAATCTCTGAAGCATACAATGCATATATTGTTTATCTCTTCAGTAGTTGGAGGCCTATTGGTACTCTCTAGGTCGGTGATGGTGAGATCAACATCGAGTCTTGATGTTGCGTTGGGGTTGTAGTCTATGATAGGTAGACTAACTTGGAGATCATTGCTAAGATATTGTTGTTGTCTCTTACTTCATTCATCACGTATTGAGTTGTTTTTTCAATAAAGTATGTTGAATTGGGGTGATGGATGTCATGGTATGTTAACATGAATTTCATGCTCTCAGTTATTGAGTCATTAAAATACTTGAATTATTTGATCGAGTGTGAATAGTACATGGTTAAGAGACAATGTGTACTTTTTATGATATTATTTCTTTTTTCCAAACTAATTTTTTTAATTAGTCTTGATTATATATTAATATATTAATTTTTAATATTAATTTTTATTAGAACCTTCCATGATAATATGTGAGAAAAAAAAATCATGAATAGATATTATTGAATTTTTATTATATTAATCGCTATTTTATATTTGGTTATATTTAAACTGCACTATTTATATTATTTAAATATTTTTAATCAGATATAAACAAAACGTAAAATATAGAAGTTTCAGTAATATTTTAGATCAATTCAGGAATACTCCAGTTGGAAAACTATTTTTCAGGAGCATTGCTAAACCTGAGACAGTAAGAAGCATTCTTAGCCAGACATTTGACAATACTGCTGTAAGTTGTATGATTATTTATATCTTTTAAGTGAGCTTAAGGAATATTTGTTTGCAATTTAGTGCTACTATGATAGCTCAAGTAACGGATGAGCTAGTTGAGGCAATTCTACGGTCAGGTCTTGAGCCTGGTGCAGTTGATGTCGTCCTTGAATTCATTGGTTACTCTGGTCGGCCGCTTGCAGAGGATTTACTCCCACAGGTCAAGGTGCGTTACTCTGATCTTACTCCTTAGCCGTACTTAAAACCAAATCCTTTAAATTTTTTACTGGGGGAGTTTCATGTGAGCCAATCAAGCTTGGACGAGCTTATGGTGAGTGATTTTGATGCGGTTGAAGAGATTGTTGTTCTGCCTAAAACCCGCCACTGTCCTCATGTCTCTCCTCTCTCTCCAATAAAGTAACCCTCGATTCTTCTTCTTATTGTTGTATTTCTGTAAATTTTGTAGGATGAGAAGCCGGAAATGGTGAGTCCACTTATTGAATCATTAGTTTTGAGATATTCAAAGTCCAGTACAGCCCTTGCTCCAGGCATTTGATCTCAGTTTCTTTTACATTTTCGCATATCTGTACAGAAACATATCATCTGAACCAGCATGAACTGTCTACATGTGAGAACTCAGTGTGACAAAACAGTGACTGTATGCATATATTTGATGAAGTAGAGAGCTCAGATAAGGAAAGAAAGCCTTTTGCTCCAGACTTGCTATCAAAATAATAAAAACCTGCACTCATTTTCTATAATCCAAAAGCAGGAGAATCTTATCTACAGCCGAACAAAACAAAGATCTAATTAAATAAGTCTTTTCACGTCGTTTACCATTTCAGTAGCGACATGCTCTCTCTTGTCCTACCACTTTTATCTGACCAGTAGACACCACCTGAGACATCCTTCATAGGTTTGTTGTTGACGAAGCAATGTTTCCCCCAAATACTTGTCTGAAACATTCTTACAGCTTGTATAACAAAAAAAGAAAGATAAGAGATTTATTTTCCATGGGACTTTGTTGAAAGTCTTATTATCCCTATTAGAAATCTGAGACTTCTCAGATCTTAAAGTTTTTTACTTTACCAGTAATTTATCTCACGTGATTGTGAATCTTGTGCCTCAAAGTCTCCTAAGACAAATTTCTCGGGTAAACTTTAGGCGTCGATCGGAAACCTGAAACAGGTTCAGACAATAGCTAATCAGGCTTGATTTTTTTAAACTGGATTTGTTTACGGGGTTGAATGATGTAAAACGGATCCTATAGCCAATTACGATAATCTATAGATGACAAATCAGTTTATCATCAGGATCCAGAATTCAAAGAAATCAAGCTTTTACCTCTGTAGTGGTCTTCTTCTTCAAAACGTTAATACACGGAAAAATTCAAGACTCGATAATACACGGAATATTACAATGATACAATCGTCAGAACAAATTATTATTATATCAAATCTAAAAGTTGACAAAAAAAATATCAAATCTAAAAGTCTTCGTCGAGAGAGAGCACATGATTATCAAACGCGCCGCCTCCATTAACGCTCGATGTAACAGAAGCCTTCTGGTAATCACCAACTCTCTTCTCGAAGAAATTTGTTTTACCCCGAAGAGAGATCAACACCATCCAATCAAACGGATTCGCCGCAAACTCGATATACTGACTCATCAGGTCACGGTTCATCCCCACCAGCGCGCACAGGAGCGTGTAGCACACAAACTCCCTCTCGATCTCGACGGCGTCCCAGACGATCGACTTCACGCGCTCCTCCGTGAGATTCGTCCTCAGGAGGGTGTAGATCAGGCAGGCGAAATCGCAGTGCAAAGCCGTCGTCTCGAGAGATCAACTCGTTGGAGAAGGTCAAACCAGGCATGAGCCCTCGTTTCTTGAGCCAGAAGATCGAGCAGAAGCTACCGGAGAAGAAGATCCCTTCGGCGCAGGCAAAGGCGACACTCCTCTCCGCGAAGGTCTGAGATCCGTCGATCCACGTCATCGCCCACTGAGCTTTCTTTTGCTAAGAAAGGAACGCCTATTTATAGGATCCAATCCATGAAGAATCTGAAGAGATCGAAAGATCTAGTGAAATGAGAAGTCGTGGGGGAAGAATTAACTGAGATTAAATGCTCAGTTTATGGCTAGAGCAAAAATCGTACTGATTCCATTACTCTGGTTCGACGATGAAGATTATAGAAAACCCAACGAAACCAAAACGCGTGACTTACACAAACCAATCAGCGCGACGACACTTGGCATGAAAGCCCCCACCTTCTAGATCGACTTGGATGCAGGAAATGACATATATTTCAACTTTATATATATAGATATGAAATGGCCCCAATTTTTTAAAACCGCCTTAAGCCTTTAGATACACTCTCACGGTACTGGACTATTGTAATTTGTAACTATCGAAAACTCTAGTGGGAACTTTGGTGCAAGGGTGATAAGTAGAGTTTACGGTGATGACTTGCCCTTCAAACCATTGTCTTTGTCTTCTGATTATGTCGTGTTGAATAGTCGCGAGTACGTCATCATCTGTTTCTGCTTATGATCTATACCAACTCAGGGACTCCATTCTCCATACTTTACTAGACAGTAGCCTTAGCCTAAGCCCTTTGATGATCTCCATACTAGGGTCCTCGTTGTGGGCTAGATTGGGGTCGAGAGAGGTCTAACTAGGGCTCATATAGTTTGTGTGTTACATGGAGAGTTTTTATTTGAATAAATAAAATATATAGCTAACTCATCATAAAACTAACAAAGGAAATGAAAATTCAAAACGGTTATTCTATCAAGTCTACCTCTTGACTATCCGGGAGAAAATATAACCAATGGTCCTTGAATCTTTTGCTAATCCGTCTGTCCGGCCATTCCGACTCCCAGGAATATGAGACAGTCTTAGATTTGAGTTTATTATGGGCTTCCAACTTAAAATCATTTGGTAATTAGTGGATTGGCCATAACCTTTTATATATTACTTAATGTCCCTTAAAATTTCCGACGTGGGATATAATATATATATCCATAATAGATGTTGATGTGATGTGTTTATTATTTGCTTTGATTCTTTCCACAGAGCCATCTATTGCCTCCGCACAAGCGCGAGGTTGTGGACAGAGTTCTTGTTTCATCTCAATATTTGTTAGGGTTATTGTAGCTGTGAATTTTGCGTTTTGGGTTGATCATTGTTTTTCAAGTTTTTTTATTGTTATAGGGTTAGAGTTGTGATGATGAACTGCGTATGCACTGTTCTGCACTCACGAAAAACAAAATTGTATTAGTAATGTGATTGATATAGTTCATGGTGTTGTTTGCTGTGTCACTGAAACTTATTGTTTGTTTGTCTTTTTAATTTGTTACTTGTACTGTTAAGATTACATAAATTATATTAAGGTTGTTGAGAGTACCTTTTGTTTCTGGATATTTTTTCTCCGGTTTAGTTGTGTAAGTTGTGTGTATTAAGTAATAATTTTTTTTTGTTCTTATTATGTTGATTATATGTTTTTATTTTATTTTTAAACTTGTTGGTTTTACCGGACCTTTAAAACAAATATATGAAGACTTGTAGAAATAACTATAAAAATGAGTGACAATTAGTATTTGAGTCTTAATGAGTCTTAAATGAATATATGTATTTCTCATAAGAAGACAATAGCATTGATTTTTTGACATTTAGCATGTAAGCTATTTTCATAAGACAAGAGGAGTGAGTAGGTGGACATGTTTGTCTGTTAGGATTGTCTCTTGTATCTCCTGGTGTGGCTGTGTTTGTTTATTTTTTATTTGATGGGTAATATGTAAACATAAATCATTGTTAGTTGTATTTATCAGAGTTTGTAACTTACTCTTTTTTTTTGTTTAGGTAATTTCACTGATCTTGGTTGTCGTCTTCTTCGTAAGCATCTGTGAATGTAAGTTTGTAAATTGTTAAATAGTTGGCCGTGTAGTTTGTATTTGTTTAGCTGGCTCAATGTATGTGTCGTTGAGTTTTAGTTGAGTTGTTTGGTTTGATATATTTGTTTTGAAGTTTATTTGTAAGATTAGACAAAAAGAGAGGTGATCGTTAATGATTCGTCTTTTTTGGGATTCTAGTTTTTGGTGTTTTGATTGTTTGGGTTCATTGTTGTTTCTTTTAAGCTGTAAAATAAAGATTTGTGTAAAATTAGATTGATAAGTAAGAGAGATAAATAGACGACCACAAATATTGGGTAGGAAATATATTTGATTATTGATGTTAGCACAATGTAGACAGTAATATAAAGAGAATTATGTGTTGATTGTTTCTTACGGATCAATGAAGAGACGAATAACGACTCAAATTGTTTCTTTGTTGAGGTCAGAGTCCTGGACAGAACGGATTTGCCCGCAAATTTTAATTCAGTTTCTCCGCATGTTCATGTATTACTTTCGTAAATATATATTATGTTCGACCATCAATGTACGAAGTATCATTTAGCTTAGTGGTATAAATGTTGGTGTTTATATCTCAATAACCTGGGTTCGAGCCATGAATTTGAATTTTTTTTTAACTTTTTAAAAGTGGGACCCACAAAACGCTGACAAGTCGCGCTAAAGAGCGAGTAAAAAATCAAACTATTATAATATAGATTTTTAATTAATTTGGAAAAGTAACGCATCAATTATTTTGGTTCCGAGGGTTTGGTCCGATTGATATCTACTTCGCTTCCACCGATGTAACATCATTACATCACCTCCAAAAAACACTCAATTTTAAATTTGTAAAATTTTATACATGAAATATAAATGTGTTTTTTTCCCAAAAAAACTTTGAACTTGACTTTAAAAATATTTATATTTTATATTATAGTCCTTTTTATAATTAATTCAATTCTATAAGAATATATAAATAACTCGCACATATAAAAATGTTACAACAATATTAGTTAATCAAATGTTACATTAAAATATATAATTTTACATGGAAATACATAATTGAATATTATATTACAAATAAAATATTACATTATTCCATAAAACTATTTCTAAAATATCACATTATTACATATGATCAACTAGAGCATTTGTTAAGTTTCTTTTGTTATATTATTTTTTTGTCTAAATATAGTTTTAAAGTATTTTAAATCGTATTTTAAAGTTTTATAATTTTCTACGTAAAATTTAAAATTATAAAAAATTGGAATATTTACGGGATATAATTTTTTAAAGATTAAAAATGACAGACAATTAAATATTTAAGTATTATAAATGTAATGTTAACTGTAAGGACCAAATGAAAATAAAAATATGAAACTTCAAATTTAAATTTTGAAGGTTTGTTTTAAAAAAAACTAGAATATCTTTTGGAGATGTTCTGATGAATGAAATGTACGTATTTCGGCCGTTTGGATATTTTTTGTGGGGCTCAGATATACATTTATCAATCGAATCTTTCAATTAATTAATACAGTAAGTTTCTAAATATTAAGTAAGTCGTTCAATTTTGTTTATTAAAATATTGAATTAATAAACAGTTTCAAACTTTTCAATTAGTTCAATATATTAATAAAGAATCAGAAATAAGTGGTGCAGTTCTAGCCAAATTATGTTAATTCTGTGATTGAAAATTTATTTCGGAATTGGGACCAAAGTGTAAGTCATCTCAGTATTAGCTTAGTCATGGTTGATAATTGTATAGAGATCGGGTAAACATTTAGATTCAGTTAAATTATTTCTGGTTTTAGGTGAATAGAACACATTCACATTTTTTACACCGTTGGGTGGATTTAAGTAGGTTTAGATATCCGTTCATATACTTATTATATATCCAAAATTATTTAAGATTTCTGAACTTTTTTGCTCAGTTCATATACTTATTATATATCCAAAATTATTTAAGATTTTGAAATAACACTTAATAGACAATATATAAAAATTGAGTATTTGAAATTATTATTGGATTTTGAAAATTATTCAAATACTGATCAGATTTTTGAGTATTTATTCAGATTCGGGTTTTCAAATGTTTTGAGTTTTATTTTTGGATATTTTTGGAATCCATCTGAATAATATCAGATAATTGAATTACTGCACAACATGATCCGTTATTCTATTTTTATATATCAGTGGTTGGATTCACGGTTTTTTTTTTGCATCGGGTTTAGATTCTAATTTTGAATCCAGGCAGCCCTATAATACTGTAGTCTAATTCAATACTAATCCGTATCTCTGCGGATATTTTACATCCGTTTTATAAAGAGAAATTCTCTTAGATAGACTTTTTAGTTTATTTTCACAAAAATAGACTTCAAGAAAAAAAAATGACCAAAATAGATTTTTATTAAAGGGTAAATATGCATTTATACACAAGGGTTAACTAATCTAGACTTAGGGTTTAGAGTCAAGGGGTGAAGTTTTGGAGATAAGGTTCAAATTTTATAAAATAAAAAATAAATATTAAAATTTTCAAAATAAAAAAGGTCTATTTTGGTCATTTTGTTTTTTCAGTACTATTGTTGTGACAAAAACTTAAAAATGTCTATTTGAGAGAATTGTCCTTTTATAAATGTACTTGTTATTAATACAAATATTTTAAATATATATTTTTCATTTTAGTGTTATATATTGTGTAGTTCTATACTAATATTGTTTATGTTTCTTATTAGACATTATTAATATATATAGTGTTTTGTTTAAAATATTTTACTTTGTTATTAATTTTATTACTTACGAATATATTTTCGAGTTAGGTACAATAAAATAATAAACTGAAATAATAAAATAGAGAACCTCCTTCAAAATATGTTTTATAACATGGGGTTTTTGCCAAAACTAACCCACAACTTGATTTTAATCTCAAACCTATACCCAAACTTGAATCAAATGCAAAACTAACCTAAAAACCTAGTGAAATTACAGCTCAACCCCTTGTGACCAAAAAAAAAAATAGAAGCCATTTTTACGAATATAGCCTCAGTAAATCGTCTGAGTCGTCTGAGAAGTTGGAAGTCGTCTGGACGACTGAAGTGTAAGTCGTCTGGTACCAGTTTATTTTAAAAATAATTTATAAATCTTGTAAAAAAATATTTTGATGCGTGAAAAATAAAAATCAAGTAATTATAAACAGTTTTAAGTGATATAAATTAAAATATGATAAAATTGATTTGTTTTGAAGATAGATGAGTGGAAGTAGTGAATCATGAAATACTTTGGTTTAGGAGTTTGGCAAACATATGTTGTAGTATTGTATGTATTGTTAGGGTTAGATTTTGGAAAACTAAAATATTTTTTTCAAAAATTAGTTTTCACCTATATGTGTTTATTTCTGTGTATACTAAACACTTTTCAAGTTTGATTTGGTTTTATGAAGTGTTTAATTAGATAAATAAGTTTAGGGGTTATGTTTAGGGTGTGGACGACTTATATTTCAGTCGTCTGTTGAATAATTTACTCGGACGACGTATATTTCAGTCGTCCAAATCGTACCGAACCTTTAATTTTACCAATGTACGTTTTAAACTAATCGGATCATTTTACTCGGACGACTTACATTTCAGTCGTCTGGTGAAGAAATAAAAACAGACGACTTACATGTAAGTCGTCCAAATATTCCCGCCTAAATTTTTTTTTAAAAATTATTTTCCCGCTTAAATAATTTAAACCAGACGACTTACTTGTAAGTCGTCTGGAAAGTCTTCTATTTTATTTTCCCGCTAAAAATATTTAATTTCCCACTAAAAATATTAAACTCTTCTGGACGACTTACATGTAAGTCGTCTGTTTTAATTTCTTCAACAGACGACTGAAATGTAAGTCGTCTAGGAAGTCGTCTGAGTCTAAAATATTTAACCTAATTGGATTTTTTGTCTCCCTATATAAAGAAAAATTTACACATTCACTCTCCTCCTCTCAAATGGCTGCAACAAAAATGTAATGTTCATCATTTTAAAACTCTCCAACCTCTCTCTAATCTCTTTGACTTGAAAACACCAAACTTTATAGGAATTTTTCAGTTTTGTCTCATGTATTTCTTACTAATCTATCTCTTTTGCAGGTTTTTAATCAAATGGTACTCATCTTCCACTAATTTAAAGGTAGATCTATTAATTTTAGATATGTATTTTTGTGTGTTCTATAAATGTAGATTTATCTAATCTTCCACTCATTTTCTCTATTTTTAAGTCATTTGAACGTTTTTAGATATGCAGGTTTTTCAGATCTGGATTTGATATGCAGATTTTTCAGATCTGGAAGACTTCTGAGACGACTTACTTGTTAGTCATCTGGAAGTCGTCTGGACTTCTTGGAAGTCTTCTGACAAAGTCGTCTAGACTTCCAGGAAGTCGTCTGGACTTCCAGGAAGTCGTCTGGATTTTTCTGAGCGTTTTGGTAAGTTCTTATGTCTGATTTTTCTTCATTTGGTAACTTCTTGTTGTATAAAGTTCTTACTTTTTCCCAAACTAAAACTCTCCAAACCCACTCTAATCTCTTTGACTTGAAAACACCAAACTTTATATGAATTTTTCAGTTTTGTCTCATGTCTTTCTTACTAATCTATCTTTTTTGCAGGTTTTTAATTAGATGGTACTCATCTTCCACTAATTTAAAGGTAGATCTATTATTTTTAGATATGTATTTTTGTGTGTTCTGTAAAGGTAGATTTATCTAATCTTCCACTCATTTTTTTCTGTTTTTAAGCCATTTGAACGTTTTTGAATATGCAGGTTTTTCAGATCTGGATTTAATATGCAGGTTTTTCAGATCTGGAAGACTTCTGGGACGACTTACTTGTTAGTCGTCTGGAAGTCGTCTGGAAGTCGTCTGGAAGTCATCTGGAAGTCGTCTGGAAGTCGTCTGGAAGTCGTCTGGAAGTCGTCTGAAAGTCGTCTGGACTTCCTAAAAGTCGTCTGGACTTCCTGTAAAGTCGTCTGCAAGTCGTCTGAACTTCCTAAAAGTCTTCTAACAAAGTCGTCTGAACTTCCTGGAAGTCGTCTGGACTTCTTAGAAGTTGTCTGGACTTCTTAAAAGTCGTCTGGTCTTGTCTACTCAAGTGGAATCCAAGCTTGTCTTTGTAGAGGAATGATCTATAATAGTTTTGTTTGTGGTCTGTTTTGTGAATTGCATGTCTACTCTTTTAGTTGTGAATTTTTTGTAAAATCAGTAATAATGTTTTCCAAGATGTATTAAATGTGCTAACAATGTGTTTACACATTTACAAATCAATGAAATAATAGACTTCAGTAGCCTTTTTCTTATCTTTGGATCTCTCATATGCAATAATAAACTCCAATGGCCTTTTCTCATCTTAATAAACAAGAATGTTGGTAGCTTCATATTGATACAACATTTTAAGAAGTATTTAACCCTTCTTCCAACTCATAACAATTGTCATCATTATTGTCTATAACAATAATACTTAAGAGATGGAAACAAACAATAGTAACTAGTCAAAGCATATCATATTTTTTTATAAGTTTGCGTTGAAAAACTTAGTCAAATTTAGTAAAACTAAGGGAGAGAACATATTTTGTAAATATGAGTTTTACATATCTTGAAGTTACTTATCACTCTTAAAAATACAAGTTATTCAAAAACTAACGTAGAAGACTTAAAAACTAGCGGAGAAGACGCAGACGACTTCAATCTAAGTTGTCCAGACGACTAAACTATACGTCGTCTGGTCAACGCAGAGGTTATTTTTGCAATTGACTTTGAAATGTGTTATTTCGGACGACTGAAAAATAAGTCGTCTACTATTGTTTGGTTAAAAAAAAACTCCAAAAAAGCTAGACGACTTACATTTCAGTCGTCATAAGTTAGTTTTGCATTTGACTGGATTATTTCAGAAGTTTGACTTTTCTGGACGACTTACATTTCAGTCGTCTAGTGAAAATTAAAATAATAATATTTTTATTAAAGTAGACGACTTACAGTTAAGTCGTCATACGTTAGTTTTGCAATTGAAAAAAAAAACTTCAAGATTTAATTATATACAGACGACTTATAATTCAGTCGTCCACGAGACGACTGAAATGTAAGTCGTCCAGGATTTATGAGGTTTGACCAGAATCTCGGAAAAAAATCCTCGACGACTTACAAGTAAGTCGTCTGGTGGATGACTGAATTATAAGTCGTCTGTGTATAATTAAATCTTAAAGTTTTTTTTTTCAATTGCAAAACTAACCTATGACTACTTAATTGTAAATCGTTTACTTTTAAAAAAATATTATTATTTTAATTTTCGACAGACGACTGAAATGTAAGTCGTCTGGGGAAGTCAAACTTGTGTAATTATCCAGTCAAATGCAAAACTAACCTATGACGACTGAAATGTAAGTCGTCTAGGTTCTTTGGAAATTTTTTTGAAACCAAACAATAGTAGACGACTTAACTTTCAGTCGTCTCAGGTTACAGATTTCAAAGTCAATTGCAAAAATAACCTTTGCGTTGACCAGACGACTTCCAGGTAAGTCGTCTACAGCCAGACGACTTCCAGTTAAGTCGTCTACAGCCAGACGACTTCCCAAGTAAGTCGTCTGACGAACAGATCTGGAAAAAAACTCGATGTCATACCTTAAATTGGTGAGATAAGTTCCTTAGCATACATAAGGCTTCTCCAAGCACACAGAATCACAAACGAAAGTCACCCACCCAGAATTGTTAGCTTCTATGACTCTATGAACGATAAAAATTTTAGAATCAAAATCTTGGGTTTTTTTAGCTCATTGTGGAGAGAAAGTGAGAGATATGTTGTGTTTAGTTCACAAGAATGGAAAAAGAAGAAAGGTAAATCGATTTTGGGAGCATTAAGAGCTTCAAATTGGTTGTTCATGGTGGTTGTGGTATTGATGACAATGGCAATCTTGTAATTACTTGAAGATGATGAGGGTGAGAGAGTAAAGATGTCATTTTCGAAAAAAAAAGAAAAAAAAAATTGATGGCATTTTCGTAAATTATATGAACTTGTGGGGTGAATAGGGCAAAACCAATTTTCAAAAAAAAAGGAGGTTAGTTTTGTGTTTGGCTTTAAGTTGTAGGTCAATTTTGCAAAAAGCCCTTATAACATATATATGTATATATTTTGATTTCGTGGTGCATTTTAAAAAGTTATTCTTTATTATTTATGATTTTATATAGGGAGAATTTCATGTTTACCACTTTCATG
This sequence comes from Brassica napus, assembly GCF_020379485.1. Classification (NCBI taxonomy): domain Eukaryota; kingdom Viridiplantae; phylum Streptophyta; class Magnoliopsida; order Brassicales; family Brassicaceae; genus Brassica; species Brassica napus. The sequence continues at coordinate 57,945,666 of NC_063446.1, read as the reverse complement.
GTACCATTTTTTATTTTTACCGCCACTAATGGGACATTTTCAAAAATATTTTTTTTCATTAAGTGGCAAAATATTCTTATACACTTGTTATATATATATATATATATAATAAATAATTATTTAAATAAATAAAAATAAAAAATAATTTTTTTACGTTTCCGAATTATACTTTTTTCAAATTCGAACTTTTTTACAAACAATATTTTTGAATTTCTTTTTTTTTCAAATTTTTCTTTTTTTTCAAAATTTATTTTTGAAAATCGAAAATTATCTTTGAAACTATTTTTTATAATTTGTTTTCTATTTTTTTAAGTATTTATTTATTATTTATTAGAATCCTAAATTTCACATTTTAAAAACCTACTCCACCTCCCCTCAACTCTAAACCCTAAGTCTAAATTAGTTAATCTTAGGGATATAAATGTTTTTATCCTTCGTTAAAAATGAGGATCAAAGTGATTAGGGTAAACATGAAAAGTGGTACTATGAATATGATATTTGTGGCAAATACCACATTCATAGTACCACATTCATAGTACCACTTTCATAGTACCGCTAACAAATACCACATTCATAGTACCACTTTTCATGTTTACACTAACCACTTTTATCCTCACTTTTAATGAAGAGTAAAAGACATTTATAACCTTATAGTTAACTAATTTAGACTTAGGATTTAGAGGGGTGTGGTAGGTTTTTGGAATGTGAAATTTAGGATGTTAATAAATATATAAATAAATACTTTAAAAATATAAAAAAATATAAAAAAATATAAAAAAATTTAAAAATATAGTTTCAAAAATAATTTTAGATTTTTAAAAAGAACTTTTGAAAAAAAATTTCGAAAAAAAATTTATGAAAAAGTTCGAAATATATTTTTTCAAATTTGAACTTTTTTATAAATAATTTTTTTGAAACATTTTTTTAAAAGAATTCTTTTTGAAAATCGAAATTTATTTTTGAAACTATTTTTTAAATTTTTTTTTATATTTTAAAGTATTTATTTATATATATATTAGAATCCTAAATTTCATATTCCAAAAAATCTACCCCACCCCTCAACTCTAAACCGTAAGTCTATATTAGTTAACCCTAGGGGTATAAATGTTTTTTACACTTCATTAAAAATGAAGGTAAAAATGGTTAGTGTAAACATGAAAAATGATACTATGAATGTGATATTTGTGACAATTTCCCTTTTCGTAAAGCACACAAATTTTTTTAGAAAAATTGCTAAAACTATCACATTTTTAGTACATTTTTTCATGTTTACCTTAACTACATTTACCTTTAGGTTTAAACAGAAAAAAACAATTATACCCCTAAATAAATAAACATAGAAACCAAAGCTTTATATTTCGGTGTTAAGAACTTTCAGTTCCGATGACCTCTGACGACGACCTCCGACGATCATAGGTGATCTCTCACGATCGCCTATGAACCCCAATGAATGAAGATGACTAACCATGACCATCAAGTTTTCTCGATTGTGGTTTATGACTTCCAGGGAAGCTCCACTTCCACTGTTTCAGTCTCCTTCTTACTTTCTCGATTCAACTTAGTTTTTGAATCTATACCAAAATCCCGCAAAAGCAATCACTAAAGCTTTTGGATTTCGTTTTTGGTTTCTGCTTAGAGTAATCAGCAGAAAGACCTCTCTTGGATCACGAGGTGCTTTAAAGGTTGACGACTATGGTCTAAATACTCTTCTTTATCCACTTGTAAGTCTAAATGAAACATGTACGCTTGTTTGGTAGTTGTGTCTGTGTGAGATGATTTTATCTTTGGGGTGCTTATGAATTCTTAGTTTAGTATGTGTCGCTCGCTTTAGTTTATCCATTGATGTTCCTTAATAAGAAAAGAAATGAGAAAATTAAGTTTGTTAATTTGGTGAATATTTTGTAGTTTCAGGGTTAACTGTAACTAGATCTGTGTATATTTACTCTTGCAGTTGCATTTAACATAATCTTAGGACCTTTGATGGGATGCCAAAGAGCATGCTTTTTGATATTTTAAAACAGTGTGTGAATATGATTCTTTGGAACCGTATATGAGTCAAAGAACACTAGAAGTGCATTGAGGAAACACCATCGAAGCTATGTAGACAGTCAAAATAAACCTTTGATAGTGTATACCATATAATTCAGACACTTTTATTTTGCTTTGTACATAAATTATTATTTCTGATAGATATCCTGAACTAGAATTTGTTTTGTGATTGCAGTGTATATGTTCTTTCAGATGCTCTTGAAAAGTCTGTATCAACACTCTTAAATGGTATTTTACGCTGGTTGGTGCACAGATTGGCTTGCACTCAAGCCAGAGAAAGTAAGGTGCTCACATGTTAACTCTTTAAAAGATAACAGTGATCAGTGGCGGACACAAGAATTATGTTAAGGGGTGTTAAATTACCAATTAAAATTAAAAAAAAAAACAAATAAAAGCTGTCATGCTAGGCTTGATGTGTGGTTTGAGGGGTGTCAATATGAGGATTTTACCCAAACTACCAAGGAAATTTTGTTGATATTAAACACAATTAAAATTTATACAGATTTAAGGGGTGTCATGTGACACAACAATCTCCTTAGACTATCTTCAATGGTATACAATATTTTTCTCTATATTTCACTCTAAAATAGAGTAACTCTATTATAGAGTTGGATTTTCTCCAATGTTTCACTCTAAAATAGAGTTACTCTATAATAGTGTGGGATATAGAGTAATATTATTTTTAACTGTATATTTAGAGTAAACAAACAACTTTACTCTATATTCCACTCTATTATAGAGTAAATCTATTTTAGAGTGAACCATTAAAGCAAATCCAACTCTATGATAAAGTTATTCTATTTTAGAGTGAAACTAGGTGATAACCCGCGCCCTGCGCGGAGTAAATAGATTTCAAAATATTATCACTTTTAATTTCTAGACATAATAAAAATTAAAGTCATAGCAAGAAATACTATATGTTATAAAGTAAGGGTTAGACGAAATTTAGTATATCAATCTAAATTAAGCTGCAGAATTTTTGTTTAAAAATTGTATATTTGTTTGCATAAAATAAATTATAAATATAAAATAAAACGAAACATAAGCAATAGACTAATAAAATATAAAAGAAACAATGTCTTGAATGGTTTCAAATCGGAAACAGAGTTAAAGCTAGCCATTTGATTGCTTGAGAGAATGTTTTGATATGAGCAAAGTCGAGAAGAAAAGTGTGGTGAGTTTTCTAAATTATAGAAGCCGTATATTTATACTAAAAAGGAATCGCCATGGGGTCGGTCATATGGATTCAAAATAATGGCCGTAACTAAATCGAATATTACACATAACTTGCGCTCCAATCTTAGTCGAGAATTATTTTAATATTGTAAATAGTTAATGCAAACTTCCTTTTATCAATCGCAATTGAAAAAATTCAAGAAAGTTCATGATTATTAATTGATTACAATAATTTGAACCTTAATCTACGTTCCTTATATACAAAAGTCAAGTCCTCACAAATCACGTATTATTACCATCAATTTACCAAATTTGTAATTTAAAAATATATCAAAGTTATTAGAAGTTTCCTTTTTCCCAATCATCAATCAATTTCTTCCTTGCAAATCACGTTTAAATCATGGGCAATTTGCTCCGCCATTATTTGCTTTATGCAAGCTGGCGTTAAAATCTTAATTACGATAGATCATATAAGGTAAGTTTTTATAATTGTATGCCAGAAAATCGTATTTTACCTTAGTTTCTACAACGCAAGGCGGAGATCATCTAACAATTTAATGAAACGGGGCAAGTATATGCCATATGCATGGTTCTTCTGTTTCACTATTTTAAAACAAAGTTTTCCTCTTGATATATTTTTAAGAGAACAAATATTTTTTTCGTATTTTTAAGAAAATCAATCACTTGAGCACGTATTGATCATCAAATACTTTTTAGGATTTTTCAGAAAACAAACTTTGATTGATAATCGTACATTAATTTTTTCGCATCTATATTCATTTTGAATAAAAAATTAGACCACTACGTATGTCAGTAATGTTTTTGTATTGAAACAAATTAATGAAAAAACTTCAGTCAAGGTAATTAACATAATTTTAAAATCTTTGATGTAATACGTAGAACTTCGGTTAAGGTAACTAACGCAAGAAATAAATGATAAGGTTTGATGTAATACGTATCAACGTATATATGTGACAAATGTAGACAAAACTAAGGAAATTATAAAGTTTTGATCAATGGCATGTTGTGTAATTACTCTAGTTAACAAAGGGGTTTTAAATAGAATAGGTGAGGGAGCTTGTGGAGTTGCCACGTAAGAAATGGCACACTTGTAATAAACACATGAACTAAAGGTTATTTATTTTTAATGCTCCTCAAATAATAATAAAGGGATATAAAGAAAATTATTGTGTACCATTGGAGATGTTGATCCGCCACTGACAGTGATAATGGATTTATAATTATTTCACCTTATCGCCGCACAGAGGATTGTGTTTGAATGCACTGAAATTTTTACCTAGTTTTTCTCATCATCCGATGATGCAAAAGTATATGTTTTGCAAAGCTTTTTTGTGTTGATTGTCTTTTAGAGCGATTATAGAAAAATCAACTTATAAGCTATTATAAATCAATTTATAAATGTTTATAAATCATTTTTGAGTTCCTTATACTCATTGTGCCTAGTATTAAGTAAACTGGATATTCACCATATCAATATTCATAAACACTTATCAATCAGTGGGTAAAAAATCACTTAAAATCGACTTATAAACTCTTATAAATTAGTTTTAATCTTTTATAAAAGATTTATCAGACTTTTGAGTTCCTTAAAACAGATTTATACACTTTATAAATGATTTAAAAAACATTAAAAATAATTTTTAAACTTTCATATCTGATGTATCAACTCCTATTAACTTGTCATAGACCCGAAATGATTTATGACTTTTATAATTACACATACATTCATGATGCTTTTGGTTAGAAAATGATTTAGTAAATCTCTTTAAGGGATTTTATAAATACTTATATATATTTTTTTAAAGCCTTATAAAACTGTTAATAATGAATTTAAATACTCTTATAAATGATTTTTTGATGATATCTAAAGTCTTATAGATATATTTATAAACTCTTATAGAATCTTGGAAAGATAAAGATTATTTTTCAGGACAAGGCTGGCCCAGTACCCTTACATGGTTTGAGGGTTTGTTAGGGGCAAGAAATGTAAGGGCAAGTCTATCACCTCTTCATGCGGAGATGGAAGCATTAATTTGGGCAATGGAATGTATGAAAAACTTAAGACAGTCCCGGGTCACGTTTGCAACGGATTGTTCTCAACTGGTGAAGATGGTTTCGGAACCTGAGGAATGGTCAGCATTTGGAAGTTACCTGGAGGACATTAAGCTTTTGAGAAGAAGCTTCACCAACTCAGAAATCGTTCATGTTCCTAGGACGGAAAATATAATGGCGGATCGCTTGGCACGCAGTGCTCGGATGCAACCGTCGTTCGTCGTACACATGGATGCAGAGTTACCACTTTGGTTTACAGAGTCTACATGAGTCTGTAAATGCTTTTGCTGTAAAAAAAAAAATTTATAAACCTTTATAAATTTATTTATAAAACCGTAGAAATAGATTTATAAACTCTTATAAATTATTTATAAAGATTATAAACTCTTACAACTGATTTTACAAACTCTTATTAATTATTTTATAAACCTTTATAAAACAATTATTACTACCTATTAATGGTACATAATCTCTTGTAAATGGTCTTATAAACCATTATAAATAATATTTTTATTTCTTATCAATGATTCATAAATAATTATAAATGATTTATAAAGATTTATAAGAAATTATAAACACTTATAAATATCTCTGTAAATATTTACGTATAAATTTTTGTAAGGATTTGTAAATTCTTCTAAATGATTTATTAACTCTTATAAATTGTGTTATGAAGATTATTAAACTCTTATAATTTTGTATAAACCCTTATAAATAGATTTATAAACTTTAATAAGAAATTTATAAACTCTTATAAATGATTTATAAACTCTTATAAATGATTTTATAAACCCTTATAAATAGTTTTATAATTTTGAAGTGTTTTATAAACTATATAGATGACTCCAAAAATTAATAAATAATGGTTCATAAAAGATTTTATAAACTATTATAAATGGTTTATATACAAAACTCTTTGATATATTCATATGATTGGTTCTATAAACCTTTATAAGCACACATAAATAGCTTTATTAATCATTATAGATACTTCTTGCAAACACAATTGGTCCATCCAAAAATACATAAATAGATTGAAAGACGGATCAGACCAAATGGTGTATTTCTTGGCATATGTGATGAGCATTTTGGTTTTGCTGAATATTCAACACTTGAAGGAGGAACGGATTGAGGATGGAGGAAACAATAAAACAGGCGAAGCTGCATAAGGAAAGCTAACTCTTGATAACTACTGCTCCAGAATGCTCTGATGAGAAACAAAAAAAAAATTAATGGTGAGTGCAAAGAAGTGCACATAGTAAAAAAAAAAGAATTTAAGCTTTGTTACCTCTGTTAAATTTTTCTAGGACAGTTCCAAGGACACGTTCAACATTTAGCTCTTTTAGAAAAGCTCCAGGGACATGCTTAGATTTTAGCTCTTCGATCCAATCTATCAGCACAAATTCTGGTGATGTCATTACATATAGTTATCTAAGGTTCAGAATTCTTCCTTTTGTGCTTTACTACCCCTCCACACCCTTCAAAAATTCGTCATTTCTCAATTTAACGCTATGAACTGGAGTTGTAAATATTTCCTGTATATTCATGTTTTTCCAGCAATGTCATACAACTCAATAGTTATGCACACTTCTCTAAATCATGGAACCATCTTATGGTATGTCCACCCTTTGAAATTAAGGATAATACGAAACAATATGTCTTTAACGTTGATCATTGTTTGTTGACAATACAATTCTCTAGCAACCACCATCACTATGTCCTCTCTCTTGACTAGTACTTAGACTAAGCTTCGACTTTACATATCCTAAATAACAACTGAATTTTATAAACCCTTATAAATTATTTAATAAATCCTTATAAATGATTTCAATACTAAAATCTCAATACCCAGTGTCTTTAAGTAACTCGTAAATCCAATTCCTAAAATCTCAAAACCTAAAATCACATTGCATATACTCATCTCTAATCAATTGTTTACCCTCTTCAGATTGATGAATATTCAGAATCTCAATGTTGGAACAAATCGTAATCTCTAAACCTTGAAAGATTTTAATGGTAAAAAGTAAAAACCCAGATTCAACAATATCCTCAAACCTGTGAAGTGATCAAAGATGATCTGATGCCAGAAGAAGAGAATCTATAGCTTCAACTTATAGCCATTCTTCGTAATGTGGCAAATAAACTCCACCACGAATCAATTTTAGAGCAAAGGAGGATCATCGTCGGGAAAAATTCGAAATTGACCGATATTTTAAAGCAAAAATAGAGCACATTAACTCGGATCTCTAGTTTCTTCAAGGAAACATCAAGTATTCATCTTGAGATCTGTGATGTGTCACTGTTTTCTCGGCCGCCGGTCTTCACTATCATGTTCTTTATTCAAAATAGACTTTAAAGTTATTTATGTCTTTTGGTCAGACACAAAAAGGTAAAGTTAAAAATGAACTACATTTAAAGGTATAATTGAATAGTGGTACATGAAATGTGGTATAAATTGTCCCAAGTTTTTATCATAAAAATAAATGTAAGGAAATAATAATCAAAATAGCCTTCATTAAAAAGTAAAAAAAACCTAAACTATCCTTAATGAATACTATATTTATATAAATAAATTTTTTATTTAAAATATTTTTATTTAAAATTTTATATCTTAAATCTTAAGTTCTATATCGTCTTAAACCTCTACTTACAAAAACCTAAACCCTAATTCTTAACTAGCTAATCATATATATATATATATATGTTTAAAAATTTTAATGAAAACTATTTTGATTTTTTTTGTGTGGTATTTTTATGACAAAAGACATTTCTCTTAAATTAATCAACTAAACGCATAAGGAGACATGAAACATCAAATCACGAATGGCTCTGTTCTCCATTACAAATTCAGCGTCAACATTTATCAAGAATGGTCAGTACATATATATATATATTTTTTTTTGATAACCGAGTGTCCTGGCCCCACCATGGTGGTCCAGACTAGAGACCGAACCCTTTAGCGGCGCGGACGCACACCCGAGGGTGGGTCATGGCCAGGCAACGGTCTTCGGTTTCGGGCGCCAGAGCAAGTCCGCGTGTAAATTCTCTGGTGGCTAGTGCGAATCGAACCCTACACGAAATGTATTATATAACTACTGAATCAAACCCTACAGTCACGGACGACCTAATCAAACCCTACACGAAATGTATTATATAACTACTGAATCACTTGCTAATGATAACATTGTGATTCTCGTGTTTTCTTTTGTTCTTTACCATCATCACAATCTTCCTCGCAACTCTAACAAAATCGGCCTCACCACCAGTTCTTCATCCAGATGAATGTATGAGAAGAAAGAATGACTATTTTCTAAACTTCATCCTTATAAACTCACAGACAAAATCTGTATATATTTTATATGATCCATGTTTAATTAACTTTATTTTTGCTATATTAATGCAGTGAACGCGCTTAAGGAGATTGCCACTACACTTGGTATAAGGGAAAAACTAAAGTTTGATTTTGTTCAGAATGAGGGTGTGAACAACACCGTTAAATGTCATTGTGACAACATGACATGTCATATTATCGACTTGTTAGTGTTATTCTTCTCTCTAATCGTTTGATCTGTTTTTCACTTCATTTCTATTATTACTTTTGTTTGTTTGTTGCATTTGAAATTTTTTTTTTTGCCTAAAATAACACACTCCTAATACCAATTTTTATATTTACACAATTTTTACCCTTACTTTTAAAGACGTAAAAATACATTAATAACTCTAGAGTTAAGTAATCTAGATTCATGGTTTAAAGTTGAGAGATGAGACAAGATTTTGGTAGATGGAATTTAAGATTCGAAAACTATTAAAATTTTATTTATTTAAATAATGATTTATTGTCTCTATATATATGTACAAGAGTCTTTTACCTATTAATTAAAAAAATATTTATGAAAATGACTCTTCAGTGAAAGTAAACATGAATAATAATATTAATAATGTGGTAAACATCAAAATTTTCCTTCAAAAATATACAGATTTCTCAAGAGCATGGAACTTCCTGGGAAACTTCCGCCTCAGTTAGTAAAGCTTCGGTATCTCCGGTCGATGTAAGTTCGGAGTTTTTACACTGGCAATTATTAAAAAGTATCAAAGAAGTATCAAAAGTAAGCCTTTAAAAAAATTATCAAAAAGGTAGCCAGCCACAAAGCAAGTTATAAAATAAGCTATTACCGTAAATCTTTTCTTAATAGCATAAATATAATATCAAAACGTTAAAGAATTTATTTATAATGGAGAAAATGTAAAATCTATTAAATTGTAACGGAAAGCTTAAAGATAATGTTTTACTTTTATTTGTAATTCATTTAGTATAAAAATGTGTTTTTTCACACAATGATGTATGCTATTGCTAGTTTGGAATTTAAAATTTATTATGCTAAATTTGAAAAAATGTTTTAGGTTATTTCTTTTTATATAACCAATAGAGGATTAGTTATATCAAGAAGTATATGTGACAAAAAAATTGTATTAAGAAAAACATGTCTATAAATTAGTGCTTATCAGAAGATATTTTAAAATTCTAAACGTAAACACAAAAGTGGAAAGTCAACTCTATGGCGGTGTCTAACTTATCAAAACCCCTTAAATCTTTAAACGGTTTAACTTTCGGCATTAGCTGTTTCTAGCAATGTTTTTAAAACCGACCCGAACACTGAACCAAACAACTTACTGGGTTGCTAGGTCACTGGATCGCCCGCGGATAAACCGCATATTAATAAATGAATTAATTTTATTATATAATAATATATCAGCTATGTAAATAAAAATATAATATAAAATAATAGTTTGGATATGTATATATTTTAGGTTTAAAACATTTAGAAAATACTTAACTTTAGTTCTTATATTTTTATTTTCATTTGGCATACAAAATATCAAAAACAGGTTTAGAGTATTTAAAATTTTCTCAAGCAAGACAAAAGTAATGACATCTAAAAAAAATTAAGACATAAAATTTATAAATATTTAAATGTCTAATGTGAATAATAAATTAAACTTCAAATTGGAAATAAATTGTCAATAACAGAAATAAATTAATACCAACTAATTTTGGTTCTTTCTATCATCGTTCACTTCACTTTTTTTAGGTGGCATAATGAAATCTTTATCAAAATCTAAAAATCACAAATATAGAACTTAAAATGAAAACCTAACTTCTTTTTTTTTCCAGCACCTAACTTCTTAATTGAAAACTTAGAATATAAAACATAATCTAAAAACATAATTAAAAACTTAAAAAAAAGAAGTAAAAGTTATTTATTAGTTCGATCGATGGTTCAACCGGTATCGGGTTCCAGGTTTTACTGGGGTTTTGCGGATTTCTAAATATTGGGTTTTTCACAAAATCCAAATCGATTTTTTTCTGGGTCACCGGATTTACCGGTTCAATCGCGGATCCTGGTCGAGTTTCAAAACATTTCTAGTTTTGTCGCATAAACATCTATACTTTATCAAATAAAATTGTTAGTTGCTTTGAGAGAATTCCAGAAATATATATATATATATATTTTTTTTTTCTTTTTTGGACAAATATATATATATATATATATATATATATATATATATATATATATATTATGGGGTTATTTAAAAAAAACACTATTATTTGCTATCCAGTAACATTGTTCTATTTTATAAATGTAACTTACATCAAATAAAATAAAATTTAAAGTTTGGTAAAGTACCAAATCACTGTTAACTTAAGTTTAATAGTAAATATATTAACATACTTTTCAATTTTGGATCAAAACGATTATGAATAGGACCAGACTACATGAATTAGATATTGATATTATATTAAGTTAGATGATCTTCTACCCGCAAACTCAATTGGTATTAAAGAGATTGGTCAATCTATTTTATATAATTATGATTTTTTCTAACTTTTGAAGTGATAGTTGTCTCTAGTACTGATCACAAATGTTTTAATGGTTATAAATTTCTAATATTCAATAGAACTAAATACTGCACTAATCAAAAATAAATCAAATTATAAAATAGATTTTCACTTTCAGATAAAATAATACTTCCTCCATAGTTGAAAGAATGATATTTTAATTTTCACAGATATTAAATATTAAAAAAATTACTTTTGCATAATATTTTTAATTATTTTAAAGTTTAATTTGTTATTTTTAACAGAATTCTACCATTTTTATTTATTTATGTTTTAGTTTTAATGAAAAATGTATTAGTTAAAATCTAAAGAAAAAATGCAACAAAAAATCTTATATTTCGTGGAAAATATATTAAATTTTGACATCTTTAATTTAATTTTTAACGCTAGAACCACCTAATATGTACATGGTGAGTTTTTGCTCTTCTTTTTTTTGTTAAGTATGTGAATTTCATTAACTTAATAATGAGGCAAAGAGATACAATGGACTTGACTAATCTAATCCTATTGAATCTAAGTCGCTAAGTCAATAAGACAGAGCAATGAAGCCATAGCAAGCCACAAAAAAAGTAAAAAAACTCACTAAGACTAATAAGATTTAATCACAACCATGAGGATGCGAGAAGCTTAGCTAGTATTTTACAGGTCTTAAAGCAACCATTCAGCAAACAGGAGACCAGAGAGAAGATCTTGAAGCCGGAACCTGCATCAAAATAGCTCGAGCCAATAGAGAATCGCAACCGGAGAATGGTCCGAGGCACCGCAGACCATCCCGAAGGCGACATCGAAAGAAGGACAGGCGAAGCAGGGTCGGCAAGCCCTGGTCCGGCCATCGCAAGCAATGATGTCCACTCCAGACGTTGCTATCTCAAGAAACTGTCACGCCATACTCTGAGAATCCTAACTGATGTAAAGAACCGGTATATGAAGCAAAGATGGAGTACTGGCTGGTGGAAGCAGAGGTTTAATGGCTGGACTCTGGTCCCACCACGCGAGCAGAGCACAAGGGATTCCAGCAACAGAACACCAAGAGAGGCAGAGGACAACGACCAACTTCCTTCTGAAGCTTGAAGAACGGAGGAGCCAGAGCTCCTTACAGCAGGCGAAACAGGAGGAGAGACCCGTCTGAGGAGGTTAGACAAAACGGAGTAACGGCACGAAACTCCAATCCAACCCAAACCCGAACAGATCGAAACCCAAAGAAACACCAGGTGGTTGTCTAAGAACCATTACCGAGAAAGAAGTCCCCGACGATGAGTCTCGAATCGCCTTTTCAACTTGGAACAAGAGGGGGAAGTTCTTACCAAAGCAGCCGTAAGAGGAGACATGGGAGAGACGGTGGAGGCAGAACACTGACCAGAACGGCAAAGGCAGCAATGCAGAGCCACTCCGGCGAACCCTCCGGGAGAGATCTGACCCAGATCTACTCCGTGCGAAACCCTAGATCTACCAGCTTGACGACGCCTCCAGCTCAGATCCGGCTCACCACGACCTCGCCATCTCTCCAGTGAAGCTGTAGACACCCACAGCCACCGGTTTGAATCGCCTAGTCCGGCCGCAACCCGACGATAAACAAAGGAGATGAAGCAAGGAGGAAGTGGAGGAGACAGAAGCGTGAGAGGGCAGAGACTAGGAACGGTGACTAAACGGGGTGGCGACCGACGGGTAGAGACCCTCCGTCGGCCACCGGTACGAGACGCAAGAGGAGATGTCGAAGCTAAGAGTTGGTGGGGAGAGAAGATATTTGGAGCAACCACTTGTTTGTTTGTCTGTCCGACACAAAGACCGAGTTTTTGCTCTTCTTGGCAGAGACTTGTGCCGAAATTACCTTTCAGGCTCAATCCCGATGGAGTGGGCTTCAATGCCAGACCTCACTTTCATGTCAGCTATCTCTCTCTTTGTTTGTTTGTTTTCCAGCTCCGACAATCTCCTCTTTAGGATTAGCGAGATAACTGTGACTTTTCATGCAGCTCGCTCTGCGCGAATAATTTGTCTGGCCCTTTACCATCAGGTTTTCAAAACTTCAAGAATCTCACATTCTTGTATGTCTCGTACATTTAGCCTCTATGGACTAGGAGTGTGCCTTCTAATCATGGTCTAATATTATTATTACATTAATGTGATGAGTTTTTCAGATCGGTTGAAGCCAACCAGTTCTCTGGTCTGATTCCTGATGAGCTTGGTAACTTGACCAACCTAACAGGATTGTAAGATTATTTTTGCATCTTAACCATTGTCCAAAAACCACCAGAATCTTTGGTTTTATTGAAATAGTTAAGTATGTAGCTAAAATAGCTTCTGAAAGCTGTGTTTTGCAGGGAACTCGCATCCAATAAATTTACAGGAAGCCTTCCTAGCACTCTCGCTAGACTGATATACCTTGAGAAAGTGTAAGTTTCGATAAAATGTTGTTTTATTGGCACCTAAATTGAACTGTAACCTCTTACGTTGAGAATGTTTCCTTGACCCGCAAGGAAGTGAACTAGTTGTTTGTTTACACTATGCAGTAGATTATGTGACAATAACTTCAGTGGCATCATCCCAGAATATATTGGCAACTGGTCTCGGCTTCGAAAGCTGTAAACTTTTTCATCATCACTAACTGTAATTTCTCTTACAGTTTGTGCTACAATATCATCTAACTTCTCGTTCTTTTAATATAATCGGTGTTTCAAAAAAAAAAAAGATCAACAGGCATCTACATGCAAGTGGACTGAAAGGACCTATTCCTGACGCGGTGGCCCGCCTAGAAAACCTTACCCACCTGTATTAACTACTTTTAGTTAATTGATCAGCACAAGGACCATTGAAATGAATATGCTGACCTTAAATATCCATTTTCAGGAGCATTAGTGATACAACTGGGATACACTCCTTTCCTAATATATCTAGCAAAGTCATCCAAAGCCTGTATGTGTTTCCCAATGAAGCTTGGTTTATCTGAGAATGTCAAACTAAGGTCTCCGTTTCTGTTTCAGTATTTTGAGGAATGTGAGTCTTTCTGGTTCAATTCCGCCTTACATCTGGAGCAAGAAATTGAAAACTCTGTAAGTTTGTTTTGGTGAAATCTGAAAATGTAATTTTAATATGTTGTTGAGATATTTTGTGTTGGACTCATCACATCGTACATTTTATATTCTTCAATTTACTGGACTAAATCAGTTCTAGCTGTATATAGCTGTATATACATATAGAATGTCCTGGGGTAAGCAATAGAAAGAAGAAAGTGCAACTTTTTGAGAGTGATATGCATGTATGACAAGATCACCAACGACGATTTGGCGTAGTGGTTAAGACTTTTGGATTATGTAGTAGAGATCTTAGAGGTCATATGTTTAGGTCCCGATAGGAGAGGTAACTAGACTTAAATTGAATGGTCTGGATCTTTTCCTACGACTATACTGGTCATAGGACATAGAATCTTCTCGTCATAAAAAAAGTATGACAAGATCTGCTGTAATTAAAACTATGCATGTATGAGATGGTTTATAAATATATATATACATTATGACATTGAGAATGTTAAAGATCTGAAAACCTTTTAATGTAACTATCATATAGTATCTTTTTTTTGGACATGTTCTTTCAGCTATTTGACTGGAAATAGGCTTTCTGGAGACATTGAATCTGGTGGTTTTCTCAATAGTGAATCTAATATGTACGTTTAACCTTTCCGTTGTCTATGACTCGAGCTATATTTTTCGTCATGTCAGCTAATCTTTCTGGTGGTTTCTCACAGTGATCTCTCTTACAACAATTTCTCTTGGTCCTCTATCTGCCGGGAAAAGATGTATGAACATCAAATCTTCTCTCTATTTCTTTTAACTTCTCATGTTAAAGTTTTTTTTTATTTTCATTTGATGTTGAATCAGTAACATAAATACATACCGGAGTTCATATTTAAAGAACAACTTGTAAGTACACTTTTCTGTTATTAACACTACAAGAAAACAGCGGTATTCCGACGGACATTCCGACGGAAAATGAAATCTTCGGAATATCCCGAGGAATTTCCGAGGATATTCCGAGGAAACACAAAATTTGGTTTCCTCGGAATTTCCTCGGAATTTCCTCGGAATATACCGACGGAATTCCGAGGAAATATTAATCCGTCGGAATATTCTTATGGAATACCGAGGAAAAATGTATTCCTCGGAAAAAACTGAGGAATTCCGAGGATATATTATAGCCGTTAGAGAGCCGTTGGGGGATTTTAAAAATTCCGAGGAAATTCCAACGAATTAGCCGTTTCCGTCGGAATTTCCTAGGTCTGTCGGCAGGATTTCAACTATAAATACAAGCACCCCTCTTCCTCTTCATTCACTCCATATCTTCATCCTCCCTCTTACTCTCTTTACACACGAATTTGATTCATAAAAAACATGTTTTCTTCAAATTATTTTCGTTCTTGGATCGATCGACCTCATTTGGATCCGAACACGAGATTGCTTACGGAAGAATACCAACGAGGTATAACCGAATTCATGGGGTTAGTTCACCGACAACCGGAAGCAAAAACAGGTATGTTAAGATGTCCTTGCTCTAATTGTAAAAATAGAAAGGTTATTAAAGAGTGGGATGTTTGGACTCATCTATATTTGAATGGGTTTACACGAAGTTACAAAATTTGGTATCATCATGGGGAAACTGATTATGAACATGGTAGTACTAGCGAACCTCAGCCAGCGGTTAGATTAGAAGAACCAATTAGAACGGATGTAGATTATGGTGTAGGTACTGAGGAGATGGTAAATGATCATTTTAGAGGGGAAGATTTACCCAATGCATAAGCTAGGAGATTTTATGATATGTTGGATGCTGGAAAGCAACCATTGTACGAAGGTTGCAGATATGGTCATTCAGCTTTATCATCTGCTACAAGATTGATGGGCATTAAAACAAATTATAATTTGGCTGAAGACTGTGTGGATGCGATTGCTGATTTTGTAAAAGGTATTCTACCCGAGGATAATGTAGCTCCTGGTTCATACTACGAGGTTCAGAAACTCGTAGCTGGTCTTGGTTTATCGTATCAGGTAATAGATGTATGCAGCGACAACTGCATGATTTATTGGAGGGCGGATGAACAGCGGGTAACATGCAAATTTTGTGGAAAGCCTCGTTATAAAGATACGAGTGGAAGAGTTCCAGTGCCATATAAAAGGATGTGGTATTTGCCTTTGACGGAAATGTTGCAGAGGTTGTATCTGTCTGAACGCACAGCGCAACCAATGAGATGGCATGCGGAGCACTCAACAGATGGTGAGATCAGACATCCTTCAGATGCAAAAGCGTGGAAGCATTTCCAATCAAAGTATCCCGAGTTTGCGTATGAGAGAAGAAATGTATACCTTGGATTATGTACTGATGGTTTCAGCCCGTTTGGCAAGAGTGGAAGACAATATTCTCTATGGCCAGTCATTCTTACTAAAACTATTTTTTGTAATTATTAAACTATTTTTTATTAATTATTAAACTATTTTTTATTATGATCATCTATACAAAGAATCCTCAATGGTATGCATTACAATTGTATAAGAAATGAAATACGGCAAAAAAATCGATGTTTTGAAACCCCAAACACTAGTTCCTCGGAAATTCCTCGGAATATTCCGACGGAATTCCGAGGAAGATAAGGGTTTCCTCGGAATATTCCGAGGAAATTCCGAGGAAGTAGGGTTTTTAAACCGAAAACAACGTTTTGCGGTTTGAATAACACTTATATAACTCTTATTAAGTGTCTTAGACTGATTATGAAGTCAAAAATTTGTTTCTTACCCTATAATAAACACTTTTCCGATTGTATGAACGAAATCCACACAACATAAGAGAAACACTTATACACTTTAATGAACGGTAAAGGGAATACTTACAATTCATTTTGAAATTTTGTTATTTCATGGTTTATGATCATCTATACAAAGAATCCTCAATGATATGCATTACAATTGTATAAGAAATGAAATATGGCAAAAAAATCGATGTTTTGAAACCCCAAACACTAGTTCCTCGGAAATTCCTCGGAATATTCCGACGGAATTCCGAGGAAGATAAGGGTTTCCTCGGAATTTCCTCGGAATATTCCGCGGAAATTCCGAGGAAGTAGGGTTTTTAAACCGAAAACAACGTTTTGCGGTTTGAATAACACTTATATAACCCTTATTAAGTGTCTTAGACTGATTATGAAGTCAAAAATTTGTTCCTTACCTTATAATAAACACTTTTCCGATTGTATGAACGAAATCCCCACAACATAAGAGAAACACTTATACACTTTAATGAACGGTAAAGGGAATACTTACAATTCGTTTTGAAATTTTGTTATTTCATGGTTTATGATCATCTATACAAAGAATCCTCAATGGTATGCATTACAATTGTATAAGAAATGAAATACGGCAAAAAAAAATCGATGTTTTGAAACCCCAAACACTAGTTCCTCGGAAATTTCTCGGAATATTCCGACGGAATTCCGACGGATATCTATGTTTCCGTCGGAATTTCCTCGGAATTTTTACATTTAACCGGGCAAATATTTCGCGAAAATTGAAATTAGAATTCCGTCGGAATTCTGACGGATACTATCCGTCGGACCCTAGGTTTTATAACCCCGAGCCGCTTCTTCTTCCCCATTTCTCTCTTCTTCCTCTGCGCGGCTCCTCTCTCCTCTCCGGCGATCTCCACCTTCTGTCCGACGATATCTCCGGCGATCTCCCTCTTCTCTTACACAAATCATGTAAGGACCTTATCCCACTCTCTTAGGTTCTATGTGTTAGGTTTTTGTGTAGATTTGATAGATTTTTGTTAGGGTGATTGGTTAGGATTGTGATTTGGTTGTATAATAGGTTTAGAATTGTGATTTGGTTGAATAATTTGTTTTGTTGAATTGATTTAGAATTTTTTTATAAATTTTTGTATATAAATTCGATTTTTTGGATTTTAAAAACGTTTTTTGTATATAAAACTATTATTTGGGATTTTTAATATTGTTAAAACTATTTTTTGTAATTATTAAACTATTTTTTATTTATTAAAACTATTTTTTGTTTATTAGAACTATTTTTATATATTTATTAAACATTTTTAATATCTATAAAACTTTTTTTGTGATTAAAAAGTATTATTTGGGATATTTTTTTTAAAAAAATATATATATTTATATTATATAAATTTCTGTATTTATTAAACATTTTTAATATTATTAAAACTATTTTTTGTAATAATTAAACTATTTTTTATTTATTAAAACTATTTTTTGTTTATTAGAACTATTTTTATATATTTATTTAACATTTTTAATATCTATAAAACTTTTTTTGTGATTAAAAACTATTATTTGGGATTTGTTTTTTTTTTTAAAATATATTTTTATATTATATAAATTTCTATATTTATTAAAAAAATTTAATATTATTAAAACTATTTTTTTAATTATTAAACTATTTTTTTTTTATTAAAACTATTTTTTGTTTATTAGAACTATTTTTATATATTTATTAAACATTTTTAATATCTATAAAAAAAATTTTGTGATTAAAAACTATTATTTAGGATTTAAAAAGAAAATAAAATTAATTTTTATATTTCTATATTTATTAAATATTTTTTTTTTTAATTTACAGGTCTCATGATGATCAGACCCGGCCTCGACAGCGTCGTGGTCGTGGTGGTACGGGGAGCCAGTCTCGGGATTCCAGCCATTTTCAGGATTCCCCTTCGCCCCACAGCTCCTACCATACATCTCTCTCTGCTGCACCCGCTCCTGCTCCTCTCGCTCCCGCTGCTGCACCCGCTCCTGCTCCTCCGGGTCCTCCGGGAGTGATGAGTGTTGCAGAGTTGGTTCGACAGCGCGGTCGTGACCATCTTCCCTATCTCACTCCGTATCCACATGGACGGGGTCAAACATGGTAATTAAACATTTTTTTTTCTTTAAAATTTGATTCATTATTAACCGTTTGTTCTTTTTGTTAGGTTCAACCGATCTGGGAACAAGATCAGCGCATGGATCAATCGTATGATGTACTCGGCCCTCGACAGGGGACATCCGACTTTCACTCACTTCCCTACCGACAAGCAGCATCTGTGGTTTCGTCAGTTTGCGGTAAGTATTCTAATTTTTTACTTATATTTTTAATCTTTAACATAAATTTTCTACTAATTGTGTTTTTTTTCAGCAAGAGTTCAACTGGAATTCCGATGAGACGCTCTTTATCTATCACCACTTCGTCCATAAAGTTATGGACAACTATGGGAAGTAGATCCACGAGTGGAAGAAGAAGTGGGAAATCAACAAGGTTTGTTTTTAATTTATTAAACAATTTTTTAAATTTATTAAACGATTTTTTAATTTATTTAACTATTTTCTTTTTTTTTTTACCAAAAGGTCCCAAAGTCGATAAACAACACGGTCTGGACGGAGTTGTGTGCGCATTGGGATAAGGAAGAGACGAAAGGGAAGGGCGTCTTCAAGCATAACTTGGTGCTCAATCTATTGCCTCTCTGGGAGATCGCATGGTAAGTTCAGTCGCTTTTTCTTCAATTATTTAAATTTTGAAATTTTATTTTTTTGTGCATTTCATCTAATTTCTAATGTTTCTTTAATTTATGTTTTTTTCAAGGTGGAAGAAAATGATAGCGAGCCGGTTGATGATCTCGCCCTAATGAAGAGGGCGTATACCAACAAGAAGACCGGCCAGATTGATGACGGTCTTGTGAGGGAAGTGGTCACCTTGGTCCAAACTCAGGTGCAGGACGAAGTGTCTCAGCTTCAAACCGAGGATGACGCTTCGACGGCTTCGACCAACTTGTCCCGGTTTCGAATCAACGAAATCGTTGAATCCGTAAGTTCTTTTTTTTTTTAAAGTTTAATTCATTTATTTCTTGATTTAAATTTGGTTATTTTCTATTTCAGTCGGTTCCAAAGAAGAAGGGACGTTTGGTCGGTTTGGGTCGTCGTACCTGGTCGGTTCCTTCTTCTTCTGCACCACCGCCCTTTGTTGATCCAGAAGTACTTACGGCTCAGTTGAAGGACAAGGATGATCGCATATCTTTGTTGGAGACCCAGATGGGCGCTCAACAGGCGGGCTATGAGGCACAGAGGAGGTTGAACCAGCAAATGATGGAGATGATGCAGAGGATGTACCCGAACGAGGTGTTCTCGGACGTGCCAGACCCGTAGTTTTTTTTTTTCTAAAACTCGGAATGTTTTATTTTTATTTGTACAACTTTGAATATTAACTAATATGATTTCAATTTTAATTTTAATTTTATATTTTCGAATTTAAATTTCAAAATTTTTATTTTTTTAAAAAAATTATTTTTTTTTAAATTCCGAGGAAATGTACCCTCGGAATATACCGAGGGACTAGTTCCTCGGAATTTTCCGAGGGTTCAAATTCCGAGGAAATGAACCCTCGAAATATACCGAGGGACATGTTCCTCGGAATATACCGAGGGACTCTTGTTCCTCGGAATTTTCCGAGGGTTCATTTCCTCAGAATTTTCCGATGAAAATTCCGAGGAATATTTCGTCGGAACTTCCGAGGTAAATTCCGAGGACGTTCTCCCTCGGTATATTCCGAGGAGATTTCCGACGAACTGGTGGTCCTCGGAGTTTCCTCGGAAATTTGTTTCCTCGGAATTCCGTCGGAAAATTCTGAGGGATTTCCGAAGAAAATGGAATTTCCGAGGAGTTATTTCCGAGGACTTGTTTTGTCGGTATGTCGTCAGAATAACGTTATTCCGACGACATACCGACGATTTTTTCCCTCAGTATGTCGCTGTTTTCTTGTAGTGTAAGCAAAGAAAAAAAAGAGTACACTCTTCTGTTTTATCTTGCAATTAGAGCATAATTAACCGGGGTGCTTACCCCGGTGCTTAGCTTTTTTTTTTAAAAAAAAAAAATGGAAACATAACGCTTGTTTAAGCGCAGGAAGCGCCGGTTGTTTCCACTGTTCGCGGGCCCCACTGACACGTGGCGGCCTGCGAATGGTTCATTTTTAATTTTTTTTTTTTAATCAGCCAAAAACCAAAAAAAAAAAAAAAAAAAAATTAAGCATCCCAAATGGGGTGCTATGGTTAATTATGCTCTATCTAAAACTTAGGAACCTCTTGCTTTCAAATAGTAATAATCGTTTGAATATATTGTGCCGATGAGACGCCTAACAGTTTTGGTAGTCTTTTTCATACAGAACTGGGCTTCTTCCATGTGCTGGTCCAATCAGCTGCACGAGAAGTAAGAACACAATTAATGAGCCGTCTTAACTTATTTCTAACATGCAGTTACCTCTGTTGTCTGATTATTCTGTTAGTTCTGTTTTTCTGTGGACGTTGGTAATATTTTTTGGATTGTAGATCAGCGGTTTCTACATATAAATTGTGGGGGAGACAGCATAGTTACTACAGATTTTTCATATAAAACAAAGCATGAAGCTGATAACAACAGTACCAAAGCCTCGACAAATCATCACTTCAAAAACTGGGGAATCAGTAACACTGGTGATTTTATGGATGATGATACTAATGATGACACATATACCATTTCAGCTACTAGTATGACACCACTTGGAGATTCCCATGGTCTTTATAAGACCGCACGTCGATCTGCTCTCTCTCTAGTTTATTATGCATTTTGCTTGGAAAATGGAGACTACAATGTAAGCCTCCATTTTATGGAGATTCAGTTTTCAGAGGAAAAACCACACAGTCGTCTGGGCAGACGCATATTTGATGTTTATGTTCAGGTAAAGGATCGGTGTTTACTGAATATTTGTTTTCAGGAATCATAGTATGGATGATTGACGTCCATTTCCTTTTCCTCTTGTTAGGGAAAATTGTTCTTGAGGGACTTTAACATCAAAGAGGAGGCTAATGGGACTTTCAAGCCTGTAATAAAAAAACTGAAAGCTGTTGTGACTGATCATATGTTAGAGATTCGGTTGTATTGGGCAGGGAAAGGGACAAATCTCATTCCCAGCAGAGGAAACTATGGTCCTCTTATCTCTGCTATCTCCTTGTGTCACAGTACGTACACCTAATGATAATATTCATCTTTTTTGGCTTCTGTTTCATGTTCTTGGCACCTAGTGATAATATTCACCTTTCAAAATTTCAGGTCAGGAACCACGATGTGGAGGTTTTTAGACAAAGAAAACTACTTTGCTTTTTATGTCTTTCTGTGTATTGTTTTTTTTTATATTTATACTTTTAGTGTCTCATTTGTAGCGGAGAAAATAAAACATCACATCTATCCCATCATTTTCGGGGCAACGGGTGCCTTGGTAACAATGATTCTCTTGGCTTTGGGAATAACTCGGAGAAGATGCAGGCTAGACAATAACACAAGAGAACGTGGTATGAATCATTTGTGGTATATGACTAATTCATTTTAGCATTACTATAATGATTTTCTACTGCCTACTGGACATATGGTCTTGTAGATCTGAGAGCACAGGGTTTGCAAACTCTTTGCTTTACATGGAGGCAACTTCAAGCTGCAACAAACGATTTTGATCAAGCCAACAAACTTGGAGAAGGAGGTTTTGGATGCGTATTCAAAGTATACTAAAACATATGCCACATTCTTCTCAAACAAGGCTGTTTAATTGGTTTCTGATATGAGAAACATAATATGCAGGGAGAGCTGTCAGATGGAACTATCATAGCAGTGAAGCAGCTATCTTCCAAGTCATGCCAAGGAAACCGTGAGTTTGTGAATGAGATAGGCATGATCTCTGGTCTGAATCATCCAAATCTTGTCAAGCTTTGTGGATGCTGTGTCAAAAAGGATCAATTGCTTCTCGTGTATGAGTACATGGAAAATAACTCCCTTGCTCTTGCTTTGTTTGGTAAATAAATTAAAATTCATCCAGCTTACGTCTTGAGTCCAATTTATATCTACATATGTTATCACATGTCTCAATTCCAGGAAAGAGCTCAACCAAGTTAGAATGGGCAATGAGACAAAAAATCTGTGTAGGAATCGCAAGAGGGCTTGCCTTCCTCCACGAAGGATCTGTAGTCAGGATGGTTCACCGTGACATAAAAACAACAAATGTGCTTCTAGATGCTGACCTAAACGCAAAGATATCTGACTTTGGTTTGGCCAGGCTCCACGAAGAAGAACACAGTCACATTAGCACCAAGATTGCAGGAACCATGTAAGTAGTATATTATAAAACAAAAACTGCACCATAGCCAAATAAATATATCTTAGTCTTTATTCTTGTTACAATGCAGCGGATACATGGCTCCAGAGTATGCATTATGGGGTCAACTAACAGAGAAAGCAGACGTGTATAGCTTCGGGGTTGTGGCCATGGAAATTGTTAGTGGCAAGAGTAATACTAAACACAAGGGAAGTGCTGATCACGTCTCTCTTATCAATTGGGTAACCTTGGAGATTGTTTTCATTTAATATCCGTATGCTTGTGTTATACGTTTACTTAGACCACTTTTGTGAATCTCAGGCATTGATGCTGCAACAGACAGGGGACATAATGGATATTGTAGATCCAGTGCTTGAAGGTGATTTCAACAGCAAAGAAGCAGTGAGGATGATCAAAGTTGCTCTCGTTTGCACACATTCATCTCCTTCTTTAAGGCCTACAATGTCTGAGGCTGTACAAATGCTCGACGGAGAGATTGAAGTAACACAAGTTATGTCAGATCCTGGTTTATATGGACATAACTGGAGCATCTCGAAGCTGAGGGACGCTGATACACATGCTAGCTCGAGCACATCTGGTGTGACCGATCAAACAGCATCGACAATGAAGTCCTCTGTTTCCGGTAGTGATCTCTACCCATCGTACCCGGAATCTGTGATTCTGAACTCCACAGTGGAGTTGCCTTCCTCGTCGATGTGATATCAAAAGATGTGCACGAGTCCTTAAGAGGAAACAATGGTCTGTGAAGTAATCTTATAGCTACCTAGTCATATCATTAAAGTTGTCTGAAATCTTATTACTAGGTTAATTTACATATATCTAAAAACACATCTCTAGTGCTTTTTGAATCAAACTCTCTTTCGTATAACTTTCCTAAAATCATTTACATATTCTAAGAAGATTCACTGCACAAATTGAAAATATTTTACTTTCTTTCTTTTATAAAATAGGAAGCTTTTTAGTTTCATAATATTTTTTAAATGAAACTTTTGGAACTATATACACACATAAAGGGATAAAAGAAATGGGTCATTCATGAACCTGTTCATTGCTGCCAACTTGTACAATAATTCAAATATTAAATAGCTTTGGTCTTATACGTAGAATGCGGTGAAGACGATTTCGTACAAACGATTGAAGACGATGATTTCGGGCACGACGATAACGGAGAAAACAGAGTATCACGACAGAGAGTTAGTTCGAGGAAGAGGAAGTAAACACAGACAATGTCGATGACGGAGAATGAGAGTATCTTCGCGGTTCTTTCTTTGACGGTTCCTTCTTCGAGACGACAAAGACAATGTTCTTAGTTAGTTTTTTTTTTTTTTATGTAGTTATGATGAAGAAGAGACGGTTTGATTTCTATTATGATGATATGTATATTTAATTAGTGATTTAGATTTAATGTTTAAAAATAATTTCAATAAGTAAAAACTAACCAAAGGTCCTTACAGTAATTTACTATGAATATCTAAATATTCTAGTAATTTTTAAAATATGTTTAACACTCTAGTAATAAACCAACTTTTCTTATACATTCTATTAATTTTCTCTAATTTATATAGATCCAAAAACACATCTCTATAATGTTTGTCATACTCGAATTATATACAGTGCTTGTTGAATCAAACTCTCTTTCCTATAACTTTCCTAAAATCATTTACATATTTTTAGAAGATACGCTACAAAAAATTGAAATTCTTTTACTTTCTTTCTTTTTATTAAAAAAAAAGAAGCTTTTTAGCTTCATAATCCTAAAAAGAATATTTTTTAAATGATACTTTTGGAACTATAAACACGTAAAGGGACAAAAGAAATGGGTCATTCATGAACCTATTACCTGTTCGTCGCTGCAACTTGTACAATAATTCAAATATTAATTTACTTTGGTCTTACATGTGTCGCGACTTTCTACTAGCGACGACCAAGAAGACCTATATGTAGATCCTTTCACTGTTACACTTATTTAGTTAAACAAGTCCACAAATTTTGAATTCAATAATGGGGGTTGTCTTCTCGGCTCTCGTTCTGTTCTTCACCATCATCACAAGTTTTTCCTCCACTCTAACAACATCCGCTTCACCAGCTCTCCATCCAGATGAATGTATTAAATCAAAATCTTGATCCTTATAATATCAAAGGTCAGTATCCGTAATTTTTTTCATAAATAAACTCGATAATATTTATGCAGTGAAAGCGCTTGGGGAGATAGCTACTACACTTGGAATCAAGAGACTCAACCTAAGTGATGGAGATCCTTGCCTTTTAAAAACTCTTAAACTCGGTGTTGTTTCGAATCCGGATTCGGATGTGGAAAACATTATTCTTTGTGATTGTAGTTTCAACAACAACATGACATGTCATATTATAGAACTGTGAGTGTGAATCTTTTATCTTCAATTATCAAATTTTTATTTTCTGATGATTTTTTTTTTATTTTTGAGAAATCACAGAATACTCAAGTCCGTAAGTCTTTCAGGGAAACTCCCGCCTGAGTTGGCCAAACTTCAGCATCTCCAGAAGATGTGAGTTTAGAACTTATGATTAGTCGTTGGTTTTGCAAACCATGGTTCATAATCCATGTTAGTCATTTGTGATTTTTTTTTGCAACAAAAGTGATTTGGTTGATCTATATCTAACATGGAGATAAATAAAATTAAAAATGTATTAATTCTTTAAAGTTTTCATTTATGTATATGATGCCACACTACAAAAGTACAGCCTCGTACCTAGTATCCATAATGGCTTAGTCACCCGAACATATGATGATTAATCAAAACAGAATAAACAGAAATTCGAACTTTCTTTTTTGATCATTAGCTTAGAAATTCGAACTTCTTTAGTCTGGAAATCTCTCCCATGTGGACATTTTATAGTGAGTTTCTGCTCTTTCTTGCAGAAACTTGTGCCGAAACTACCTTTCTGGCTCAATCCCAATGGAGTGGGCTTCAATGCCAAACCTCACTTCCATGTCAGCTCTCTCTTTCTCTCTCTCTCTCACTCCCTTGTAATCTTCATGATCTGGTAGGTAATTTTTCGCTTTCTTGCAGCTCGTTCTGCGCAAATCGTTTGTCTGGGCCATTACCTCCTGGTTTACAAAACTTTAAGAGTCTAAAATTCCTGTACGTCTCATACCTGTAGCCTCTAGGGGTATGCCTTCTAATCATTAGTCTAATATTACTTTTATTGTAATGAATTTTTCAGAGGGGTTGAAGCCAACCAGTTCTCTGGTCCTATTCCTGATGAGCTTGGTAACATGATCAACCTAACAGGATTGTATGATCCTCTTTGCATCTTAACTATCTTCCAAAACAACATGAACCATTGCTTTTATTGAAATAGTTTTAAGTATTTAGATAAAATCTCTTCTGAAAAACTGGGTTTTGCAGGGAACTTGCATCCAATCAATTTACAGGAAGCCTTCCTAGCTCTCTTGCTAGACTCGTAAATCTTGAGAAATTGTAAGTTGTTGCTACACTTACAGCAAAAAAGCATTTTTCCCCTTTTAGGGGGAAACGCTCTTTTATGCTTGGATGTGAGTAAATTTGAATCTCCTCAGGGGATGCATTAGGTTTGAAAGTTCGAAAAATGTTCTTATATTTGGCACCTAAATGAACTGTAACCTCTTGGTTACAGCTTTTGCTTTGAGAATATATTTTTTTTTTTTGAGAAATTTTCCTTGACCCACGAGGAAGTAAACTAGCTTTTTGTTTACACTATGCAGTAGGATAAGTGAAAATAACTTCAGTGGCACCATCCCAGAATATATTGGCAACTGGTCTCGGCTTACAAGGCTGTAAGCTTTTTCATAATCATTAAATGTAATTTCTCTTACAGTTTGTGTGGTTAATATCATCTAAGTTTGGTCGAATATGATCTTCAGAGATCTACAAGCAAGTGGACTGAAAGGACCTTTTCCTGACGCAGTGGCCCGCCTAGAAAATCTTACCAATCTGTAATTAACTATCTCAAACTAAATGATCAGCTAAAGAACCATTGAAATGAATATACTGATATCTAATATTCATTTTCAGGTTTATTAGTGATATGACCGGGATAAACTCTTTTCCTAATATATCTAGCCAAGCCATCAAAGACCTGTATGTGTGTTTTCAATGAAGCATGATTGTATTTGAGGATATCAAACTAAAAACTCCGTCCCTGTTTCAGGGTTTTGAGGAATGTGAGTATGTCTGGTAAAATTCCTTCTTACATTTGGAGTAAACCAAACTTGAGATCTCTGTAAGTTTGTGTTGAAATCTGAAAAGACTTATGCAGAATTTACTCAAAGATGTTCACACCTTATGTTGTTTTCTGCAGTGATTTATCGTTTAACAAGTTGACCGGTGAAGTTCTTGGAATAAACCCAGTACCAAAATTTACGTAAGACGCATATAATGTTAAGATATATAACACAATCACACACGGATGATTTATAGTTTTGATGTGTTGTTACAGTTACTTGACTGGCAATATGCTTTCCGGGGAAATTAAATCTGGTGTTTACCTCAACAGCAGATCAAATATGTACGTTTCAGCCTTCCCTTGTTTACATGACTTGAGAAATCTTTCAACATGTAAACTAATCTTTTTAGCAAAAAAAAAAAAAAAAACATGTAAACTAATCTTCTAGTTGGTTTTTCTACAGTGACCTCTCTTATAACAATTTCTCATTGCCGTTTAGCTGCCAAGAAAGGAGGTACATACGTACATATTTGTTGATAAAATGCTCATATTGAAGTTGATGTTCTCAATTTGTATTGGATCAGTAACATTAATACATACCGGAGCTCATCCTTAAAGAACACTTTGTAAGTTCACTCTTCTGCGTTATCTTCTGCAACAAGAATGCCTAAAGCTTAGTACAAATCTTTTGCAAGTTTTCTCCTGATCAGATGCCTAAATACTATGATCATTTTGTCATACAGAACTGGTCTTCTTCCATGCGCTGGTCCAATCACTTGCAAGCACTGTAAGCACATACTGAGAATTTGACCCACTCACTTTTGTTAATTCATTTTTTTATTGATGTTGATAATCGTTGTTGATTGTAGATAAGCGATCGCTACATATAAACTGTGGTGGGGAAACTGTGACTGTTACAAACTCTATTGGTAAAATCACTTATCAAGCTGATAACAGTGATCAGGTCAAAGCCGCTACAAATCAGCACTTCAAGAACTGGGGAATTAGCAACACTGGTGACTTTATGGATGATAATAGAGATGAAGATACGTACATCATTTCTACTAGTTTGACACTACCTGGAGATTCTCCTGATCTTTATAAGACTGCGCGTCGATCTGCTCTCTCTCTTGTTTATTATGCGTTTTGCTTGGAAAATGGAGAATATAATTTGAAACTTCATTTTATGGAGATTCAGTTTTCAGATCAAGAACTATATAGTCGTCTAGGTAGACGCATATTTGATGTCTATGTTCAGGTATAGCGTTATTGTTTACTGAATAATTGCTTTTTATTACCTAACTAAGTTGCTTAGAAGATTGAATTTCATTTCCTTTTGTCCCTTTTCTCCTCTGATAGGGGAAATTGTTCTTGAGGGATTTTAACATCAGACAGGAGGCTAATGGCACTCTGAAGTCTATTGTGAAAGAACTGAAAGCTGTTAATGTGACGGATCATAAGTTAGAGATATGGTTGTATTGGGCGGGTAAAGGGACAACACTCATACCCAAAAGAGGAAACTATGGTCCTCTTATCTCTGCAATCTCCTTGTGCCACAGTAAGTAACACTTCTCCTCTGCTTTAGAAAACTTAAGACTATTCTTGTTACTCCTTGTTACCTATAAATAATATTCATGTTTCAAAATTTCAGGCCTGGAGCAACATTGTGGAGGTCCCATAAGATAAATAAATAAATACTTTGTTACAAACTTCTTTCTCTAGATTGGTGTATGCATTAACACTTTTAGGGTCTCATTTGCAGTGGAGAAAACCAAACATCACATCAATTATCCACTAATTTTTGGGGTAACGGGTCCCTTGGTAGCAATTATTTTCTTGGCTTTGGGAATATTCTATGCTCACAGAAAATTCAGACAGGGCAAGAAAAAGAGAGAAAGAGGTATCAAAGCTCACAAAGTATATGAATACAATACACATATTTGCTCATAGCATTATTACTTATGATTTTGGAACCTGATCACATTATATAGACTTGAGAGCACGGGGTCTGCAAACTGTTTGCTTTACATGGAGGCAACTGCAAGCTGCAACTAATGATTTTGATGAAGCCAACAAACTTGGAGAAGGAGGTTTCGGTTCTGTATTCAAAGTATACTAAAACTAGAACACATGCCAAGTTTTTCTCAAGAATTTATATGGCTGTTTATTTGGTTTCTGATATGAGAAACATAATATGCAGGGAGAGCTGCCAGATGGAACTATCATAGCAGTGAAGCAGCTTTCTTCCAAGTCATGCCAAGGAAACCGTGAGTTTGTGAATGAGATAGGCATGATCTCTGGTCTCAATCATCCAAACCTTGTCAAGCTTTATGGATGCTGTGTCGAAAAGGATCAATTGCTACTTGTGTATGAGTACATGGAAAACAACTCCCTTGCTCTTGCTTTGTCTGGTAAATCAAAGTCATTCAGGTTTTCTTTATTTCAAGTGGACATATCATGTGAAGAAACATCATGTCTCTTCCATTTCCAGGAAAGAGCTCCTTGAAACTGGACTGGGCAGCAAGAAAGAAAATCTGTGTGGGAATCGGAAAAGGGCTTGAATTTCTCCATGAAGGAGCTGCGATGAGAATGATTCACCGTGACATAAAAACTCCCAATGTGCTTTTAGATGCCGACCTTAGTGCAAAGATATCTGACTTTGGATTGGCTAGGCTCCACGAAGAAGAACACACTCACATTAGCACCAAGATTGCAGGAACCATGTAAGTAGTATGTATTGTATAAACACACCATGGGAAAAGATTTAACGGGTTTTCTTAATATGTCTGAAAACATGAAAAAATCATCTATGTGGAATGGAGGTAGTATAACAGTATGTTTTCAAGATCTAAATATGTCTTCATTTCTCTTATGATGTAGCGGATATATGGCTCCAGAATATGCTTTAATGGGTCATTTGACCGAGAAAGCAGATGTGTACAGCTTTGGGGTTGTGGCAATGGAGATTGTTAGTGGGAAGAGTAATACAACACAAAAGGGAAGCGATGACAATGCCCCACTTATTAAATGGGTACTATGGAGCTTTCTGCTCTCTCTCTTTTGCCTTTTTATTGTCCTGAGTTCTATAGTTTAATCTATGACTCCTTTGACAATAAGCTTAACATCCATCTCAGGCCATGACACTGCAACAGAAAGGGGACATAATGGAGATTGTAGATCCGAAGCTCGAAGGTGAGTTCAACAGCCTAGAAGCAGAGAGGATGATCAAAGTTGCTCTTGTTTGCACAAATGCAACTCCTTCTTTACGTCCACTGATGTCAGAGGCTGTGAAAATGCTGGAGGGGGAGATGGAAATACCACAGATTATGTCAGGTCCTGCCGTGTATGGACATGATTTGAACTTTTCAAAGCTGATGGAGATGTAACAGTCAACATCCATGTCTGGCTATGGTCTGTCCCCATTTAATCAAGAATCAGCCACCTCAAACTCCACAGCAGAGTTTTCTTCTTAGTCATTGGAGTATCAAAGGCTGTGAACATTGCCTTTTCTCTTGAATTAACTTCAAACTCCATATCTTTTTTTTTTTGAAAGAATTTTAAATTTATTCACTTCAAAAAACCTCTGTGCAACCTAATGCTTTTTTGTACAGAAAAAAAAAACTATTCTAAAATTTTTGATGAATAAATCATCTACTTCCAAACCATATCTCCATATTTATTTTCAGATATCTTTCTCAAAGATGAGACCCTATTTCGAATAAGCTTATCCAAAAAGATGATGAGCCGGGCTGAGGATTGAGGAGCTTCTTCAACACAGCCAGATAGCAAAGGCTGTAGCTTGGAAGCTATAACGAAAGAGAAAGGTGGAGGTTCTGTCCTGTAGACCCACCACCAGTCTTTGCATCAACTGATTCTAATGATTTGAAATTCCTATGCCTGCCAGATCCCTTATCGTTCCTCGCCACACAAAAAGTTGTTTGAAACCTTACGTTGGAATATAATTTATGCTTACCATGAAAGTTCCTAGTGTTTAATCCTGGTCAGATCATATCTGGTCACGATATCCTGCTTTCTATCTCCCTGCGTATAAAAGCTGCTGAAATCTATTTTCCAAAGTTGATAATGAAACATGCATGAAGCTGTAGGCTGTAACTGTTCACTATTGCAGATTGAACAATAATTGTAGCTTGCTCAATAAATGCAGTTCTCTACTAGCAGACTAGGGGACGACCAAGACCCTATACGTAAATAATACGAAATATTTCTCTTTTAAAAACAATTAAAAAAAGACTTCCATTTCACAATTATTTTATCTCTTCTTCTTGTTGGTAAAGATTGTGACTAACCAACCAAGTCTACATAATCTATATCGATGATGTGGATCGTCTTCTTCTTCATCATCATTACAAGCTTCTTTGCGACTCTAACAACACCCACTTCACCAGCTCTCCATCCAGATGAATGTATTAAATCTTGATTCTTGTAAATATAAAAATTCAAGATCAATATTTTTTTGCTTATATGAACTTGATAACTTGTGCAGTGCATGCGCTTGAGGAGATAGCTACTACACTTGGTATAAAGAGAGTGAACCTAAGTTACAAAGACCCATGCGATTCACAAAGTCTAATGATCATAAAACAAGCTGATAGGAATCTGGAGGTGAACAACACCATTGCTTGTGACTGTAGCTTCAACAACAACATGACATGTCATATTACAGAATTGTGAGTGTTAATATCTTTCTTTTTTTTACTCTCTTATTTACTTCTTTAGTTTGCTTTAATTTCGACAAATGCAGAAGTCTCGTGAATTTAACTCTTGTGGGGAAAGTTCCACCTGAGTTAGCCAAGCTTCGACATCTCCGGTCAACGTAAGTCCAAAGATTTGATAAATTTAACAAACCTTTTTACGTTACAAGTAGAAGTAGAGGGTGAAAAAGATCATCTTATGTGCGATAGGTTAAAGAGAAAGCATGTTCATGTGTCAGACTCAGGGGTTTAGTGGGAATTAGATTTTTGTTGATTGTTAGAATTCTTAAATTCTGATTATAAAACTTGTTATGACACAAATTTTAATGCATCTTCTAAAAATATACAACACTTGCTACAAATTTAACAAAATTATATAAAAAAAAAACATATCTATGCAAATTTAACATAATCTCTCAAAAATCAACCTAACTCTATCAAAATCTAAGTTCCACTAGTTTCTATGGATTTGCTAGACATTTTTCTATTTTTACTACAAGAACTCACTACTTAAAACCAAGACAATAAAGAAATGAAAAAAAAAGGATTTGCAGGATATTCTTAAAGTAAAGTTTAAAACTTGATTGATCAACAAAACCTGTAGCCACTAGCCAGAGTATCTCTACAAAGAGAAACATAACAAAAGTTTCTTACGAGTTTTTTTTTCTCTTACTTGTAGCGACTTATCCGCCAACTACCTTACTGGCACGATTCCACTCCAGTGGGTTTCAATGCCATATCTCACTTTCATGTTAGCTCCCTCTCTCTGTCTCACTCTGATACTTCATATTCATGATTTACGAATAACTTTGAATATTCTCGCAGCTGGCTCTGCGGGAATCGTTTGTCTGGGAATTTACCAACTTGGTGGCAAAACTTCAAGAATCTGAAATTCTTGTACGTCTCTGAATGTTTCCCACTTCTGTGGCTTTTGATTATTAATTTCAAGGTTAAAATTTCCAAATTCAAGTGGATTGGCTATAACCCTTTATATATAGTTAATTATTTCTCCAATTACCAATTTAGGACTTCATTCATTCATACATTAACACTCTCCTCACGCTCAAGTGGAGACAACTATGTGAAAACATCCACGGAATGCCCCAACATCGGGTGGCTATGATACCATGTTAAACTCGGACCAACCTGACTTTAACATGGTATCTGAGCCACTAGTACATGGAAAACAACTCACTTGCTCTTGTTTTATCCGGTAAATAAATTAATAGAAATTTTCTAGCATAGACCTAAATTTTTTTTTGTCACAAATATAGATCTCAAAAATAAAAAAGACCAAAATAGAATGTTTTATAAAAAAAAGTAAATATACACTTATACTCCTAGGGTTAATTAATCTAGGCATTAGGGTTTAGAGTTAAGGGGTGGAATTTAGGGTTTAGGGTTTAGGGTTTAGGGTTTAGGGTTTAGTGTTTAGGATTTAGGGTTTAAAGTTTAGGGTTTATGATTTAGAGTTGAAGAGTGGAGTTTTGGGGATAGGATTTCAAATTTTAAAAAATAAATAAAATTTAAAATTTCCAAAATAAAAAATGTTATTTTGGTCATTTTAGTTTTTGAGGTCTATTTTATGACAAAAACTTAAAAATGTATATTCGAGAGAATTACCCATAAATTAATTTTTTTTTATTTTTATTAATAAATTAAAACTCATTCAGCGTTCCTTTACGTCTTGAGCCTAATTCAAGTTTGCATATCTCTTCCATATATAGAATGGGCAATGAGACAAAAAATCTGTGTAGGAATCGCAAGAGGTCTTGCATTCCTCCACGAAGGATCTATAGTCAGGATGGTTCATCGTGACATTAAAACAACAAATGTGCTTCTAGATGCTGACCTAAACGCAAAGATATCTGACTTTGGTTTGGCCAGGCTCCACGAAGAAGAACACAGTCACATTAGCACCAAGATTGCAGGAACCATGTAAGTTAGTATATTATAGCACAAACTTCAGAGTGTACATGGCTCCAGAGTAT
This sequence comes from Brassica napus, assembly GCF_020379485.1. Lineage (NCBI taxonomy): Eukaryota > Viridiplantae > Streptophyta > Magnoliopsida > Brassicales > Brassicaceae > Brassica > Brassica napus. Next base: position 57,911,414 of record NC_063446.1, on the reverse strand, counting down.
GCATTATGGGGTCAACTAACAGAGAAAGCAGACGTGTATAGCTTCGGAGCAGTCCCGGCTCTTACCCATGGCAACATGGGCATTTGTCATGGGTCCATGGGTCCAAAAATTTTTTGTGTTGTTTTAAAGGTCCATTTCAATCTGTTAAATTATCAAAAAGATTCATAATTAAGTAAATCTAATTTATTTATTACAAGACAAAACAATAAAAAATCGGTACATTCACCATTAATTTTGAGATATATTTTTTATTTGTTTCAGGTAGTGTTTTGAAAACCGGACCAGACATTGATTCGGCATTGTAACTAGATCAATGGTCGGACCGGTCCAATTGGTTCAACTGGGTTTTAAATTTTAATTAAATTTTTTATTAAGTAACTATTATATGTATAACAAAATTATTTTTATAAAATTTTATATAATTATTAGAATCTAAAAATGATATGAAAACAAAATTATTTTTTTTAAAAATAATATAATATAATGAAAATAATTTATTTAGGTAGATACTTAGAAAACAATATGAAATTTTTATGAAATATTTTTCAAATTTGCAGTTTAAAAAAAATTCTTGAATTTGAAAAAATAGGATTTTAATATCAACCTTGATCACTGGTTTTAGCGAGTTTTGCCGGTTTTTGACCGGGTTTGCCAATTTAACTCAAATCCGGTTTTTAGTATAACCCGGAACCGAATAGATGGCCGAGTCACGGTCTGACCGGCCGGTCTGGTCCAGCCGGCCGGTCCGGTCCAGTTTTCAAAACACTGGTTTCAGGTTTTAGAGTTCAAATTAAAAAAAATGCAGTGAAGAAAAATATAGAAAATATTTATAAAAGGGTCCATATTTTGGGTTTCGCCCCGGGCTATTATATTGGTTAAGACGGCACTGCTTCGGAGTTGTGGCCATGGAGATTGTTAGTGGCAAGAGTAATACTAAACACAAGGGAAGTGCTGATCACGTCTCCCTTATCAATTGGGTAACTATGGAGATTGTTTTTTCATTTGATGTGTGTGTGAATGTGCTATACGTCTGCTTAGGCCACTTATCTGAATCTCAGGCATTGACGCTGCAACAGACAGGGGACATAATGGATATTGTAGATCCAGTGCTTGATGGTGACTTCAACAGCAAAGAAGCAGTAAGGATGATCAAAGTTGCTCTAGTTTGCACACATTCATCTCCTTCTTTAAGACCTACAATGTCTGAGGCTGTACAAATGCTCGAAGGAGAGATTGAAGTAACGCAAGTTATGTCAGATCATGGTTTATATGGGCATAACTGGAGCATCTCAAAGCTGAGGGACGCTGATACACATGCTAGCCTGAACATATATGGTGTGACCGATCAAACAGCATCGACAATGAAGTCCTCTGTTTCTGCTAGTGATCTCTACCCGTTGTATCCCGAATCTCTGATCCTAAACTCCACATAAACAAGAAAGAAGCAGAGACGTTGATAAAAGTGGCTCTCGTGTGCACGAGCAATTCTGCGTCAGATCGTCCAATTATGTCAGAGGTGGTTGGTATGCTGGAAGGTCACTATCCAGTACCGGAACCAACCCCGGGAACAAGCAGGAAATCAGGGGATATAAGGTTTAGGGCGTTTAAAGATGTAAGGAAAGGCATGGAAGAGAACAACAGTAAGACTCAGTTTTCTCTTAATAGTTATCCTTCTTCTTCTTCCGATACTCATGTGGCTGGACAAGAAAGAAAGCAAGATGAGTCAGGGCCTTGAAGAGGTTTCCAATTTGCTGTCCTCTCTCTATATTTTGTAAATGATATGAGTTTTAATTATGTAAAACCGTTTGGAAGTTTATTACACGATTAGTCCATTTACTGTGCTTTTTTTTTGTATCTATATTAAAGCTTGATTAGTTAGGGACTCAGTGTTGTGGAAAACCAAAACTCAAAAGATGATAAAGTCAGTGATCTTTCCTAGTCATACTTTTAAAGCCTTTAAATTCTACATCAAGAACTAAAGTTTGATTAGTTATCTTTGTGGAAAATCATACTTCTGAAGCCTCTGAATTCTACGTTAAGAAAATTATTCTCTTTTTTTTTTTGTTCAACTTAAATGAAAAGATAGACACTGATACTGATTGATGCAGATTGACTAGCCTGCTTGGTGCAGGCTTAGTTTGATCCAGGAGTACTTTTAAAAAGGTTTAGTAGACGATTAGTATATTGGCATCTGGTCTTGATTCAGTGCGGAAAACCAAAACTCGAAAGAAAATAAAGTTGGTGATCTTTCCTACTCATACTTTAAAGCTTTTAAATCCTACATCAATAATTAAAGCTTGATTAGTTATCTTGCGGAAAAATTCTGTCACAGACAGAGTCTGCCACATCGTATTAATTAATATATGATATAAATGTGTATCCGAATCTGAACATATTCTGTCCATCTGAACCAAAATTGATCCGGCTTATCAAAAGAAACTTGATCGATCCGGCCTATCAAAAGAGACTCGACCGATCCTGCTTTTCTTTAATAGTATGTATGCTTGTATATATAGATAATTGTGGAAAATGTGAAGTGTCTTATGAAATGCAGTTTGACTAAGCTGAGATTTAAGAGAAAACTAAAACTTTACATCATCTTAATTTATTTAAATTCAAAACACACACTTATCTTTATGAAATGTTTGTTAAAACTGAATTATATGTTAGGAAAAGTCTCTATTGCTTACTGGATCTTACTAACTTGCTTACCACATTGGTTGAACATTTGTCTGAAATGACATCAGTTTGTCTCCATGGAATTGACTCGGATAGCATGCAACGAATGAAAAGATAACTAAAATCTTGGATCATTTAACCAAGTTGGGCCGGTTCAAAATATAACACAAATATTTAAGATAATGAAATAATAAGTTTTAGAAAAAACTATGTAAATATATGGTCCTATTAAAATCAGAAATTAATAATTTATATATATAGTTTATATAAGTACAAACAAAATATTGTATTGTTTATTTTATATTCACAATGAAGTTCATCTTTATTTTCTTATTAACACTTCAATAAATTTTCTATAATATTTAGAAACATTATATCTAAAAAAATATCTGAATTTTATGAGGTATATTTCATATACACTAAATAATTTAGTAAAGCAATATGTAAGTCGATTTTCTAAAATTTAGTTAATATATATGTAAAATCTAAAAAAGAAAGTTTACTGTATAGCACACCTAATGTAACTATTGAAAACTCTAGTGGAAACTTTTTGTGTCAAGGTGATAAGTGACACAGGTTATACTGAATTACTGATATGTTTTCCAAAAAAAATGAAATGAAGAATTACCAATCTTATTTTTGTTACAGAGGATATATGGCTCATGAATATTAAATGAGGGGATCGAAGGGTCGCCTAAGAGAAAGACATATGTTTACAGCTTCGATGTGGTGGCATTGGAGATCGTTTGTGTTGCAGAAGGGGATTTTGGTGCGAGCTGGAAGGAATGTTCGATGTGATAGCGGCAGAGCCAATGATCAAGGTATGTCTCCTATGCTCTGACAAGTCTCCCACATTCTCCCCAAACATGGAGGAGTTGTGAAGATGCTTGGTGAAGAAAATGAAATAGAACAGATGATCATATCAGATCTTGGAGTGTACTGTGAAAACTTGCCCTTCAAACCATCGTATTTGTCTTCTGATTATGTCATGTCGAATAGTCGATTACATCATCATCTGTTTGTGCTTATTATGATCTGTACCAATTCAGGGACTCCATTCTCCATAGTTTACATTAGACAGTAGCTTAAACCATTTGATGATCTCCACACTAGGGTTATCGTTGTGGGCTAGGTTGAGCTCAAGAGAGGAAGTGTGAGTTAAACCATTTCTAATGTATTATGCTATTTTCTCTTCTAAAACAGAGGTGAAATATGTTTCAAGGTATTTTCTTAAAAATATCAATATCAAATATATAGTAAAAATAGAGGAATGCTATTGTTTTTTCATAAATAAAAGAAAAAAAATCATCTCTATTATAGAAAAATAAATAAAGGTGGGCTGAAACAATTTTATCTTTAAATTCTATTATAGAGATAGAAATAACAATTTATTGGAGTTGTTCTTAGAGCTCATATAGTTAGTGTGTTATTTGGAAAGGTTTTAATTAGAATAAAATAAAATACATAGTTAACTAGTTATATAACTAATTCAAAAAGGTTGTTCTATCAAGTCTACTTCTTGACTATTCCATTGCGTTGCTTTAAGTCTACCTCCAAGGAACATAGCTTTAAAAGCTTTCTTATAGTAGGGGCATGGCTCTGTTCTTGATAGGTAAATGAACGAGTGGTGTGTATATCTGTAATACGTGCTGATGTAATTTTGTGTTTATTATTTGCTTTGACTCTTTCTACATAGCCATCAATTTATTCATTTAATTTGCAAAAGTAATGCATCAATTATTTTGGTTCTGATTGTTTGGTTGGATATGTACTTCGATTCCACCAATATATGGGGTAGGCACATATCGAATACTACCATAATTTTCTGTATTTCTTTTAACACTGATTTATTAGGATATAACAATTTTGAGAAATACTGCACAGACGATTCGACAACCGACAATATTAACAGCATTATGAGGATCAACGTCTAACTGCATCATCCGAGCCGCTCCATGAAGATCTACACCTAACGGGATTTACTTGCACTATATTGAAGATCACTTGTAAGTCTTTTTTCCGTAACCTACATAATTGTCTAATAAATTGTTTTCTCCAGAAAATGAAACGTGGACCTCCTCGAGTAGAATCATCAATGAACCCTTAATCAAACCACTTGACTAATGGGCTTCCATGATTTGTGATTTGTTAATTAACAGAGATCTAATTTTTCTATTTGTTTTACTTCGGAAAAATACAGATATCCAGTTTTCTGGAAATCCAGAAAATTTACAAAAGTTTGCGATATTTATGGATATCTCATCCATTTTGTTCAATAAAAGAAAAATCTAGAAAAATATACGAGATTGTTTTTAAAAAAATATATCATTTACATAACATAAAATAAAAAAATATAGATTAGTGAAACTATATGTTCCATATATTTTTAAAATTATTTATATTTTTTTTATAAAACATTAAATTATAGGAAAATTATAATTTTATAAATATTTTATATTCCTTTCTTAATTGAATACTCTTATAAGTAAATTTATAAATAAAATTAAATGTTAAATAATAATTTTATAAATTATACAGTTAAAATTTTATATTTAATTGTAAATATATCTCTATTTGTATAAAAGTCAGAGCTGAGCTGATATCCAAGTTTAAAGGTTTTAATATTATCATTTTTAATTGATATTGATTTTTAATATTTGATGGGGGGGGGGGGGGCAGATGTACATTTATCAATCAACTACTTGATGTCCCGCACCTTGTGTGGACTAATATATAAATATATATATAACAATTTTTAATTCTAATGTTTATTTTATTTTAAAAATTATTTAATTAGATACAAATTTAAATTAATATTATGTTATAATAGTTCGATATTCATATTGGTAATCAATATACTAAATTATGTTATACTGTTTCCTAGTTTTATTTATGCATGTAGATTTTGGATCAAAATATTTTCTATAGTAATAATCAAATTAAAAATTGGATTTATTGTAGTTGGACTAAAATGAAAGGATTATAAGCAATCACAACCCATAAAAAAATTAACAAAATAATAATAGCCTAGGGGTGTTCAATCCGGTAAAACTGAACCGAACCAAAATTGAGAAAATAGTTTAGATTTTGTAGTACCGAATAAACCGAATGGATGTTATTTTTAAAAACCGCAGTATATGGATATGGTTTAGTATATATTAACCAATCAACCGAATAAACCAAATAAATCGATTAATTAAAAAATATTGTATACTTATATAAAAAAATTATAATAATTTATATTTGGATCAGTATTTCTAATAAGAATCAGAGAAACCAGATATAATATTAGTCATTCAAATCATAAAATAAATATAAGAAAAACCTGTTCCAAAACAATAAATAAGATTAATGTAATTATGATATATCGGTAGATATTGTTAATATCTATTGATTAATTAAATGTCTTAAATATCATGATAATTGTATATTAAAATATATTTTTTAAAAAATAGTTATATATCAGTAGAATAATTTAATGTTTATTATTTATCTTAAATATCATGATATATATATATAATAAAATAAAGTTTTAAATAATAATGTTAATTAAACTAATTATTTATTCTAAAATAATGGAAAAGATGACACATAAGAAAATTCACTAAAATCATGGAAAAAATGACAAGTAAGCAAATTCACTTTTCAAAAATTAGTATAGATAGAAACTTTCAGTTAATTTAATATCTTAATAAATCTTAAAACAAGTCATTCTATTTTGTTTATTAAATCTTGAATTAATCAATAGTTTCGAACTTTTCAATTAGTTCAAGATATTGATAAACCAGAAATAAGTGGTACAGTTATCGCCAAATTATGTTAATTCAGTGATCGAAGCTCTATTTTGGAATTGGGACCAAAGTTCCTTTTTTATACTCCATTTTTATCATTCTTCTTTTGTTAAATATCCAAGGACCGAGGTGATCGTCTTAGGGTTCGGGCTCGTGGACATTTAGAATCCAAACTGGTTATTTTAAAGACCAACTTCGCATGTTGGTAAAATACGGAGCATTTGACATTAAATAATTGAACTTCTTTTTTTTCTTTCTGAAATTTAATTATTGAACTTCTTTTAGTGAGAACAAAATGCTTCTAAAATTTAAACTTCTTTTTTTTTTCTGAAATTTAATTATTGAAATTTAAAAGAACTGGTATTTTATTGTATCGCAGGAATTTAAATAAGGACGAAATTTTATACCCGTAGAATTTTTAACACTGATATAAAAAGAGAGAATTTGTTATTATAGAGAGAGAAGAGATTGAGGTGTGTTATAAACGATCGATGAAATTAAAAAGTGAAAGTTACTGTGTAAATAGTGACAGTTGGCCCCATATTTGTTCACAAACTCAACAATTGAGGCGCTGCCATATTTGACGTTTGTAACACTCCCCATTGGGGACCGGTGTCACTATCGTCTTTTGCTTAACGTCTATGTTGCCTCGTTAAAAAGAGTACAACTACGTAAGCTCCCCCTCGAATGAGCAGTCATAGATCCTTCTGATGGCGCATTCCAATGTTATGGACATGTTTTCTGAATACTGAAGTCAGAAGTGATTTTGTGAAGAGGTCAGCTGCATTGTCGCATGATTGGACATATTTTACTTCAATTTCTTTCTTCTTCACGAGTTCTTGAGTATATGATAAGAACTTCAGATGAATATGTTTCGTTCTATCGCTTTTGATATATCCGTCTTTTGTTTGAGCAACACATGCTGCATTATCTTCATATATAATAGTTGGATCCGTATTTTCGTCAATCCCACTGCTTGAACAGATGTGTCGGCTTATTGATCTTAGCCATACACATTTTCTACTTGCTTCATGGAGTGCAATGATCTCAGCATGATTTGAAGAAGTAGCCACGAGCGTTTGTTTCTGAGAACGCCAAGATATAGCAGTGCCTCCTATCGTGAATACGTATCCTGTTTGTGATCGGGCTTTGTGTGGATCTGAAAAATATCCAGCATCTGCAAAACCAACCATTTGACCTTTTGAACTTTTAGGATAAAACAAGCCTAAATTAATGTTCCCTTGGAGGTAACGAAAAACATGTTTAATCCCATTCTAATGTCTTCGAGTTGGAGATGAGCTGAATCTTGCCAAAAGATTCACAGCAAATGATATATCAGGCCGTGTACAATTTGCAAGGTACATCAGCGCTCCAATTGCACTTAGATATGGTACTTCCGGACCAAGTATCTCTTCTTTCTCCTCAGGTGGTCGAAATGGATCACTTTCAATATTAAGTGATCTAACGACTATCGGGGTGCTAAGAGGAGTTGCTTTATCCATGTTAAAGCGTTTCAATACTCGTTTGGTATATGTAGATTGGTGTACAAATATACCTTTTTGAGAATGCTCAATTTGTAACCCTAGACAATATTTTGTCTTTCCGAGATCTTTCATCTCAAATTCTCCTTTTAAATAATCTGACGCCTTTTGTATTTCTTGTTGAGTTCCGATAATGTTAAGATCATCAACGTACACCGCGATTATCACAAATCCGGATGTTGTTTTCTTTATGAAAACACAAGGGCATATAGGATCATTCGTGTATCCTTCTTTTGTTAAGTGTTCACTGAGACGATTATACCACATTCGTCTAGATTGTTTTAACCCATATAATGATCTTTGCAATTTTATTGCACATAACTTATTAGGTTTGGAACTTAACGTTTCTGGCATTTTAAATCCATCTGGGATTCTCATATAGATATCAGTATCTAATTATCCATATAAATATGCCGTAACGACATCCATGAGACGCATTTCTAAATTTTCATTGGCCGCTAGGCTCATCAGGAATCTAAATGTGATTGCGTCCATGACAGAAGAATAAGTTTCCTCATAATCAATTTCTGGCCTTTGAGAAAAACCTTGGGCTACGAGACAAGCTTTGTATCTTGTAATCTCGTTTTTCTCATTTCTTTTTCGGACAAACACCCATTTGTACCCAACAGGTTTTATATCTTTGGGTGTGAGCACAATAGGTCCGAATACGTTTCGTTTGTTAAGCGAATCTAGTTCGACTTGAATTGCATCTTTCCATTTTATCCAGTCATGTCTCTTTTGACATTCATATACAGACTTTGGTTCTGGATCTTCGTTTTCTTCATTTATTTCCTTTGCTAAAAGGTATGAGAAAACGTCATCAATATCATCCATCTCATTTCGTTTCCATATCTTTCCATTATGGATGTAATTGATAGAAATCTCATGATTTCCTTCAGATTTAAGATGCTTTATATTGTCGTTAGATTCACAATTTTCTTCGTCCAAAATATTTTCTGTTATTTTGGGAGTATCATGCTTTTCACATTCCTTACATTTTCTAGGAAGTTTATCCTTTGAACCAATAGGTCTACCGCGCTTTAAACGTGTTCCTGATTCACGTGTATCAACTGCCGTTCCACCATTTTGTGGTATTTCAATACGAGCAGGAGTATTTGCAGCGGGTATATGTGATTTAGTTACCATTTTGGTATCAACAAATGCATCAGGTAGCTGATTTGCTATATTTTGTAAATGCATGATACGTCGAACTTTTAGTTCTGACTGTTTCGTAGGAGGATCAAGGTGTAATAACGATGGTACACTCCATTTGATCTCTTTTCCTACTTGTTTATTGTCTCCCCCTAGAGTTGGGAATTCTTTCTCATTGAAATGACAATCGGCAAATCGTGCCGTTAACACATCACCAGTTTGTGGTTCTAGGTATCTTATTATTGATGGAGAATCATAGCCAATATATATTCTCAACCGTCTTTGCGTTCCCATATTTGTACGTTGTGGTGGTGCTATTGGAATATAAACCGCACAACCAAAGATTTTTAGATGAGAGATATTTGGTTCTTTTCCAAATGCTAACTGTAATGGGAAATATCTATGGTATGCACTTGGTCTTATCCGAATTAGTGCTTCTGCATGCAAAATAGCATGTCCCCATACAGAGGTTGGGAGTTTTGATCTCATGATCAATGGCCTTGCAATTAGTTGCAGCCGTTTAATTAATGATTCTGCCAAACCATTTTGTGTATGAACATGAGCAACAGAATGCTCTACTTCAATCCCTGATACCATACAATAATCATTAAAAGTTTGGGATGTGAATTCACCAGCGTTATCTAATCTAACTCTTTTAATTGGATAATCTGAGAACTGTGCTCTTAATTTGATTATCTGAGTTAGAAATCTCGCAAATGCCATATTTCGAGATGATAACAAACAAACATGTGACCATTTACTCGATGCATCGATTAATACCATAAAGTAGTAGAATGGTCCACACGGTGGATGTATTGGTCCACAAATATCACCTTGGATTCTTTCCAAAAACTTTGGTGATTCTTTGTCAACTTTGGTTGGTGATGGTCTTATGATTAATTTCCCAAGAGCACACGCATCACATGTCATTTTATTACTTTAGTTTATATCTTGGGTTTTTATTGAATGACCATGTGAGCTTTCAATGATTTTTCGCATCATTGTAGTGCCTGGGTGACCAAGACGATCATGCCATAATGTAACATCTTCTGGATTTCTTTTGATCACAAGATGTGATTCTATAGCATCAATATAAGTGTGATGCAATCCAGAAGGAAGTTCTGGAAATTTTTCCAGTACAAGGCCTTTGCCTGATTTTTCAGAAGTTATATATAAATACTTCTTTCCATTCTCAGTTGCAGAGTCAGTGTTATACCCTTGACGGTATATATCTTTGAAACTCAACAAATTTCTTTTAGAATTTGGAGAATATAAGGCATTATCTATGGAAAACTTTGTTCCATTAGGCAACATAAAGTTTGCCTTGCCAATTCCTTCGATCAGGTCTGTAGGACCTGATATTGTGTTTACAGTCATTTTTACTGACTTTAAAGTAGAGAAATATCTCTTATCCTTCAGTATAGTGTGCGTTGTGCCACTATCTGGTATGCAAACTTCTCTACCCATTTGTTTAGTTGTTGTTCCATTTGCTTTCTTATCCTTTTCTGTAACACACAGTTAATATTAATAAAGAAAATAAACTTTCATAAGTAAACATATTATGCATCAATAACAAGTACACAATAATTATACATTAGATATTTTGAAATACAATATTATTTTGAAAGTGAAATACATAATATTTTATGGCATCACTAGGCATTATTAAGCTTGATCATTACAAGCACTTCAATTATTTTGATGAGTGGTTTCGTCGAAATCTCCCATAAAGTCAGAGGATTCGAGGTATGTCGATGTTGTACCCACAAGGTGTTCATTGAGATTTACTTCCTTTGCCTTGCCTTTAATAGATTCTTGGTACAATTGGCATAGATGCCGAAGAGTTCGACATACTTGAGACCAGTGTCCCTTCGATCCACATTTGTAACAGACGTTCTCATTTTTATGAGTAGGGTTTTCTTGGGTTTCTTTCCTTTTTACCCGATCAGATCGATTCCATGTGTTGGATCCCCTTCCTCTTGGGTTGTTACTCCTTTCATGGTTGCGGTTAAATCGATAACCACGACCACGACCAAAACGACGATTGTGACCACGGCCACGACCACGCCCACGATAGGAATAATTTCCTTTTTCCGGATTTTTTATATCCGTTGCATTTACCTCAGGAAATGCTTTGGTTCCCGTGGGTCGGGCATTGTGGTTTTTGATGAGGAGTTCATTATTTCTCTCCGCTATCATAAGCGCCACAACGAGTTCAGAGAACCTCGTATACCCACAATTTCTATATTGTTCTTGTAGAACATAATGATTTTTGTGGAACGTTTGGTAAGTTTTCTCGAGCATTTCTGCTTCCGAGACAGGCTTACCGCAATAATCTAATTGCGCCGCTATTCTCAATATAGCGGAATTGTACGTTTCCACTTTTTCAAAATCTTGAAATCGTAGATTTTTCCACTCATCAAGTGCATGGGGGAGAGTAATTTTTCTTTGGTTATCAAACCTCTCCTTCAGAGCTTTCCAAAGATCTAAGGGATCTTTGGTTCTCGCATAATCATGCGTAAGGTTTTCATCTAGATGCCTTCTCAGAAATATCACGGCCTTAGCCTTTCCATGAGAGGTTGATATATTGCCATCTTTTATTTTTCCGAGTATTTCCTCGGAATCTAGATGAAGCTCCATGTTTGTAACCCATGCCGTGTAGTTTGTCCCAGTTACTTCCAATGCCGGAAACTGAAGTTTCTCGATTTTTGCCATTTGTATTTCTAAAGCACATAAATAAAAATTATTAGAATATTATTAATATTAAAAGGAACCGTTTACATTAATAATGCAAGCAATTACAAGGAGAAGCGATGTAAAGAAAATTAAACTGATATTCATCTTAAATTCACTCGGAGTAAATTCTCCAACGAATAAACCATAAATAGAAACACAAATAAAAATGGCACATAAAAACAAAAGTGCGCGAATCATCTTTCTTGAAATGAAAAATCGGAGGAGAGCGATTTGAAATTTTTGAGAGAAGATGAAATGTTTTGGATGATGAAATGAAGTGAAAATGAGTTGTATTTATAGATAAAAATAACTGTTCATGACCGTTGGAGAAAGAGGAAATTTTTGAAAAATTTTCTTTGTGACCGTTGGGGTTAAATCGAGTGCACCAAAAATTAGTCTGAAAATATCGTATTGAACAGTCAATCAAATCTATAAAATTTCATAAAAGTAAAAAATTATGACAATGAAATATTTATGTTATGACAACAAATCATGCGACGGCTCAGCCGATCAATGCAGAGTAATAAATAAATTATACGGCGGCTCGGCCGACCAATTAATAATAAACAGAATATAAGGCGGCTCGGCCGACCAATAAATAATAAACAGTATATAAGGCGGCTCGGCCGACTAATAAATAAATTAAATTACTAGTAAATAATATAGGCGGTATTCCGGCCATTATAACATGATATAAATAATAGTAGAGGCGGTATACCGACCATTATAACAGGGTATAAATGATACAAATAAATTTTACCGAATCGGAGAGTGATCGTGCTGATAACGTGTTATAAAAAGAACTGGTATTTTATTGTATCGTAGGAATTTAAATAAGAGCGAAATTTTATACCCGTAGAATTTTTAACACTGATATAGAAAGAAAGAATTTGTTATTATAGAGAGAGAAGAGACTGAGGTGTGTTATAAACGATCGAAACGATCGTATATACAGAAATTAAAAAGTAGGATTTACTGTGTAAATAGTGACAGTAGACTCCATGTTTGTTTACAAACTCAACAATTGAGGTGCTGCCATGTTTGACGTTCTTAACAAACTTCTTTTTTTCTTTCTCAAATTTAATTATTGAACTTCTTTTAGTGCTTGACCAAAAAAAAAAAAAAAAAAACTTCTTTTAGTGAGAACAAAATGCTTCTAAAATTAATCATTAAAATACACAAGGAGACATGAAACATCAAATCACGAACGTCTCTGTTCTCCACTATACCTTCAGCATCAACATTTATTAAGTATGGTAGACTCAGTACATATATCTTTATTCTGTAGGCACCGAAGACCCAAGAAAAAACCCTACAAGAAATGTTTATTTTTGTTGTTAACAAACCTACAAGTAATGTAGTATTATATAACTACTGAATCACTTGCTGATGATAACATTGTGATTCACCAAACAAATACACATACAGAGCATCACTATATATAATTTATATCGATATGTCGATACCTTTCTCGAGTTTTCTTATATTCTTTGCCATCATCACAAGCTTCCTCGCAACTCTAACGACATCGGCCTCACGACCACTTCTTCATCCAGATGAGTGTATGAGAAGAAAGAATGGCCATTTTCTAGACAATTCTTATAAAATCACAGTTAAAATCAGTATAAATTCATATGATCAATGTTTAATTTTACTTTTGTTATTATATTAATGCAGTGAAGGCGCTTAAGGAGATAGCCACTACACTTGGTATCAAGGGATTGGACCTCAAATCAGAAGATCCTTGCTCTAGGAGCAGTCTAAAGTTTGATTTCGATCAGACTGATGGTGGGGACACCGCCATTAATTGTCAATGTGACAACATGATATGTCATATTACCGACTTGTTAGTGTTATTCTTCTCTCTAATCGTTTGATCGGTTTTTTCACATCTTTTCTTTTATATATGTTTCTGTTGCATTTGAGAAAAAATACAGATCTCTCAAGACCATGGATCTTCCTGGGAAACTTCCTCCTCAGTTAGTCAAGCTTCGATATCTCCGGTCAATGTAAGTTAGAAATTTTAGCAAACATAGCACCAAAACAAGTTTTACTTCTAAAACGAGCCATTTATAGAATATTTTTGTAACAGCATAAATATAATATCAAAATGATTGATTTTTTTTTTTGTGAACAAAATGTAAGATCTATGAAACTGTAACTGGAAGCTTAAACACTTTATGGTTTCCATTTTTAATAATCAATAAAAATCAAAACCGTATAATCAAAATAAATCGAATGGTAAAGTTGATTTCACTTACAAATAAAATAATATTAAATTTTGAAAATTATTATCTATAGATTAAGAACAACCTAATATATATACTACTCCAACTTTTTCAAAATAATACATACTATTTTAAGACTCACGTCTTGCGCACGATAATTATTTTAAATACACATTATTTTACGTATTATTATCTGTTTAACATTTAAAAAAAAAAAAATAAATCAATAAATATATATTGAATAATTGAAAAACTATTAACTGTTACATGTATAATTAAATTGACACATATAAATTAAAGAAATCACTTTTGTTTATTTACAATCATTTTGTGGTAAATACATCTAAATAATTATTTTCCCTATTTTGTATGTAATTAAATTTAAATAATATTAACATATATATAGTATATTTAATATGACTTCTATTAAATGAAACTTCCTAATCATATGATTTTATGCTCATTTGTATTTTTAACAAATTTTTAAACCATTAATAACAAAACTTTTAGTGTGGGATTTTTAATATTTTTAATAATTTATAATCTTTCTTGAAAAATCAATGCAAATTTTAAAATTAAAATATTAAATTCTCAATTTCAGAAATTTAAAACCGTTGATCACAAAATTTTCAGTGTGAAAATTTTAACATTTTTTCGTAATTTATAGTCGTTTTCTAAAAATTAAAATATAACATATACGAAAATCTAAATTTCAATTATATGGCTAATATTTTTGTTTAATTTATTTTAATAATATAACATTTAAAAAATCATTGATGATATGTAAATTGTTTTTAAATCTTTATTATTAAAATCACTAATTGACAAATATATATAATCTATTCACTTTTGGTAATTCCATAGCTTTTATTTAAGAAAAGAATGAAAAAATTAATTGTAGATTGTTAACTAATTTATGATTAGTTTAATGAGAAGTATATAATATATGTTTAGTGGACCAACATATTTTTCTAGAGACTTTAAGAAGCGTTCTAGTGATGACACATGTCATATATAAAATGTATAATGTTTCTCTTTTAATATATAGGGGATTTTAGGAAAACATATTTCAAAAAGATATATTTTGTACATTTTAATTCATTTTATTAGGTAATAGTGGTAAATTTTATGTTTTGAAGAAATCTATTGTGTCTAATAAATTTTGATTGGCTAAAATTTAATAAAAATAGTTAATAACAAAAATAATATATTAAAAACAAAAAAACAAAATTAATATATTTATAATTAAAATTTAATATGTTTCTTTATATGTTTGAAAAGTCATACTTTCCTAAATATATACTCATTCTTTTTTATAAAAAATGTCAATTTAAAATTTTAACACATATTAAAAATGATTAAAATGCATTTATGTTTCATAAATTACACCTATTTGATAATATTTGCGATAAATAAATATATCAATAATATTAGAGCAGTTTACAATTAATGTTAAAACTGAAAATAAATATAATTTACATTGAAATTTTAAAATAACAACAAAAAATGTTAAAATCACATTTCTAAGAAGCAGAGGAAATATTATTTGGAAATGGAGAAGAAATATTTATATAGTGGTTTTTGTTCTTGGTAGAAACTTGTGCCGTAATTACCTTTCGGGTTCAATCCCGATGGAGTGGGCTTCAATGCCATACCTCACAAACATGTCAGCTCTCTCTCTCTCTTTTTGTTCCTTTTCCAGCTTTGAAAACTTTCTCTTCATGATTCGCGAGTTAACTATGACTTTTCACGCAGTTCCCTCTCCGCGAATAATTTGTCTGGGCCTTTACCTACTGGTTTACAATACTTCAAGAGTCTGACATTCCTGTACGTCTCATACCTGTAGCCCTCTAGGGGTATGGCTTCTGATCATTAGTCTAATATTACTTTATTGTAATGAATTTTTCAGAGGGGTTGAAGCCAACCAGTTCTCTGGTCCTATTCCTGATGAGCTTGGTAACTTGACCAACCTAATAGGATTGTAAGACTCTCTTTGCATCTTAACCATCGTCCAAAACCAAAAGAATCTATTCTAGTATTGTATTGAAATATTTTAGTATTTAGCTGTAATCTATTCTGAAAACTGGATTTTGCAGGGAACTTGCGTCCAATCAATTTACAGGAAGACTTCCTAGCAGTCTAGCTAGACTGGTAAACCTTGAGAAATTGTAAGTTGTCGCTACACTTAGAAGGTAAATTGAAACTTTGGAAATTAATGTTCTTATATTTGGACCTAGATTTCATTGTAAGTTACAATTTGTAACCTCTTGGTTAGAGCTTTTGCTTTGTGACTTTTCCGTGATCTGCAAGAAAGTGAATTAGCTGTTTGTTTACACTATGCAGTAGGATAAGTGACAATAACTTCAGTGGAATCATCCCAGAATATATTGGCAACTGGTCTCGGCTTCAAAGGCTGTAAGCTTTTTCCTCATTACCAACTGTAGTTTCTTTTAAAGTTTGTGTTTCAATATAACTTGTGTCGAATATGTTCAACAGAGATCTACAAGCAAGTGGACTGAAAGGACCTATTCCTGACGCAGTGGCCCGCCTAGAAAATCTTACTAACCTGTAATTAACTAAAAATTAATTGATCATTTCAAGTACCATTGAAATACATATCCTGACCTCTAATACTCATTTTCAGGATTATTAGTGATATGACCGGGATAAACTCCTTTCCTAATATATCTAGCAAAGTCATCAAAAACCTGTATGTGTTTTCCAGTGAAGCTTGATTTTATTTGAGGATATGAAACTAAAGTCTCCGTCCCTGTTTCAGGATATTGAGGAATGTGAGTATGTCTGGTCCAATTCCTTCTTACATCTGGAGTAAGACGGACTTACGAACTCTGTAAGTTTGTATTTGGTGAAATCTGAGATATTTGCTTTGGATTCATGACATTGTACTTTTATGTGCGTAAAGTTACTGGACTACATCAGTTCTAGCTGCACACACATATAGATTATCTTGGACTCATGGGTAACATCAATAAATATCTTAGAGAAAAGAAAATGTAGCTTTTTTTGAGAGTAACATGCAAGTATGACAAGATCACTAATGACGAGTTGGTGTTGTGGTTACAATTTTTAGATCATTTAGAAGAGATTTAAGAGTACACAAGTTCAAGTCGTGTTAGGAGTAGTCTATTCTCTTTAGAAAGTAGTCGTAAATTACATATTTGAGTCTCACTCTACTACCATCATTTATGTTTCTTTATGTTCTTATGCTTGTAGCGCTTTGATGAATTTTCCTTGTAGTCCGAATGTTTGAGGTTTTAACGAAGTTGTGTTATAAAAGATAAAAGATATGCTATACTTAGGAATAATTGCTGATTCCATAAATTTGTATATGAAAACACAGACATCCGTCCAGAAGTAATTATTTATTTAGTACACGTTTGTTGCAGTGATTTATCATTTAACAAGTTGACTGGTGATGTAAATGGAGTAAGGGCACCATACTATACGTAAGTACTATAATATGAGATTGAGAATGATAAAGAGACATTATCACAGTATCTTCTTTGACATGTTCTTTCAGCTATTTGACTGGAAATAGGCTCTCTGGAGACATTGTATTTGATGGTTTTCTCAATAGCAAATCTAATATGTACGTTTAACCATCTTGACATTTTACCCCCCAAAAAAATGCACGTGTAACCTTTTCCGTTCTCTATCACTTGTGCTATTTTTCGTCATGTTAACTAATCTTTTTGGTGATTTTTTTATTTTGGCAATCTCTCACAGTGATCTCTCGTACAACAATTTCTCATGGTCGTCTGGCTGCCAGGAAAAGATGTACGAACATGAAATCAGTAACAGCAATATTAATTAACTTATTTACTTAGCTCTATGTTTATAACCTGCTGATCATGTTGAAGTTTTTTATTTTCACTTTTTGTTGAATCAGTAACATTAATACATACCGGAGTTCATATTTGAAGAACAACTTGTAAGTACGGTAACTAGGCATGGGTGCAAGCCGGGTACTTGGTCTTTTTCCCTATTCTCTATTTGACTTGCCTTGTGCGAGTATTAGAATTTTTGGCTTGTACTTAGTAATCAAGTACTTGCATATATTTTTAATACTTGCAAATTATTTGGTAATACTTAATACTTGTTTATTTAGGTTTAAAACTTTAAAACTAAATGTACCAAAACTGATAAGTACAATTAAACATGGAATCTTATTTTTCCATATACTTGTTACTTTATTCAATCAATTCAAGTAATTTGATTTAGTGAGTGTATATAACCCATTCAAAATAAGTACTTATAATATAAAATACCTGAAGAATAATATTTTTAATTTTTATTACAATGTCAGAAGTAAAACAAGTATTTTAATAGGTCATATATATACTTTTAGAACCAATAACAACTAATAAAACAACTAATGGATCGAGTATTAGAAAAAAATCGTAATACTTGATACTTGACTTGTATTTGCAAGTAGTAAGATTTGCGGATTTGCTACTTGATTTAACAACGTCAAGTACTTGCTTTTTCAAGCCGGGTAGCAAATATATCAATGTCCAGCTCTAACGCTAACCTCTATGTTGAAACAGTAACCTGCTGTTTATCTTGCAACTATCAAATCTAAAACATAGGAATCTCATGCTTTAGAAAACAGCAATAGTAATAGGCTTTGATTTTTTTATAAGCCGCCAGTCCCTACTAACTTTGTGGCCTGAAGCACATTGAAATAATGTGGCCTCATAATTTAACTATCAAATGATTATATACTATAACTTTTTAATTACAACTTAATTATCTTTATATTTTTAAATATTTAGGTTGTTTTTATTCAAAGATGAGCCAATAATTTAACACGAGAATAATAGAAATAATGTTTATTTGAAATTTAATGTAATTTTATAATTATCACAGTAAAAAATTAATAACTGTAAAAATGATATAAAGCTAGAAAATCATAAATTAAATTCAGTGAGAAAATATTAAAATATGGTTTAAATAGATAAATTTATAAGAGAATAAATTATTAAAAATGAAAAAAAATCTAAAAAAAAATAAGTTAAGTAAAAGTAAATAACTCTATAAATTAATATATTTTCCCTGCAGCTAAACAACCATTGGACTAATAATGTGACAACTATGTTATTTTATTAATTTATAAAGTTATTAATTTACAATAATTATTAAAATATCGTAGTACCATTATTAATAAAATCGTTTGGAACATATTGTGCCGATGAGTTGCCTAACAATTTGGTAGTCTTTTCATACAGAACTGGGCTTCTTCCATGTGCTGGTCCTATCAACTGCACAAGCTGTGAGTACACAGTATATGATCCTGTCTTAACTTTTCTCTAAATCACATATGAAGCTGATACTTCTCTTTCCTGTTAATTATCTCTTTCTGTTGACGTTGGTAGTCGTTATGGACTGTATTTGTAGATCGGCGGTTTCTACATATAAATTGTGGTGGAGACAGCATAGTTACTACAAACTCTTCATATAAAATCACATATGAAGCTGATAATAACATTACCAAAGCCGCAACAAATCAGCACATCAAAAATTGGGGAATCAGTAATACTGGTGACTTTATGGATGATGATATTAATGATGACGCATACACCATTTCAACTACTAGTATGACACCACTTGGAGATTCTCATGGTCTTTATAAGACCGCACGTCGATCTGCTCTCTCTCTTGCTTATTATGCATTTTGCTTGGAAAATGGAGACTACAATGTGAGCCTCCATTTTATGGAGATTCAGTTTTCAGAACCACACGGTCGTCTGGGCAGACGCATATTTGATGTCTATGTTCAGGTTAAGGATCTGTTTTTACTAAATATTTGTCTACAGTAATCATAGTATGGAAGATTGACATTCATTTCCTTTTCCTCTTGTTAGGGTAAACTGTTCTTGAGTGATTTTAACATCAAAGAGGAGGCTAAAGGGAATCTGAAGCCTGTTATCAAAGAACTGAAAGCTGTTGATGTGACCGATCATATGTTAGAGATCCGGTTGTATTGGGCTGGGAAAGGGACAACAATGATACCCAAAAGAGGAAACTATGGTCCTCTTATCTCTGCAATCTCCTTGTGTCACAGTAAGTAACACTTCTTATTTACTCCATTGTATTTGATTATCTCAAGTCTTTGCTTCACTACAAGAAAACATGCAAATCCCAACGGAAAATTCCATCGGGCTTTCCCGACGAAGTCATCCATCGGGTCTATTTTACCGAGAAAAAAAATATCTGTCGGAAATTTGTGGGGACATCTGTTGGGAACTCTGCCTTGTTTTCTTGTAGTGCTTCAACAACCTTACTCTCGTATATCTTTCAAGGCTTTTTTAACAACAAGTTGTTTCACTCTCAAACTGCCATAACTGGAGAACATTACGCTTTCACCTAACGATAATATTCATCTTTCAAACTTTCAGGCCAGGAGCCACGATGTGGAGGTTCTTAGACAAATAAAAACTACCTTGTTAACAATGTCTTTCTGTATACTGTTTGTAATATGATGAATTATATTTACACATTTGTAGCGGAGAAAATCAAACATCACATTAGATATCCCCTGATTGTGGGGGGAACGGGTGCCTTGGTAACAATTATTCTCTTGGCTTTGGGAATATATGGTCGGAGAAGATGCAGAGCAGACAACAACACAAGAGAACGTGGTATGAATCCATTTGTGGTACATAACTAATTCATTTTAGCATTACTATAATGATTTTCTACTGAACATATGATCTTGTAGATCTGAGAGCACAGGGTTTGCAAACTCTTTGCTTTACATGGAGGCAACTTCAAGCTGCAACAAACGATTTTGATCAAGCCAACAAACTTGGAGAAGGAGGTTTCGGATCCGTATTCAAAGTATAATAAAACAGATGCTAAGTTCTTCTCAAGTATGGATGTTTTTTTTTTGGTTTCTGATATGAGAAACTTAATGCAGGGAGAGCTGTCAGATGGAACAATCATAGCAGTGAAGCAGCTTTCTTCCAAGTCATGCCAAGGAAATCGAGAATTTGTGAATGAAATAGGAATGATCTCAGGTTTGAATCATCCAAACCTTGTCAAGCTTTATGGATGCTGTGTCGAGAAGGAACAATTGCTGCTCGTGTATGAGTACATGGAAAACAACTCACTTGCTCTTGCTTTATCCGGTAAATAAATTAATAGAAATTTTCTAGGATAGACCTAAATTTTTTTTGTCACAAATATATATCTTAAAAATAAAAAAAGACCAAAATAGACTTAAATATTTTTTATCATTTTTTTTTGAGCAACAATTCATTAATAGAAAAAGACCGAAGTTTTACATGACCATAGTTGTAGCTAGAGCTTTCTTAGCAAGAGTGTCAGCAGCGATATTGTCTAAATGAGGAATGAAACAAAAGCAAGAAACAGAGAGATACAAGACAGGTTGTGGATATCCCGGAGGATACCAAAAAGCTCTCTCCCACTCGGATGATTGTCTGAGCTGTCGGATTTGATGAGTAGTTTTCTGTACCTGAAAGAATGTGCTTGTAGTAGCGCTTCCCTTATCGCCATACCCTCTGCCACCAGTGGGGAGGAAACGAAGTGTTCTATTGCAGCTCCTTTGGTCAAGACTTTCCCGGTATGGTCCGAGAAAATCCAAGCCAACCCCGC
The DNA here is from genome assembly GCF_020379485.1 of Brassica napus. Taxonomy (NCBI): domain Eukaryota; kingdom Viridiplantae; phylum Streptophyta; class Magnoliopsida; order Brassicales; family Brassicaceae; genus Brassica; species Brassica napus. The sequence continues at coordinate 57,889,649 of NC_063446.1, read as the reverse complement.
TTTCTTTTCTGTTTCCTTCCAGGCTGCATCTGTATGAACGGTGATGACTTCGTGGTGTCCTTGTAGCATGGGGGGGGGGGGGGGGGGAAGCTTGGTTGTTGTCCGATATGTTTAGGAGTTACATGTTGCAGTTGTGCAGCTTGCCATTCTCGTGCATCCACTATTGCCTTAGACAGGGTTTCTTTTGCATCAAAGTTTCTCTTCTCAAAAGTCTTGTAGTTCCTTGCAATCTATATGTTCCAGCAAATCCATGGGAATAAGGATCCCAACACCATACCTGATGGTGGTAGGTTAAGAGCTTTCCTTGAAGCCTTAAGTGCTTTTGGGAACTCTGTACTCGCTATTATGCTTGACACATGTTGGATCGGAGACTGGTTCCAGATTTGAATCGCAAACGAGCACGTAAGGAATAGATGGTCCGCTGTTCTCTAGCTCCACAATGGATACAGTTGAGGTTTGTCGCGATAATCCCTCTCGATTCCAAATTATCTCCCAAGGGTAAGGCCTTTTGGACTATTTTCCATAAGAACACTCGCAACTTCGGTGGAATGGGGATCAACCAAATATCTGCCATCCAGTAAAAGTTTGCTTGTTGAGGAGTACCCTCTGCTAGTGTTCTTTTTGCCATCGCTGTATAATAACCGGTTTTCGTTGAGTAGTCTCCATTTCTTGTGCCTAACCAAGAGTGAGCATCTCTGCTCCTCGTCTTGCTTGGCTTAAGCAAGAAAATCTCTTCAGAATGAGAGGGTAATAGTAATTCAACTTTATCCCGATCCCAGTCTCCTGTTATAGGGTTCAGTACCGCTGCAACGTTGAGGCTTTTGGAGCCAGCGTCTGGTGGGCCTATCGGTCTACGTGGTTCCTCTGTCGACAGCCACGGTTCGTCCCACATCATGGTGTCTTCTCCATTCCCTATCGCTTTCCTAGTGTTTTGTAACAATAGGTCTCTACCGCAAAGTATGCTTCTCCATCCATGGGAGCATGAATTCGAAGCAGACACAGATAGGAATGGTTCAATGGCGCAATATTTACCCATCAGTACTTTTGCGAGTAAGCAATCAGGTTTTTTCAGTAAACACCAGCCTTGCTTGGGTAAGAGAGCATCATTGAAGGCTTCAATGTCGCGGAATCCGAGTCCTCCATCAGCCTTTGATTGAGTCAATCTCTCCCATGATACCCAACACATCTTCTTCTTCTCTTGACTCGTATCCCACCAAAATCTCGTGTATGCAGATTGAATCCTCTTTGTAAGACTCTTTGGCAGCTTGAAACACATCATGGAATGTGATGGCATAGCCGAAAGAACCATTTTTAACATGGTTAACTCCCCCCCCCCCCCCACCGCAGAGAGTTGTCGGGTGCTCATGCTTGCGGCTTTTTGATGGATGCGATCAACAATCAATGTAAATAGATCCTTTTTTCTTCTCCCGAAATGTTCAGGTAGCCCTAAGTACTTTCCCACTATGCCTTCCTTAGGGATACCTAAACTCGCCATTACTCTCTCTCGGATATATCGCTCGGAGTCTTGTTGGAGAATGTAATTGACGACTTCGCAGTGTTAATCATCTGGCCTGATGCAGCTTCGTACTTTGTCAGTACCTCCTTTAAGGCGTTTACACTTGTTGGCGTCGTTTTGGTGAAGAACATTGTATCGTCTGCGAAAAAGAGATGATTGATTTTTTGGCTAGCTCTCGCCACCAGCACTCCTGCTAGGGATCCGATACTTTGGGCTTTAGTACACAGACCGGATAATACCTCGCTGCAAAGTATAAAGATATATGGAGACAGCGGGTCTCCTTGTCGGATTCCTCGAGACGGGCATATCAGTCCTTGTGCTTCTCCATTGAACAGGATTGAGTACGTCACTGAGGAGATAAGTCGCATAATCCAGCCACATAAACTGTCATGGAACCCAAGTCTACGCATTACTGCTTCAATGAAATTCCACTCGAGTCTATCGTACGCGTTGCTCATGTCTGTTTTTACCGCCATAGAACAGCGTTTTGTAGCTCCGGATCTCTTCAGGAAGTGTAAAGTCTCATGGGTTATCATGATGTTGTCTGTTATCACTCTTCCAGCTACAAATGCTGATTGGTTTTCGGCAATGATGAAATCGAGCACCGGCTGGAGTCTTCGTGTGATTACTTTGGAGATAATTTTGTAATAAACGTTGCACAAAGCTAACGGTCTGTAATCTGCAACCGTTTTTGGAGCCAAGATCTTTGGTATGAGGCGCAGATGTGTGTGGTTGATGTTCGCAGGAAGGGCTCCGAGCCCAGACGGGTTCTCGGCCGGTTTCTTCAGGACAAACTGGACGACGGTGGGGCCTGCAATCATCTCGGAGGTTACTGAAATGTTTTATCAAAAAAAGTAAATATACACTTATAGTCCTAGGGTTAATTAATCTAGACATTAGAGTTTAGGGTTTAAGGTCTAAAGTTTAGGGTTAGGATTTAGAGTTGAAGAGTGGGGTTTTGGGGATATGATTTCAAATTTTAAAAAATAAAAAAAAATGTAAAATTTTCAAAATAAAAAATGTTATTTTGGTCATTTTAGTTTTTGAGATCTATTTTACAAAAACTTAAAAATGTCTATTCGAGACCTAGAAATTAATTTATTTTTATTTTTATTAATAAATTAAAATTCATTCAGCGTTCCTTTACGTCTTGAGCCTAATTCAAGTGTGCATATCTCTTCCATATATGTTATCACATGTCCCATTTCCAGGAAAGAGCACAACAAAGTTAGAATGGGCAATGAGACAAAAAATCTGTGTAGGAATCGCAAGAGGGCTTGCATTCCTCCACGAAGGATCTATAGTCAGGATGGTTCATCGTGACATTAAAACAACAAATGTGCTTCTAGATGCTGACCTAAACGCAAAGATATCTGACTTTGGATTGGCTAGGCTCCACGAAGAAGAACACACTCACATTAGCACCAAGATTGCAGGAACCATGTAAGTTAGTATATTATAAAACAAAAACTGCACCATAGCCAAATAAATATATCTTAGTCTTTATTCTTGTTACAATGCAGCGGATACATGGCTCCAGAGTATGCATTATGGGGTCAACTAACAGAGAAAGCAGACGTGTATAGCTTCGGGGTTGTGGCCATCGAAATTGTTAGTGGCAAGAGTAATACTAAACACAAGGGAAGTGCTGATCACGTCTCTCTTATCAATTGGGTAACCTTGGAGATTGTTTTTCATTTAATATCCGTATGCTTGTGTTATACGTTTACTTAGACCACTTTTGTGAATCTCAGGCATTGATGCTGCAACAGACAGGGGACATAATGGATATTGTAGATCCAGTGCTTGAAGGTGATTTCAACAGCAAAGAAGCAGTGAGGATGATCAAAGTTGCTCTCGTTTGCACACATTCATCTCCTTCTTTAAGGCCTACAATGTCTGAGGCTGTACAAATGCTCGAAGGAGAGATTGAAGTAACACAAGTTATGTCAGATCCTGGTTTATATGGACATAACTGGAGCATCTCGAAGCTGAGGGACGCTGATACACATGCTAGCTCGAGCACATCTGGTGTGACCGATCAAACAGCATCGACAATGAAGTCCTCTGTTTCCGGTAGTGATCTCTACCCATTGTACCCCGAATCTGTGATTCTGAACTCCACAGTGGAGTTGCCTTCCTCGTCGATGTGATATCAAAAGATGTGCACGAGTCCTTAAGAGGAAGCAATGGTCTGTGAAGTAATCTTATAGCTACCTAGTCATATCATTAAAGTTGTCTGAAATCTTATTACTAGGTTAATTTACATATATCTAAAAACACATCTCTAGTGCTTTTTGAATCAAACTCTCTTTCCTATAACTTTCCTAAAATCATTTACATATTCTAAGAAGATTCGCTGCACAAATTGAAAATATTTTACTTTCTTTCTTTTATACAAAAAGGAAGCTTTTTAGTTTCATAATATTTTTTAAATGAAACTTTTGGAACTATATATACACACATAAAGGGATAAAAGAAATGGGTCATTCATGAACCTTCACCTGTTCATCGCTGCCAAATTGTACAATAATTCAAATATTAAATAGCTTTGGTCTTATGTGTATCGCGACTTTCTACTAGCGACGACCAAGAAGACCTATAAGTAGATAACATCCTTTCACTATTACACTTATTTAGTTAAACAAGTCCACAAATTTTGAATCGATCATGTGGACCGCCTCCTCGGCTCTCGTTCTGTTCTTCACCATCATCACCAGCTTCTTCTCCACTCTAACAACATCCGCTTCACCAGCTCTCCATCCAGATGAATGTATTAAATCAAAATCTTGATCCTTATAATATCAAAGGTCAGTATCCATAATTTTTTTCATATATAATCTCGATAATTTGTGCAGTGAAAGCGCTTGGTGAGATAGCTACTACACTTGGAATCAAGAGACTGAACCTAAGTGATGGAGATCCTTGTCTTTTAAAAACTCTAAAACTTGGTGTTGTTTCTAATTCGGATTCGGATATGGAAAACATCATTGCTTGTGATTGTAGTTTCAACAACAACATGACATGTCATATTATAGAACTGTGAGTGTGAATCTTTTATCTTCAATTATCAAATCTTTATTTTCTGATGATTTTTTTTTTTTTTTTTGAGAAATCACAGAATACTCAAGTCCGTAAGTCTTTCGGGGAAACTCCCGCCTGAGTTGGCCAAACTTCAGCATCTCCAGAAGATGTGAGTTTAGAACTTATGATTAGTCGTTGGTTTTGCAAACCATGGTTCATAATCCATTTTAGTCATTTGTGATTTTTTTTAACAAAAGTGATTTGGTTGATCTATATCTAACATGGAGATAAATAAAATTAAAAAATGTGTTAATTCTTAAAGTTTTCATTTATGTATATGATGCCACACTACAAAAGTACAGCCTCGTACCTAGTATCCATAATGGCTTAGTCACCCGAACATATGATGATTAATCAAAACAGAATAAACAGAAATTCGAACTTTCTTTTTTGAACATTGGCTTAGAAATTCGAACTTCTTTAGTCTGGAAATCTCCCATGTTGACATTTTATAGTGAGTTTCTGCTCTTTCTTGCAGAAACTTGTGCCGAAACTACCTTTCGTGACTGACTCGTACTTCTGGCCAGCTTTGCGTCGTGATGTGGAAAGATTCGTGACTCGATGCACGACTTGTCAAAAGGGTAAGGGTCACGCCTCCAACGCAGGACTTTATTTGCCCTTACCGATTTGCCCTTACCGATTCCAACTCAACCTTGGAGCGATATCAACATGGATTTCGTCTTAGGACTTCCCTGGACACAGCGCGGCAATGATTCCATCTTTGTGGTCGTCGATCGTTTCTCTAAGATGGCACATTTTGTTCCGTGTAAAAAGACCACAGATCCTGTGCAAGTCGCTCAACTATTCTTTTGGTGAGATATATAGGTTGCATGGTCTCCCTGTGTCGATCGTCTCTGATCGTGATTCCCGATTCATTAGTCACTTCTGGCGTTCTCTGTGGAAGTTATTCAAAACCAGTTTGAACATGAGTTCCGCGTATCATCCACAAACAGATGGCCATACTGAGGTCACGAATCGAAGCTTAGGGAATATGTTGCGTTGCTTGGTTGGTGACAATCTCCGTTCGTGGGATACACTTCTTTCCCAAGCCGAGTTCGCACACAATCATGCCAACAATCGCAGTCTCGGTTTCAGTCCCTTCAAAGTCGTTTATGGAGTTTTACCTCGTGGACCATTGTCTTTAACAACACTGCCACAGCCGGGAGAGTTCCATGGTCGGGCGGTGGAGCTTGTTGACGAGTTGACTAGCATCCATACACAGGCGCAAGACAACTTGCAAGGCACGGCAATAAAATACAAACGCGCAGCAGACAAGCATAAGCGCGAAGTTCATTTTCAAGTCGGAGAGTTTGTGTGGGCTGTTTTAACGAAAGAAAGAACGTTTTCCGGTGGGTCAGTATAACAAGCTGAAGGCTCGAAAAATAGGGCCAGTGGAGATCGTGGAAAGGATGAATGCCAACGCCTACCGTTTGGCTTTACCTCCTCACGTGCATACGGCTGACGTCTTCAATGTCCGGTACTTGTTCAAATACGAACCCGATGACATTACACTTGCAGGATTCGTGGACGAATCGTCCTTAGGGGGGAGACCTGATGTAGCGTACATATCCTCTCGGGCTTTGGTGTTCTTATTTCCTTTTCTAAGTTATCTATGTTTTCCTTTTAAGCTTATGTTTAGGTTTTCCTTTATTCTTTTGTCTTAGGACTTATGTCCCTATATATTGTGATCTCTTGGCTTTGTGAGAGACAACTTTTGAATTATTGATTAATATACTTAGAGTTTTGGTGTTAACAAACTCTTCAATCCTAACTTCCGGGCATTCTATAAGAATTCAACGGTGTTAAAAAGGCTTAGATAACAGGTATTCTCAGAATTCAACGTTACCTTCGCGTTATCGGTTACTAGACGGTACTTCCGCTCCGTCAAAACCTCACTTCCATGTCAGCTCTCTCTTTCTCTCTCTCTCTCCCTCCCTTGTAATCTTCATGATCTGGTAGGTAATTTTTCGCTTTCTTGCAGCTCGTTCTGCGCAAATCGTTTGTCTGGGCAATTACCTACTGGTTTACAAAACTTTAAGAGTCTAAAATTCCTGTACGTCTCATACCTGTAGCCTCTAGGGGTATGCCTTCTAATCATTAGTCTAATATTAATTTTATTGTAATGAATTTTTCAGAGGGGTTGAAGCCAACCAGTTCTCTGGTCCTATTCCTGATGAGCTTGGTAACATGATCAACCTAACAGGATTGTATGATTCTCTTTGAATCTTAACTATCTTCCAAAACAACAAGAATCATTGCTTTTATTGAAATAGTTTAAGGATTTAGATATAATATCTTCTGAAAAACTGGACTTTGCAGGGAACTTGCGTCCAATCACTTTACAGGAAGTCTTCCTAGCTCTCTTGCTAGACTGGTAAATCTTAAGAAATTGTAAGTTGTTGCTTGAGTTTTCAAAAAGCATTTTGCCTTTTTAGCTGGAAATGCTCTTCTTTAATTATGCTTGGATGTGAGTAAATTTGTGAAGCTCCTCAGCGGATGCATTAGGTTTGAAACTTTGAAAAAAATGTTCTTATAGATTGAATTGCAACCTCTTGGTTAGAGATTTTGCTTTGAGATTTTTTCCTTGACTCGTAAGGAAGTGAACTAACTGTTTGTTTACACTATGCAGTAGGATAAGCGACAATAAATTCACTGGCATCATCCCAGAATATATTGGCAACTGGTCTCGGCTTGAAAGGCTGTAAGCTTTTTCATCATCACTAATGTATTTTCTCTTACAGTTTGTGTTTTAATATAATCTAAGTTTGGTCGAATATGATCTTCAGAGATCTACAAGCAAGTGGACTGAAAGGACCTTTTCCTGACGCAGTGGCCCGCCTAGAAAATCTTACTAATCTGTAATTAACTATCTCAAACTAAATGATCAGCTAAAGAACCATTGAAATGAATATACTGACATCTATCTAATATTCATTTTCAGGTTTATTAGTGATATGACTGGGATAAACTCTTTTCCTACTATATCTAGCCAAGCCATCAAAGACCTGTATGTGTGTTTTCAAGAAATCATGATTGTATTTGAGGATATCAAACTAAAAACCCCGTCCCTGTTTCAGGGTTTTGAGGAATGTGAGTATGTCTGGTCAAATTCCTTCTTACATTTGGAGTAAACCGAACTTGAGATCTCTGTAAGTTTGTTCTGGTGAAATCTGAAAACTACTTATGCAGAATTTACTCAAAGATGTGCATACGTTATGTTGTTTGCTGCAGTGATTTATCGTTTAACAAGTTGACGGGTGAAGTTCTTGGAATAAACCCAACACCAAAATTTACGTAAGACGCATATAATGTTAAGATATATAACACATAATCACAGGTATCACACACACGGATGAGTTATAGTTTTGATGTGTTGTTGTTACTGGCAATATGCTTTCGGGGGAAATTAAATCTGGTGTTTACCTCAACAGCAGATCAAATATGTACGTTTCAGTCTTTCCCTTGTTTAATTACATGGCGTTAAAAATCGTTCTTCATGTAAACTAATCTTCCAGTTGGTTTTCTACAGTGACCTCTCTTATAACAATTTCTCATGGCCATCTAGCTGCCAAGAAAGGAGATACATACATACCAGAGCTCATCCTTAAAGAACACTTTGTAAGTTCACTCTTCTGCGTTGCAACAAGAATGCCTAAAACTTAGTAGAATTCTTTTGCAAGTTTTCTTCCGATCAGATGCCTAAATACTATGATCATTTTTCCATACAGAACTGGTCTTCTTCCATGCGCTGGTCCAATCACTTGCAAGCACTGTAAGCACATACTGAGAATTTGACCCACTCACTTTTGTTAATTCATTTTTCTATTGATGTTGATAATCGTTGTTGATTGTAGATAAGCGATCGCTACATATAAACTGTGGTGGGGAAACTGTGACTGTTACAAACTCTATTGGTAAAATCACTTATCAAGCTGATAACAGTGATCAGGTCAAAGCCGCTACAAATCAGCACTTCAAGAACTGGGGAATTAGCAACACTGGTGACTTTATGGATGATAATAGAGATGAAGATACGTACATCATTTCTACTAGTTTGACACTACCTGGAGATTCTCCTGATCTTTATAAGACTGCGCGTCGATCTGCTCTCTCTCTTGTTTATTATGCGTTTTGCTTGGAAAATGGAGAATATAATTTGAAACTTCATTTTATGGAGATTCAGTTTTCAGATCAAGAACTATATAGTCGTCTAGGTAGACGCATATTTGATGTCTATGTTCAGGTATAGCGTTATTGTTTACTGAATAATTGCTTTTTATTACCTAACTAAGTTGCTTAGAAGATTGAATTTCATTTCCTTTTGTCCCTTTTCTCCTCTGATAGGGGAAATTGTTCTTGAGGGATTTTAACATCAGACAGGAGGCTAATGGCACTCTGAAGTCTATTGTGAAAGAACTGAAAGCTGTTAATGTGACGGATCATAAGTTAGAGATATGGTTGTGTTGGGCGGGTAAAGGGACAACACTCATACCCAAAAGAGGAAACTATGGTCCTCTTATCTCTGCAATCTCCTTGTGCCACAGTAAGTAACACTTCTCCTCTGCGTGAGCAAACCTAAGACTATTCTTGTTACTATTCGTGTCACCTATAAATAATATTCATGTTTCAAAATTTCAGGCCTGGAGCAACATTGTGGAGGTCCCATAAGATAAATAAATAAATACTTTGTTACAAACTTCTTTCTCAAGATTGGTGTATGCATTAACACTTGGTCTCATTTGCAGTGGAGAAAACTAAACATCACATCAATTATCCACTCATTTTTGGGGTAACGGGTCCCTTGGTAGCAATTATTTTCTTGGCTTTGGGATTCTATGCTCACAGAAAATGCAGACAGGACAAGAAAAAGAGAGAAAGAGGTATCAAAGCTCACAAAGTATATGAATACATTACACATATTTGCTCATAGCATTATTACTTGTGATTTTGGAACCTGATCACATTATGTAGACTTGAGAGCACGGGGTCTGCAAACTGTTTGCTTTACATGGAGGCAACTGCAAGCTGCAACTAATGATTTTGATGAAGCCAACAAACTTGGAGAAGGAGGTTTCGGTTCTGTATTCAAAGTATACTAAAACTAGAACACATGCCAAGTTTTTCTCAAGAATTTATCTGGTTTCTGATATGAGAAACATAATATGCAGGGAGAGCTGCCAGATGGAACTATCATAGCAGTGAAGCAGCTTTCTTCCAAGTCATGCCAAGGAAACCGTGAGTTTGTGAATGAGATAGGCATGATCTCTGGTCTGAATCATCCAAACCTTGTCAAGCTTTATGGATGCTGTGTCGAAAAGGATCAATTGCTACTTGTGTATGAGTACATGGAAAACAACTCCCTTGCTCTTGCTTTGTCTGGTAAATCAAAGTCATTCAGGTTTTCTTTATTTCAAGTGGACATATCATGTGAAGTGACATCATGGTCTCTTCCATTTCCAGGAAAGAGCTCCTTGAAACTGGACTGGGCAGCAAGAAAGAAAATATGTGTGGGGCTCGCAAGAGGGCTTGAATTCCTCCATGAAGGAGCTGCGATCAGAATGATTCACCGTGACATAAAAACTCCCAATGTGCTTCTAGATGCCGACCTTAATGCAAAGATATCTGACTTTTGTTTGGCCAGGCTCCATGAAGAAGAACACACTCACATTAGCACCAAATTTGCAGGAACCATGTAAGTAGTATTGTTTAAACACGCCATGGTAAAGAAATATAATGTTTTTTCTTAGTATGTCTGAAAACATGAAAATCCATCTTTATGGAACGGATGTAGTATATGATAATTTTTGGGATTATGAGAGCTTCTAAGTGTTTTAACCGTGATGAAGCACACGAACAAAGTAAAAAAGGAGTGAAATAACCGTAAGTATTTGAGAGAGAAGAGAAATTTGCGAATTTAAGAGAATGGGAGGATTTGTGAGTTTGAGAGAATGAAAGAAATGTTTGTATTGAATTGTATGTTTAATTGTGTAACATACATGGTGTATTTAAAGGAAACAAAAGCAATAAGCACTCAATGGTGGAAGAATAAATAACTAGTAGTGGACTAGCCACTCCTCCCCATTTGGTAAGTGATATGGCCACTCCTCCCACTTCCTCCACTAACTAGTAGTGGACTAGCCACTCCTCCCCATTTGGTAAGTGATATGGCCACTTCTCCTACTTCCTCCACTACTTCCCTTTGTTTAATTCTTCATGTCAACACTCCCCCTCAAGCTTGACAGTAGTGAGTGTCAAGCTTGGAAAGCCATGAATTATTCCCTCATTAAAACCTTTTCTTGGAAAAACCACTTGGGATAAAAACCAAGCAAAGGAAAAAGAGTAGAATACTCCACGGTGAGGAGATCATTGACATGGAAGGTTTATGAGTCCAAGTCTTGGAAGAATGGACTCACAAACTTTGCTACTGGCCGCCTTGGTGAAGATGTCAGCCAGCTGATCCGCACTTCTTGTATAACATGGGAGAATCACTTGCTGCTCCACTGCTTGTCTGACCTTGTGGCAGTCTACTTCTATGTGCTTTGTCCTTTCATGAAAGACTGAGTTGGATGCAATGTGTATTGCGGCTTGGTTGTCACAGTGCATGGTCATGGGAGAGGTGATCTCAATTCCCAAGTCGCCTAAAAGCCCCTTTATCCAGATAAGCTCACTGGTTAGCTTCCTCATTGATCTGTACTCTGCTTCTGCGCTTGAACAAGATACTACTTTCTGTTTCTTGCTCTTCCAAGTGACAAGATTCCCTCCAATGAATGTACAATAACCGGTGGTTGACCTTCTGTCTACTCTATCTCCAGCCCAATCTGCATCACAGTATCCTATCACCTCAGTGTTCTTGTTGCAAGCCATCCATACACCTTGTCCTGGCGCTTCTCTTAAGTATCTTAGAATCCTCTCCACCATGTTCCAGTGATGAATCTTGGGAGTTTGCATGTGCTGGCTCACTTGATTAACTGCGAAACACACATCTGGCCGAGTGATGGTTAGATAGATCAGCTTCCCAACCATCCGTCTATACTGCTTGACATCTTCAAATGGAGTGTCTTCATACTCCCCCTCTCGCAATACCTTGTAACCTTCTTCAAGTGGTGTCTTGGCATGTCTTCCTCCAAGATCTCCTGCCTCCTTTAATATGTCCAGGGTATACTTTCTTTGGGACATGAATAATCCTACCTTTGATCTGCACATCTCAATGCCAAGGAAGTACTTCAGTTCTCCCAGGTCTTTGATGTCAAATGCGGCCTTGAGAAATGTCTTGGTTAAACTGATCCCCTCCTTGTCACTACCCGTGATGATGATGTCATCCACATAGACTAGAATTACTATAATTCCTTGCTTGCTGGTGAGAGTGAAGAGTGTGTGATCCGCTTGAGACTTCACAAATCCCCTTCCATTCAATGTAGTGCTTAGCTTGTGGTACCAAGCTCTTGGTGATTGCTTTAAGCCATAGATTGCCTTTCTGAGTCTAAGGACATTCCCTGGTTTCACCATTTCTTCCATCCCCGGAGGTGGTTTCATATACACTTCATCTTCTAGTTCTCCTTGCAGGAAAGCATTCTTCACATCCATTTGCCAAAGGTCCCATTCTAGGTTCACTGCTAATGAGAGTAGAATCCGGATTGTATGAAGCTTGGCCACTGGTGCAAAGGTTTCTAGATAGTCCTCTCCATACACTTGTGTGTATCCTCTTGCCACCAGTCTGGTCTTCTTTCTTTCTGGCTTCCCATTTGCAAGATACTTAATGGTATGTATGAGTCTGCTGGTCACGGCTTTCTTCCCTTTTGGAAGTTCTGTCTCATACCAGGTGTTGTTCTTCTCCATGGCCCTCATTTCATCATCCACCGATTTCCTCCATTCATCATCTTCCATAGCTTCTGCATATGTTCTTGGTATCCATTCCAGGTCCAATGAACTCATAAAGACTTGATGTTCTTCTGGATAGTGAGCTAGGGAGCATAATCCACTTTCTGGATGTGCCACAGCTTGAGCATTGTAGTAAACAAAATCATTTTTAACTCAATCTGAGGCTGGTCTTCTGATCCTTGTACTTCTCCTTAGTACTTGTGTCTGCTCAGGTTCATTACTGCTGCTTGGTTCTCCTTCTTGAGCTTCAGTGTCTGGTTGTCCCATCTCACCTTGATCATGAGATAATACTGGGTTTTCTTCAGGTTGAGCTTGCGCCGGTTGATCTTCATTCCCCCCTTCATGGTCAGGATGAGAGTCTTCAGTGTTATGAACCATGGTCTCTTTATAAGGAGTAGTGATATCTTGCATAATTACATTGTTTTAACTTTCTATTTCTTGCATGTTTTGATCATCTAGATTAGGAATCACGCGTTTTAGTCTCCTTTTGCATTGCATAAGTCTTTATCAGGTTGTGGAGTTTCCATTGGAGTTCTTAGAGGTACTTAGAAGCATTTGGGATCAAAAAGGGAGTGGGAAAGGCTGTTTAGACGAGCAAAGCATCAGAGCGGGGTACGGGAGCGACATGCGACACCCGCTCCAGAAGAGTCGAAGTTGGCGCGACGTCTTGCACCGAGGTGATACACCCGCTCCAAGCCCAACTTCTTGTCGACGACTTTCATGATTTGGAGCGACCTCTTGGAGCGACGTCACGCACCCGCGCGGGGTTTTGGAGAGGTGAAGCAAGTTCTGCGGAGCGACCTATGGGAGCGACCTAGTGTACCCGCGCCAGATGCAGAGCGACCTCTGGAGCGACGTCATCAACCCGAGCGGGGTTTTGGAGAGGTGAAGCAAGTTCTGCGGAGCGACCTATGGGAGCGACTTAGTGTACCCGCGCCGCGTTTTATCTTATGTCGAAAAATTATGTTTTATTTGGGCTTTTGAAGTGATTAAGCAAGCCCATTAGGTTTTAGAAGTCACATAAATACTCTCTAAACCTAATGTTGGAGAGATATCTTGTTTTCTATCAAATCACAAAAGAACTTTTATGAAAAAGATCTGATCTTGATCATTTCTCTCTTGTGATTGCTTGATTTTCTTGATCTCTTATCATGTTTAGCACCAAATCATCTTTGATTCTTGGGCTCATCATGGAGAGTAGTGAGTAGTCATTTTTGGATTCATGGGTTAGGGAGATTAAGGGTGATTAAGCTAGATCTAAGGTGTTTAGGGATAGATCAATCTTATTCCTTGCTAGTAGAGGGCTTTTAATGCAATTTTAGAGTTGGCCTCTCTAAAGTTGAGCTCTAGGCATTTCATACCCGGAAGGTGTTTGATGAAATGCCTGAACCAACTCTCCTAAGCTTTTAACATCCTTTGCCAAAGGGATTTGTTGTTAAAGGTGTTAAGATGGCTAGTAGACTTGAGATTAATGATTACTTAGGTAACATTCAACCAAAGGAATTTGATGCTTGAGTTATCTAGGTAAATGAGCATTCATCTAGGGATAGAGTTTGTTTAGTATTGTGTCTAGGCCTAAGGAAGATATAGATTGGTTAAAAGTTGACACCTTTAGGTTGAATCTTGATCACCCAAGATCAATTCCCATAGCCCATGAGTTCTCTCTTCTTATAAGAAAGAAAGCTTTGTCCTTTATTGCATTTTAGGTAGTAATCTAGTTTACAAACATCTCAAAAACTGGTAGCACTTAGATTAAGCATGGTCTTGCATTCCCTTTGCTTTAGAATCACTTAGAAATGGTTTGACATCCTTTATACTATAACATTTGATTAGGAGCCTTGAAACTCTATCATCAAATTGGCGCCGTTGCCAAATTCTAAGTTGATTGTGACATTGGGATTTAGTCATTTGCTTGAGACTAAGTCAATTTTTATTTAATTGTGTTATTGCTTCTCTTTGTTCTTCTCTCTTTGCATTTCAGGTGTATGAACACAAGGAGCAGAGGTCCAACAAACCTAGTTCCAAGAGTTGAAGACATTAGAGCACTTGAGAGGGAGATAGCAAGACAAAGAAGAGAAGTAGAGCAACAGGCTCACTTGCAAGGGTTGGGGTTTGATATGGAGAATCTGCCTCAAGATGGTGAAGCCCAAGGAGGCAATGGTCCAAGAGCTGATCATTTTAGACCACAGCGCCAGCCACAACATCCACAGCGCCAAGCTCGTGCCATTGGAGCCTATGATCAACCTCACATTCATGGTCATAGGTTGGGAATCAGAGCACCAGCTGTGGAGAACAACAACTTCGAGATCAAGTCAGGGCTGCTCAACACTATAGAGAACAACAAGTATCATGGTCTTGCTGCTGAAGACCCTTTTGATCACTTGTACAAGTTTGATCAGTACTGTGGCTTGTCCAAGACAAATGGTGTTTCTGAAGATGCTTTCAAGCTGAAGCTATTTCCTTTCTCTTTGGGAGACAAGGCACACCAATGGGAGAAGACTCTTCCAAGTGACACTGTCACTACTTGGGAAGATTGCAAGAGAGCTTTCCTAGAAAAGTTTTTCTCTACTTCAAGGACAGCTAAGATCAGGAACGAAATATCCGGATTTCAACAAAAAGGTCTAGAGAGCTTCAGTGAAGCATGGGAAAGGTTCAAGGGTTATTGGTCTCAGTGCCCTCATCATGGTTTCAGCAAGGAGAGTTTGCTTAGCACCTTCTATAGAGGAGCCTTACCACAGTGCAGAAACAGGCTTGATACTGCCAGCAATGGTTTCTTCTTGGGGAGAACTGAAGAAGAAGCAGAGGAACTGGTGGAGAACATGGCTAAGAGCGACTCCGTCTACAGCGAGGAGCATGATAGAGTCAACAGAAATGATGATCAACAGACAAAGAGAGAGATCAAATCCCTGCAGGAGAAGATGGACTTGCTTCTTTCTAACCAAGCTAAACAAGAGCAGGTCAACTTTGTGGGTGGTCCTATTCAAGAGATTCCTCCCAAGATTAATGAAGTTGATGGTTTGGAAGGACAAGAAGAGCTGTGCTTCATCAACAACAATGGTTCTTGGTACAGGAAGGAACCTAACTTTCAGTACAACAACTACCAGCAAAAGTCCTACTCAAACAACCAGCAAGGAGGATACCAGCAGAGGCAAAACACTCAGCAAGGGAGCTATCAGCCTAGGCAAAACACCCCTCCTGGTTTCAACAATAACAACAATCAGTCTACTCAAGCTCAAGGAAGTTCTTCACAAGCTCCAGCTTCAGATACAAGTGTGGATGCAATGTTCAAGAAACTTTTGGATTTTCAGGCCAAGAATGAGAAGACAATGGGTTATGAGTTCACGAAAATTCACTCCAAGATTGATGGAAGTTACAATGAGCTCAACAACAAGATCCGCCATTTGGAGAATCAGTTTGCTTCAATGAACTCTCAGCCAAGTCGCCAACAAGGGGCATTACCTGGAAAGCCAGAGCAAAATCCCAAGGAGACAATGAAAGCCATCACCCTTAGGAGTGGAAAACAGCTACCACCACGAACTCTCATTAGGGATAATGAGAAGCAAGATGGGGAGGTGATCATCAATGTGGATGATGATGTAGTTATTATGGATGAGAAGACCAATGAAGAGATCTTGGAGAAAATAGTTGAAGCAAAAGGAAAGGGTAAAATTGGAGAAGAAAAGAAAGGGAAGAACAAGAATGAAGTTGCTACTTCATCAAAAGAAGCTCTATTCAATCCTCCTCCCTATGAACCAAAACTTCCTTTTCCCGGTAGATTCAAGAGACAGCTTTTGGAGCAATACAAGGCTTTATTTGAGAAACAAATGAGTGAAGTTCAGATTACTATGCCCATAATTGATGCCTTCATGCTAGTGCCTCAATACAGCAAGTTCCTCAAGGATGCTGTAACTAAGAAGAAGAAGGAGATGGAAGGCATGGTGGTTCTTACTCATGAGTGTAGTGCTATTATCCAAAGGCTAACCATCCCTAAGAAGCTTGAAGATCCAGGAAGCTTTACTTTACCTTGCGCCATTGGGCAATTTACTTTTGAGAGGTGTCTATGCGATTTGGGAGCAAGTGTGAGCCTTATGCCTCTCTCCATTGCTAAAAGGCTTGGCTTTACACAATACAAGAAGTGTAGACTCTCTCTTGTGCTAGCTGATCGCTCAGTGAAGATTCCCATTGGTATCCTAGAAGATCTCCCTGTCATGGTTGGAAATTGTGAGATCCCTACAGATTTTGTGGTGTTAGAGATGGATGAAGAACCAACAGATCCTTTAATACTGGGGAGACCTTTCTTGGCTACAGCAGGAGCAGTTGTGAATGTTAAGGAAGGGAAGATTGATCTTCACCTTGGAAAGGGGAACATTCTTCACTTTGACATCAAGGAAGTGATGAAGAAGCCTATTACTCAAAGCCAAGCTTTCTACATTGAGGAGATGGAGGTGTTAGCTGATGAACTTCTAGAGGAGTTGGCACTTGAAGACTCTCTACAACATGCCTTAACAATTGAGAGAGAGGTCCAAATGGTTGAGAACAAGGAAAGTGATGCTTATGTGAAGATGCTGGACTCTCACAGGGAGATTAGTGATGAAGAACAGAATGAGGAGCTTTCATATGAGGATCACCATGCTTCCTCAGCTACTCAACAAGAGAATCTCCAAGAGGATGATTGGAGTGAACTCAAAGCACCAAAAGTGGAGCTTAAACCTCTTCCCCATGGTGTAAGGTATGCTTTCCTTGGCCCTAATGAGACTTACCCTGTCATAGTGAGTAGTGAGCTTAGTGAAGATGAATTGTCTAAACTTTTGAATGAACTTAAAAAGTGTAGAAAGGCAATAGGCTACTCACTAGATGATATTAAAGGGCTATCACCTTCTTTATGCATGCATAGGATACATCTAGAGGATGAATCTATGACTTCTATAGAGCATCAAAGAAGGTTGAACCCCAACTTGAAGGATGTTGTTAAGAAAGAGATTCTAAAACTCTTAGATGCAGGAGTCATCTATCCTATTTCGGATAGCAAATGGGTGTCTCCTGTGCATGTTGTTCCAAAGAAAGGAGGAATGACTGTAGTTAAAAATGATAAGGATGAACTAATACCGACAAGAACAATAACAGGACATAGGATGTGCATAGATTATCGAAAACTTAACAAAGCATCTAGAAAGGATCATTTTCCATTGCCATTCATTGATCAAATGCTTGAGAGACTTGCAAATCATCCATATTATTGTTTTCTTGATGGGTATTCAGGGTTCTTCCAAATCCCCATACATCCAAATGATCAAGAGAAAACGACTTTCACATGCCCCTATGGTACCTTTGCTTATCGAAGGATGCCATTTGGGCTATGTAATGCTCCAGCCACTTTCCAAAGATGCATGATGTCTATTTTCTCTGATCTTATAGAGGATGTTGTGGAGGTGTTTATGGATGATTTCTCTGTCTACGGATCTTCGTTTTCTGCTTGTTTGTCAAATCTTAGCAGGGTCCTCAAGAGATGTGAAGAGACCAACCTTGTGCTGAACTGGGAGAAGTGTCACTTCATGGTTAAGGAAGGGATTGTGCTTGGACACAAGATTTCAGAGAGGGGGATTGAGGTAGACAAGGCCAAGATTGAAGTGATGGTTGGGTTAGCTGCACCAAAGACGGTTAAGGACATTAGAAGCTTCCTAGGTCATGCTGGATTCTATAGAAGATTCATCCAAGACTTCTCAATGATAGCAAGGCCAATGACTAAGCTTCTATGCAAGGAGGCTGCATTCGTCTTTGATTGGGAATGTCTACAAGCCTTCAAGAAGTTGAAGGAGAAGCTGGTTAGCGCCCCAATTGTGCAGCCACCAGATTGGGATCTCCCCTTTGAGATCATGTGTGATGCTAGTGACTATGCTGTGGGAGCTGTTCTTGGTCAAAAGAAAGACAAGAAGACTCATGTGATCTACTATGCGAGTAAAACTCTTGATGAAGCCCAAATGAAGTATGCCACAACTGAGAAGGAGTTGCTAGCCATTGTCTACGCCTTTGAAAAGTTCAGAAGCTACTTAGTTGGGTCAAAGGTCATAGTCTACACTGATCATGCTGCATTGAGACACCTCATGGCCAAGAAGGATGCTAAGCCAAGACTGTTGAGGTGGATCTTGCTGCTACAAGAGTTTGACCTTGAGATTAGAGACAAACCAGGAGTTGAGAATAGTGTAGCAGACCACTTGTCTAGACTGAAGATTGAGAGTGAGATCCCTATTGATGAAGGGCTTCCAGAAGAGCAGATCATGGCAATTGGAGCAGTGATAGCGGTTTGTGAAACTGGAAAGAAACTTGAAGAAGTGAAGGCAACTGAAGAGAAAGGGCCTTGGTATGCTGATTTGGTGAACTACTTAGCTTGTGGGAGAGAGCCACTTGATCTTGAGGGATATGCCAAGAAGAAGTTCTACAAAGATGTGAAGCGATACTATTGGGATGAACCTTACCTCTACATCCTTTGTAGAGATCAACTCTATAGAAGAGCAGTAGCTGATGAAGAAGTTGAAGGGATCCTCACACACTGTCATGGATCATCCTATGGAGGGCACTTTGCTACTTTCAAAACAGTCTCAAAGGTGTTACAAGCTGGGTTTTGGTGGCCTCATATGTTCAAAGACACTCAAGACTTTGTCTCTAGGTGTGATTCATGCCAAAGGAGAGGAAACATCACCAAAAGAAATGAGATGCCTCAAAACCCAATTCTAGAAGTGGAGGTGTTTGATGTGTGGGGTATTGACTTCATGGGACCATTCCCATCATCTTTTGGCAACAAATACATCCTTGTAGCTGTTGACTACGTCTCCAAGTGGGTAGAAGCTGTGGCAAGTCCCACCAATGATTCTAGGGTGGTGATTAAGATGTTCAAAAGCACCATCTTTCCAAGGTTTGGAGTTCCAAGAGCTGTCATCAGTGATGGGGGTTCTCACTTCATCAACAAGCTGTTTGAAAGTCTTCTCAAGAAGAATGGTGTGAAGCATAAGGTTGCTACACCATACCATCCTCAGACAAGTGGACAAGTTGAGATCTCCAACAGAGAAATCAAGTCTATTTTGGAGAAAACAGTGGGGATTACAAGGAAAGATTGGTCCATCAAGCTAGATGATGCACTATGGGCTTATAGGACTGCTTACAAAACTCCCTTAGGAACCACACCTTTCAACCTTGTGTATGAGAAGGCTTGTCATCTACCGGTTGAACTTGAGTACAAAGCATTGTGGGCTGTTAAGTTGCTGAACTTTGACATCAAGAGCGCAAAGGAGAAGAGACTTCTCCAACTCAATGAACTGGAGGAGATCCGACTTGATGCTTTTGAGAACTCAAGGATTTACAAGGAGAAAACCAAAGCTTTTCATGACAAGAAGATCTTGAAGAGAGAGTTCAGTGCTGGAGATCAAGTGCTTCTCTACAACTCTAGACTGAAGTTGTTCCCCGGGAAGCTCAAGTCAAGATGGTCCGGTCCTTTCAAGATCAAGGAAGTTAGGCCACATGGGGCAATTGTGTTATGGAACAAGAATGGTGGAGACTTTATAGTCAATGGACAGAGGGTTAAGCTCTACATGGGAGCCACAACAGAAGAGGAAAGAACTTCGGTTCCACTCTCCGACCCCATTCCCACCTAGCTAAAAAGAAAGGAAGTCAAGCTAGAGACTTAAAACAAGCTCACTTGGGAGGAAGTCCCATGTCTATCCTTGTACATACTTCACTAGGTAAAAAAAAAAAAAAAAAAAAAAATGTGAAGAAAAATTCAGCGCGGGGTGTTCTCGCGAGGTCTGGGAGTCGCTTCGTGTTTCGATAGCTCGAGCCTGAGTTGGCGCGGGGTTCCGCAACGGGGTCTGGACGTCGCGCGACGACTCGATTTTTGGATGGTGTTTGGAGCGGGGTGTGACCGCGGGGTCTTAAGGTCGCGCGTCAATTTGAGAAACGGACACAAAATGTTTAGCGCGGGGTGTGGCCGCGAGGTACCGACGTCGCTCCCGTAACCCAGGTATGATTTTTTGACCCAAAACCCGATGACCCGACCCGACCTACGCCTACCCTACCCCGCGCCCGTTTCTCTCTCTCTCGTTCTCTTCTCTTCTTCCCCAAAACACAAACACACTCTCTCAATTTTCCTAACTCTAAAAACCCCATAACTCACTCAAATCTTCTTCAAATCAACCCATTCTTGTTTCCAAATCCAAGCTTTGCCCCTGTAGTCTAATTTCTTGAATCAATTCATCTTTTTCATTCTAATCCAAGCAAGGTATGGTAAT
Source organism: Brassica napus (assembly GCF_020379485.1). Classification (NCBI taxonomy): domain Eukaryota; kingdom Viridiplantae; phylum Streptophyta; class Magnoliopsida; order Brassicales; family Brassicaceae; genus Brassica; species Brassica napus. The sequence goes on along the minus strand of NC_063446.1, from coordinate 57,868,892 downwards.
TCAAAGATGAATTTCGTGGGTTCATGAACCCTAGAAATTCAAACTCAAATTTAGCTTGGTTTCTTGCTTGATTCTTGTGAATTTGGCTAGGGAAAGCATATATATCATGTTGGGTTGCTAATTTTGTGGTAGAAGTGAGTTGAATCCGAAATTGAAAAGCTAGGGTTCTTGCGAATTGGAAATTTTCGAAATTGTCCACATTGGGTTTGAATATTGTTTGGAATGAAGTGTTTGGATGGTTTTAGACTGTGCTAGCTTTACTTAGACCTGATTATTCATTGTAACTCATCTCTTGTGATTCTTGCTAATACTCTACCAAGATTTGACTGCTGTAGGTACAATGGCAAAGACAAACAAGACGGACATGGAAGCTAAGAAGGCAGCAGCTGCAAAACGCGAATTTGAACTGAGGGGAAAGCCTCTAAAACCTGCTGAGCCAAACCAACAAGGAGTGGAAAGGACATCTAGGCAACGAGTTCTGGATGCAAGGAAGGCAGCGGAAAGGGAGAAAAGAGCAGGCAAGGCTGTAGCATCTTCTTATAGAGATGAGGAAGAAGAAGAACCAGCTCCACCAAAGAAAGCCAAGATGTCCAAAGGGAAAGGGATAGCTCTTGAAAGGGACAGAAGTAAGACACCAACAGTTGAAGAGCTACACCATCACTTGGTTAAAGGTGTTTCTTGGGTTCCTACACGCTTTGCTGACCCCAAGATGATGGAGGAGTTAGGAATCGAAAACGATGTTAGGACAATGCTGCAGCACATGAAAATGGAGAGCTTCTACTCCATGGCCTATCCTACTTACGAGGAACCTTCTTCTCAGTTCCTTGCAACTCTTGAAGCATCTTTCTATGAGGCTAACCATGTGAGACAGGGATGGGGCAAAATCAAATTTAAGGTCAATGGAAAGACCTATTTCATGAGTTTCAAGGAAATTGGAGCAATGATGGGGCTTGAGGATAATGAAGATCAAACCCTCCCAAGGTTCAAGAAGCTTCCTACTGGTGTTTGGAGAGTGATAAGTGGAAATCAGCATGCTACTGGTCATGACAAGAACTCAGCCATCAGACATCCCGCAGTGCGTTATCTCCATAGGATACTTGTCCACACACTCTACCCTCGCAAGGAGCCAGGGACAGTCAATGAAGAAGAGCTGCGACTACTCTACCGGGCTGTTAGAGATAATGTCACACCAGAACAGCTTGAGGAGTTTGAGGAGACTGATAAGATGAAGTTTCCCACAACTGACATCTTCGAACGCTTTGGAATGGTTGGTCTCTTTGTGGAACGTCTCATGTACTACAAGGATTGGGTTTGGACTACAGCAGATTCATCGCCTCAGCTTGGAATTGGTGGTATGATAACTCCACTGCTGATAGCAAATGGTGTGAACTTGGGGAATGTTCCCAAAGGACCAGCATTCATTGATGCCCCTTATTTGAGGATTGCTACTTACATTAGTGGAAGGTATCAAGAGAAAGTTGTCTACACCTACTTCCGTAAGGGAAAGATGGCTAAGTTGCTACTCCCCAATAGAAGACTCACAAACATAGAAAGGCCGGGGATCACCCACTTCGACATAGATGAATCAGAGCTCTTTGGACCTCTCGGCTCTATAGATCCTGTGACTGTTCCTAAGAGAAGGAGAGGTGGAGCGAGAGGTAATGTAATGACTGGAACAAGTGATGCTACACAAGAAGGATTTGCTACCCCCCTCTATGGTCCACCTCGCTACCACTTTACTCAGAGCTCAACAGCCTTACCCCATGGCCCTCTCCGTGAAGCTCATGAGCACATTGACAAGCTTCAAAGATGGAACAAGGCTCAGGACAGGACAATCTTCAAACTAAAGACCAAGTACAAGGAACTTAAAAAGACAGTAAAGAAGCAAGCTGAAGCTTCAGCTCAATTCATGAAGAAGGTGGCTGATCTTTTGGTTAGAGGAGGAGTAGGAGGATGTAGTTCTGAAGACTTTGTTACTAGAGATACCTCAGTTCCTCAACCTCAGCCCTATGACCCTGTCACTAACCCTTCCTTGGACCTTGGACCTCCCCTTACTACCCGCCAGCTCTTGCGTCTGGCACGAAACCCCCAAGCTCATAAATCCAACTCCGGGAATAAGTCTCCTTCCCTTGCCTCAACCGATGCTGAAACCGACAACGAGGAAGTTGCCAGCGAGCCCCAAGAATACTACACTACCTTCCCGAATGACTCCGGATATGGGGACTCGGGTTTCTTCCCGAACGCTTAGACAGGTACTCCACTACCTTTCCATTGTATATACCAGTTTTTCTTCGCAATTGTTTTCGGTATCTCCTCCAACTTCCTAACACAGAGACTGTGTGAACTAAGTTTGGGGGAGGCATCAAGTATTTAATATGTTTTCTTTGATGATTTGAGTCTCATGCATTGCATTGTACATATATATATGCAAAAAAAAAAAAAAAAAAAAAAAAAAAAAAAAAAAAAAACACAAAAAGAAACATGTAGTTGCATCACTTGCACTTTTAAGATTGAGTCTAGAGCATATAGGTTGCATTCACTTGCATTGGGAACAATGATTTAAAATGCCTTGCAAAGAACCCTTGTCTAGAACTCAAAATGACACCCTAGTTAAACATATCAAGTAGCTTAAGCGTCTCTTGAAAACCTTGCACGCTTCGAGCCTTGAAAACTCTTCTTGAAACTTGTTTGCTTGCTTGATGTTAGCATTGTTCTTAAGATCAGCTCCAATCTAAACTTGGCTTGAATGAACTTAATTTCTCTTGCATATGGGCATTTGCGTACTTGATCATGGATCTCATACACATTTGGGTTATCTTATTCCTTCATACCTATCTTTGTTAACCCAAATGACACTCCTTACCCTAAAACCCTAACCATTCCTTGAGACCAAACATTTAATTGCATGAGTGAGGCCTCTTTTGATAGCTTGTCATGTGCAAAATCTTGAGAGTATTGGAGGCGACATAGGTTTATTCTCATCTCTTGCTAGCACAATGAGTTAGCATTTGGGGATGTGAGAGGGGTTTGTGTGTTTTAAATTTCAATATCTTGGGTTTGGAGAGTGAGAAAGATGAGATATATGAAAATGAAGCTCCTAGGGATATATATATAAAAAAAAAAAAAAAAAAAAAAAAAGGTTGGGGAAGGAAATGAAAAAAAGGGTTAGAGCTTGTGGAAAGTGAATTAAAATCCCTAGCGAGTGGGTCAAATGAAAAGAAAAGAGAGTTGTACATTGGGTGAGTGATGTGAGGGGGTTTAGATTGATTTTGAGATGATGATAAAGAGGGTAGAACTTGTGATCATTTACAACAAAATGGGGTAGAATGATGAGAATGAATCTATGTATGCATGAGTTGCTTCTAATCTTAGATAAATTTTGCATAATGATCAAGCTCCTTGTTTTGAGTGATAACCACCCTTAAATAAAAACATTTGAACCCATCTCTTCATTCATATTAGACCATTGCATACCTAGCAAAATGATTGAGATCATGTGCCCATTTGTGAGACTCCACCTTGTGTGTGTGTGTGCGAATCAATGTGAGAGCTGATTGAAAGGACTTGCTGGTAAAGAGTATTGCAACTTGAGTAGAGGAAAAAGAGTATGGATAGGCCTAGAGAAGCTAGAGTATAATAAGGAGAATGCTCATGCTATTTGTTATGTTTCTTTAGGATGTTAAGTTGAGTGCTAGGAAGTGTTACTTTTGGCTATGAGTTCCCACCTTCAACCTCTCTCTCTTATGAGTTCTTACAAGGTCACTTGAGGACAAGTAAGATACAAGTTTGGGGGAGTTGATATCTTGCATAATTACATTGTTTTAACTTTCTATTTCTTGCATGTTTTGATCATCTAGATTAGGAATCACGCGTTTTAGTCTCCTTTTGCATTGCATAAGTCTTTATCAGGTTGTGGAGTTTCCATTGGAGTTCTTAGAGGTACTTAGAAGCATTTGGGATCAAAAAGGGAGTGGGAAAGGCTGTTTAGACGAGCAAAGCATCAGAGCGGGGTACGGGAGCGACATGCGACACCCGCTCCAGAAGAGTCGAAGTTGGCGCGACGTCTTGCACCGAGGTGATACACCCGCTCCAAGCCCAACTTCTTGTCGACGACTTTCATGATTTGGAGCGACCTCTTGGAGCGACGTCACGCACCCGCGTGGGGTTTTGGAGAGGTGAAGCAAGTTCTACGGAGCGACCTATGGGAGCGACCTAGTGTACCCGCGCCAGATGCAGAGCGACCTCTGGAGCGACGTCATCAACCTGCGCGGGGTTTTGGAGAGGTGAAGCAAGTTCTGTGGAGCGACCTATGGGAGCGACCTAGTGTACCCGCGCCGCATTTTATCTTATGTCGAAAACTTATGTTTTATTTGGGCTTTTGAAGTGATTAAGCAAGCCCATTAGGTTTTAGAAGTCACATAAATACTCTCTAAACCTAATGTTGGAGAGATATCTTGTTTTCTATCAAATCACAAAAGAACTTTTATGAAAAAGATCTGATCTTGATCATTTCTCTCTTGTGATTGCTTGATTTTCTTGATCTCTTATCATGTTTAGCACCAAATCATCTTTGATTCTTGGGCTCATCATGGAGAGTAGTGAGTAGTCATTTTTGGATTCATGGGTTAGGGAGATTAAGGGTGATTAAGCTAGATCTAAGGTGTTTAGGGATAGATCAATCTTATTCCTTGCTAGTAGAGGGCTTTTAATGCAATTTTAGAGTTGGCCTCTCTAAAGTTGAGCTCTAGGCATTTCATACCCGGAAGGTGTTTGATGAAATGCCTGAACCAACTCTCCTAAGCTTTTAACATCCTTTGCCAAAGGGATTTGTTGTTAAAGGTGTTAAGATGGCTAGTAGACTTGAGATTAATGATCACTTAGGTAACATTCAACCAAAGGAATTTGATGCTTGAGTTATCTAGGTAAATGAGCATTCATCTAGGGATAGAGTTTGTTTAGTATTGTGTCTAGGCCTAAGGAAGATATAGATTGGTTAAAAGTTGACACCTTTAGGTTGAATCTTGATCACCCAAGATCAATTCCCATAGCCCATGAGTTCTCTCTTCTTATAAGAAAGAAAGCTTTGTCCTTTATTGCATTTTAGGTAGTAATCTAGTTTACAAACATCTCAAAAACTGGTAGCACTTAGATTAAGCATGGTCTTGCATTCCCTTTGCTTTAGAATGACTTAGAAATGGTTTGACATCCTTTATACTATAACATTTGATTAGGAGCCTTGAAACTCTTCCCATCAAGTAGTGTCCCGGCCTTTCTCTGGTTCCTTTTCTAGGTTAATGCCGAGTCTTTCCATAAGAATCTTCAGGTTGTTAGCTCTGTCTGAGGCAGAATGAGATAGATCTTTGAGTTCCTCCCAACTCTTCTCATCATAATAGGCCTTGGATTCCATGAACTTAACATCTCTGGATACTAGGACTCTCCTTGTCTCTGGTACATAGCATTTGTACCCCTTTTGGTGCGTAGAGTATCCAATGAACATTGCCTTTGTGCTCTTTGCCTCCAGTTTGTTTCTTAGTTCTCCTGGAATCAAGACAAAGCACACACACCCAAACACACGCAAATGATCAATTGATGGTCTAGATTTGTTTAGTACCTCATATGGGGTGGCATCAAAGAGGACTCTTGTAGGTGTGCGGTTGATTAGGTAGGTGGCTGTGACTAATGCATCCCCCCAAAACCGCTTGGGTACATTTGTATGGAACATCATACTCCTTGCCACTTCCATCAAGTGTCTATTCTTTCTTTCAGCCACACCATTTTTTTGGGGTGTGTAAGGACAGCTTGTTTGTTGAATGATTCCATGTGAGGCTAGATGATGTTTGAAGGCTGTGCTAGTATATTCACCACCATTATCTGATCTAAGAATTTTAATCTTAACATTGAAATGGTTAGTAATATAGTTCTGAAAATTTTTAAATGCTTCTAGCACCCTATCCTTAGATTGCAACAAAGTGATCCATGTGTATTTAGATTTTTCATCAATGAATGTCACAAAATATTTATGTTGTTCTCTAGATACACATGGAGCAGTCCACACATCAGAGTGAATCAAATCAAAGCAGTTTTCATATTGGGTTTTTGATTTAGGAAACACAGTTCTGCAATGTTTTCCTAATATACACGCTTCACACTCATTTTTAAAAGAAATACTAGGCAACAGGATGTTCAAGGCATGAGAATGGGGATGTCCTAGTCTAGCATGCCAGATTTCATCTTTAGGGAATTCAGAAACAGAATGAAACACACACGATAATTGAGATACAGGTCTTGTGTCCTCAAGTAAGTACAAGTCTCCCTTGGTAACACCTTTGCCAAGCAACTTACTAGAATCAATATCCTGAAAGTATACACTGTTAGGCGTGAAAGTAACTTGACAATTGAGATCATTAGTTACTTTTTTAACAGACAGTAGGTTTGAGGCAAATGTAGGCATATAGAAAGCTTTAGATTCTTTATCAAAAAATCTAAGTTCACCTACACCTTTTATTGGAATTTTATCTCCATTTGCTATCATCACATTTCCTAAAGCCGGTTCTATGTTCTTAATCAGTTCTAAATCACTTAGCATGTGATGAGAAGCACCAGAGTCTATAACTAAGGGCTTAGTCGATTTAAAATTATTCATAGAACCATTTGCATTGTGAGAAGCATTAAGGGAGATACCAAGAGTTTTAGATATACCAGATTCCTTGAGAGCCTTGATGAGAGCGGTTAAGTCAGACTTCTTGATGGTCTCATCTAGATTGGCTCTTGGCGTGGCATAGCCTGATGTGGAGGCAGTAGCTCTTCCCACACCTAGGTTGCTTATACCCATGGTGATTGGTGTTGTTGGCTCAGCACCATCAGTTGAGAAGTTGGCTCTTGCATCTTGGTATTGAGGGCGGTTGTCCCTAAATTTGTTGGGCTTGAGGTGCGGATGTAGTATCCAGCATTTGTCCTTCATGTGGCCCTTCTTCTTGCAGTGATCGCAGGTCAAGTTTTTCTTCTCATCTAGCTTGTAAGCTGCCTTGTTTGACACGGCTCGTTCAGCTTGATGTGCCATGTTTAAGTCTCCCTTGCCTCCAAATAAGCCCACAGAGCCTTCTTCCTTCTGAATTTGAGCGCATACTTCATCCAGGTCAGGTAACTTGTCAGCTCTCAGGATGTGCTTGATTAAGCTCCCATAAGATGGATTAAGCGTGAGCAGTAGTCCAAACACTCTATCCTCTTCACGCCTGGTTAAGAGAGTGGCGGGGTCGGTAGTATGTGGTCTGAGTAGTTCCATCTCTGCCCAAAGAGACCGGAACTTGCCAAAGTGAGGCTGGAACTCCATATCTCCTTGGTTGAGGGTATTGATAGCTCTTTTTACTTCAAAGACCTTTGTAAGGTTGGAGGTATTTCCATACACTTTGTAGAGTGTATCCCACAGCTGCTTGGTAGTTTCACAGTAGGAGTAAGACTCCATGATGGCGGGTTCTAGGGAGCTAAGGAGCACCGTGAGAACCATGAGATCTTCCTGAGCCCATTTGTCTTCATCAGTAGCTACCACAATCTCCTGTCCATCTTCTCCTTGGGTGGTTTGTTTTGGAGCTGCTTCTGCTGAGACATGACTCCACAAACCCTTTCCTCCAAGGGCAATCTTCACCATCCTGGTCCACAAGAGGTAGTTAATCCCCTTCAGGGTCACAGGTATGCTGATGCGGTTGTTGTTATTGTTGTTGTTCTCCATCTTGAGGATTTACTTGGTCAGAGGTAAAGTTTAAGAACTAGAAACAGAGTTTTGATTTTGCGGAATTTAGAAAGGTTTCAAGATTGTTGCTGCTCTGATACCATGATAATTTGTGGGATTATGAGAGCTTCTAAGTGTTTTAACCGTGATGAAGCACACGAACAAAGTAAAAAAGGAGTGAAATAACCGTAAGTATTTGAGAGAGAAGAGAAATTTGCGAATTTAAGAGAATGGGAGGATTTGTGAGTTTGAGAGAATGAAAGAAATGTTTGTATTAAATTGTATGTTTAATTGTGTAACATACATGGTCTATTTAAAGGAAACAAAAGCAATAAGCACTCAATGGTGGAAGAATAAATAACTAGTAGTGGACTAGCCACTCCTCCCCATTTGGTAAGTGATATGGCCACTCCTCCCACTTCCTCCACTAACTAGTAGTGGACTAGCCACTCCTCCCCATTTGGTAAGTGATATGGCCACTTCTCCTACTTCCTCCACTACTTCCCTTTGTTTAATTCTTCATGTCAACAGTATAACAGTCTGTTTGCAAGCTCTGAAGATGTCTTCATTTCTCTTATGGTGTAGCGGATATATGGCTCCAGAATATGCTTTAATGGGTCATTTGACTGAGAAAGCAGATGTGTACAGCTTTGGGGTTGTGGCAATGGAGATTGTTAGTGGGAAGAGTAATACAACACAAAAGGGAAGCGATGACACTGCCCCAATTATTAAATGGGTACTGTGGAGCTTTCTGCTCTCTCTTTTGCCTTTTTATTGTCCTCGGTTCTATAGTTTAATCCATGACTCCTTTTGACAATAAGTTTACATCTATCTCAGGCCATGATACTGCAACAAAAAGGGGACATAATGGAGATTGTAGATCCGAAGCTCGAAGGTGAGTTCAACAGCCTAGAATCAGAGAGGATGATCAGAGTTGCTCTTGTTTGCACAAATGCAACTCCCTCTTTACGTCCACTGATGTCAGAGGCTGAGAAAATGCTGGAGGGGGAGATGGAAATTGATGTGTCTAGGTTTTTGGTGCTTGTTTATATATTTTTTATTATATTTTTCTCGATTATTTGTAGTTTTTCGTTCGTGTTTCAGGTATATAGGTGATTGAGCGCGTTAGGAACCATTGGCATGTGCATACTGGAATTTCAAGGGATTTTCATGTCCGTCTGAAGGGGTTAGAGCGCAGAACGAACAACGAATCGAACCGAGATGCGAAGAAAAAGAAGAGAAAAAGAACCCATCGATCGATGGGTTTTTCAATAAAAACCCATCGATCGATGCATCCTCGCTGTGTCCAGCTTCACCCACGTTCTCCACTTCACCTACTGCATCCACTCGTCTTTCATGATTATGTTGGAGCCTTTGTCGAAAAAGGAGGGTCCATGGCCGATTATAAATAGGGAGGACGAGCTCCATAAGAAATCATCCATCTACACACCATCTTAGAGATCAAATCTTGAGAGAAAATAGATTTGTGAGTGTTTTTCTAGTTTGAAGATTTGTTTGAGTTTGAAGTTTGTAGAAGAAGAAGAGAATCCCTTTCTCTTCCCAGAGAAGCTTCTAAACCTTCTTGTTTTCTTTATTTTCTTTTATAATGTCAATTATGAATTCTGTTTTTGGTTCCATGTGTGAGTAATCTACTAGTTAGGCTAGGGTGATTCAAAGGAATCCATGAATCCATGAAACTGATGTGTTAAAAAAGGGGTAAATCATTTGGTTCTTCATCTAGGTTGATCTTAAAGCTTGAATTAGAAGGTACACCTAGTTCATGATCATTAGGAAGTTCAACACACCAAAAGTGATAGTTAAACTCCTGAAAAGAATCTAGATGAGCAAGTCTTCGTAACCAACGAGAGTTGTTGTTATGGAATTTGTGAACAAATCGAACCTGTTAAAATGCATGCTTAGAATTATGAATATGGCGAGAGTTGATATTTAAGATTCTAAAACATAGGATTTAGTACTGCGAGAGTAGGCTAAATTATTTAAGCTGTTTGAGTTCAAGAACGGTTCTAAAACATACCTCTTGTTTAATGTTTGTTTCTCGATTTATGTCATTCCCGAGAATTACCCGATGCCTAACGTTTTAATCTATAATTTAAATTTCATTTTAATTTATTTACAAGTTGTGACAATTAAAAGCTACCAAACAAACAATCATTTTCGTTCTAGCTTGACTTTACTCTAATAGATTCATAGTGTAACCTTGGTCTCTGTGGAATTCGATCCCTAAATACTACTGCGCACTACCGTGCACTTGCGGTTGGTTTTAGTGGTAAAACCTGAGCACATCAAGTTTTTGGCGCCGTTGCCGGGGACCAATAGCGTTACCTTTGGAACTAAGACTAGAGTCTAGTCTAGAACCTTATTTTTTCATATTACTTATAAATTCTTTCTCGATTTCCTTGCTTGTATTGCAGGTACATGAACACGAGAAGCCGAAGTTCTGAAAACTTGGCGGTTGTTTCTAACGAAGAACTTGCAAGAATCGAAAGAGAGAACAACAGAAACAGAAGAAGAAACATGGCTGGAGTGCAAGACCAGCACGATGGACCCAGAAATGGGCAAAATTTTCCTATCGGTGATGAGCAAAACGCAGATAACCCTGCAAATGCTGGCAACGCTGCTGCTGCCGCTGGAGTTTTCCGACAACCTTTTCCTATACCAGGACAGAGGAAAAATCAACCTCGTCCTATTGGATCTATCGACACTCCGCACACATTCTATCACAATCGATCCGCAATACAACCTCCTCGTGTCACCAGGCAAGACTATGAGATCAAACCTCAAATGATAGCTCTGGTCAAACAGAGCATGTTCTATGGTCTCCCGTCCGAAAGCCCCATGGACCACATTGAGACTCTTGAAGAAATTTGTAGCACGACACGATCAAATGGAGTTCCCGCTGATTTTCTACGATGCAAGCTGTTTGCATTCTCGCTGGGAGACAAGGCGATGAGATGGCTAAAGTCTCTACCTCCAGGATCAATCACTACTTGGGAGCAATGCAGAGCTATGTTCTTGGACAAATTCTACACCAAGCACAAGACGGCTAGTTTGAGGAGTAAGATCACAAATTTTCAGCAAAATACCTCTGAGCCGCTGAGTGAAGCATGGGCAAGATTCAAGGAATATCAAAGGGAGTGTCCACATCATGGGTACTTAGATGAGCATATCCTCAACATCTTCTATGATGGAGCAAACTGGAACGTCAAAAATTCTCTCAACGCTGCTAGCAATGGAGACTTTATGACAAGAACCCAGGAGGAAGCTTACACATTGATAGAAAATCTTGCCACAAGCTCCAGCAACCAAAATGAAGAATATGATAGATCGCAAAAAGGCGGAAACTCAGAAATCAAGAAGCTGGAAGAGATGAGCGCAAAGATCAATATGCTTATGCAAAGGGATCAAAGGGTTGTCAGTTCCATCGAGGAATATGGAGAAGGAGCGTTCTTCTTCCCCAATCAAGAACCACAGGAACAGCAGGCTGTAGTCAACTATGTGAACTGACAAAACCTTGAACAGCAAGCTCCAGTGAACTACGTTGGTGGACAGAACTATGTGCAGAACAAGGGACTCAATCAAAACTATCCACATCAGTCAGGAGGACAAGGACAATAGTTTCAACCACAAGCTTACAGACCAAACCAAGGACAACAAGGATATCAAAACCAAAACTACGGGCAGAACCGACCTTTTGGACAGAGCTTGGGACAAAACCGATATCAGAACTCTAATTACAACCAAGGAGGATTTCAGCAGAAGCAACCTTTCAATTCTTTTCAACCAAAGAATCCAACACAGTTTCAAACCGGGGAAAGCTCTGTTCCGGCTGCTAAAGAGTCTAAGCTTGAATCAATGCTCCAACAATTGATGCTCAACCAGCAAAAGACAGCTTCTGAAATAAACACAAAGGTTGATAACATCAATGTGAAGGTTGATACCATGTTCCAGGACATGAACAACAAATGGGAGTCTCTTTCAGCACATGTCAAGAAGTTAGAGACTCAAGTCGCCCAAACTGCTGAAGCTGTCCAAAGACCTACTGGAGTCCTTCCTGGAAGAGGTGAACACAACCCAAGGAATGAATTTGTGAACGCTATCACTCTAAGGAGTGGGAAGGAGCTGGTTTCTGAAGAAAAGAGAAGCATGCCCGCTGACGAAAAGACTGCGCAGATTGAAGAACCCACTGAGGTACAAGTTGAAGAGGCTGAAGCTGCTGAAAACATACCGCCTATGGTTCGAGTATATACCCCTAAGCTGCCTTACCCAGTGAAACAGAGGAAATCCCGCAGAGATTTGGAGGCAGCTAAGTGCAAAGAAATGGTAAGCAAGTTGAATGTGAAGCTCTCGTTTGAAGATGATGTTGAAATGATGCCTGCTCTGAAGAGATATGTCAAGAGCTTGGTGACTAACAAAGCCTCACCTAAGGAGAATGTTATGTCTATCTCCAAAAGATGTAGCACACTACTTCAGAACAGAGCACCAGAGAAGATGGAAGATCCTGCGAGTTTTGTGTTATCATGTGAGATCAAAGGAGCTGTATTCGAGAAATCTCTCTGCGACTTGGGATCTAGTGTGAACCTGATGCCATACACTGTGGCACAGAGGCTTGGTCTCACAAACTTCAGGTCAACGAAAATCCAGCTAGTCTTCGCAGATCGCTCAGTAAGACATCCCGTCGGAGTTATTTTAGACATCGATGTGGTGATCGGAAACCATAGAATTCCTGCAGACTTTGTAGTGCTGGAGCTCGATCAGGAGCCAAAGGACCCTCTCATTCTGGGACGTCCATTTCTGGCCACAGCAGGAGCTATCATCGATGTAAAGAAAGGGAAGATAGATCTCCATCTGGGAGACATAATCATGAAGTTCGAGGTGAATAAGATGCTGAAAAGACCCACACTGGATGTACACACGTTCTCCATCGATCATACCTCAGAAGATGATGATGAAGATGATGAAGTAACTAAATAACTGCTGAGAGATGACCCCCTAGAGATTGCTCTTACTCTAGCTGAGAGTGAGCACGGGTATTTAAACGAACACACTGCCGAATTTGTCAAGATGCTTGATTCCGGTTTCCAAACAAAACACGAAGTAGCTTCTATGAGCCTTGAAGAGGAAGAATCACCAACACAAAAAGCTACTACAGACCACCTTAACCCCTGGAGCGAACTAAGAGCCCCAAAGATAGAACTCAAAACCCTCCCAGCTGGGTTAAGGTATGCATTTCCTGGCCCTAAGTCAACTTACCCTGTTATCATAAATGCTGATTTGAATAATGCTGAGACTGCCTTACTTCTATGTGAACTAAGAAAGTACCGTAAAGCAATAGGCTATTCACTAGATGATATTCCTGGCATCTCACCTGACCTTTGTATGCATAGAATATATCTAGAGGATGAATCGAAGAATTCTATAGAACATCAGAGGAGGTTAAACCCGAATCTAAAAGATGTTGTAAAGAAGGAGATAATGAAACTTCTAGAGGCTGGAATAATCTATGCAATCTCTGATAGTAATTGGGTTAGTCCTGTGCATGTTGTGCCTAAAAAGGGTGGGATAACAGTAGTGAAAAATGAGAAAGATGAGCTAATTCCCACTAGAACTGTCACTGGTCATAGGATGTGCATAGACTATAGAAAGTTGAATGCTGCAACTAGGAAAGATCATTTTCCTCTCCCCTTTATTGATCAGATGCTAGAAAGATTGGCTAACCATCCATACTATTGCTTTTTAGATGGTTATTCAGGATTTTTCCAGATTCCAATTCATCCAGACGATCAAGAAAAGACCACATTCACATGTCCTTATGGTACATTCGCCTATCGCAGGATCCCATTCGGTTTGTGTAACGCACCCACCCGCCACGTTCCAGCGGTGTATGATGTCTATTTTTACTGATATGATTGAAGATATAATGGAAGTATTCATGGACGATATCTCTGTCTATGGATCTTCTTTCTCTGCTTGTCTTTCCAATCTGTGCAGGGTACTTAGGCGGTGCGAGGAGAAAAATCTGGTGCTGAACTGGAAAAAATGCCATTTTATGGTTAGAGATGGGATCGTCCTTGGACACAAAATTTCGGAAAAAGGCATTGAAGTTGACAGGGTAAAGGTCGAGGTCATGATGAGTCTACAGCCACCCGATTCAGTCAAAGGGATCAGAAGTTTTCTAGGTCACGCAGGGTTCTACAGAAGATTCATTCAAGACTTCTCAAAAATCACCAGGCCCATGACCCGTCTGCTCTGCAAAGAGACCAAGTTTCATTTTGATAAAGAATGCTTGGACGCTTTTCACACAATAAAAGGAGCATTAGTCAGCGCACCAATTGTTCAACCACCAGACTGGGAATTTCCTTTCGAGGTGATGTGCGATGCCAGCGATTATGCAGTAGGAGCTGTCTTGGGACAACGGAAGGAGAAGAAACTTCATGTCATCTACTACGCAAGCAGGACACTTGACGATGCACAATGCAACTATGCCACCACCGAGAAGGAACTACTTGCCATCGTCTTTGCTTTTGAGAAGTTTAGATCCTATCTTGTTGGATCTAAAGTTATAGTACACACTGATCATGCTGCGCTGAGGTATCTACTTCAGAAGAAGGATGCAAAGCCAAGGTTGCTGCGATGGATTCTCTTGTTGCAAGAGTTTGACCTGGTGATCAAGGACAAGAAAGGGATTGAGAACGGAGTCGCAGACCACCTCTCCAGGCTAAGAGTGGAAGAAGAGTTACCATTGGCAGATACTCTTCCCGTGGAGAACGTTTATGCGGTGAGCATCCAGTGCAATGATGGATACGCACCTATCAAGGACGCAAACATCCCTAAAATGCCTTGGTTTTCAGAAATAGTGAACTACCTGGCCGGAGAACAAGAACCGCTCAAATTCACCGGAAATGACAAGAAGAAATTCTTAAAAGACGTCAGACGCTATCTCTGGGATGAGCCATTCTTATATAAGCAGTGTGCCGATAATATTTACAGAAGGTGTGTTGCTGAAGAAGAGATACCAGGCATACTCTTCCACTGCCACAGTTCCAACTACGCGGGACATTTTGCTGTAAGCAAAACCGTTTCGAAGATCCTACAAGCTGGTTTCTGGTGGCCTATGATGTTCAAAGATGCCCACTCCTTCATCTCTAAGTGTGATCCATGCCAGAGACAGAGAAATATCAGCAAGAGGAATGAAATGCCACCAAACTTCATCCTGGAAGTTGAGGTATTTGACGTATGGGGGATCGATTTCATGGGACCATTCTCATCCTCTTACAACAATAAGTACATCCTTGTTGCTGTTGACTATGTTTCCAAGTGGGTAGAGGCCATAGCAAGTCCAACAAACGATGCCACAGTGGTGGTAAAGATGTTCAAATCTGTCATTTTTCCAAGATTTGGGGTGCCAAGAGTGGTGATTAGTGATGGAGGATCACATTTCATCAACAAAGTGTTCGAGAAGCTGCTGAAGAAGAATGGCGTGAGACACAAGGTGGCGACTGCATACCACCCTCAGACAAGCGGACAGGTCGAAATCTCCAACCGAGAGATCAAAAGCATCCTACGGAAAACAGTGGGAGCAACAAGAAAAGACTGGTCAACCAAGCTAGATGATGCCTTATGGGCATACAGGACAGCATACAAGACTCCTATTGGCACCACTCCCTTTCACCTTATCTATGGGAAACCATTCCATCTCCCAGTAGAGTTGGAGTACAAATCATCTTGGGCTGTTAAACAGATGAATTTTGATGTGAAACCCGCAGCTGAGAGAAGGATGATCCAGCTAAACGAATTAGACGAGTTTCGACATATAGCATTCGAAAACTCCAAGATATACAAGGAGCGCACAAAGGCGTATCATGATAGGAAGATCATTCCGAGGACTTTTGCTGCAAATGATCAAGTCCTACTCTTCAACTCTCGCCTGAGGTTGTTTCCCGGGAAGCTTAAATCCCGATGGTCCGGGCCTTTCACTATCAAAGAGGTAAAACCCTATGGAGCAGTTGTGCTGTGGAGTCAAGATGGTAGTGAGTTTGTTGTGACCGGTCAGCGTCTAAAGCCATACCTAGCGTACACGGAAATCTCCGAAGGAGAAGATGTCTCTCTCGGAGAACCACCTCGAGCTTAGAGCACACCGAAAGTCAAGCTAATGACTGTAAACAAGCGCTTAGTGGGAGGCAACCCACTGGTAAGTGTCAATTAGAATTAGTTTTCATCTCGTTGTAAAAAAAAAAAAAAAAAAAAAACTTTTCCATCGATCGATCCAAACCGGATCGATCGATCACTAAGATGGTGCAATGCGGAACAAAGTGATCGATCGATTAGGTACTCCCATCGATCGATGCGGATACCCAATCGATGGATCGCACAAAAACTCGGAAGCCTTTTTATAAATGCATCGATCGATCCATATTGTTACAAAAATGCATCGATCGATTACTATAATGGCCAAATGCGTAACAAAGTGATCGATCGATCGTGTTATCCAATCGATCGATCATACTAAATCTCGGGAGCCTTTTTATAACCGCATCGATCGATCTGTTTTTGTACAAAAACGCATCGATCGATGCGTGTGTGGGAAACGGAATTATAACGCAAAACCCGACCTTTTTGGATCAAAACCTCAGAACTCTCACCCCCTCCGATTTCCCCTAAAATTCAACCCCCCCCCTTTCTCTCTCTATAATCATCTGATTTAAACAATTTTGGGCTCTATTCCACTTGATTTTTTGAGCTCTACCCGATTTCTACACTCGTTTTCACCCTAAGACAGGTATACTCCGCGAATCTCCACATTCTCAAATCGTGTTCTTGAGGAATTTTTTTGGGTTTTGTGAATTTCTTATTTCCGTGTTGATTCATTGATCAAATATGCATGAAACAGATGTTTTAACATGGAATAGAACACAATTGTCTGTGATTAACGAGTTTGGAACAGGATTTGAGATGATTTAGGGATTGAGAAATTTTTTTTCAATTTGGTTTTTTTTTTTTATCACAACTCGATTTCGCCTTTCATTTGCATGTTGATATTGAGATCTTAATTGATTATAACCATGTTGAAAGCAAATAGTCGTTGAAATACATATTGGAATGATGAACTTGGGGAATGAACGGATTATGGATTGATGTTCTTTACCTGAGTCGCTAGTGTTTACTGAACTCGTGTTAGTATTGTGCTGCTTTGAAAAACATATACTGCATACTCACTTGTTTCAAAGATTCTATTTTGTAGAGAGTGAAGCGCACAAAAACATCAGCAAAGAAGAACACACAAGAAGAGGGTTCATCTCAGCGAGAGAAGCAAAGGCCAAAGAAGTGGGATAAGTCTGATACCACCCACTACAACAACATGAAGAAGGTAGTCGTACCGGCTACACAACTAGCATGTCCTGAGACGATGACGGAGTTGGGAATCAAAGCAGACATTGAGGGGCTGTTCCAGAACATGGGTCTAGGCCAACTATGCAACCTCAACAAACCCACTTATCCGGAGTTGGTACGCCAGTTCATAGCATCCGCATACGTCAGCCATCCCGATGATAGCCATCAGGAAGGTTTTCTGGCATTCATAGTGCAGAAAGTATACTTTGAGGTATCTTTCACAGACCTCTGCGGACTATTTGAATTGAGTGCAGGGGAGAGGACATCTGGTCTTTATTGGACTTCAGAGCTGTTGAACTTCTGGGAAACGATTGGCACAGGGGTTTATAGATCTTCTCAGGTAAAGGAGTCACTTATCCGGAACCCAGTACTGAGATATGCCACACGCCTCATTGGCTCATTGCTATACGGGACAACCACAGCTGCATCAGTCACGCAATGGGAGTTGTGCCTCATGTACCAAGGTGTGAGGCATTTGCTACCGGCATTTGGGAACTCTACATTCCCACCTGCTACTGCCTTCAACATGGGAGCGGTGCTGGCCGCGAACTTAGCAGGATACAAGGGGAAAGTAACCAAATCCAAGAGCAGTGCATGTGGATTTGGTGCAGTGATTACTCGGATCCTTACACATGTGGGTGTAGACTGCGAGAACCATCAGGTAGCACTGGACAGATCGAGCAACTTTGCTTGGAACTACCTGGATATCATTTCTCTAGTAAGTAAGGAGTTCATAGCTGGCCCCTACTCGAGGATCGATCGGGATGGTCCTTACGTCTACGTATTCCAAGACCGAGCGAAGAAAACACTCTACTGCCACCTGCCTCAGATCGGCCTGACTGCTCTACTTTCAGAGGCTGCAGTTGAGTTCCTACCCCCTACTACTGCACTAGTAGACAAGCCATCCTTCTTCACGCCAAAATATCAGACCAAAGGCAAGGCCGTGGATGAGGAAGAAGGAGAAGATGAGGCTGCACAAGCCATTCCAGATGATTCACAACCCCATCAGTTACTCCCATCAGACTCCAGCCAGTACAAGCTGCAAGAGCTTCCACCGAACGCCACTTCGCGCCAACAACAACATTGGAGAGATCAGAGTATCAAGACAAACAACGACATGCTACACAAGATCTGGGCTGCAATTTCACGTATCAGGCCGTGTCGTTGCCAAAAGGATGATGTAGTTCATCGGGACAACTCTCCATCCAGCTCTGGTTCGGGTTCGAGTGGTACACACAGGGCAAGAAAGAAGTCCAAAAGACCCGAACATGCAGGAACATCTGGAGCAGGAGACGAGGAGTAGGAGCTATCACCGGCCAGTATTGTCATTTGATTTCCGACCGCGCTATTTTATTTCTATTCTAACGTTTTATGGTTTTATTTTCTGTTGTCACACTAGGAACGGTGTAAACTAAGTCTGGGGGAGGGTACTTGTCATAGTTCCATTTAGGAATCTACCATAACTTTTTCGGTTAATTTTGAACTTAGTTTTTTTTATTTATTTATTTGAGTTCGTATTTTTTTTTACGTGGTTTCTTCGTTTTATTTGGTTGTGTTTTGAGTAGTTTTTAATTCGTATTCAGCTTTGCCTTGCTAAATAAACCAAATAACTAATATTTGAGTACCATTCTTTCAGCTATCAACTGCAGGCTGTGAAACATGGAAAAGCCACAAACATTGATCAACCAACAACATCCATGCTTTTAAGAATGTTCAAGGAATTCAAACTGATTGACCACTCAATCTACTCAAATTTTCTCATCTTGGGGCTTGGTATACACTAGATCGGAATCCTCTTCAGGACTAAAAGACGAAGTCTATATCGGTCTGGCTCCCCTCTCTTTCCCCTTCGAAAAAATAATAATGCTAATAATAGGGGATAAAGGTCAAAAAGAAGTGATCAGGGCTTGGTGGCTGCAACCATTAAGACTTGAATCATAGAAGCCTGTCAAAAAAAAAAAAAAAAAAAAATCTCAGTCAATTAAAAAAATAAAATGATACCCTTGAAATAAATGGAGACATTGGCTGAGTGGAGCGAGAAGAAAGGGAGGAAATGAGCCAGAAAAGACCAATCGCGTAAGAATCCATGTGTCTTTTGATCGATACCCCCATGATGAGACCACACCTTAAATCTAAAAAAGGTCGGCAATGGAAACTTTGGATACTTCTTATAAGCTGTGGGCTGAAAATGGTCGAGAGATAAGATTGGGGTCGAATTACGTGGAGTTCCTTCTAAATGTTGGTGCTAACTGATGTGGTTTAATACCAAAGGATGGTGAAGATGGTTGTTTGCAGGTTAACTGATGTATGTCTTTGCTTGAGGACAAGCAAATGTTCAAGTCTGGGGGAATTGATGTGTCTAGGTTTTTGGTGCTTGTTTATATATTTTTTATTATATTTTTCTCGATTATTTGTAGTTTTTCGTTCGTGTTTCAGGTATATAGGTGATTGAGCGCGTTAGGAACCATTGGCATGTGCATACTGGAATTTCAAGGGATTTTCATGTCCATCTGAAGGGGTTATAGCGCAGAACGAACAACGGATCGAACCGAGATGCGAAGAAAAAGAAGAGAAAAAGAACCCATCGATCGATGGGTTTTTCAATGAAAACCCATCTATCGATGCATCCTCGCTGTGTCCAGCTTCACCCACGTTCTCCACTTCACCTACTGCATCCACTCGTCTTTCATGATTATGTTGGAGCCTTTGTCGAAAAGGAGGGTCCATGGCCGATTATAAATAGGGAGGACGAGCTCCATAAGAAATCATCCATCTACACACCATCTTAGAGATCAAATCTTGAGAGAAAATAGATTTGTGAGTGTTTTTCTAGTTTGAAGATTTGTTTGAGTTTGAAGTTTGTAGAAGAAGAAGAGAATCCCTTTCTCTTCCCAAAGAAGCTTCTAAACCTTCTTGTTTTCTTTATTTTCTTTTATAATGTCAATTATGAATTCTGTTTTTGGTTCCATGTGTGAGTAATCTACTAGTTAGGCTAGGGTGATTCAAAGGAATCCATGAATCCATGAAACTGATGTGTTAAAAAAGGGGTAAATCATTTGGTTCTTCATCTAGGTTGATCTTAAAGCTTGAATTAGAAGGTACACCTAGTTCATGATCATTAGGAAGTTCAACACACCAAAAGTGATAGTTAAACTCCTGAAAAGAATCTAGATGAGCAAGTGATGCAGCGTCATCCTACTTCTTCTTGGCTTTCGTGTTTACTCTATTTTCCTTTTTTTAAAGTTTACTTATTTGTTTCGAGCTTTATCTCCTTTTCTTGTCATAGAAGATAAGGAAAACTTATGATCCTTATTCTTTAGGGTTTTACTTATTATTTACTATATATATCGATGCCTTAGGTGTTGTAAGGGCACGACTTATTTGATTAATAAACAGAGCTTTTATAAACTCTAAACCTTGTTCTCAGATAGAGCTTGACTCTCAACGATCTCAAGAAGGCACGTTTCCTAGGTATTCTCAGAATCAATAGGCTACTTGCGTTATAAGTAACCTCAGGTTACACCAGTTGGTATCAGAGCCAGGCGGTTTTGATTTCTTAATCAAGACTTCTTACGATCTTTGCTATCCACCTATCTCCGGTTACTCTTTACCTCGATCGTCATTATCATGCCCCCACGTAAGCAAACGCCCGAAGAATTACAAGAGGAGCTTCGCAATACTCTTGAAACCTTCACGGCTTCGCTTCACGATACTCTCATACAGGCCGTTGAAACTGCTCTGACGACAGTGCTTCAACGTCAACAAAACAACCCACAGGCCAACATTGCTCATCGTCATCCTCGTGCCGACGATTCAGATGAAGATTTGGCAGAAAATCTTTTTACCGATGGCAACCAACAGGAACAACGTAACCACGATCGTATCGCCGCTCCAGCTGATCACCAAATCAACAGACGCGAAGTTCAGCCTGAAGAAAGACAATGGGAAAGAGGGTTTCGGATTGAGATTCCCGAATTTAACGGCAATCTTAGCACATAAGAATTTTTGGATTGGCTTAGTGCGATCGAGGAAATTCTAGAGTTCAAACGCATTCCAGAAGACCAGTGTGTTCCTTTAATCGCTTCCCGTTTCAAAAACAGAGAAATGGCATGGTGGCAACAGATTAAAGAATCGCGACGACGAGCGGGAAAACCTCGCATTGATACTTGGGAGCGTCTCAAAAAGCATATGCGAAGGGCTTTTCTCCCTTACAACTACGAGCGCACTCTCTACAACAAACTCCAAGCTCTGCGTCAGGGTGGTCGGACAGTGGACGAGTATGCAATAGACTTCTTCCACATGGTGTCCCGAACAGCACTTGTTGAAACAGAGGAACAACTCGTCTCACGTTTTATAGGGGGTCTTCGCTATCAAATTCAAATCGCCTTACAGCAGTTCAATCCTCTCACAGTCTCTGAAGCTCACAAACATGCATTGGCTATGGAAATTCAATACCGTTCAACTTGGAACACAGGAAACTCGAGGAATCGATCGACGACTCAAGCCGTCGACTCCAACACAACGACTAGTTCGGATGCATCTCCATCTCGGCCGGCCGTAGCTCGTACTGGTACTAATACACCAACAGACGGGATTGTTCAAACTCGTCCTGCACGAACAGGTGCTCTTCGTTGTTTTACTTGCGGTGAGACAGGACATAGGCAAACGGCGTGTCCAAATCAGCACAAACGAGGGTTGCTGAACCAAGACACCAACCTTGATGAAGAACCTAAGTATGATCAATATGACTCGGACACTCTGGCGGAGGACGAGATCGAGTATATTGCAGGGGACACAGGAGCACATGCCTTGATAGTACGACGAAACTGCTTGCTTCCGCGCTCTACTCAAGAATCATGGTTGCGAACAACTCTGTTTCGCTCCACTTGCACTATTAATGGTAAAATATGCAAACTCATCATTGATTCAGGGAGTTGCACAAATGTAATCTCTACAATTGCGGTCAAGAAGCTAGACCTCAAGACCATGGTTCACCCGTCACCGTATAAACTTGCATGGCTCAACAAGGGAACGGAAATAACTGTATCACGTCAAGTGATGATCTCCTTCTCCATTGGTGGTTATCTTGACTCTGTTTGTTGTGACATTGTCCCGATGGACGCATGTCATCTTCTTCTTGGTCGACCTTGGCAATACGACAAGGACGCGACTCACCGTGACAAAACTAATACCTATAGTTTTGAATTTAAGGGTCGCACAATTACGTTGCGTCCATCTCCGGAACCGTCGGCAGTGGACGAGTTACCGGCAACAAGTACTTCATCACCGACACCTGCAACACCAGCTCGCACTCTTCTCACTCTTCCCAAGGCGGAATTCGAAAAACACTTACGCGAGACTGACGTGGTATGGGCACTGGTCGCTTCTCCTGTGACATCGGACCCGAGTAGCGTGGTCCCTAAGGCATTTGACTCTTTGCTAGACAGCTTTGCCGATGTCTTTCCGAGTGATCTTCCCACCGGTCTCCCTCCTTTGTGCGATATTCAACACCACATTGATCTCATGCCCAATGCTACGCTTCCAAATCGACCTCATTATCGGATGAGCCCTCAAGAACATGATGAGTTGCGTCGCCAGGTCGAGGAGCTTCTAGCTAAGGGTCACATACGCGAAAGTCTTAGTCCTGCAGCAGTTCCGGCACTCTTAATTCCCAAGAAAGACGGTTCATGGCGTATGTGCGTTGATAGTAGAGCAATTAACAAAATAACTGTACGCTACCGTTTCCCAATTCCGAGGCTTGACGACCTATTAGACCAAATTGGTCGTGCTTCCATCTTCTCTAAACTAGATCTTAAGAGCGGTTACCATCAGATTCGCATTCGTCCAGGTGATGAGCGGAAAACTGCTTTTAAAACTCGTGAGGGTTTGTTTGAGTGGTTAGTCATGCCATTCGGTCTTTCGAACGCACCTAGCACATTCATGCGAGTCATGAATCAAGCCCTCCGGCCTTTCATTGGCAAATGTGTTGTCGTGTACTTCGACGACATCCTCGTCTTTAGTGAGACGTTGGGCAGCCATCTTAACCACCTCCGTGATGTCCTTCAAGTGTTGCGACAGCAAGAACTCTTCGCGGCAAGAAAGAAGTGTGTGTTTGGCACGTCGCAAGTCCTTTTCTTAGGATACATTATCTCAGCCGACGGTCTACAAGTTGATCCTAGCAAGATCGAAGCTATCAAATCGTGGCCCATTCCACGAACTATAACAGAGGTGCGAAGTTTCCATGGTCTCGCGTCCTTTTACCGGCGTTTCGTGAGGAATTTCAGCGCATTAACAGCACCACTGACTGATTGCATGAAAGGATCAACATTCTTGTGGACTACAGCAGCCGAGACAGCTTTTCAAACTATCAAAGAACACTTGATCTCGGCTCCAATATTAGCTTTACCAGATTTCTCAACGGTATTTGAGTTGCATTGTGATGCTTGTAAAGCAGGCATTGGCGCAGTCCTTAGTCAACAAGGACGTCCAATTGCTTACTATAGTGAGAAGACTGCAGGCTCGCGTGCACGATACAGTACTTATGATGTGGAGTTTTATGCCATTGTCCAAGCAATCCGACATTGGCGTCACTATCTTTTTCATCAGGAGTTTATTCTTTTTACAGACCATGACGCCTTAAAACATTTAGATAGTCAGTCCAAGATATCATCTCGCCATGCTTCTTGGATTGCCTACCTCCAACAGTTTACTTTCGTCATACGTCATCAGTCGGGAAAAATAAATAAAGTAGCAGACGCCCTCAGCCACCGCCACACGTTACTTGCTTCGTTTCACACAACGGTCCCTGGTCTTGCTTCTATCGCGGAGCTATACGCCACAGACGCCTACTTTGGACGGATTTGGTGTGAAGTTCAGTCTCATAGTCGGACAGATTATGTCATTACCGATGGATTCTTGTTTCGCGGGGACAAATTATGCATCCCAGAGGGTAGTTGGCGTTTGCGTATCATTCAAGAGGTCCATAATGAAGGACATATGGGACGCGACCGGACTCTTAAGATGGTCCTCGACTCATATTATTGGCCTTCGGTGCGACGTGACGTGGTTCGCTTTGTGGAGCGATGTGTAGTTTGCCAGACATCAAAGGGTCATGCATCGAATGGAGGATTATATATGCCTTTGCCTATTCCTACACAGCCATGGACAGATATTAGTATGGACTTCGTTCTCGGTCTCCCTCGTACTCAACGCGGCTTCGATTCCATATTTGTTGTGGTGGATCGTTTCTCGAAAATGGCTCACTTCGTGCCTTGCAAAAAAACAACAGATGCGGTCATGGTAGCTCAACTTTTCTTCCGTGATATATACCGACTTCATGGTCTGCCATTATCTATTGTTTCGGATAGAGATTCGCGGTTCCTCAGTCATTTTTGGCTTTCTCTTTGGAAGCTTCTGCGTACGAGTCTTGATATGAGTTCTGCTTATCACCCCCAGTCGGATGGTCAGACAGAAGTAATCAATCGATCTTTAGGTGATATGCTTCGTTGTTTGGTCGGCAGTAATATTCGTACATGGGATTCTATTTTGTGTCAGGCTGAGTTCGCTTTCAATCATGCTGTAAATCGGAGCACTTCTTACAGTCCCATTCGTGTGGTTTATGGTATCGTTCCTAGAGGCCCGATTGATCTTGGTTTGGTCCCTGACGCTACACGTGATCATGGTGAGGCTATTGACTTTGTGGCCAATGTTTCTCATATCCATCAGCTGGTCCATGACAATTTGAAGATCACGTCTGCAAAGTATAAGGAAGCTGCAGATTGTCATCGTCGTGACGTTCAATTCAACGTTGGCGATAAGGTTTGGGCTATCTTAACAAAAGAACGCTTTCGACCTCATGAATACAACAAGTTGAAGGCACGTAAGATTGGTCCATTGGAGATTTTGGAGAAGATAAATGCCAACGCATATCGTTTGATGTTACCAGCGAATATAAGGTGTTCTGATGTCTTTAATGTGAAACATTTGGTTCCCTATGTGCCGCAGGATGAGCCCGAAGATTCGAGGGCGAATCTTTTCTTACCCCGGGGGACCTGATGCAGCGTCATCCTACTTCTTCTTGGCTTTCGTGTTTACTCTATTTTCCTTTTCTTAAAGTTTACTTATTTGTTTCGAGCTTTATCTCCTTTTCTTGTCATAGAAGATAAGGAAAACTTATGATCCTTATTCTTTAGGGTTTTACTTATTATTTACTATATATATCGATGCCTTAGGTGTTGTAAGGGCACGACTTATTTGATTAATAAACAGAGCTTTTATAAACTCTAAACCTTGTTCTCGGATAGAGCTTGACTCTCAACGATCTCAAGAAGGCACGTTTCCTAGGTATTCTCAGAATCAATAGGCTACTTGCGTTATAAGTAACCTCAGGTTACACCAGCAAGTCTTCGTAACCAACGAGAGTTGTTGTTATGGAATTTGTGAACAAATCGAACCTGTTAAAATGCATGTTTAGAATTATGAATATGGCGAGAGTTGACATTTAAGATTCTAAAACATAGGATTTAGTACTGCGAGAGTAGGCTAAATTATTTAAGCTGTTTGAGTTCAAGAACGGTTCTAAAACATACCTCTTGTTTAATGTTTGTTTCTCGATTTATGTCATTCCCGAGAATTACCCGATGCCTAACGTTTTAATCTATAATTTAAATTTCATTTTAATTTATTTACAAGTTGTGACAATTAAAAGCTACCAAACAAACAATCATTTTCGTTCTAGCTTGACTTTACTCTAATAGATTCATAGTGTAACTTTGGTCTCTGTGGAATTCGATCCCTAAATACTACTGCGCACTACCGTGCACTTGCGGTTGGTTTTAGTGGTAAAACCTGAGCACATCAGAAATACCACAGATTATGTCAAGTCCTGCCGTATATGGACATGATTTGAACTTTTCAAAGCTGATGGAGATGCAAGAGTCAACATCCATGTCTGGCTATGGTCTGTCCCCATTTAATCAAGAATCAGCCACCTCAAACTCCACAGCAGAGTTTTCTTCTTAGTCATTGGAGTATCAAAGGCTGTGAGCATATTGCCTTTTATCTTGAATTAACTTCAGACTCCATATCATTAAAAGTTGTTTGAAACCTTACGTTGGAATATAATTTATGCTTACCATGAAAATTCCTAGTGTTTAATCCTGGTCAGATCATATCTGGTCACGATATCTTTCTATCTCCCTGCGTATAAAAGCTGCTGAAATCTATTTTCCAAAGTTGATAATGAAACATGCATGAAGCTGTAGGCTGTAACTGTTCACTATTGCAGATTGAACAATAATTGTGCTCAATAAATGAAGCTCGTACAATACTCCTTTATCATCTTTGGCTACAACTGTAACGCTGCTCTGTACTAGCAGACTAGGGGACGACCAAGACCCTAAACGTAAATAATACGAAATATTTCATTTTTACAAAGTTCAATTAAAAACACTTCCCTTTCATAATTATTTTAGCTCTTCTTCTTGTTGGTAAAGATTGTGACTAACCAACCAAGTCCACATAATCTATATCGATGATGTGGATCGTCTTCTTCTTCTTCATCATCATTACAAGCTCTTCACCAGCTCTCCATCCAGATGAACGTATTAAATCAAAATCTTGATTCTTGTAAATATTTTGTTTCTTATATGAACTTGATAACTTGTGCAGTGCATGCGCTTGAGGAGATAGCTACTACACTTGGTATAAAGAGAGTGAACCTAAGTTACAAAGACCCATGCGGTTCACGAAGTCTAATGATCATAAAACAAGTTGATTGGAATCCGGAGGTGAACAACACCATTGCTTGTGATTGTAGCTTCAACAACAACATGACATGTCATATTACAGAATTGTGAGTGTTAATTTTTTTTCTTTTTTTTTCTTTTTTTTTCACTCTCTTATTTACTTCTTTAGTTTGCTTTAATATCGACAAATGCAGAAGTCTAGTGAATTTAACTCTTGTGGGAAAAGTTCCACCTGAGTTAGCCAAGCTTCGACATCTCCGGTCAATGTAAGTCCAAATATTTAACAAATTTAACAAACCTTTTTACGTCAAGTAGAAGTAGAGGGTGAAGAAGATCTTATGTGCGATAGGTTAAAGAGAAAGTATGTTCACGTGGGCCGAAAATGTAGGATGTATGTATAATCCAAAAAAAAAAAGTATGTTCATGAGTCAGACTTAGGAGTTTAGTGGGAGTTAGATTTTTGTTGATTGTTAGAATTCTTAAATTCTATTAAGCTCTGGCACAAAATAAGAATCTGTCTTTCCAATGCATAAATGGTTGGGATTTTATATCTTCATCGTTTTTGGTAAAATCAAGTCCACCATGTAGTTCTTCCGTTGATAGATTCTAACAATTTTTAAAAGTCAAGTCCTATTAGTTTATAGATTTTACATTCTACTAAAATATAGTATCGTTGGTTTGATGAATTTGTTATTCAAAATGTTGTTTTTATTGATTTTATAGTTATGTTTATATTCAGCATTGTTAGAATACTTCATATCCATTGGACTATAAAACTTGTTATTTTTTGACTGATTATAAAACTTGTTATGACATAAATTTTAATGCATCTTCTAAATATACAACACTTTCTACAAATTTAACAAAATTGTATAAAGAAATAACATCTCAATGAAAAATTAATATTTTTTTTGTGTCAAAGATTTCCTTTCATAAACTCAGAACTGAGTAATAAAAAAACATAGTTTGGATACAACACTCATTGTGAAAGCAACAACAAAACAAGTGGCTGCTCATTTATTAAAAGTACAAGATAGTGGAGTGAAAAGAGTGACAAGGTTTCTGAAAAGAAGACCTGTGAACTTAATCATGTCCAGCCATGAACGCATGGCAGAGAAAAGGACAATAGAGTCCAAAGTTAACTGAAGACTTGAGAGACTACGAGTCTTTGCTGATTGAAGAGCTTCAATCATTTTTCCAGCTTCGTTGGCAAGGGACGAACCTGCGCTCAAACTGATAGAGGAGCCTTGGGAGTCACGGGCTTCCCCCTTTCCATAGATAGACCACCCAAAACCTCCAATTTTAAAAGCTTTAAACCACATTCCATTCACCAAATCAGTAGGAAGGATTTTAACATGAACAGTTGGGGACCTTACAGCTACAAAAACAGAGGCAACAAAGCCATGCTTTATGAAGTCTGAAAGCTATGAAGAAGACCACCACTGCCAACTAAGTAAACCTGAAATAATTGAAACCAAAACCACGAAGGCAAAGGTCCAAATAACCTCATACTTGGGTAAGAAACTGGTACACCACAGTGTAATATCCTCGTACTGAGGTAAATAAAGTTTTATGAAGAAACCCACAAAGCCTGCAACATCCCCAAACTGAGGTAAAAAGAGCATCAAAAAGAGCAAAACATCCTCATTCCAGAGTAAAAAGAGACTCCTATTGAGATAATTAAAACTGATATTCAACGGGGGGATGTGAGATGAGGTCAGGCTGAGAGGGAGGACTCCGATATTACCGTATCGATACCCAGAGCTCTCACTGAAACCTAAGCCAAACTGCAAGCCCGTAGACAAATCCGACACAGGAATCGCCTTCACCTTAACGGTGACTCTGAAAATAATGAAGCTTGATGACAGAGCGGACAAGTCAACAAACTTAAAGAACATGATAGAGCTTGAGTCAGCATTGGGTGATAGGCGCTGAGCATCAGGTGGTGGAGGTTTAATCCCATCGGAGCAGTCAAGTTCCCGTGCGAGATGGACTCTCAGAGCTTCTTTCCGATTTGGTGAAGCGAAGACACAGTGCGGCGGAGGAACGAGCACATGGCTGATGGTTACTCTTTCTAAGTGAGGAAGGCGATAGACCCACGGTGGTGAAGTCGTTTCAGTCGGGGTATAGACCCAAGATGGTTGCGGAGTATAGACCAATTGCCGGCCAAGATCAATGATACTCATATCCGCCTTATCCCGAAAGTTCACAGCCCCAAGACGGTTGCGGAGTATAGACCAATTGCTTTGTGCAATGTATACTACAAGATCATCTCTAAGATCTTGACAAAGAGAATCAAACCGCTACTCTCCACCATCATATCAGAGAATCAATCGGCTTTTGTTCCCGAGAGAGCGATTTCGGACAATGTCCTCATTACCCACGAGGTGTTGCACTATCTCAAAACATGCAAGGCAGCAAAGAGATGTTCCATGGCGGTTAAAACCGACATGAGTAAAGCATACGACAGACTTGAGTGGGATTTCATCAAACTGGTCCTACAACGACTAGGTTTCCATCCGAAGGTGGTTAGATGGATAGTACAATGTGTCTCCACTGTTACATACTCTTTCCTCATCAACGGCTCGCCTAGAGGAAGAGTCACACCGAGCCGCGGCATCCGTCAAGGAGATCCGCTCTCACCATACTTATTCATTTTGTGTAGTGAGGTACTCTCGGGTCTGTGTAACAAAGCACAAGAGGAGGGATCTCTTAAAGGGATCCGGGTAGCTCGAGGGACTCCTCGACTCAATCACCTCCTTTTCGCGGATGACACAATGTTTTTCCTTCGAGCTAGCAAGGAAAACGCTGATGCATTGAGCAAGCTGCTTAAACGTTATGAGGAAGCATCGGGACAATATATCAGCACGGCCAAATCGTCAATCACATTCTCGCGGAGGACCCCGAGGACTTTAAAAACAGTGGTTCAAGATGCCCTTTCAATCCAAAAGGAGGGGGGTATTGGAAAATACCTCGGACTGCCAGAACACTTCGGCAGATCAAAACGAGATCTCTTCTCATCCATTGTAGATAGGATAAAGCAGAAGGCAAAAGGCTGGTCTAATAGATTCCTATCAACAGCCGGGAAAATGACAATGCTCAAAAGTGTGCTCTCAGCGGTTCCTTCCCATGCTATGTCTTGTTTCCAGCTCCCAGTCTCTCTTTGTAAAAGAATCCAATCAGCGCTCACTAGATTCTGGTGGGATAACTGCGACGGAAGCAGCAAAATGGCATGGATCGCTTGGTCCAAGCTAATCCGACCCAAGGAGCAAGGAGGGCTCGACTTCAGAGATATTCAAAGTTTCAATGAAGCTTTCTTGGCAAAAATCAGCTGGAGAATCATCAACAAACCAGATAGCCTGCTAGGAAGAATTTTAATTGGAAAGTACTGTTCCACCAAAGATTTCTTGGTAGTAACAGCAAAGACTGCTATCTCACATGGTTGGCGTGGAATCTTGGTAGGAAGGGACATCATCCTTAAGAGCGCAGGCTGGGAAGTGGGAAATGGGGAAAGTATCAACATTTGGGAGAAGCCTTGGCTCAGCATCACTTCCCCACTACGGCCGATGGGACCACCCCCAGAATAATTCCAAAACCTAACAGTGGCTGATCTTCTACTACCGTCTACACGGGAATGGAATCGGAACATGATCCAGAGAATTCTCCCATTTGAGGAACATAGAATTTTGGCAATCAAACCTAGTCTCACGGGGGCTCCGGATAAGCTCTCATGGCTGAACACAACCTCAGGCGAGTACTCTACAAAAACGGGCTACGCGGTTGCTCTCTCTAACCGAGACACGGAACTGGAACTCTCGCAGGCGGACGCTTCATATGAGTGGAGGAAGAATGTATGGAACTTAAAGATCTCTCCAAAAGTCAAACTGTTTGTGTGGAAAGCAATACACGGGGCCATCCCAGCTGGAGAAGCACTCAGAGCTCGTCAGATCAATGTGGAGGGAAAATGCAAGAGATGCAATCTTCCTGAAACTATAGATCATCTGTTCTTGCACTGCTCCTTTGCGAAACAGGTCTGGACATCAGCCCCTGTTTTTCCTAGTATTGAGTACAGCGAATCTATAGCTTTGAGGAGTATATGGAACAAATTTATAAGCAAGAAAAACTTACCTCCCACTGGCATATTCGAAGGACACTTAGCTCCTTGGATCTTATGGCAAATCTGGATTGCTAGGAACAAGCTTGTTTTTAATGACAGGATCTTCACCGCCGAGGAAACGCTCTCAAAGGCAGTGGCTTGTGCTCGCGAATGGGCCACCAGCCAAATTTCACACCCACAGTCTGCCCGGACTCCGCCATCTTCAGTTACAAATCCTATGGATTGCGCCATGATAAAAACTGATGTTGCTTGGAATGAAAGTTTGAATATTGCAGGACTACGGTGGACGATTGCCTCGCAAGACAGAAGCTCGTCATTCTCCTCCCCTGCTCACCATGTGAGCTCGCCGGTAGTCGCTGAAGGCTTAGCAGTTCGCGAAGCGGTCCTGAAGTGCAGGGAACTGGGCTTAGCTCGGATCAGAATCGAATCGGACTCAGCGGTCTTAATCAAAGCCCTGCAGACAGAAGCATCCCTCGCTGGTCTTTATGGAATTCTAACTGATATCCTCTCAGTTACCTCCTCTTTTGATTTCGTTTCTTTTAAATGGATCTCTCGAGACAACAATGTTGTTGCAGACACCCTAGCAAAACAGAGTTTATCTTTTGAACTTGGCTTAATTGCCCCACCTACCTTTGGTTGAATGTTTTAATGCAAGTGTGTTTCAAAAAAAAAAAAAAACTCAGAACTGAGTAATCAAAAAACATAGTTTGGATACAAAAACATAGTTTGGATACAACACTCATTGTGAAAGCAACAACAAAACAAGTGGCTGCGCATTTATTAAAAGTACAAGATAGTGGACTGAAAAGAGTGACAAGGTTTCTGAAAAGAAGACCTGTGATCTTAATCATGTCCAGCCATGAACGCATGGCAGAAAAAAGGACAATAGAGTCCAAAGTTAACTGAAGACTTGAGAGACTACGAGTCTTTGCTGATTGAAGAGCTTCAATCATTTTTCCAGCTTCGTTGGCAAGGGACGAACCTGCGCTCAAACTGATAGAGTAGCCTTGGGAGTCACGGGCTTCCCCCTTTCCATAGATAGACCACCCAAAACCTCCAATTTTAAAAGCTTTAAACCACATTCCATTCACCAAATCAGTCGGAAGGATTTTAACATGAACAGTTGGGGACCTTACAGCTACAAACACAGAGGCAACAAAGCCATGCTTTATGAAGTCTGAAAGCTGTGAAGAAGACCACCACTGCCAACTAAGTAAACCTGAAATAATTGAAACCAAAACCACAAAGGCAAAGGTCCAAATAACCTCATACTTGGGTAAGAAACTGGTACACCATAGTGTAATATCCTCATACTGAGGTAAATAAAGTTTTATGAAGAAACCCACAAAGCCTGTAACATCCCGAAACTGAGGTAAAAAAAGCATCAAAAAGAGCAAAACATCCTCATTCCAGAGTAAAAAGAGACTCCTATTGAGATAATTAAAACTGATATTCAACGGGGGGATGTGAGCTGAGGTCAGGCTGAGAGGGAGGACTCCGATATTACCGTATCGATACCCAGAGCTCTCACTGAAACCTAAGCCAAACCGCAAGCCCATAGACAAATCCGACACAGGAATCGCCTTCACCTTAACGGTGACTCTGAAAATAATGAAGCTTGATGACAGAGCGGACAAGTCAACAAACTTAAAGAACATGATAGAGCTTGAGTCAGCATTGGGTGATAGGCGCTGAGCATCAGGTGGTGGAGGTTTAATCCCATCGGAGCAGTCAAGTTCCCGTGCGAGATGGATTCTCGGAG
This sequence comes from Brassica napus, assembly GCF_020379485.1. Classification (NCBI taxonomy): domain Eukaryota; kingdom Viridiplantae; phylum Streptophyta; class Magnoliopsida; order Brassicales; family Brassicaceae; genus Brassica; species Brassica napus. The sequence continues at coordinate 57,836,133 of NC_063446.1, read as the reverse complement.
CTTCTTTCCGATTTGGTGAAGCGAAGACACAGTGCGGCGGAGGAACGAGCACACGGCTGACGGTTACTCTTTCTAAGTGAGGAATGCGATAGACCCACGGTGGTGAAGTCGTTTCAGTCGGGGGAGATGGAGATGCGGTGGAGGAGAGCCGACCAGATCTTGTAAGTTCAGCATCCACGGTGAGAGGAGGAGCGGTGGCGACGGTAAGACGAGGAATGGTGGCGACAGGAGAAAGCCGAACAGATCCGGTGAGCTCACCCACGGACTGAGTAGATCCGGTACATTTGTACGTGCGGAGGGAGACAAGCTTGAGGCCATAGATCTGAAGCTCAATATTGGAGCTTATGAAAATCATCTTTAAAGCTTCTTGACACACAACTCTGGAGCGTGAGGTCACAGAGTCGTCAAGGTTGCGGTGAAGGCGAGACGAGGTGAAGCTTGAGCAAGGTGACCGGATCTCCTTGGAGAAGAGACACATACCGGTACGAAACAGAGACGAGAGCTTGATAACAACGAAGGAGGAAACAGAGGAGGAGCAGAGGATGAACAGAGGTGAAGAAGATGATGAATAAAGGCGACGCCGGCGAGCCTCGACTCCACCGGCGTCAGAAAACGACGAACGAAACGGCGCCTCGATGTCTGTGCCTGGGAGAGAGCTAGGGCGCTTCTTTTTATCCTCTAATGAAAAATTAATATAATCCCTCCAAATCAACCTAACTCTATCAAAATCTAAGACCCACTAGTTTCTATGGATTTTGCTACATATATTTCTATTTTTACTACAAAAACTCACTATTAAAAGTTAAAACCAAGACAAGAAAGAAAGAAACGGTTTTCAGCATTGATTTTGTTCACTGTGTCTTGATTAGTCTTGTATTGAGGTTGAATTTAGGGGTTTAAGGGGTGCTTCATTTCGGGTCGTGAAGTGAAGTTATCTCATTGGGCTGATTATACAATGATGTTGATTAAGAAGCGCTGGATCTAAGTAGTGATTCAGGGTCATTCTATAGATCGCATTATTGTAATCGTGGTATAATCTCGAGTGAGGTTAAAGTCTGTATCAAAATGTTGGTGAATGAAAGTTGTTGATGAGTCAAAAAAAAAAAAACAGACAAGAAATAAAGAAAGAAAAAAGGATTTGCTGGGTAGTTTTAAAGTTTAAAACTTGATTGATCAACAAAACGTCTGTAGCCACTAGCCATAGTATCTACAAAGAGAAACATAACAAAAGTTTCTTACGAGTTTTTTTCTCTTACTTGTAGCGACTTATCCGCCAACTACCTTACTGGCACGATTCCACCCGAGTGGGTTTCAATGCCATATCTCACTTTCATGTTAGCTCCCTCTCTTTGTCTCACTCTGATGCTTCATCTTCATGATTTACGAATAACTTTGAATATTCTCGCAGCTGGCTCTGCGGGAATCGTTTGTCTGGGAATTTACCAACTTGGTTGCAAAACTTCAAGAATCTGAAATTCTTGTACGTCTCTGAATGTCTTCCACTTCTGTGGCTTTTGATTAGTAATTTCAAGCTTATAACTTTCAAATTAAAATTAATTGGTGATAAGTGGATTGGCTCTGACCCTTTATATATTAGTTAATTATTTTTCCAATTACCAACTAGTACTTCATTCATTAATACTCTCCTCATGTTCAACTGTGGAAAGACATCTACGGAGTGGCCAATATTGGGTGGTTCTGATGCATGTTAAACTATCCGAGTTTAACATGGTATCAGAGCCACTAAGTCTAACTATTAAAAGAAGTTTAGACTCTACATACACTATTATAATTCAGACCAAAAAGTGGCTTGTGCTCTCGGACTCGATAATGTTGGTCTGTGAGATTAATGGTTTGAAGGGCTATTATTTTGAGGGATGGTATTTGGATTATGTAGAGATTAATGGATCATAAGTTTTAGTGTTTAAAGAGTGTGTGAATATAAGCTCCTACATCAAAAGTTTGAGTGAGACGTAAATACTATATAAAGGATTTGGACTATTTTATTTATCGTCAGTTGGTTTAAGTTGGAAGTCCAAGAAATTTAATATTGATTCAACTGATATTGTGGTGATGAAATTTTCAGAGGGGTTGAAGGCAACCAGTTCTCTGGTACGATTCCTGATGAGCTTGGTAACTTGACCAAGCTTGTAAAATTGTAAGATAATCTTTGGCTTTGCAGATATTCAAATCAGTTTTGATATTTTGTATCTAAATTTTTGGTTTAATGCCAAAAATGTACAGTGGTAGATCTTATCTGAAACTTGGTTTTGCAGGCATCTTGCATCTAATCGATTTACAGGAAGCTTGCCAATCACTCTCGCTCGACTAGTAAACCTTGAACGACTGTAAGTTGTTGTCTTCCTTTGAAATGATAAGTTTCAAACGATTTTTGACTATTTTTGACATTGTTTATGACCACCTAGATTGAACTGAAACATAATTTAAAGCTTTTTTTTTTTTAACATTGGCTTTCTTGCAGAACACTTATTATATATACTTCGTAGTATATGTAGTTTGGTTGTGAAATTGATCTTGACACTTTCCAAACGCATACTCTTTAGTTAAGCATGTGGAAAGAATAGTCCAGAAAATCATATTTAGTTGTTTGTAGGTTTTTTTTTATATGTTACAAAAAAGTTGTTTGTTTTTATTTCTGCAGTTGGATAAGTGACAACAAGTTTAGTGGAACCATCCCAGCATATATTGGCAAGTGGTCTCGGCTCAGAAAGCTGTACGTAAGCTTTGTCCCTTCATTGCTAATTTTTAATTTCTCCTTGTGTTTCTGCTTAAGTGCCGTCTAACATGTATCAATAATGGTCAGCAGATCTCTACACGCGAGTGGACTGAAAGGACCTTTTCCTGATGCAGTGGCCTGCCTAGAAAATCTCATTGATCTGTAACTGACTTATCTTATCATAGATTAGCAAAAGGACAACTGAACTCATGTTTTAAGGATTTTATATATATATATATATATTTTCATATGCGCAGGAGAATAAGTGATACCACTGGGATAAACTCATTTCCAATTCTAACCAGCAAAGTCATTGAAACCCTGTAATTTATTTTTCCACCTAAACTTATTGTTTATTAGAAATTTTCAAACTAATGGTATATCTGTTCTGTGTTCCAGGATTTTGAGGAATGTAGGTTTGTCTGGTCCAATTCCTTCTTACATCTGGAATTTGCCAAACCTAACTAGGCTGTAAGTTCTTTGTCATTTCTGCGTTTAAATGCCTTGAATATACAATTTGTTTGTTTACAAGTATGTCACAGCTAAAACGTATATTTAACCAGGGTTATTTAACCATATACCAAAGAATATTGATTTACAAGTTGTTTAACGCAGAGATTTATCGTTTAACAAGTTGACTGGTGAAGTTCAGGACATACAAAAAGCACCAAAACTTACGCATACGTAAGTTGTTACAATCTAAGATTTGGGTATGTTAATCCAAGATTGAGAATCATTGGTTTTCTTTCAGCTATCTGACTGGCAACATGCTTTCCGGAAACGTTGAGTCTGCTTTTTTAATCAACAACAAACCTAATATGTACGTTTGACCTGCTTGTATGGCTTGAAAAAACTTGCCATGCATGCCAACTAATATTCTTCTCGGTTCTCTACAGAGATCTCTCTTATAACAATTTCTCTTGGTCATCTAGTTGTCAAGAAAAGAGGTATGAACATGAAATGGAACATCTTTAAATCTTATATTTTATAACCTGATAATGTTGAAGTTTCTGTTGAATCAGTAACATTAACACATACCGGAGCTCAATTTTGAAGAATAATTTGTAAGAACAAGAATGGATTATATTTTTGAATGGTTTGAATGTTTGTTGCTATATGAGATACCTAAATGTTTTTATCGTTTGTTCATACAGAACTGGCCTTCTTCCATGCGCTGGTCCAGTCAACTGCAAGACCTGTAAGTACATGCATTCTTTTTTTTTTGTCAGCATACATGCATTAATTCAATATTGACATAATGTTTTTTGTTAAATCCCACTCTTTCTACTCATTGTTGATTGTAGATCAGCGATCAATACATATAAACTGTGGTGGAGAAGATATAAAGATTAAAAACTCTTTCGGTAAAATCACTTATCAAGCAGACAACAGTAAAACCATGGCCGTAACAAATCATCACCAGGAAAACTGGGGAATCAGCAACACAGGTGACTTCACCGATGATGTAAGTGATGATGACACGTTCATCATTTCAACTAGTTTAAGACTATCTAAAGATTCTCCCCATCTCTATAAAACCGCGCGTCGATCTGCTCTCTCTCTGGTTTACTATGCATTTTGCTTGGAAAATGGAGCCTACAATGTGAAACTCCATTTTATGGAGATCCAGTTTTCAGAGAAAGAAGTATACAGTCGTATAGGCAGACGCATATTTGATGTTTATGTTCAGGTAAAGTGTCACTATATTTGATTACAGAACTCCTTTAATCAAGCGTGGAAGATTAAAGTACATTTCCTTTTGTCTTTTCTCTCCCATATTAGGGGAAATTGTTTTTGAGGGATTTTAATATCAAAGAGGAGGCTAATGGGACTCTGAAACCTGTTGTGAAAGAACTGAAAGCTAATGTGACAGACCATTTGTTAGAGATTCGGTTGTATTGGGCCGGGAAAGGGACAACCCTCATTCCCAGCAGAGGAAACTATGGTCCTCTTATCTCTGCTATCTCCTTGTGTCACAGTAAGTACCCCCTTATTCTCTGCTGCAGCAACTTTACTCCTTTACATTCAGTTTTCTTACTCTGAAGTGTCCACAACTTCAAATTATCTCCATCATCTTCTTTACACTGGTCCACACCTCCTACTGACAATATTCATCTCTTGAAATTTCAGGTCTGGAACCACGATGTGGAGGTTCTTACACAAAAGAAAATTTATTTCTGTAGATTGGTTTTTATATATACATATTTATACTTTCTAGTGTCTCATTTGCAGCGGAGAGAATAAAACATCACATTAGTTATCCCCTAATCTTGGGGGCAACAGGTTCTTTGGTAACAATTACTCTCTTAGCTGTGGGAATATATGCTCGGAGAAGACGCCTAAAATACAATAACACAAGAAAACGAGGTACCAGAGTATGAATCCATTTATGTTTAGTTGTTAGCATTACTAATGATTTTCTACTGGACATATGATCACAATAGATCTGAGAGCACATGGTTTGGAAACTGTTTGCTTTACATGGAGGCAACTGCAAGCTGCAACGAACAATTTTGATCAAGCCAACAAACTTGGAGAAGGAGGTTTCGGTTCTGTATTCAAAGTATACTAAAACTAGAACACATGCCAAGTTTTTCTCAAGAATTTATATGGCTGTTTATTTGGTTTCTGATATGAGAAACATAATATGCAGGGAGAGCTGTCAGATGGAACTATCATAGCAGTGAAGCAGCTTTCTTCCAAGTCATGCCAAGGAAACCGTGAGTTTGTGAATGAGATAGGCATGATCTCTGGTCTCAATCATCCAAACCTTGTCAAGCTTTATGGATGCTGTGTAGAGAAGAATCAATTGCTTCTCGTGTATGAGTACATGGAAAATAACTCCCTTGCTCTTGTGCTGTCTGGTAAATAAAAGTTATTCAGCTTTTCTTTACGTTTTTACATGTCATCACATGTTAAGTGACATCATTTCTCTTTGGTTTGCCAGGTAAGAGCTCCATGAAACTGGACTGGAAAGCAAGACAGAAAATATGTGTGGGAATCGCAAGAGGGCTAGAGTTCCTCCATGAAGGATCGATGATCAGAATGGTTCACCGTGACATCAAAACTCCTAATGTGCTTCTAGATGCTGACTTAAATGCAAAGATATCTGACTTTGGATTGGCTAGAATCCATGAAGAAGAACACACTCACATTAGCACCAAAGTTGCAGGAACCATGTTAGTACAGAACATAAAACAAACATCACAAAAAACTTATCTCAGTCTTGTCTTTTTTTGTAACTTAGGGGATATATGGCTCCTGAATATGTACTATGGGGTCAACTAACGGAGAAAGCAGACGTGTATAGCTTCGGAGTTGTGGCAATGGAGATTGTTAGTGGCAAGAGTAATACTAAACACAAGGGAACTGCTGATCACATCTCACTTCTTAATTGGGTAACCTTTCTCTTTTGTCCCTTTGATGTCTACAAGTTTTCTTTAGTGAAACATCTTTTTGTTTTACATGGAAACTCAGGCGCTGTCACTGCATCAGAAAGGGAACATACTGGAGGTTGTAGATCCAATTCTTGAAGGTCATTTCGATAGAAAAGAAGCGGTGAGGATGATCAATGTTGCTCTTGTTTGCACAAACTCATCTCCAGCGTTGAGACCAACAATGTCAGAGGCCGTGAAAATGCTGGAGGGAGTAATCGAGCTAACACAGGTTTCGTCAGATCCTGGTATATACGGAGACGACTGGAGCTTGTTAAAGCTGAGAGACATTGATGATACACATGGAAGCTCGAGCACGTCTGGTGTGACCGATCAAACAAGAACAACAACGAAATCCTCTGTTTTTGGTTGTGATCTCTACCCATTATACCCTGAATCCATGACCCTAAACTCCACAGTAGAGTATCATTCCTCATCACTGTAATATCAAAAGCTTTTACTCAGACGGTAGATTAAACCGTTAGATTAACTCTCTCTACACTAGTGTGAAAGGGTCGCATTTCACACCATTTCATTTTTCTTATAACATGTGTATTTTGGCCTTAATTGTTTAATTCTCTCTACATGTTCACACCATTTCATTTCACTGTAATATGAAAAGTAAAAGAAAAGTTCCAGAAGTTCTTAATTCTTCTGGTTTACAGCATAGTTTTGCTAAATTTTAAAAAAAAAGTCCACTCAAATCCATTGCATAACCATAATTCTCCAAGTAATCTAAAACCTCTACAGCATCTCTAGAATTACCTTGATTTTTATACTGAATTGAATGTCTCTCAATAGTAATATCTCGAACAAGACTTGATGAAGAAACTGTTGTGTGTTTTCCAACCATCGGATAGCGTTGCCCATGGGTCTAGAGAAAGAAGACATTGAGCACCGAAGGGTGGATGAACATTGCATTGCACTTCCACTCTTGTGAAAACACACAAACAAAGACACAAAAGACATTTGAAGGCAACAAATGATCATTGTCGAGTCAAAACCTAATAAGAATATCGCATTGGCAAAATTAACATTTTCTACAATTCTAGTGTCTAATTTAATTTTGATTTGACGTAGTTCCCAAGTTAAAATATAGATTTGATTTTTTTTTGTTTGCTAAAAGCATCTCCAACCCAAGACCTTATTTTAAATGGAGCAAAACTTCAAAATGAAGATTTGAGGGTTGATTACTCCAACCATAAAAAAATCTTTAAAATTTTATTTATTTGCATTATAGCTCTTGACATTAACAAAAGTTACTAATAATGATAAAACTTCACAAATACATATAAAACATACTCTTTTAATATACTATACAACACACAATATTACAATATTATATAATAAAAATAATATAAATTACATATAATAATAAAACAACACATACACACAAATTTTAGAAAGTTACATATAACATGCCAAATTACTTAAGCATTATTTCCTTGAGATATGTAATATTTAAGTGTTTATTTTTTTTTTCAAATTTGTTTAATGTGTTATTTTGTGTGAGCTTTATTTAATGTATCTTTCTATTATATGAACTTTATTTTAATGTTATGTAATATTTATTTTATCTTATTTTGGTGTATTTAAGTTATTATAAATAAAGTTACTAGATATATTTGTAAAAGAAAATAATTGTAAAGAATAAAAAGAAAATAAATAGTAATTTTGAGGATTTGAAGTTGGGTTGGAAAGACTAAAATTTCATTGAGGTTTAAAGTTTGGGTTGGAAATGCTGTAAACCGGATCGGTCAAGGCCAGAGCGACAGGTAATCTCTAGACGCAGCGTTTTGAAGCAAGGTCGTGAAATTCACTCTAACCACCAATTTCAGGGATTCTTTGTGTGTGTTGGGGACTTTGAGAGCCATTCACTCAAACACACAGAGACAAGAGGAAGAGAGACATGAAGACTGCCTTTCTCACTAAACTCTCTCTTCAACTCTAAATCAGGTTTCTTCCTCTTCTGTTTCTTTCCGTGTTTCTATTTTCCTTGAAAGCATCCCTTTTGTTTCGTATCTTTGATCTCCACTTTTCTGGGTTTCATGGCTACTGATTAAATAAAATTACAATGCGTAGATGATTCCAAGTTCCTCGTATCATCATATGTTTTAGATTTTTTTTGGAAAATTCGTATAGTATTGACAGTCACACATTTGGTTTTACTTAGAGAAAGTTAGATATGATTCAAGCCTTAGCTCTAAAGTTAGATGCTTCAAGCCTCGGTCTTATTAATAACCCAAGGATTTGGTAAAAAGTTTATGACTTTCTATGATTTTAGAAGTTGTGTAACTGAGCTTCCTACAAAAAGTGACTCTCTTTTCTTTTTTTTTTTGTTCAGAATATTGTCAGGTGGCAAAACAAAACCCAATGGCTATGGTGGTTTCTGGTGGAAAGATGCCACTTCACGCCAATGCTCTTCCTCTAAGTATCATCAACACCAAAACAAGAGTCCGACCTGCAGCATCCTCGTTTCCGCTATTCTCACCCGCTCCTCACAGTCACAGCCCTTCCAGCTCCCTCTCCATCCGCTTCAAGCCCTTGCAGCATGTTTCCCGGTCTCTCTCCGTGGTATCTTCTGTTCTGTCAGAGGACAGAGCTACTGGAGTTAGTGGCTCTGGGGGGACAGATGCATTCAAGCTGACATACTTGGAGGTAAGGGTTGCCTTCACAGAATCACATGGACAACTTCAATAATTCCATAAGCATATGTTGACATGTCTTTGTTTTGGGAGTTAGGGAAATAGCTGGCTATGGGAAACCGGTGGATTCAGAATCTTGGTTGATCCCATTCTTGTGGGTAATTTGGACTTTGGAATCCCATGGCTCTATGATGCTGCCAAGAGATTTTTGAAGGGCTTCAAGGTAACACTTGTTCTCTATTCATATCATAAAATAGCTGAGATCTCTCCCAATGAATCTGTTTTGCATTGTTAGTTTCATCATCTTATCTCTCATTGTGTTTGTAAGTTTCCAAGACTTTATATTTAATTTAATGCAGCTTGATGATCTCCCTGAAGTTGATTGCCTGCTCATAACTCAAAGCCTTGATGACCATTGTCATCTAAACACCCTCAGGCCACTTTCCAAGAAATCTCCTGACGTAAAAGTTATTGCAACTCCAAATGCTAAGCCTTTGCTGGATCCTCTTTTCAGAAATGTGAGGGACTTGTTTCGTATCTCCTAGTCTCATTTCTTCATCCCTATGCTAATTTAAATGAGAAAGATTGATTCAATGTGGTTTAGGTAACTTATCTGGAACCTGGAGAGAGCTACGAGCTAAATGCAAGAAACGGTTCTAAGGTTCGAGTCAAAGCCACAGCAGGACCTGTCCTCGGTCCACCATGGCAACGCCCTGAAAACGGGTAAAAAAAAGAACTCTCATCAAGCTACCAACCTCGTTATGGATATTGATTTATATTTCTGTTTTGTCCTCAGGTATCTTCTTGCTTCCCCTGAAGATCAGATATCTCTCTACTACGAACCGCATTGTGTATGCAACATGGAACTTCTGAAGAATGAAAGAGCCGACATTGTAATCACACCGGTCATCAAACAACTTCTCCCACAATTTACTCTAGTTTCTGGCCAAGAAGACGCTGTCCAGCTCGCCAAAATCTTAAAAGCCAAGTAAAATAATCATCTCGCTCTCTTTGGTTTATCCATGTAGTCTCAAGAAAATGTATATAGCACTCTTGCATTACTTGGACTGTAGGTTTATTGTGCCGATGCAAAACGGAGATCTTGATGCAAAGGGGATTTTAGCAAGTATTATTAAGAAAGAAGGAACGATAGAGTCATTTAAGGTGCAGCTTTCTTAACCAAAATATGGAAACATAATCAATGTTTTGTTTTATTTAAGACCAATAATGGTGATAATGGCTTGTGGATGCAGGACCTATTGGCAAGAGAGCTTCCCAAAGCTCAAGTGTTGGAGCCCATAGCAGGCGTGCCGCTAGAGATCTTGCCTCCAACGTCAGACGTTTAGAATGTAACGGTTACATGAACATGAAGATACACACATGTATATATTAGGCATTTTGTTGTTTTATTTTTCTGTAATGAACGATGATTAAATATTTGGGAAATTGGGCCATATAGCCACACAAAAAAGCATAATTCACGTAATAGCTATTTACCCTACCAGGCATATACACGCCGTGATATATACATATAAATATTGTAATATCCCTTGCATCAACCGGTCTAACCTACTAAAAAAAATAAAAAAAAATTAATTATTAACCTCCAAAAGTAAATCGTGGTTACCGTCGATGGTTTGTTCCATCTCTTCGAGCTCACCGTTTTGTTCCACATCGTCGACAGCGTCGGGTCGTTGGCCTTCTCTGAGTTTATTCCTTCTAAAATCTTCACCGCCACCATCGTCCCCAATTCTGAAATTGAGTGCGAAAAGACATCGTTACAGATCCAAGTGCTCCGAACCTATTTCAGATTTTAATTTTATTCAAAATATTATAACTATATATTGTAGTTTACATTTGGGTTTGATTTTAGTGATTGGATTTTAGGGTTTATTATTTAGGAATTAGGGTAATGTTCAATATTTAGGGGTTGTGAATGGAGTCACAATCTAACTTCGACCATGTGGAATAGAACATTCAATGTATACGTATGTGGTCAATGATATATACTATTTCAGATTTTAATTTTATTCAAAATATTATAACTATATATTATAGTTTACATTTGGGTTTGTGTTTAGTGATTGGAATTTAGGGTTTAGTATTTAGGAGTTGGAATAATGTTTAATATTTAGGAGTTGTGTATGGAGTTATAATACTATACTATTTTGGCATGTGGAATAAAACATCAGTGCATATGTATGTGGTCAATAAACGTATGACGTGCATGAGTCCTTCTCTTTCATGTGAAATAGTTTCTAGGCACACTTAGCCATATATTATATGGATTACGTGGATACATAAAGAATTTTTTTACCGAGTAATGGCGAAGAGAAAGGGTATAACCGGATGAATTATGATGTAAATGTTAGTTTCTTAATTATGTCAAAATCATTGTTATTTACTTAATTTGTCTCCCAAATATGGCTAATACACAAATAAGCCCTTAATATTTGCTATATGTGCGAGTTTATTTATGATCTTCGTGTTGCCACTGGTTGTGAGGCGATGATGAGGTAGGCGTTGCTGACCCTAATTTGGGTCTCCGAAATTCACACCATTAGTTTTTTTTAAAAAAAATTAAGAGGTTTGGGTTTGTAATTCGTCTAAGGTATAACTCAAACGGTGTAATTTAATTTTCTTTAGGATTATAGACTTTTCTAGTTAACTTGTATGTGAAAACTTGTAGATAATCTAATCGTTTTAACTACAAAATTAACTCATTTAAAATTAGTCTTTTCAAACCACCTATGCGAACCTTAGTACTCCATGAAAAAAATTCTGAAAAGTGTGTTTAACTTGCATGATGTTTGAGTCCCTTGTTTAGGGATATCAAATGGATTATCTAGGTTCAAATAATCATGTCTAACTAGATTTTTTTTCTAGACATTGATAGTTCAATTCCAAAGAAAACCATGGCTAAATCAAACTTCGACTAAACAATTTAAATGTTTTATAAAAGAGAGTCAAACTTTATGGATGAAGAACATGAAAAATCGATAACGAATTTGATGAAGAATTGTCATATCTTAGTGAATAGTTGATGAATAATGAAAATCATGAATCAATTTAACTAAATTTTAATGAACGCAATTTTAAAGTGAAAAACAAAACAACTCGATTTTAACTTAAGATAAAAAATGACTAAGTATGAATCAGTTATTTTGCTTCACATCAGTTTTAACTTAGATTTTTAAGTTTTTTAGATTGATCATCAATCCAAGCCGCTTTTGTTCTTAGATAAAATGAGATTAGTAACTTTGAACATGTTTCAGATATATGTATATATATATCCTGTTCATTATGTTTTAGACACATTCCACCGAACTCCCATCCATAATTAATTTCTTCAAAATTTACAATTATAATTTATTATCTAACAAAAATGCGCTGGAAATGTAAAAAAGATGTTTTAAAAAAAAAATAATTTTTTTCTAAAATATAAATCATTTTGAAACAATATGTATAGACAATCTTTATACCGCGTCTATTTTTCTTGTGTCAACCTTCAAAAACATCAGCAACAACTCTCTTAATCCAAAGAAGCAGATAATCATATACATTCAACCAAATCTAATTCAAAGCCAAATGTGTCTTCTATATATTACTGTGTAGGGATGAAATTCTTCTGTTTGAACTCAATTCTGAAGTGCCAAAACCCAAGAATTGGTTCACCTTTGAAGTTTTGGTCATTGGTAAACCGGATGGCAAGATAGTTGTTTCAGGATGACGGGTTCGTGTTCGCTACACCGGAAGGCTTCAGAAGAATGGAAAGATTTTTGATGACAAATTCAGTAAAATGCTTAAGTGGATTAAAAAAAACATTATGTGACAGGGTACTTGATGCTTATGTTGTTGGTTGCAATGTGCAGGTAATGCTACAATGTGTATAAGATTCAATTTTAGCATTCATGGTATGAAACTAATTTTGTTTTGTTTACACATCATTTTGTTTTGATCCCAATTCAAATTTTTTCTGAATACCATAGACATGCATGTTGGTGAGAACAGAAAGATCACGGTTCCTCTAATATACGGGTAAAACAATCGCAAATCGACCTGTTGTTTATCCTGTTAATGGGAATGCTAATATTGTCTGATCCATATAACATACAGTTATAACATACTTCTTCCGTTTCGATTTAATTGTCGTTTTGGAAAAAAAATTTCGTTTCAAAATAAGTATCATTTTATAGTTTCAATGCAAAATCATGCGTTTTATTAATCTGTGTGCATAAAACTAGAACGACAATTAAAATGAAACGGGAAGAGTATTAGATAAATGTTACTTTTGAAAAGAATCATAGAATATATACAACTTGAATTAACATAACGAATAAACAATGTACTTTGTCAAAAGACATATTTAATATTTTGACCGAAACTTCTTTACTTAGTAAAACGAAACATATTCCCCGAAAAAGAAAAGCATATGCTCCCTCGATTTCAAGAACAAGGACATGATGATATAAGGAAACCCTGAATAAAAGGGCAAAAATTAAAGAACAGAAAGTCAAAGAATTTGTCTGTATGGAAATGAAAAAAGGATCTAATTAGCAAACTACAAGACCAGTCAAACATAAGAATCTTCTTGATATCACACACAACAAAATATATATAAACAACAAATAAATAAATAAAATAAAAAATCTGAAAACGCGGTTTCTACGATTATTGGAGTCAAAACCAGCAATGGTGTTGGTGAGAAGCTAAATCGAACAACAACAACAAAAAAAAAAAGCTCAAAACTTTCTTCTTCTTCCTCCTCAATCAAACTCACGAACCCTAGACGACTTCGTAAACCATCATCGCCGCCTTATTAGTCATGGAGAATCGTAAAGGAGGAAACTTTAGCGTACCCAGCTCCGAAGCTTTGACCACGACGCTTCGCAATGCGATCCAAGCTTTGGGCCGTGGTTTCGATGTCACATCCGATGTGAGGCTTCTGTACTGCAAAGGAGCTCCTGGGTCGAGACTTGTTCACATCGAAGAAGGACAAAACAGAGATCTTGAATTGTCCGATGGGTTTTTTCTTCCTAATGTCCCAGTTGATATCGAGTGCTCACCAGGCGAAGAAGGCATACAAAGAATCCCTGTTTGCACCTTCCATGAGGTGATTTTGTAGCTTAGGATTCTTAAGTCTTGGTGTTCGAAAATGATACTCTTACATTAAGCCCTTTATGTCTTTAGGATGTTGTCTGATTTGATATTTGTGGAACATAAGCCATCCTAATTAACCTTTGGACTTATCTAAATTTAGATGTTCAAAATGTCATTCTTACATTAAGCCATGTTTTGTCTTTTGTCATGTTGCCTGATCTGATATTTGTGGAACCACTAGCTCACAGTAACCTTTGGACATTTCCAAATTTAGAAGCTTGGGACAATTGGTGGATTTGTATTTTAATTTTCTTTTTTTTTTTTTTGGCAGATGGCAGCAGCTTTTAACGAGATATCAGGTGTCAAAGGGAACATACCACTCGGATGCTTTAACGCTATGTTCAACTACACTGGCTCTTGGCAAGTAGATGCAGCTTCCACAAAGTCTCTCGCAGTCGTTGGATACTTTAATCGGCTTTATGAAGTCAAATTAGCAAAGCTTACATTGTTTTTGCGCAATGAGATCAAACGCGCCGTGCCTTCCTCATGGGATCCTGCTTCCTTAGCTAGGTATATAGTCTCTCTTCTTTAACAACACCCTGTGTCCCTTCAGTTCTCTATCTTATGGTTTCTTTCTCCACTTGCTTACTCCTTTGGCACAGTTTTATCGAAAACTACGGCACTCATATTGTAACCTCTGTGACGATTGGTGGAAGAGACGTGGTCTACATCAGACAGCATATGTCTTCTCCTTTACCAGTATCCGAAATCGATAACTACGTCAATGACATGAGGAAGCACAGGTTTCAAGATGCAGAGAGTCAATCTATCACCGGGCCGTTGAAATACAAAGACAAGGTTAGACTAGGCGAGATTATTCTTGGTAAACAGAGTTTAGTTTCATTATGTAGCTGAAAGAGCTCTCTCCTGTAGGATATTACAGTAATATTTAGGAGAAGAGGAGGAGACGATCTTGAGCAAAGCCACACTAGATGGGCTAAGACGGTACCTGCAGCTCCAGACATTATCAACATGACTTTTACTCCTATTGTCTCTCTCCTCGAAGGTGTGCCTGGTCTAAGGCATTTAACCCGTGCTATCGAGCTTTATCTGGAATGTGAGTTTCTATTTTTTTTTTTTAAAAGAAAACATCTTTATATTTGAATCTACATTTTTAGCATTCTTACAAACATACAAATCTGTTTACCAGATAAGCCTCCTATCGAAGATTTACAGTACTTCTTGGACTTCCAAATAGCTAGAGCATGGGCTCCTGAGCAGAGTAACCTCCAACGTAAAGAACCTGTGTGTGAATCTCTTCAGTTCAGCTTAATGGGTCCCAAACTATTCGTCAGCGCTGATCAGGTAAACACAGAGCAGAAGATTCTTCCGGTTTGGTTTATCGTTAGGTTTAGGCTTAGGCATTCAGATATTCGTTTTAATTCAGTTATTTCTGGTATGAAGTAGTTCGGGTAGGGGAGTTTAGGATCCATTTAAAATCCAAGGAAGGAGGTAGTCTTTGGTTCGGTTTAGTTCCAGTTTGGTTTTGTTATAGATATTTGGTTATGTTATACTCTCTGTGTTCCAAAATAAATGATGTTTGAAGAGTTTTTGTTGTTTCATAAACATGATGTTTTGATATTTTAATATTAATTTTATTTTATTGAAAACAGTGTGATCAATGATTTTAATAATTTTTTGATGATTGGCTAAGTTAGTTTTAGTTTATATATTTAATGCTATTTTTTAGGAAAAAGTGTGTATAAAAATTATATTTCATAAATTTGGATATTCATTCTATTATTGATTCGGTTTTGGTTCCATTTAAATATTTTGAATATAGAAATATAGGAGACGTTTGGGTATTTATGAGATTGGATCCGGTTTTGGTTTTTCGATCTGGTATTGTTTATATAAACTGAACATATTGATTGCCTTTTGGGTATTTTCAGGTAACGGTTGGGCGTAAACCGGTCACGGGTCTCAGGCTAAGCTTAGAAGGAAGCAAACAAAACCGTCTCTCTATCCATCTACAACACTTAGTCTCTCTCCCCAAAATCTTGCAGCCACATTGGGACTCTCACGTGCCTATAGGTGCACCGAAATGGCAAGGGCCAGAAGAGCAAGACAGCCGCTGGTTTGAGCCTATCAAATGGAAGAACTTCTCTCACGTGAGCACCTCGCCGATCGAGCACACGGAGACGCACATCGGCGATCTTTCCGGCGTTCACATTGTCACGGGAGCTCAGCTCGGTGTGTGGAACTTCGGATCGAAGAACGTTTTGCATTTGAAACTACTTTTCTCTAAAGTCCCTGGTTGCACAATAAGACGGTCTGTTTGGGACCACACGCCGGTTGCTTCCACCGGGAGGCTCGAACAGGGAGGTGCGTCTACATCGAGTAGTTCGTCTGAGGAGAAGAGAGAAGACTTGTCGGGGCAGGCAGGGAAGCTGGCTAAGATTGTGGACTCGTCTGAGATGTTGAAAGGGCCACAAGATTTGCCTGGACATTGGCTTGTGACTGGAGCAAAGCTAGGCGTTGAAAAGGGTAAGATTGTGTTGCGTGTGAAGTATTCGTTGCTTAATTATTGAGAGGTTTTAGAAGATGAGATCATGTTTTTCCGACAGCATTCTTTGCACAGCGAATCTTTCTTGTACATGGTTCGGTAAGCAAGCAACCGCTCGGTTGGGTTCGACTTTTAGAGTGCTTTGGTTTTGTATTGGTTGACTATTAAGTTTTGGTCCGGTTTGGGTTCTGTAGACGACTTTTATTATCAAGTCGGAGATGTAAATTTTTGTGTGATTCAGTTTCAACACATGGTGGATGTAAGGACGTTTCATATCACGTTTCTGTGAAATTTGCATGCCATTTATCGTTTAATCATTTAATCATTACAAAAGAAAATCAAAGATGGCTTCGAGCTGGTACGAAGATCAGGTGACTCTTGAAGATCCGGTGATGGTTTCGACATGCTGGAACGACAATCATGCAGAGGTTACCAGTGAAACAAATGAACATTCATGTCTCAGCATTTTCAATTTATGTTGGATCAGGGCCGGATCTGAGATTCACTAGGTCCACCTAATCAACGATGAGTTCCTCCAATATGCACTCCCATGCTTATAACTTATGATGTTAAGTCAGGTTCGTGGGCTTATTGCCCGAGGGCTGAGGCCCTGAGCTCAAGTAACATAACCAAAACGTACGGGAAATTTTGGTGCACCTGGAGATAGATCGAGGTATGTCTCTGTACCAAAATATCCCCATAAACCAGACCAATTCAATGTAAACTGTAACTGCCCGATCCCCCGGCGTCCGACCGGGGTTATCGAAGGGGCGTTATGGACACGTGTCTACTCATTTAGACAACCCTACGTGTCCCGTTACTGGTCCCGAGAGACGAGCGCATAACCTTCTTTGAAATACCGTCACACCCACATCCATATACTTCTACTTACAGTCCTGTGCACAGGGAAAAAAAATGGAAATGGAGGGGTGAGCAACAAGTTACTCAGTGAAGTGGTTCTAGACCAGCCTGCCCGCATGACACTCTATACTACTCTATGCGGGAACTACGGCTGACTAGCCACTACAATCAGTTAATGCATTTTATCATTTCCTAACGTCATCTATGATTTTCCACATTAACTTCCATTCATTTCTAACAACCTAGTGATCAATCAATACAATGATCTCACTCATTGCCACACACGTCAAACCCTAGACTTAACCGACTCATCTTACCAGTCCGACTCGATCCTATGACACCTTTAACTCCCTGTTACCCAACCATGAGCTAAAAACCCTACAATGCACATCCTTTTCATCTTTTCGTCCTTTTCAACAGTGGGTAGCCCCAACTAGGCTTCTACCCCATATTCTTGTGGATTGGCCACATCTCCTATGGGTGCTTCCATATTCTTGTGGATTGGCCACATCTCCTATGGATACCTAGCGTGGACTACTACCCCACATACTTTCCTTAGACCCTCTATATGCTTTCTCACCCATGCTTAACCTTAACATCATTCTCTCATACTTTTTCTTATCCTTTCACTTCCTTATCATTTTCACTTATCCCTTCCCATTCTCATTTACCTTCCTTATTCATTCATACTTGTACTTGGACTCAATTCACTAGACGCCACCCGTTATCGGTGCCACACACAATACACATCGCATTCAAGTTCTCCTTCAATAACTTTTATAATCATTACTCATCTATCGTTCTAGCATTTATTTCTCTCTAGCATCCTAACTTCAATCACAACAACACATGGGACAACACATCCAGACATACAAGAATCAACTACCAATCAATCATCACCACAACCATTCAATTCAGTTCATCGAGTCCCATTTATCAGTATGAGGGTTCTTATGCATCATGATCCATTCATCTATCATCCTAGCAATACCATGTCCTATCAACCTAACTCCCAATCAGGGTCTAATCAAACCTAACTCCAACATAAAGGAGTATACAGAATCATGAAAGAAGGTTGGGTTCGAGACACTCCACCTTAGTCTAGATCTGGATCTGGATCTGGAAACAAGAATTTAAGAAGATGGAGATCTGGTCACCACCACCACTTCACGGCGCCGGCGAGAGGGAGAGAGAGAGAGAGCGTGCGACGGCGAGGAGAGAGAGAGGGTGACGGTGTGATAACCCGCCCTTCGGGATTAAAAAAAAAAAAAAAAAAAAATGAATGTGGAGCCGAGCATTTGGGAGTCTAAGTATCAGGAGGAATGTTGAGTTTTGATCACATAAAACTTGACATGATTCGAAGAAAAGAGAAGACTGGTCGAACATCAACTTGGTGGTCGAACCGCGGGCGGTAAGGATCGATCGACAAATTTCGAAGAACGAGGTGGTCGAAGAATTGTTTGCGAGGGAACTATGAGTCGAATAAGCTGCTCGACCATAGTTAGAAGATGTCTTAGATTGATCAGACGAAAGTTTTGGAAGCATAACATTTTTGGAAGCACGACGTTTCAGAAGCTCGACGTTTTGAAGACCGACGTTTCTTCATTACGAAGTTTTCTCGGAAAATCTTCGTATCAGTAAAACATTATTCTGGAGACATAATAAGTTGGAAGCAGGACGGGAATTAAGCAGGACGGGAAGCAAGCACGACGGGATCGGGCAAAAACCCTAATTTTGGTATTATGGAATTCTTCGAGGAAGCCGGAGGCTCGGGAAATATTTTTACAGGATATCAGAATTCATCTGGAGTCTATTAAAAATATTTAGAGCATCATAACGGGAGCGGAAAAATATTCGGGATTGATCAAGGGTCAGAAATTTGCCGGAAGGGTAAAAAAATCGCGTAAACCGACCGAGAAGCTCGAGGTGGCTCGTTGCATGGGTTCAGAACGTGGTGTCAAGCATATAACAAGCTGAGTGTCTCCAGAAGCTCGAGGTGTCGCCGTGCATGGAAGCTGTACATGCAGCCTGACATGTAGAAGCACGAGGTGGATCGACCAAGCACGAGGTGTCTCCGCGCATGCAACCGAAGCATGCTGATCGACATGTGTGTACTGGTGTGGCTTCTTGCATGCACTCCAGGCATGCATCCTGACATGTGGGAGGAGTGGTGGCGTCCTGCATGTGTCCTGGACATGCAGCCTGACATGTGGAGCACGAGGTGCCGCCGCACATGCGTCCGGAGCCATGCGAAACGACACACGGGCTGCCACCAACCTGAAGGTGATTGGCTGGTGTCTCCTATAAATACCCCACGACCCCAGCTCATTTCTTCACATCCAGACCTGTCCAAACCAAGTTAAAAACGTGAGAGAGAAGTAGAAAAAGAAAGGAAGTGATTCCGAGCTATTTCGAGAATTTTAGAGAGTTTTCGAGGTCAGTTCTCTACTGATTTCGAGTCAGCGCCTAGGGACGGTTCTGTCCAAATGAATTCGTCCAGGGCACTCAGTTCCTTTTATGATCAAGTGGAGATGCTGTCCGGAGTTAGTTCAGTTCTACGGGTTCAGATCAGTCGAAGTTCTGCTCGATACTCCGCCGGGAAGTCCGAAGAACTGTCCAGAAGCTAAAGGAGGTTCTGTCCGAGTCCAGATCAGTCTGTCGAGGCTTGTCAGTTTCTTCATGGTGAAGCCGAGGTTCTGTCCAAGTCAAGATCAGTTCAGTCCAGTCCAGTCAAGTCGTCCCTTGGGTTTTGGCTAAGTCCTCTCCGATCAACCAGCTACTTCTCGCCTAGAACACTGTGAGTTGGTTTTGTGTGAATTCCATTTGGAATTTAGGGTAGATCGAGTAGCATATAGATTGGAATGATCAGTCTATTGAATGGTAGAGTCCTTAGGGTTATTTATTTATGGAACTGGACTCAGTTTAGCAAGGGCTAAGCTGAGATGAATGGAATTAAGACTAAGTTGATAACCTGACTAGGACTAGGGCTAGGATGCATCATGTTTTCTATTCTTGCGTGTTGATATGATTGAGTGCAGGTTCCCGTTATCTTTAAAGATAGTGTCGTAGCAGGAGGCCGAACTATCTGGGTAACAGTTTGATTGAGTAGATTGATTGAGTAGATTTAATTAAATGCTTGCTCGTTTAATTAATCTTGTTGATTGAGGTTAGTCATCTCTTGGTAAGGGAGTGACTAACTGGTTGAGTTGTTTAGTTTTGGGTTGGAGTCTTGTCCCTTAGGTCTTTCCTAGGGATAATTGTGTCGAGTGTGTGTTATGCCGACAGCAGGTGCGAAACCCGCCCATGCTAGGCATGTTTTGGGGTGGACTAGTGTTTCCTCGCCCTTGTATTCAGCGGGTTTAAGGAAACCCCTTATTCGCTGGATCGGGAAGACTCAGATAGACGGGGTCATGGCCTATGGCTGAGTGATTACACGACGGTGTAATGTGGCAGTGACCCGAAGGACTGTGGGCTGTCGCGCGGTGACCCGAAGGACTGTGGGCCGCGGTCGGTTGAAAGTTCCTTCTTTTGGCCTTTGTGGTAGGGAGATAGGATATTGCCGATAGAGAGGAGGAACACGAAGTCACCAGGGCCCAGGTTAGAGTGTTGTGTTAGTGTGTCGTAGAGGGTTATAGAACCCTCGAGTTAATGTAGCACCGATATACGGTGTTACAAGTAAGATCGAGTCATTGGTAGTTACTATCTTGTTATTATTGTGATTGTGTTTGGTTGTTGATTGTTTGCTTGCAGGTTCTGACATTAAGTCTTAAGTCTGGTTTAGGTACCGGATTAGGCTTGTGTGTATTTTGTTAGTGTAGGCCTGACGTTGGCCTGTATGTGTTTGAGGGATTGCTTGTGAAGGGTGGTGGATATTAAAGCTATGCGGTATCATTGGTTGGCCGATCATGTTCTTGTTTGATTGTTGGTCGACCGGCTCATGATACTTGTATAGTCTAAGTGTCTAACACTACATGAGTACTGAACTCAAGCGTATATATGGTTAACTAGGGATTGGTTGTTGACTTGTTTAAATGCAGGTTCCCGTTACTTGAAGTTAGATTATGGCAGGAGGCCAAGTCTAACTTAGTAACGGTTTGCTTAGCCTTAGCTTATATTGCATGCTAGGGCTAGATTGATTGTTATTTTGGGTTGTCTGGGTTAGAGTCTAGGTTGCGGGTAGAGGCCGCCAGCTCACTGAGTAATACTAGATTACTCATCCAACTCCGTTGTCCTTTTTGCAGGTCGCTTTAGGTAAGGATGATTGGATAGCATGGTGCTGGACGTTAGGACCGCCGGTGTAGATTTTCATGCCTTTTGTAAACGGTATTGTGAATTGTGTTATGTTGACTCGATTTGGCATTAGGCCGGGCCCAGTCTTGAATTATTCAATGTATGAATATTTCTTAAATCAATAAAAGTAATTGTTTTATATGCGCTTCATGAGTACTCTGATATTTGACTAGTCCGGTCTAACACAACGTTAGGTCGTGGTACGGGTTGAAAAGCTTTAGGCCTCGATCTAACGGAAAACGCTAACTCTAGGTACGGGTTGCCAAGCCTTGTGCCTTGACGCAGCGGGACGTGTTAGTGGACGAACTGGTCGAGGTCGTGGAGTAAATTTTGTGACTCTGGCCGGATCGTCCCTAACCCGTCACGTAGCGCTTCCGGACCATGGTGTTGGGTTGGACGGTCAGTCATGTTCTTGTTTGATTGTTGGCTGGCCGGTTGGCCTTTCATCTCCAACCCTTGGTGTGGGTCGTCCGTCGGTCATGTTCTTGTTTGATTGTTGGCCGGTGGGTTGACCTATGCCTAGGACGGTTTGGGGGTGTTACAGAGGTGGTATCAGAGCATGGTTTCGTCCATGCTTCCGGAACTCATGATTTAATCGGTTTTAAATATTTATCGAGTCAAAATGAGTCACAAAAGACATTAGGGAAACCGGTCACGTCCAGCAATAAGATTTATTGTTTAAGGAATTATGATTGAAATAGTGGAATCTAGAATTGCTAGGTTGCTGGTTAGCATTGCTAGGTTGTTTGATTAGCATTGCTAGGTTGTTGTTAGTAGACTGTTGGGATTAGTTGTCTACTAACTTGTGTGTGAAGTGTTCTTTTGAATTGCAGCGAGTAAGTGTGTTCGTTGATCGGAACTTTAAGGGATGAAAACCTTAAAGTAGAGGGAGTTCGAGGCCAAACCCAAACCCGAAGCGGAAGAGGAGAGACAGATTCAGAGAACTGGGCTGTGGTATGGACTGGACAGATGGGAGGAAACAAGACTTCGTTGGGAAAGGACTTCATCAGTATCTGGGAAATAAGAGATCGAGGAAATGGTTGGAGTAATCAGAGGCGCAGATTGGCAAGATCGTATCATGGGAAATTAGTTGGGCAGCAAAGTAAAAACTAAGAAGAAGACGCAGTGATCATTCAAGTGAATATTTATGAAGATGATTGTGGTGACATTGGGAAGGACACTCAAGGGACAGTGAAAGGCAGAGTGAAGAGATATAAAGACGATTATGGCGACTTTAGACAGTATACACAAAGAGACATGGGCAAGCAAAGTAAAGAGTTATGAAGACGAGTTGAGATTAAGTGAAGCATGAGAAATCAAGAAGTGAAGAAATGAAAGGATTCAAGACCGAGGAAATGCATGGAGATGTATTAAGATGGAGCGAGTTCAGAATCAGAAAATCTAGAAGAAGACTGAAGAAATCAAGGGGAGATATCTAAGGCCAACCGATAAAGAAGCACATCTAGTGATCAAGACAAAGTTATGTAATGAGGAGTTATGGAAGAGTTGTTATCAAGGTGGAGCACGTTCAAAATCCAAGGTGTTTATGGAGACCCAAAGAAACCGAAAGAAAGGCGAGCCAGCAAAGAACCATATCTTATGACCAAGACCGCAAGACGAAGTTATTCAAAAGCTGAACATCATCACTACACATCAAGGAGGAACATTTCGTGAAGCTAAGCAATTGCGCAACTAAGAATTCGAGGACGAATTCTATTAAGGAGGGGAGAATGTGATAACCCGCCCTTCGGGATTAAAAAAAAAAAAAAAAAAAAAAAATGAATGTGGAGCCGAGCATTTGGGAGTCTAAGTATCAGGAGGAATGTTGAGTTTTGATCACATAAAACTTGACATGATTCGAAGAAAAGAGAAGACTGGTCGAACATCAACTTGGTGGTCGAACCGCGGGCGGTAAGGATCGATCGACAAATTTCGAAGAACGAGGTGGTCGAAGAATTGTTTGCGAGGGAACTATGAGTCGAATAAGCTGCTCGACCATAGTTAGAAGATGTCTTAGATTGATCAGACGAAAGTTTTGGAAGCATAACATTTTTGGAAGCACGACGTTTCAGAAGCTCGACGTTTTGAAGACCGACGTTTCTTCATTACGAAGTTTTCTCGGAAAATCTTCGTATCAGTAAAATATTATTCTGGAGACATAATAAGTTGGAAGCAGGACGGGAATTAAGCAGGACGGGAAGCAAGCACGACGGGATCGAAGCACGACGGAGAAAACCCGAAATCGGGCAAAAACCCTAATTTCGGTATTATGGAATTCTTCGAGGAAGCCGGAGGCTCGGGAAATATTTTTACAGGATATCAGAATTCATCTGGAGTCTATTAAAAATATTTAGAGCATCAGAACGGGAGCGGAAAAATATTCGGGATTGATCAAGGGTCAGAAATTTGCCGGAAGGGTAAAAAATCGCGTAAACCGACCGAGAAGCTCGAGGTGGCTCGTTGCATGGGTTCAGAACGTGGTGTCAAGCATCTAACAAGCTGAGTGTCTCCAGAAGCTCGAGGTGTCGCCGTGCATGGAAGCTGTACATGCAGCCTGACATGTAGAAGCACGAGGTGGATCGACCAAGCACGAGGTGTCTCCGCGCATGCAACCGAAGCATGCTGATCGACATGTGTGTACTGGTGTGGCTTCTTGCATGCACTCCAGGCATGCATCCTGACATGTGGGAGGAGTGGTGGCGTCCTGCATGTGTCCTGGACATGCAGCCTGACATGTGGAGCACGAGGTGCCGCCGCGCATGCGTCCGGAGCCATGCGAAGCGACACACGGGCTGCCACCAACCTGAAGCTGATTGGCTGGTGTCTCCTATAAATACCCCACGACCCCAGCTCATTTCTTCACATCCAGACCTGTCCAAACCAAGTTAAAAACGTGAGAGAGAAGTAGAAAAAGAAAGGAAGTGATTCCGAGCTATTTCGAGAATTTTAGAGAGTTTTCGAGGTCAGTTCTCTACTGATTTCGAGTCAGCGCCTAGGGACGGTTCTGTCCAACTGAATTCGTCCAGGGCACTCAGTTCCTTTTATGATCAAGTGGAGATGCTGTCCGGAGTTAGTTCAGTTCTACGGGTTCAGATCAGTCGAAGTTCTGCTCGATACTCCGCCGGGAAGTCCGAAGAACTGTCCAGAAGCTAAAGGAGGTTCTGTCCGAGTCCAGATCAGTCTGTCGAGGCTTGTCAGTTTCTTCATGGTGAAGCCGAGGTTCTGTCCAAGTCAAGATCAGTTCAGTCCAGTCCAGTCAAGTCGTCCCTTGGGTTTTGGCTAAGTCCTCTCCGATCAACCAGCTACTTCTCGCCTAGAACACTGTGAGTTGGTTTTGTGTGAATTCCATTTGGAATTTAGGGTAGATCGAGTAGCATATAGATTGGAATGATCAGTCTATTGAATGGTAGAGTCCTTAGGGTTATTTATTTATGGAACTGGACTCAGTTTAGCAAGGGCTAAGCTGAGATGAATGGAATTAAGACTGAGTTGATAACCTGACTAGGACTAGGGCTAGGATGCATCATGTTTTCTATTCTTGCGTGTTGATATGATTGAGTGCAGGTTCCCGTTATCTTTAAAGATAGTGTCGTAGCAGGAGGCCGAACTATCTGGGTAACGGTTTGATTGAGTAGATTGATTGAGTAGATTTAATTAAATGCTTGCTCGTTTAATTAATCTTGTTGATTGAGGTTAGTCATCTCTTGGTAAGGGAGTGACTAACTGGTTGAGTTGTTTAGTTTTGGGTTGGAGTCTTGTCCCTTAGGTCTTTCCTAGGGATAATTGTGTCGAGTGTGTGTTATGCCGACAGCAGGTGCGAAACCCGCCCATGCTAGGCATGTTTTGGGGTGGACTAGTGTTTCCTCGCCCTCGTATTCAGCGGGTTTAAGGAAACCCCTTATTCGCTGGATCGGGAAGACTCAGATAGACGGGGTCATGGCCTATGGCTGAGTGATTACACGACGGTGTAATGTGGCAGTGACCCGAAGGACTGTGGGCTGTCGCGCGGTGACCCGAAGGACTGTGGGCCGCGGTCGGTTGAAAGTTCCTTCTTTTGGCCTTTGTGGTAGGGAGATAGGATATTGCCGATAGAGAGGAGGAACACGAAGTCACCAGGGCCCAGGTTAGAGTGTTGTGTTAGTGTGTCGTAGAGGGTTATAGAACCCTCGAGTTAATGTAGCACCGATATACGGTGTTACAAGTAAGATCGAGTCATTGGTAGTTACTATCTTGTTATTATTGTGATTGTGTTTGGTTGTTGATTGTTTGCTTGCAGGTTCTGACATTAAGTCTTAAGTCTGGTTTAGGTACCGGATTAGGCTTGTGTGTATTTTGTTAGTGTAGGCCTGACGTTGGCCTGTATGTGTTTGAGGGATTGCTTGTGAAGGGTGGTGGATATTAAAGCTATGCGGTATCATTGGTTGGCCGATCATGTTCTTGTTTGATTGTTGGTCGACCGGCTCATGATACTTGTATAGTCTAAGTGTCTAACACTACATGAGTACTGAACTCAAGCGTATATATGGTTAACTAGGGATTGGTTGTTGACTTGTTTAAATGCAGGTTCCCGTTACTTGAAGTTAGATTATGGCAGGAGGCCAAGTCTAACTTAGTAACGGTTTGCTTAGCCTTAGCTTATATTGCATGCTAGGGCTAGATTGATTGTTATTTTGGGTTGTCTGGGTTAGAGTCTAGGTTGCGGGTAGAGGCCGCCAGCTCACTGAGTAATACTAGATTACTCATCCAACTCCGTTGTCCTTTTTGCAGGTCGCTTTAGGTAAGGATGATTGGATAGCATGGTGCTGGACGTTAGGACCGCCGGTGTAGATTTTCATGCCTTTTGTAAACGGTATTGTGAATTGTGTTATGTTGACTCGATTTGGCATTAGGCCGGGCCCAGTCTTGAATTATTCAATGTATGAATATTTCTTAAATCAATAAAAGTAATTGTTTTATATGCGCTTCATGAATACTCTGATATTTGACTAGTCCGGTCTAACACAACGTTAGGTCGTGGTACGGGTTGAAAAGCTTTAGGCCTCGATCTAACGGAAAACGCTAACTCTAGGTACGGGTTGCCAAGCCTTGTGCCTTGACGCAGCGGGACGTGTTAGTGGACGAACTGGTCGAGGTCGTGGAGTAAATTTTGTGACTCTGGCCGGATCGTCCCTAACCCGTCACGTAGCGCTTCCGGACCATGGTGTTGGGTTGGACGGTCAGTTATGTTCTTGTTTGATTGTTGGCTGGCCGGTTGGCCTTTCATCTCTAACCCTTGGTGTGGGTCGTCCGTCGGTCATGTTCTTGTTTGATTGTTGGCCGGTGGGTTGACCTATGCCTAGGACGGTTCGGGGGTGTTACAGACGGCGAGGAGAGAGAGAGAGAGCGACCCGCGGGAGAGAGAGAGAGGCGTGAGAGAAGAAGAGAGAAAAGGAAAAGAGAAGCTTGACGGCTAGGGTTTCCTAGTCTCTCTAAATCTCTGCAGAGCTTCGCTCAAGTTTCAGAATGAGAGAAAAGAAGGGCTGCGTCTCTTTTTATAGGAAAGGATGAAGGGAACCCTAGGTTTTTGTCAAATGGGCCGTAGAGAAGCCCATTCTTTTATGAAAATTTTTGGGCCAGGAACCGGGCCGTTACAATCCTCCCCCGTTAATCAGAATTCGTCCCCGAATTCCAAGGCCCACATCCTTCGGACTAATCGTTCGTTACCGAAATGGATTCACACATTCACACAAAAATCAAGGGAGGCATACAAGGCGAGAACAACTTTGCTCGAATTTTTTTTTTTTTTTTTTTTTTTAAAAACCAATGAATGAATTAAGCTGAGAAAGAAATTTTGCAAGTAAAATGGATCTGATCAAAACCTTAATAGACCTATAGATATAGTGGGTGGTTTTGAAATCATTTACGGAACTTTTAGGGCAATCAAAACTTTCACAAACTCTTTTCTTTTAATGAAAACAAGTTGTTTTTTTTTTTTTTTTTTTTTTTTTTTGAAAACGTCGGAAATGCTGATCCCTTAGGACAGAACTAAGGGATCTTAACCTGGCTCTGATACCAATTGTAACTGCCCGATCCCCCGGCGTCCGACCGGGGTTATCGAAGGGGCGTTATGGACACGTGTCTACTCATTTAGACAACCCTACGTGTCCCGTTACTGGTCCCGAGAGACGAGCGCATAACCTTCTTTGAAATACCGTCACACCCACATCCATATACTTCTACTTACAGTCCTGTGCACAGGGAAAAAAATGGAAATGGAGGGGTGAGCAACAAGTTACTCAGTGAAGTGGTTCTAGACCAGCCTGCCCGCATGACACTCTATACTACTCTATGCGGGAACTACGGCTGACTAGCCACTACAATCAGTTAATGCATTTTATCATTTCCTAACGTCATCTATGATTTTCCACATTCACTTCCATTCATTTCTAACAACCTAGTGATCAATCAATACAATGATCTCACTCATTGCCACACACGTCAAACCCTAGACTTAACCGACTCATCTTACCAGTCCGACTCGATCCTATGACACCTTTAACTCCCTGTTACCCAACCATGAGCTAAAAACCCTACAATGCACATCCTTTTCATCTTTTCGTCCTTTTCAACAGTGGGTAGCCCCAACTAGGCTTCTACCCCATATTCTTGTGGATTGGCCACATCTCCTATGGGTGCTTCCATATTCTTGTGGATTGGCCACATCTCCTATGGATACCTAGCGTGGACTACTACCCCACATACTTTCCTTAGACCCTCTATATGCTTTCTCACCCATGCTTAACCTTAACATCATTCTCTCATACTTTTTCTTATCCTTTCACTTCCTTATCATTTTCACTTATCCCTTCCCATTCTCATTTACCTTCCTTATTCATTCATACTTGTACTTGGACTCAATTCACTAGACGCCACCCGTTATCGGTGCCACACACAATACACATCGCATTCAAGTTCTCCTTCAATAACTTTTATAATCATTACTCATCTATCGTTCTAGCATTTATTTCTCTCTAGCATCCTAACTTCAATCACAACAACACATGGGACAACACATCCAGACATACAAGAATCAACTACCAATCAATCATCACCACAACCATTCAATTCAGTTCATCGAGTCCCATTTATCAGTATGAGGGTTCTTATGCATCATGATCCATTCATCTATCATCCTAGCAATACCATGTCCTATCAACCTAACTCCCAATCAGGGTCTAATCAAACCTAACTCCAACATAAAGGAGTATACAGAATCATGAAAGAATGTTGGGTTCGAGACACTCCACCTTAGTCTAGATCTGGATCTGGATCTGGAAACAAGAATTTAAGAAGATGGAGATCTGGTCACCACCACCACTTCACGGCGCCGGCGAGAGGGAGAGAGAGAGAGAGCATGCGACGGCGAGGAGAGAGAGAGGGTGACGGCAAGGAGAGAGAGAGAGAGCGACGCGCGGGAGAGAGAGAGAGGCGTGAGAGAAGAAGAGAGAAAAGGAAAAGAGAAGCTTGACGGCTAGGGTTTCCTAGTCTCTCTAAATCTCTGCAGAGCTTCGCTCAAGTTTCAGAATGAGAGAAAAGAAGGGCTGCGTCTCTTTTTATAGGAAAGGATGAAGGGAACCCTAGGTTTTTGTCAAATGGGCCGTAGAGAAGCCCATTCTTTTATGAAAATTTTTGGGCCAGGAACCGGGCCGTTACAATCCTCCCCCGTTAATCAGAATTCGTCCCCGAATTCCAAGGCCCACATCCTTCGGACTAATCGTTCGTTACCTAAATGGATTCACACATTCACACAACAATCAAGGGAGGCATACAAGACGAGAACAACTTTGCTCGAATTTTTTTTTTTTTTTTTTTTTTTAAAAAACCAATGAATGAATTAAGCTGAGAAAGAAATTTTGCAAGTAAAATGGATCTGATCAAAACCTTAATAGACCTATAGATATAGTGGGTGGTTTTGAAATCATTTACGGAACTTTTAGGGCAATCAAAACTTTCACAAACTCTTTTCTTTTAATGAAAACAAGTTTTTTTTTTTTTTTTTTTTTTTTTTTTTTTTTTGAAAACGTCGGAAATGCTGATCCCTTAGGGCAGAACTAAGGAATCTTAACCTGGCTCTGATACCAATTGTAACTGCCCGATCCCCCGGCGTCCGACCGGGGTTATCGAAGGGGCGTTATGGACACGTGTCTACTCATTTAGACAACCCTACGTGTCCCGTTACTGGTCCCGAGAGACGAGCGCATAACCTTCTTTGAAATACCGTCACACCCACATCCATATACTTCTACTTACAGTCCTGTGCACAGGAAAAAAAAATGGAAATGGAGGGGTGAGCAACAAGTTACTCAGTGAAGTGGTTCTAGACCAGCCTGCCCGCATGACACTCTATACTACTCTATGCGGGAACTAGGGCTGACTAGCCACTACAATCAGTTAATGCATTTTATCATTTCCTAACGTCATCTATGATTTTCCACATTCACTTCCATTCATTTCTAACAACCTAGTGATCAATCAATACAATGATCTCACTCATTGCCACACACGTCAAACCCTAGACTTAACCGACTCATCTTACCAGTCCGACTCGATCCTATGACACCTTTAACTCCCTGTTACCCAACCATGAGCTAAAAACCCTACAATGCACATCCTTTTCATCTTTTCGTCCTTTTCAACAGTGGGTAGCCCCAACTAGGCTTCTACCCCATATTCTTGTGGATTGGCCACATCTCCTATGGATACCTAGCGTGGACTACTACCCCACATACTTTCCTTAGACCCTCTATATGCTTTCCCACCCATGCTTAACCTTAACATCATTCTCTCATACTTTTTTCTTATCCTTTCACTTCCTTATCATTTTCACTTATCCCTTCCCATTCTCATTTACCTTCCTTATTCATTCATACTTGTACTTGGACTCAATTCACTAGACGCCACCCGTTATCGGTGCCACACACAATACACATCGCATTCAAGTTCTCCTTCAATAACTTTTATAATCATTACTCATCTATCGTTCTAGCATTTATTTCTCTCTAGCATCCTAACTTCAATCACAACAATACATGGGACAACACATCCAGACATACAAGAATCAACTACCAATCAATCATCACCACAACCATTCAATTCAGTTCATCGAGTCCCATTTATCAGTATGAGGGTTCTTATGCATCATGATCCATTCATCTATCATCCTAGCAATACCATGTCCTATCAACCTAACTCCCAATCAGGGTCTAATCAAACCTAACTCCAACATAAAGGAGTATACAGAATCATGAAAGAAGGTTGGGTT
The DNA here is from genome assembly GCF_020379485.1 of Brassica napus. Classification (NCBI taxonomy): domain Eukaryota; kingdom Viridiplantae; phylum Streptophyta; class Magnoliopsida; order Brassicales; family Brassicaceae; genus Brassica; species Brassica napus. Next base: position 57,805,199 of record NC_063446.1, on the reverse strand, counting down.
CGAGACACTCCACCTTAGTCTAGATCTGGATCTGGATCTGGAAACAAGAATTTAAGAAGATGGAGATCTGGTCACCACCACCACTTCACGGCGCCGGCGAGAGGGAGAGAGAGAGCGTGCGACGGCGAGGAGAGAGAGAGGGTGACGGCGAGGAGAGAGAGAGAGAGCAACGCGCGGGAGAGAGAGAGAGGCGTGAGAGAAGAAGAGAGAAAAGGAAAAGAGAAGCTTGACGACTAGGGTTTCCTAGTCTCTCTAAATCTCTGCAGAGCTTCGCTCAAGTTTCAGAATGAGAGAAAAGAAGGGTTGCGTCTCTTTTTATAGGAAAGGATGAAGGAAACCCTAGGTTTTTGTCAAATGGGCCGTAGAGAAGCCAATTCTTTTATGAAAATTTTTGGGACAGGAACCGGGCCGTTACATAAACGGTTCCTAAAAGTTAGTATACCAACTAATCATATGGTTTAACAATTAGGAGTAATCATTTAAAATCAGACATCAATAAGAATCACGAAACTTATAGTGGTGAAATTGGGTTCGATTTTTTCCGGGTTAGTTTGGTTTGCACAATCATTGGTCCCCTGTGTTTCTTTAGGTGACAAGTTACTGGAAGCAACATGTTAAGTGTGTTCTACTCGATATCGTGACTATAATAGCAATTCCTATGAACAATGTGTATGAATATATATAGAAATGGTTGATTTTCAAATTTATGCCAAAAATATAACATATGAAATGACAATACACGAGAAGATACACACATTAGTTTGTGGAACTTCTTTTAGTTTCTTTTTTATTTTTCTCATCAGTTTTCTTCAAAGCCGTGCCAGCCCTGAGATATCCATAGGGTAAGCATCTGAAGGCGACTCTGCCTTGTACGATCTCCTTGCGATAACAATGTTTGCAGCTTCAGTTGGGTGAAACGCGTCCCAGAACACGTACGCGTTTCTGTCTCTACATGGTCTTTGTCCCGGTAAACATGTGATCTGACCAGCATTTCTCCCGATACCACAGCATCCTGCGTTCGTCACTCTAAACCCTGAAAAAGAAAACATTTCAAACCTATATCAAGTTCGGTTTCTTCAAATATAAAAAAAAAACAAAACCACATGTGTATCAGTGTATATACCAAATCTAGACGGGTTCTTGATCATGTCCTGGAAAATGTCATAAGCATTGATGTAGGTGAATTTCGCATCAGGGTGGTTGTTGTTGAGCTGATCAACCAGAGACCGTAGCTTGCTGTTGAAGATTTGGTTTGCTGAGTTGATTCTTTCGTCGCAAGTCCTTCTGTCACGACTACGAGCGAGCGCGTTAGGACTACAACCGATTGCGCCAATTCCTATCAATGCAAACTTCCTAGCTCCATAGTTGTATAGTGCCTACACGAAGCTTGTAATTTTATGTTAATTAATTATCTAATGACATAAAAACAGAGTTTGGTAGACAAGCCATATTTAGATGAAACGTACGTTAAGCTGAGTGCTGTAGCGACTGATGAGATCGTTAGCGTATTGTTCTGGTGTGAATTGTCTGCTAGAAGAGTAGAACGTAGGCATGAAGTAGTTGTTGAGGTAGTCATTGCTTCCCATACCAACAGAGTAAATGCATCTCTTGAGGTAATCAGCTGCTTGAGTCTCGCCTCCTAGCAGACTCACCACCTGCTGCACCGTGTTCTGGTAGTTCCTAACTTGCCCGCTAAAACTTATCCTTTGTCCCTTCATTTTTCAAGAAAACAAAAAAGGTTAAGAAATCTTCTAATATTCCTTCTTTTTTTCTTCTTCTAATATTCCTTTTAGGTATAAAGATTGTTGATAAAAAGTGTTATATATTTTTAGTTACCAATTGTCGACCGGTTTCTTCTCGGATTCCGGCAGCTGCAGATGCGTAATTAACTCCTGTGAGTATTTGCCGACCTCTCACACTATTGTACGCAGGTATGTAGTCATTAAATCCAAGTAGCTCAGCTTCAATACATCACAGAGAAAGGTCAAAACCATATTAGACTACGACTATTAATATTTTAGATACATTAGATTACGTAACTAGTATTAACTCTGTTTACTTAAAAGTGTTATATTGAGAAGATAGATTGTGGAAAAGGATGCATACCGATCTCGTCAACGGTGGTTCTTCCGTTGGAGAAACGGCCGGTGGGGCCGCCAAAATCGATGCCGTAAGGTAAGTAATTGGCTCTTGCAAAAGAAACAAGACCGTTGTTGTTTCCATTGTCAACCAAAGAGTCCCCAAAAATAAAGTAACATGGAACTTGTTGTGCTTTTGTTACACTAAACGCTAAACCCAACACCACAAACACTACACACCATTTCCTTAAGTAACTCTCCATTTCAAAACCAAAATCTGTTGAGTGACAAAAGAGATTGGAAATGGAAAGTGGAGTGATGTGAAGAAAATCCGTAGAGGTTGTGTGTATTTATATGCGTAGCATTAATGTTATGTACTCACTTTAACATTGGTGGCTTCAATGAAAAAAATCTGTTTTTGTTCTCATCCATTGATCAAAATTAAATACTAGTACTTATTTAAACTTTGTATGTGCCGACAACCTCATCGACAGCAATCACAGACTTAAGAACGTCATTATATTTAGCTCAAAAAAGATCATCATTGCTTTAAAGAGTTTAAGTGATAAACTGTACGTTTAGGTATTTCATATTTGGTTCGGTTTGATTTGAGAGTTTCCCTTTTGAGTATTTAAAAGTTAAAAATATAAGAATCATTTGCATATTAAAAAAAAAAAGCGGATTAGTTTTAGTTTGGTTTGAATAGTAAAGTAAGTCCATATAAAACTATGAAGAAACAAAAGCAGAAAAGAAAACAATTTGATTTTTTCTAGTAATATCAAAACTATAATCAAAACTCAACAATTCTCATACAAGTAAAAAGCATATGCTACCTCTGATATATATCTACTTACCATAATATTATTTTTGATAATTGGATGAAGAATTTTATCGTCTCAATCTTTTTAAAATTTTGTAAAGATATTTTGCAGCATAATCTGAGAAGACAAAAACGCGTACGTAGGTTTTGACAAAGCCACTTGTGCGTCCGAAGTAGAGTTTATTCCACGTACAAAATCCAAACTTGGTTAATTCATCAACTAAAATCATTTTATATATAACAAATCAGATATAAAATCGTGATAGATCGTGTATTATTGGTGTCACTTCCTGTGTGTGTATCTATATATATAAACAAATGTTTGTTTCCCTCCTGTTGCGCCACGTCATAAAGTCGTTGATTGTGAGTGCGACACATGTCTTCTTTGCCTAAAACTCATCGTTTCATTAATTTTTGATGTGGGCTTCTGCGTTTCATAATTGTTTACGGTTTAGTGGGCTTTTTGTTCACACCGTGATATAGCCCAAATACAGAGAGATAGCCACTATAATGAAAACATATGTAAAGACTGAAACTTTTGAAACGAGAAGGAAAAGAAGGACCGTACCGTGAGTTTCTGGATGCTACTGACTTCGCCTTGGTTGGAGGCGATATCAACGGTGACTGTTCATTTCGCCGCCACCTCCGGTAACTCAATAACATTTAAGAGTTTAAAATTATTAGAGATGTATTTTGAAGAGTATGAAGAGGCAGAGGGAAGAGGATGATGAGCAACAACACTGAAGAGGTTAAAAAAGAAAATCGAGCCAATTAATAAAAATATTCCACAGTTTAAGCGGTGGAGAGTAAATCAGATCGGTTTCTCAATTCCACTATGACTCGATCAAGAGAGAAATATAGTTTTTTTTGGTCCAAAAAAATATAGATATTATCAAAGCAAAGATTGCTCCGAACGAATCATAAGAAGATAAGGGAAGCAATCAAAGGTTTTCATTTCATTTTTTAATTAGTTATTGGGAATTAACATGAATGGAAGTGCCATACACGCGCAGAGACATGCGTGTTGGTGAGATATGAGATACATATTTTAAATTTAAAAGGGAAATAGACAGGAAGCAATGCGTTCTATTCCCATTGGATCTTTTTTTTAGCCTTTTGTTTCAAAGAAAAACGACATAACATAACCAGATTTACTTCGGTTTAGTTTAGATTCGATTCAGCTTAAATGCATGCATGATTTTAAGCTACACAAGTTTCATTCAATAAATAAACCAAATGAAATTTTTATTGTAAGAAATTGGGTTAATTAAAATTCATAAGACATAAAACAATAAATAATTAAAAATAATTTTACAATTATCTAGCTATTTATATTTCTATAATATTTATATATCAAAATAACATAAATATATGATTATAATTAATATTTAAATAAAAACCTGGGCGTAACTCGGGCCGGCCCTAATATCTATATATATAATTAAAAGATTTCAATTATTTAGAATGGAGAGGAAAATTGGTGAAAAGAAAACAGATGAAGAATTAGGTTTGAGCATTAAATGAAAAAGTGGGTTCTTCGTGAATAAATCAACGACTTTGTATCATAATTGACCAGGGCCGGTGATGCTTCCATGTCTCCTCCAACTCATTCAATTTAAGATCGTAGGTGAAACTCTTAGCATAGGATAATAACACATTTATTATATTATATCTTGCATGATATACGGTGAATTTCCACGTATACAGTTGTCTGGAAACCTCATATTGGATACTAGAGTAGTTTAGGATCCGACTCAAACTCAAACGGCTTGGCGATTCACTGGTTCTTCAAATTTCAATATATCAAAAGACATTTACAATCCAACGCTAAGCGATTGCCACATTCCCCTATTAACCAAATGTACTACCACTTTGTAACTAAAATCATTATGGACTTAGTGGTGACAGATACATTTGCCCTTAAATGATTTCTTCACAAAGGTCTTGGTCATAACAGAAGTCATGTTTTCAAAAAACCAATATGTAGATTCTAAGTATGTATAAGATTAAATGTAAAGGCATAAAACTTTTCCAAGATATATCTAGAAGACTGATCATTCAATCTTTCGACCGTCATTAGTCTCAATCATATAATCATAAGAAGAAGATAAACAAGGTATATTAATCAACCAAAAACAAGAAGTTTGAATTATATTCACTTTTTGAGATTAAGATCACAATCAAGTAATGATTGATAATCATTTAAGCTTGAATTTTAAATAACATATTATATTAGAGCATGTACGTAATTAATATTACGTAGGATGAGATTTGAGAAGAAATAGCTAGGAGATTTTCATGACCACGTAAGATCGATGAACTGAAAATGTAGTATGGATGAGATGGACATTTGGATTGTTTGATTCGGTCACTTTTTGTTTTGATGTAATACTACTATGACTGTCACCAAAGTGACCAAACTGTAGCTAAAATTAATTGTTTGAGTTCGGTCTGATTTAATTTTTTAAAAAAGAAAAATTGATAACAAATTATAAAATAAATTAAATACCTGTAACAATATCAATTATATATCAATTAGTATTTAGTAACGTCATTTAAAAACTTTGGTTTATATTGAAAAGAATTCTGATTTATTTAGTAATTTCGTATTATATCGGTTTCGTTTGCGTAAACATCTTAACACCGATTGGTTTAGAACTAAATTCGTATTTTCGGTTCGATCGGTGATATATAAAAAGTTAAAAACTATAGGATATCGCGAGATACATTGGTAAGAGGTTTTCATGAAGGTGTTCTTATAGATTTTTACAAAAAAAAAGTGGATGCAGATAGCGGCACAAAAATCAATAGCACACCATTTTATACTGTTTCGTGTTGTACAACTTTTTGGATCATCTGTTTGTTCGCATTGTAACTCCATTCGTTTGGTTGATAATTTTGGTTCGACTGGAATGCTTAACATTTTTCATTCTCTCTTTTTTTTATTTCTTTGGAACTCTTAGACCATCTGCAACGGGGGTTCTTCCCGTTAGAATTCTTAAAATATATATTATATATATATATATATATTATATAGGTATAAGTATCTATAGGGTCCACGATTTTTGTGAAACCCCATATGCAAAAGTTCTTTTTTTTTGATCAAACAAAAAAGACAAAATTCTTAAAATCTCATATTTATACCTATATAATATATACATACATATATATATATATGCATAATACATATTTTAAGAGTTCCAATAGGAAGAACCCAAGTAATCTTCCTGGTATGATCGCAACATTTTTCATTTTCTCTTATATATTGATTATTAAATCCCAAGAAAAAACAAAGCATTGTGGAAGTGAACCAGAAAGTGCAACTTTTATAAAGTATAACAATGGTACACACATATCATCAGAATATTTTCCCAGTAACTGAATTTAGAACTAGAAAATCATAAGTACATTTGGTTGAAAGGTCTCCTATTCGCTGTCCTTTCAAAGCCGTGCCAGTGCTGAGATATCAATTGGATATACGTCAGAAGACGATCGCGCATTGTAAGATCTCTGAGCAATGATCGTGTTCGCAGCATCCGTTGGATGGAACGCATCCCAAAACACATACTCATTACGGTTCGGGCACGGGCCTTGTCCCGGTAAACATGTTAGCTGGCCTCCGTTCTTTCCAACTCCGCAACACGCAGCGTTAGTAACCGTAAACCCTGAAAACATTTACCCACAGACCCAAATATATCAAGATTCAAGAAAACCTTTTTAGCATAAATTACAAAGAAAATATAATTTTGTCACGTTTTATTTTTGTGATAGAGTTAAGATCATGGCGGATCTTGGTACAACTCAGTGATATATTGACACTGCTCCCCCAAAGGTTTTGAAGATATAGATAGGTATAGGTATTCAAATTGTTTTTTTTTTATTATTAAAATTTTACTAAATGTTTATGACCTTCAAAATCTCAAAACCGACCATGGCTAAGATTCATGAAGAATTATATACCGTAAGTAGAGGGATTGGCGATTATGTCCTGGAAAACGCCATAAGCATTAATGTAGGTGAACTTAGCATCAGAGTGCTCGTTGTTGAGCTGTTGGACCATAGACTTAAGCCTGTTGTTGAATATTCGGTTGGCCGAGTTAAGACGCTCCACACAAGTTGTTCCATCGGGGCTGCCCTGTGCGAGTGCGTTCGGGCTACACCCTATGGCTCCCACTCCTACCAATGCAAACTTTCTAGCTCCGTAGTTGTACAGTGCCTTCATAAACACGCAAATAAATATTGTGGAACAAGCAATGTATACTCAGAATTGAACTAGATAGATCCCTCCTAAAGAGCTAAATGTGAAACTTATAACCAAAACTAAAGTTTGGGTACACGGATACTTTTTCACTTTTATAGAGATTAAAATTTAATTTATAAAAAAATATTATATTTATTATTTAATGTTTGGTGTATATCTTGTCTAACTCTATAGATTCTGTTGTTACGTAATGGGAGGTTCCTACCGTGAGATTCTTAGAGCACCCGTAATGGTGTTACCAAAGAAGAATCTTTAGAAAAAGTGTATTTTAATTTTTTAAATATTATTTTTTTTTCTTTTTTAGATAAAAAAAGATATATATCAACCAATCGCGGGTCGCTACATGTCGTGGGGACCCGTAAATAGTGCAAGGATTCACTAAGAAAGAGTCCTTATTTAGAAATTTTAAAAATTGAATCCTTAGCTTTTGGTAGGGTCCACTGGTTATTTAATTATTTTTTCCCTAAGAACTTTCACTTAAGGACTCCCATTGCGGGTGTTCTTATATTCCGCTAAGAACCCCACCCTAAGAACTCCCCTTTTAAACATGCTCTAAGGCTTGTTTGAGATTACTTTCGACAATTTGAATTTTTTTTCAAAAGGGATAAAGGTTGAAAATCAATATTGATTTGGACCAAATCATGTTCATATCTATTGGTCAAAAATAACTATATCTGACACACACATACTCACACAAAACAGAGAAGTTACTGCATAGAGCATAGTCTCATCAAACCAATTTAACATCACTGAACTTGAGAGAACTTACATTGAGTTGGTCGCGGTAACGATTGATGAGATCATCAGCGTACTGTTCGGGAGTGTACTGTCTGCTAGTGGAATAGTACTGAGGCATGAAGTAATTATTAAGATAGTCATTGCTTCCCAAACCAACAGAGTAAATACATTTCCTAAGATAATCAGCAGCAGTATTCTCATCTCCAAGGAGTTCCACCACTTGTGCCACTGTGTTCTGATAATTCTGAACTTGTCCACTAAATGGTATCCTTTGTCCCTTCATTCCCAAAACCAAAAAAACAAAAGGAAGAAAAGCTATTGTTTTGTTTTGTCTTATATGGAAACATACATAGATTTATCAAAATTTTGTTCTGGTTACCAATTGTTGACCGGTTTCTTCTCTAATTCCAGCAGCTGCAGATGCGTAGTTGACTCCTTGAAGTATCTGCTCTCCACTCACATCACTATACGCAGGAATGTAGTTATCAAATCCAAGTAGCTCAGCTTCATTATATCACAAGAAATGTCAAAACCCGATGTTAGATTATGATTATAACATTTCAAATCTCACTCTAGTTTAGTTAACCAAAATGAGATTACATCTCTGAGGAATAGTGGGGAAAACATGTTTTGTAAAGAAGAAAGATATAGTTTAGGGTTTACCGATTTCATCCACGGTTGTTTTTCCATTGGAAAAGCGACCGGTTGGCCCGCCCAAATCAATGCCGTAAGGTAAATAATCGGCTCTTGCAAGAGAGGAAAGACCATTGTTGTTTCCATTATCAACCAAAGAATCACCAAAGATGAAGTAGCATGGAACTTGAGGCTCTGCTTTTACATTGAACCCTAAACCTAGATATAAAACCAACACAGAAACCAAACACCATTTCCTCAAGTAACTCTCCATTGACCACAACCAGAAATAAAAAACACTTAGGAACTGATTTTTATGTATGGTGTAACACAATGTTTCGGTGAAGTGAGTTTTTTCTTTATAATGGGAAATGTAGGAGTCGTGGTGGTTGTGAAATGTGAAGAACCCAAAGAAGTTTTGAGTCTATATAGGGAGGGAGTCGGAAAATGTATTGTTATAATATTTTCTTTTCTTAGCTGTTGTTAAGTTTGGCTGTTTGGGAACACTTTATTTTAAGATCGGTGGGTCCAAAGTAAATACTATAGTTAAAGATACTTAGGGCAACATTATCGGGGTATGATAGAGGAAGTCGTTAGGCTTTATTTGATTTTATCTAAATAAAAATTGTATAATATCGCTGGGACGGACGCGGTTTGTCGTTGGCTAACATATTTTTTTTTTGTCCTTAGGTGATACGTGTCGGCAAGGGAATGGTGGAAGCGTTTTGGTTTGGGCAAAACCGAAAAGAATCGAGAATCAACTTTTCACTTCTTTCTCTTTCTCTCTCGCGGTGATCGAATATGCGATAGAGCTCTCATCAACGGCGCATCTCCTTCCCGCCGATGGATCTCCCCCCGATTCGATAACAGAACCACAGATCTCCTCCCGAGCGTCTCCTCTAGACGGTTTGCTTGTGGAGCATCTCTTCTGGACGCATCTCCTCCCGAGCGTCTCCTCTAGACGGATCTCCTCTCGATCGTCTCCTCCCGACCTTTATCGCCGCGAATCGAAGGTGAAAGGGTGATTTTAGGGATTTGCATGTATTTATACTTTGAATCATTTGCTTGATTTTCTATAGATTTAGGGATTTCGTATTTATATTTTAGTCTCTTTAATCTTTGATGATAAATGATTCATTTGTATTTTGTGATGTTATCGTGTAGATTTAGGGATTATGATGTAGATTGTGTACGTGAGGTGAGATGAGTTTATCGATTCAGTAGACGTGTAATGTGTTCTTCGCATCTGGTAAATGTGTTCTGTTATAGACGTGTAACGATTCAGTAGATTGTGTATTGTGTAATTATTTGTTGTTTAACTCTTGAAACTGAGAAGTGTGTTCTTATGTTTCCGAGTTTATTAGGTGAGGTGAGGTTCGATCACGAGGATTGTATTAGCAAGGAGATCAAAGAGAAACAACCATTTCCTCCACACTTGAAGGTAAACTTATTTCTCTTCAGCTACCAAGTAATGTATTTTGTACAATAGTTAAAGGCGTCTAGTTTGTTTGCAAGGCCACACTTTCTTGGTAGTGTCGAGTCTGTTTTGATTGTGACCATAGTGTCGAGTCTGTTTTGATTGTGACCAAAGTGTCTAGTTTGTTTGCAAGGCTAGTTTGGAAAGTAGTTAATGCACTTGTAGATAGGTAATTATGGTTGTGTAATATACAATAACTGAGATGTACTTTTGTAGTTAGGTCATTATGGGAGTTTTAATTATCATTTTCAACTATTTAACCCTTCTTTCACGAGTTTATCTCCATCATCTTCGTTCTCTTTTTTCTCTGGTATAACTCTGTCACATTCCTTCTTCTATCTTCTTTATTCTGTAACATTCCTTCTTCTATCTTCTTTATTCTCTCACATTCCTTCTTCTATATGGATCCAAGGAATCCGTATAGCCAGTCTGTTGGTCATACGGGCTTTCTTTACAGTCAACACGAAAGTGTTAATGATGAGAACTCTCCTTATGAGAGTTTTCCTTCTGGATCTTCACAGATCCCTCAATTCAGTTCTCAACAGTCTGTTGCTCCAACTCCACCCACAGATCCACCCGTGGAGCATGGGAGGAGACATAAATGGACCCCGGTCGAGGACGAGATGCTGATAAGTTCTTGGTTAAATACCTCTAAGGACGCTATAGTCGGCAATAACCAAAAATCGGGCACTTTCTGGAAACGTGTAGGAGATTTGTTCTTCGCAGCTCTTTGTGGTGGAGATTGTGTTGAAAGTAGCCAGCATCTCCACTATAAACAGAGGTGGCACAAAATCAGTAATGACACATCAAAGTTTTGTGGTGCATATGCGGCTGCAGAGAGACAGATATCCGGTGGTGAACATGAGAACGATGTACTCAAGGTGGCCCATGACATTTTCTTCGCGGATCAGGGGTCCAAATTCACACTGGAGCATGCGTGGTGTGTGTTGAGGTATGAGCAGAAATGGCTCTACCTCAACAGCACTAAAGCTTCTGATAGTTCTAAGAGGAAAACCGTTGAATCAGATTCCCAAACTGAAACCACAGGTGTTGGTGAAGAAGAGATACGCCCTGAAGGTGTAAAGGCTGCAAAAGCTAAACGTAATGGGAGTGGGAAGTCTGTTGATTACTATACAACGGTACTTGAACTGAGGAAGGTGGATTTGGATAGGAAAGAAAAGCTCCAGAAGCTTGCCATCTTAGACACACTCCTGGCCAGAACGCAACCACTCAGTGAGGCTGAGGAAGCAGCCAAAAACAAGCTCCTCGCCGAGTATATTTAGAGAAATATCTGCTACAACCTTTGTGTGTTTTCTGTCTGTTTGTTTTGTCTGTCTGGTTATTAAATCTAGGTTGGTTATTATGTTTTAAATGTGTATGGTTTCTATGTTTACTTGCTTGTACTAAACCCTTTATCAATTAATCTACGTTGTCAAATGTCTCATCCTTTGATTGTTTACTTCATTGTATGTATGTTTACTTGCTTGTTAACATGTTTACTTGATCGTATGAGTGTACATGTCTAATTCTTATCTTGTATTTTTTTGCAGTTTTCGGATTACACATGGGTCTTCACAGCTATTCACAAGCTTCACAGGATGAGACATTTGGTGGGGCTGAGTCGGACAGTGACTACAACGAAGTAGAGTCTCTCATTCAGCAAGACCAAGCGCAGTTAGACCAAGCTCTCATTCAGCAAGACCAAGCTCAGGCGTTTGTGTATCCTCCGCAGCCGGAGGTTGAATTCGGATTTCCACAGATATGCTACTGTGGGAGTGAACCGAAGATAGCTACGTCTCGCATCGAACCAGGTCGCAGATACTACACATGTACAAATGCAAACGATGGAGAGTGTCATGTGTGGAAATGGTGGGACGAGGCTGTAATGGAGGAGATGCGCGCCAGGGACAGACACACACTTCAGTTAGCCGAGAAGGTAGATTCTCTGACCTTCTGCAGTCACCATGATACTGAGCAGAAGCTCGTTAGGTTAGAGAACATGGCGTGTGAGTTGTCCAATAATAAATCTAAGTCTACCTTTGATTACTTAGTTGCGGGTATGATTTTGGTCTTAATTTTCATAGGTCTCATCCTTGTATTTCTCTAATGGCTTTGATTATGGTTATGTGTTTCTGAGAGACAATGTCGCCAATATGCATGTTTGTAATGAATTTCTTTGTAAACAATATGCATGTTCATCACCAACTTGCCGTTTTAAGTATGTGTTGTTGTTGCATTTTAAGGTCGACTATTTAATATTGGTAAGTATATTTGAGAAATATTCAATTCAAGCATTTTCATCACCAATATGCATGTTTAAAATTCAGAAGAAGTGTATCTAAAAAGTAGTTGAAAGGTTCACATGTTGTGTACCTAAAAAGTTGTTGAAAGGTTCACATGTTTAAAATCACAACTCCTCTAACTTCATGAGCCTATAAATGTGACCAACATATTCTCGTTAAAATTACAACTCATCTACTTCCTTCTCATATTAAAAATATTGCCTTTTTTTTTCATTCAAAATGGCTTCATCTTCACATTATCATTATAACCAAAATGACGATGATGATGATCCATTTGAAAATATTTTTGAAGAGTTCTTACAAATCCCAGATATTATTTGCGTACCGAGAGAGCGAAAAAGACGTATCTTTATTGAGAGAGAGCGGGAAGAAGGCGAAGACCAGCTTTGGAATGATTATTTTAGCGATACTCCAACATTCCCACACAATGTTTTCCGGAGACGGTTTCGAATGAACAAGACATTGTTCTTGCGTATTGTGCATCGTCTCGAGCAAGAAGTGGATTATTTTAAACCATCACAAGATGCAACCGGTCGGTCTAGCCTAACCGCGCTCCAAAAATGTACCGCAGCAATTCGTCAGTTGGCGTATGGTGGTGGTGCTGATACCGTTGACGAATATGTCCGACTAGGTGAAACCACGGCAAGAAAATGTTTGCACCATTTTACCAACGGAATCATCCACTTGTTTGGCGATGAATACCTTAGACGTCCTACACCGGAGGATCTGCAAAGACTACTATATATAGGAGAACAACGTGGATTTCCAGGAATGGTTGGAAGCATCGACTGTATGCATTGGGAGTGGAAGAATTGCCCATCCGTTTGGAAAGGAATGTATTCACGAGGAACCGAAAAACCAACAATTGTGTTGGAGGCGGTGGCTGATTACGACCTCTGGATATGACATGCTTTTTTTGGAGCACCAGGTACGATGAACGATCTTAATATTCTTGATCGATCTCTAGTTTTTGATGATATTATTAACGGAATAGCACCAGAAGTTAACTTCTATGTTAATGGTCATACGTACCATTTGGCCTATTATCTCACTGATGGGATTTATTCTCACTGGGCGACTTTTATTCAATCTATCCGTCTACCACAAACTGAGAAACATTCATTATTTGCTAAGAAGCAAGAATCTGTACGGAAAGATGTTGAACGTGCCTTTGGAGTCCTGCAAGTTATATTTGTCGTCGTCAGAAATCCATCTAATTTATGGGATAAACACAAGATAAGAAATATTATGAGAGCATGTATCATTCTCCATAATATGGTTGTGGAGGATGAACGGGCATCAAAGACACAATATGTGGTTCCTGGATTTCAAGAAAGTGATATGGAAAGATTTTTCGTCAATATGCCTTCGCCGGTCGGCAATACAATGGATCGTCGGACGAGCGTTCGCAATATACAAACCCATCATAATTTAAAATATGATTTGATTGAAAATATATGGGTAAAATTTAGACATCGTCCAGATAACATGTAATTTATAAGTTTTTATGAATTTAATAAAATGGTTGTTTCCATTTAAATTTTTTTTTTTGTTCTAATTCTATTTTGCTTTTAATTTAATGTTAAACTTCTCTTTTATGTTTTATTTAAAATGTATCTTTTATATCTAATCACACATTAAAATAAATGTGTGAAAATATACTAAGGACTTTTTTTGTCCTACCAATAATCAACAAAATTAAAAAAGTCCTTATGCATTTGTCCCTAACTAAAAAATAATATTAATTTATTCTAAGGACAAAATTTTGTCCAACCAATAATATTGCCCTTATGGGGTTAAAGAAAGAGCAAACTCTGTGAAATGTATTTTCGTGGTAAATGGACTTGTCGTCTCACTAATAACTTCGTTTTGAGAAATTGATAACGAAAGTTTTGGATATAATATTCAAACACGATCGATCCTATCGTCTGGTTGGTAGAAATTTTATAAGTAATTAGTTTTTTTTTTTCTGAAACAAAGTAATTAGTTTAAATTGTATATATAGTATATATTGACTAATGGTTCTTGTAATTTTGAAAACTGTGGTTTTGAAATTAGTCTTACTTTATGTAAGAATTAGTCGTGGACTTGGTTTTCATGAAAATAAATAGAATTTTCAAAATTTACCAAGAAAACTTTTGTCTATATTGGCTATACTAGCGGCTTTGTTCTTAAAACAACTATCACATTTTACTGTAAAAAATAAATCAAAATGTGTCTCTTTAGTTAACTTACAAATTGTCTAACGAAATCATATATTCTGAAAGCTTAAAGACAAAAGAAATTTAATACGGATATATCCATTTTTTTAATCGTAAATTTTTACAATCTTATTCAAGTTCCTACAGTTTTAGGTTGATTGTTGTAAGAAAAATAGTACGTATGTAGTTAATTGTCTCACTCATGAAGTCATGTTTTTCATGTTTTGTTATTAATTACACCAATTTTTTTTTTGTAAAAATTACACCATGTAATAATGAGGTCATATAGATTATTTTCTCTAAATTAGATATATATATTAACTGTAACATTTATATATGCAGCAATAAATCAAAAAAATTTACACCAGTATTCGACGTGGGCCGTGGGGTATATTACCATTGCTTATGTTAGAATTCAAATGAATGTTGCAGATTATATATTGAAGAATATGAAGGTTTCGGTTAAAAACTTCAAATACTCGGTTGTAAGAAAATTGAACTAATTGCATAAAGTGGTGGAGTCTATCGCTGTACAAAAACCTACATTCATTTCGAAAATTCGATTTTAAAAAATGAAAGAGTGGAAATTAAGTAGAGTTTGGCTGGGCATTAATTTCACGCGGACTCTTTGTGAAAAATCTTTTTCGACATGCAATAATCAGAATAGGGCGGTGGCTTATACGTACGCCTTGTGTATATATGTTTTTTATACATTTTTTTTTGTTAAAGGGTTTTATAGTTGTTTATACATATACATGCATAATTGCTATTTTGTTAAATATAGATTAATTGATGAACCGATCACGTGATGCATTTTTGACATATAAAATGAAATTATAAACTGGGCATATGATGCATTTTTGAACTCGGTGGTTCAAACTATAGTTCAGAAAATAGTACGTCAGTAATATATTTTGATCGTTGTGGCTGAGAGTCTGAGACGCTGAGAGCATGTTTATTGCATGTTTTTTAGTTTGAGGTTCTTAGCGTAATATAAGATACGGTCTCTTAACTTTTAACTAAAAAAACTAAGTGATTTCTCTTATATCTTTTATTTAAGAGACGTCTCTTAGTGTTTTTAGTTAAAATCTAAGATACCGTATTTTATATTACGCTAAAAACTCCAACCTAAGAGACCTGCAATAAACATGCTCTGAGTTGTTTCGAAGTAGCGGAACCAGGGCGAGTCTGGAGTTTCCAAGGACTTTCGCACGCATAAGTTACTTGAATAATCAGTATCTCACAATGCAGAGCTACGTAGACTTTTGAACTTATAGAAAAAAAATTATTTCACAAAGATAGATATTTTGTGTTTTCTATGGAAAAATTGTAAACTTTAAAACAATTAATTGATTTTATTGAATTATTATTGGTTAAAAAATATTAAAAATTAAAATTTGCAAAAAACAATACATTTATTATAGTGATTTAATGTGTTTTCTTAACATGTGTAAAAACGTTAGAAAGTCTAATCTTTGTGAAACAGGAGGAGTATGTGTTTATTATCTATGTAGACTTTTATGTTGTCTAATAATAGACAAAATAATACTCACTCCGTTCTTAAAAGAATTATGTTTTAGAATTTTGACATTTTTTAATTCGATGACAAAAAACAGCCAAAAAAAAAAACAAATTTCGATTCCTTTTATATTGGTATTATGTTTATTTTTTGCTGGTAAAAATCATGGTATTATATTAAATCGCTATTCTTATATATTCATATTTAATTTTCAGTCAGTATATAGGACCAGTGACATATACTAAGGTGCTATATATCTTGGTAAACGATATCAAAACTATGTATATACATAAGTAACTTGGAGTATGCAGGCTGCGGAAACAAGCCGACATAACAGTAAAGAGTGGTGAACCCATCAACAGTCGAAAGATATATATAGAATCCAAAAGGAAAATCAAAATATGGACTTAAATTGAACATTTTTGTTAGTTATCAGGAAAATCAAACTTCATTTTGAACTCTTTTTAGTTATCAGTAACGTCATACGTTAACGTCGGTCGCATTGTAATAAGATTTATTAACGTGATCATACTATATTACACGTTAACGTCATTCCTACTGCATTTATAGTGCAGCAAAGAGTCCAATAAATTTTTTCCTCTTCTGCAAGCTGACTGAGGGCTAAGTATATCCACAAAAAAAGTTAAGTAACCCCACTAAATTTTATTAAAAAGAATTTAGGATAGATAACAAGAGCAAATGTACATGTGATCAGAGGTGTCTCTACGGGGCTTGATCACGATCATTTCTCCCCCACGTATATATAAATGTTCATTTTTTTAGTTGGCAGTGATGGAATAGCTAGTTCACGGGGATACGAAATTGAAACTCCTGCAAGTGATTCGTTGCGGAGTTTTGAACCAAGCTAAATACATATCATACCATGATGATACTGTAAAAAACAAAAACTACAACAGCTTTTATGGCCAAGTGTTCATGCGTGAAAGTAAACCAAATAGATGAAGATTCACAGAAACACATTGTACTTATTTTTTTCTGTTAACCAATAAATCATAATATTAATAAAATAATAATTTAGTCAAAACTGAAAGGTGTGCATGCATGATGCCGAAACCATCTTGTTAAGGGTTTTTAATTCTACATTTCATACACAAATTAAATTTGAAAACTTTTTCGCCACAGAATAAATTTTGATTAATCAAATCTACAACTCAAATATCTGTGTTAACCAGCAAAACTATATATATAGTACATTAGCCTTAATTAACGCTACGAATAACTATTTTTACTTACAAGTGGCGTTCATGATCTATGTCACGATGTACTAGCGCCCAAATTGATTAAGATTAATTGGTTTTTTTTTTTTTGGGCAACAAGATTAATTGGTTCTTAATGCCATTTTTGTTTAGTTTGTTGAAACTGCAATAAATGAAAGTTAGTTGGGGGAGTTATAGTTGTAGGGCAACCAGACCAAAAAAGTCAAATAACTGGGTTACTGAGGAACGTGCTCTTGCTTGAAAATCTATCAAGACGTTGACGGTCCATGATTATCTGAAAATATATTTGTTTTAATTCGCCAATTTTATAGTTTGTGATGTTTGATGAATTTATTTCAATTTCTCTCTTTTGTCTTGAAAAAAAATTATTGTATGACAGCTATACGACAGAGATCATTAAATAATTGACAAATTATTTGGGTTATATATTTTTGTAAGAAATTATATTGACATCGTAGGACTGCTAGATATAGATATAAGCAATTGTATCTGTATCTGTTTCATATTAAGTGTCATTTTAACATTTTTTTCTTGTTACAAAAAAAATATCGTTTTAGAATTTCAATGCAACTTTCAGCTCAATAATAATTAAAAATGCATTGATTTTATAAATAATTTTATTTATCTAAATTACTATTGGTTGAATATGTGTAATTAATAAGAACTTAAATGCATTTCGATCATTTTCTTAATATATGTGAAAAATGTCAAAGTGACATTATTTATGAAACGGAGGGTACAATATATAGGTCGTTGTTATATTAATGGTATATGATCGATAACATCATATTTTGAGACGAAATGAAGCAAACTATACAAATTTGCTTGCTTTACCCTCACTTTAAAGCAATATCGAAACGATTGGGATGACATTATTGATCCCAAAATGTTGGTTTTGTAATAAATCGTTGGGAGTCATCATATATCATTTCAAAATTGATCGCTTCTGATAACAATTACAGGCCATAGTGCTCTGTCGGGACATTGTTGTATTTATTTTGTTTTAAACAAAAACATGTACTTTTATAGACTTGACTTGACAATATGAATATTACAAGTGCAAGAAACTACTAGTAACGTTTCAGTATATGGCAACGAAGTTTATAGAAAAATCGTACGTCCTAATCAACCGCAACTAGATTGCAGAGAGATTGAAAAGTATGAAATTAATACAGATATGATCCTCGTCGATGACACCTTTTATCTAACTTAATTTTCGGGGTTGATTAGTATAGGTTATAGTTTTGAATTTTTTGCTTTAAGATTTAAGTCGTAGATTTTGTGGTTTTAGATTTAAATTTTATTGCTGTAGGTTTATTTCAAAGTTTTAAAAGCACAAACCTAAAGCACTAGAAAAATTGATTTCTAGAGCCATCATTATATTTTTTTAATAAAGCTTGATTGCTTTGAATTTATTGTTCTAGAGAGAATCGTGGCTGTGTAGAGCACTCACAGTCAACACCAATCACCTTCCAGCTACTAATTTTAGCAGACAAAGCTGCAATCTCTTTTTCGATCATTAAAATACTAAATGGCTACTTCCGAGATTTAAAGAATTTTAATAAAAAAAATTTAAAAGAAAATTTGAGGCTATACAATTTATGAATATTGCTTTTAAATTTTAAAAATCTAAAACCATTGTTTCATTTGGTTGTCAACAATCCATCTTTACATAGATTTGTTTATGTTTTTTTTTGTAACACAAATTTTCATTCAAACTAAATCTCAAATGTCTGGACAAAGTTTACAATGGATCCAGCCAATAGAGCTTGCTTATGAATTCAGAAGAAGAAAAAACAAGGCTTGCTTAGCGAGAGTGTCGGCCTCCAACGTAAATAGTAAAACCCACATATATGTGCATAACTCTCTGCAGTAGTATGTAATGTAAGCATGAGCCATGACCAGGGCTGGGCAAAAAACCTGAATCCAAAGAACCGAACTGAACCCGATCCAAAAAAGTAGTACCAAACCCGAACCAAAATTGATTAAATATCCGAACGGGTTCAAAATTTTGGTATCCAGAGAACCGAAACCGAACCCGATCCGAACCGAAGTATTCCAGGTACCTGAATGTATCCGAAATAGATTTATATATCTAAATATATTAATTATTTTTAGATTTAATGTATATGAAAAACATCCAAAATGTATAAGATTCTTTTAAGTTGTCTAAAATACTTGAAAATATAGACAAATAGCAAAAAAGTAAATGTCTAAAATAGCTAAAATATACTCAAAACACGAAAAAATTGTTGAAATATCTATGAATTCTCTATCACAATATTCAAGCCAAACCAATTTATATGTTAAGTTTAGGTATTATGACATAGGCTATTCAAATTTATATGTAATATAGTATTTTATTTACAGATTTTGCAAAATTTAAAATATATATTGAATTTTAAAATTTTAAAAATCATTTAAATGGGTTATCCAAACCTGATCTGAACCCGTAAAGATCTGAACTGAACCCGAACCAAAATTTAGAAATACCCGAATGGGGCTGAAATCTTTAACCCCGAAAACCCGAAACCCGAATAAACCCGAATAAACCCGAATAAACCCGAACCGAACCCGAATGCCCACCCCTAGCCATGGCTGAAGGCAAGTTCATAATTCTATCTAGATTGATAACCTTGCTTATTAGTTATTACTTGTTACACATCAAATGTTAACAAGGGTATCCAATCTAATAAATTATTCTAATCATACACTATTGGTTCACTTAACTCATATATCCTTGATCTTGAACTCGAGTTATGATTTGTTTGGCATATTGGAAATTGGTTGATTTAACTGTAAAGCTTGAACCATCCTGACCGACCTGGCGTACTAAATTCTATGATGCAGTTGGGTCAGTTTGGGTTAGGCTTCCTTTAATGGGCCAATTCTTTTTAAATTCATATATTTATTTGTCAAACAATAATTGAATACAATTTCAAATTTGTTATAAATTAATCGGTGGATGTCCATAATCGTCCCGGTCCATAATCGGCCCAAACCCTAGAGAGACGGTCCAAACCCTAGAGAGAGAGGCGGCGGCCGCGGCATGGAGAGAGGGAAAGTCGGCTAGAGACTTTACATTCTTCTAGTTTTCCTATTTCATGTATGTTTATGATTTGTAATCTTTCCATTTATGTATTTCAATTTATCTCTCATGTAACCCTTATATAAAGGGATCTCTTATTCATTAATAAAACATAGAAATATTCAGACCTAAAACCTTCGTTTTACAACACATTATCAGCACGATAGCCTCTAACACCCTGAGCCTAAAACCAAACCCCTAAAACCCTAAACAAAAAGAATCTACCTCGGAACTTCAAAGAGGTCGTTCTCCCAAACCGTGAGGACCCAGAAAAAGATCAAGATATCAAATCGAAGCTCTTACCAAGACGAATCAGTCAGTGCAAACCGTTTGTCGATCTGACCACCGACGCGCCCTCACGCACCGATATAGTGCGTGCCGATTTGCTTTGGAACCCTAATCCGAATCCGACGAACCCTAATCTGTTCTTGCAAGCATTCCAGCTCGTGTTCGTCCGATCAGCACTACAAGAAAACATAATCTTAACGAGGGCGGTTTTCCTCGTTATTTCGTCGTAAAAGAGGCTTTACGACGAATTAGCGAGGAAACGCGTTTGCTCGTTACACGTCCGTCGTAACACATATTTCCTCGCTAATTCGTCGTAACTTAGCGAGGAATATATTTCGTCGTAAAGACGAAGTAGAACAATTCGTCGTAAAGACGTCGCTACAATTCCTCGTAAGGACGTCGCTACAATTCCTCGTAAATAACTCGAAAACAGTTCCTCGTAATCTACACGTAAATACCTTGAAAGATTTTCCTCGCAAAATACACGTAACAACCACGAAATGATTTCCTCGTAAAATGGTCGTAAACATTTCCTCGTTATTTCCTCGTAAATACTTCCTCGTAAAATACTCGTAAACTGTTTCTCGTCATTTCCTCGTAAGATTTCCACGTAAAGAGGTCGTACATTAGCTACGAATTTACTTCGTTTTTATTATTTTACAGAATTTTAAAATATAATAAAAAAATAATTAAAATTATTTAATTTAATAATAAATTAAAATTCAAAATAAAAATAAATTCATATGAAAATATTTTATAAATAAATAAGTTTTGAATTTATATAATACAACAACAAAAAAAACTAAGGGTCGTTCATCGCCCGGTAGAATTCATCACTCCTCCTCGTAACATCCGCCTCGTTATGTACGTCGCCGGATGACTCGCCATGAATGGGATGTTGTTGTCGCATGTTCCTCAACATGGACTCCCATTCCGGATTTGTGGCCGCAATAACGTCTAAGAAGCCCTCGACTCCACCCATACGAGATTTTGTCGCGGTCAACTCGTTACGCAGCTGAGCGGACTCTCTACGCAGCTCTGTGACTTCATCATCCCGTCGCTGACCATAAGACGATGTCGCTCTCGGAACATCGTTGACGGAACCAATACCCAATGTCCGTCCCTTTTTTTTAGGGACAACCTTAAAAACAAAAAAATAAATATTGTAAGTAAATATTTAAAGTTAAATTAAATAAATAATTAAAAATTAATTTTTTTGAAAATTTACCTCCTCGTAAATCTTATCCACTTCAAGTGTGGATAAGGTGACGGGTAATCCGTCGGTAGACTGCTGGGTCAGCTGAGTCTGGCGGTCTTCAACCCGAGCAACTACGTCGTTGTAGATTTGCTCGGACTTGCCATCTACAAATACGCCCGCCTTGTTCTTGTGGGTCCTCTCGTAAAGTTCCATAAGAGACGGGAGATGTCCCGTCTCTTTGGCCTAAAAAACAGTTAAGAAAGTTAGAATAAATTAATATAATTATTAAAAAAATTATTTAATAAAATATTTAATTACCATTTCCAAACGGACACCGGCGTGGGGTTTTTGGCCCGTAGTGTGAAGCATCGGCCCGTTCCCGTGCTCATCGACCGTGTTACGGGAGTTAGAGCAAGCCTGGGCGATTCTAATCGAATCAGGAAGGCGCCAATAACGGATGAGGCCATCCCACACGTCCGTGGTGAGCTCAGCGGGTTTGCCACGCTCATACCCCTTCACGATCCAGTCACCCTTCCAGTTGGAGACCGTGTCCAACAAGCGAACTTTCGCTTTCGCGTTAAACTTCTTCCTCACCCTCTCAGTGATCCCCAAAGCCCAATTATATTTTTGCTGTTGGAAAAAATAAATTAACAATTAGTTTTTTAGAAAGTATATATATAAATCATGAAAAAATTAAAAAATATATAATTAATTAATAGAAACTTACAGCGTAAATTTTGAACCACGTCTTTCTGACGTAGTGAGGCGTCTTACTCCAGTTTGGATGTGCCATGGAGAAGTAACCCTTGATCGTGTCGGTTACGTCTGATGCAAGACATCCGTCAACCCCCCACCTGAAAAATACAAATTTAAAATATAAATTATTTTTTAATGTTATAAAAGATATTTAAACGAATTAAAAAAATTAATGCAACATACCACAACGTTCCGTCCGGTCGGTCTGGGTCGATGACTGGTAAACCTTCTCTGCCTGGCAGACTGAGAATGTCCTCTACCGTGTACTGCGAGTAAGGAGCACTCGGAGGCACCATCAGATCAGGATGAATATCAGCGACCATCGGAGGTGCCATCGGAGGAGGCACAGGAGGAGGCATCGGAGGAGGCACATGAGGAGCCGATGGTGCACTAGAAGAAGTAGACCCAGAGACTCTCTGAGTGTACTGAGTCTCGGGGACAGTCTCCTGGCCCGAAGAACTGGGAGCGGAAGAAGAGGCCGGGTCTAAACGACTACCCGGCTCACCAAAGATCTCTCTGTAATGGGCAGTAAGTCTTCCTTTTCGAACCTGGAAAAAAAAATGAAATTTTTAAAATTAACATCAACAATATATTTTCCAACATTATCCACCTAATCAACACTAAATAACATAAAATCCGCAAACCTATCTAAATTCCCTATACTAACCACCTAATATATCCTAAACTAACCAAATTAGAGAGGAATCAAAGAGGCTTACCATTGCTACGAAATGGAGAGGAAGTAGAGAGGAAGTAGAGAGGAAAGAAAGAGTGAGCGGTCGGGTGTATATATAAGATTACATATCGTCGCAAATTCGTCGTAAATTTACGACGAAATAGCGAGCAGTTACAAAGGCCCATGTTTTTTTTTACGAGGAAATGGCGAGGAATCACAAAGGCCCGTGTTTTTCTTTACGTGTACTTTACGACGATTTTGCTTACGTGGAATTAACGTGATTTATGTTTAAATCTTTTTACGTGGTCTTTACGACGATTTCATCCTACGTGGAATTAACGAGGGTTATGTTTAAATCCCTAGAACCCCAAACCCGAAACCCGAAACCCCAAACCCCAAACCCCAAACCCGAAACCCCAAACCCGAAACCCGAAACCCGAAACCCCAACCCCGAAACCCGAAACCCCAAACCCCAAACCCGAAACCCGAAACCCCAAACCCGAAACCCCAAACCCCATATTCCTTATTTTCTACTTCATATATTCCAAACCCCCATCTTTAATTTTCTACTTCATATATTCCAAACCCCAAACCCGAAACCCGAAACCCGAAACCCGAAACCCGAAACCCGAAACCACAACCCCGAAACCCGAAACCCAAAACCCGAAACCCCAAACCCGAAACCCGAAACTCGAAACCCCAAACCCGAAACCCCAACCCCGAAACCCGAAACCCGAAACCCCAAACCCGGAACCCGAAACCCCAAACCCGAAACCCCAAACCCGAAACCCGAAACCCAAATCCCCATCTTTAATTTTCTACTTCATATATTCCAAACCCCCATCTTTAATTTTCTACTTCATATATCCCTAGAACCCCAAACCCGAAACCTGAAACCCGAAACCCCAAACCCCAAACCCGAAACCTGAAACCCGAAACCCCAAACCCCATATTCCTTATTTTCTACTTCATATATTCCAAACCCCCATCTTTAATTTTCTACTTCATATATTCCAAACCCCATATTTAATTTTAGGTTTCGTCGTTATTTCCTCGTTGTCTTACGTGGACTTTACGACGATTTTATGCTACGTGGACTTTACGACGATTTCATCCTGCGTGGACTTTACGACGATTTCATCCTACGTGGACTTTGCGACGATTTGTGCTTACGTGGAATTAACGAGTGTTATGTTTAAATCCCTAGAATCAGAAACCCGAAACCCGAAACCCCAACCCCCAAACCCCATACCCTAAACCCGAAACCCCAAACCCGAAACCCGAAACCCCAACCCCGAAACCCGAAACCCGAAACCCAAACCCGAAACCCCAAACCCGAAACCCGAAACCCCAAACCCGAAACCCCAAACCCCATATTCCTTATTTTCTACTTCATATATTCCAAACCCCCATCTTTAATTTTCTACTTCATATATTCCAAACCCCAAACCCGAAACCCGAAACCCGAAACCCGAAACCCCAACCCCGAAACCCGAAACCCCAAACCCGAAACCCCAAACCCGGAACCCGAAACCCCAAACCCGAAACCCCAAACCCGAAACCCGAAACCCAAATCCCCATCTTTAATTTTCTACTTCATATATTCCAAACCCCCATCTTTAATTTTCTACTTCATATATCCCTAGAACCCCAAACCCCATATTTAATTTTAGGTTTCGTCGTTATTTCCTCGTTGTCTTACGTGGACTTTACGACGATTTTATGCTACGTGGACTTTACGACGATTTCATCCTGCGTGGACTTTACGACGATTTCATCCTACGTGGACTTTGCGACGATTTGTGCTTACGTGGAATTAACGAGTGTTATGTTTAAATCCCTAGAATCAGAAACCCGAAACCCGAAACCCGAAACCCCAACCCCCAAACCCCATACCCTAAACCCGAAACCCCAAACCCGAAACCCGAAACCCCAACCCCGAAACCCGAAACCCGAAACCCCAAACCCGAAACCCCAAACCCGAAACCCGAAACCCCAAACCCGAAACCCCAAACCCCATATTCCTTATTTTCTACTTCATATATTCCAAACCCCCATCTTTAATTTTCTACTTCATATATTCCAAACCCCAAACCCGAAACCCGAAACCCGAAACCCCAACCCCGAAACCCGAAACCCCAAACCCGAAACCCCAAACCCGGAACCCGAAACCCCAAACCCGAAACCCCAAACCCGAAACCCGAAACCCAAATCCCCATCTTTAATTTTCTACTTCATATATTCCAAACCCCCATCTTTAGTTTTCTACTTCATATATCCCTAGAACCCCAAACCCCATATTTAATTTTAGGTTTCGTCGTTATTTCCTCGTTGTCTTACGTGGACTTTACGACGATTTTATGCTACGTGGACTTTACGACGATTTCATCCTGCGTGGACTTTACGACGATTTCATCCTACGTGGACTTTACGACGATTTGTGCTTACGTGGAATTAACGAGTGTTATGTTTAAATCCCTAGAATCAGAAACCCGAAACCCGAAACCCCAACCCCCAAACCCCATACCCTAAACCCGAAACCCCAAACCCGAAACCCGAAACCCCAACCCCGAAACCCGAAACCCGAAACCCCAAACCCGAAACCCCAAACCCGAAACCCGAAACCCCAAACCCGAAACCCCAAACCCCATATTCCTTATTTTCTACTTCATATATTCCAAACCCCCATCTTTAATTTTCTACTTCATATATTCCAAACCCCAAACCCGAAACCCGAAACCCGAAACCCGAAACCCCAACCCGAAACCCGAAACCCCAAACCCGAAACCCCAAACCCGAAACCCGAAACTCGAAACCCCAAACCCGAAACCCCAACCCCGAAACCCCAACCCCGAAACCCGAAACCCGAAACCCGAAACCCCAAACCCGGAACCCGAAACCCCAAACCCGAAACCCCAAACCCGAAACCCGAAACCCAAATCCCCATCTTTAATTTTCTACTTCATATATTCCAAACCCCCATCTTTAATTTTCTACTTCATATATCCCTAGAACCCCAAACCCCATATTTAATTTTAGGTTTCGTCGTTATTTCCTCGTTGTCTTACGTGGACTTTACGACGATTTAATCCTGCGTGGACCTTACGACGATTTCATCCTACGTGGACTTTACGACGATTTCATCCTGCGTGGAGTTTACGACGATTTCATCCTGCGTGGACTTTACGACGATTTGTGCTTACGTGGAATTAACGAGTGTTATGTTTAAATCCCTAGAATCAGAAACCCGAAACCCGAAACCCGAAACCCCAACCCCCAAACCCCATACCCTAAACCCGAAACCCGAAACCCAAAACCCGAAACACCAAACCCGAAACCCCAAACCCGAAACCCGAAACCCGAAACCCAAACCCCCATCTTTAATTTTCTACTTCATATATTAATTCCAAACTCCCATCTTTAATTTTCTACTTCATATATCCCTAGAACCCCAAACCCCGAAACCCGAAAGCCCAAACCCGAAACCCAAAACCCAAAACCCGAAACCAAAAACCCGAAACCCCATATTCCTTATTTTCTACTTCATATATTCCAAACTCCATCTTTATTTCCATTCCAAACCACAATATCCCACATTTTCTTATTCATAAAACAAACTCCCAGCATTACCTTATTCATAAAACAAACCCCACATTATCTTATTCATAAAACAAACTCCCTCATCTTATTCATAAAACAAATACATCAATCGGATACATCGACATTCTCTTCATCACTAGAAACATCATCATTTTCATTAAACTCGTCTTCAACAGCTTCGTCTGTGGCATCATCGGTAAGATCTTCGTACTCGTGATTATGCGGATCAATGAGAAGGATGTCATCAATTTCTTGTTCAGGTTCCTCGACTTCATTTATCTGTTCTTCTTGCAATGGTGGTTCTTCTCCACTGATGATTCGTCCTCGAGGTGTAACTTTGATCACTGCTAACCAATTTATACCTGAATCTCTCATCCGAGGGTATGGAAGGAAGCTAACTTGGTCTGCTTGTGAAGCTAAGATGAAAGGCTCGAATTTGTTGTACCTTCGTCCACCGTTGACATCAACTACACCGAATTTGTTAGACCGAACACCTCTGTTGACGACGGGGTCGAACCATTCACATTTGAAGAGGACGCATTTCAGCTTCAGTATCCCTGGAAATTCGACTTCAATAATCTCCGTCAAGATCCCGTAGAAATCTGTTTCCCCTTTCACACATATTCCATAGTTACTGGTCGCCCGCTGTCTACCATAGTCATATGTATGAAAAGTATAGCCTCGTGTGAAATACATCTGTGATGTGGTGACCTTTACAAGTGGAGATTGAATTACTTCGTGTAACCACTTAGGATAATCTGCATCGTCGTCGTCATAATCAACCTGCAAAAATAAAGAGAATGTTAATGAAATACAGATAATGTATGAAAAAAAGTTTTAGTTAGTACCTGATTCCGCAACCACTTAATGAAGTGTTGATCTTTCCTTTTGTCTACGTCACTTGTGGATATATCAGGAAATGTTTCTTCGACTTGAGAAACAAATAGGCTGTAAAATCACATTTTATAGGAATGAATCTCTCGCAATTATACAATTAATTATACTTATATGTGTTTCGAAGTGTCAATATATGTTACCTTTCAAAATAACGCATCAATGGATCTTCGCAATTGAGTAGAATATAGGTGTGTGCACTATGAGCGTCTTCTTCACTCGACCACCAAACCTCTTTACACTTCCCACCGAGTCGCCCAATCTGGCTAAAGATGTCTGGAACACCAGCAACTGCATATGTTGGCGCAACACCACCATCATCATATCTTCTTGGAGCTCTTCTCCGTGTACGTACTTTTGACGCAAAGTAGTACGATGTGAAGTGAGAAACTTCTTCCGTCAAACTTCCAGCAATTATAGAACCTTCAACTTTGGCGAGGTTCTTTGCTTTTCCCTTCAAATATTTCATGGCTCGCTCATACTGATACATCCATCCGTAATGTACAGGTCCACGAAGCAATGCCTCATATGGGAGGTGGACAGCTAGATGCTCCATGACGTCAAAAAATCCGGGAGGAAATATCTTCTCCAAGTTGCACAATAAGATGGGAATGTTCTCCTGAAGCTGTTCCACAACTTCTTCTTTAAGAGTGCGTGTGCTCAGATCCCTGAAAAATGCTCCAATGCCTTTTATATTCAAAAAAAAATTAAACACATTGTTAGTCATATATTATTTTGTAAATTATTGTGATATAATACACTACGTACCTGCAAGTGCTTCATGTACGTTTGTTGGAAGTAGCTCCGCAAATGCAAAGGGCAGTAGTCGTTGCATAAATACATGACAATCATGACTCTTCATCCCGGAGAACTTTTGACCCTTTTCAACACATCTAGAGAGATTCGAAACATACCCATCGGGGAACTTCACTTCTGATGCCACCCAGTTGAACAACACCGACTTTTTTTCTGAAGATAATCTGAATATCGGAACGGGAACTTGTCCATTGCTTTTAATATGTAACTCGCTTCTTGAGCAAATATCCGGCAAGTCCAACCTCGATTTTATGTTGTCTTTTGTCTTCCCTGGGACATTCAATATTGTATTCATGATGTTCTCAAAGAAATTCTTCTCTATATGCATCACATCGAGGTTGTGGCGCAGAAGAAGATCCTTCCAATATGGCAACTCCCAAAATATACTCTTCTTGTGCCAGTTGTGATGAACACCGTAAGAATCTGGCATATTACGAGGGACATGCCAATTACCACCCCAACGAACTGTTTCGTTAGCTCCGTAGTAGTCGATTTGCGCTTCAATTTGTTCTCCAGTTAGATATGGAGGAGGAGTGTCTCTCACAACCCTTTTGTGCCTAAACAAATTCTTGTTTCTTCGGTAAGGATGGCCAATGGGAAGAAATCGACGGTGACAATCAAACCAACTTGTCTTCCTACCATTCTTCAGTTGAAACGCATCTGTCGTTCCATTACAATATGGACAAGCTAATCTCCCATGTGTAGTCCATCCAGACAACATCCCATAGGCAGGGAAATCACTTATGGTCCACAAAAGCATCGCTCGCATCGTAAAATTCGTCTTCGTTGAACAGTCATACGTCCTCACCCCTGTTGACCACAAATCCTTCAACTCTTTTATCAGTGGTTGTAGGAAAACATCCAGGGACCTTTTTGGATGGTTCGGACCAGGTATTAATATGGTCAAGAATAGTAACTCCCGTTGCATGCACATCTCCGGTGGCAGGTTGTATGGAGTAAGAAAGACTGGCCACAATGAATATTGTCTCCCTGACATTCCGAACGGACTAAATCCATCTGTGCATAATCCGAGATACACATTCCGGATATTGCTAGCGAAATCTGGATGTACTTTGTTGAAATGTTTCCAGGCTCTTGCATCTGATGGATGAGTCATCTCACCATCCGTCTGAGTATGCTCGGCATGCCATCTCATCTTTCCAGCAGTCTGCTCTGATTGATACAATCTTTTCAATCTGTCTGTAATTGGTAGGTACCACATCCTTTGGTATGGTACCCTATTACGTCCCCGTCCTTGCGGCTTGAATCGTGGCTTCTTGCAGAATCGACATTCTTCTAGCTTCTCATCATCTCCCCAATAGATCATGCAGTTGTCGATGCAAACATCTATCATCTCAGAAGGCAACCCAAGACTATAAACCAGTTTCTGAATCTCATAATAAGAATCAGCAGACACATTGTCTTCCGGCAAATACTCTTTAAACAAGTCCGCCCATTCGTTCATGCAACTTTCAGGTAGATTGTGATCAGTTTTAATATTCATCATTCTAGCAGCTAACGACAATTTAGAGAGACCTTCTCTACAACCACTGTAAAGTGGTTGATTCGCCGCGTTTAACATTTCGTAAAACTTTTTTGCATCTATATTAGGTTCTTCATCTCCATCATGAGCTACGAATGCATCAGCTACCATATCATGAACCCTATCATAATCTACCATCTCCTCTTGCTGGTAACTATGTTCATTATGCAAATGATGATCAACCGGTTCTTTTTCCTGAAAATTGCTATTACTACTACTAGCTTCATTCTGATCATAATTAAAACCTTCTCCATGTTGAAACCAGATATAGTAATTTGCCGTGAAACCTCTATTTATTAAATGCTTCCAAACATTTTCACGGTTTGCCAGTTTCGAATTGTTGCATTTCCGACAAGGACAGAACATCTTACCACTTTCTTGGGCGAGCGGTGTTGAATCTGCTTGATGCATAAATGTCTCCAGACCCGCAAGGTATTCTTTCGTCACTCTCCCGTTAGCATCTCTATGCATATACATCCACTTCCGCAACTCGTAAATATTCCCGGAGCCAGCCATTTTTTTTTCTTTCACGTTTTTTGTTGTTGGTGTGTTTAAAATGATGTTTAAACATCCATATTTATAGGAAAATTCGAATCTGGTAGTTGTAATTTTGCTATGAATTTACGACGAAAATTAATTAGGTGGGCAAAAAAAACGTGTAACACCTATAAAGTTGGTGGATTCAAAAATTTCCTCGCTAAATACACGTAAACTATTCCCTCGTAAATACCACGCAAAGTTTACGTCGTATTTACGAGGAAATAGTTTTTCCTCGTAAAATACTCGTAAAGTTACATCCACTTTACGACGAAACAGTTTTGTCGTTACGTTACGAGGAAATAACGATGACTTTAGTTTTTCACGTAAATTCGTCGTAAACTCGACGCAAATTTACGAGGATTGTTTTTCCTCGTTAATTTTCGTCGTTAAGCATGTGTTTTCTTGTAGTGCAGCCCCAACCCTAAGGCGTTCCTGATACTAGACGAACTCAGCCTCAGCTCCATTCGTTCTCAGCTTACATCCCGGACAGCTACA
This sequence comes from Brassica napus, assembly GCF_020379485.1. NCBI lineage: Eukaryota > Viridiplantae > Streptophyta > Magnoliopsida > Brassicales > Brassicaceae > Brassica > Brassica napus. Next base: position 57,774,037 of record NC_063446.1, on the reverse strand, counting down.
ACTCGCGTTCCCGATCAGACGCATTCCGTTCAAGATCGCGCCTCAGCATGCGTCTGTTCTAGCTCGTTCCAGCTCGCGTTCCAGCTTCTTCCAGCTCGCGTCCCGTCCAGCTCGAGGTTCTCTTGGTGGTCCGATTCTACAATCTTCGAAACCTAAAGGTAATTCGAATTCTGAAAACATGAATCGAATCTGGTTGTTTTGTAAAGATTGAAACCCTAAAATATAATATCTAAAAGGATGAAAGCCATAGGATAATAGATCGATACCCTATGAGTAAATCGAAGCTCTATAAGTTCGATCCAAACCTTAAAATCGAGATTTGATCCATTGATCAATTAAAATCAGAACCTTGAAGGTTTTGAATCTCAAAATTAAACTCCCTTGATCTAAGATCAAATCGAATTCCCAAAACCCTAATTTGAAAAATCGATTTTAATTGTTTTGATTTTAAAAATTTTTGTTTGATTGATTGATCACCTAGAACTATGATTAGGATTGTTTAAACTTGAATCTTGAATCTGAAGTAATTGGCTTGTTTAAATCAAAACCCTAATGATCTAGTTTAGATTGTTTAAAAATCAAAATCTGAAAGTATACAATTAGGTTAAACTGTTCTAGACATAATCATACTTGTGGCCGTGTGGCCTTGTTGCATTCATACCTAAACCTAATCACATTGATTGATTGCAATTGCACTTAGAATCTCATGTTAGGATGGTATTGAAATTGAAATTGAAATTGAAATCAAGTATGATTGTTCTTTGTTTGGCCGATTAGCTTGGTTGTGTTGAGTACATCGTATAGACTGATAGAATTCATCTATGCTAGGATTGCAATTACATAACAAACTATATGCATTGATCCTGAATTGAATCATTAGCTGTGCGGCTTGTTTTCCTGTTTTGGCCGTGTGGCTTCCTCATGGTCGTGTGGCTTCTTCTTGGCCGTGAGCCATAAACCTTAGCCATAAGGTTTGCTTGCTTGATTGATTCTATTGATTGTGAGTTAAGTCAGCTAGATTGATTGCATATTGAATCTGAAACCCTAAATCTCGAATTTGAATCCCTAAGGGCCTTGAAACCCTAAATCGCATGATATTGATCCAAAATGAGTTTAGGTTTGATTCTTGTTATTTTGACTGATCTAATTGATGTCTTGAAAGCTAAGGTGCTAGATTATTTTGATTCTCATAAAATCTGAAACCCTAGCCACATTTTGTATTGCTAAGATGATAAAACCCTAATTGGATCAACATAGATTGTTTGCATCATAGCTTGGCCGTGTGGCCTTTATTGCACCTTACTATCATAGCCGTGTGGCTTGCATACATCATATCACCTTGATAACATATAGAATCCGAAAGCTAAGATCGTATGCATCATATATCTATCTAGCCGTGTGGCCTCTTTGCTTGCATCATGACTGTATGACCGTGTGGCCGTGATTGTATTACATTAAACCCTCATAGCCGTGTGGCTTACTTACTGATGCATTGATCATTACTTGATTGCTTGCTTGGCCGCATCATACATCACCTAGGCCGTGTGGCCTCATTGCACATCACCCCTATAGCCGTGTGGCTTGTTTATTAGGAATGCATTAACTTGATTGTTTACTTGGTCACACGATTTATTTTCTTATAAAAATTGAGTGATATATGATTACAGATGTCGAAAATCAGCAATCTAGATTATGCTGCCCTAAATCTCTTTGGAGATAATTATTTACAATGGGCATTAGACATAGAAATTTTCCTGAAATCAAAGGGCCTCGGTGAATGTATCATCGAGGACAATAATGCAAGTGAAAGTAGTAGATACATGGCAATAATGATTACTCGCCAACCCTAAGCCAATGAGGCTGCAGAAAAAAAAATCTAAAGAAAGCAACCACGTCCATCATGATAAACCATACGGCTGTAACCGTGATGGATGGAAAGGACGTGGGCATAGCCAAACCACCTTATACGACCATGGACATAGGAATCACTATAACCGTGGTTGTGGACCCAGTTTTGGCCATGGTTAAAGGAGAGGAGGCTGTGGCATTTCTAAGCCACCACATTCGACCAAGTCAGTGTGCCATAAGATATGTAATGGTGAATCATTAGGCTAAAACATCTGATTGTCTAAAAAAAGAATAATGTTGATTTCGACTTCTGTGTTTGCTTTGCTTTATGTTTGTGATTTTCTTGAATTAAGAACTTATATTATAAGATGAATGAATGACTTTAGATATGACTAAGAAAACGCCAATATATAAGGCAATGTTGCGGGTATAGTCAGTCAGATAAGGGCCTGCAACCGGTATAGAATTGCCTAAAGGGCTACGGCTAGACTTAGTACATTGGCGCCTAAAGAGGCTAAGTACACTGGTGCCTAAAAAGAGCATGCAGGCTTGAAAGACCTAATGCTCTATATCCACCCATAGAAGCCCATTGAATTTATAAGATATATGATATAAGAATGGTTTCCATATAGAAACAATGGGCAAAGGAAACAAAGAGTGGCCAAAACTATACCTGCATTCTCTACTGATCTAGACTATGCAAAGATCAGTATGATAAGAGGCAAGAGCCATGGTAACCAGATTGGTATACCCCATGAAAATTATACACTATATGGCATGACCGGATTAGCCATCCTGGTCTAAACTTGATGAAAAAGATTGATATTAAAAGGGCACACAGAGTTATCCCATAGTATCTCACGTTGTGTAACATGTACACAAGGAAAACTCATTAGGCTATAATGTCCCAAGCATCTGCAGATTATAGTATGATCATGAGGGGGAGTGAGGACAAATCCGTGGTCCATGACCATACTATAAACACGAATATAACAGCTTGGCCGTACAGGCTATTACCTATAAGGTTCGGACTCTAAAGTCAGCCTAAACCCTAAACCCTAAACCCTAAACCCAACCCCCAAACCCCATACCCTAAACCCGAAACCCCAAACCCGAAACCCGAAACCCCAACCCCGAAACCCGAAACCCCAAACCCGAAACCCCAAACCCGAAACCCGAAACCCCAAACCCGAAACCCCAAACCCCATATTCCTTATTTTCTACTTCATATATTCCAAACCCCCATCTTTAATTTTCTACTTCATATATTCCAAACCCCAAACCCGAAACCCGAAACCCGAAACCCGAAACCCCAACCCCGAAACCCGAAACCCCAAACCCGAAACCCCAAACCCGAAACCCCAAACCCGAAACCCGAAACTCGAAACCCCAAACCCGAAACCCCAACCCCGAAACCCCAACCCCGAAACCCGAAACCCGAAACCCGAAACCCGAAACCCCAAACCCGGAACCCGAAACCCCAAACCCGAAACCCCAAACCCGAAACCCGAAACCCAAATCCCCATCTTTAATTTTCTACTTCATATATTCCAAACCCCCATCTTTAATTTTCTACTTCATATATCCCTAGAACCCCAAACCCCATATTTAATTTTAGGTTTCGTCGTTATTTCCTCGTTGTCTTACGTGGACTTTACGACGATTTTATGCTACGTGGACTTTACGACGATTTCATCCTGCGTGGACTTTACGACGATTTCATCCTACGTGGACTTTACGACGATTTGTGCTTACGTGGAATTAACGAGTGTTATGTTTAAATCCCTAGAATCAGAAACCCGAAACCCGAAACCCCAACCCCCAAACCCCATACCCTAAACCCGAAACCCCAAACCCGAAACCCGAAACCCCAACCCCGAAACCCGAAACCCGAAACCCCAAACCCGAAACCCCAAACCCGAAACCCGAAACCCCAAACCCGAAACCCCAAACCCCATATTCCTTATTTTCTACTTCATATATTCCAAACCCCCATCTTTAATTTTCTACTTCATATATTCCAAACCCCAAACCCGAAACCCGAAACCCGAAAACCGAAACCCGAAACCCCAACCCCGAAACCCGAAACCCCAAACCCGAAACCCCAAACCCGAAACCCGAAACTCGAAACCCGAAACCCGAAACCCCAACCCCGAAACCCCAACCCCGAAACCCGAAACCCGAAACCCGAAACCCCAAACCCCAAACCCGGAACCCGAAACCCCAAACCCGAAACCCCAAACCCGAAACCCGAAACCCAAATCCCCATCTTTAATTTTCTACTTCATATATTCCAAACCCCCATCTTTAATTTTCTACTTCATATATCCCTAGAACCCCAAACCCCATATTTAATTTTAGGTTTCGTCGTTATTTCCTCGTTGTCTTACGTGGACTTTACGACGATTTAATCCTGCGTGGACCTTACGACGATTTCATCCTACGTGGACTTTACGACGATTTCATCCTGCGTGGAGTTTACGACGATTTCATCCTGCGTGGACTTTACGACGATTTGTGCTTACGTGGAATTAACGAGTGTTATGTTTAAATCCCTAGAATCAGAAACCCGAAACCCGAAACCCGAAACCCCAACCCCCAAACCCCATACCCTAAACCCGAAACCCGAAACCCGAAACCCGAAACCCCAAACCCGAAACCCCAAACCCGAAACCCGAAACCCGAAACCCAAACCCCCATCTTTAATTTTCTACTTCATATATTAATTCCAAACCCCATCTTTAATTTTCTACTTCATATATCCCTAGAACCCCAAACCCCGAAACCCGAAAGCCCAAACCCGAAACCCAAAACCCAAAACCCGAAACCAAAAACCCGAAACCCCATATTCCTTATTTTCTACTTCATATATTCCAAACTCCATCTTTATTTCCATTCCAAACCACAATATCCCACATTTGCTTATTCATAAAACAAACTCCCAGCATTACCTTATTCATAAAACAAACCCCACATTATCTTATTCATAAAACAAACTCCCTCATCTTATTCATAAAACAAATACATCAATCGGATACATCGACATTCTCATCATCACTAGAAACATCATCATTTTCATTAAACTCGTCTTCAACAGCTTCGTCTGTGGCATCATCGGTAAGATCTTCGTACTCGTGATTATGCGGATCAATGAGAAGGATGTCATCAATTTCTTGTTCAGGTTCCTCGACTTCATTTATCTGTTCTTCTTGCAATGGTGGTTCTTCTCCACTGATGATTCGTCCTCGAGGTGTAACTTTGATCACTGCTAACCAATTTATACCTGAATCTCTCATCCGAGGGTATGGAAGGAAGCTAACTTGGTCTGCTTGTGAAGCTAAGATGAAAGGCTCGAATTTGTTGTACCTTCGTCCACCGTTGACATCAACTACACCGAATTTGTTAGACCGAACACCTCTGTTGACGACGGGGTCGAACCATTCACATTTGAAGAGGACGCATTTCAGCTTCAGTATCCCTGGAAATTCGACTTCAATAATCTCCGTCAAGATCCCGTAGAAATCTGTTTCCCCTTTCACACATATTCCATAGTTACTGGTCGCCCGCTGTCTACCATAGTCATATGTATGAAAAGTATAGCCTCGTGTGAAATACATCTGTGATGTGGTGACCTTTACAAGTGGAGATTGAATTACTTCGTGTAACCACTTAGGATAATCTGCATCGTCGTCGTCATAATCAACCTGCAAAAATAAAGAGAATGTTAATGAAATACAGATAATGTATGAAAAAAAGTTTTAGTTAGTACCTGATTCCGCAACCACTTAATGAAGTGTTGATCTTTCCTTTTGTCTACGTCACTTGTGGATATATCAGGAAATGTTTCTTCGACTTGAGAAACAAATAGGCTGTAAAATCACATTTTATAGGAATGAATCTCTCGCAATTATACAATTAATTATACTTATATGTGTTTCGAAGTGTCAATATATGTTACCTTTCAAAATAACGCATCAATGGATCTTCGCAATTGAGTAGAATATAGGTGTGTGCACTATGAGCGTCTTCTTCACTCGACCACCAAACCTCTTTACACTTCCCACCGAGTCGCCCAATCTGGCTAAAGATGTCTGGAACACCAGCAACTGCATATGTTGGCGCAACACCACCATCATCATATCTTCTTGGAGCTCTTCTCCGTGTACGTACTTTTGACGCAAAGTAGTACGATGTGAAGTGAGAAACTTTTTCCGTCAAACTTCCAGCAATTATAGAACCTTCAACTTTGGCGAGGTTCTTTGCTTTTCCCTTCAAATATTTCATGGCTCGCTCATACTGATACATCCATCCGTAATGTACAGGTCCACGAAGCAATGCCTCATATGGGAGGTGGACAGCTAGATGCTCCATGACGTCAAAAAATCCGGGAGGAAATATCTTCTCCAAGTTGCACAATAAGATGGGAATGTTCTCCTGAAGCTGTTCCACAACTTCTTCTTTAAGAGTGCGTGTGCTCAGATCCCTGAAAAATGCTCCAATGCCTTTTATATTCAAAAAAAAATTAAACACATTGTTAGTCATATATTATTTTGTAAATTATTGTGATATAATACACTACGTACCTGCAAGTGCTTCATGTACGTTTGTTGGAAGTAGCTCCGCAAATGCAAAGGGCAGTAGTCGTTGCATAAATACATGACAATCATGACTCTTCATCCCGGAGAACTTTTGACCCTTTTCAACACATCTAGAGAGATTCGAAACATACCCATCGGGGAACTTCACTTCTGATGCCACCCAGTTGAACAACACCGACTTTTTTTCTGAAGATAATCTGAATATCGGAACGGGAACTTGTCCATTGCTTTTAATATGTAACTCGCTTCTTGAGCAAATATCCGGCAAGTCCAACCTCGATTTTATGTTGTCTTTTGTCTTCCCTGGGACATTCAATATTGTATTCATGATGTTCTCAAAGAAATTCTTCTCTATATGCATCACATCGAGGTTGTGGCGCAGAAGAAGATCCTTCCAATATGGCAACTCCCAAAATATACTCTTCTTGTGCCAGTTGTGATGAACACCGTAAGAATCTGGCATATTACGAGGGACATGCCAATTACCACCCCAACGAACTGTTTCGTTAGCTCCGTAGTAGTCGATTTGCGCTTCAATTTGTTCTCCAGTTAGATATGGAGGAGGAGTGTCTCTCACAACCCTTTTGTGCCTAAACAAATTCTTGTTTCTTCGGTAAGGATGGCCAATGGGAAGAAATCGACGGTGACAATCAAACCAACTTGTCTTCCTACCATTCTTCAGTTGAAACGCATCTGTCGTTCCATTACAATATGGACAAGCTAATCTCCCATGTGTAGTCCATCCAGACAACATCCCATAGGCAGGGAAATCACTTATGGTCCACAAAAGCATCGCTCGCATCGTAAAATTCGTCTTCGTTGAACAGTCATACGTCCTCACCCCTGTTGACCACAAATCCTTCAACTCTTTTATCAGTGGTTGTAGGAAAACATCCAGGGACCTTTTTGGATGGTTCGGACCAGGTATTAATATGGTCAAGAATAGTAACTCCCGTTGCATGCACATCTCCGGTGGCAGGTTGTATGGAGTAAGAAAGACTGGCCACAATGAATATTGTCTCCCTGACATTCCGAACGGACTAAATCCATCTGTGCATAATCCGAGATACACATTCCGGATATTGCTAGCGAAATCTGGATGTACTTTGTTGAAATGTTTCCAGGCTCTTGCATCTGATGGATGAGTCATCTCACCATCCGTCTGAGTATGCTCGGCATGCCATCTCATCTTTCCAGCAGTCTGCTCTGATTGATACAATCTTTTCAATCTGTCTGTAATTGGTAGGTACCACATCCTTTGGTATGGTACCCTATTACGTCCCCGTCCTTGCGGCTTGAATCGTGGCTTCTTGCAGAATCGACATTCTTCTAGCTTCTCATCATCTCCCCAATAGATCATGCAGTTGTCGATGCAAACATCTATCATCTCAGAAGGCAACCCAAGACTATAAACCAGTTTCTGAATCTCATAATAAGAATCAGCAGACACATTGTCTTCCGGCAAATACTCTTTAAACAAGTCCGCCCATTCGTTCATGCAACTTTCAGGTAGATTGTGATCAGTTTTAATATTCATCATTCTAGCAGCTAACGACAATTTAGAGAGACCTTCTCTACAACCACTGTAAAGTGGTTGATTCGCCGCGTTTAACATTTCGTAAAACTTTTTTGCATCTATATTAGGTTCTTCATCTCCATCATGAGCTACGAATGCATCAGCTACCATATCATGAACCCTATCATAATCTACCATCTCCTCTTGCTGGTAACTATGTTCATTATGCAAATGATGATCAACCGGTTCTTTTTCCTGAAAATTGCTATTACTACTACTAGCTTCATTCTGATCATAATTAAAACCTTCTCCATGTTGAAACCAGATATAGTAATTTGCCGTGAAACCTCTATTTATTAAATGCTTCCAAACATTTTCACGGTTTGCCAGTTTCGAATTGTTGCATTTCCGACAAGGACAGAACATCTTACCACTTTCTTGGGCGAGCGGTGTTGAATCTGCTTGATGCATAAATGTCTCCAGACCCGCAAGGTATTCTTTCGTCACTCTCCCGTTAGCATCTCTATGCATATACATCCACTTCCGCAACTCGTAAATATTCCCGGAGCCAGCCATTTTTTTTTCTTTCACGTTTTTTGTTGTTGGTGTGTTTAAAATGATGTTTAAACATCCATATTTATAGGAAAATTCGAATCTGGTAGTTGTAATTTTGCTATGAATTTACGACGAAAATTAATTAGGTGGGCAAAAAAAACGTGTAACACCTATAAAGTTGGTGGATTCAAAAATTTCCTCGCTAAATACACGTAAACTATTCCCTCGTAAATACCACGCAAAGTTTACGTCGTATTTACGAGGAAATAGTTTTTCCTCGTAAAATACTCGTAAAGTTACATCCACTTTACGACGAAACAGTTTTGTCGTTACGTTACGAGGAAATAACGATGACTTTAGTTTTTCACGTAAATTCGTCGTAAACTCGACGCAAATTTACGAGGATTGTTTTTCCTCGTTAATTTTCGTCGTTAAGCATGTGTTTTCTTGTAGTGCAGCCCCAACCCTAAGGCGTTCCTGATACTAGACGAACTCAGCCTCAGCTCCATTCGTTCTCAGCTTACATCCCGGACAGCTACAACTCGCGTTCCCGATCAGACGCATTCCGTTCAAGATCGCGCCTCAGCATGCGTCTGTTCTAGCTCGTTCCAGCTCGCGTTCCAGCTTCTTCCAGCTCGCGTCCCGTCCAGCTCGAGGTTCTCTTGGTGGTCCGATTCTACAATCTTCGAAACCTAAAGGTAATTCGAATTCTGAAAACATGAATCGAATCTGGTTGTTTTGTAAAGATTGAAACCCTAAAATATAATATCTAAAAGGATGAAAGCCATAGGATAATAGATCGATACCCTATGAGTAAATCGAAGCTCTATAAGTTCGATCCAAACCTTAAAATCGAAATTTGATCCATTGATCAATTAAAATCAGAACCTTGAAGGTTTTGAATCTCAAAATTAAACTCCCTTGATCTAAGATCAAATCGAATTCCCAAAACCCTAATTTGAAAAATCGATTTTAATTGTTTGGATTTTAAAAATTTTTGTTTGATTGATTGATCACCTAGAACTATGATTAGGATTGTTTAAACTTGAATCTTGAATCTGAAGTAATTGGCTTGTTTAAATCAAAACCCTAATGATCTAGTTTAGATTGTTTAAAAATCAAAATCTGAAAGTATACAATTAGGTTAAACTGTTCTAGACATAATCATACTTGTGGCCGTGTGGCCTTGTTGCATTCATACCTAAACCTAATCACATTGATTGATTGCAATTGCACTTAGAATCTCATGTTAGGATGGTATTGAAATTGAAATTGAAATTGAAATCAAGTATGATTGTTCTTTGTTTGGCCGATTAGCTTGGTTGTGTTGAGTACATCGTATAGACTGATAGAATTCATCTATGCTAGGATTGCAATTACATAACAAACTATATGCATTGATCCTGAATTGAATCATTAGCTGTGCGGCTTGTTTTCCTGTTTTGGCCGTGTGGCTTCCTCATGGTCGTGTGGCTTCTTCTTGGCCGTGAGCCATAAACCTTAGCCATAAGGTTTGCTTGCTTGATTGATTCTATTGATTGTGAGTTAAGTCAGCTAGATTGATTGCATATTGAATCTGAAACCCTAAATCTCGAATTTGAATCCCTAAGGGCCTTGAAACCCTAAATCGCATGATATTGATCCAAAATGAGTTTAGGTTTGATTCTTGTTATTTTGACTGATCTAATTGATGTCTTGAAAGCTAAGGTGCTAGATTATTTTGATTCTCATAAAATCTGAAACCCTAGCCACATTTTGTATTGCTAAGATGATAAAACCCTAATTGGATCAACATAGATTGTTTGCATCATAGCTTGGCCGTGTGGCCTTTATTGCACCTTACTATCATAGCCGTGTGGCTTGCATACATCATATCACCTTGATAACATATAGAATCCGAAAGCTAAGATCGTATGCATCATATATCTATCTAGCCGTGTGGCCTCTTTGCTTGCATCATGACTGTATGACCGTGTGGCCGTGATTGTATTACATTAAACCCTCATAGCCGTGTGGCTTACTTACTGATGCATTGATCATTACTTGATTGCTTGCTTGGCCGCATCATACATCACCTAGGCCGTGTGGCCTCATTGCACATCACCCCTATAGCCGTGTGGCTTGTTTATTAGGAATGCATTAACTTGATTGTTTACTTGGTCACACGATTTATTTTCTTATAAAAATTGAGTGATATATGATTACAGATGTCGAAAATCAGCAATCTAGATTATGCTGCCCTAAATCTCTTTGGAGATAATTATTTACAATGGGCATTAGACATAGAAATTTTCCTGAAATCAAAGGGCCTCGGTGAATGTATCATCGAGGACAATAATGCAAGTGAAAGTAGTAGATACATGGCAATAATGATTACTCGCCAACCCTAAGCCAATGAGGCTGCAGAAAAAAAAATCTAAAGAAAGCAACCACGTCCATCATGATAAACCATACGGCTGTAACCGTGATGGATGGAAAGGACGTGGGCATAGCCAAACCACCTTATACGACCATGGACATAGGAATCACTATAACCGTGGTTGTGGACCCAGTTTTGGCCATGGTTAAAGGAGAGGAGGCTGTGGCATTTCTAAGCCACCACATTCGACCAAGTCAGTGTGCCATAAGATATGTAATGGTGAATCATTAGGCTAAAACATCTGATTGTCTAAAAAGAATAATGTTGATTTCGACTTCTGTGTTTGCTTTGCTTTATGTTTGTGATTTTCTTGAATTAAGAACTTATATTATAAGATGAATGAATGACTTTAGATATGACTAAGAAAACGCCAATATATAAGGCAATGTTGCGGGTATAGTCAGTCAGATAAGGGCCTGCAACCGGTATAGAATTGCCTAAAGGGCTACGGCTAGACTTAGTACATTGGCGCCTAAAGAGGCTAAGTACACTGGTGTCTAAAAAGAGCATGCAGGCTTGAAAGACCTAATGCTCTATATCCACCCATAGAAGCCCATTGAGTTTATAAGATATATGATATAAGAATGGTTTCCATATAGAAACAATGGGCAAAGGTAACAAAGAGTGGCCAAAACTATACCTGCATTCTCTACTGATCTAGACTATGCAAAGATCAGTATGATAAGAGGCAAGAGCCATGGTAACCAGATTGGTATACCCCATGAAAATTATACACTATATGGCATGACCGGATTAGCCATCCTAGTCTAAACTTGATGAAAAAGATTGATATTAAAAGGGCACACAGAGTTATCCCATAGTATCTCACGTTGTGTAACATGTACACAAGGAAAACTCATTAGGCTATAATGTCCTAAGCATCTGCAGATTATAGTATGATCATGAGGGGGAGTGAGGACAAATCCGTGGTCCATGACCATACTATAAACACGAATATAACAGCTTGGCCGTACAGGCTATTACCTATAAGGTTCGGACTCTAAAGTCTAGCTTGGGGACATCACGAGTTTTACATGTATATAAGGTTAATATGCATCAGGCCATATAAGTGAGCATAGATATTCCCATCTCAGATTGAATACGGGTCATGAGCCAGACATATACCATCTTAAGAGACTATTGAATAAAGCACCACAGACATATGCGCCGTCTAAGATGGAACCTCAGAAGAGGATTGGAAATATATGTTGGATAAAAGTATGTCTTTCTCCCACGAGTTTTAAGAGACCTTGAGCCAAATATGGGTGATCAGATTGAGGCCAGGTGCACGGATTGCATGACTAATGAATCCGACTATCCAACATTAAAAGGAGAAAGTTATAAGCTGATAAAGATTAAAAGAATGATAAGAGAAATAGAATGGTATCAACCATCATTGTCTTGGCAAGATCCTTGGACTAAAAGTATGATTTAAGACGTCCAAAGAAAGATTATACAAACCTAGCTAATCTAGATGCCAGACACTGACCAGAAAAGAAAAGAAAAAATTGACTAAGTCATAACCAGCTTAGCACCAAACGAAATCTGATGTCCTAGAGACACAGTCAAGCTGCTACAGAGTCTATACAAAATAGACCAAAGTGTTCCATAAGATAAAGAACCTCGGAAAGAAAAGGCGCATAGAATACAGATCCGAGGTCAAAATAGAAACCATACCAGACATTGAGAAAAGGCTGCACAGCTAAACATCTAAGGTACCAAACCATGTAGCTTGGGACGCCAAGCTACTAGGTAACAAAGGTCCTGGATAATGAAATCTCAATTCGATTAGATCATGAACCACACATATATATAAGTGTCGACACATGAGAGTTATATTTGTATAAGGATACATAAAGTAGTAGCACTTGAGTTTAAAGATATAAACGAGGATCATGAACCCACGAAAGAGTACTCATAAAGATTAAAGATTAGATTGAAAGATAAACGTGGGGTTCAAGGTATCTAAAGAAGAGATAGGCGTATTGGCCATACACATATACAGAAACACCATCTGATAAACCAGTGAAATAAATGGGTCTTGTGAGGGAAAAGAAACCGTGAGAGATGGTACATGATCACGAGGTGTAAAGGTGTTCATGTTTTCCTACTAACAACATTCGATCATAGCTTGTTACACAAGGATACTCACAGACACCAAAGGAACAAATTATAAGGAGATAAACTCCTATGTGGTGGATGCTGCTACAGATTTTCGAAATTGGCAAAAGGTCTGGTCATAAGAAAGAAATTAGATTGACATACACTGATGTAGTAAGCAGCATATGGATCACTGGATAAAGAACAACATTGTTCCTAAGCTGTTCATGGACTGAAACAAAGCAGCTGCATATATTATGTAAAGGAGTTGTATAAGAACAATCCAATTCAGTCCATATACTTATAAAAGAGATTTGAATTCCTTGTGTTTACTTACAGTAAACCAGCCTAAAGAAAGGTTAGTTGATTGATACAGATTATCTATTAAATCTGTGTGGGTGTTCGGCTAGAGGCGTCCGGTCCTTCTTCTTTGATCATGGCTAGTGAAAAGAAAGATCATCCATCGTGTTGTAGTCCATAAACACATGTGGCCGAGGTCCATGACCTAATATGCGTGATATGGTCCACGGCAAGAAAGGTCATGGGATGCCATCATATATTAAGATAGGACTGCAAAGACTAATGAATGTAGCATTGCCAAAGGCAAGAAGAGTCGATGGTCATGTATGAGGTCCATGAGTCTATTTGGCTGCAGAGCCATAGTTCAATGAGATCGTAAAACTCATTACAGCAATAATCATTGATCAAATCTTGATCTTAGACACTTATGAGACAAGTTATAAATATGTATAGGCGAGATATATGACTCAACATGAATCGATCAGATTAGAGTGTGGTTGATATACATCCGTGTAGAAAAGATGCACCAGGACATAGACTTATGACTTGAGATTACAAGTTCATGGCACCATGCTCATCATGTATATTGTCTGTAAGTCTGACCGACCAAATTAAGAGTAGTCGACGGCAAAGATTCACTTATTGACCATGCACACACGATGTCATAAGACATGAGAAAAGACCGGAGAGGTCAAAGTAATCCAGTTACGGTTCAGTAATAAACTTAGCCGATTTGTTTACTTCCTACCTGCACGTTCAGGAAGCTCACGCATCAGATGCGTAGGCTGAAGAACTTCCACTGAGGTTCACATCATGGAGAGTAGTACGTGTTGTACTCTTTTTCCTTCATCATGGTTTTGTCCCACTGGGTTTTCCTGATAAGGTTTTAATGAGGCAACATTAAGCGTATTACATTCTCTGAATGGTTATGGCATCCAAGGAAGAGTGTTATAAATCAATTGGTGGATGTCCACAACCGGCCCAGTCCATAACCGGCCCAAACCCTAGAGAGAGAGACGGTTCAAACCCTAGAGAGAGAGGCGGCGGCCGCTGCATGGAGAGAGAGGGAAAGTCGGCTAGAGACTTTCCATTTTTCTAGTTTTCCTATTTCATTTATGTTTATGATTTTTAATCTTTCCATTTATGTATTTCCATTTTTCTCTCATGTAACCCTTATATTCATTAATAAAACATAGAAATATTCAGACCAAAAACCTTCGTTTTACGACAAAATTTACAATTGTAGATTTTTTGTTTTTTTTGATAAATACAATTGTAGAAGATTTTTTGCGACTATGAAACATTTTCTCCGTTTATACGGGAAATCTCATGGGCTCGAAACTTACAATGAGAACACTCTTTCCTCAAACGTTGGACTCAAAATCATTAACGAGCACACGGGTTGACAATATGTTTCTTGTGTTCTTATTGTTGAAATATATATATAAAAAAGTTTTACACTAAGGCATTAGTTAGGCCTTTAGTGGTTTAGTGCTTGGAATATATTCTATTGACCCCTAGTCCGATTTTTGTTAGGAAGGATGTTTTACGCCATATAATCGGTATTAGCGCTGGTTAGTCCCAAACCCTTGGAAATTATTTGGGCCCAACACATAGATACTTTCTGGTTAACAAGAAAAACACCACAAAACTCATATAATATTCCTTTTCTAACACAACTCATATTATATCCTTATTTAATTGATTTTCTTTTTAAAAATAATGACTTAAATTTTATATTTATTTCCCTTTCTACTGATAGGATGAAATTTAGAATAATACAAGAATGGTATACCATTAACTTTGTTTGGTAAAAAATACATATATATATATACCATGAACTTAAAAGACTGTATTATTTTTAACAACAACGAAAATAACTAATACTTTTGGATTTGCGAAATAAGCATTAGCCGAGCAAAGTAGGGATTGGGCGAGGACGTCTGGTTTAAAAGAAACAGTCCCAAAACATACTTTGATCATGTGGATTTCTCACCTAGACAGGCTGCCAACAAGATCAAGGCTTGCGTCGGGGGAAATTCAGATTACCACTAATTATTGTTTGTGTTTCAAGCATAAAGAATTAAGGGAATACTTCATCCTAACTTGCTAATTGAGCTCTGAAATTTGGCCACTAGCTCTGATGAGGCTTGGTTCACCTTATCTTATGTTTCACATGTGGACAGACCTTCTAGGTTGGACAAGGCTGCATGCAGCCAGAGCACCAACATTCTCCGAAAGTTAGTGGCTCAATGAAGTGTGTTTAATATACGGAAGGTCAGGAAACAAATGAACAATGTTCTTCACAGTCAACAATCATCCGTCCGCCGATCATTTTAAACTGCATCGAACAGAGAATTACGCAACATAATCTCATCAAGGAAATATAGAAGACAATACCTTTTATTTCTTTTTGCCAAGATATATGAATAAGTATTAGAGTGTGCTATTTTATAAACATTTAGCATTTTATTTTTAGTGATTTTTACATTTTTAGAAAATAAAAATAAATAAAAAAGAAATCAAGCAAGTATCGATTTAAATGTACTGTCATCATAAAAAGAACCAAACAATAAGTACTTATGTTAGCATATGTTTTCCAGACCATCTGTTATTGTATTATTTAATGCATATGTTGCTTAAATATAAGATTCCCACTGAGAACTAAATTATCACTACTTGGTCAGTCTGGGCTTGGACTTCGGCCCAAGTGGTTTACATGGTGGGCCATAACAGATGATTGGTCCACCTCCTGGCATTAGTCGGAAGGTATTCCAAACTCGGGTCAGGCAGTGTGGTACGCTTTCGGGCTAGTCCATTCTGTAGCACTAAGTGCGTTCCTCCCGGGGTCGACCGGATCAACCGATAGGGTTTATCAAAAAAAAAAAAAAGATTCCAAACCCCTATAACACTACAAGAAAACACGCCGAATTCCGACGGAGGTTCCGACGGACATCAACGTCGTCGGACGTTTGTGACGGATTACCGATCAATTTCCGACGAAATCCAAAAATTTGAAGTCGTCGGAATTCCGTCGTCCATTTCCGACGGAATTCCGACGAAACAAGGGTCGTCGGAATTTTCCGACAACTTTTCGACGACATTCCGATAAAAAATGTAACCGTTGTAGTCGTCGGAAGTTCGTCGGTATATTCCGACGAATTTCCGACGACATTCCGATTAACAGTACAGTCGTCGGAATTTTCTGACGAATTTCCGACGAACCATGTGACCGTTGCCGACAAATATATATGACCGTTATATAGCCGTTTGAGATTAGACAATACCGACGGAATTCTGACGGACTGCTTTACATCCGTCGGAATTTCGTCGGAAAGTCGTCGGAGGGCCGTAAGCAATTTCCTATAAATACAACCCCTCCTCATTCAACTCATTCACACTTCATTCTCTCTTCATTCTCTTTAGTCATAACAATTCCGTGAAAATCATGTCTTCAGAAGTTTATTATCGTTCGTGGATGGATAAACCTCATTTGGATCCGAACACCAATTTGCTTACGGAAGAATACGTTCAAGGGATTGGAGAATTCATGAGGCTTGTTCAACAGCAACCGGATGCAAAAAGTGGTATGTTAAGATGTTCCTGCTCTACTTGCAATAATAATAAGGTTATAAAAGAATTTGATGTTTGGACTCATTTGTATATGAAAGGGTTTTCACGTAATTATAAAGTTTGGTACCTTCATGGGGAAACTGGTTATGAATATGGTAGTACTAGCGAACCTCAGCCTGTTAGTGAACTTCAGCCTGATATTAGGTTAGAAGAATCTAGAACGGATATAGATTATGGTGTAGGTACTGAGCAGATGGTACATGATCATTATAGAGGGGAAGAACCAAATCCCGAATCTAGGAGATTTTTTGACATGTTGGATGCAGGAAAACAACCTTTGTATCAAAATTGTAGAGATGGTCATTCAGTCTTATCATCTGCAACTAGATTAATGGGTATTAAGACAGACTATAATTTGGCTGAAGAATGTATGGATGCGATTACTGATTTTGTCAAAGGTATTCTACCTGAGGATAACCTTGCACCGGGTTCATACTACGAGGTTCAGAAACTTGTTGCCGGTCTTCAACTACCGTATGAAGTGATAGATGTATGTATTGACAACTGCATGATCTACTGGAGAGCGGATGAGACACGGAATGTATGCAAATTTTGTGGGAAACCTCGTTATCAGGAGACGAGGGGAAGAGTTCCGATCCCATTCAAAAGAATGTGGTATTTGCCTTTGACGGAAAGATTGAAGAGGTTGTATCAGTGTGAGCGCACAGCAAAAGCAATGAGATGGCATGCAGAGCATTCCAAAATGGTGAGATTAGACATCCTTCAGATGCAAAGGCTTGGAAACATTTCCAGTCAACATATCCAGAATTTGCGGAAGAGAGAAGAAATGTTTATCTTGGATTATCTACTGATGGTTTCAGCCCATTTGGAAAGCATGGAAGACAGTATTCTCTATGGCCAGTTATTGTGACACCGTACAACTTACGGCCGAGCTTGTGCATGCGACGAGAGTTTTTGTTTCTCTCAATTCTCGTCCCCGGGCCAGATCATCCTAAAAGATCACTAGATGTGTTTCTTCAACCACTGATATATGAGTTGCAACAACTATGGGCGCATGGTTTTGAGACATACGATGTTTCGTGCAAAGAAAACTTTCAGATGCGGGCAGTACTTATGTGGACAATAAGTGACTTTCCAGCATATGGTATGTTATCTGGATGGACAACACATGGGAGGCTATCATGTCCATATTGTCAAGATGACACAGATGCTTTCCAACTAAAGAACGGAAGGAAAACGTGTTGGTTTGACTGTCACAGACGATTTCTACCACCTGATCATCCATACCGCAGGAGTAAGACTTCGTTTACGAAGAACAAGCAGGTGTTTGATGGTCCACCTGAGGAAGTTAGTGGGAAAGATTTGTTGAAGCAGTTTAGGTATTTTGATGCAGAAAGGACGCCAGATGTAGGTGGACATGAAAACATTCGAGTCAGTGCGGTTGGAGAGCTACATAACTGGCACAAAAAGAGTATTTTCTGGGATCTGCCATATTGGGAGAGTCATCTATTGCGGCATAATTTAGATGTCATGCATATTGAGAAGAACTTCTTCGACAATCTGATGAACACAGTCCTTAACATCCAAGGTAAAACGAAGGATAATTTGAAGTCAAGGTTGGATTTAGTCGATATCTGTGATCGTTCTGAACTTCACGTTGATGAGAACGGTACGGCCCCTTTTCCCATTTATCGGCTGGATGGTGCTAGAAAAGAAGAGTTCTTTGATTGGATTACAGATAAAGTGAAATTTCCTGACGGATATGCATCAAATTTGGGGAACTGCAGTGATAGAAGCGAAGGAAAGTTTACTGGCTTGAAGAGTCATGATTGTCATGTAATTATGCAGCGCCTCCTTCCGTTTGCTTTTTCAGCATTATTGCCACGTAATGTTCATGAAGCAATTGCAGGTATCTTATATTTTTACAATTTAATTTATTTTTATATTTAACAATTATGCTTATAAAAACTTAATACTTACGAAAATTATATATGTCTTTTATCTATGTAGGGATTAGTGTTTTCTTCCGCGACTTATGCAGTAGAGTAGTGACTGAAGAGGGTATTAATAATTTAAAAACAAACGCACCAGTCAGCATGTGCAACCTTTAGAAGATATTTCCTCCATCATTCTTTGATGTAATGGAACATCTTGCTATTCATCTCGCAAGAGAATTAGAACTTGGTGGTCCTGTGCAGTACAGATTGATGTATATTTTTGAGCGTTATATGCATCATCTGAAGAAGATGGTCAAAAATCAAAGCAGGGTGGAAGGATCTATAGTGGCACAGGTGATCAATGAAGAAACTACAATCTTTGCTGAAAATTATTTTCCACCAGAAGTGCATACAAAACACCGAAGACCTGCTCGGCATGATGATAGAGGGGAGAGAGCAACATATCATGTTACTGTCCCAAGCATGTTCAAGGAAATAGGACGACTTAGTGGAAAATTCACGAAGCGGAGACTTACGGACACTGAGCACGCTCATTTGCAAACATATTTGCTCACCAACTGTGAAGATGTTCTACAATATGAGAGGTAAAAATATTTATTCATTTATTGTTAGATTAATATTCAATAAATTTATTTCATATTGATAATATTTTTGTATATAGTGTATATATGGCGGAGTTGCGTATGACTCACAGGCATGCAACAGAAGATGAGCTTCGACAACTTAGAGATAACGGATTTGCTGCGTGGCTTCGTAGTTATGTGAGTCATATATCATATTACCCTATGCAAATGATTAGTTTAAATTTAATATAAACTAATTAACTTTTCAATCATATATGTTTTTAATTTATAGGTGAATGATGGTTTGGCCAGAGGTCTTGTGTTCGATGATTGGATACGCGAATTTGTGCAGGAACCAAACTATGTGGTCAAATCATATCCTAAATTTTGTACGCGAGGATATGCATTCACAAGGAAAGGTCATTCTAAGACAACATATGATGCTGGTGTTTCATCTTCTTCCGGTGACGATGTCTACTACGGCAACATAAAAGAAATATTGGAAATCCAATTTCCTGGAATGGTTGGATTGCGTTGTGTAGTATTCTATTGTGATTGGTATGACACCACCCCAGATAGAGGAGTGAAGATTGATGCGTTTGGTGTTACATCAGTTCATTCGCGGCGGAAACTTCAATATTATGATCCCTTCATTCTTGGTTCGCAAGCTGATCAGGTATGTCAATCTATTCATAATTTTTTACCAATATAATTAATTAATGTTATATATTTTACTAATACTTGTATAATTGATATGTATAGGTGTGCTACATCAGTTACCCTCGGGTGACGTACAGAGACGATCCATGGGTTACTGTAACGCAAATCAACCCAAGAGGACGAGTGGATGGAACTTCTGATGATGATGAACCATTGCAACCAGAGTCTACCAGCAACGCCCAGGCAGTTGAAGATTTGGAAAATGTTCAACTCGTTGAGAATTTGACTGTGTTTGGACATGATGTTGTTGTACATTCGGAGCCAGAAGCCGAGGTTGGGGAGTTTGATGAAGATTCAGAAGATTCTGATTAGTTTTTTTTTTTTTTTTTTTTTTTTTTTTGGTCCGTCGGAAATCCCTCGCAATATACCGACGACATAGCGACGACATTGAGTTTCATTGAAATTTGGAAAGGTCGTCGGTAATTCGTCGGAATATACCGACGACATTCCGACGAACTTGTCTAGTTCGTCGGAATGTCGTCGGTATATTCCGACGAATTACCGACGACATGGTTTCTAAAAAATTTCAATCATAAAAATCTATAAATTTAGATGCCAAAACTATGAAAATAACACATAATAAGTGTTTAGTATAGTATTAGATCGCAACCGTTCAAATATAACAACTCATTAAAATATTTATGTATGCATATCATTGTTTTCACAACATCTCATCTTAACATTCATATACTTATACAATCATATTCATATAAGCTTACACTACAAAAAATGTTGTTGTGTAAAATCGTGTTATAAAACATTTTTATTGTTAAATCTTTATGCAAATACTATATATATTATCAAAGATTTGGATTTTGCATTTAGCAACTTGAAATCAACACCCTAAACACTAAGTCGTCGGAATTCCGTCGGAATATACTGACGGACACAGTCTGTCGGAATATACTGACGGACACATTCCGTCGGAAATTCAATTTGCCCGGGAGAACCAAACCGCTTGAAAATTTTCGCGAATCGGCATTTGGTATATTTTAATTATACCGACGGAATACCGACGAACCCGTGTCCGTCGGAATCTTCAGATATAATAACCCTTCTTCTTCCTTCTTCGTTATTTCCGCCTCTCTCTCTCTAAAATCCTCTCTCTCACGGCGATTCCGGCCATTATCCACCTCCCTTCACCGGCGAATCCTCTTCTCACCCTCATATCTCTTCCCCAAACCCTAAATCATGTAAGAATCATCCCAAACCTTCTTTAATCTTAATTGTTTAGGGTTTTGGAAGTTAGATCTCGGATTTTAGGTTGTTTGATTGATAGTTTAGGATATATAAGTTAGGATTGTTGTTTTAGTTTTTTTTGGAACATTTTTTTATTTTTAAAAACGTTTTTTGATTTTTAAAAACGTTTTTGATTTTTTAAAACGTTTTTTTTTATTTTTAAAAACATTTTTCAAGTTTTCAGTAATGAAATATATATAATAAAACTTTTTTAAAATTTTTAAAAAATATTTAACAACATTTTTTTATATTTATAAATTTTTTATAATTTTGTATACATATATATATATATATAAATCATGTATAATAAAAATTTTAAAGTTTTTTATAATTTTTTATAAGTTTCCACTAAACTATGTATAATAAAACGTTCTTTAAAAAAAATTATAAATATTTAACAACATTTTTCTTCATTTATAAAACATTTTATAATTGTGTATACATATATAATAAAAGGTTTAATAGTTTTTTTAAAAACGTTTATAAAATCTTTTGTAAATATATAAATGAAAACATTAAAAATAGAAATGAGATGAAAATATTTTTGATGTATTAATTTTTTTTTAGGGCCGAGGATGAACCCCGCCCCGCAGCCCGTCTTCGACGTAGTTCGGTGAGCAGTTCCCGTGCATCGGGATCGTCTCATGACTCGGTTCCCGCATATATTCCCGCTCCAGCTCCCGCTGCCCCTCGCGCTGCTGCTCAACAGGATCCGGGGGTCATGCCAGTTCATCTATTGGTTCAACAACCAGGTCGAGAGCATCTTCCGGTTCTCCAACCCAACCCACGACGAGGCTATAGCACTTGGTTAGTATTTTTTTTATTTGTACCATTATGTTTTTTTCCTTTAATTAACTTGCTAACTTGTATTTTTTTTAAAGGTTCACCAAGTCGAAAAATGGCATTAGCCGGAGCATCAACCAGATGATGTACTCCATGCTCCGTTTTGGATATCCAAAGTGGAGTGTGATCCCTTCCGACGAACGAGAGTTGTGGTTTCGTCAGTTTGCGGTATAGTAACTCTTCATTTTTTTAAAGTTTTTACATTTTTTTAAATATATTTACTTATTAAATTTTATTTGTTTTGTAGCAAAAGTTCAACTGGCACTCCGATCTTACGGAAACAGTCCGTAAGAAATTCAACGAAAAGGCCATGGACTCTTATACGAAGCAGATAAACGCGTGGAAGACAGTTTGGCAGAAGAACAAGAGGCCACGGTTTATCAACGGGACGGTGTGGGAGCAGTTGATAGCTCATTGGGAGAAGGAAGAAACTGCAGAGACGTCTTCTAGGAACTCCAAGAACCGGAAGAGCGATCGTGGCGGGAAAGGTATGTATGTGCACAACCTCGGCGCTTGCTCTATATCTACTAAAGAGGATGAACTTGTAAGTTTTTTATTATTATTTATCTTTATATTTTTTAAATAAATATTTTATATATTCCTTGGCTAATAATGGCGATTTTTTTAGATCGAAGCAAATGACGGTAATCTCGTTGATCATCTCCAACTCATTAAGGTGGCTCACACTAACAAGACGACGGGTCAAATTCAGGACCCCGTGATCAAAGGTGTCGTTGATTTGGTGGAAGCTGAAATAGTATCTCAATCTCAGCCTCTCTCTGATGACGGCGATTCTACGGGAGCTTCAACCAACTTGTCTCTATTGCAAATAAATGAGATGGTTGAAAAGGTAATTTTTTTATTAATATATTTTTTTTATAATGTCGATTACTAACTTGTCCCTATTTACTAACTTTAAATATTTTTGTAGGCGGTTCCTAAAAGGAAAGGAGGCCGTTTAGTTGGGTTGGCCCGCCGTGCTTCTTCGTATCCGACATCTTCTTCGCAAGCTCCGTATGCCGATCCCATGATTCTCGAGGAGCTACATGACAAAGATAAACGGATTGGGGCATTAGAGGAGCAGAACACCACTATCCTTTCTGAGAATGCCACTATCCGTTCGGAGAATGCCACTATCCTTGCTGAGTTGGCATCCCAGAAGCAGTTCAACACCGAGATAATGCAGAAGCTAGATCGTTTGATATCTTCGAGTTCATCTTAGTTTTTTCGGGTTTTTAAAACTTTCTGAATGTTTTTATATTCTATTTCGGTTTGTATGAATTTTAAACTTTCTGAATGTTTTTTTCTATTTCGGTTTGTATGAATTTAAATTATATAATATTATTAGTTTTAAATTTCTGATTTTTTTAATTTATTAATTAATTTTTAATATAAAAACATATATAAAAATGCAAAATTAATTCGTTTTTAAAATTGGTATATTCCGACGAACTCTGGGCGTCGGAATTTACCGACGGACCAATATCCGTCGGAATTTACCGACGAACCAACTTCCGTCGGAATATACCGACGAACAAATATCCGTCGGTATATTCCGACGACCAATGTCCGTCGGAATACACCGAGGAATCCACTACGTCGGAATTGTCCGAGGAACGTTCTCCGTCGGTAAATAGTTTTTCCGATGAACTCTTGTCTTGTGTGTCCGCATCGTAATATCGTCGGAAGTTCGTCAGAATAATGTTTCTCGGTATTCGTCAGAAAGTCGTCGGAAGTTCTGACGAAATTTCGACGAATTTTTTTTTTCCGACAAAACGATACCGATGGACAGGTTCGTCAGAAATTCGTCGGAATCGGTCTATTCCGACGAATTTCTGACGATTTCGGCCATCAGAATTCTCCTGTTTTCTTGTAGTGTAAGAATGAACATGTTCCTTAAACTTACGTAATTTTTGTTGGCCACAAACTTAGAACTTATAAAATTTAACAATTTCCAAAGAAAATCTTCAAAAAAAAATTAACAATTTCGTGTTTCAATTGCCATTGACTTTCACGTACGTCTCGCGGTTTGCGGCCAGCACAACATTGTACATATTGGCATACATATATATGCCTTTGGAAATACGCACACGTATGTGAGCATACTAACAGAAAACTTCAATTCATCTTATCTAATTTGTGAATTGAAGACTTATTGAACCCAACTATTTTATTGTTTCTTCTCTACATAATAAAGCCCATCTAAAAAAAAGTATATAAATGCGTGCTTATGAGCTTATCTGAGTATATATATAAATTTATGTGAAAGCCTAAAAGGTCTCCATAGTGTATACCTTTCAAAGGAAAATAAAAATATGGCAAAATCGATTCCCTGATTGATCGTCTGGAGTCCTCTCTTTCTCGGAACTTTTTTTTTTTTTTTATCAACTCTTTCTCGGAACTTTATAGATGACATTGAAGTCGTTTTCACCATCTGTGAGGCGTATATAAAAACCTCGCATTTAACAAAAGAGAAAATGTAATGGCTACAAACTTTATAGAATATTCATACTCCCTCCGTTTCATATTAAGCGTCACTTTAGCCAATTTTTCTTGTTTCACAAAAGTGTCATTCTACGATACCAATGTAATTTATACAACCTTTCAACTCAAAATTAATTGTAAAATGCATTGATTTTATAAATAAATCGATTTATCTAAAATACTATTGGTTAGATATGTGATATTAATGAAAATATAAATACATTTTAATGAGTTATTTAATATGCGTGAAAAATGTCTAAATGACACTCTTTGTGAAACGGAGAGAGTATATAATATGTATTCTGGTTATTATTCTCTAGCTTCAAGCTCGATAGAGATAAATCCACGTCTACGCGCGTGTTACAAAAAGCGTCACTTTAGCCAATTTTTTGTTAAAAAATTATTTTTAATTATTTTGACGGATCCAGATTCGGATCCGGATATCCGCGGATAATAGAATATCGAGACGGATATCCGAAACCCGGATATCCGGAAACCACGAATCCGGATTCGGATATTAAATCCACAGATCCGAATCCGGATACCCTAAATTTCCCGGATATCCGGATCCGTCCCAGGGCTAATGCTTAGTTCAAAATAGTCAATAATCATCATCACCATCACCATCACCATCGCCGGATTCACAAAAAGGAGATCTATGACACACCGTTACTCTAGAAAGTATTTTTTGAGAACACAAAAGTTGCCATTTGACCCCCAAAAACAATGCCACGTAACATGAAGACAATTACGGTCATTGAGAGTCCCGTCAATCGAAGCATACAACTCCGAGATCCGTCTCTGTTCGAGATGAGGTAATCATAACACGTGTTTGGTTCACAAACTCATCACACTCCCTGTTCTAAAAATCGAGGCGGCCGCCTAGGCGCTACGCATCACTTTTCCGCCACGATTTATGCCAAATCGGTTTAAA
Source organism: Brassica napus (assembly GCF_020379485.1). Classification (NCBI taxonomy): domain Eukaryota; kingdom Viridiplantae; phylum Streptophyta; class Magnoliopsida; order Brassicales; family Brassicaceae; genus Brassica; species Brassica napus. The sequence goes on along the minus strand of NC_063446.1, from coordinate 57,748,366 downwards.
AAATCGGATATCCAATTTTTTCCGCCTAGACCGCCTAAATGACCGTCTAGCCGCCTAATCTATTTTTTTATTTTTTTATTTTATTTTTTATTTTTAATAATATTTTTATTTGTTTATTTGATCTAAAATTTTATAAATATCATTTATATTCATAATTTTGATGAAAATTACATTATATTAAGTTTATATATTCTATTTATGTGTTTTATACAATCTTAAACATGAAAATGTATTAATGTTATACACAATTAAAGATTAACATGTTTTATAACATAGTAAACCATCTAAAAATTTCGCCTCACATAATTTTCGATTAATCCCCGATTTTCTCTTTAGGCGCTAGGTCCAATCCAACCGTCCGACTAGCGCCTAGCGCGTTCCGGAACAGGGATCACACTTCAAGATAGATCTGAAAAGCGGGCCCTTGAAGGTTTTCATTGACGCGGCCTAGATTGCCGTAATTGCAGACAACAGTCACACACTTCCTATGCCCAAAACTCTCGTCATTTTAGGATATATTTAAGAGAGTTGGAATGGTGACTGTGTACGGCATGCGATTGTAACCATTTACGTATCATATATGATGATTTTTGTAGCCATTTTTTTTGTAACATATCAAAATTTTCCTCTTATGTCTTTCATATCCATCAAATTTTATCTGTTATTGTGTATACAAATTGAATCATATCAAATAATCTACTTTTTCCTCTAAAAAAAACTTCGTTATTTAAATTTAATACGAATACTCCTTAAACAAATAAGTTTACTATGCACTTCCATTTTTCTAATTTACATACTATCATCTCAGTATTATGGTGACTATCATTGATATGCAGTGTTTGACTAGAACCAAGATAATTTTAATCATTTTTCATTTTTCCCTAATATTTTGTTAGAGTTCAAGAATATTTTTTTTTGTGAAAGGGCTTTCACTACTGTTCAAGTTGAACAGAATAATTCTATTCCCCTTAGATATATATGGTTATCCAAAAAGAAGAAGATTCATGAACCCAAGAAACTGAAATAAGTTGACCAACTGTTATTGGTATGTAACTGATTATGGTTGTGTGTCTCTTGTTTCGCTGGAAAAGAACAAGCAAGCCTTAGAGCACCTCTAATGGTAGTATTAATAGGAGTTCTTAGCATTTAAAGAAAAACAAAAAAAAATTAAATTAAGAAAAAGAATGAACAAAAAATTTTAGTTATGAATTTTTAGAAAATTATAGGATACTAAAAAGACGCATGCCATTCAAATAGATGATTAACTAGTTAAAAAAATAAAACATAAATAAATAATTTTAATATTAATATTTTTTTTATTTAAAAATTTTCATGGTTTCTAACTATTGGAGGTGCTCGTAGCTTTCCATCCCGTAACAAACTTTCTTTCTTATCAATCTATAGCTCAGCTTTGACTTATGGATACTTCCAAAACTATATCCACTTTCTTTTGCTTTGGTAATTAGGTCGTTATTGCTTATTAGATGTTTTGTTTTGAAGGACTTCCTCATAGTCTTATCTTCTTCAGTTACATGTATCTATCTAACTATGCTTACTCTTATATTTGCACTATATATATATATACACAACTAGATGATTACATGCACCTTGTGCGGATTAATGTATTTTAATTTAAGTGTTACTTTTTATTTAAATATAAATTATTAAGTTGATATAGATTTTAAGTTAGTATCTTAATTTTTTTTTTAATATGTGTATTGAAAATGATTTATTAAATTCTGTTTTTTCGTTTCTTTTTTTTATTTATGAGTGTAAGGCTTTGATTGGTGACATGCATTATACTTGATTTAGTTTGAGTTAGACAAATAAATAAAAAATATTACCAATCATGAATTAGTTTAGTATTTTTGAAGTTGTGATTGATTATTGTTGAGTTACAATTTTGTGATATATCGTTTGTAAAATTGGTAACTCAAAAGTTAAATCCACATCAACAAAATTTTCATGTATTAGGATTGGAGTTTAAAATAATTGGTTTTTCTAGTAACTATACACGTCCATTTCTTATTTTTTAACAAGTTCAACAATTTAGAAAACATGATCATATAGTTAGTACATTTAGTTTTAGGGATATTTTGCAAAATACACTATTTAGGTTTTGAAATTTGGAGAATACACTCTTTGAATAAATTTGAAAACTAAACCTAAATATATGTGATGAGACAATTTTGACCCACAATTAATGAATAAAAATAAAATCTGAAATCATTAAGATTCTTATTATATTAATTTATTTGAGATAAAACTAATAATGATTAAGCATACTTAAATTTATAATTACGTAACTTTTGAATTATTTGGAAATTGTTTTCAAGTGAAATCAGTTATATATATAAGATTTCTGTTGGTATCTTTCTACGTAGAATTTTAATCATCCCTAAATAATGTGACACCATGAACTGAGGGAGACTAATTACTTTCTACTGAATTATTTGCTTGATCAATTTTTGCTTTTGTTTTCTCTTTCGAAGATTCCTCATGCTTTTGGACCAAAGTCAAGGCAGCTGCTGATGGCGAACCTTCCCTTGCGATCTCAAAGTCTTGTTTCTTTTATTCGATATTTTGGTTAAACTTGTGATGAACATGTTTGTTTGTTTTTTTGGTAAAAATGTAAAGATGAGCATGTTTGTTTTTTGTTCATCACTTGCTTTTTCTGGGAAGAGGGTTCCATTTTCCTTGCTTTCTAACAAGGTATTGGCGGATGTTCCGGATAAATAGGAAGATCGTTTTGCTTTGAGAGTTTTCTTTAAGCGAGTAGAGATATGAATTTACATTTTCTTTTCAACTGATCAGATATGATACACCACACCCGTATGCAACATTCCCTTGAACAGCTGAATGGCAAGGGAAAAGAAAGATATGAAATTTACATATATTAAAAAGGTAGAATAGAGAAGATGAGCATGTGACTTCTAACTAAGAAAAACACTAAGCGGAATCAAACTATTGAATCCTGAGAAAACTAAAAGCGATGACCATGGAAATTTTACCTAATAACAAAATAGATAAACAAGTCTTTTTTCAAAAAAAAAAAAATAGATAAACATGTCCACTGCAAATCAACCGGAGTCGATAGATGCTAAGAGAAAAAGAACTACTAAACTTCTCTCGATTGAGGAAGAGATAGATACATATAAGCCAGGTTTGAAACTGCGCTAGGCGTAACGCGTGCGGCCGGTATGGGCCTAGCGAGTTGAGAGAAAATCGGAAACTATTTGGGGATTAATCGGGGATTAATTTTACAATGTTTTCCTATATATATAATTATCTGAATCAAAAACATATGAAAGCAGTGTTGTCTAGTGGCTAGATTGTTATAACTTATGTTGGAGGTCGTGGGTGCGAACTAAAATAACAGTTCGTTTTGGTTTTTTCCCCATTTTTTCTTTAATGAGCGTGAAAAGACTAAATTATCCTCATCTTTTTCCTTTGTCTACAGATCTGAAAAATAAGAACTTTCGTCTTAGACTTTTTTTTCACGACAGTTGGCCGTTTGACTTGTTTTATTTATGTTTTCACTCATTAATAACATAACTTGAAATAGATACGATTTTAAACTTTCATAATACGAAAATTTTGAATTTTTGTAAAAGATCCGATTTTTTCTAACGATTTGTGGAAAACGCCACGGTCTAGCAACGAGTTACGTTTAATCGCTGCATAAACGGTCAACGCGGCCGCGTTTTAGAACCTTGGATATAAGTAATTTATTTATTATTAAATATCATTCATTTATGAAATGTACCTACTTTTTTATTTTCATAAACAATAATTCCAGTTTAAATATTAATTTCAGTTTGAATATTAAAGTTAGTGAAAAATTGCTAATTAGGTTAATTTAGTCATTTCACAGATAATTAAGTCTAGATTTCAAAAAGAATAATAAATGGTGTAGTTTTCACAATACAATCCTATTTAAAGGTATTTTCAAAATTTTCCCTTAGTTTTATTATATTTAATTTTAATATAGTTATCTACTTGCTAGTCAAAGATTTCCCACAAAATTTATTTTGACTATAATTAGTTAATCAAAATTGTTTATACATTGTTAACTGTTATTTGGTAACTTAAAAGTTATGTACAAATTATCTATATATATATATATATATATATATATATATATATATATATATATATATATATATATATGTGTGTGTGTGTGTGTGTGTGTGTGTGTAATACAGATTTCTCAGAAATTTAGTTTCCCTATAATTAGTTAATAAAAATTGTTTTATATTTTGAATTGTTAATTTTTTTGGTAACTAAAAATTTATGTACATAATTATATATATATATATATATATATATATATATATATATATATATATATATATATATATATATATATATATATATATTGAATAACTTTAATTAATTTTTAAGTTTTTTTTATTCGTTGTAATTTTTAAGTTAATATATTTTATTTTTATCTAGATATTTTATTAACTGTGTATTTAATACATACAATTTATACATCGAAAATGTTACCAACCAGTTGTTTTATTAAAATAGTAACTCATATTTTTACTGCAAAAGCACCACATAAATCTACAGTTTCTACCACATAATTTTTACTGCAAGTTACATCAAATCTTAAATTTTACTGTAACTCAACTCTAATAGTACACGTCACCAGTCGGAGCCTAAATTTTGGATACAAAACTTTTCTGTACAAGTGACCAATTTATCACTAGGCAACTTGAACTTGAAATTAAACAATTCTTGTAGTTGTGGATTAGAAAAATCTCAGAGGTATTGAAGTTATTAGAAACAATCACAGCACATAAAACATCAACAAAATAACAATAGTCAATAAATATCATATATTATCAATAATTTAGATTTTAGAAACCGTGAGACATAAAATTAATAAATTATAAAACATTATCTCTCTATTCCTTTTGATTATACTTATATTATGTTTATTAATTGTCAATTTTTGTACTTAATATTTTATCCTTGTTTTTATGTTTCTTTATATTTTTAATATTTTTACTAAGTTTCCTTTTAATTTATAGATTATTAATTATTTTAGTTTTAAATATATTATTGTGATCATGCTTATGATTTCACAGATCAAAAAATAATCTGACATTTATCATGTATAGATGCATATTAATTTGTTTTTTTGAATATGACTATTTATAATCAAAATATATAATATATTTAGCATAAGTAAACAATTCATATTTTACGACAGATATATTTTTAGTGATCTTTCAATTAATTTATCATTTATTACATTAAATTAAATATAATACTAAACGTTCAATAAAGCCTATTTTATGTCACAATTAATTATTTATAATTTAGTTAAAAATATCCTTCTGCGATGAGATCCCCGAGAGGTCCAACGTTAACAATCTGAATAATAACATCTAAAACAAAAATATTAGAATAAATAATTTCTGAATAAAGAGAATAAAAATAGGATATACTATTAAAACACTGCAATCTAGAAATTCATGGACTAAGACTTCTTTTTCACACTGATGTCCCAATATTTATTTAAAATGTTTGAAGTAATTATTTGCAAATCTTTCCGGAAATCATAACAATGAAAGATTCTGATTGTTCTATAGATGTTTATCTTAAGAGGCAACTGATTCATTATATATTATGTGGCATAGTGAATGATGGTAAAGTTACTTAGACTAAATGAAACTACTTGAAATAATTTTGATGATAATATTCCAACAAAATGTTTATCGAAAGAAACCCTCAAAATTAAATTAAACAATAATTGTTTAACACGTTATCATTTTATATTATTTAATATTTTAATCTTAATTTTTCATGTTTCTTTATGTTTTTTAAAAAATTAATGTGTTTTTCATTGAGAAATTGTTAGAAATACCACAATTTAAGTACCACTTTTCAAAAATACCATCAATAAAAAAATATACTAACATTTGGGTTTAAGCTTTAGTGATTATTGTTTAGGGTTTAGTATTAAGGGGTTGGGGTTGGGTTTATAAGTGTTCTATAAATATTTTAAAAAATTAGCTTAGTGTTATTTTATCAAAAATTTAGGGTGTTTATGAAAATAGTCATTCATCAATGGTAAATTTGAAAAGTGGTATCAAACTTGTAGTAGAATTGAAATTTTCCTTTTTTTTATTTTGTTAGTTTGTATATTATTTATTTTTTGGTTTTAATATATTGTTGTGATTTGCAAGATCAAAAAATAATTTAATATTCGCCAAGTATAAATGAAAGTTAATTTAATTTAGATAGGAATATGATTATTTAGTATTCATATTATAAAATATTCAGCATAAGTATAAATTTGATATTTTACAAAATATATATTTCAACGATCTTTTAATTTTAAAAACTAATCACTTATCACATTAATTGGAATATAAAATTTAACGTTCATAAAATCCATTTTATGTCATAAATAATTAATTGTAACTTAGTTACAAATCTTTTTTTTTTTTGTAAAATGTTAAGATATTATTACCAATTTTCAATTTTTGACAGAAGTACAAGGAAAACAAGAAATGGATCAAAGGAAAAAAAACTAAACAAAGACTCTTCCTAGACTAGATTGGGCCGACACAACGAGCAGAACAACTAACCATCGGCCTCGCCGACTCGGAGTAGGCCACTTGCCGCAGAAAGAGAAACCACAGTCAAACCGAGATACAGAACCCGGTAGAAATTGGCTTGCCCGATGATGTGCTCTTTATGATAAGGTTTCACCAAAAACAGCTTGTGGAAGACTTTCTAAGCTGCAGCCGAGACGGTCAGACAGTAAAACCCGCGACCAAGAACCCGCAAAAGCCAAGGTCAAGCAACGGATAGACAAGTCTCCAAGAATGGCACAACTCGTGAACCTGCACAACCCGAAGACTCCTACACCTTATTAGAAAAAGACAGGCTGCGAGAGGCACCATCCAATCCAGCTCCGAAACCTGCAAGAGAGAAGAACAATGTTCTACCTCACACCACCGGCGAATCTGGTACAGCGATGAACAAAGTCCAAACAAGTCCCCATCGCCGAGAAGAAGAGGCAGATGACACACTGACACTTCAAATCGGCACCTTGCCCCAGTGACAGAGAACCTGCCGCCGGTCTCTGTTGCGCTTCATCGGAAAAGCATTGGAGTACTCGTCAAAGGTGAAACGGCCCGTGAAGAAGAACTGAACCCACCTGTCATCAACACAAAAGGCTTCGAAAGGACCGAGAAGGAGAAAACCAAGATCCACCGAACCTTTCACCCTAAAATCCGACTCCGGTTACAAATCTTCTTTTTGTGATGAGATCTTTGAGAGCTGAAAATCATCACAAAGACTGATTTTAATTATTTTATTAGAGTTTATTTTAAGACGTGAAATATTAGTTTTATATTATGTGGTATAGTCAGTCAATGGTGGCAACACTAATCGGAACAATAAAATTCTTTTAAGATAATTTAGATCGTAAGTTACCAAGTGAATGTTCATCAACATAAGCATAATTCCTGAAAAACATATTATTGATCAACACCAAATCGTATAATTAACACAAACAAATAAAAAATATTATACAGTACCAAGAACACCAATTTCATTGAAACAAATTTTGTATATTTCCATGTATTTTCAAATTTCAACAGCTTAACATTATTGTTGTAATAATCTTTAACCGGGTCAATATTTTTAATAAGAACCAAAGAAACTGGCTATGATATGAACCACTAAAATCACAAGGAGAAGTTGGCTATAATATAAACCAGTAATATCATAAAGTAAATAAGATAAATTTTTGTTTCAAAAAAAAGAGTAAATTTTAGTATGATATTATCGCTAAATTTGTTAATATCTATTTATTATATATTCTCTGAAAATTCATGACAAATATAAATATTAAGATATTATTATAATTAATTATTCATCCTAAAATTATAGAGAATATGTCAAATCAGTATTATATTATTAAAATTAGTGGTTTGCCCGCCCTAACGGGCGGGAAATTGTTTCAATTATTTATGTGTCGTATTTTATTTTATTTTAAATGTAATTCAATTTTCTTGTGTTAAAAACTATATCAAGTTGGTCTATAGTATTTAATTTTTTATATTACAATATGAGAGTTTTTTTGCAACTTCTAAGTTGTGTTTAGAAAGAGTGTCAAATAAGTAAAAGTTTTTCTCTTTTAAGATATTTTTGTATAAATCTACGTCATACATATATAGCATGCCTTCTATTAGTTTTCTTAGTCTCAAAATGTCTTTGGTTGGTTTGCATTGTTGGGACAAAAAAAAATAACTAAATCATTTTCTGACTTTGCGTATCAGAACTAAGACATCTATTTTTTTTGGTATGATTTTTGATTACCCACATACAACTAATGGTCGTTGTCTTGTTGCTAATGTTTGTAAGTTTCAAATGTGGTTTTTGAATTCATTGTAGTATTTTTAGCTATTGTTATGAGTCCTTATTGTTAATGATTTGTTTCTAATATAAGCAGCCATTCTTTTTCATTCGGAAGTTTTCTAGCTCTAATAAATCCATGCAAAATATATGAAATGCAAATTTGATCAAACCATTTATGATATGCGTGCAACTTGTAATATTTTTAAGAATCACTTTCTAACATAGATGTTTCCAATATTTTAGTTCATAAAAAACTTATAAGTGATTCTAGAGGTAATAATAATATGGCTGTTTATATTAGAAACAAATCATTAACAATAAGGACTCATAACAATAGCTAAAATATTAGTTCAAATCATTTTGTAAATCTAAGATGTCCTATACTTTTTATTGTCATATGTGCATGCTTGATTAGACATAGTGTATGTTTGTGGACGGAGATATTTCTCACATGACCATGACTGACTTCGGTGACCTTCTTTACCACACGCAAATAATTGACACATTGCAGGGAACACCACTGAAAATATGTGTTACATAAAACTTGCATTTTAGATACCCGATCTTTGGACGTTGATCGCATATGGGAAATGGACGACTTGGAGCTCTAGTTCTCAGCAGTTGTATGGTGACATGTATTCTGGACTATCACAATTTTGCTTTTCCCTGCTGATGTTTGCTTGACCTTAAATTATGTCAATGGAGCTTATATTGATAGTTGAAATGGACTTATTGATAGTTGAAATGGACTTTTCAAGGGTTCTAATTCCAATCATGTAGTATTTAAGATGTCAATCCATTTCTAAGAGTTTTGATGCAAAGAGAATTCCGGTTCTAACTTTAGCTAAATGCAATCAAAGTGATAAGGTGATTCAATCAAGCTAACAAAGTTCTAACACTACTAACTAGAAATTTTCAATCAAATGGATAAAGGAGGACACATGGGTATAGGAATTTGATGTCAAATGATTAAGATTCAATCTAAAATGGCAAGGTTTCAATCAACACATTTCTCTAAGTCTAGATAACAATTCTAAGCATGTTCTTTGTCAAGACAAATGCTCATTTACTCTCATTGATCAAACATCAAATGTCTTTGGTTTGTGTCAATTAAGCAATCATTAAGAACAAATCATTCAACTTTCTAAACTCCCCTAACATCAAATGTCTTTGGTAGGGCAAGTTTAGAGCATGTTGAGTTGGCTCAGACATTTCATCGAACACCTTTCGGGCAATGAAATGTCTAGGTTTCTAATCCAAAATAGCCAACTTTAGATTAGCATTAAGATCACTCAATCAAGCAAGGAAACATATTAATATACTCTAAACATTCCTGATCATCACTTAATCATCTTAATCATTTTAACCCATGAATCCAAAGATGACTACTCACTCATTATCATGATAGACATTAAATCATTGGTTGATTTAAGATTAAACATGATTAATGATCAAAGTAATCAAGCAAACACAAATGATAATGATCAAGATTGAATCTTTCACACCAAAATAGTTTTTGATTTGATAGATAATAAGATAAGATCTAAGATTAAATTTACAATGTATTTATACTAGCTTAGAAATAAAAGGGTAAAATAGTAAAATGCGCAACCATCTCTAGCCTGCGACATGAGCCTGCGATTGTTGATCTTCCACCGCGGCTTACACATCCCGCGGACATCGCCTGCAAAACACCCTGGTCGAATTCGTCGTGACACGGCCGCGACCACCTAAAGCTCGCGATGATCACTTGCGGTCGACAACTTCACTTCACAGCCTCCATACGTCGCGGCGAAATCTCCTGGCATTTCGCGTCGACACCTTGCCGCTGCCAATACTATCCCGCAAAGGTTGCCTGCGGTTGCTCGTCTAAGTTTCACTCGTCTTCATCCTTCGTCATCGGTTCATCTCCGAATCAAGGCTGAGCTCGTGCATCTCCGTCATGGTGTGCATATCCGTGACTGTGCCACCGTTTCCTCCAAGCTGGGACCACCGGACCAAGATTTCACGAGTACTTTGATAAGCTAGCTGTTCCATTGGCGTTTGTGCAGAAGAAGAGAAGTGGCTGAGTAAAGCATGAGAGTGAGAAGAGACTCCTTATGAGAAGGAGGGTTTGAATAAAGAATAAGTATTATTATATGAGGGTTTGAATAAAGAATAAGTATTATTATATGATGCTATGTCGTTTTGGTATTTCATCTCTATTAAAGGGGGAGTGTCCCTTATGGAAAACCTTATCAAATGATCAATTAACAAATTAATGCTCTCTCTTATCTCTTCTCTCTCCTTCTGTTACGAAGATAAGGACCAGTATATCATTGGTATCAGAGCTTGTGATGGCTCCTCAAACTCACTCTGAACGGATCACGGCTCTCGAGAGTCAGATCACGGGGATGACAACGGCGATCGATGAGATACGGAGTGTCTCGATGAGGAGCGAACAAACGTTGCTGGAGGTGACGGCGAAGAACGATAAGAAGTTCCTGGAGACCGATAAGAAGGCAGAGGAGCGCCACGCTCAGCTGGTGGCCATGTTTCTGAAAAAACCATGTTCTGGATCTGGATCTGAGTTAAACCCTAACTCGAATCTGGGGGACAACAAGAAGAAATCACACGAAGAGGTAACGATCCGAGCCACCAAAGGGTTGTTGCGGCTGAATGAGAAAGCGATTCCTCTCCGATCAGGGGAGATGAGCACTCCAACTTACCAAGGAGGATCTTCTGGGTATTCGGCTCAACAGAAGTCGGAGTCTCCACCGAAGAAGTTAGAGCTGCCAGATTTCGAAGGTAAAAATCCGGATGATTGGATTTTTCGTGTAGAGAAGTGTTTTTCGGTGAATCAAACAGAGGAAGAAGAGAAGCTCTCTTTGGCGATGGCAAGTATGGTGGGTGGTTCTGTGACGTGGTTGAGAATGATTCAGGATCGGGAAGAGCTGAATAATTGGGGAGATTTCAAGGTGAAACTTAAGAGAAGGTTCAAGGCTACCAGAGGGGGAACCATTGTGAGTCAGATGCTGAGGTTGCGCCAAACCGGTACTATACAGTAATACCGTGAGCAGTTTGAGGAACTATCGGCGGAGGTACCTCACGTACCTAATGATGTTTTGGAGGAAATGTTCTTGCACGGGATGAAAAGGAGTCTGAGGGAGCAAGTCGTTAGACTTAGGCCTTTGGGTATGGATGAGATTGTGGAGATGGCACAAATCATTGAGGCGCAGGAGAACGAGCGAAGTTCTTACAATTCGAGGTCCTTTCATCGAACGAACTCGGCCCCTGCACTCAATAATATTCAGAGAAACTCGAACTTCTCAATGGGAAGGCATAGTGAGGTCACACCTAACCGGAAGTCTTTTGAATCGCAGCGTGAGAATAAGGGAAGTGAGTCGAAGAGGCCAATACAAAACCCTTGTCGTCATTGCGGTGAGAGATTCTTTTCCGGGCACAAGTGTAAAGTTTTTCAAAAGTACAAGTGCCTTGAAGTTGAGGAGGAGTCAGAACGAGATGAGGAGTTAGATAGAGGTTCTGAAGAGGAAGAAGAACCTCAGAAGCAACAAGAGCTGCAGGTCCTGTCTCTGAAGTCTATGGTAGGAATCACTACTAAGAAGACATTGAGGATAAGAGGTTATATCGGAGATGCGGAAGTAGTGGTTCTCATTGATTCGGGGGCGTCGTGTAACTTCATAGCCACACGGTTAGTACAGAAGTTGGGATTACTGGTAACACCCACTCAGGAGTTTGGAGTAGCGATTGGAGATGGAAGGGTTCTCACTAGCAGTGGGAAGTGTGAGGATGTGAAAATTAATATTCAAGGAGTGGGAATTCGAGAAGAGTACTTGGTGTTTGATTTGGGAGCTACAGACATGGTGTTGGGCTACACTTGGTTAGAGAAGTTGGGGGAAATGAGAATCAATTGGGGGTTACACTTGTTGAGGTTCCAAATTGGAGAGCAATGGGTGACTTTGGCAGGAGATCCGGATCTGCTTTGCGCTCAAGTTTCTTTAAGAACGATGGAGAAGTTGTGCGAGAAAGAGGATGGGGTATATCTGTTGGAGTTACAAGCTTTATTTGATAATGAGGAAGTAACAGATAAAACTCCAGTGGAAATTCCCGCTATCAAGAAGCTGTTGAAGGAGTACCACTCAGTCTTCAACATGCCACAGGGCTTACCTCCCAAGAGGACACAAGAGCATGCGATCACATTATAGGAGGGAACTTCAACTATCAATATCCGACCCTATCGATACTCCCATCTACAGAAGAACGAGATTGAGAAGCTAGTGCGGGAGATGTTGCAAGCTGGGATAATCCAACCTAGCATCAGTCCCTTTTCAAGTCCCGTACTCTTAGTGAAGAAGAAAGATGGAGGGGTGAGATTCTGCGTGGATTACAGGGCTGTTAACAAGAGCACAATACCTGATCGTTACCCAATTCCGGTCATTGAAGAGTTGTTGGACGAATTAGCAGGAGCGTCGATCTTCTCTAAGTTAGACCTCAAGTCAGGTTACCACCAGATAAGGGTTAAGGAGAGTGATGTGGGTAAGACAGCTTTCAAGACGCATGAAGGTCATTATGAGTTCTTAGTGATGCCGTTCGGCCTCACTAACGCACCGGCGACTTTTCAATCTGTAATGAACGAAATCTTCAAGCCATATCTGAGGAAGTTCGTCTTAGTGTTCTTCGACGACATCTTAGTATACAGTCGTGATGAGAAGGAACACCAGAAGCATCTAAAGATTGTGTTACAAATCTTGAAGGAACACATCTTCTATGCGAACGAAAAGAAGTGTGCCTTTGCACAGAGAGAGGTAGCTTATCTGAGCCATGTGATATCAAAAGAAGGAGTATCAGCTGACCCAGAGAAGATAGAAGCAATGAGAAGTTGGGCAGTACCCAAGAATGTAACGGCTTTGCGTGGGTTTCTTGGCTTGACTGGATACTACCGGAGATTTGTATTGAGTTATGGGAAGATTGCACGGTCTCTAACAGATTTGCTTAAAAAAGAAAGGTTTTGTTGGTCAGAGGCAGCTCAGAAGGCTTTCGCTAAGCTAAAGGAAGCAATGTGCAAGTTACCAGTATTGAGGCTTCCGGATTTCACTAAGCCTTTTGTAGTGGAAACTGATGCTTCAGGAGTTGGCATTGGTGCGGTTTTATCTCAAGATGACAGACCAATCGCGTATATCAGTAAGGGATTCTCTAGAAAGGGTCGTGTGAAGTCGGTTTACGAGAGAGAGCTACTGGCCATAGTGTTTGCCGTCACCAAATGGAGACATTATCTGACGGGGCATCAGTTCACAATTCGAACTGATAAGAAGAGTCTGAGGCACGTGCTAGAGCAGAAAGCGGTCACAGTGGAACAACAGAGATGAGCTTCTAAGTTGTTGGGATTGAATTACACGATTGAGTACAGGCCTGGCAAGGAAAATAGAGTGGCTGACGCACTATCAAGACGAGTAGAGCTCACTGAGTTCAAAGAGTTTCAGCTGACAGCACCATTGTCTATCGATATGGAGGAATTGGCATTGCAAGTGGAGCGAGATGAGGCTTTACAAGCCATCATTAAGGGCGTTGGAAAGGGTGAACCAGAGTTTGACGGTTATCATGTGAAGGAGGGTGTTCTGTTTAAAGATCGGCGTTTGGTGATTCCCACCAGTTCACCTTTCATACCTACGTTGCTGAGCCAATTTCATGCGAGTGCGATAGGAGGGCATGAAGGGGTTCTTAAAACTTTTAAGAGAATGGCGAGAGAGGTTTATTGGAAAGGGATGAGAAGTGATGTGACTGCGTTTATAAAGGCTTGTGAAGTTTGTCAGAGGAACAAGTATTCGACCTTGTCGCCGGCGGGGTTACTTTCTCTGTTACCAATACCGGAGCAGGTTTGGTCTGATATAATTCTGGATTTTGTGGAAGGATTACCAAGTTCAAAGGGGTTCGAGGTGATATTGGTTGTGGTCGACAGATTGACTAAGTATGCTCACTTCATACCATTGAAGCATCCGTTTACGGCGAAGTCTGTGGCAGAAGTTTTTGTGAAAGAGGTGATTAAACTACATGGGTTTCCTGAGACTATGGTATCTGATAGAGACAAGGTCTTCTTGAGCAAATTCTGGTCAGCTCTCTTTCAGAGTCAGGGAACTGCATTGCACAAGAGTACCGCTTACCATCCGCAATCTGATGGCCAAACAAAAGTGGTCAATAGGTGTTTGGAGGCGTATTTGAGGTGTTTCGCAGGGCGTAAGCCTTCGTCTTGGAGTCAGTGGCTTCCTTGGGCGGAGTATTGGTACAATACATCACACCATTCTTCGTTCAATACCACACCGTTCCGTGCTTTGTATGGGAGAGATCCTCCAAGATTGTTGAGGTTTGGGGATATACCGTCAGCGAATGCAGAGGTCGAGGAGCTGATTCTGAATCGAGATGTATTGTTGCAGGAGTTGCGAGACAATTTGGTGACAGCGCAAGCGATAATGCAGGCTTCGGCGAACAAGCATCGCAGAGCTGTTGAGTTTGAAGTTGGAGACTGGGTCTATCTGAAGTTACGGCCTTATAGACAAACAACGGTGGCGATGCGTAAGGCAGAGAAGCTGGCACCTCGGTTCTTTGGGCCATATCTCATCGAGAAGCGTGTGGGAAAAGTAGCTTACAAGTTGGCTCTACCTGCGCATAGTAAAATCCACTCAGTGTTTCATGTCTCTCAACTGAAGCAAGCGGTTGAGCCGCAGACCAGAGTTCAGGAACTTCCGTTGATCCTATCTTCTTCATTTGAGTGGAACACGGAACCTGAAGAAGTGTTGAGCATAAAGAGATCGGAAGTAAGCAAACAAGCGGAGGTGTTAATCAATGGAGAGGTCTGCCTGAGTTTGAGAGTACATGGGAGCCTATCAAGGCGATAACAGAGCAGTATCCAGAGTTCCAGCTTGAGAACAAGCTGAGTCTTCTTCGAGGGGGTATTGATAAGCTAGATGTTCCATTGGCGTTTGTGCAGAAGAAGAGAAGTGGCTGAGTAAAGCATGAGAGTGAGAAGAGACTCCTTGTGAGAAGGAGGGTTTGAATAAAGAATAAGTATTATTATATGATGCTATGTCGTTTTGGTATTTCATCTTTATTAAAGGGGGAGTGTCCCTTATGGAAAACCTTATCAAATGATCAATTAACAAATTAATACTCTCTCTTATCTCTTCTATCTCCTTCTTGTTACGAAGATAAGCACCAGCTTATCATTGAGCTTATCTTCGTAACAAGAAGGAGAGAGAAGAGATAAGAGAGAGTATTAATTTGTTAATTGATCATTTGATAAGGTTTTCCATAAGGGACACTCCTCTTTTAATAGAGATGAAATACCAAAACGACATAGCATCATATAATAATACTTATTCTTTATTCAAACCCTCCTTCTTACAGGGAGTCTCTTCTCACTCTCATGCTTTACTCGGCCACTTCTCTTCTTCTGCACAAACGCTAATGGGACAGCTAGCTTATCATACTTCATCTCCGGAATCAAGCTTCAGCCACGACCAATCTCTGCTCAACCTCCATGGCTTCAATGTCTCCATCTCCGCCGCTTGCGCCACCACAAACCCCGTCTTCACTCCGGCGTGCTCTGATCCGTCCGTGTCGTGCTCACAACCAAACAGGCTCGCCGTCGTCAGCAACCAGAGCCGGCGAGAAGAAGAATCGAGCAACAATGGTGGAATTTGGCGTTTTTGCACATCTGGCCCTTCAGGTTTTGAGTTTTTACTCTTTGACCCCAAAACTATTGAATTCACAGAAAGGTCCACCCGAATCAGCCCCAAAACTTTCAATTGTGCATCTTAGACCATATCAAATGCAATTATGTATGCAAATACAATTTAACATCTAAATGCAACCTAGAATGATCATAATAAACATAAATATAAATCTAAGACTCATTAAAATCATGAAATATCAATAGTATAGCATATGATTGTTAGTGAGAAGCAGCAAAATCGCCTATGTCGAGTTGAAGAATGATTTATGTTTTTTTTCATCTTCTTTCTCTAGTCTTACATCATATACAGTAAAAACTCTATAAATTATTAATGTTGAGATTATGATATTTATTAACTTATAAAAAGTTTTATTTTCTGGATTTTCTTATTTTAGAATATATTTTTTATAAAAGAGAAAATAATTTATTTTACTGTATATATATTAGTTAATTTTTAAAAATTTAAATTTCATATTATTTTTATTATAATATTTGGTGTATAGAAAACATGTTTTGTAAAATTTAAATATGGTTTATATATAATTTTACTAAATATTAGTGAAATATATTGAATTGCTAATAAAATATAGAGATAATTCTATTACAAAGAAACAAATAGGTTTATTTTTGATGGAATATATATAAAGCCTGTCATGTTAAACATTTAGTATGCCGATCAGAGGAAGCATAGTAACTCTTAACTTATTTTATGTGTTTTTAGCTTAGTTAGTTGATGCAAGTGAAGTGTAAATCCCTCCAAGCTAAATTTACATCATGCAACAAAAGGTATTCCGAATAAAATTGATGTAAATTATAAATGTAAATATTTTTTTAAAAACTTCATATAAAAGTAGTGATCAAGAGCATTTAGAGATCATTAACATTTAGTAAATGCTTTTCCAAATGATTTTCTAACAAATATTAATTGGATAATATAGAGCTTAATAATCTACCAATCAAGGCCAAAGACTAGAATATGATCCAAGTTAAAACATGGCTTATGCTTGTTTACATGTTTATAATAAAATGTATTCTATGAATGAAATGGTGAGATTAAAAAGTTTGATGTGCATATGAACTTTTGTATGTTGTTTATTTGGGCTAATAATAAACAATTTATGGTAATAACTAAGATGATTTTTTGTCGTACATATGGATGCAGAGTTACCGATATGGTTTACAGAGTCAACATGAGTCTGTGTTTGCTGTAAAAAAAAAAGAAGATATTTTTATGCTTTTGTAAATGGATGAAACATACAAATATTTAGTTTTGGACTACTCATCGTTTGTTTTATTGTTTCAGAGCCTATTAAACTTTTTGGATGTAAAGGTTCATTAATATTTTATGATAAAGCATAATGTGTAACCATTTCCTATTTTACAATTAGATTTTTTTATAAATTATTAAGATTTTAAATTTAATGATAAATATTTTCAAATTTATATTGTTTGTTATTACTTGCACCAAATCCATATCCCGTTAATATATCTCACAGTATATTTTCTAAAATAAAAATTTGTTGTAATATCATATCTATATTAATATATTAATATATATATATATATATATATCTATATATATAAAAAATGTTGGTCTCTCTCCTGTGAAGACACCTCAGGGCCACGTTATTAAGTCGAGTGTTCTGGTCTCGACATGTGTCCGTCAACTCCAAAGTGCTGCGTTTCAATTAAAGGGATAAGTATAATTTGGAATTCCTAAAAAACCAAGAAGTTTGACTTATGATGGACCATACAACAAGACTACTATTTTAAAAGTTGGCCTGTAAGAAAAACATTATTTGACTTAGGTTATGACATGTTTCTTCTTCTTCCCGCTGAGAAAAAACTGCGCCATTACTGTTCTCTGTTAGATTTATTAAATACAATTAATATTTTCATTAATATTACCGATCCACTCATCCAAGAGGTCTCATTCCATACATCTCCTATCTCAAATTGTTGTGGATTTACACCTATAAATAAATGAGTTCAATTCAGTGAAGATCATCCATTTTTCCTTCTAAATCATTTCGTAGATTTCTACAGTCTTTTTTCGATTGTCGGCAACAGATTATTCTGTGTTGATAGCTGCTTGATTATGAAACAAATGTTGCTGTAGATTTGCTTGATAATCAGCTAGAGTTTGTTTTCCAGTGATTTATTCTCACCAGATAACCAGTCTCCGATCTAATCGAGGAATATTTCGAGACTTTGTTCTTAATTCTCTCATGTCTTGCGATTGATAGACTCTACTATCAGGAATAAAATCTCAGATCTTCAGGATTCTAATCCTAATCTCTCCTCTTAGTTGATGCAAGTTTGGTACTTTACCTCCTGATGCTTCCTGGTTTGCCAATGTAGCAGATGATTTCTTTCGTGCACTCCATCTCTCGGATCTTCGTCAATCTTCGACAAAACCAAAATCTGCATGTATCTTCCAGAATTGACTTTTCCTCAACTTGATTGGGTTTTGATGGGCCTCTTCGTGATTCTATCCAATGGGATACTATCATGGGCAACTGGTTTCATTGATATAAAACTCTGGGCTATTATAATACTAGAATTTTTATCTGAAGTCTCAATCGAATATGCCCCATTGGGGATGTAATATTTTACACTTTTTGTTTTAATTGAATATCAGCTCTCAAATAAATAAATAAACTGAAGAGATAAAGACGCATTTGATTTTTCTCAAGGCCTTTCTTTTAAGATGATGGTGACGAAAATATATATTAAAAAAATAGTGTAAATAGCTTTTTTACGACTGTCCGATCATATATTTTTGTTAACTTTATTGAATAGAGTTATTTAGTAATGTTAAATCAAAACCCGATTCAAAGAAATACAAATACAAAGTAGTAAATGCCAGTTTTGTAATTTGCAATTTCTTTTATTAATAAACATTATTTCTTTTGAACAATAGTTTTTTTTTACTGAAGCGAACAATAGTTTCCTATTAAGTTCTGTATTTATTACGGAAAACAAATTGAATAATATTTTCATTTAATCTATACACTGTATACTTTCCGTAAATGTTTTGAAAATCTTCGTGACAAAAAAAAACTTAATTTTGATCCATTAATTTGTCTTAAAAAAAAATCAGTATCCATTTAACTTTTAGTAAATCCTTAAAACCCTAAAAATAAGAGAAAATAACAAAAACATGCCACTTGGGTTTCAATTCAAATAGCACCAAACTTTCACGTGCAAGTGAGATAGTTTCTGTCTCTTACTTTTTTCTTACCTCTTCCAATAAAACACAAATATATTTTTTTTAACCACAACTTTACTAAGTAAACTATTTTTTTGTGTTCAAAAAAAAAAAAAAACTATTAGCGCCAAACTTATGAGTTTATATGGTCCTAAACAGGTTGTTGCCCTTTAAGAATAAGAGAACAAACGGTCTCTGGCAATCTTTATGTGATCTTCCAAGTAGGGCTGTTAAATATTTCTTATAAATCACTGGAAGAATATGAAACTTAGGGCTGAGACTTAAATTGCATGTTTATTTTGAACTCAAGTGGTTTTCCAAATAAAGTTAAAAATTTCATGTTAATTTAACCTCCGAGTTAATACTTACAGTACTAAAAACATTCCAAAAAAGTTCAAAATCGTCTACCTATCATACCACCACTAAAAACTCACTATTAATTTTGCAGGGCCACATACGAAAACCAAAAAGAATTGTCATATTAACCCAAACAACATTTAAAAGACAGAATATAAGGATCAGTTCACGGAATCAAGCTTCCTACTTTAAAAGGGCCAAACACTAAAATTGAGGTATACCAAATAAATTATTTTGATGTTAATATATAATAAATCACTGACATTAACTAAATGTGATTTTTTTAAATACTTTAATAAAAATAATTCAACTGAAAATGATATAATAACTCAATCATAGTAATATCGTAGAAGCAAAAAGTCAAACAAAAATTATTTACAAATTAACTAACCAATAACTTAAATTAATAAAATAGTATATCTCATACGCACCTTTTGCAGATGTGAACCTAAAACAAAAATTACAAAATTATATAAAAAATAATAACATAGATCACAAGTAAAGTATATCCCGCCCGTAGGGCGGGCCGACCCTAGTATATATATATATATATTTTAAAAGGTTCCTAGCTCGAGAAATGAGAAATCAAATTCTGCTTTGAAGAAGGTTGACGTTGAAAGTTTTAATGTTACCATCGACATAAATTTGAGAATAGCATTGTAATGATAGTATTGAACCAGAAATAATAAATAACATTGTTATTTTGACTTGGTTATGGTTTAATGGTTATGTTTTGATATTAAACATAAATATAAATGGGTAAAACTGTTACAAACATTAAACACATAAATATAGTGTGACCAAATTTTTATTTTACAAATATAACTTTAATGAAGTTTTAAACCATAAGTTAATTACAGTGGTACAAAACGTAACAGACTACATGAATACATATTTAAATTAATAAAATATATGTTTTGATCTTCGAAATAAATATGGTAAAATTGTTATGAACATAGGCAGTTATCTTATTTATAATGTTCCAAATATTGATATATATATTTTTGGATCATTTCAAATTTAAATGAAAACCTTTTATCAATAGATGGATAATTACCAGATTCTCTTCAGATGGATTAATGTTGCAAACATTATTTTTTGCTTCTTGCGCATTAAAACTGCTCTATTCTGGAGATTAACGATGGAGTGACCGAATATATACTGGTGAACCTGAATCTGTGTTTCGAGTAGATTTTGTAACTGGTTAAAAAAGAAAATTGATAAATCATTTAGTCATTACTCATCACGAGGACAACTATTTATAGTCGTTAAAAGGCCTCTTCGTTTCTCTGACGCAGCGTCAGCGTCGGCGACCAAAAATTAACAAACAGGTGAGAGAAAGTTTACCGATGTGTTGTTATATAGTTGTCGCCGCGACTGCCGATTGCTCGCATTTTCTGTATTTTTATCGCCGCTGCAAATGACAGCGCCTCCAACTTATGCATTGACGTGTCGCTAGCGTCCAATGACTGCATTTTCTAACTCTTTAATTTGATTGGTTGCTGAGCTGTCATTAAAATTCTTTTACTTTTTTTATCGCTCGAGTTGACGCAGCGCGTTCCGATTGGTCTATTTTAGTTGATTAAAATCAGTTGAAGGCGCGTAATCTCGATTTGTAACAACTCTCGCCTTCTTATATATCTTCTCTCTTTCGCTTCAAGCATCACCATCTCAGTCTGTGTATATAGAAATACATCAGCTTATAAACTTTAAGACTCAACCCCCAGATTGGTCTGCCAGCAAAGAACTTGTGTACTTTTAATGGCGTCACGTGCAGAAATGGCATGGTTTCTTTGGTTGATCTCTACTCCAAGCCTCTCAACGTCAGATTTAATGATAGATAAGCTTCAAAAGGAAAGTATGAAATGTTTTGCTAGGAGAGATGATTATCATGTCCTTCATCCTTCCGTATTTATAGTCATAAAGTTTCATACGTTACCATGAAAGGGTGTATGAGAAATCAATGCGAATGAGTGGAGAGACTGGTTTAATGATTATTATTGCGGTCATTACAACTATTGATTGTAAAGGAAAGGCGTTACTCGCCATCGATTGTCGAAAGAACAAAAAAAACGAAAACGGTGTGTCCTTTTTGGCTTGAGCACTGAGGTAAAGAAAGAAGAGGGCTTAAAAATCTGTGGTTGGACTTTGTGTAATAAAATGTCCATAAGTGGTCCAACACAAAGCAAAAATAGAACGCTCGGGAAGGCATGGCCGGCGGGAGACGAAGAACAAAGGAGGAACATCGGTGATTGCTTGGTGTCGGGGAATAGAGAAAATCCTAAACGAAAACGGGCCAGATGAGTTACATTTTGTAAAGGCCCATAAATACACAAATAAGAAAGAGTGATGACAACCCAAATAGAAAGGATGAGGAGATATTAAAAGTGACACATGTCCAATTTTAAACATATGAGTGATGAGGTGTCATCATAAGAAGTGAGAAAACTCAACTTTATTGTAATAAATTAATGATTCATACTAAAATTATGGAGAAGTTGATAAATCATAAATATTAAGATATAATGATATTATTAAAATTAATTATTCATTCTAAAATTATGGAGAAAATGACAAATTACCATTATATTATTAAAATTAATTATTCATCCTGAAATTATGGAGAAATTGACAAATCAACAAAATTGTTGGATAATGATTATCTATTTAGAAGATAATGTTTATCTTCTTCTTTTGTCTTTTCCTAAAGTCGGTTAGTTTTACCGACTTGAAGTCTCTATAGATAGGATCATATGAAGTGAATAATAACTATCTTTTACACTTCACAACTTCCTCTGTCACTCCACTATCTCTCTCGTAATACAACATATATATAATAAAACGTCCAATCTCTCTCTCCCCTTTTGCCACGAAACACAAATAAATAATATACTCCCACTGTTATATTATACAACACGTTATCAGCACGAAGCTCTGAACAACTGAGGCTTATCAATCCGAAATTTCTTAAACCAGCCGAGAAAATGCCAAACTTTGAGACTATGGATGGAAATTTGTGTTTGGCAGATAGTGCGTCAACGCACACGATAATAAAAGATAAGAAATATTTCTCCAGTCTCAAAATAAGAGATTACGCTGGAAGCGTAAGTACAATATCTGGTAATGCAAAGATTATTATGGGCTCTGGAAGAGCGAAATTTTAAATGCCAGGGGGAACAATATTTGAAATAAGTGATGCATTGTATTCCCCCGAGTCTCATAGAAACTTGTTAAGTTTTAAGGATATCCGAAAAAAATGGATATCATATTGAGACTATGAGTAAAGATGGCATTGAATTTCTTTGCATTAAGTCCGAGAGGAAACATATATTGGAAGAGTTAAGAATGTTATCCTCTGGACTATATTGTACGAAAATAACCATGACTGAGTCCTATGCCGTGGTAAACATGAAGTTTACTTATACATTTAAAATATGGCATGAGAGGCTAGGACATCCTGGTTCAGTCATGATGAGAAAGATAGTGCAAAATTCGAATGGCCATCCGTTGAAAAACGGAAAAATTTTGCAAACGGGCGAGTTTACATGTAATGCATGTTCTCAAGGAAAACTTATAACTCGACCATCACCAGCAAAAGTAGGCAATGAATCACCAATGTTTTTGGAAAGAATACATGGTGATATATGTGGGCCGATCCACCCACCGTGCGGGCCGTTTAAGTATTTCATGGTATTGATTGACGTATCTAGTAGATGGTCAAGTGTGTCTCTTTTGACGACATGAAATACGGCTTTCGCAAAGTTCATTGCCCAAATAATAAAGCTGAGAACGCAGTTCTCAGAGTATGCCATTAAGAAAGTAAGGCCTGATAATGCTGGTGAATTTACATCGCAAGCCTTTGATGATTATTGTATGTCAATGGGGATTGATGTGGATCATCCAGTTCCCCATGTGCATACACAAAATGGCATGGCCGAGTCATTGATAAAACGGTTGCAGTTGATTGCAAGACCGTTAGTCTTGAGAACGAAGCTCCCAATTTCTGTATTGGGTCATGCTATATTGCATGCAGCTGCACTGGTTCGGTTAAGACCGACTGCATATCATAAGTACTCCCCATTACAATTGGCATCTGGGCAAGAGCCAGATGTATCCCATCTCTGTGTCTTTGGGTGTGCGGTCTATGTTCTGATAGCACCGCCACAAAGAACAAAAATGAGCCCACAAAGGAGATTGAGAATATATGTGGGTTATACGTCACCAAGTATAATAAGATATTTGGAACCAATAACTGGTGATATGTTTACGGCACGATTTGCCGATTGCCATTTTAATGAAAATGAATTTCCAACGTTAGGGGGAGGAATTAATAGAATTCCTAAAGAGATTACTTGGTGTACACCGTCGTTGTTACACCTTGATCCCCCTACGAATCAAAGAGAGCTGGAAGTTCAGAAAATTGTGCATTTGCATAATTTGGCAAACCAGTTACCAGATGCGTTCACAGATACGAGAAGGGTGACGAAGTCATGTATACCCGCTGAAAATGTTCCATCAAGAGTTGATGTTCCTAAAGAACAAACTGATGGAAATAAAATGAATGAACCCATGGTTCAGTTAAAGAGGGGGAGGCCAGCGGGTTCTAAAAATAAAAATCCCCGAAAGAAAAAGAAATTGGATGAGCAAAATAGTAAGGTTCGAGAAGAACCTGATATTGAAAGATGTCTGAAAGAAGACATAAATGGAAAGGTTCCAAAAGAACCTGTTACTGAAAAATGTCTGAAAGAATGCATAGATAAAGATGATCCAGATGACGAGAAGAGAACAGAAAAGTATGAGATTTCCATCAACTATGCCCGAGATGAAAAGTTATGGATCAGAAATAAGATAAAAGATGTTAATGGAATGTTTTCCTTTTCTGTGTCCAAGGAGATCGATCATGAAAATGATGATCCCGATCCAAGGTCCATTTTGGAATGTCAGAAAAGACGTGATTGGGAGGAGTGGAAGAAGGCCATTCAAATTGAATTACTCTCCCTTAATAAAAGAAATGTCTTTGGACCTATAGTCATAGCGCCTGAGAACGTAAATCCTGTTGGGTATAAGTGGGTATTCGTGAGAAAAGTAAATGAGAAAAATGAAGTAACACAATATAAAGCCCGATTAGTTGCCCAAGGTTTTTCTCAGAGACCGGGAATTGATTTTGAGGAAACGTATTCCCTGGTAATGGATGCAATTACGTTTAGATTTTTGATGAGCCTAACGGCGTCTAAAAATCTTGAGATGCATCTCATGGACGTTGTGACTGCATATTTATATGGATCGTTGGATAACGATATATATATGAAACTCCCTGAGGGATTGAAAATGCCTGAAGCATTGAAAAAAAAATTCAGGGAGATTTGTTCGGTCAAGTTATAGCGATCACTTTACGGATTAAAGAAATCTGGACGCATGTGGTACAATCGCTTAAGTGAATATCTTTTGAGTAAAGGATATGTGAATAATGCGATATGTCCATGCGTTTTTATAAAGAAATCGTCATTTGGTTTTGTGATCATTGCTGTATATGTAGATGACCTGAACATAATTGGAACTCAAAAGGAGGTTGATGATGCTC
This sequence comes from Brassica napus, assembly GCF_020379485.1. Classification (NCBI taxonomy): domain Eukaryota; kingdom Viridiplantae; phylum Streptophyta; class Magnoliopsida; order Brassicales; family Brassicaceae; genus Brassica; species Brassica napus. The sequence goes on along the minus strand of NC_063446.1, from coordinate 57,723,106 downwards.
GAACTCATATGAAAGAGGAGTTTGAAATGAAAGATCTCGGCAAGAGTTTTATCTTGGGCTCCAGATAGAGCATCTCCGAGAAGGGATATTTGTGCATCAATCAAACTATACGAAAAGGTTATTGAAACGCTTTCGTATGGACAAAGTGACTCCTTTGAGTACTCCAATGATTGGTAGATCTCTCAATGTTGAGAGTGATCCTTTTAGGCCCTGCGAAGATAGCGAGAAGATATTATGTCCAAAAGTATCTTATATGAGTGCTATTGATGGGCTGTTATATCTTGCAAACTGTACCAGACCAGATATAGCTTTTGCTACTAATCTACTGACGAGATATAGTTCTGCTCCTACTCGCAGGCACTGGGACGGAATAAAGCATCTATTCCGTTACCTCCAAGGTACAATTGATTTAGGGTTAATGTATTTTAGAAAACCTGAGTTTGGTATGGTTGGTCTTGCAGATGCAGGATACTTATCAGATCTTCATAAGGCTCGATCGCAAACCGGCTACGTTTTTACAATTGGTGGAACCACGATCTCTTGGCGGTCCCAGAAACAAACTCTGGTTGCGACATCTTCGAATCATGCAGAAACTATTGCGCTTCACGAAGCATGTCGAGAATGTGTGTGGCTTCGATCAATGAGTCACCACATACAAGAATCAAGCGGAATAGTCAATGAGAAAGAGCCGACGAAAATATTTGAAGATAATTCGGCTTGTGTTGCTCAACTCAAGGAAGGCTACATTAAGAGCGACAGAACAAAACGCATCCCTCCAATTTTTCTCGTACGTAAGGGAGCTCGAGAAAAATAAAGAAGTGGACATTGAGTATGTACGGTCATGCGATAATCCAGCTGACTTGTTCACCAAAGCTCTTCCGACTACAACATTCTGAAAACATGTCTACGGTATCGGAATGCGGCATTTGCGTGACCTATGATGAGAAAGCTACGTCTACTATTCTCAGAGGGAGATTACGACAGTGTACTCTTTTTTCCTTGTCATGGTTTTTGTCCCAATGGGTTTTTCCATGACTAGGGTTTTAACGAGGCACTACGTAACACAAAATAGATAATCAAGGGGGAGTGTTGGATAATGATTATCTATTTAGAAAATAATGTTTATCTTCTTCTTTTGTCTTTTCCTAAAGTCTGTTAGTTTTACCGACTTGAAGTCTCTATAAATAGGATCATATGAAGTGAATAATAATTATCTTTTACACTTCACAACTTCCTCTGTCACTCCACTATCTCTCTCCTAATACAATATATATATAATAAAACGTTCAATCTCTCTCTCCCCTTTTGCCACCAAACACAAATAAATAATATACTCCCACTGTTATATTATACAACAAAAATCACTTTTTAAATAATAGTATAGATAGATAGATGATTTCTAAACCGAGGATTTTATTTCAAAACATGAAAAGAATGACCGGAGTCGTTGTTAAACTTCTACCGAGACATCACTAAGATTTTGTTTTGTTTGCTAAATTGTAAATATTATTTCAAAAATGAACTGTCTAGGCTCACAAGATTTGATAAGCCAACTGTAAGACCTCTAGAACTTACTCCCGTGGCAAAAAAAAAAAGTAATCAGGTGTTGTTAACTTACTAATCCTTCGAATCAGGTGTTGTTAACTGGAAAACAGAAAAGCTAGGAATCAATGCAACTTGAATGATAGATAGTATTGGTCATTGGGAGTATTTCTAGATTATTAATTGGCCATGTAGTGTAGACTGTGCATTATGTATATTCTAAAAATATAATCTGAAGGCTTGGAAGAAACTAAAAAACATTTCAAAGGATTGACGCTATGGTATTTATTATATTTTTATAAAACTAAGTTATTATTTTGTAGTGTAAAATATTAGTACTAAATTGGAAAAAAAAACGAAATACAAAAATATGAAACAATACGTGGGCCACAAGAAACGGAGACTGGTTTGTCAGAACACGCAGACACCTAGCTTCCTTTTTCAGTAAAACACTGCAAAAGTATAAATCCAAGTTTCCATCTATATTAATATTTTCTATCCCTGATTTTTTTTTTTAAACTGATTTTTTTAATATAAATGAGCAAAAGAAATAAAATCAGCCTATAAAGCTTAAGTTTAAGTTTGTCATGGGCTTGACCCAGTGTTAATTTTTAGAAAACACATATCAGTGGAACTAGAGCCCAAACCGGTCCAATGGAAGTGAAGCGGTTGAAGAACAAGGGTCGGTACGCGTCCTTGTCTCTCTTGTTTCCTCCGTAGAAAGTCATGATCGGAGAAACCATAGTTGGGTCATAGATGATGAAGCTCGGGAGTTTGCATGCCGAAAGCTTTGAAGCATGTTCCTGACTTGCCTGTCGATCGCGGTGATTACAGTCCCAACCGGCTTGAATACTTGCTGGTGAAGTCTTGTGTTGCGCTCGGACCAGATCCAGTAGATGGTTGCTTACGTCGCTAGAAGACAGAGGCGCTTAGAGTCTCTATTGCCTCGCAGTGGTTGTAGCTGTAGAATGGTATCATCCCAAGAGGTTGAAAAATGGAGATCACAGCGATTCGCGATCCATGACCAGATAGTGGTGCTATAGGGACACTCGAAGAAAAGGTGATTCCTACTCTCTTGACCTGTGTTACAGAGCAAGAAGTTTGGTGCGACATTTAATCCTCATCTGATTAATCTGTCTCTTGTAGGGCATCTATTAAGTAAGACAAACCAAGTCAAGAAGCTATGGCGTGGAATTCCGTAAGAGAACCATACCAGTTTCGCCCAAGGAACCAGTGGCTGAGGACCTTTAAGATAAGTGTACACTTCACCACATTTGTAACTCTGTCTAACCTTTCCATCTATCACCCACTCATTATAGTCTTCTTCATCTGTCAATACCACAGTAGTTAGGTGTACCTGCAATGCTAATTGACCGTCTGTTCGCGCAGGAGGTAAAGCCCAACTTCCATCACTATACCGAGATGCCACAGTCGCAGATAGAGGAATTCCCAATCTCGAAGTTTCAGCGTTAAGAAGTGTGAATAGCTTTCCAAGATGGGACCAGTTATCATACCAGAAGCGCGTTTATTCTCCATTGCCTACCCTTCTGTTGATCAGCGGGTAAATGATATCCCTAGCTTTAATCATTTTGTTCACTAACCAAGAAAGGCCCCAGCGATTCTGCATCGGTTTCGCGGTGTAAGCATGGTCAGAAAAGTCCCAGCGGTTCTGCATCGGAAAGCGTGTCAGGGAGAATCTAACTTTTTGTGATAGTATTTAGAATTTTCTATTCATGATTGTTATTGATTAGTTTTTTTTAATTTATTTATGATTGGCCTGTGTACCTACTACTTAATCTATTTATGTATATTTGTACGAAGTTAAATCAGTCTTCTTTTTGTCAACATTTCAAAAATTGAATCAGTCTTGTTATTGTATTTTGTTAATAGGATGGTTTTTTTTAATTTGATCTTATTTAAAAATAGAAGTAGTATTTTAATTTTTAAGTACAAGTATAAACCATTTTTTGTGTCGTCGATTTCTTGAACTACATGAACTTTTAAATAAGTTTTGATTCATTCAACAAGAAATATCGAGGAAAATGAGTGACTATTGATTAATGAAATATTGGAAATGTAAAAAGAAATGTTTCAATTTGTCTCGAACGTTCGGGCTACGGACTTGCGAAAATCTCAGTCTTACATGAGTTGTAGACTATTTTTAGGAAATGAAAATTCTTTATCAAATTATTTTCAGATCTTAAAATCATCCTCTTTTTATTTGAAACGTATTGCAGATTAACTTTATTTCTAATAAATCTATCACAGAAGTGAATTATATTGGACCCTTAAATTTATTCAAAACCTCTTAAATCAATGAACCTGTCTAGAAAAATAAAAATGTGCACATTATGTTGCCAAAAATGATTGTCTAAGTTTTTTTTGTCAGCAATTAAGTTTATTTAATTATATATAGTTAATTTTCACGGTTTTGCATTAATCCAACTTTTTAACAAATGACTATCTAAAAAGAGAAATGTTATAATTATTTACCTAAATTTTCATATACGATTTTTTTACAAAATGGTATGTATACTATATATTATATTGTTATTTCCAGCAAAAGACTACTAAATAGAATCAAATAAAAACATATTATCATATTATCAACAAAACGAAGAAGGATTCAATCCAATAAGAGTTTCCGATCTACATACATTACTTACAGATGAGATAACATTCTATGGAAGTCATAAAATGATTTTAAAATAATAATTTATAAAGAAATGTCAAAAACATATACAAACAGTGTATAGATATAGAAAGTAAAGCGGGGTCCGCACTCAATCCCATTATGATGACATCATCAGATAAGAGACAAAGAGAAGACTTGAGTACTCTCTACGTTTCCTCTCTTCTTCTTCTTCTATATAAACCCTTTTCTTCTCGTCTCCTCTTCTTACTGTTCTCTAATCTAAATCTAATTTCACCTTTCCTACAAAACCTAAAACCTTTTTCTTATTACACAACCTAAAAGTCTCTAAGTTTCTGACAATGTCGGAAGAGTTCGACGAATCTGAGATCATTTTCTCCGACAGCTTCTTCCCAATTCGCCGCCGCGATGACGTGATCGAGAAAGAGAATCGTCCGGTTAATTTCCGAGAAAACTCCGAAAGCAGAATGAGAAACACATCGAGGCTGAGTAAAACGACGCCGTTGCCTTCACCGGCGGTTTTCTCATCGTCGCTTCCAGTGAATATTCCGGGAAGGAGGTATTCTGAGGATGAGGAATATTCGGAAGACGGAGGAAGGAGAATGGTTCCGCCGCATCTGATCGTTGGACGGAGGATCGAAAGCGGTCAAATGGCGTTTTCCGTTTGTACAGGTCAGGGAAGGACTCTTAAAGGCCGAGATCTGAGCCGGGTTCGTAATTCGGTTCTCAGGTTAACCGGTTTTTTGGAGGCTTAAATATGGACCGGTTTTTGATTTATTAAAAAAATTCGTCTTCCAATTTTTTTTTTTATTTAGCGGAAGAAATCAGTTGTCTGATATTGTTGTTAGTTTAGTCACTTGAACGAATGTCAAAAGGAAAATGTCAAAAAGAACATTTATTTCTCTGTTTATTTATTTGAATTCTTAGTTTTGATTTCTCTCAAATGTAACCGGAAAATAATTGAAGTTACTTTTTTTATCATTTTTAGATTACTTATGATTATAATGTTGCAAAAATATTTGAAAACCATTGTTCATCAACAGTTGATTTTAGTCATTTAAAAAAAATCGATAAAACTGGAAGAATACAAAAAAAAATTAGCCTGATCCATATGTAAAATGACATGCACAAATAAAATAACCTAAATTTTTTTTTTTGAAAACAAAGAAAGATTTTAGGCTGATGAAAATTGATTTGTTGGGTAAATATAATAAATTAGGAGTTTAGTAATTTTTAACATAACATTTTTTATTTCAAAAAAAAAATTTGATTTATATTTCAACATTATTAATTTATATTTTAACTTTAATAGTTATAAAAAAATCATAAACGTATTTTTGTAATCTTATTTCTTTTGATTTGGTATAACTATTTAAATTTGATTTTATTTAAATTTTAATTAAGTTAAAATTAGATTTTATAAAAATAGTTTTAATCATATTATTGTGTTTAATGATTATTTATTTTAAATATATATATATATATATATATATAATATAATATAAATTCTAATAAATTTGAGACTTTGTTTGTTTTAGTTAAACTGAAAAATCTTTTTGTTAATTTAAATGATGAATATGAATAGATAAATTTAAATAATGTTTAAATATTTAACTATCAAATTTTTTTTGGAGTAGTGTTACTTTATTTAGTTTATTTTTATTAATGTGAGATACATGTATACATATATATTATTATTTTAATTGTGATATAGAATTATTAATATATTTAATAGTTTACCATATATAAATATTTATATGGAAAATTGACATTAAAGATGATATATGAGTTATTTTTATTACCATATTTAAAATTTTTGCAAAAAAATTTAAATTTTTATAAAGAAATTTTACATCTTACAATTAATACGATGTCATGTTACTATTTTCTAAAATCATGTCTATGTTATTTTTTTTTCAACGAAAATGATTATAGTGACGACACGTGTATAAATCTCTTTGTAAATAAATACAGTCTAGGAGATTAAATTTACGAATGTATCATGAAGATCTATGCAAAATCGGAATATTTCCACCAATGAAGGTGAGGACAAAAGACGAACAGAACCAGCTGTTTGGTTCTGAATGATTGTGAGCGAGAGATGTCACATTTCTTGCCGGTGACATCAGCGCGAGAAATATGCATATGTTAACAGCCAGATGCATCATATTTCCTAAACGTAAATACTAAATGCATTACTATTTTTTCAACTCTATTACAAATTTATAATTTATTTGTGAAAGAAAATAAACGACAAACTAAAATTCAAAAAACACGTGTTAAAAGCAACATGGTCAAAGATTAACCAAAAAATGACATGGTCAAATAATTACTAGTTCTATCTTCTGTTCTTTTAACCCAGATAAAAAAAAGTGGAATGGAAATCAATTAGTCAAACCTATCATCTCTATTTAAAAAGCATATGGGATATTTATAATTAAAATCCGGCGTAGTCAAACTCTTAGCAGCCATCCCTTTGGAATATGAGCGTCTCATGGATATACTTTAACATGATTATAAGCCGACGGCACATGCATCTAACAAATGTTCTTATCCATTAACTTTTTACTAACTGGATTGTTTAATGTACAAACAATACTAGTATATTTTTAACAGTCAAACTTGTTTTTCACATTCGAATTGTGATAATATTATTATATGGATGTCATACTTTAACGTTCAATGTATAAACGACGTAGAAGGTTTTATGCAATCATATATTGATCCGAAATGTTTAATTTGACTCCCAATATATATTTGTTTGCCTTGTATTTGAAGATTTAACCACAATGTAATTTGCTTATCAAACCAAGATCATATATTCATATTTGTCATTCATCCAAAAAAAAGTTTATATGTAAGTCGACCAACAATGAAATGCTACTTCAACATGGTTTGTTCAATAAGTTATATGGATTTTGGAAAGTTATGTTGAACATGTAAATTTGTAATCTTGAAAGTGGAAATAGTCATTATAAATCATTAATTTAAACATGTTAAAAATTAAAGGGTATAAAAATTATAGAAAGTACAGAGGTCTACCCGGTACTAAATGCAGAAACGCATAATAGATCGATATGAACATCATGAGCTGTCCTGCAATAAAACTAGTAGATTAATATAATAGAGCAGTTTTCTTTGTTTAATCTATGAAATTAAACTAAAAAGCAATATCTTACACGGAAAACAAAATCAGTCAAAAAAATAATTATTTATTTTAACTAGATTTTTTAAAACTCGTAATTAGCAATTTTTATTATCGTTTTCTAGAAATATAAGTGAGATAGAAAGGACAGAAAATATAAGTGAGATGACGTCGAAGTACAACTGGACCACGTGTGTGTGGGAACAGCAGAAACTTCGAGTGGGATGATCAAAAGCGTTAGAATCTGATTGAACTCATACAGATTGATATGTTTCGTTGCATTCACGTGCATACCTTTCTAGCCACAAATCTTCCCCCAGTTTAGCTTGTCTCTTTCTCAATAACTATACTGAAAGGTTTTATGGTTTGGCCTCAAGTTTGCATTTATTGCTGACTATTGCTTTTGGGCCTATGCAACTTTCAGTTATGAAAATGCTTTTCTGTTGAAAGTTGTGCTCGCCAACTTTGTGTAAACGGTCTATGGACAAGAACAATCCAAAGTGAAAAGCTATGGAATATTGGGATACAATACAACAGCAATATAATGCGACCAAGAAGTGTTGTTTCGGCAACAAAAGCCTTTGTTTCTGATAAAATCTATCACATTTTTTTTCAAAAGAGGTGGTTAACCTTGTTGGCCAAAAAATAAAAGAGGTGGTTAACGTACAAAAACTATGACAAGCGCCTTGACTTTGTTGCGCTGCTTGATTCATTACCAAACTTGATGAAGGCCAAATTATAAGATAAAGTAGATTATTGTCAAAATGCTCACCCTTTAAACGGATCTTTGAGAGGTGCACACAAACCGCTAGCACGAGAGCCAGACCCTGAATATCTGAAAGGTGATATATAGCCGAGACAAATATTTCCACTGATTTCTCTGCAACTTTGCCAGCACAAGCATATAAGGCAATAAGGATGTCCGTAAGGACCATTGTGTAAATACATTAGAATACTGTCATAACCCTAGATTATACGATGTATATATACTTGTGTTGAGTGTTAATAAAGATTCATTCAGCCAAATACTCTTTATGGTATCAGAGCAGGCTTAAAACCTAAATCAAGCCGCCATCCAAATTTTTTTTTTCAAATCTCTCAAGCCTCTTCTTCATTGTAGTCACGATGTCTACAACCTCAAACTCGCCGTCGTTCACAAATGAGACTATCACGGTCTCGCAAACCCCTACCCTCCTCAACATCAACATGACGATCTAGTAAGTCATCTTGATGGCTCTGCTGTAATTCCCCCGGCTAAAATCACAACAGATGCGGGTGAAGCTCCTAATCCCGCCTACTCTCTGTGGAAATGCCAAGACAAACTGATATACAGTGGTCTCCTAGGCGCAATCACCACAACTATTCAACCGATCCTGTCGACAACAAACACATCTGCAGAGATCTGGTCTACCCTCAACTCAACGTATGCCAAACCAAGCAGAGGGCATATCAAACAACTGAAGCAGCAAGTCGACAACTGGTCTAAAGGCAACAAATCAATCAACGAGTACTATCAAGGTCTGACCACACGGTTTGATCAACTCGCACTCCTTGGAAAACCAATGGATCATGAAGATCAGATTGAGAAGATACTAGGAGGTCTTCCGGAAGAATACAAAACGATGATTGATCAGGTTGAGAGCCGAGATACACCACCATCGTTAGCTGAACTCCATGAGAAGATGATCAACCAAGAAGCCAAACTTCAAACTGCTATCGCCAGTGTTCCTCCAGCACCTGTGACGGCAAACTACACCAACTACAGAGGATCCAACAACAACAGATCCAACAACTCACGCCGAGGAGGACATCGTGGAGGTCAGACTTGGCAGCAACACCAACAGGTCAACTCGTCTTCAGCAAACAATCCCCGACAGAGCACACCTCGCGGCTATCAAGGCCGTTGCCAACTGTGTGGTGTCTTTGGACACAGTGCACGCACGTGCAATCAAAACCAGTCAGCAGGAAACTTTCCTGTAACTCAAACCCAGCTCTCACCGATGAATCAGCCATGGCAACCAAGGGAAAACTATGTGATGGCCTCTCCATATAATGTCAATCCGTGGTTACTTGACAGTGGTGCGACTCATCATTTGACGTCAGACCTCAACAATCTTGCACTCCATCAACCATACAATGGTGGAGAAGAAGTAGCAATCGCAGATGGCTCCACAATGCCGATCACACACACTGGTTGTATGACTATTCCTACTTCATCTAGACCTCTCAAACTTAATTATGTTATGTGTGTTCCTAATGTCAACAAAAATTTGGTTTATGTGTATCGCCTCTGCAGTGCTAACAAGGTCTCTGTGGAATTCTTTCCTGCTCATTTTCAGGTGAAGGATCTCAGCTCGGGGGCGCAGCTACTCCAAGGTCGAACGAAGGCTGAGTTGTACGAGTGGCCCAAGCCTACCCTTAACCCATCCGCGCATGCAGTCTATCCCGATACCAAAGCAACCCTTGACCGATGGCATAACCGGCTTGGCCACCCCTCTTTATCTACTCTTAAATCTGTTGTTTCCAAGTTTTATTTACCTTGCTTAAACACTTCTATGTGTGTTTTTCCTTAAAATGAGTGCTTGCTTAATAAAACTCATAAGTTACCCTTTCAACAAAGTTCAATCACTTCTTCTCAACCACTTCGATATATTTTCACTGATGTGTGGCAATCTCCTGTCCCATCAACCCAAAACCACAAATACTACCTTGTCTTGGTTGATTACTTTACCCGTTACACTTGGTTATTCCCACTCTCAGCAAAATCCCAAGTAAAAACAGTTTTCACTCAATTTAAACCCCCCGTCGAAACTCGTTTTCAAACGAAAATACAGAACTTGTACTCAGATAATGGAGGAGAGTTCTTAGCTCTCAGGTCCTACCTCTTGACCCATGGCATATCCCACCTCACCACATCACCACACACCCATGAACACAACGGTATGTCTGAACGGAAACACAGACACATCGTCGAAACTGGTCTCTCGCTTCTCTCCACAGCGAAGATGCCACTAACCTACTGGCCTGAAGCCTTTGCCACCGCGGTTTTTCTCATAAACCGCTTGATTACTCCCGTCCTCTCAAATCAGTCCCCATACCAGAAACTATTTCTCACACAACCCAACTACACCAAACTCCGAACCTTTGGTTGCTTGTGTTATCCTTGGCTCCGGCCATATGCGCCAAACAAGCTTGAGAACAGATCAACTCCCTGCGTATTCATGGGATACTCCTTGTCTCAAATTGCTTATCTGTGCTTGGACCCAACAACAGACCGAGTCTACACCTCTCGCCATGTCCGCTTTAATGAAAACCAATTCCCATATCAGCAGCTTAGATACCCAACCACACAACATGAACAACCTACAACCACCTCTACCTATCAACCCCACACCATCATACATCCCCCGCCTCCACTCGTACACTCGTCGTCTACGACAATGGAAAGCTTGCCCACGAGCTCTGCGACTTCACCACAGTGCTCGTCGTCACCATCAACAACAATGTCACAAGCGCACAATGACAATCGTGACGTCGATACAGAACAGGTAGCTCCACAGCCCCAAAATGCTTCGACCTCAGACACAGAGGTTCCACCTGCAACAAACTCAGCACCAACTGCACCACCGCGACACTCGATGATGACGCGATCTCGCAACAACATTATAAAACCAGTGTCACGCTACAACCTCACAGTGAATCTTCAAGAAGATCCTCACTGGATCCCAACGACCTGGCAACAAGCAATGAAGCACCCAAAGTGGCGTGCTGCAATGCTTGCGGAATTCAACTCACAAGTTCAGAATCATACGTGGGACTTGGAAGCAGCTTGTGCAGGCATGAACATTGTTGGGTGTCACTGGATCTTTACGATAAAGTATAAACCGAATGGTGACATCGATCGCTATAAAGCTCGTCTCGTTGCGAAGGGCTATCATCAACAACCTGGAATTGACTTCACATATACCTTCAGTCCGGTGATTAAGCCCACAACTATACGCATTGTGCTGGGGTTAGCTGTTAACAACTCCTGGCCTGTCCGTCAAATTGACGTCAACACAGCTTTCTTGCAAGGTACTCTAAAGGAAGAGGTTTACATTTGTCAGCCCCCAGGCTTCGTAGATGCTGATAATCCACATAAAGTTTGTCGACTCCGGAAAGCGTTATACGGCCTGAAACAAGCGCCAAGGGCCTGGTACTTTGAACTCCACAAGTTCCTTATCGCTACGGGTTTCCACAACTCACTGTCGGACACTTCACTCTTCATACTGAAGCAAGGAACAGAGTTCGTATATCTGCTAGTGTACGTGGATGATATCTTAGTCACTGGCTCGTCGACTATGCTGGTACAAAAAGTGATTGATACGTTAGCACGACGGTTCTCAATCAAAGACATGGGAAATTTGAGTTATTTTTTGGGTATAGAAGCGATCCGGAACAAGGATGGCTTACATCTGATGCAACGAAAATATGTTTCTGATCAGCTCATAAAAACCAATATGCTTCATGCAAAACCAGTATCAACACCTATGGCATCATCACCAAAACTCAAGCTCGACTCGGGGTCACCACTAACCGATCCAAGAGAGTATCGTCAAATAGTTGGGAGCCTTCAATACTTGTCCCTTACGAGACCTGATATCTCGTACTCTGTCAATAGGCTCTCGCAATTCATGCATAAACCCACCACAGATCACTGGCTCGCCGTCAAACGAGTCCTCAGGTATTTGTCTGGCACTCTCAGCCACGGCATTCTTGCGAAAACAGAGCCACATGTCTCTCCACGCCTTCTCCGATGCCTACTGGGCTGGAGACTCTGATGATTATGTATCCACGAATGGGTACATCGTATATGTTGGCTCTCATCCGGTCTCATGGGCGTCTAGGAAGCAGAAAGGCGTAGCTCGTTCCTCCACCGAAGCGGAATTCAGAGCCGTGGCGAACACGTCTGCGGAACTCCGATGGATTTGCTCTTTACTGACAGAACTTGGCGTAAGTGTTCCCTCAACTCCGACGGTGTACTGTGATAACATAGGCGCAACGTACCTCTGCCAGAATCCAGTCTTCCATTCCAAGATGAAACACATTGCGATAGACTACCATTTCGTCAGGGGACAGATACAACATGGCATGCTGCGCGTCACTCACGTCTCGACCCACGATCAACTCGCCGATGGACTCACGAAACCCCTATCAAGAGGACCTTTCCAGAAGCTCTGCACCAAGATTGGTGTCACCAGAGTTCCACCATCTTGAGGGGGCGTGTAAGGCAATAATGTTGTCTGTAAGGACCATTATGTAAATACATTAGAATACTGTCATAACCCTAGATTATATGATGTATATATACTTGTGTTGAGTGTTAATAAAGATTCATTCAAGCCAAATACTCTTTAAAGCACTCTCACTCTATAGACACAAAGAGAGATCAGAGCTTGTGCTACGACTTCTGAGAACTAATTTTTTTTTTTTTTGAGAACTAAAATTTGGTTCTTCTAGTTTTTTATCAAGCTGTAAACCGGGGATTCATGTGTTTTCTGTCTCTTAGGAACATCCACATCTGTTGAATATTGGTGATATTAACATATATTTAGTTGTATATTTTCCTATACGTGATAAAGATTGTTTCCTTATATGACAAGGCAAGGAAATATGTTTCACCGCCTTAGTCTTTGTATAAGAACAGATCGTATGATGTTAATAAGAACAAGTCAGTTGATTATCAATATCTACGTGGTATCAGAGCATTGATCCGATTAACAAAATTGAAAATCGATCTCTGCCAAGTCTCTGACTAAGCTTCGCTATGTCGGACGTTCATGCGTTGGCCCAAGCCAGTCAAAAGAAGGATGAAGTTGCGTCTGTCTCGCCGTATACGCTCTATGCTTCCGACAACCCGGGAGCAGTGATCACCTCGGTTCGTTTGAATGGTGAAAATTACAATGAGTGGTCTTCGGAGATGTTGAATGCTCTCCAAGCAAAACGTAAGCTAGGGATCATCAAAGGTACCTTGGTGAAGCCGGCTGATAGTAGTCCAGATCTACAGAATTGGTTGACAGTTAACTCTATGCTTGTTGGATGGATCAGAGCTTCCATCGAACCAAAGGTTAAATCTACGGTCACTTACATCACAGATGCACATCAGCTTTGGGAGAATCTGAAGCAACGTTTCTCGGTGGGAAACACAGTAAGAGTGCATCAAATAAAGGCACAACTCGCCTCGTGTAAGCAGGATGATCAATCTGTGTTGGACTACTTTGGAAAACTCTCTACTTTGTGGGAAGAGTTGCAGGTGTATCAGCCTGTTCATGTGTGCACATGTGGTGCTGCTGCCGCCATTGCTGGTGAAAGAGAGCAAGAGAAGATTCACCAGTTTGTTATGGGACTTGACGACTCTCGGTTTGGAGGAATCTGTACCTCAATCATTGGTCAGGATCCTCTTCCCTCTCTTGGCAAAATTTACAGCAAAATAATAAGAGAATAACAGCGCCTTGCGTCAACTCGCGGCCGTGATCAGCAAGAAGCAGTTGGATTTGTTGCATGGCAAACGCAGTCTGATGAAGTGTCTCGTAGAGGTCAGCAGTCTGGTTCAGCCGAGACACAGAACAGAACAGAGAGCACAATACTTAAGCCTAGAATGCTCTGTTCTCATTGCGGAAGGACTGGTCATGAGAAACGTGACTGTTATCAAATAGTGGGCTTTCCGGAGTGGTTTCCAGAACGCAATGCAGGGCATGGACAGAGTAGTGGTGGTCGTGGAAGAGGAGGTCGCAGTGGTGGTCGTGGTCGTGAAAGAGCTAATGTGTCTCATGCTACAAGTTCAAACTCGTCAGAATTTCCTGATTTTACGTCTGATCAGTGGAAAATTCTTACACAAATGATTCAAGAAAAGTCTGGAGCCAATGTTTCAGATAGACTGTCTGGTAAGAGTAAACTCGGTGATGTTATTCTCGACACAGGTGCTTCGCACTATATGACAGGTTTACTGTCACTTTTGACGAATGTTGAGCCAATATCACCATGCTTTGTCGCCTTTGCTGATGGAGGAAAGACATATGCGATGAGCATGGGATCTCTTCCACTCTCGTCTAAAATAACGTTGTTGAATGTTTTATATGTTCCTGAAACAGACGAGCTGCTTTGCAATGTTTACTGATACATTTTGCGTTTACAGACCCTTTTACGAGGACTCTGATAGGAACCAGTGAAGAGCGTGATGGTGTGTATTACTTCACAGACATAGTCTCAGCAAAGAGTCACCAAGTCAGTGGTATTTCCGATCAATCTTTGTGGCATCAACGTTTGGGACATCCGTCTTTCTCAGTTTTTAAGGATTTGGCTTTGTTTTCTAGTTCATCTAAATTAGCTAGCTATAGTCTGTGTGACATTTGTTTTAGAGCTAAGCAAACTCGAGAAGTTTTTAATGATAGTTCGAATAAAGCTTCAGATTGTTTTTCACTTATTCATGTCGATGTTTGGGGACCATATCGAGTGGCTTTTTCGTGTGGTGCTGTGTATTTTCTAACTATCGTCGATGACTTCTCCCGAGCAGTGTGGACTTATCTCTTGCTTGAAAAGTCTGAAGTCAAAGATGTTTTGAAACAGTTCCTCGCTTATACAGAAAAGCAGTTTGGGAAGTCTGTTAAAATGGTTCGCAGTGACAATGGCACTGAGTTCATGGTATTGAAATCTTACTTCAAAGAAAAGGGCGTAGTGCATCAGACGTCATGTGTTGCAACACCACAGCAAAATGGAAGGGTCGAAAGAAAACATCGACACATTTTGAATGTCTCTCGAGCACTCATGTTTCAAGCTAACTTGCCAATTAAGTTTTGGGGCGAAGCTGTTCTTACTGCTGCATATTTGATCAACCGTACTCCAACTACTGTACTTAAAGGACAAACGCCTTATGAAGTCCTTTACGGAGTGCAACCAGATTATAAACTGTTGAATGTTTTTGGATCAGCCTGTTACACGCACAAAATGAATCGAGACAGAGACAAATTTAGTCAAAGAAGCAGGTCTTGTATATTTGTTGGCTATCCATTCGGCAAGAAAGGCTGGAAAGTGTATGATGTTGAACGTAATGAGTTTCTGGTTTCTCGGGACGTTGTTTTTCAAGAAGATGTATTTCCATTTGCAAACTCGAAAATTGCCCAGCCTGCAGTGTCACCGTCGGATGTAGTTCTTGATGAGGACTGGGCCGTGGGTCTTGATGACAGGGGGAGCAGTCCAACGTCTCCTACCACTAATACAATTGAACAAAATGTCGCCAATGTTTAAGAAAATGCAACCGGTTTTTCTGAAACAGAAACAGAGACTGTTGATACGGAGCATCAACCTGTTGTGGACTTGGACTCGTCTCAGGTCAGTGCGTCTTCTGAAAATCTTGGTCGAGGTCGCAGAGAAAAGACGCAGTCGGTCTAGTTAAAAGACTATCTTCTCTTCAACGCTGCGAGTACGTCTGATACACATCACACTCTTCCCAACTCCTACCTCTTGTCCTCGTCTAACGCTCCAGGTAACTCTCTCTATCCACTGTCTGACTGTATAACCGATGAACAGCTTTCTCCAGGACATCGGGCTTATATGACTGCAATTACGAGTGCAAAGGAGCCTAAACATTTTCAAGAAGCTGTCTGTAGTAAAATCTGGGATAATTCTATGACTAAAGAGGTTGTGGCGCTTGAGGATAGTCACACTTGGGACATCACTGACCTTCCTCCAGGAAAAGTAGCACTCGATATTCTGTGGGTCTACAAAATAAAATACAATGCTGACGGGTCTATTAAAAGACACAAATCCCGCTTAGTGGTCAAGGGAAATAAGCAAGTTGAAGGAACAGACTATAATGAGATGGTTGCTCCCATTGTCAAGATGACCACAATTCGTACTCTTTTGCGTTTGGTTGCAGCAAAGAAGTGGGAAGTCTATCAGATGGATGTCCAGAATGCATTTTTACATGGTGACCTTGAAGAAGAAGTTTACATGAAGCTTCCTCCTGGCTTCCGTCATAAACATCCTGGAAAAGTTTGTCGTCTAAGAAAGTCTCTATACGGGCTGAAACAAGCTCCCCGGTGTTGGTTTAAGAAGCTTTCGGATGCATTGCTTAAATTCGGTTTTGTTCAGTCATATGAAGATTATTCTTTGTTCTCTTACTCGTGCAAGGATATTGAGATACGAGTACTGATTTACGTTGATGATCTGCTTATTTGTGGTAATAACCCACATAGCTGAAGCGATTCAAGGAATACTTGGGAAAATGCTTTGCGATGACAGATTTGGGAAGATTAAAATATTTTCTTGGCATTGAAGTCTTGATAGGTCCTGAAGGTATTTTTCTATGTCAACGCAAGTACGCTTTGGATATTGTTACAGAGACCGGAAATTTAGGATGTACACCAGCCCACACACCCCTTGACCAAAATCATCAACTTGCTAAAGCAGACGGGCGGTGTAGAAACCCGTTTAAAAAAAAAAAAAAAAAAAGAGAATGGTCGAGTATGTTTGTGGTGGTCGAGTCGCGGGTGATAAGGATCGATCGAGAAGCTTTAAAGTACGAGGTGGGAGAAGAAGTGATCGTGTGTGAACTATGAGTCGAATAAGTTGCTCGACCATAGTTAGAAGATGTCTTAGATTGATCAGACGGACGTTTTGGAAGCATAACAATTTTGGAAGCACGACGGTTTAGAAGCTCGACGTTTTTGAAGACCGACGTTTCTTCATCACGAAGTTTTCTCGGAAAATCTTCATATCAGTAAAATATTATTCTGGAGACATCATAAGCTGGAAGCAGGATGGGAATTAAGCACGACGGGATCGAAGCACGACAGGATCGAAGCACGACGGGATCGAAGCACGACGGGAAAACCCAAAATTGGGCGAAAACCCTAATTTCGGTATTATGGAATTATTCGAGGAAGCCGGAGGCTCGGGGAATATTTTTACAGGATATCAGAATTCATCTGGAGTCTATTAAAAATATCTAGAGCATCAGAACGGGAGCGGAAAAATATTCAGGATTGATCACGGGTCAGAAATTTGCCGGAAGGGTAAAAAATCGTGTAAACCGACCGAAAAGCTCGAGGTGGCTCGTTGCATGGGTTCAGAATGTGGTGTCAAGCATCTAACAAGCTGAGTGTCTCCCAAAGCTCGAGGTGACGCCGTGCATGGAAGCTGTACATGCAGCCTGACATGTAGAAGCACGAGGTGGATCGACCAAGCACGAGGTGTCTCCGCGCATGCAACCGAAGCATGCTGATCGACATGTGTGTACTGGTGTGGCTTCTTGCATGCACTCCAGGCATGCATCCTGAAATGTGGGAGGAGTGGTGGCGTCCTGCATGTGACTTGGACATGCAGCCTAACATGTGGAGCACGAGGTGCCGCCGCGCATGCGTCCGGAGCCATGCGAAGCGACACACGGGCTGCCACCAACCTGAAGCTGATTGGCTGGTGTCTCCTATAAATACCCCATGACCCCAGCTCATTTCTTCACATCCAGACCTGTCCAAACCAAGTTAAAACGTGAAAGAGAAATAGAAAAAGAAAGCAAGTGATTCCGAGCTATTTCGAGAATTTTAGAGAGTTTTCGAGGTCAGTTCTCTACTGATTTCGAGTCAGCGCCTAGGGACGGTTCTGTCCAACTGAATTTGTCCAGGCCACTCAGTTCCTTTGATGATCAAGTGGAGGTGCCGTCCGGAGTTAGTTCAGATCCACGGGTTCAGATCAGTCGAAATTATGCTCGATACTCCGCCGGGAAGTCCGAAGAACTGTCCAGAAGCTAAAGGAGGTTCTGTCCAAGTCGAGATCAGTTCAGTCCAGTCCAGTCAAGTCGTCCCTTGAGTTTTGGCCATGTCCTCTCCGATCAACCAGCTGCTTCTCGCCTAGAACACTGTGAGTTGGTCTTGTGTGAATTCCACTTGGAATTTAGGGTAGTTTTGTGAGTTGGTTTTGTTTGAGTTCCACTTGGAACTTAGGGAAGATCGAGTATTCATATAGAGTAGAATGCTCACATTCTTGCATGGTAGAGTCCTTGGGGTTATTTATTAAACCGGACTCAGTTTAGCACGGGCTAGCTGAGATGAAATGGAATTAAGACTGAGATAATAACCTGACTAGGACTAGGATGCATCATGGTTTATATTCTTGAGTGTTAATATGGTTGAGTGCAGATTCCCGTTATCTTTAAAGATAGTATCGTAGCATGAGGCCGAACTATCTGGGTAACGGTTTGATTGAGTAGATTGATTGAGTAGATTTAATTAAATGCTTGCTCGTTTAATTAATCTTGTTGATTGAGGTTAGTCATCTCTTGGTAAGGGAGTGACTAACTGGTTGAGTTGTTTAGTGATAATGTTGTTGTTTAGGGATCTTGGCCATATAGGTCGATCTCCTGGTTGTGATGTTGATACTACGGGTCCTATGCCATATAGGCTGGACTACGAGTATTGGTTGATATTTTCGTAGACTCCTATATATTGTTTAGTTTTGGGTTGGAGTCTTGTCCCTTAGGTCTTTCCTAGGGATAATTGTGTCGAGTGTGTGTTATGTCGACAGCAGGTGCGAAACCCGCCCATGCTAGGCATGTTGAGGGGTGATTAGTGTTTCCTCACCCTCGTACCCAGCGGGTTCAAGGAAACCCCTTATTCGCTGGATCGGGAAGACTCAGATAGACGGGATCATGGCCTATGGCTGAGTGATTACACGACGGTGTAATGTGGCAGTGACCCGAAGGACTGTGGGCTGTCGCGCGGTGACCCGAAGGACTGTGGGCCGCGGTCGGTTGAAAGTTCCTTCTTCTGGCCTCTGTGGTAGGGGGATAGGATATTGCCGATAGAGAGGTTGAACACGAAGTCACCAGGGCCCAGGTTAGAGTGTTGTGTTAGTGTGTCGTAGAGGGTTATGGAACCCTCGAGTTAATGTAGCACCGATATACGGTGTTACGAGTAAGATCGAGTCATTGGTTGTTACTATCTTATTATTGTTGTGGTTGTGGTTGTTGATTGCTTTGTTTGCAGGTTCTGACATTAAGTCCTAAGTCTGGTTTAGGTACCGGATTAGGCTTGGTGTGTATTTTGTTAGTGTAGGCCTGACGTTGGCATGTATGTGTTTGAGGGATTGCTTGTGAAGGGTGGTGGATATTAAAGCTATGCGGTATCATTGGTTGGCCGATCATGTTCTTATTTGATTGTTGGTCGACCGGCTCATGATACTTGTATAGTCTAAGTGTCTAACACTACATGAGTACTGAACTCAGGCGTATATATGGTTAACTAAGGATTGGTTGTTGACTTGTTTTAATGCAGGTTCCCGTTAATTGGAAGTTGGATTATGGTAAAAGGCCAAGTCTAACTTAGTAACAGCTTGCTTAACCTTAGCTTATATTGCATGCTAGGGCTAGATTGATTGTTATTTTGGGTTGTCTGGGTTAGAGTCTAGGTTGCGGGTATAGGCCGCCAGCTCACTGAGTAATACTAGATTACTCATCCAACTCTGTTGTCCTTTTTGCAGGTCGCTTTAGGTAAGGATGATTGGATAGCATGGTGCTGGACGTTAGGACCGCCGGTGTAGATTTTCATGCCTTTTGTAAACGGTATTGTGAATTGTGTTATGTTGACTCGATTTGGCATTAGGCCGGGCCCAGTCTTGAATTATTCAATGTATGAATATTTCTTAAATCAATAAAAGTAATTGTTTTATATGCGCTTCATGAGTACTCTGATACTTGACTAGTCCGGTCTAACACAACGTTAGGTCGTGGTACGGGTTGAAAAGCTTTAGTCCTCGATCTAACGGAAAACGCTAACTCTAGGTACAGGTTGCAAAACCTTGTGCCTTGACGCAGCTGGACGTGTTAGTGGACGAACTGGTCGAGGTCGTGGAGTAAATTTTGTGACTCTGGCCGGATCGTCCCTAACCCGTTACGTAGCGCTTCCGGACCATGGTGTTGGGTTGGACGGTCAGTCATGTTCTTGTTTGATTGTTGGCTGGCCGGTTGGCCTTTCATCTCCAACCCTTGGTGTGAGTCGTCCGTCGGTCATGTTCTTGTTTGATTGTTGGCCGGTGGGTTGACCTATGCCAAGGACGGTTCGGGGGTGTTACAGAGGTGGTATCAGAGCATGGTTTCGTCCATGCTTCCGGAACTCATGATTTAATCGGTTTTAAATATTTATCGAGTCAAAATGAGTCACAAAAGGCATTAGGGAAACCGGTCACGTCCAGCAATAAGATTTATTGTTTAAGGAATTATGATTGGGATAGTGGAATCTAGAATTGCTAGGTTGCTGGTTAGCACTGTTAGGTTGCTGGTTAGCATTGCTAGGTTGTTTGATTAGCATTGCTAGGTTGTTGTTAGTAGACTGTTGGGATTAGTTGTCTACTAACTTTTGTGTGAAGTGTTCTTTTGAATTGCAGCGAGTAAGTGTGTTCGTTGATCGGGACTTTAAGGGATGAAAACCTTAAAGTGGAGGGAGTTCGAGGCCAAACCCAAACCTGAAGCGAAAGAGGAGAGACAGATTCAGAGAACTGGGCTGTGGTATGGACTGAACAGATGGGGGGGGGGAACAAAACTTCGTTGGGAAAGGACTTCATCAAGAGTTGGGAAGACGAAAATCGAGAAAATGCTTGGAGTAATCAGGAACGAGCATGGACCAGTTCGTATTATGGGAAATCAGAGTGTTATTGCAGAGCAACAGTAAGAGATAATCCAGCGATCATTCAACTGAAGACGATTGTGGAGGCCTTGAAGAGGACACTTAAGGAACGATTGTGGACAGCGTAAAGATATATGGAGACGAGTGGAGAATGTCGCGAAGATGAGCAATTGCGCAACTAAGAATTCGAGGACGAATTCTATTAAGGGGGGGAGAATGTAGAAACCCGTTAAAAAAAAAAAAGAGAATGGTCGAGTATGTTTGTGGTGGTCGAGTCGCGGGTGATAAGGATCGATCGAGAAGCTTTAAAGTATGAGGTGGGAGAAGAAGTGATCGTGTGTGAACTATGAGTCGAATAAGTTGCTCGACCATAGTTAGAAGATGTCTTAGATTGATCAGACGGACGTTTTGGAAGCATAACAATTTTGGAAGCACGACAGTTTAGAAGCTCGACGTTTTTGAAGACCGACGTTTCTTCATCACGAAGTTTTCTCGGAAAATCTTCATATCAGTAAAATATTATTCTGGAGACATCATAAGCTGGAAGCAGGATGGGAATTAAGCACGACGGGATTGAAGCACGACGGGATCGAAGCACGACGGGATCGAAGCACGACGGGATCAAAGCACGACGGGAAAACCCGAAATTTGGCGAAAACCCTAATTTCAGTATTATGGAATTCTTCGAGGAAGCCGGAGGCTCGGAGAATATTTTTACTGGATATCAGAATTCATCTGGAGTCTATTAAAAATATCTAGAGCATCAGAACGGGAGCGGAAAAATATTCAGGATTGATCACGTGTCAGAAATTTGCCGGAAGGGTAAAAAATCGCTTAAACCGACCGAGAAGCTCGAGGTGGCTCGTTGCATGGGTTCAGAACGTGGTGTCAAGCATCTAACAAGCTGAGTGACTCCAGAAGCTCGAGGTGTCGCCGTGCATGGAAGTTGTACATGCAGCCTGACATGTAGAAGCACGAGGTGGATCGACCAAGCACGAGGTGTCTCCGCGCATGCAACCGAAGCATGCGGATCGACATGTGTGTACTGGTGTGGCTTCTTGCATGCACTCCAGGCATGCATCCTGACATGTGGGAGGAGTGGTGGCATCCTGCATGTGACCTGGACATGCAGCCTGACATGTGGAGCACGAGGTGCCGCCGCGCATGCGTCCGGAGCCATGCGAAGCGACACACGGGCTGCCACCAACCTGAAGCTGATTGGCTGGTGTCTCCTATAAATACCCCACGACCCCAGCTCATTTCTTCACATCCAAACCTGTCAAAACCAAGTTAAAATCGTGAGAGAGAAGTAGAAAAAGAAAGCAAGTGATTCCGAGCTATTTCGAGAATTATAGAGAGTTTTCGAGGTCAGTTCTCTACTGATTTCAAGTCAGCGCCTAGGGACGGTTCTGTCCAACTGAATTCGTCCAGGCCACTCAGTTCCTTTGATGATCAAGTGGAGGTGCCGTCCGGAGTTAGTTCAGATCCACGGGTTCAGATCAGTCGAAGTTCTGCTCGATACTCCGCCGGGAAGTCCGAAGAACTGTCCAGAAGCTAAAGGAGGTTCTGTCCAAGTCGAGATCAGTTCAGTCCAGTCCAGTCAAGTCGTCCCTTGGGTTTTGGCCATGTCCTCTCCGATCACCCAGCTGCTTCTCGCCTAGAACACTGTGAGTTGGTCTTGTGTGAATTCCACTTGGAATTTAGGGTAGTTTTGTGAGTTGGTTTTGTTTGAGTTCCACTTGGAACTTAGGGAAGATCGAGTATTCATATAGAGTAGAATGCTCACATTCTTGCATGGTAGAGTCCTTGGGGTTATTTATTAAACCGGACTCAGTTTAGCACGGGCTAGCTGAGATGAAATGGAATTAAGACTGAGATAATAACCTGACTAGGACTAGGATGCATCATGGTTTATATTCTTGAGTGTTGATATGGTTGAGTGTAGATTCCCGTTATCTTTAAAGATAGTGTCGTAGCATGAGGCCGAACTATCTGGGTAACGGTTTGATTGATTAGATTGATTGAGTAGATTTAATTAAATGCTTGCTCGTTTAATTAATCTTGTTGATTGAGGTTAGTCATCTCTTGGTAAGGGAGTGACTAACTGGTTGAGTTGTTTAGTGATAATGTTGTTGTTTAGGGATCTTGGCCATATAGGTCGATCTCCTGGTTGTGATGTTGATACTACGGGTCCTATGCCATATAGGCTGGACTACGAGTATTGGTTGATATTTTCGTAGACTCCTATATATTGTTTAGTTTTGGGTTGGATTCTTGTCCCTTAGGTCTTTCCTAGGGATAATTGTGTCGAGTGTGTGTTATGCCGACAGCAGGTGCGAAACCCGCCCATGCTAGGCATGTTGAGGGGTGATTAGTGTTTCCTCACCCTCGTACCCAGCAGGTTCAAGGAAACCCCTTATTCGCTGGATCGGGAAGACTCAGATAGACGGGATCATGGCCTATGGCTGAGTGATTACACGACGGTGTAATGTGGCAGTGACCCGAAGGACTGTGGGCTGTCGCGCGGTGACCCGAAGGACTGTGGGTCGCGGTCGGTTGAAGGTTCCTTCTTCTGGCCTCTGTGGTAGGGGGATAGGATATTGCCGATAGAGAGGATGAACACGAAGTCACCAGGGCCCAGGTTAGAGTGTTGTGTTAGTGTGTCGTAGAGGGTTATGGAACCCTCGAGTTAATGTAGCACCGATATACGGTGTTACGAGTAAGATCGAGTCATTGGTAGTTACTATCCTATTATTGTTGTGGTTGTGGTTGTTGATTGCTTTGTTTGCAGGTTCTGACATTAAGTCCTAAGTCTGGTTTAGGTACCGGATTAGGCTTGGTGTGTATTTTGTTAGTGTAGGCCTGACGTTGGCATGTATGTGTTTGAGGGATTGCTTGTGAAGGGTGGTGGATATTAAAGCTATGCGGTATCATTGGTTGGCCGATCATGTTCTTGTTTGATTGTTGGTCGACCGGCTCATGATACTTGTATAGTCTAAGTGTCTAACACTACATGAGTACTGAACTCAGGCGTATATATGGTTAACTAAGGATTGGTTGTTGACTTGTTTTAATGCAGGTTCCCGTTACTTGGAAGTTGGATTATGGCAGGAGGCCAAGTCTAACTTAGTAACGGTTTGCTTAGCCTTAGCTTATATTGCATGCTAGGGCTAGATTGATTGTTATTTTGGGTTGTCTGGGTTAGAGTCTAGGTTGCGGGTATACGCCGCCAGCTCACTGAGTAATACTAGATTACTCATCCAACTCCGTTGTCCTTTTTGCAGGTCGCTTTAGGTAAGGATGATTGGATAGCATGGTGCTGGACGTTAGGACCGCCGGTGTAGATTTTCATGCCTTTTGTAAACGGTATTGTGAATTGTGTTATGTTGACTCGATTTGGCATTAGGCCGGGCCCAGTCTTGAATTATTCAATGTATGAATATTTCTTAAATCAATAAAAGTAATTGTTTTATATGCGCTTCATGAGTATTCTGATATTTGACTAGTCCGGTCTAACACAACGTTAGGTCGTGGTACGGGTTGAAAAGCTTTAGTCCTCGATCTAACGGAAAACGCTAACTCTAGGTACAGGTTGCAAAGCCTTGTGCCTTGACGCAGCCGGACGTGTTAGTGGACGAACTGGTCGAGGTCGTGGAGTAAATTTTGGGACTCTGGCCGGATCGTCCCTAACCCGTTACGTAGCGCTTCCGGACCATGGTGTTGGGTTGGACGGTCAGTCATGTTCTTGTTTGATTGTTGGCTGGCCGGTTGGCCTTTCATCTCCAACCCTTGGTGTGGGTCGTCCGTCGGTCATGTTCTTGTTTGATTGTTGGCCGGTGGGTTGACCTATGCCTAGGACGGTTCGGGGGTGTTACAGGCGGACACTGGCTGATCCAACAAAGTATAGGTGGCTTGTTGGTAGGCTGATTTATCTCCTGAATACTCGACCAGAGTTGTGTTACTCAGTTCATATTCTTTCGCAATTTATGAAGCATTCGAAAGAAGCTCATTGGCTTGCTGCTCTGCGTGTTGTGCGATTTCTGAAAAGAACATTAGGTCAAGGAATCTTGCTGCAATCTGATCCTGATCTCACACTGTCTGTTTACTGTGATGCCGATTGGTCAGTTTGCCCACTTACCCGAAGATCACTCAGCGCCTTTATGGTTATGCTTGGTGGCTCACCCATTGCGTGGAAGACTAAGAAGCAGAGGACCGTAACACATTCATCTACCGAAGCAGAATACAGGTCTATGGCGACTGCCTTGCGAGAGACGAAATGAATCCGTAAGCTTCTAAAAGAATTGGGTCTTGAGAAGTTTACTCCTACTCGATTTTTCTGTGATAGTAAAGTTGCGATTCACATTGCTGCAAACCCGGTATTTCATGAAAGAACAAAACATATTGAGAATGATTGTCACTCGGTGAGGGATGCAGTTCGAGACGGTGTCATTGTCACTCAACATAGACGAACGGACTCGCAGATCGCAGATATCTTGACTAAAGCACTTGGACGAGTTCCATTTCAGAAGATAGTCTCCAAGTTGGGCATTCAAGACTCTCATGCTCCAACTTGAGGGGGAGTATTGGTGATATTAACATATATTTAGTTGTATATTTTTCTATACGTGATAAGGATTATTTCCTTATACGACAAGGCAAGGAAATATGTTTCACCGCCTTAGTCTTTGTATAAGAACATATCGCATGATGTTAATAAGAACAAGTCAGTTGATTATCAAAATCTACATTGAATTATCCTCAGGAGTGCTTGGAGACGCCTCTATTTGGGTCAGAGACATTTGTGATATTGTCGGATCCTTAACTTGTCTTTTTTGGCTCAAGAGATGCAAAGTCTTTCAGACGTTAAGTGAAGAACATCGGCAGTATCAACAGCTATCTAGAGTTTTGAAGATATACAGGACGTACTTGATCAAGAAAGTACTAGACACAAAGTGGAATGACTCAATTGTCTTATATGTTACTAAAGATCATTTCCAACTACCGATATAGGACACTCTGTGTCTACTAAAAATATCTTATTCAATATCAGAGAACCAAACAATCTAGAGAACCAAACAATCTTTTTTTTTTTGAAAAAAAAAGACGTGAACCAAGCAAGTCCCAAGTGTAATCACCAAATATTTCACTACAAGAAAACACATGCTTAACGAGGAAAAAAAATCCTCGTAAATTTACGTCGATTTTACGAGGAACTTACGTGGAAAACTAATGTCATCGTTATTTCCTCGTAAAGTAACGACAAAAGCGTTTCTTCGTAAAGTGGATGTAATTTGACGAGTATTTTACGACGAAATACTATTTCCACGTAAATACAACGTAAACTTCGCGTGTTATTTACGAGAAAATAGTTTACGTGTTTTTAGCGAGAGAATTTTGAATCCACCAACTTTGTAGGTGTTACACGTTTTTTTTTTCCCACCTAATTAATTTTCATCGTAAATTCATAGGAAAATTACAACTACTAGATTCAAAATTTCCTATAAATATGGATGTTTGAACATCATTTTAAACACACCAACAAAAAAAAAACGTGAAAGAAAAAAAAATAGCTGGCTCCGAGACTATCTACGAGTTGCGGAAGTGGATGTATATGCATAGAGATGCTAATGGGAGAGTGACGAAAGAATACCTTGCGGGCATGGAGACATTTATGCATCAAGCAGATTCAACACCGCTCGCCCAAGAAAGTGGTAAGATGTTCTGTCCTTGTCGGAAATACAACAATTCGAAACTGGCAAACCGTGAAAATGTTTGGAAGCATTTAATAAATAGAGGTTTCCCGCCAAATTACTATATCTGGTTTCAACATGGAGAAGGTTTTAATTATGATCAGAACGAAGCTAGTAGTAGTAATAGCAATTTTCACGAAAAAGAACCGGTTGATCATCATTTTCATAATGAACATAGTTACCATCAGGAGGAGATGGTAGATTATGATAGGGTTCATGATATGGTAGCTGATGCATTCGTAGCTCATGATGAAGATGAAGAACCTAATATAGATGAATTTTTTTTTTACGAAATGTTAAACGCGTCGAATCAACCACTTTACAGTGGTTGTAGAGAAGGTCTCTATAAATTGTCGTTAGCTGCTAGAATGATGAATATTAAAACTGATCACAATCTACCTGAAAGTTGCATGAACGAATGGACAGACTTGTTTAAAGAGTATTTGCCGGAAGACAATGTGTCTACTGATTCTTATTATGAGATTCAGAAACTGGTTTATAGTCTTGGGTTGCCTTCGGAGATGATAGATGTTTGCATCGAGAACTGCATGATCTATTGGAGAGATGATGAGAAGCTAGAAGAATATCGATTCTTCTAGAAGCCACGATTCAAGCCGCAAGGACGAGGACGTAATAGGGTACCGTACCAAAAGATGTGGTACCTACCAATTACAGACAGATTGAAAAGATTGTATCAATCAGAGCAGACTGCTGGAAAGATGAGATGGCATGCCGAGCATACTCAAACGGATGGTGAGATGACTCATCCATGAGATGCAAGAGCCTGGAAACATTTCAACAAAGTACATCCAGATTTCGCTAGCAATAGCCGGAATGTGTATCTCGGACTATGCACAGATGGATTTAGTCCGTTTGGAATGTCAGGGAGACAATATTCATTGTGGCCAGTCTTTCTTACACCATACAACCTGCCACCGGAGATGTGCATGCAACGGGAGTTGCTATTCTTTACCATATTAATACCTGGTCCGAACCATCCAAAAAGGTCCCTGGATGTTTTCCTACAACCACTGATAAAAGAGTTGAAGGATTTGTGGTCAACAGGGATGAGGACGTATGACTGTTCAACGAAGACGAATTTTACGATGCGAGCGATGCTTTTGTGGACCATAAGTGATTTTCCTGCCTATGGGATGTTGTCTGGATGGACTACACATGGGAGATTAGCTTGTCCATATTGTAATGGAACGACAGATGCGTTTCAACTAAAGAATGGTAGGAAGACAAGTTGGTTTGATTGTCACCGTCGATTTCTTCCCATTGGCCATCCTTACTGAAGAAACAAGAATTTGTTTAGGCACAAAAGGGTTGTGAGAAGACACTCCTCCTCCATATCTAACTGGAGAACAAATTGAAGCGCAAATCGACTACTACGAAGCTAACGAAACAGTTCGTTGGGGTGGTAATTGGCATGTCCCTCGTAATATGTCTGATTCTTACGGTGTTCATCACAACTGGCACAAGAAGAGTATATTTTGGGAGTTTTCATATTGGAAGGATCTTCTTCTGCGCCACACTTTCGATGTGATGCATATAGAGAATAATTTCTTTGAGAACATCATGAATACAATATTGAATGTCCCAAGGAAGACAAAAGACAACATAAAATCGAGGTTGGACATGCCGGATATTTGCTCAAGAAGCGAGTTACATATTAAAAGCAATGGACAAGTTCCCGTTCCGATATTCAGATTATCTTCAGAAAAAAAGTCGGTGTTGTTCAACTGGGTGGCATCAGAAGTGAAGTTCCCTGATGGGTATGTTTCGAATCTCTCTAGATGTGTTGAAAATGGTCAAAAGTTCTCCGGGATGAAGAGTCATGATTGTCATGTATTTATGCAACGACTACTGCTCTTTGCATTTGCGGAGCTACTTCCAACAAACGTACATGAATCACTTGCAGGTACGTAGTGTATTATATCACAATAATTTTATAACGGTCTAATTTGCAAAATAATATATGACTAACAATGTGTTTAATTTTTTTTGGAATATAAAAGGCATTGGAGCATTTTTCAGGGATCTGAGCACACGCACTCTTAAAAAAGAAGTTGTGGAACAGCTTCAGGAGAACATTCCCATCTTATTGTGCAACTTGGAGAAGATATTTCCTCCCGGATTTTTTGACGTCATGGAGCATCTAGCTGTCCACCTCCCATATGAGGCATTGCTTCGTGGACCTGTACATTACGGATGGATGTATCAGTATGAGCGAGCCATGAAATATTTGAAGAGAAAAGCAAAGAACCTCGCCAAAGTTGAAGGTTCTATAATTGCTGGAAGTTTGACGGAAGAAGTTTCTCACTTCACATCGTACTACTTTGCGTCAAAAGTACGTACCCGGAGAAGAGCTCCAAGAAGATATGATGATGGTGGTGTTGCGCCAACATATGCAGTTGCTGGTGTTCCAGACATCTTTGGCCAGATTGGGCGACTCGGTGGGAAGTCTAAAGAGGTTTGGTGGTCGAGTGAACAAGACGCTCATAGTGCACACACCTATATTCTACTCAATTGCGAGGTTCCATTGATGCGTTATTTTGAAAGGTAACATATATTGACACTTCGAAACACATATAAGTATAATTAATTATATAATTGCGAGAGATTCATTCCTATAAAATGTGATTTTACAGCCAATTTGTTTCTCAAGTAGAAGAAACATTTTCTGGTATATCCACAAGTGACGTAGACAAAAGGAAAGATCAACACTTCATTAAATGGTTGCGGAATCAGGTATTAACTCAAATTCTTTTTTCATACATGATCTGTATTTCATTAACATTCTCTTTATTTTTGCAGGTTGATTATGACGACGATGATGTAGATTATCCTAAGTGGTTACACGAAGTAATTCAATCTCCACTTGTAAAGGTCACCACATCACAGATGTATTTCATACGAGACTATACTTTTCATACATATGAGTATGGTAGACAGTGGGCGACCAGTAACTATGGAATATGTGTGAAAGGGAAAACAGATTTCTACGGGATCTTGACGGAGATTATTGAAGTCGAATTTCCAGCGATACTGAAGCTAAAATGCGTCCTCTTTAAATGTGAATGGTTTGACTCTGTCGTCAACAGAGGTGTTCGGTCTAACAAATTCGGTGTAGTTGATGTCAACGGTGCACGAAGGTACAACAAATTCGAGCCTTTCATATTAGCTTCACAAGCAGGCCAAGTTAGCTTCCTTCCATACCCTCGGATGAGAGATTCAAGTATAAATTGGTTAGCAGTGATCAAAGTTACACCTCGAGGACGAATCATCAGTGGAGAAGAACCACCATTGCAAGAAGAACAGATAAATGAAGTCGAGGAACCTGAACAAGAAATTGATGACATCCTTCTCATTGATCCGCGTAATCACGAGTACGAAGATCTTACCGATGATGCCACAGACGAAGCTGTTGAAGACGAGTTTAATGAAAATGATGATGTTTCTAGTGATGACGAGAGTGTCGATGTATCCGATTGAAGTATTTGTTTTCTGAATAAGATGTGGGAGTTTGTTTTATGAATAAGGTAATGTGGGGTTTGTTTTATGAATAAGCAAATGTGGGAATTGTGGTTTGGAATGGAAATAAAGATGGGGTTTGAAAAATATGAAGTAGAAAATAAGGAATAAGGGGTTTGGGGTTTCGGATTTTAGGTTTAACACTCGCTAATTCCACGTAAGAAAAAATCGTCGTAAAGGACTCGTAAGCCAACGAAAAAATAACAACGAAATATGAAAATAAAGAACGCGGGGCTCGTTAATCCCACGTAAGCGCAAATCGTCGTAAAGACCACGTAGGATGAAATCGTCGTAAATACCACGTCTGCAAAATCGTCGTAAACACCACGTAAGCCAACGGGAAATAACGACGACATTTAAAAATAAAGATGGGGTTTGGAATATATGAAGTAGAAAGTAAGGAATATGGGGTTTGGGGTTTCAAATTTGGGGTTTGGGGTTTGGGGTTTCGGATTTTAGGGATTTAAACATAACACTCGTTAATTCCACATAAGCAGAAATCGTCGTAAACACCAAGTAAAAGGATTTAAAAAAACCCTCGTTAATTCCACGTAAGCAGAAATCGTCGTAAACACCACGTAAGCAGAAATCGTCGTAAATACCTCGTAGTGTGAAAACTAGCAAAAAAAGAAAAAGGAGAAAGATACCAGATTCACATGTGGCAAGACTTCCAGCAATTATAATACGTAAGTCTCGCCCACATGAATTCTAATATCTTCTCTTTTTCTTTTTTTTTTCAAATATTTATAATTTGAATAGAATTTTGCTGAGGAATGTGATTTGAGATAGGCTGTGATTTTGGGAGTTTGTGTGTGGTTTGAGAATGAGAGTTGTGGGTATATTTATAGGAAAGCAAGACTCGTTAATTCCACGTAAGCAAAATCGTCTTTAATACCTCGTAAATAAAAACACGGGCCTTTGTGATTCCTCGCAATTTCCTCGTATAGAAAAACACGGGCCTTTGTAACTGCTTGCTATTTCGTCCTAACCTTACGAGGAATTTGCGACGATATGTAATCTTATATATACCCCCGAGCGCTCACTCTTTCTTTCCTCTCTACTTACTCTCCACTTCCTCTCCACTTCCTCTCTATTTTGTAGCAATGGTAAGCCTCTCTAATTCCTCTCTAATTTGGTTAGTTTAGGATATATTAGGTGGTTAGTATAGGGAATTTAGATAGATTTACGGATTTTATGTTATTTAGTGTTGATTAGGTGGATAATGTTGGGAAATATACTGTTGATGTTAATTTTAAAATTTTAATTTTTTTCCCAGGTTCGAAAAGGAAGACTTACTGCCCATTACAGAGAGATCTTCGGTGAGTCGGGTAGTCGTTTAGACCCGGCCTCTTCTTCAGCTCCCAGTTCTTCGGGTCAGGAGACTGTCCCCGAGATTCAGTACACTCAGAGAGTCTCTGGGTCTACTTCTTCTAGTGCACCATCGGCTCCTCATGTGCCTTCCCCGATGGTTCATCCGACGATACCTCCTCCTGTGCCTCCTCCGATGGCACCTCCGATGGCCGCCGATATTCATCCCGATTTGATGGTGCCTCCGAGTGCTCCTTACTCGCAGTACACTGTTGAGGACATTCTCCGTCTGCCAGGCAGAGAAGGTTTACCTGTCATCGACCCCGACCGACCGGACGGAACTTTGTGGTATGTTGCATTAATTTTGTTTTTAATTCGTTTAAAATTCTTTTATAACATAAAAAAATAATTTATATTTTAAATTTGTGTTTTCCAGGTGGGGGGTTGACGGATGTCTTGCATCGGACGTAACCGACACGATCAAAGGTTACTTCTCCATGGCACATCCGAACTGGAGTAAGACGCCTCACTACGTCAGAAAGACGTGGTTCAAAATTTACGCTGTAAGTTTCTATTAATTAATTATATATACTTTAATTTTTTCATGATTTATATATATACTTTCTAAAAATTAAAACTAATTGTTAATTTATTTTTTCCAACAGCAAAAATATAATTGGGTCTTGGGGACCACTGAGAAGGTGAGGAAGAAGTTTAACGCGAAGGCGAAAGTTCGCTTGTTGGACACGGTCTCCAACTGGAAGGGTGACTGAATCGTGAAGGGATATGAGCGTGGCAAACCCGCTGAGCTCACCACGAATGTGTGGGATGGCCTCATCCGTTATTGGCGTCTTCCTGATTCAATTAGAATCGCCCAGGCTTGCTCTAACTCCCGTAACACGGTCGATGAGCACGGAAACGGGCCGATGCTTCACACTACCGGCCAAAAACCCCACGCCGGTGTCCGTTTGGAAATGGTAATTAAATATTTTATTAAATAAATTTTTTAATATATATATTTTTATTCTAACTTTTTAAAATGTTTTTTAGGCCAAAGAGACGGGACATCTCCCGTCTCTTATGGAACTTTACGAGAAGACCCACAAGAACAATGCGGGCGTATTTGTAGATGGCAAGTCCGAGCAAATCTACAACGACGTGGTTGCTCGGGTTGAAGACCGCCAGACCCAGCTGACCCAGCAGTCTACCGACGGATTACCCGTCACCTTATCCACACTTGAAGTGGATAAGATTTACGAGGAAGTAAATTTTCAAATTTTTTAATTTTTTATTATTCATTTAATATAACTTTAAATTTTTACTAACAATATTTATTTTTTGTTTTTAAGGTTGTCCCTAAAAAAAAGGGATGGACGTTGGGGATTGGTTCCGTCAACGATGTTCCGAGAGCGACATCGTCTTATGGTCAGCAACGGTATGATGAAGTCACTGAGCTGCGTAACGAGTTGGCCGCGACAAAATCTCGTATGGGTGGAGTCGAGGGCTTCTTGGACGTTATAGCGGCCACAAATCCGGAATGAGAGTCCATGTTGAGGAATATGCGACAACAACATCCCATTCGAGGCGAATCATCCGGCATACATAACGAGGCGGATGTTGCGAGGAGGAGTGATGAATTCTTCCAGGCGATGAACGACCCTTAGTTCTTTTTTTTTCCGGTTGTTGTATTATAAATTCAAAACTTATTTATATATAAAATATTTTCGTATTGATTTATTTTTATTTTAAATTATAATTTTATTAATAAATTAAATAATTTAAATTATTTTTTTAATTATATTTTTAAATTCTGTAAAATAATAAATACGAAGTAAATTCGTAGCTAATGTACGACCTATTTACGTGGAAACCTTACGAGGAAATGATGAGAAATAATAACGAGTATTTTACGAGAAAATATTTACGAGGAAATGACGAGGAAAGCTGAACGAGTATTTTACGAGGAAATGCTTTCGTGGTAGTTACGTGTATTTTGCGAGGAAACACTTTCAAGGTATTTACGTGTAGTTTACGAGGAATTTGTTTCGAGGTATTTACGAGGAAATATAGCGATCTCCTTACGTGGAATATTTACGTGGTCTTTACGACGAAATGATGTACTTTGTCTTTACGACGAAATATTTTTCTCGCTAAGTTACGACGAATTGGCGAGAAAATATGTGTTACGACGGATGAGTAACGAGCAAACGTATCTCCTCGCTAATTCGTCGTAAAGCCTCTTTTACGACGAACTAACGAGGAAAACCGCCCTCGTTAAAATCAAAGATACTTGGTGAAAAGGTTTTTTTGGACTGGCAAATTAATATCTATAGTGGATAACAAATCTAGTACACAATTTTCTACATAGAAAAAAAAATCAAAATTGAAAATATATTTTCAGTTTTGATTTTTCTTTTAAAACAACAATTATAAATATTACCAATTATAAGTTAAATGGTTTAGTATTTAAATTTTAGTATCGCCATATTTTAATAAAATTATGTAATCATTTCAACTAAATTTTTTTCAATAGGAACGTTGTTGTATTTAACTAACAACATCAAACAAATAACACTAAATTTAGATCAAATGTTTGAAACGATAAAACCAAGAACAATAAAATTTGAAAATTTTAACAAATCATTTTCAAACCAACACCACTAACAAATGTCGAACAAAAATAAAATATTTTATAAAGGAGTTTTTTTTTTGTTTCATTCCAAAAATAAAATATGTGAGATTATTTTTAAAAAGTTTTATTGTAATTAATATATATCTTATGGAATCCCAGGGAAAGATGAATAAATTATAGAGACTGATTAGTTATATTTATGATAAAAATAAAATCCATGAATATTTAGTTTTCTGTGTATAAAAAATTAGAAATGAATTCGAAATGAATAAAAGTGGAAATGGTATTAGTATTACGGTTGAATAATAAAATAGTTAATTAAAGAACGTTGAATAAATCAATAAAAAAATGTATCTCCTTATCTCTTTCTTCAACGGGAGATTCTGCTTTTCCCAACGTAGAGACAAAAAGGAGAACGCAGTCCACACACACACAGTGAAGCGAGAGAGAGAGAGAGAGAGAGAGAGAGAGAGAGAGAGAGAGAGAGAGAGACAAACTCAACGAGCAATTTGATTTCAAATTTTGAAATCCTCCACTGTTTCTGATCCATCATGCCGCCTGGTGCGAAGAAGAGGAAGGCGTTGAAGAAGAAGCAGCAGCAGCAGCAAGCGATTGGAACAAGTACGAACAACAATAACGGCGATAATCTCCACGGTGCTTTTCTCCCTCTCCCGCTCGTTTAGGGATTCGTCGTTGCTAGGTCGATAGAATGGATTCTAGTATAGTCTCTCTCGCTAGTTATCGCCGTTTTCATGATTCGTGTATACAGAGATTTGTTCGATCTCTTATTAACTGGTTGTTTCGAGCTAAGATTTTCCAATAGATTGGTAGAAGAATGCTTGATTCGTGACTTTGATGGACTGATGCTGAAGAATTAAGCAAGAATCGCTTTTGTTTTAATCATTTTCGATAGTTTTTGTTTGATATTTGAATCTAACGAAGAAACATCTCAGGAGGAAATGAGGAACATGGAAGCCAAGATGATAGGGAGAGTGATAGCAACTTGAGCTCCCCTGGCTCTCAAGGAAATCAAGAATTTGGTGGGACCAAAGATCCGTCGGCTGCTATGGTGAAGGACACTGCTAAAGAGATATCAGAGGCTACTCAGGGACTGGAACCAAACAATGGAAATGTTATTGCAGTTGAAAGAGGAACGGATGTGGAGAAATCACCCATTTCCTCTTATGAAAACAGTACTCAGACCGCCAAAAACGTAGCTTCTCAGGATCCTTGTGTTAAGGAGACAGCTCCTGTTGTCGATTCTGTCTCCAAAGTGGTGGTTTCTGAAGAGAGTGAGCATGCTGAGACCTCAAATTTGGTCAAACACAAGTCTGGTGCTGGTGAAAATGGTAAGGTGGCTACTCTTCCTGGGTCTGCTTCTGGAACAAACAAAATGGTAGAGAATGCAAGAGAATCTGAAGTTCCATTATCCCCTGAGGAAAAGGTAGCATAATTTTTTTTTCTTATTCTTTGCATCGTGTACAATGTGAGTTCCTCTCTTTTCAGTTGGCTGAATCTCTTGGCCGTGTGCAGCGTCTTTTGTTGCCTGGTCCATCAGCCGTCCGTACTTCGTGGTTAAGTTGCTGCGGTTTGTTTGATGCGATGACAGGATCTGACAGATAAGCACAGGTTAGTATCTGTTTATGATTCTTGCTAGATGATCTTCCATGACCTAAACTGTGTTCTCTTATAGTGATGATGTCCAGGGATTCTGTAATATCTCACTGAAACTACTTCACTTAATCTTCTAACCATCTTAATGGTCTAGTAAGAGGGTTCATGGAGTTATAATCTTTGGATTGTTAGCAGCGCTTAAGTAGATTGTTAACACCGAGAGACTTCGGTTGAGCTACAACTAGATTATAGTCTCAGCAGAAATCTGAAGTTCATATTGTGTCCTTGTCGTTCCCATCATTTGGTATACAGAAACTTGGATTGCGTTTATATGATAAAATACGAAACCTCAAGTTTAGTTTCCGTTTTTTTTCTTGTTTGCAGTTCTTGGTAGTTATAAGCAACTTAGATATTGTTTGTTTGGGAGTCACAAATTCTTGTAAAAGTAACAGATTCTTGTAGTTACTCTCCCTCACAGATCAAATCCTTTTCGTTGTTCTTGTGTGAATCGTTATCACACTGTCTGTTATGTTAAACCCGTCTCACCAACATGTCTTCTCTGCAATGTGCTGCAGAATAGCAGGAGTGAGATGAAGGTGGACGCACATGGCAGCCAAAGCTCAAAAACAAGAGAAAAAACAGGATTCACGGTCGGTACACTCCTCTGTACATCATCTTTGATAGATAATAATGTGTGCGGCTTTTAGCAATAATATACAAACAAGACCAACATGGTTAAATTTTCATTTTCTTTCTTTGAAATACATTCTTCATTTGTTCATTAAAAGATTTTAGATTCGTGAGACTACATATAGCTCTATTTTTTCTTATCAATTACCATAGTTATCATTTATCTTCTCTATCTAGTTCATTAGATGTTGATCCATTTGAAGCCTCAAAGTTTGATTTTATTCCATGAACACAAAGTGACACAAACACAAAACAAGATCTGATCCTTTTGTACACAAAGAATACATGAATTTAACTTAAGCTTCCTATAAAATAAAAATCACACACACAAACACTCAACACACCCGATCCCGGGTTTCGGGATGATTGACTTGAAAAGTAGAAACACCCCATGATTCCTTAAGCAGGTCGCCTCACGCCGTGAACAGCGGCGATGTAAAGAAGCTGTGTGACTGAGAGTATGATCAAGAACGCCTCCATGGTTCTCTACAGGAAAGGAGAGGAGCATGAAGTCAATAATTGTGGGTTTTAAAATTGAATATATAATAAGAGTTAGGAATAGAGAATTCTCACCAGTCTTGCATTTCGCACGTGAAGCTCGATTTCTTTCCAGGCGAATCTGTTGATGAAAGAATGATTAGTCTTACAATCAATGTCCCAAAACATGATGTTTTTGCTTTGAAATGAAAAACGCTAATATAGTTATACTTACCCCATGGCAAGAACTGTGAGGGTCCAGGCAATAGTTGCAGCTGCTGCTGCAGCCGGTAAGCTTCCCACGGTCCAAGAACGAATATGGCTAAGGCCTGAGATTGTGGAAGCCGCACCAACAACACCCGCCAGCAACGCGAACACCACAAAGAATCCTGTGGCAGCGTTTCCCATGGGAAAATAAATTGGGGAGAAATGTGCTGGTAGCTTCAGATCAGGGCCTGCTCAAATTTGATTTCAAAAGAACCGAAATGTTATAACAACCCAATCCTAACTGGAGATGAGTCTCAATTTTGATGGTGTTCTTACCAATTTCGAACCCGTGGTCGATGGCTCGGTTCATGGCCCATCCTCCAATCCCTAGAACAATCACATACATGCAGAAGTTGAGCACCAGAAGTAGAGAAGCAACAGGTTTCATTTGCTCACCCGCCATTTAGCCTTTTGTAGAAATACAAAACCGGGTGAAGAGAGAAGAAAGACAAATGAGGAAACTTAAGTTTGTTGTTATGTTTGGAACGAGACATACTTTATATACTAACTCGCATTGTTCTTTACTTGTTAAGGCTGTTTGTAATAAAAGAAAGGTTCATTAGAGAGTTGTAAAGTTGATAGCTTGAAGTTTAAGGCAGGTTTTATAAAACCCAAGATTCTTGGCTTTGCTCTTTGTACTTGTAGAAAGTATTGTCCAATTTTCAAGAGTTTTTTAAGATGTGAGAAAAGCTAGATTCTTTGGCAGTTTAATGTCTCCTTATTATTTGCTTTTTATCCAGTTGGGACATGGTACTTATTCTTAAACATTTTTTCAATGGTTTTGAAGAAATTACAAAATCTTTGCGTTGGTACGTTAATGTAAAATATCCAAATAACATCTTAGTTAGCACAAAAAAATCTGAATCTTTATAAAAATCTATGTTTCTCTTTGAAAACTCTAAAATACAAACAATTGCTGATTACTCTGTTCTTGTTGTTGCAAAGAACATTGTGAAGAACACATAGCACTAGAGATTGACATTAGCAGGGCTTTTTCTGTGTCTCCATCCATTCTTCTTTCGATCAGTTTGATTAAATAGTCCATGAAAACCGAATCGAAAGGCAAAGTGATTGGTCCACCCGCCGGAAGGCCGAACTCTTCTTCAGATATCTTCAAGAACTCTTCAAAAACAGAGTTGTTAAGGTAACTTAACGGAAAAGCAAAGCGTGTTTTATCTGCTGTGTAAACAACAAAACAGCCCTTCTCTGTAGCGGGTGAGCTAGTAGCAGCATTTGATCTTTGAAACGAGATCCTTTTCCTGTGAAGGGCTGCTCTCTGTTGCCATTTCTTGGCCCTCTTCATGAGCTTCTTTGTGTTAATCATTATGTTTAGGAAAAATACTTTTGTTTTGAAAGTTTGTAACTTCTTGTGGAACTCTCTGAATGCAAGTTATAAATTGGTGAAGAATGAAATAAGCTTGTTGCATTATACATAAGGAGAAACTGCTAGAGTTTAGATGAAATCATGAAACTAACATAACGCAAATAAACCAGACTTAAAACACATGCTTCTGTTTTTCTTTGTCTGAAAGGGCTCCAAGTTAGCAAGCAAACCATATCTGTTAATCAACTTGTGGATTAAACATCCGGTGAGAAGACACCATGTGGGCATGAATCTTGTATGAAGATATATGTAACAATATTAAGATACAAAGACATGTGCAACTAAATGAAAGATGTAGAACTTGTAGGTCCTTCAAATGCTCTCTGATGAACTAAAACCTTAAGAAAATTTATGGTGAGAATACATGACCATGTGGGTATGCATATTCACACCAAATATTTATACGAAATATTTAGATACAAAGACGTGTGCAAAAATGAAAAGAAGATTTAGAAATGGTTAAGTCCCATTTGACCCAAAAAAGGTTAGTCAGTCCTTTGATGTAAAAAGATTTGATACAAAAAGAGAAAGATACCATAACCATGTGAATTTTAGAAAACCGATTGAATTAAAGCAAACCGAATTGAACCGGTCCGTGTTTATCAGCTCATCACATAGGCTTCACCTCTTAAACCCTACAACTAGCTTCTATATAATGGTAAAACCCTAAGCACTTATTAGCATCATCCACAGAGACTCCACAGCCTCAAATCACAATATCCCTAATTTCATCGTATTTTCCAATTTTCCCTTTCTGGGTTTCTTATTTACCTCTGTCTTGATTGATTGTGGCTTTCAACGAAAGTGATGATAAGGAATTGTCGCCCCAGTCTTACTTAAAACATGGTGATTGACTACTTCTGTCTGATTCTCGAAGGTTTAATCTTTTAATGTTAGTTAGTTCTATAGCTAGATGTCTTTTGTGGGATCTTCTGTGTTTTGATTCTTTTGGTTTTTGAAGAAAGTGATGATATTGAATTGTCGCCCCAGTCTTATTTGCATCCATCGCGATGGGTGTAATGTGGTGATTGACTATTGTTGTCTGATTCTCAAATTTCAAAAGATGTTTTCTTGTAATGTTTCTTATCTGATCCATAAATTCAATGATAGAATTGTGTTTTTTTTTTTTATCTTGTAAAGATCTGTTTTTTTTTTTTGTGTGAAAATTATGAGGAATGAGGATTAATATTACCATACGTCTGCAAATCTGAAACAAAGTGTTGATTCATAGACATGCACTACCATCTGACCTCCTTTTCTTTTTTTTTGGTTTTACAATCTATTCCCTTTTTGTTTTCTCTAATGCAATCGATGATGAATAAAATCGTCCATATTTAATGATAATTCAGTGATTATTAAACACTAGATCACCATCTTTCGGCTGAGATTGCAGTTTTTAATCAAACCTTTTAATTTAGTTTTGTGTTGTTGGTGATAGATTGCCTAATGGTATCTGATGTCCAAACTTATAAATGTAGTTGGACATTTCGTTTTTCATAGGCAGAAAGTTAATGAACAGGCCTTTGCGACACTGCTAGCTTATCACATAAGCTACTTGTTACTTTTTAACCTGTTTATATTCTATTCACCTCTGTTATTTTTTTGGTTTTTGTGTACTGTTCTTTTACAGTGTCATGAGTTGTGTTTTACCGAAGTGGCTTCTTATGGTTTATCTTAGGATGTAGTGTATGGATATGATGAAATGGCATAATGTTTTGTGACACCCAGTCTGATTTGCTTTTGCAGAGTGATTGATTTGCCTTGTTTTCTGATCCAAATTTAATGATAAAATTGGGTTTTTTTTTTCTCTTTTTGAAAATGATCTATAATTTTTGTTGAAATCAGAGGAATGAGGATTATATTTCTCATTCCTTCAAGGTATGTTGGCTTGTTTCCTTCAACTCTGCCAAACTTGGACCAAGTTAATAACGCATTCAGGGTCAGTAGTACAACGTGTCTTGTAATAAGATTTGTGATTTTCCTATTGTTTGATAAAGAGCTCTACATAATGAGTTGCTTTAGCTTTAGAGCAATGGATGTTAATTAACTCGTGCAAGCGAGTTGAGTAATCAAATTCTGTTTTGTATTCAGTTATGATCTAACTATAAACGTATTTACACTCTTTCGATGCATAGAGACTCTAAAATACATGCAGTTGTTGTTGTTGTAGTTCTAAAGAACAATTTAAAGAAGAGCATCTAGCACCGGATATTGACATTAACAAAGCCTTTTCTGTATCTCCATCCATTCTTCGCTCGACTAACTTAATGAGATACTCCACGATAAGAGAATCGAATGGCAACGTAATTGGTCCACCAGCAGAGAGGCCAAACTCTTCTTCAGAGATCTTCAAGAGCTCTTGGAAAACAGAGTTGCTAAGGTACCTCAGTGGAAAAGCAAAGCGCTTGTGATCTGCCGTGTAAACCACGAAACAGCCCTTCTCTACAGCCGTTGAGCTGCTAGTATTTGATCTGTGGAATGAGATTCTTCTCCTGTGAAGGGCTGCTCTTTGTTGCCATTTCTTGGCCATCTTGATGATCTTCTTTGTGTTCATTATGGTTTTCAAGATAGATTTTATTGTAAGTTCTGTTTGTAGAGCTCTCTAAATGAAAATTGTGAATGATGGAAGTATATACCAAAGGCTTGTTTCATTATATAGGATAAGCTATTAGTTTTAGGCAGGCTTTATGACAAGGTCCTGAGCAGCCTAACCAGACACAATCACATGCTTCTGTTTCTACTCTTTGTGATCATTAGGGTCCCAGGTTGGTAATAAATTCTATCTGCAAATCAACTTGTGGACTATACAGCTTCCTATGAGAAACATGATCATGTGGGTATGAAAGGTATATGAACATTTATGTACAAGAGATGTCTAAAAATACCAAACTTATGCTTCTGGACAGCTATGTCAGGTAACATAAGGGTTCAAGGTTGGTTAGTACATCCATCAGGCATCAGCTAAATCAAATGTGAGTGACAAAAAAAATAATAGGTCAAGCAATTATTAGGGGACAACAAATCTTCTGGTGAGATCAAGGACAAGAAAGATGTGGTGCTATGATCAATGACCAGAGAGAATACAAAGAGAGACATGTGCTAGTGCATTGAAGACGAAGAGCATGTAGGTCCTCAGATTTTCTAGCCAGCTAATCAACTATTCCTGCTAAAGTTTCATATTTTCTTGAGATAGATGAAGTTTTGATCATAGAAATATACAATCCTGTGTCTGTATTAGACTTCTTCCCATTCTTGTATAACGTCTGAGAGATTCATAGGGAAATTTGATGACAGAATGTTTCAGGGTAACTCAGTTTGAATAAACCTAACAGGTTCAGTGTTCTATCTTTGCAATGAAAGTTGATTTTGATGAGAGAGTTTAATAAAGAGACAAAAAATAATTGTTTGTATTTCTGAAATAATCTGTAGTCTAATACAATATAAATGAATCTTTAGAAATACAGAAAATACTACACACTAATTTTCTAGCATACAAGCAAATGCTCTTGTTGTTGTTGTAAAGAGCATGGTAAAGAACATCTAGCACTAGATATTGACATTAACAAAGCCCTTTCTGTATCTCCATCTATTCTTCTTTCGATCAGTTTGATTAGATACTTCAAGAAAACCGAATCAAAGGGCAAAGTGATTGGTCCACTGGTTGGGAGGCCAAATTCTTCTTCAGATATCTTCAAGATCTCTTGGAAAACAGAGTTGTTCAGATAACTTAATGGAAAAGCAAAGCGTGCATTATCCGCTGTGTAAACCACAAAACAACCCTTCTCTACAGCCGTTGAGGTAGTAGTAGTACTTGATCTTTGGAATGAGATTCTTTTCCTGCTTAAGGCTGCTCTCTGTTGCCATTTCTTGGCCATCTTCATGAGCTTCTTTGGGTTCATCATTTTCTTCAGAGGATATACTTTAGTCT
The DNA here is from genome assembly GCF_020379485.1 of Brassica napus. Classification (NCBI taxonomy): domain Eukaryota; kingdom Viridiplantae; phylum Streptophyta; class Magnoliopsida; order Brassicales; family Brassicaceae; genus Brassica; species Brassica napus. Next base: position 57,680,524 of record NC_063446.1, on the reverse strand, counting down.
GGAAAACAAAAGAGATTTGTAAGTTGTGTTTGTATAACTCTCTGAGTGCAAGTTTTAGTTGATGAAAGATCCTACAAGCTTGTTGGATTATATATATAAGGAGAAACTATTGTATGTTAGAGAAACTAAACCAGACAGACCACATGCTGGTGTCTTTGTTATATGTGATCATAAAGTGACCAATCCTGATTGCTCAACAACTTGTGGATTTTAACATCTGCTGAGACGACATGACCATGTGGTATGAATCTTATACAAAAGTATTATAACAAAATTAATTAGATAACAAATCTTTTCGTGAATCAGAGACAACAAAATCTGGTTAGAATTTAATGATCAGATATATAGAAACACACATGTGCTGATGAAGTAAAGATGAAGAGCATTTTTCTTATAAGAAAGATCAAGTTCAGATCATACAAATTAACGGTATGCTCTTGTTTCAGTGACATTCCTTTTAAAGTATCAGAGTAGGTATATAACATTTGCAACATGGTTTCAGTAAAATGACTCCAAAGAATATTGTTCTCTAGACCTTAGGATGAATTCTGACAACAAGTGATATCTTATATATTAAAATAGAAGTCATGACTTCTTTCATGTGTGATTTTTTTTAATTTGGACTATCACTTATAAATCTTATTAAATGTATTTTATCAAGAGTAATAATATATAGAATTTTTAAAATACTTTAATCATAATATCTTTTGATATCTTTTCACTTTAAATATAAATATATTTATTTTAAAATTCTAATAAATCTGTTTTAAAAGATTTTTACAAGATCTTCATTTTTGAAATTATATTTAAATATTTTCACTAATTTTGAAATTAGTTTGAAATATTATTATACATTAATATATTCAGTTATCGTTTATAAAATGAAACATAAAAAGTTCTATAATATTTTATCTATTATATGATCATAATCAATCATATTAAAAGAAAATTATTATACTCAGCTAAATATAATAAAATTGTATTAAATTTATAAATTAATAAATTTTATATATTTTATTTTTGTAAGTATAAAATATTTATGTTCAAAAATAAAATCTAATATGTTGGTAAGATGGGTTAACATTAGCAAATTATACAATACATGTATAAAAGTTAACATGTATTTCTTTAAAGCTAATAATATAAAAATTTTGTAACTACTTTAATAATAATATATTTTCATTTTAAATATAATATATTTATATATTATATTTTATTTTTTTAATAAATCTGTGAAAAAATATTTTAAGAATAATTTAATGTATTTGAAGTTATCGTTTGTAAAATGAAAAATAAATAAATTATATATTATTTTATCTACTTTGTAGTCATGATCATGTTAAAATACAATTATTATACTTAAATTACGATAAAAGTATATTCAATTGATAAATTTAAAAATTTTATATTCATAAATGTAAACTATTTATTTAAAAAATATAATATGATGATAGAACGGACTAAAATTAGCAAACTATATAATAAATGTCTAAAAATTAACATATCTTAAACTTTTGTATGTACAATAATATATTAAAAATGAATAAGCATAAAAATATTGGTAAAAAAAAATCCGGCTTTGAAAGATGGATCATAATTTAGCATAAATTAGATACAAAATAATTTTCAAATATGTTTTCTCATGAATATATTAATTTTCTTAATAACTAAAATGCAAATACAATAAGATAAACATATAATAAGAAGTGACAAATACATACAGTTTTAAATAATTGATTAATTATAACATGTAAATTATAAAATTATTGTATTTTAAATAGTTATATAAACATTTAGGTATATGACAAACTTTAAAAATATATACTACTTATGTTCTAAAACAATAATTTATGTATAGAAAAGTGAAAACAAACATTCGCACGTTTGCGTGGATCAAAATCTAGTTAAAGTTAATTTCGATGAGACAGTCTAAAAGAGAGACAAAATTAGTAGTTTATATTTATCTTATCTATTAAAATAGTAGTCATGATTTCTTTCATGTGTAATTTTTTTTAAATTTGGACCATCATTTAAATTTTTTATTATATGTATTTTATTAAGACTAATAATATATAAAATCTTTGAACTACTTTAATTGTAATATCTTTTGATATCTTTCATTATAAATATAAATATATTTATTTAAAAATTCTAACAAATCTGTTTCAAAAGATTTTAACAAGATCCTAATTTTTAATAATTATATTTAAATATTTTAAAAAATTTCGAAATTAGTTTTGAAATATTCTTATAAATTAATATGCTCAATTATCATTTATAAAATGAAAATTAAAAAAATTATATCCTGTTTTTTTATCTCTTATATAATTATAATCAATCATATTAAAAAATATTATATTGAGCTAAATATGATAAAATTATATATTTTATTTTCATAATTATTTTCATAATTGTATTAAATTGATAAATTTATATATTTTATTTTCATAATTATAAAATATTTATGTTAAAAAATTATATAATATGTTTGTAAGATGGATTAGCATTAGCAGACTATATGATACATGTATAAAATTTTTGTAACTACTTTAATTAATCATGATATCTTTTTATTTTAAATATAAATATATATTTAATATTCTATTTTAAAATTATAATAAATCAGTTGAAATATATTTTAACAATATCTTAATTTTCAAAAAGTTTCTGTAAATATTTTTATTAATTTCTTAATTAGCAATGAACTATTATTACACATTATTATATATTAAGTTACCGTTTTTTGTGTCATCAACTACAGACTCATACTGACTATGTGAACCATACCGTGAGATCTTGATCCATGTGAACGAAGAAAGATGGTTGCTTCCTGACACTGCATGCAAGGTTATCCGCTCTTGAATTTTGCGTCCGTGATTAAGTTATCGTTTATAAAATCTAATCTATTAAAACAGAGTCCTAAATTTTATCTACTTAAAAATGTTGTCATTAACTTTTGGACCTATTCATATCTCACTAAAAATAAATGTAACATCCCTTAACTTTTGGACCTATTTTTATTTCCAATATTTTTGTTAGTAACTACCCTATATCCGCTGAAGTTTATTAGTATACTAATTAAATATAGTAACTACAATTGATATATGTATAAAATATATTTATATTCACAAAACTGCACTTATGTATCTAAGGATATGCAAGATCGAGAGCTATTTTCTAAACTTTATTGATATACTATATATACTAATGATCTTATATTACGGAGAATGATTAATATGTTTAAAAATATTTATATACACTAAACTGTATTTATATAATAAAAGAATATAACATCACGAAACATCTTTACAAATTATTTATCTATACTATGTTAGTAAGATACTTTCACTTTTTCAAGATATAAAAGTGTCGATAATGAAAGTTTTAAAAAAATATTTACATAATCAAAACAATACTATAAGTTCTATTTATTTTAGAATCTAATCTATTAATTTAGGGTTCTATTTTATTATCTACTTACAAATAATCTAGGTTGGACAATTACATTTAACTAGCTTTACTATTATTTTTACTTATATCTAATTTAATTATTATTAAATATATGTATACCCTAACCTAAAATTAAGGAACGAAATAACTAATCTATTGTTTTTAAATAACGAATTCAATTTATATTAACACTACTTTTAAGTAAATAATCAATTATATTTTATTTATTAATATAAAAAGAATTATATATGCCTACTAACTCATACATACAACTGTACTTTAATTCAAATGCAAGAAACAAATTATTTAAAACTCAGACCAAATACATAATAATATAATTCTTATAGATAGAGTATTAAAATTAGATATATATATATATGATAAAATAAATAATAATAGTTATTAATATTTAATGATATGGTGGAACATGTTATTATTGATATTTTTTTATGAGCATAGTTTTACGGGTTGTTCCAACAAACATAAACAATATTTATCAAATAAAAACTAACTGAACAAAACATAAAATATACTTTATGTTAGGCTCGGGCCTTCATGTACCGGGTACGGGTTGGGTATTTGAAATTTTGGTTCAAACTTATATCACATCATATGTCTCATTCTGGTAAATTTATAAGTACGGATCGGGTTTGGATATAACACACTGGTTTTGCTTCTAATTTGTATCACATCATAAAATCCATAAAGTAAGCAGATATTGTTCCAATTCAGGTTATATTAGTTCGGTTTGGATATATCCGAAGTTAATTCCAAAATTTTAAAGCAAAACATAAGAAATAAACTTATTTATATAGAATTGGATATTTAAGGTACTTAATGAAAATTTAAATACTTATTTTTTGATATAATTTCATAATAAATATAGAACTGAATATTTGAAGTATATATTTATGTTTCAAGTATTTATATTTGTGATTAATTTGGACTTTCATATCGTTTTTTTGGGTTTTTTATGTTTTTTTTTTGTTTTTTCGGGTTGCCTGTTCGGGTTCGGCTAATAACACTTCGGGTTCAGATATATGATGTACCATCCCACAAGACCAATTATGGGATTTTTAATATTTCGTATTGGGTATAGATTGGATTTTTTTGTTTAAGTTCGGTACGGACTTTAGGTTACGGATATTATGCTTAGACCTATTTTCAATAAAGAAAAATACGATTATATAAAGTTTTTTCCAAAATATTATTTCGCGCTTTAGCGCGGATCAAAATCTAGTGAAAAATTGAAATTCAATCCTATTTTATCTACTTTATAATAATAATAATAATAATAATAATAATCATGTTAAAATAAAATTATTATATTGAATTAAATATGAAGTATATTAAATTGATAAGTTTATAAATTTTATTTTAATAAATATAAACAATTTATGTTAAAAATATAATATGATAACAAAACGACTTAAAATTAGCAAACTATATAATACATGTTTAAAAATTAATATATCTTAGACTTTGTATATACAATAATATATTATCTAAAATGAAGAACCATAAAAGATATCGGTAGAATGAAATCTAACTTTGAAGAGCGGATCAAAATTTAGCATAAATTAAATACAAAATAGTATCAAATATATTTTTCATGAATATATTAATTTTTTAATAACTAAATTTAAATACAAGAAGATAATATATATAATAAGAATTGATAAATACATCTGACAGTTTTAAACAATCGATTAACTATAACATGTAAATTATAAAATTATTTTATTTAAAATAATTATATAAACATTTAAGTATATGATTAACGTTAAAAATATATATCACTAATGATCAGAAAAAATAGATATCTATGTATATAAAACAGAAAACAAACATCCGCGTGGTTACACGGATCAAAATCTAGATTATTTTTTAAAACATTGGAATCTAATCATCTGAAATACATGTAATATGTTGAGGTGTATTATTATGTTCTCGTTGTGAATGTAGGTTACATTATATATAAGGAGAAGCTATTTGCCTTAGGTAAACTTAGATCAACTGAACTAGACTGAACACATGCTCTTGTCTTCGTTGTATGTGATCCTAACTGCTCATCAACTTGTGGATTAAAACCTCTCCTGAAAAGACATCGACCATGTGGATGTGGGTATGGATCTTATATTAATAATATATATATATAGATCAAAGACATCTTCAAGTGCATTAAATATGTACAGCTTGTAGGACCTTTAACGTTCTAAGATCATGATTAACGGGGATGCAAAGTGGGTTTTTAGGAGAAAATGTGGTGTGAACCCCACTAAAAAGGGGGAGACCGTTGTCTTCTATCGCGAAATAAGAGATATCTTTTGCACTATTTCGCAGGCCTCACTGACCTGTGGTGACCCGCGATTGGTTCATTTTTAATTTTTTAATTTTCTTTTTTTTAAGCAAAAAAATAAATAAATAAAAATAGGAAACCCAAGTTGGGTATTTGCGTCGAGGGTGCTCTAAATTTGCGTCGAGGGTGCTCTAAGAGAAGTTTAAAGTTCATTCACCTAGAACTCAAAGGTTGTTGAAAATTTATCTTGGAAAGATGTACACTCGCAAGAATAAATGTTACGAAAAAAAAATTACTGTAATTTACGCTGATGTAGTAATCTCTTCTTCTTATAACAAGCATTTTGTATCTTATTGTGACAGATTAACTATGCTCAGACTCTGAGAACATCGAACAATCATTTCATACTCCTTGTGACTGTACATAGATTCATATGGATATTCAATGAACTGCAGCGATGCTCCTTTTAGTAGCTACACCATTTTTTCAGTAACATTTTAAAGAGATTGTCACAACAAGTGATTTTGGAAGGTATATAATATTTCGTTCAAAATGGAACTTCATTTTGATTTTTTGTGCCACAATTTAAAGAGAGACAAGTCACGAAATAATAGTTTATATTTCTGAAGTTATCTGTCTATTTAATCTACTTTACACTCCACAAACACATAGAAATGTCTAAACTCTAGAATACAAGCAACTGTTGATTAGTACTACTCTGTTGTTCTTGTTGTTGCAAAGGAAAATGTAAAGAGCATCTAGCACTGGAGACTGACATTAACAAAGCCTTCTCCGTATCTCCATCCATTTGTCTTTCGATCAGTTTGATGAGATACTCCAAGAAAACCGAATCAAATGGTAACGTGATTGGTCCACCAGCTTGGAGGCCAAACTCTTCCTCAGAAATCTTTAAGAACTCTTGTAAAACTGAGTTGCTTAGGCAACTTACTGGAAGTGAAAAGCGTGATTTATCCAGTGTGTAAACCACAAAACAACCCTTCTCTGCTGCAGGTGAGCTAGTAGTAATACTTGATCTCTGAAACGAGATTCTTTTCCTGTGGAGAGCTGCTCTCTGTTGCCATTTTTTGGCCATCTTGAGTAGTTTCTTTGTGTACACCATTCTTCTGAAGGAAAAGATTTTCTTAGATCAAAAGGATATATTGTAAGATTGTGTTGCATAACTTTTAGAATGCAGGTTATAGTTGATGAGAAATCACATAGGCTTATTACATATATATATATATAAAGAGAAGGCATAAGAGTTTAAGATAAACTTAGAGCAACCAAACCAAACATGACACATGCTTATGTCTTTGTTATATGTGATCATAAAGGGTCCCAAATTAGTAAATCAGTCGTGTATGCTCAATTGCTTATCAACTTGTGGATTAAAACATCTGCTGAAAAGACATGACCATGTGGTTGAAGGTATGAATCTTAATTCAAAATTTTAGATACAACAAATACATGTAGAGCTTGTAGGCCCTTTGTTCATCTTGGGGAAGTTAATACCATGAACCTGAAAATTTTCAGTGTTTATAATTCGTAGGGTCCTCTAATGTTACATCTATCAGAAGAATTAAAACGCCAATTAGCATATAAGCTTCAAATCGATGGTGTAGCCCTGTCAGAGGCTTGTATATGAGGTAAAAGGTTCATGGAACCCTCAAAAGGTTCTTGAACTCTTTCTTGTGAATAATCTGGAGCTTTTTCATTGACCGTCTTAAACGAGTCTAAAATACAAATAATTGCTACTATGTTCGTGTTTTCACAAGCATTGCAAAGCTCATCTCACTTGTGTGGAGATGATCCCTGAATGGCCATTTTCGTTTGTACATATGGAAGATGCATCCAGATGGTCCATCTAGATGCAACCCAGATGGTCATGCAACCACCGTAGGAGGTGTGATGTACATGCACCCAGATGGTACATCTGGGTGTTGTTCGTTTCATCATTTCGTCCATGCATTCAGATGAATCATCTGAATGCAACTATGTTCGTTTGCTTTTTATTTTTTTAATGTCCATCTACATCCAGGTGGACTTGTTAATAAAATGATTAAAATATAATTTTTTACGTTTCGGCGTAAAAATAGCATTTTTACGGTTTTGGTGGAAAATATTTTTGCAGTTTTGGCGGGAAAATGCATTTTCCGATTTTGCGAGAAAATGTGTTTTCTGGTTTTGACGGGAAAATGCGTTTTTCCGGTTTTGGCGGGAAAATTCTGTTTTCCGGTTTTGGCGGGAAAATGCGTTTTCCGGTTTTGGCGTGAAAATTCTGTTTTTCCGGTTTTGGCGAGAAAATGCTTTTTGCGATTTTGGCCGGAAAATGCTTTTTGGAGTTTGGCGGGAAAATGCGTTTTTTGGGGTTTGGAAGGAAAATGCATTTTTTTTTGTTGACGGAAAAATGTGATTTTTCGGTTTTGGTCGAAAAGTGCGGTTTTACTGGTTTGGCCGAAAAAATGTGTTTTTATGGAAATATGTGTTTTACGTTTTTTTGCGGAAAAACGCATCTTGCGGTTTTGGCGGGAAAGTGTGTTTTTCAGTTTTTGCGAGAAAAATGCATTTTTGCAAAAAAAAATAGAATTTAGGGTTTGAAAATAATATTTTGATTTTAAAAAGTCATTTTTGTCATTTATCATTTTGGAATAAACTAAATGCATCTGCATCCAGATGCACCATCAAAACTCACCTTTATTTGGATGAGAATTTGAGATGAGTTTTTTAAAATTCAGATGGGTGATCCATCTGGATGTAGCATTATAATGCACAAAACGAACATTTTCATCCGGATGATCCTTCCGGGTGAGCAAACGAACGGGGCTATAGCATCCAAGAATGCTTACACCTAAGAATGGGCCAGTCACTTGTGTGGAGATGAATCCTTCATATAACACAACTCAACTTTTATATACATACTCAACTTGAATACTAGTAGATTAAGATGTATATATATGTACATAAGTTTTTATTTTTTGTATCGTAATGAATACACTTGTAACTTTACAGAACAGGTATGTCTCAAAGTTTTGTCTAAAAAAAATACAACTGCTTCGGACACACTGTTATTCCCCAACTATAAATCATTCCATAATTCATGTATTTATATAAATAGTCACAAACCAACGAAGAACAACATACAACAAACATTGGAAACTGAAATTAGATAAGCATTCCTCTTACTGACAAACGCATTAGAACACGTCAGGATGAAACCTTCCCGGGATAGAACCATTGTTCTGCTGCGCTTGTTTCAGATGAAGCGTGAGAGCATAATTATTCACCTCAAGAGTCCTCAGCTGTTCCTGATACTGAGTAACCATTTGCCTCAGATGCTGCAACTCCTGGCTTTGATCATCACTCTCTTTCTGCCGCTTCTGCTGCATCACCACCGCTCGTTTAAGCAAACCGTTCTCCTGGACGATAGCTTCTAACTGCTGCCTCAGCATCGAGTTCTCCTGCTGGAGACTGCTCTGCATCGCCGCGTCTGCACCGGCACGTGCGTTGATGGACTTCTCCAAAGCTTCTAATGCTCTTGCAGCGCGGTCTTTAGCGTCTTTCATGTCTGAAGCGCTCATCATCTCGCTGACAAAGAGGTTAACCCACTCGGCGCCATCCAAGTTCAAAACTTCTTCCTCCTTCCCTTGCTGAGGAGCTTCAACTTTAGCTTCTTCTTGGATCGATGGTTCTGAGTTCTTATTGGTTGATTCTAAACGAAGCTGATTCAAACATCTAATCGCAGAATCGATATCATCTCCACATTCTTCAATTGCCCTCTCAAGAATCTAAACTCATTACACATAAAAATCAACAAAAAGTCACAATCTTTTCTTTTTTTTTTTGCTAAAACAAAAAAGTCAGAATCTTGCAAACCCGAAAAGGAAAGGTTAAAGACCTTAAGCTTACCTGATTATCCATATCGGGGAAAATCGCGGCGAGGTGATCGAGGAGAAGCGAGGAGGGGGCAGGAGGAGGGGGAAAACGAGGCGGAGAAGAGGATGAAAAGTAACGGAGTTTCTTGGAGACGGGAGGCGAAGAAGAAGCGGCGGACAAATCCTCGAACAGAGATCTCTTGCTACCGCAAACAATCGCAGACATGTTATCTGCTTCCACCTTCTTTTTTCTTCTTTCTTCCTTCCTTCAGATCTCAACCTTTCCTTTTTGTTTGGTTTTTTTTTTCTTTTTCCTCTTTCTCTCGATCTAATCCATCTCTGATCTGTTTCTGTCGGAAATCAAGCAAAAAGAAAGTCAAACACATCGGATCTTCTTCCGCATCTAAATGGATCCAACAACCCCGACTGGGATTCAAATGGGCCTATTAGGCTAACACGAGGATTAATAAATGAGCCTATTGGGCCTTGTATGAGTTTTTCTAGCTAATCATAATCGTTGTTGGATTATTTGAAAGATGTTTTTTTTTATTACCAAGATTTAACGATTGCAAATAATGAATAGCAAAATCGGCCAAGACAAATATGAAATCGTACACAAGACTTAGGTTTACGAGTTGAAAATACTAAAACCCCTAGGTGTTTAACCTAGCTGTGGGAAAATAAACATTTAAATCCTCTACTATTTGAAATGAGCAAGTTTAATACCGAACTATTACTTGAATGATTTTATTCCCTAACAAATAGTTGACTTGGCAAATTAGTTGCAAAAAAGTCAGCCATTAAATCATAAACGGTTCTCGTTAGTTTTATATCAATTATCTTCGCCGTTGAACCTGAAAAACTAGAAATTTTCAAATTCAAACCCTATAATACGATTTCGACGACGACAAAGGCGATTTCCGGTGATATTCCTTTCCGTAATTGGGTCGGATTTGCTCTCTTATCATCAGAAACCGCCTTTGTCGTGTCTTCGAAAATCGTGTTCACTAAAAGTTATGGTTTGAATTTGGGGATTTCGAGTTTTTCAGGTTCAATGAAAAGGATAATTGATATGAAACTAACGAGAATCGTTTATGAACGGCTGACTTTTTTAGTCACTAATTTTTCAAGTCAACTATTAGTTGATGCAAGTAATAGTTGAGTATTAAATTTGATGATTTCAAATAGTTGAAGATTTAAATGATCATTTTCCTCCCTAGCTGTATATATCCTTAATCTATATTATAATAGTTGAGTTTTTGCTCACTCCTCAGCGCGCCACGTCAGCATTTTGTGGGTCCCACTTTTAAAAAGTGTGAAAAAGTGTCAAATCCATGGCTCGAACCCGGGTTATTGAGATATAAACACCAACATTTATACCACTAAGCTAAATGATACTTTGTACATTGATGGTCGAACCTAATATATATTTATGAAGGCCGAAAGCCCTTGCTTCTTCGACTTCCTCTGAGGGTCGGGCTTACAAGTGTATTATAGGTTTCATTTTTAAATGAGATTTATCACGTTATATGAAAAAAGCTCAAGTTTGCAACAAATATAGTTTTTCCCTATTGTAAATTGTTGTCGTTTAACATGAGTTTGAGTTCTTTTCATCATTGTCTCAAACAAGTCTGAGTTACAGAATTGCGATGTGTGTCTGTTCGTAATCTATTTTTTCACCGGTGAACTCTTCATGTCCCCATCTTAAATCGCTTGATCATAAATGTTCCTGATTTGTAGCCCCTCTGTAAACCCTATATATATGATTCTCATCTTTGATGAACCCAATCTGCATCTCCACAAAACTCATTGATTCCTCTTAGCTTTAACCATCTTCTAGAAAATGTTTCTCTCTGCCTCTCCAGTTCCTTAAACTGGCGTCCCGGCGTCCGTCACTCAACCTTCGAGTCTCTCCGTCTTGGTCGTAGTAGTCAGAGCATAGCCTCTGGCTTCCTCCGCTTCTGGGATTCCCTGAACTTAAAGAAAGACATGGAGTTTGTGAGAATCACGGTTCTCTTCCTTGATGAAAATGTAAGTTAATCTTCGATCTATCACACTTATTTAACATAATTGTTTTAATTGATTTCCTGATTCTTTGTTGAATAATATTATTTGCAGATTCCGTGATTCATGGGTTTACTCCCGTCGGACGGGCTAATCATTACATGTCATCTTTGAAAGCAGATTCTATTGTGAAAGTCGATCGTTTTGAGGTTGTTAGGTGCTCAAGCATGTACAAGATAACTGATCATCCATTCCTCATTCGTTTCATCTCACTAACCATTATTGATGAAGTCATCACGGGTGCTCCTGAGATCAATCTCCAGTCAAGATTATACTGTTCGACAATCTCCAAGTGATTGCGAACACAAACCTAGAACTCCCAGGTATATTATCATATTGTATCTGGGTTTATATTATGTTTCGATATCATAACTGATATTTAAACTCGCAGATGTGGTTGGGCAAATCCGTTATGTCCAGGGCTCTGACCTCACCAAAGAAACAACCCGAGTCGTTATTTGTCTCCTCATTGATCTGTAAGAAATAATCAACACATAATTCCCTTTATATTACTATTTATATTGTGCTAACATCAATTATAAAAAATATTTCCTACCCAAGATTTGTGGTCGTCTATTTATCTCCCTTAATTATCAATCTAATTATACACAAATCCTTATTTTACAACTTAAAAGAAACCACAATAACCCAAACACCAAAAACTAGAATCCCAAAAAAGACGAATCATTAATGATCACCTCTCTTTTTGTCTAATCTTACAAATAAACTTCAAAACAAATATACCAAATCAATCAACTCAACTAAAATTCAACGACACATACATTGGCCAGCTAAACAAATACAAACTACACGGCCAGCTATTTAATAATTTACAAACTTACTTTCGTAGATGCTTACGAAGAAGACGAAGACGATAACCAAGATCAGTGAAATTACCTAAACAAAAAAGCAGAGTAAGTTACAAACTCTGATAAATACAACTAACAATGATTTTTGTTTACATATTACCCATCAAATAAAAGAGAAACAAACACAGCCACACCATGAGATACAAGAGACAATCCTAACAGAAACAACAATATCTCCACCTGCTCACTCCTCTTGTCTTATGAAAATAGCTTACATGCTCAATGTCAACAGACCAATGCTATTGTCTTCTTATGAAAAATACATATATTTGTTTAAAACTCATTAAGGCCCAAATATTAGTTGTCACTCATTTTATAGTTAATTCTACAAGTCTTCATGTATTTGTTTTAAAGGCCCGGTAAAAGCAACAAGTTTAAAAATAAAAAAACATATAACCAACATAATAAGAATAAAAAAAATTATTACTTAATACACACAACTTACACAACTAAACTAGAAAAAAAATATTCAGAAACAAAAGGTACTCTCAACAAGCTTAATATAATTTATGTAATCTCAACAATACAAGTAACAAATTAAAAAGACAAACAAACAATGAGTCTCAGTGACACAACAATCAACACCACGAACTATATCAATCACATTACTAACACAATTTAGTTCTTCATGAGTGGAGAACAGTGCATACACAGTTCATCATCACAACTCTATTTCTATAACAATAAAAAAAACTTGAAAAACAATGATCAACCCACAACACAAAATTCACAGATACAATAACCCTAAAAAATATTGAGATGAAACAAGAACTCTGTCAAGCGCGGAGGCATTTACCCTAGTTCCATGAAATCCTTAGTGCTATTTTCAGCCACATATTTGCTAAGAAAATGTAATCTTACGAAGATATGGAAACTCACACTCATATAGTAAAACAAAATATATGTAACGACCGTCCAATGGTTATTGGACCTCCTACATCCGTGAATCCTACCTCGTGTAATTAATTTTTGGAGGCATTTGTTTACTGATTCAGCACGGACAAATTTGGGCAAATGATCGAAAAGAAAAATGTATTTTGGTGACTTAGTAACCAAATCAATTTGCAAATCGGAATGTTACAAGATTGTTCTTTGACGAAATGATTAATTTGAAAACGTAACTTTAGTTATCAATCCTTGTCTGGAAATTATACTTTACGATCCACATGGTAGAGAGATTTAGGTAGCCTAGGATTGATCAAGACTTGAAGAGGACTGGCTTTGAGATTGACAAACCCGTTGCTCTCAGTCATGTCTACGTCTTGGCCGAATGGTGTTGCCAAGTCGAAGCTGTGCAAGAACCTAGCAAGAACATAGTGAACCATCCTCATACCTAGCTAGAGGGATTGCAGGGCACGAGCATCGTCCCAAACCAAATGGAAACAACATGCCCATGCCACTAACATTATTCTCTATTTCTTGTGATGTTAAGACCCTCTCTGGTTTGAACAGCTCCGGCTCTAACCAAAAGTTTGGATCCCTCTGAACTTTCCACTCGTTTACGAGCACTTGTGTCCCTATTAACGTAACCCATTAGGAGAATTAAAGACGATGCATCTCTGATGAGTACGTATAATCTTTTTGATAACATTATTACTATATATATATATATTACCTGCGGGAACATGAAAGTTTCCATTGGCAATGTCGAATCCTTCCATCACATACCTATAAGTGGTGAGAGGAAGTGGTGGATACAAACGTAATGTTTCCTTGACAATGGCATGGAGATAAGTCAAGTCATTGAGGTCGGATTCTTCTACAACTCTGTCCCTTCCGATTTTTTGGTCAAGCTCCTCTTGTGCTTTCCTCAACTCATGGGGGTTATTAACGAGCAGTGACACAGCCCAAACCAACACAACAATGGCCGGCTCGCTCCCTGCAAATACCATGTTCTGTCGACACACATCAAAATCAAACAAGTTAGTTAAATCTAGCTAATAACACTTTATATTAGCATGCATGTAAGTTTTTTTTTTAATTAGGATGGAGGTCGTACAAGGCATATGGCCTTGGTGGTAGTATGAGCACCATGAGTCGTTCCTGGAATCTCGCGATTTTTAAAGATCTCAATGAGTAGATCCAAATAGTGCTTTTCACATTCATCTCTCCTTTTCTTGTGTTCTTCAACCCAAGATTCAACAACTTCATCCAACTCTTTAGCCGTTCTCTTCATATCCCTTTTGATCTTCCATTCTAACCAACCAAGAGATGGTATCACGTCGGATAACAAGTAGAGCCCAAATTAATCGAAATAATCTTGAATCAACTTCCCGTATCTCCTCGCTTCTCCCGCTTCGCAGTTTGGAGCTGCCCCGAAGTATCTCTTCCCCGCGATCTTCATCAACGATATATTAGCTACTAAATCTTGCAACGCACGCTTCATGTCCACCAAGACTACTCCCTTTTTAGCTCCACCCTCCCACCTCATGTACAAGTCTTTAAACGCCATATCAACCTCTCTTTATCAATCGTTGCGGTTGAAAAAAGCTCCGACGTTGCTATCTTACGCATCCCTTTCCAGTAAGGACCACAAGGAGAAAACGTTAAGAAGGAGACATCATAGCCCAAGATCTTCGAAGCAGTGAGGTCTATCCGGTCTATGACCTTGTCGTGGACGGTGTAGCACTCTTTGGCCACCTCTTGGCTGCTTATGATCAGCACCTTGTACGACCCAAGCTTCATCGCGAACACCGGTCCAAGCACCTCGGCCATGTCTCCAAACGTTACGTGGGTTGGTTTTGAGCTTTTAAAGGATGTTAGATGCCCGAACAATGGCCATGCCCCAGGGGCCATTGGAGCCATACGTTTCTTGTTCTTAGAAGAAAACAGCAGCGACTTCCCAAAGAAGAAGGAAACTGAGAAAAGAGAGAGGGCAAAGAGAAGATGCTGAATAAGATCCATTGCTGATTATTAGGCTTGTTTTGATGCGTCCTTTGGATCTTTACTCTATATTATAACTCATTCTATGTCTAAATACCCTAATACACCAATACACCATGCATCTTTTATATAATAATACTACTATGCCTTTTTACAGAACCGGTAAAACCTGTAAACAAAAAAAACTAAATTAATAATACTTACCTAACACACATACATCGTGGTCTTTGGAGAATCACATACCTTGTACAACGTGAGTTGTTTCTTCTCCATTTTTGATCTGATGTGTAACAACCAAAACCATTTCTGGAGTAGCTTTGCCTAGGAGATGGCCATCTGCAACGGCTCACTTGGCTACTGACGGGAAGCTTTGCTCATCTGAAATCTATGGAGTCGCCGTCAACGTAAACGGCACCGCTGCGAGGTTCGTCAACTCTTCCTTTAATCGCCTTAATTTTTCGGTTTACGGGGCGGTTACATGTACTATTCCCATGGATGTTGCCAGTTACACATATCTTTCTCGCTGTGAATGTCCTTGAATTTATCGGAGAAGATGAACATTTTTTGTAACATTGTGTTCTATTCTATTTTATGCGTATGGAATAGAAATGTAAAACAATATGTATTATGAATGTTTTATTCATGTATTCATGTTATGTAATGTGAAATAGTTTGTTACTATACTTATTTATCATGTATCGTTCCATTTGATGATTAATAAAGAAGGTGTTATTTTCTTCACCAATATGTACTATACTATGTATTTTGTTCCATTCTATTTGGGTTTAGGGTTTATACTTGGGTTTAGGGTTTAGTGATTAAGATTTAGGGTTGAGTATTTGGAAGTTAGGGGTTGAGGTTTGGGTTTAGTGATAGCAGTTTAGGGTTTAGTATTTGAAATTTAGATATGGAATTAACATTTATGAGTTGTGTGTTGGGTTAGAGTCTATACTATTCAAAAATTAGGTTTGGATTTAGTTTAATATTACACAATATTATATACTATTTTCAGATTTTGATAATTGGATTTAGGGATGACAATTATGGTTTATATTTGAGTTTAGTATTTTAAAGTTTGTTTTGGATTTAGTATTTAAGAGTTGTAATATGTATTATGAATGTGCTATTCATGTTATGT
This sequence comes from Brassica napus, assembly GCF_020379485.1. NCBI lineage: Eukaryota > Viridiplantae > Streptophyta > Magnoliopsida > Brassicales > Brassicaceae > Brassica > Brassica napus. Next base: position 57,663,949 of record NC_063446.1, on the reverse strand, counting down.
AATGCAAAATAGTATGTTACTATACCTTTTTATCATGTATTGTTCCATTTGACGATTAATAAATAATGTATTATTTTGTTCATCAGTATGTACTATACTATGTATTTTGTTCTATTTTATTTGGGTTTAGGGTTTTACACTTGGGTTTAGGGTTTAGTATGTAGAAAGTGGGGTTGAAGTTTGGGTTTAGTGACCCTATCATGTATTGTTCCATTTGATGATCAATAAAAAGTGTTTTCTTTTGTTCACCGATATGTACTATACTATGTATTTTGTTTTATTCTATTTGGGTTTAGGCTCTATACTTGGGTTTACGGTTTAGTGATTAGGATTTAGGGTTTAGTATTTGGAAGATGCGAGTTGAGGTTTGGGTTTAGTGATAGCAGTTTAGGGTTTAGTATTCAAAAGTTGGGTTTAGCATTTAGGAGTTGTGTGCTGAGTTAGAGACTTAGAGTCCTAAACTATTTCGGTGATATGAAACACATTATGTATTTGGGTTTAGGGTTTTTATTTAGATTTAGGATCTAGTGTTTAGAGTTAAGTATTTAGAGCCTTGGAGTAGGTGGAGTTGGGATAAAATTTATTATTTAGGGGTTGAGATAGAATTGATCTCTTATACTATTTTGTTATACGAAATAGAACACTTCTGTTTAATAAATAATAAAATATAGTATTTATTGCAAAAGTTTTCTAATTTTGTTCAAGCTTTACTGTGCATGGTTAATTGCACTATCATAAATTGCATTATCATAAATTACACGCTTGAGGGGTCTAGGTTTAGAGTAAAGTTTAGTTGCACTGTCGTAAATTGCATGTTATAATAAATAAATATGTAGTAAATAAATGTTTTGTGTGGTTTCCACAACGTGAACGAATTATAATAATTGTGTTTCATTTCTAACCACAACTAGAATTGATGATATCATCCACATTCTTCTTCTTTCACCGGGTACCTGTCAAAAGAGAGGGTATAACTGACTCAATCATGGACAAAATGTTACTAGGTTAATAATGTCAAAATCAATGCTATTGGCTTAATTTCTATTGCAAACTTGTTTATTTGGCAAATTCACATTTTTTTCAATATGGACATGACCAACTGTTGTTGGTGTCACCCTTTTCGAATTTCTTTGATCTTATCTTCATCCACCTTTAGACCCTTTGGACAAACAACAAAGTTTAAAGTATTAATTGATCATTACAAAATATGCATTTCTTAAGGTTATCTTATAATCTTCCTACACGCAAGGCTTTTAACACATGTTCAATCTGTTTTAAAGGATCTGCAAGGTAAGCACTATATATAAATATATCATCAAAATATATTACTACAAACTTAAAGATATATGTCATTAAAAACATGGTTTTTGAGTTTCATAAAGTTGCTTGGTGCACTAGTGAAACCAAATGGTATGACTAGCTATTCATATATACCTATGTTGTTGTTAAAATGTGGTTTTCCATTTATCACAATCCTTCATTTGACTTGATAGTATCCACTTTTCAAGTATATATTTAAGAATATTGTGTCTCAACTTAACTCATCAATCATGTGACCAGGACCGGTCCCTGAGATTTTGTGGGTCTTAGATAATTTAATAAAGATTTTAATAATTTGGAAGTCTAATATTTTTTTTTTACAAGTTTTGGGATTTATCTATATATAATTTTTTTCAAAATTCTTGAGAGTCTAAGGCGAATGTTTGTTTCGTTAGGCTTGGCTCAAAGGACCGGCCCTGCATGTGACCTACTCATGGATTTTGGTGTTTATACTTAATATTGATGTCATTGGTGGCTCGGAAATGGAATTCGTTGTTTCCTAATCTTGCTCCAAAAGTAGAAGCATCTTTAGCTTAATAGAAACGGCAACGTCAAGAACGGAAACTCACCGTGGTTTCTTTGATTTGTTAAATAACGGATCACTGTTCTTAGAGTACTCTCTTTTCATTTTCTTAGAATACTCTACAGTTTGCAAGTATGATATTAATAAAAAATCAGAAGTGCACATCTTTAACTTTTTATGATAACATGTATTTTTAACTTTTATGATAACACGTATCTTTAACTTTAATGATAAAAAGAGAAAATTATGATTAAAGATCCTGGCAAGTTTCAATATCTCTCTTTTTTTTTAAAAATGTAGTGTTAAATTAAATTCAAAAGAAAAATAGGGTGTTTTTCAAAACCAACCCACAATTTCTAATCAAACCCAAAACCAATCTCTTTTTTTTGTCATTACTATTCATCAATAAAATTTTCATACTATTCCTATGTTTTTGAATTATTCACAAAATTGCCATTTTTATTTAATTTTTATTAATTTCAAAATTAACAAAAAACCAAATATACCCTAACCATTTCTTCTTATTTACAAAAATGTCATCATCATAAATTTTTCCAACCACCATGAACCACCATTTTTGAGCTCTAAAGCTCAAGAATTCAATTTTCAACCACATTTTTTCTCATTCTAACCCAAAAAACTTCATTTCCTCTCATCTCCTCTACATTTCCATCTAAAAAACTTTCATAACTTTCATTTTCATAGTCACAAACTTCATATTTTCGAGTTTCTTCATTAGTGAATAGTCAAAGATGTTTCTTTTTGCTCATATTTGGAGTTTGGACGGTTGAAAAGGTTGGAAACGAGCTTTACACAGGAAAAAGGTAACTATTTACATGGTTTTCATTCTTTTTCAGATCTGTGCCGCGACGGTAGACTGTTTTATATGTCTACGCCTCCGTGGAGACTTACGATGCAGTCTATTTGTCAACGCACGGGTTAGTTTTGTAATTGACTAAACAAATTTTTTTTCTAACGCAGACTTCCCCAGTAGTCTTCGTCTTTACCTTTGACAACAAAAATAAAACTTTCGGTAGACTTACTAAGACGTCTACCTAAAAAAGGTTAATTTTTCATTTGACCGAACTTTTGACTTTTCAAAATAGACTTCAACGGAAGTCTACAAAATGTAGACTGCCGACAAAGTCTATACTATAAAAGGTCAGTTCTGCATTTGACCAAAACTTTGACTTCGTTGAATATGTTAGTTTTGTGTTTGACCAAAAAGTTTAAAAAGCAATCAAAAATTTATTAAATTGTAGACTTCATATGCAGTCTTCTTATCTTAGAAAAAAAAATGTAGACTGCATATAAAGTCTACTTTTTTATTTTGGTCAAATGCAAAACCAACCCGTCGGATTTGAGAGTAGACTTGAGAGTAGACTTCACAAGAATTCTACACACCCGTAGACGTTCATTTCAATCTACTGATTGGAAGTCAAACTTGGTCAATTGCAAAACTAACCTCTTTCAAAAAAATTCAAACATGTAGACTGCATATGAAGTCTGGTTCTGAAAGTCAAATTTTGGATGAATTCTGGTCAATTGCAAAAACTAACATTTTTAAATAGTAGACTGAAATGAAAGTCTACATGTACAAAATCACAGCTTTTTTCAACTATAGAAAGCAACCCGTAAAATGGTCAATTGCAAAAACCAACCCAAAGAGTAGACCTATTTGACAGTCTACGTCTGTAAACTGAAACGAACGTCTAGATCTTCAGAGACTGAATATTAAGTCTGCATAGAAAAATCTATAAAAATGTGAATTTGTGTATTATTCATAAAGTTTTTTTAGTTTTTTTTTTGTTTGACAATGTGTATTAGTTAATCCTAATGGGTTTGAGTGATTTTAAAAAGAAAATGTTTTATAATTATGAAAGTGTAATTCATTTGATTTGACAATATTGTTAGCTAATAATTGTAGACGTATTTGTAAGTCTTCGTTTATAGTTTTATGAAACATGAAAAATTTCTTTGATGATTATGTAAACCTGTATTTTTTTGCAGGAAATGGCTCAGATACCTGTTGTGTACGGAGAATGGGTGGTGAAAGGCTCTTTGCGGGAGTTTGTGGTCAATAATCGGAAATAAGGGAGAATGTTTCTTATGTCGAGTGGTTTTACACATGGTGAACTTCTTGAAATGGCACTAGAAGATTATGGTCTGGACAAGAAAATCGAGAAGGTGATGCTAACATATTCCGTACCAGACGTCATTTTACAACAAATGGCTCCGGATACTCCTTCTATGCATGTCACGAATGATAGACAAGTGCGGAACTTGATCGAGTTAGCTAAGACACACTTTGTACGCCTTTGTGTATCAAGTCAGAGCCAACTAGAAATTTTTGGTGTTAGATAATAAGTGTAGACGTCTTTGTAAATCTACAAAGGTAGACTGCAGTTGAAGTCTACGTCGTAAATTCTATTAAAAGTGCAATTGTGTATTATTCATCATATTTTTTCATGATTTAATTATTTTACAGTGTATGTTAGTAATTTAATGGTCTTGGGTGAATTTCAAAAGTTAATGTGTTATAATTATACACTTGGAACTTATTGCAAGAAAATTTGATTAGTTTTACTCTTGACACTTTTTGAGAATTTTGTATAGATTTTCTTCTTCTCACATGTGTGTTAGTTATTATTTTAGCCTATGGTGATTTTACTTGTTTGGTTGATTAGATCTTGTGAAAAAATTGATATCTAACAAAAAATTAATAATAGCATACAAGTGAAACACAGCTAAAAATGAATACAATCTTTATAGATTATGCATTAAACAATTATTTAAAAATTAATATTTTATTATGAGATTATTACAGAGCAGTATATTAAAAAGTATTCTTGAGTATGTTTGATTTTTCATAATCTTGATGCCTCAAATAAAGTCTTGAAAAAAATACCTGCACTGACGTAAAGTTATTGTTTAGTAGACCTTAGTTGAATTCTACACTGACGTAAAGTTTTCATATCTAAAAGTGTACATTTAGAAAATTTGAAAATATTATGTTCTGGAAGATATTTCAAAAATAGTTTTTTTTATCATCCTTGTAACAAAGCAAAAACATAAAGTATGAATCATATTTTAGTAGAATTTTTAGTAGAATTTTTATTAAGTCTACATAAAGTTATTGTTTAGTAGACCTTAGTTGAATTCTACACTGACGTAAAGTTTTCATATCTAAAAGTGTACATTTAGAAAATTTGAAAATATTATGTTCTGGAAGATATTTCAAAAATAGTTTTTTTTGTCATCCTTGTAACAAAGCAAAAACATAAAGTATGAATCTTTAAATTTAGTTCATTATAAACACAAAATATCTTATAATGAATATACGTAAAGCTTACATTTTTGAGAAGATGATTTTAAAACTTTGGAAGAGAATACCTGCAAAAAAAGATTAAAAATTAAAATCATATTTTGAGTAAGTTTCTAATGAAATATGCTTAAAATTCAAGGCTTGTGGACTTCTTTTCAAGTCTACCAGCCCTAACTTTTAAGTAGACTTCATTTGAAGTCTACTCTATCAAAAAAAAAATAGATCTGAAATAAGTTAAATTCTAAAAAACTTTTAAAAATATAATTTAATAGATAAAATAGTAATAATTAAAGACATAGAATTTGAATATGTAACTTTATTTTAATATAAATACTAGAACACATATTTAAAATCTATAGATGTAAACCTTACATTTTTGGGAAGAGAAGAAAACAACTATGAAAAACAAGATAAAATTATTAAAAAACATAGAAAAGAATTAAAGTCATATTTTTGTAGGCTTCCAATGAAGTCTGCTTAAACTTTGTGGTTTAGTAAACTTCATATGAAGTCTACTAGCTTTAGTAAACTACTTTGGAAGTCTACACTGTCTGATAATTTTCAGATCTGAAAAAATCTATACATTTTGAAATTTGAAAATAATTTTAAATCTGAAAATACTTTTCAAAATAGAATTTATAAGATAAACTAGTAGCAAATTAATGCACAGAACTTGATCTATAAATTTATTTGAATATAAACATATAAATACATATTTAAAATCTATTAATCTAAAACTTACATTTTTAGAGGAGAAATGAAATCCATGAGTGATAATACCTACAAAAAAAGATAATATTGTTAGAAATAAATAACATAAAAATACACATTTAAAATCTATAGATCTGAAACTTACATTTTTTAAAGGAGAAGATGAAAACCATGAATCATAATATCTAAAATGACAAGATAACATTGTGAGAAAGACTTGAGAAAATTTTAGAGAGAAAGAAGAGAAATGAGAGAGTTTTTGAAAGAATTGAGAGAATTTTAGGGAGAAGGAATAGAGTTTTAGAGAGAAGAGAGAGAGTTTTAAAAACTTGTGGAGCCACTTTAGAGAGAGATTGTATTAATTTTGTTTATATAGGGAGACAAAAATGTAACTAGGTTAAAATTTACGATGCTGTAGACTTCTTTTGAAGTCTAATAAAATTAAAATTTTGGAGTAGATTTTACTATAACATAGTAGACATTTTTAGAAGTCTACTATAATAATTTCATTATTGTTGCTTATTCTTTATTATTTTAATAATTTTAATATATGATTTAGTAAATTTATTTCTTTATTTTTTAATAGTTATAGTTTATGATTTTATTTTTTTATTTTTAAGGAACTTAACTTAGTTTAAATATAATGATTTTTTGTAAAAAAAAATTGAAAAATATAGACTAAAAAACGTCTTCAAATAAATAGACTTTATTGTAGGTCTACGATACCCTAAACCACAAATTTCAAACCCTAAATGTTTTGCCTGATAATCAAAAAGTCTCAATTATACAAAATATAAACTACTAAACATTAATATGCAGATTTAAATTAATAAAACAAAATCAAAACAAAATCTAAAATCTAAACTACTAAACATTAATATGCAGATTTAAATTAAGAAACACGAGAGCGAGTCAGTCGCCACTACACTCAGAGATAGAGGCCCTTATATGGGCAATAGAATGTATGAGGAATCTTAGACAAGCATGGGTTACTTTTGCAACGGATAGTGCTCAATTGGTGAAGATGGTGTCAGAACCAGAAGAGTGGCCAGCCTTTGCAAGCTATTTGGAAGACATAAAAGTTTTAAAGAGGAGTTTTAACAGCTCAGAGATCATTCATATACCACGGACACAGAACTTAAAGGCGGACAGTCTCGCACGCAGTGCAAGAAAGCAACCGTCGTTTGTCGTCCATATGGATGCAGAGTTACCGGGGTGGTTCGCAGAGTCTACATGAGTCTGCTTTGTTTGCTGACAAAAAAAAAAAAAACTACTAAAAGACATATCATGCTAGAACCTTTTGTTTCTAAACTATGAACATTGTCTAACACATGATAACCAAATTAGTATATATTCTTCAAAATTGTTCAATTATATGAAATTTTAATTTATTTACTTCATATTATCCATTATATTGATGATTAGTTAAAATATCACAATAATTATTTTTATACATTTTCAAAATTAAATTATTAGATCAAATTAGAGTGTAGACTCCAAAATAAGTCTATAAGGTAGACTTCGTAGGAAGTCTATAAGGTAGACTTCGTAGGAAGTCTATATATATGTAGACTTATTTTATTACGTGTAGACTTCCGAAGGATAAAAACGTAAAATATATTTCTGTTTTTGGGAAAATTAGAAGATTGGGCAACTTTTAAGTTTGAATTAGAAATTTGGGCAAGCCCATGTTTTAATTAGGTTGTTGGGCAACCTAGTAGGAGAGAGAAGAAAAAGTGGACAGTTTTAACCTTTTTGCCAAACAATCTTGAGCTGAAATTCGTGGGACCAGGCTGTCTTTTGCCCAGAAAAACTTGCCTCAGGAATACCGACACACGCGCGCCGAATGTGCGTGTAAGAGACGAATTGAATATTATATTATTTTAATTTCAGAAGGAAACATGGTATTGGGCTTCGTTTTTGGGATATTTGACCCCAAAACTTGAAGGCCTTATATGTGATGATTTCTCGCGGGAAACAACGGCTCCAAGGTGGACGAATGGCCATTAATGACTGGTGACTTTGGAAAACATGTGTTTTACTTTAATTTATTAATTAAAAATAGGGCAACTATTAATTATTTAATACAAAAACGTACGAACCCTATCTCTTTGCATGTCTCCTTGTTGAGGAGTGAAAAAGGCTACCGAACAAGGGAACTTGAGGCAGCGAATTTTACACACAGAGGCATGAGCTGCATCCGATATGGTGAGGGAGGAAAGGGTATGGCGGATGGTGGGTGTTCTGTATCTAGCATCGAAGGTAAATCATATATAAGCCGTACACCATTGCATTTATGACATTATAGTTATTGCTGAAATCATTTATTACAGATTTGAGGGTGTTCGGAATTCAGGTGTTTTTTGTGCGAAACTATATTTATTGCTTCTGATTAGCACATTGAATTTTTAAATAAATTTATGTTTTATTTTTCGTAGGTGTTCACGATTCATACATCGTTGTAATCTCTGGACGGTGGATTATGTACGACACTGGTGACTGGGATTTTAAACTTAATAGCGACCGTATGGGGAGGGCTGTCTATGCGAAGTTGATAACTTCTGTTGAAGACTTGAAGCGGCCCATTATTGAGTCATACGGTCTAGTTGGAATGTCTGTTGCCGTTGAGATGTCATATTGGCTTGGTGAACACGGATCTTGTGCTGTTGGTGAAAGAGAAGCTCCTGTTCAAATTTCCAACGATAAGGATTTCGACTTGTTTACTTCGGCACGTAAGGTGGACAAGTACATCAACGTATTTGTCACATTCAAAGAGGAAATAGATGGGAAAATCCATTTTCTGAGGCCAATGGGGAATCTTTTGAAGTCCAAAGAAGTTGCCAGCAGCAACGAAATGCAAGTTGGGAGTACGTCTGCTGATGTGCACACCCGGAATGAAGTTAATGACGGTGAGACTGATTTGACCGAAGATGAAATAATTCTGATGGGAGTTGCGGAAATTGAAGCAGTTTATGCCTCAAATGGTTTTGGGATGCGTGAAGTGGATGGAACTGCATGTGAAGTTCAGAATAAAGTGGAGACGACTGAAGATGTTGCGTTAGGGGAAGGCGAAGATGACGACGATGAGGATTATGATTACAATTTATGGCATGATTTTGTTGGACGAAATTGCGAATGGGACGATGATAAGGATGAGGATGGAGGGGTAGGTGGTGGTGGTCGAACGAACATAACATATGGAGGTGTACGTGGTGAGGTGGTGACTAAAACGAGGAGTGGACGAACTAATCCTTCTTCAAACAAAGGCAGTGGTTCATCTACAAACAAACAGCGTACCGCAAACCCACCATCAACTTTTGAAGATTACGTAGATGAGGGTAGAGATTACATAGGCTCATCTAGGATTTCGATGGAGAATATTGAAGAAGCAAGTAACAATTTAGGTGTCAAGTCAAGTGATCAAGTGGCCGACACTGAGAATCATTCAGATCCAAATCAAGAAGAGGACCCAAGTTTGGACAACAGCTCCCAAATGTTGGTTCTCCAGACTCCTCCAAAGCCGTTCAACATGCATACTCGGGAAGTTGACGACAGTGATGATTTCGTTGGGCAGGTCCCTCAATGTGTTTCGTCTAGACCGACACATGATACATCTGATGGAGAAGACGAGGATGACGACTTTGTCGAACCGGTACCTATGTGTGTTTTGGTTGGTCAGACACATGAAACTCCGGTTGGAGAAGACGAGGATGACGACTTTGTCGAACCGGTACCTCAGTGTGTTTCGGGTGGTCAGACACATGAAACCTTGGTTGGAGAAGACGAGGATGACGACTTTATCGAACCGGTACCTCAGTCTCGAAGCCGTGAGGAAGACGCAAGAAGACGTCGTGAAAAGGATAAGGCTGATGACGAATCACTCATGAAATCCGTTAGAGCCGTTGAGCTATATGGATTTGAGGATGTTGAAGCTTCGTCTAACAACGAAGCAGTTAACGATTATACCGTCGATGATATTGACTTCACTCTAGCAGATGCTGATTTGTACACTGGGAAGCTATTCAGTAGCAAGCAAGAATTCAAGATCAGTTTGCACATTTATGCCTTAAAGCAGGTGTTCAGGTTCAAGTTCCACAAACATGCGTTTAACTACGTCGCAGCGAAATGCATTGATAAAAACTGCAAATTTTATGTTATGGCTAAGCAATTGGGGGAATCTTCGACATATCAGGTGAGGAAGGCGCAACTGAAGCATGTCTGCACATCTGATGCTAAAGCGCAATATAAGAAACATGCGACGTCGAAAGTAATAGCTGCACTAATGAGATCGAAGTATGAAAGGCTCCAAGCTGGACCGCGCGCATCTGAATTACCCGAGATGCTCCGGAGTGAGTTCTTGTTTACGGCCACATATTGGAAATGTTGGAAAGCAAAAGAGTTAGCAACTGTGGCTGCACAAGGAACAGAAGAGAGCTCTTACAAGCTCCTGCCGAAATATTTTTATGTTGTAAAGTATGCAAATCCTGGGTCCATTACTAATATCAAAACTGAAAAAGATGATAAGGGTCAGACAAGGTTTAAGTACGCGTTCATGGCGCTGAAAGCTTGCATTGACGGGTGGAAGCATCTACGGAAGGTTATTGTGGTGGATGGTACTCATATGTTTGGGAAGTACAAAGGGTGTTTACTAACTGCAAGTGGGCAAGATGCCAATTTTCAGGTATTCCCTATAGCGTTTGCTGTTGTAGACAATGAAACAAACGAGTCTTGGAGTTGGTTTTTTGAGAAGCTGACAGAGATCGTAGAAGATGGCTCCGATTTATCTATTGTGTCTGATAGAGCAAATCAAATATGTGTTGCTAAAGATAAGTGGTATCCTCTTTCACACCATGGGTGCTGCCTCGTACACCTACAGAGAAACGTCGACGCAAAATTCAAGAAAAGGAATCAGAAGCAAATGGTTGGCAGGGCAGCCGAGGTATTCAAGGTATCCCACTTTAAGAGACTTTACGCGGAGATCAAACTTACAGATAAGCGCTGTTGGGATTATCTTGAGAAGATCGATCCTAGGCATTGGACAAGGTCACACTTTGAGGGCGAGCGGTACAATCTAATGAGCTCGAATATAGCTGAGTCTCTCAACAAAGCACTAGTTCCTGCGCGCGATTCCCCGATAATGGCGCTATTTGAGTTCATCAGACGCATGATTAGTCGTTGGTTTGTGAGTAGACAGCGAAAGATATCGAAAATGAGTGGTGAGATCCCCCCGGCTGTTGACGAGTTGATGGAGAACAATCTAGAAGACGCAAGAGCGTACGCTGTGATGCCTCTGTCTGCTTTTGAATTTGAGGTAACTCTAAAAACAACCGGCTTCGGGAGTTCTGTTAATTTGGAAACCAGGTCTTGCACATGTCTTGAATTCCAGAAAGTTGGAATACCATGTCGACATGCCATTGCTGCGGCTATGTTTCGGGACTTGCAGCACTCAGAGTTCGTTGCAGACGCCTATCTAAAAAAGACATGGAATGAAACAACAAAGGGTGTTACACTCCCGGTTCCAGATCCGCAAGATCTTTTCATACCTTCGGAGGTTAGTGACCTTATCATGTTACCACCAAAGACGAAGAGACCACCAGGACGTCCACCGACCAAGCGTAAACGTTCTGCAGGAGAAATACCGGTACGACCTAATCTCATCTGACTGTAGTCATGGATATTTTCTGAATAAAGGCTGTTATGTTTTTTCAGGAGGGGCCGAAGAAGAAGAAACTAAACACATGTAGTCGATGTCATATCTCAGGTCACAACAAAAAGTCTTGTAAAGAACCGCTACAATGATGGGTTATGGATGGAGGAGATTTTATGTATTGTTGACAAGGGAGTTATTGTTTAGGTGTTTCCTAATAACACATCTATAATGCTATTTTGCGAACTGATGAGATATGGATTACGCAGTGCTTCTTCTTGAATTTATTAGATATGTATGGTTTTATTGTCATTCCTAAATATGGTGTTCATGTTTATGATTTGATGTAACTTGTTTATAACTTGAGGTGTACGATATCTGTGTAGCCAATCTAGCCGTTAGAAAGACATTTAAATACAATGTAGCCGTTGTATTGTGGTCCAATAATAATATAGCCGTTACAATCTCAATCTATTTAAGTATGACTGCTTGTGTCGTCTATATTTCAGATTTTTAGCGATTCTCTCTTTACTCTATTTTTATACTAAAGATGGGACTTGATTATAGCTATAGCCAGCCTTCCGAATCAGAGGACTATGGTGGGAATGACTCCAGCCACACAGAAGACCGTGAGGTTGAAGATATTATTCGTCGGGACCAAGCTGAGCTAAATTACAATTATGCTGCGACGGTTCAGTACCCTCCGCAACCCGAGGTTGAATTTGGATTCCCGCAGACATGCTACTGTGGTGGTCGGCCTAAGCTAGCTATATCTCGCACTGTAAATGATCCAGGTAGAAGATACTACACGTGTGATTATGTTAATGATGGAGACTGTCATGTTCATAAATCGTGGGATGAGGCGGTTATGGAGGAGATGAGGCGGTTATGGAGGAGATGAGAGCCAGGGATACGCACACACTTCAATTGTCTGAAAAGGTAGATTATCTTACGTTTTGGAATGACTATGACCCACAACTTAACAAGTTTAAGGATCTCCAGAATGAGACTGAGCAGAAGCTGGTTAGGCTAGAGAAGATAGTGTCTGAGTTAGCTGAAAACAGAACAAGGTTAACCAATGGCTTCGAATACTTTGTTGGTGGAATGGTTATTATATTAGTTTTAGTTGGGTTGGTGATCATATTCAAGTAACTCTTTATTTTGTAATGTAATAAATCGGATGAGTAATGAACTCTTGATGTGGTTTTTTGTAATGTGTCATTTTTTTATGATTCTACTAAAATTCTATGAACCAATAAACACGTTTGAAAAAAAAATGGTGAATATATCCCTCTCAATATTATATTCTACTATTTAAGTAGAAATGCTTTTGAAGCAACTTACCGTTAGAAATGCTTTTGAAGTAAAATATAGCCGTTACAATCTTGCACTATTTAAGTAGAATTCAGAACACCCAACAATCTCTCTTCACAACACTCAACAATCTCTCTTCACCACACTCACCAGTACCACAATATGACGGATCCTTACTATAAAGAGATGAAGCATCACAAAAGGGAGTATGACTGGGTGAGCAATTGTGTCTATGCCAATTACAAAATTCCAACGAAGTGTATCTGCGGTGGAGCTATCACCGTGGAAGCTGATGACAGAGGAAGAAACTATTACGTATGCAAAGATTTTAAGGTAATATTGGAGTTCACAATACTTAAATTTGCCTCCATTGTTAACGGAAATGGTATTGTTTTTAGCTAACAAATCTAATATATTTTCTTGTAGAACGATGGTTTGCACATCCGTCATGACTGCCTTACCGCCCTCGAGGAAGAGCTGGATTGCTTGAGAAGTCAGTATGCTGAGGAGGTGTCGCTCCGCCGTGAGCTGCAATTTGAACTTGCGCAAATGCGTGAGGAGATCAAAGAGCTTAAGCAATTAATTATGGTGGATCGCTGATCTTAGCATTTGTCGGATCTATTATGTAATTTTCGTACTCTTCTATCAAATTTGTACTCTTTATGTTAAGGTTAAGGGATTCTAAGGTTAATTTGTACTCTGTTATGTAATTTTATATTAAGGTTAATTTGTACTCTTCTATCAAATTTTAACTGTTTATCTCATAATGGGCCTATCCATATCCAATTAAGAAGCAAACCCATTTGAATTAATGTAGTTTCATAATGTGTACAAAAGTCATCATTATACACCCTCGGTGAAGGTGTACGAAGTCATCATTATACCCCCTCGGTTACGTAAGCTTCATAACGTAGTTTGAAATTAGGGCTACCTTCTGACACGGAAAAGACATCTTCTTTATACATATTTGTACTAATTAATGTATGAACTTAAGGTATTCTCATCTCTCTCTTCGTTGGTGTACGAACACGCGTACACTAATGGTTTTAACACGAAAATAAATTTAAGTGAACTCTGTCTACGACAAGAAAGTTTCCTACTTCATTTCATATGGTCTAATCAGTCGGAGATTTAATTCTACCGAGGAGTCGCAACGATTTAATTCGCATGGTTTAAACCGAGGAGTAGTAATGGAACGCCGCGTCTGTTACCAAAAAATTAATTAATTATTTTCGTAATATATATACTACTCTGTTGTCATTTAATATCTTTTTCATCTTTCTAAACACATTCTCTGCAAACCTCTTTCTCTGCAAAACTCTTTCATTCCAAAAATGGTGTCTGATATCAGCCAGGGCAAAATGACCGTCGTAAAATACAAACGATTCTTTTACAGTTTGCCAATAGTCGGGAACGCACCGAGCAGCAGTTGATCCTGTTGGCCAAGGCCGGTTTGAAGGAAGAGATCCGCGACGGTCTGGAAACTGAGGAGTTCGCCACACTCGAGGCCCTGTTCGAGGATGCGGAGGAAGTCAAGGAGGGGTTAAAGGAAACACCTCCATCCAGCCCTGGCAAACGCCGCCGCACAAGCCCCGATCACCGCGAGTGGATGCAGATGGACACGGACGTGGATGACGACGCTTCCGACTGGACCGACGACACATTGGGTTCTGGGCAGTTCAGGATGGACAACTACCCAGACAGCTCCGGCACCGACTCCAGTACCTCCGACTCCGACTAGGAACCTCCTCCTCTTTTAATATTATTGTTTTCTGTAATTATGTTGAACTCTTTTTTTTTTGAACTCTTTATTATATTTTATAATAAAATTTATGATTTCTGTTTATTATTGCTGTCTTTTTATGCATGTTTAATATTGGTAAAATTAGGAATTGCTAATTATATGAATATTGACGGTATACGAATACTAATGGTATTCGAATACTGACGGTATACGAATACTGACGGTATACGAATACTGACGGTATACGAATGGGCTTAATGACCAGGGTTAACCAAGACCAACCCCAAATGGTCTGACCATATTAGGCCCAATTGACATCTCTATTCATAATTCCATTAATATTTATCTTTACTCGCTTTTCATTGATTAAACGGTATACGAATACTGAAGGTATACGAATACTGAAGGTATACGAGAGAAAATAGTATATGAATACTGACGGTAAACGAATACTGACGGTAAACGAATACTGACGGTATACGAATACTAACGGTATTCGAATACTGACGGTATACGAATACTGACGGTGTACGAATACTGACGGTATTCGAATACTTAAGGTCTACGAATACTGACGGTATTCGAATACTTAAGGTCTGCGAATAATTCCATTAATTACTCACTTTTATTACTCAACATTCATAACTAGGGATGTCAAATGGGCTTAATGACCATGGGTTAACCAAGACCAACCCCAAATGGTCTGACCATATTAGGCCCAATTGACATCTCTATTCATAATTCCATTAATATTTATCTTTACTCACTTTTCATTGATTAAACGGTATACGAATACTGAAGGTATACGAATACTGAAGGTATACGAGAGAAAACATATAACATTGACGAATACTTTAGGTCTACGAGAGAAAACAGATAACATTGACGAATACTTAAGGTATACGAATACTTAAGGTCTACGAATACTTAAGCTATACGATAGAAAACAGATAACATCGAGGATAACATAAATAAAGTCCTAGAGGATGTGAGAAATGTTGCAGCATATCCAAAATAGCCTGCAGTTTTTACAAGAACCTTCAAAATCGACTGTGTAATCATGGCCATAAAGGCAGCTTGGTGACTTGATTACCTCATCATCCGGAAATTTGAAAGATGCACCATATCTGTTCATGTATGGCGCTCCAAATGATATCAATCGCCACTCTAGATCAGCTCCCAGTCCAACTATCGCATCCGAGCGAAGGTCATAGTGATTAGCTTCGAACTGCTGAAACAGTTTACTGGCTTCCTTGTCATTGCCAATACACACGTTGAAAATGCCGACTGCTAAAGTTGATAAATCATGATTTGGGACATTTGGTTGCAATATTCTAATACATTTCTCAGGACCTACGATCAGTGCTGCATAGAGCCCTTCATAGTAGATAGCGTTTGTGTTGCCAGCTGTTACGCACTTGATGAAAAACTCCCGAAACTGACCACCAGTGCAGATTTGACATGTTGCAAAGGTGACCATTGGCTGAACATTACACTTCCTTAAGACGGAGGGTTCGTGGACAAGTGCATAACCGCGTTTCCCAGCCCGCAAAATACCACCAAGATAGTAGAATGAATCCGCTCCCACCATCTCTATTATTTTACACAAAATTTCTTCTGGAAGATTGGGGATGTTTAGAGATGCCATACTATTGAGTTCTGTTGGAGATGTTTATCAGAAGCATTGAATATGTATATATAGAATAAAGAAATAAACAAAGGAGTCTTATGAGTTACTAGGAAAGTTATTGTCCCCTCCCACATTTTGTACCTAACACACTCAGAGAAATAGTTATTGCAATCAATTTTTAAATTTTACACTAATACTTATTAAATGAAACAGTAAAAACACCAACTACTTCTGAAATTGTTTTCCTTTGAAACAAATAACTAACACATGGTGAGATCTTGCATGGATATTATACTCTAATAACCCTAAACCCTAAACATGCAACCCTAAACCCTAAACCCTAAACCCTAAATATATAAGAAATACGATATAAAACCTTCAAAGATAAACTGATCTGTTTGAATTATAGTGTCTGGATGAATGAAAAGATACAATAACCGTTAACAATTCGGTTTAACAAACGAAATGAAGCAGGCAGTATACACGTCTTCAACCATCGTTTTGAACTTTTGCGTTTCCAATAAATTCTTCATAGGTATCCATCGCGTATTTCTGACGGAATATGTCCACCTTTTTGTCATCGATCTGCCCCATATCCTCATAGGAGTATCCCGCTGCATGCATTTCCAGAAATTTGACCGTGCATGGTCCACAGTCGCCAGACCTTTCGTTGAAGTAAATATTGTCTGGACGCACCCATGAAAATGCTTGGTCTTCTTCAGGATGACTACTATCGGAAGGAGGCGAAAACGCAGCTAAGACATGAGGCAATGCGCGTAGAAGATAAGCCATGTGCTTGTTCACCTCATTATCGGACTCATTAAGGGGAATGTTGCAGTCCAAAATCTCCACTTGTCTGCATGTCAAGTTGATCACAAGACCAACCCAATGATCTTTTCCCCACATCATTGGGGCGTACACCCTGTCCACATCAACCAACAACACCTTCTTGTCATTCCGACGCGGCGTTTTTCCGGTGAAACTGAAACTGACAAGCCCTCCCCAGTTGAATCCCAATTTATCTGAGGCCTTCTCGAACTCTGCGAACTTTGATATGATGCCCGCAATACTGAAGTAGTCTACAAATCTGCACCTCCGACTCAGATAATTGCGTCCATGTCGCCTTACTAGCATACTAATTAGCACAGAAATGTGCTGAAAAATATGTACAAACCATTAGAAAAATATGTACAAACCACTTGAATAAAACGGATTAAGTTCTGATGAATTGAATACCTCGGTACTGACCCAATTTGTTGGCCGCGCCAACGACAGGAAGAACTTATTTGAGACATGGATCCCAATAACAATTTCGAATTCCCTGAAATTTGAAAACAAACCAAAAGTCAATATTAAACATTTGACAGTCCAAGAAATTTATACAGTATATCCAAACAACTTACTGTGCCGGTTTCTCGCGGAGAATTGACTGAAACTCTTGAAACTGCGCTTTCTCCAAGTCTGCTAAGGGCGTATATTTGGGTTTCTTGCAGCTTTGGAAAAGCTTCTTCAATCTCTTGTCTGGGGTGTACACTCCTCCAATCTTTGTTGAACGTCTCGGAATACGCTTCGTCTGGAGGTCATCTTTTTTGGTTGAGCTTATTGGAATACATTTCCCTTCTAGCTCTGCTTTTTTTAATGACCTAGTCAGATATCGACTCAGCTTCGAATTCCCAACGTCTGGTGTGCGACATTCAGTCATCGGATCATCCTCTGGCGGTGTCTTGTAATCTTCAGAATTTGTCGGTGACGCTTTACCACCTTGTTCCTCCGGCGGAAGGACGTAAGATTCAGGATGAGACCAAACGGTAAGCATCCTACAAGTGTTCTCCTGTGGATCTTTATAGACATTGTCACTCCGTGTCCCCTTTTCAACCTCTTCTGCTAACAAATTTAGCCCTGATATTGGAGACTCATCTCCCCCCTCGCCCTGACAACGTTCAGATATAGCTCATTCAAATACTTCGATTCAGATGTAGTTTAACATTAAAATACCTAATCAACATAATCTGTACACCTGGCAAAATTATCTGAACACTTGACTAACTAATATGAATACCTCTGATCTCTCACCTGAAAACTATCAAACAGATCAGTATACCTGACTACTTAAGCTGAACACCTCTTAAATTAACCTGAATACCAGACCAAACAAATGAGTATTCCTGTAAACCTCATAAATTAACATGAATACCTGAACTATTAACCAGAATACCAGACCAAACAAATCAGTATTCCTGTACACCTCAAAAATTAACCTGAATACCTTAACTAAATAACCTGAATACCTGACCAAACAAATCAGTATTCCTGTACACCTCACTAACTAAAACGAACAACTGATAATCTACGCTGAATACCTGGCCAAACCAAGCTGAACAGCAAAACATAATATATCTAGAGCCTATAAATTCATTGTTATAATCTATTTACCTCCAACGGTTCCGGGAGAGTCGGTTTTGCTGGCTTTGATACAATTTCTGGTCCAATCGGCGTTGAAACATCGACTTCTGGAATGTTTGCCGACTTCGAGAAAGAGGGGCCTTCGCCCGCCATTGAATCTACCTACACGTTGAATTTTCCTCAAAAAAGTTAGACCGGGATTCAGGCATTGTTTATCATTAAAAATTGTAGGAGCAGTTTGATTACCTTTTCCCAGAAGCGAGCATTTGGCGTACGGCCATCACAATGATTATCATGCATTCTCATCGTCTCATCGTCGCTAAACCCATCGCCGTTGTTCTTCTTGTGTTTCTTACTATCAGACCAAAATATTTCAGCTTCATCATTACCATCACCACTGAACGGACGTCGCTTCTTTGGACCTTCCATGCCGGTAGGGTCAGCGTGACTGTTGTCTCTGTTTGTTTTACCGGCTGCTGTGTTTTGCGGAACCGTGAACGAGCCTCCCCTATCATGATGCAACCAGTCAAAAATCTCGTTCCGCAATTTACCCAACTGGGTTTTCAGTTCAACTCGTATCCACTCTTTCAGCTCTTGCTCCTTATCTGATAAGTTTCCTGGTTCAGCCTGTTTACATATCCCACGACGAGGTCGAATAGGACGCTGAGGCGCCTGAGTCGAACTTCCAGGTTCATCACATGCTTTCCCAAACCGCCTAGACGGCTTTTGACACTTCTTTTTGACACCAACACCTTCAGCCTTTTCGGCTGGCTTCAGAGGTGGAAGGGATGAATCACCTCCTCTAAAGTCTGTTGCTTTGAACTCGTGCCCTTCCCGCATTCGACGAACTAAGTTATCTATTTGGGGATCGATTACTTCTTTCTTCCACTTTGGATCCCCACCTTCATCTGGGATTGAATACGTAACAATAACCTCAAACAAAGAACACAAACATTCATAAGTACACAAAGTTTGAGCGTCTTAACTTCTGTTTTGCAAATAAGATAGACAACAGCATTGTACCTCAGTTTGGGTTTCCACCAGAAGTATGTCTTCAAAATTCAGAAGTGCATTTGTTGAGTCGCATCCTTCTGGTTCTTGCAAGAAAGAAGTGGTTTTATTAGGTTCGGGAATTTTCTCAAGCAATGAGGGGATAGCTTTAAAAGCAAAAAGTTGCAGCGCCAGAGGGAACCCATAACACGCTGTTGACTGCTGTTTCAAACGAAGGCGCATGACCGAAAGGGATTTATCCATTTTAGAAGGATCAGAAGGTTGAGGTGGTGTCAATCTAGACAGAGTGCTGACGAATGCCTCTCTCCCCCATGGATATTGAAGAAATGATCTGGTGTCTTCCAGCATCTCGACGTAAGCAGGCGTCACACGAAGAAGTTTGTGACCACAAACCAGGAGCCCATCTACAAGCGCAATGAGAGCTAGTGGCAACCGCTTCCACTCAGGAAGACTAGGCTGTTCAAGCATACGAAGAACATCTGGTACAGTCACGTCTTCATCTTCAGTTTCAAACAACTCTTTCCACATACGTCCAGGTGTGGCATCGATAGATTCTGACCCGTTTCCAACTTTTTCCCTTTCAGGCTCGCATTTCAGCCCCGTGATGTCTCCGAACTCACGCAGAGAAAAGCGTAGTGGCTTGTCTGCAAACAAGAACCAGAGCTCATATAGGCGCATCGTAACCAGCTGACGGCTGAGGAGAGAATGTACAAGTTTCGCAGAGTTTGAGCAGCGCGATACAGGTAAGTGGAACAGAGCTCCAAACTGACTTCCTAGCAGACAATTCATTTCAGGGGAGCCTCTTAGCAACTTCACTAACGATCCAATGATACTCGCCTTTGAATAGATGTTCAGTCGAGGTTTGCCAGGATAGCAATTACGTGCGAACAGTCTTTCCGGGAAAGTCGGCGTGGTGACAATAAATTCCGGCTCGGTGGATGCAGCTTCGTCTTGTTCAGTGGATGCAGCTTCTTCTTGGTCGGTGGATGCAGGTTCCTCTAGTTCGGACTCCGTGCTAGATACTGAAATACAATGACCAAATCCAGACATTTACCCAACGCTTTATTTTTAAAAACTTTTTCCAAAGAATTTCACAGCGAAGCTTAGCGAAAGGAGATACCTGCATAACGAGACGCAGTTTTGCCTAGTCGGGGAATTTTCTTGGGATTTGCTTCTCTATCACTGGCGCATTGACTACGAGTCACCCTCCTCGAGGGCGTTACGCTGGAGGGGGATACAATGCCGATCTGGGTACAGTCGAGAGTGGTTCTTATGTGGGATTCTTCTTATGTTTGGTTCTCAATTGCAGCTGTTTAGAGGTGGTTCTGGTATATTTTGATATAAGGGATGTTTTGATTTTTCTAATTTCTTTCTTTTTAATTCTTTTATTAGGTCTTTTTTTGATTTTTAAATAAAAAATCAAGAGGTGGCACGGTCGTAATATCAAGAACCACGCGCGCCCTCTGTCGACATTTCACAAGTCTGGAAAAGGCGATTCGTCCAATTTGCTAATTTAAACTTGAGGTCGCCCAACTCTCTAATATCAAACTTGCAATTTGCTCAATTTGCCAATTTTTCCTCTGTTTTTTTTGTTTGGTCATAAGGGTTAAATAGTACTTTCACTATCCCTTTAGGTTGGCTTTACATTTGACTGAAAGTAGGGTACACTTTTAGGTTTGACTTGAATATTTAGGTTGTTTTAAGCAAATGTCCCAGAAAAATGATTTGTTTTTTAAAAAGTGCATGAGCATGGCTGCATATCAGAAAAAGCTTTTCTGAAAATTTTACTGAAACTTTGAACATAAATAAAAGTAGAGTATTCATTCCATTGCCACCAAACATTTGCGGAGACCTGTCTCATATCTTCTGCCACCCAACCCTTGAATGGTTAGGAGATGTAAGGGGATTTGTTTGACGATGTATTTGATCAGTCTTGTTGCGGTTGTTGGCTGATTACCATGACAACGTGCATTCCGAGCTGAAAGAAATAACGAACTAGAAACCCATAGACTCTGTCATGGGTTTTATCCGAGATGTAGTCTACGAAGGTGTGTCAGTCAGTTGAGTAGTTGATTTAAAGCAACTTCTTTGTGAGCTGTTTCCATATCTCTGCAGAGTATTTTCACCGAAAAATAAGTGGTCTCGGCTTTGGAGTGGGTGGTCGCAAAGCGGACAAGAGGCTGTGACTCATGTATTCCAAGTTATCAATCTATTCATCAGTGCTAACCAAGTGCAGAATAAATATTTAGGTACCATGACTGAACCAGATTCATGGTCTCCAGTTGACCTTGGTTTATCATGTCTGATATGGCTCCATGTATCTCGTGTACGGGAAGTATTTTTTATAGACATCCCTCTTTCTCTTCCAATAGAAGACTTCCTCTATTTCACATTCTCTTTTTCTTCAGTGTGTAAATGCACCTCTATCTCAGATTGAAATTCGGAGCGATGTCTCCGTCTACATCGTTTGTCCCAAGCTTCTGAAATGGTGGCATTCTCTTTCCAATTCCTAGATCAATGATCCCCTTATGACCTCTATTTTTCGCCACATCCATGATCCAGAGGTTGTATTTTGCTGTGTAGACAAGAAATACTTCCCTTTCAGAAAGTTTGCGTGGATCGTATCTCTTTTATCCACAAAGATGGGTGTTTTGATCCTGTACGCCAAAGTAGTTTCAGACAACATACTTTATTTGCTTCAGTCAAGTTCCGCAGCCCCAAACCGCCCTCATGCAGCTTCATCAAGTAGCTTGGACAGGAGGAGTACAGGACATCCATAGATAACAAATAACAAACCAAAGCAGGCAATAACGATTAAAACAAATTAAGAAAAGTTAAACCATAGAAGATGTAAGATCCAATGCTAATGCACTCTAACCTGGATGATGAAGTCCAAGATCTCCATGACAGTTAGAAAGAAAAATGCAAATAACCTTCGAAAGCATAGTTTATGATGTGCTTTCTTGGTGGAAAGTATCCAATTCTTTCACAAATTGCTCGAGATGTATTCGCTATGCAAGTTTCATCAGTTGCATCTGAAAGTGCATTCAGCACTCCGGTGGCAGGATAATAGAACTATATAGGAGTTGTTTGACTCACTACATGGTGGAGGTTTTGATGTGTACAGAGCAGTGGCTGAAACATGACCTTAAACTAGAATCACAGATTCTAATAAATGCTCAAATACTTGCAGAAGTTGAAGCAGAGGATAAGCTTCATAGAAGTTTGTATATTTACTATTTTGTGTTTTGTTTTCTCTTGTTATATAAATCAACGACTTTTTTTATTGTTTTAATAAAATATTGTAGAATATGAACCTGCAACACGTTAGGATGAATAGAAGAACAAATTAAATTATTGTTTGGCTTTGAAGGTATTACAAAAGTTACACGAATTCACTTGTGCTTATTGTTCAGTTTTATAACTTGACAAATCTGGTTTTTTTTAGTTACTTACAGTGTGAAGGATACAAGGAAGCCTTTTGGTTTGTATCATCATCTATGTTTGGAAGTAGAAACTCTTTTAGCTTGTTTCGGTTTGTTTGCTTAATCTAGAAACTTTTGTTGATGTTTTCACTATGTTTTTGGACGGACTACTGTTGTTTTGTTCTCATTTCATGTGTTTTAGACTATTTATATTATCAGGAATGATTTAAAGACAAAACAGAACATGCATTTCAAATTATTTTTTTTTATGTTTGGAGGTCAGATATATCCGAAATTATCTGAACCCGAAGTGAAAATAATTGAACTCGACCCAAAATTAGAAAATAACCGAACTGATTTTATACTCTATACCGAAATACCCGAATATCGAAAATATCCGATCCGAACCCGAACGGGGTACCGAACGCCCACCCCTATTATACAACTTTTATAAGGAAACGAACAAGAAAAACTCAAATCTCTCAAGACTCACATGATCAATATGAGCTAAAACGTAAACAAGCAAAAACAGGCCCAGTGGGTAGTATCAGAGTTTTCCTCCGGAACGTTTTCAAGGAGCTAAATATTTCCTTAAAAAGTCTTTTATAGCAGCAGCTGCTCTTTGTCGGTGACCTACGCGCGATCAGTGAAGTAAACGAGATTTCTCTCTGTCACTGACTTTGAAAATTAAACAGAATAAATATTCAAATTCGGTGGAAACAACAAGGAGATCCAAAAGTCTGGTAATTTTAAGGCCGTAAACCCACTAGTAGCTGTGGGGAGTAAGCAAGTAGCCAAGTATTATGATTACCATTAATAAGCCTCACCACTTGTTCTGAGACTTTTGGATTTACGAATGGGTGAATGGTCGATCTACTAACTCTAGGGTTCTTCGAGACCTTTTCTTGGATCGATCAAAAGTTTATTTCAATAGCTTCTTGAGACCAACTTCCTGAGAGACCAATTTAATCGAGTCGCACAAGGTAATTTAAAAGCCAAAAAGCTCTAAGTTTATTATCAAATGTAAATCTTCCAAAGAAAGCTCATTATATGTTTATATAACCCCTTCCTCATGACAATACCATTAGGAAAAGGATCGTATAAACCTAATCTAATAAGGAAAAGAAACAAGAAACACCGACATAATGAAAAGGAAATAACTAAAACCAAAACGATTTGAATCTTGTAACTTCGGTTATGTTGGCGCCAAAGGTAACGATGTTGCTGCATCAAATTGTGATGGTATTTTTTTTCATAAATGGTTTTCTTCTCTTTTTATTTCATTTTTTGGGATTGATACTCTATTCCAAGTAACAATAAAACAAACTATTAAAATACAAACTGATATTTTTCATCGAGATTCAGTTGAAATAGTGATGGTCTTTTTTTACCCTGACGTGGTGATGGTTACTTTGTTTCTGAATAGGCTTCTTCCCCTTTTTATATACATACGTGATCGACTTCTAAGAAAGTGGATTGTTCTGTACATTTACCTTCATGCAACAACTTTATGTCATCTACATCCTTTTGGAATGTTCATCTTGATTTGGTTGAGGTTGCAATCAAGTTTTATGATGAGAAAGTGGATGAGAGATATTTTGTACTCATTGTTGATGATGATTTTAAGTCTTAACAAGCTGTTTTACGAAGAAGAAAAAACGACTTGATGTCATTTGATTCCTTCAGCATCTATATTGATGTTGGCCCAAAAATAATATTCCATGTGATTACTAGATCTTCTTTGAGATAGTGCAACATGAGTCAAGTCTCTTCTTATTCAAGATGCATCTATTTAAGTTTTTATTCTTTATTGTATTTTTTATCAAGAAATTGTTGTAATGTATATTTGGGCGATGAAACATATATATTTATTCTGGCTTATCAATTGGAGAAGGTAACAAGCCAGCGCAATTTTGTGGCTATGATTTAAAGTTCAAAGATTCATTTGATAGTTGGCCTAAAAACATAAATATTCAAGACTATGATTTCAAGAATTCTATATTTTGGTTTATGATTTAGTTGTATTTTCAATATTATTTTGTAATATTTTCAAGTAATATGAAACTTTAAATATCAAATTTAGAGTTTAAAATGTTTATTTTCAGTTATTAATTGTTTATTTTAGTTATTTTACAAAATGTTAGATAAATATGATGAATTTCAACTAAATTTTAATAGAGTTTGGGTACCAAAATTTTCAAATACATATTTGGGTCCAAATGTTTTGGATTTGAAAGATTCAGACTCGAAAAAAACAACCTAAAAATCAAATGCTTATGCCTAGCTCTTCGTAGCAATGTATGCCAAGCCTAAAAACAAGTCTAAAACGAACTCATTGACAAATGTAAAAAACAATATTTTTTTTTGTTTTTTTTTTTGACAAAACAAAAACATGTTAAGTTTATTTTTTACGCGGACTGTAGCCTAATAATGACAACCATACATCTTACGTGTCTATGCATCAACACTAGAACAACACATCTTCCGTACCCGGTACCAATACTGATGTAGCGGAAGCTTTATAGGATAGAACTAGAGATCCATTGATTCTGAGAATACCCAGAAAACTAGAATAATACAACGATCTTATTTAGTTTAAGAATACCTAAGAATCGATGTCTTCTTAAATTCGTTGAGATCACCAATGATCTACCGAAAACAAAGAATAAAGAGAAAACTCTTAACTTTTATTAATCAAATTATAAACTGAATACAAACTTAAGCCTAGACGGCTATATATAAAAACACCATAAAACCCTAAAATAATAAAGATAATTATCTAAATAATTAATAAACAAAATAATAAATATTTGGAAATATTCCAAATATTTATCTCCATCAAATAGTCATATCTGCTTTCTCTCAATATTCAGATCTTCTTTCTCCACCTCCACTCTCAGCATCTGCCTGAGTAAGAATCTCAAATTCTTAAACTCTGAAAAGGTATGAAGATTCTTCTCAAGAACTAGTTTCCCGTGGATTTCCGAGCAAGGGACATCCAACACTCTGAACATTGCAGCATGATATTTTACAGAGTTGCAAGTGGTGAAAAATATGATGATCTTTTCGCTTGGGTGCTTCTTCAGAAAGCTAACCAAAGCAGGAAGTTTGTCCAGGATTGGCACTTCATAGTAGCATTGCTCAATCGCGGGATGTTACTCTCTCTTCCTTTTCTTGGTCTGATCGTCATTGGGCTTCTTCCCAACCTGCCAGGGAAGGCACAAAAGTTGTCTCAAAACCCAAGAGTCTTCAACTTGGGCATTGATCTTGTTCTCGTTGGAAGTCTTTGGCCTGAAGGCAGCTAAGGTCATGTAGCCTTTTATATTGAGTCTCTTGAGTGTGTTAAGAAAAATCTTGTCGCCACTCATAACCATCACGTTGCAAGGAGGACGGTTCTCATGACGTCTCCGAAACGCCTTTATCTCGTTTATGATTGCATTGTCAGCAGCATCTTTTAGTTCTTCTACATTTGCATCATACATTCCCAAGTCCATACGCAATCGCACAGTGGACCAAGTGACTCGAGTCATTGATAAGGCTATACGCAATCAGATTACCTCATTGAGCTATAGAGCAGACCACATGCTTGCCGGCTTGATGCGTCGTTGGTTCGAAGTCTCAGCATAATGCATAGGAGTTTACATTCATTCTTTTTAGCTTTGTAAATTTTCATCTATAGGTTCTTGTGTAAAGCTTTATTTTTTCTACAATGATCAATAAATTTCACATGTCATAAGAAAACAATATTTTTATTTCGTTTGATTTTGTTGTTTATTTGCTAATGGTTATATGCAAAAGTCTTTATCAAAGCATATTTTATGATGTAAAAGTCTCCCTTCACACACCCATAAAAAATCTATTATGAACTTTCAAATTTTGTTTGCCCAAAACATGATCAAGTTTCCATGCATGCATAAATGGAAAGCATAAACACAAACCTAATTACAAAAAAAAATCCAAAATTGTTTTATGGATAATAATTCGAAAATTGAATAACTCTAAACTTAGTTATTTAATAAAAATTAGTGGCATAAAATGATTAATAAAAATTGGTTGCATATGTATGTTTAGTAATGTAGCTGGGATAATTACATAGTGATTCATAAGAAAAAATTATCTAAAAACAACACAACAAATATGTTTAATGTATACATTATAAAATGCATTTTACAACTGAAATCATTATATTTTTATCACTATATCAAACATCTATTTTTAATAAAACAAAGTAAATAATCATTTATTATATCATTAACATACTTATACAAGATTGTTTTTATAATATTCAGTGAAGAAAAACGTTTTCGGCAGCTGCAAATCCAACATGAATAATCAAATTGTCTTAATATGTTTACCAAAAAAATGTTATAACAGAAAAAAAAACATTTAATGGAACCAAATGAACAATAGCGATTTGAATAAATATGAAAAGTTAAGCCATCAATTGTAGAACATGTCAGATCCAACGCTAATTAATCCAATGCACTCTAACTAGGATGATGATGAAATCAAAAATCTCAATGATTAGTTGAAAAATTCAAGTAGCCTTAAAAAGCATATTTATGACTTTTGATAAGGGAACGAATAAGAAATTCTCAATCTCTCAAAAGAAAATATGGGCTAAAACGTAAACTAGCAAAAATAGGCTCAATGGGTCGAATCAGAGTTTTCCTAAGTAGACAACGTTTCCGACGAGCTGAATAATCTCATATGCTCTTAATGAGTAAAAAAATATTGTACCATACTCATACTAATTCTCACATACTCCTCATTTATTTCATACTCTTCAAAAACGTGGTGAATGCCCAAATTACATTTTTTGGTTAAACTAATCAAAATCATTCTCTTTCTTATTCTATCTTCTTCATTTCTCTCTCCGTATTCTACAACTCAGATTTGTTCAAGTTTCATTTAATTTGGCATTTATCTATTCCGTTAATTCATCCGTGAACAATAGCGATTTGAATAAATACGAAAAGTTAAATCATCAATTGCAGAACATGTAAGATCCTAACGCTAATTAATCCAATGCATTCTAACTAGTTTGTTGAAATCAATAAGGGAATGAAAGATTCCAATAGCCTTAAAAAGCATAGTTATAGTTTTTGATAAGGGAAATAAGTAATTCTCGATCCCTCAAACTCGCATGAAAATATGGGCTAAAACGTAAACTATCAAAATAGGCCCAATGGATCGAATAAGAGCTTTCCTAAGTAGTCGATGACTATTCAACGAGCTAAATATTTCCTTAAAAAGTCTTTTATAGCTGCTCTTTGTCGGTGACTGACGCGCTTCTATATTATTAAAAAAAAAGTAACCATTTGAAAATGTTCTTACTTCATTAATTAAATTCTTTATTTTTTCTTGTCTTTTTAAGTTGCATTTATGAAATATCTTAAAACGAATAAAACTGTCTAATTTATTATTTGTCTTTTCAGTTACATTAATTAAATATGCTTAAATGAATTTAAACTTCCTATTTTATTGTTTGTTTTTTTCAGTTACCTTAATGAAATATCCTTAAATAAATTTGGACATAATGTCATTTAATCAACAAAAAAACTCATGAGTTATCCTTACGTGCATAATTTTAATAATGAAGATTTTAAAAAACGTGCATCATTAAAATGTTACCTAAAACATACAACACTAATATATACATGCATCAATAAAACTAGAATTTGACTCACACAATTGTACGGATATTATTTTCAGTTGATTAAATTAAAAATTATTTATTTATTCAAAAAATATTTAAGAATGGCTATGTTTTTAAAAATTATATGGTATTATTTGCTCATAACTCATTGGGCTTTTTGCAAAATTGACCTACAACTTAAAGTTAAACACAAAACTAACCTCTTTTTTTTAAAATTGGTTTTGCCCTATTCACCCCACAAGTTCATATAATTTACGAAAATGCCATCAATTTTTTTTTTTTTTTCGAAAATGACATCTTTACTCTCTCACCCTCATCATCTTCAAGTAATTACAAGATTGCCATTGTCATCGATACCACAACCACCATGAACAACCAATTTGAAGCTCTTAATGCTCCCAAATCGATTTACCCTTCTTCTTTTTCCATTCTTGTGAACTAAACACAACATATCTCTCACTTTCTCTCCACAATGAGCTAAAAAAAACCAAGATTTTGATTCTAAAATATTTATGGTTCATAGAGTCATAGAAGCTAACGATTCTGGGTGGGTGACTTTCGTTTGTGATTATGTGTGCTTGGAGAAGCCTTATGTATGCTAAGGAACTTATCTCACCAATTTAAGGTATGACATCGAGTTTTTTTCCAGATCTGTTCGTCAGACGACTTACTTGGGAAGTCGTCTGGCTGTAGACGACTTACCTGGAAGTCGTCTGGCTGTAGACGATTTACCTGGAAGTCGTCTGGTCAACGCAAAGGTTATTTTTGCAATTGACTTTGAAATCTGTAACCTGAGACGACTGAAAGTTAAGTCGTCTACTATTGTTTGGTTTCAAAAAAATTTCCAAAGAACCTAGACGACTTACATTTCAGTCGTCATAGGTTAGTTTTGCATTTGACTGGATAATTACAGAAGTTTGACTTCCCCAGACGACTTACATTTCAGTCGTCTGTCGAAAATTAAAATAATATTATTTTTTAAAAAGTAACCGACTTACAATTAAGTAGTCATAGGTTAGTTTTGCAATTGAAAAAAAAAAACTTTAAGATTTAATTATACACAGACGACTTATAATTCAGTCGTCCACCAGACGACTTACTTGTAAGTCGTTGATGATTTTTTTCCGAGATTCTAGTCAAACCTCATAAATCCTGGACGACTTACATTTCAGTCGTCTCGTGGACGACTGAATTATAAGTCGTCTGTATATAATTAAATCTTGAAGTTTTTTTTCAGTTGCAAAACTAACCTATGACGACTTAACTGTAAGTAGTCTACTTTTAAAAAAATATTATTATTTTAATTTTCACTAGACGACTGAAATGTAAGTCGTCCAGAAAAGTCAAGCTTCTGAAATAATCCAGTCAAATGCAAAACTAACCTATGACGACTGAAATGTAAGTCGTCTAGCTTTTTTGGAGTTTTTTTTTAACCAAACAATAGTAGACGACTTATTTTTCAGTCGTCCGAAATAACAGATTTCAAAGTCAATTGCAAAAATAACCTCTGTGTTGACCAGACGACGTATAGTTTAGTCGTCTGGACAACTTAGATTGAAGTCATCCGCGTCTTCTCCGCTAGTTTTTAAGTCTTCTACGTTAGTTTTTGAATAACTTGTATTTTTAAGAGTGATAAATAACTTCAAGATATGTAAAACTCATATTTACAAAATATGTTCTCTCCCTTAGTTTTACTAAATTTGACTAAGTTTTTCAACGCAAACTTATAAAAAAATATGATATGCTTTGACTAGTTACTATTGTTTGTTTCCATCTCTTAAGTATTATTGTTATAGACAATAATGATGACTATTGTTATGAGTTGGAAGAAGGGTTAAATGCTTCTTAAAATGTTGTATCAATATGAAGCTACCAACATTCTTGTTTATTAAGATGAGAAAAGGCCATTGGAGTTTATTATTGCATATGAGAGATCCAAAAATAAGAAAAAGGCTACTGAAGTCTATTATTTCATTGATTTGTAAATGTGTAAACACATTGTTAGCACATTTAATACATCTTGGAAAACATTATGACTGATTTTACAAAAAAAACACAACTAAAAGAGTAGACATGCAATTCACAAAACAGACCACAAACAAAACTATTATATATCATTCCTCTACAAAGACAAGCTTGGATTCCACTTGAGTAGACAAGACCAAACGACTTTTAAGAAGTCTAGACGACTTCTAAGAAGTCCAGACGACTTCCAGGAAGTTCAGACGACTTTGTCAGAAGACTTTTAGGAAGTTCAGACGACATTCAGACGACTTTACAGGAAGTCCAGACGACTTTTAGGAAGTCCAGACGACTTTTAGGAAGTCCAGACGACTTTCAGACGACTTCCAGACGACTTCCAGACGACTTCCAAACGACTAACAAGTAAGTCGTCCCAGAAGTCTTCCAGATCTGAAAAACATGCATATTAAATCCAGATCTGAAAAACCTGCATATTCAAAAACGTTCAAATGGCTTAAAACAGAAAAAATGAGTGGAAGATTAGATAAATCTACCTTTACAGAACACACAAAAATACATATCTAAAAATAATAGATCTACCTTTAAATTAGTGGAAGATGAATACCATCTAATTAAAAACGTGCAAAAAAGATAGATTAGTAAGAAAGACACGAGACAAAACTGAAAAATTCATATAAAGTTTGGTGTTTTCAAGTCAAAGAGATTAGAGTGGGTTTGGAGAGTTTTAGTTTGGGAAAAAAGTAAGAACTTTATACAACAAGAAGTTACCAAATGAAGAAAAATCAGACATAAGAACTTACCAAAACGCTCAGAAAAATCCAGACGACTTCCTGGAAGTCCAGACGACTTCCTGGAAGTCCAGACGACTTTGTCAGAAGACTTCCAAGAAGTCCAGACGACTTCCAGACGACTAACAAGTAAGTCGTCTCAGAAGTCTTCCAGATCTGAAAAACCTGCATATCAAATCCAGATCTGAAAAACCTGCATATCCAAAAACGTTCAAATGACTTAAAAATAGAGAAAATGAGTGGAAGATTAGATAAATCTACATTTATAGAACACACAAAAATACATATCTAAAATTAATAGATCTACCTTTAAATTAGTGGAAGATAAGTACCATTTGATTAAAAACCTGCAAAAGAGATAGATTAGTAAGAAATACACGAGACAAAACTGAAAAATTCATATAAAGTTTGGTGTTTTCAAGTCAAAGAGATTAGAGAGAGGTTGGAGAGTTTTAGAATGATGAACATTACATTTTTGTTGCAGCCATTTGAGAGGAGGAGAGAGAATGTGTAAATTTTTCTTTATATAGGGAGACAAAAAATCCAATTAGGTTAATATTTTTGACTCAGACGACTTCCTAGACGACTTACATTTCAGTCGTCTGTTGAAGAAATTAAAACAGACGACTTACATGTAAGTCGTCCAGAAGAGTTTAATATTTTTAGTGGGAAATTAAATATTTTTAGAGGGAAACTAAAATAGAAGACTTTCCAGACGACTTACAAGTAAGTCGTCTGGTTTAAATTATTTAAGCGGGAAAATAATTTTTTTTAAAAAATTTAGGCGGGAATATTTGGACGACTTACATGTAAGTCGTCTGTTTTAATTTCTTCACGAGACGACTGAAATGTAAGTCGTCCGAGTAAAATGATCCGGTTAGGTTAAAACGTACATTGGTAAAATTAAAGGTTCGGTACGATGTGGACGACTGAAATATACGTCGTCTGGGTAAATTATTCAACAGACGACTGAAATATAAGTCGTACACACCTTAAACATAACCCCTAAACTTAATTATCTAATTAAACACTTAATAAACCAAATCAAACTTGAAAAGTGTTTACTATACACATAAATAAACACATATAGGTGAAAACTAATTTTTTTAAAAAAAACATTTTAGTTTTCCAAAATCTAACCCTAACAATACATACAATACTACAACATATGTTTGCCAAACTCCTAAACCAAAGTATTTCATGATTCACTACTTCCACTCATCTATCTTCAAAACAAATCAATTTTATCATATCTTAATTTATATCACTTAAAACTGTTTATAATTACTTGATTTTTATTTTTCACGCATCAAAATATTTTTTTACAAGATTTATAAATTATTTCTAAAATAAACTGGTACCAGACGACTTACACTTCAGTCGTCCAGACGACTTCCAACATCTCAGACGATTCAGACGATTTACTGGGGCTATATTCGTAAAAATGGCTTCTGTTTTTTTGTTTGGTCACAAGGGGTTGAGCTGTAATTTCACTAGGCTTTTCGGTTAGTTTTGCATTTGATTCAAGTTTGGGTATAGGTTTGGGATTAAAATCAAGTTGTGGGTTAGTTTTGGCAAAAACCCCTAACTCATTTGTCATTTGCTAAATTGTTAGAAATAAAATTTTAGCATAATATAACTCAGTTGTCATTTGCTAAATTTATGGTTTTTATTTATATTTTTTATTATTTAATTATAATATTTTCATTTTATATTTGAAAGAAAAATGAATTTTCTTACAAACAATATTTTTGTAAATGTATTTTTTAAAAAAATAATCAATTTAAATTTTTATTATCATTGAATATAATTATTTTGACATAATTTGAGTTTTTGTTTACATCAAAACTTATCATATTTTAGGATAATTTTAATTTAAAATGTAATTTTCATATTTTTCAAACAAATTCTAAAAATATTTTTAAAATATTTTGTTATAATTTTTTAAAAAATATTGAGTTGCATTTCAAATAAAAAGGTAAAGATATTAAAAATATTCTAATTAAAATATGTAAAATTTAATATAGTTTTAAGGAAATGGTCAAAAAAAAAAAAATTACACATAAAAAAAATCATGATTTTTGTTAACTGGACGGATCATTATTTATATGATATCGCAAACGAAAGAAAAATTTGTGTTTTTACAATTATCTAAGTAAGTATGTATACTCATTTTTTCATATTTTTTAAATGATATCACACATTCGTAAAAAATAGATAGTTTAAGATGTAAAAAAAAAATATTTAGTTAATGAATATAATATGAATGAATTTTACAAATATATTATTTAATAAAATAAATAATTAAAAACCGAAAATTCATAACCGCGCGGATCAGAATCTAGTTTTTTTAAAAGTAAATAAACAATAGTTGAGAAGGAGATTACTCGCTGACTTTGAAAATTAAACAGAGTAATTATTAACTTCATTTTTTTTTTAATTTATTAAAATTCGGTGGAAACGACCAGATCCAAAAGTTTGGTATTTTAAGGTCTCGTAATCCACTAGTAAAGCTGTGGAGAGTAATAAGTACTATGATTACCATTTGCTTCACCACTTGCTCCTGGATACAAAAAGTCAGCAAATCTAGTGGATCACTGTACCATTACTAGATCCTGATCTGGATATTTCTCTACTCCCTCTTGTCTCTGCTCATAAACTGGAGTTTCAATCTTGGGAGTGATCTGAGGCGGCAAAGCCCTTTCTCTCTGGTAATCTTTACTTGAAAAACAGCAGCTCCTGTCTCTTTCTACCTTTCCTTAAATGCAAGATTCTGAATCTTTTCTTTGTTCCTTTTACTTCTTAGCTGATGTTTGCTTTCATTGTTATATATATCGAGTTGTTGAATGGACTTTAGTTTGACTTTTAGATCTGCAATGATGTAGTCTCTGCTCTATGTTATTGTATAGTGTCGTCATAAAGTCATCTGCGTAAGCTCAATAATTCGACTTATCCTCTGCAGATAGTTTTTTTCTAGTTACTATAAACTAACGGTTTGATTTTTTTGCAGGTGCATGTGAGTAGAGATTGTGCTGTGGGGTTTAGAGGAACATGGCAATGGGGAGATATTCTCGTGTAGACGGGAATAAGTCATCATCGAGCTTTGGCTTAACCATTACCATTGTTTTGATCGTTTCTCTCTCTTTGGTCGGAGCTTGGATGTTCATGTCCTCTTGGTCTGCACCAACTGAATCTATTGACTTCTCTTCAAGCCAGGCTACTACAAAAGATGTGGAAACCACTACTACTACTACTAAGAGTGATTTCACAAACGAAGAAACTGAGGTTGTGACAGAGAGCAACCAAGACAAGGTTGAGGAAAGAAAAGAGTTTGAAGACAAAAACGGTGAAGGGGATAGAAAAGATGGAGAGGGTGAGAAAGAGAAGACACAAGTTGAAGAGAGCTCGGAAGAGAACAAAACCGAAGAGAATACTAATGAGTCTGAAGACAACACCGAGAAGAAGTCTGAAGAGAACGCTGAGAAGAGTAAGGATGTGTTCCCTGCTGGTGACCAGGCCGAGATAACAAAGGAGTCCACCACTAGAACCGGATCTTGGTCTACTCAACTGGTTGAATCCCAGAACGAGAAGAAAGCGCAAGTCTCCTCCTCCTCCATCAAATGGAAACTCTGCAACGTCACAGCTGGACCAGACTACATCCCTTGCCTCGACAATTTGCAAGCTATCAGAAAGCTTCATTCCACAAAGCATTACGAGCATCGGGAGAGGCATTGCCCCGAGGAGGCTCCACGCTGCCTTGTGCCTCTTCCCGAAGGGTATAAGCGATCCATCAAGTGGCCTAAGAGCAGAGAAAAGGTTCTTAAAAAAACTTAAAATATCATTTTGTCAATGATGTGTCCATTAACTCTTTTTGTTTTTAGATATGGTACAACAACATCCCTCACACCAAGCTAGCACAAGTGAAAGGACATCAGAACTGGGTGAAGATGAGTGGTGAATACTTAACATTCCCTGGTGGTGGTACTCAGTTCAAGAACGGTGCTCTTCACTACATCGATTTCCTCCAAGAGGTACTACAACTTGTTATTTTGATCTTTCATTCAACTTTCTCATTGATTATTAACGTTATGTGTAATTGCAGTCGTATCCTGATATAGCTTGGGGAAACAGAACACGTGTTATACTGGACGTTGGGTGTGGGGTT
Source organism: Brassica napus (assembly GCF_020379485.1). Lineage (NCBI taxonomy): Eukaryota > Viridiplantae > Streptophyta > Magnoliopsida > Brassicales > Brassicaceae > Brassica > Brassica napus. Next base: position 57,628,301 of record NC_063446.1, on the reverse strand, counting down.
GCTAGCTTCGGAGGATATCTTTTTGACAGAGATGTGCTTGCTTTGTCATTTGCACCCAAAGATGAACACGAGGCGCAGGTGCAGTTTGCTTTGGAACGTGGTATCCCTGCAATGTCGAATGTTATGGGAACCAAGAGATTGCCTTTTCCAGGATCTGTTTTTGATCTTATCCATTGTGCTCGTTGTAGAGTCCCTTGGCATATTGAAGGTAACAGAGTTTCCCATTTTGTATGGCAATTTAGTTTTTTTTTTTTTTTTTTTTTTTTGTAATAATCTTTTGTGTATGTTGTCTGAACTGAAGGTGGTAAGCTACTTTTGGAACTGAACCGTGCATTGAGGCCTGGTGGGTTCTTTGTCTGGTCAGCGACTCCAGTTTACAGGAAGACTGAAGAAGACGTTGGCATATGGAAAGGTTTGGAAGTTTTGTTCCCTTTTGTTTTGGATATTGAATAAGACTAGTGTTCAAGAAATTGTTAGGAAGTGTTTAGGCGTCTTATAGAGGATTAATGTTTAGGCGGGCGCCTAGACCGATTTTTTTTATTGCTTAGACCAATTTTTTTGAAAAAATAGTTTTGTTTAGACCCGATTTACCGAGCCTGATTTTTAGAACACTGAATAAGACTATTTGCAGTTGGTTCTTAACTAACTTGTTAGATGTTTGATTTGTAGCTATGTCGAAGCTAACAAAGGCAATGTGCTGGAAGCTGATGACGATTAAAACAGATGAACTGAATGAAGTTGGTGCTGCCATTTACCAAAAGCCAATGACTAATGAATGCTACAGCGAAAGATCTCAAGACGAACCACCTCTATGCAAAGACTCCGATGATCAAAATGCCGCTTGGTTAGTTTGTTTTATCTGTTGCCCTTTCTCACATCAGTTATTGGAACACTCTGTTGCTAAAGTATGCGTGTGTGTTTGATGTGCAGGAACGTTCCACTTGAGGCATGTATGCACAAAGTAACAGAAGATTCGTCAAAACGAGGAGCAGTTTGGCCTGAGAAGTGGCCTGAGAGAGTGGAGACTGCTCCTCAGTGGCTCGAATCTGATATGATGCGGAGGGTTTACGTGAGGAAGAGGAACAGGGGAGAAGAGAAGGAGAAGGAAGGGAAAGAGGAAGAATTAAAGCGAGCAGTTGAGTAAGTCGTTTGAGTATGGATTGTACTTGGGCCTTGAATATATAAGAGGACCCAAGGAGAATAATGGGGGCAGTTAGTTGGTTGGCCTTGGGCTGGATCTAGAGAGTTTGTAATTGGCTTAGACTCCATTATGAGGAGCTAAGAGAGGGTGGTTGGGCGGATCTTATTCAATATACTTCTCAGTTCTAACAAATTGGTGACGGTGAGCGTTCTGGAGAACGGAACTTCGCGAGATCGGGGATGAAGAACACGAGACAAACCAGCGAGAATCAATCGGATCATCCGTTGACGATGGAGTCACTCGCGATGACGTTACGCGATCATACGTCGTCGCAGGTTGATACGAATCGGCGATTCGCTGAGTCGTTTCATGAGTTAGAGAAGAATGCGAAGGCGATGGAATCGCGAATCGAAGAGACGCTGGAGGCGAAGATCGAAGCATGTTACCAGAAGATGTGCGATCGATTGGAGAAGAAACTTTCAAAATCGATTGATGTTTCCGATGAATCGCCCCCACCGTATCGTCATCCTAACTATCAGGTACATAATTCCACCTTGGAACCTGGCCGTAGTAGTAGGAATGAGGATGCGAATGATCGAACCACTATAGTTGGTAGTCGCGAGCGAATGTTGAAACGTGTGGAATTGCCTGTGTTTGATGGTGTGGATGCGTATGCTTGGTTTGCACTAGCTGAACGTTTTTTCAGGATTGGCGGTTACGATGACAGAGCTAAGCTGGAGGTAGTTTCAGTGAGTTTAGCAGGTGACGTTCTGAGCTGGTTCAATAGTGAAATGCATCGAAGAGGTTTTCGAAGTTGGATTGAGTTTAAACAGAAGCTGGTGTCGCGGTTTAGTAAAGAGAAGTTCAGAGATCCCAGTCAGCCGTTCTTTGCAGTCAAGCAGACGGGAACGGCAGCTCAGTATATCCACGCCTTTGAAGATCTTTCTACACAAGTAACTGGCTTGACAGATACACAACTGGAGGGAATTTTTATGAATGGCCTGAAACCGGAGATGAGGGAAGTAGTTAATATGTGCAAACCAGTGGATTTGGATGAGATGATTTCGTCAACGTATCAAATGGAGGACAGTGTGCTCTATAAAGTAGTTTGTCGAGAGAGACAAGCAGAGAAGAAAGACAGTTTCAAGGCAGCGTCGACAAAATCATACGCGTCTTCCAAGGGCAGTTCAGGGTGGACTTTTAAACCTCAACAACCGAAACAGAACGAGATTGGAGGGCAGAAACCGCAGCTACGTTTGACTGAAGCTCAGATAGCTGAAAAGAAGCGTTTGGGGCTCTGTTTTACGTGTGATGACAAGTGGTCAAGGCAACATGTGTGTCCCAATCGAGCTCTTCAGGTTTTGACGGTTATAAATGGCATTGAAATGGAGATTTTGGATCAGTCATTGATTGAAGTTGAGGAAGAGGTTGAAGACACGGAAGCATCAATGATGGAACTATCCTTGAATTCTTTTCTGGGATTATCTTCTTCCCGCACTACCAAGCTGCGTGGGGTTATGAAGGCAACTTCGTTGGTGGTGATGATTGACAGTGGAGCCACTCATAATTTCATATCACCAGCTGCAGCAAAGATGAATAAACTCATTATCACACAAAATCCAAACTTGAGTGTGCTATTGGGAACAGGAATCTCGGTCAATGGCTCGGGAATTTGTAAAAACGTGGAACTCAGGTTACCGTCTATGAAGTTCCAAGCTGATTTCATTGTACTGGAGTTGGGAAACGCTGATGTCATATTGGGCGTCCAGTGGCTGCGAACTTTGGGCAAATGTTTGGTGGATTGGGAACGCAATGAATGGTCTTTCACTTACCACGGAGTGCCAGTAACCTTAGTTGGTGATCCAACACTACACGAACAACGGGTTTCCATCAAAACGTTTGCGGTAAATGTTTCAGAGAGCAAAACAGTTCCAGAGATAGAATTGAAAACAGTGGATGGATCAAAAGTTTCCGAGGACGAGTTACCGCTGATGATTGCTCAGAAATTACAAGAATATGAGGAGGTATTTCAGAAACCAGTGGGTTTACCTCCGGTTGATAATAGGTTTTTCTGCCTATTGCAAATGTTGTAGTATAGGGGGGTGAATGTCGAACCAGTCCTAGTGATGTGAATCAGTGAGAATACAAGTCATTTCTTAAGCTAAGCAGATTCAATAGTTGTGAGTGTGTGACAAGTAACAATAGCAAACAGAACAATACAACAAGGTTTTAATCAATTTAGACAAGTGAATCCATGGGTATTGGGAATTGACTTCAAGTAACTAAGATCCAATCTAGGTGACAAGCTTTCAATCAAAGTAATCTCTTAAGTCTAAACACAATTCTAGACAAGTCCTATGTCTAGGTAAATGCCCATTTGCTTAGAAATCATTAAACATCAAATGTCTTTGGCTTAATTCAATCAAGCAATCTTTAAGTTCAAGTTCAATAACTATCTAGCAATTTTAACATCAAGTGTCCTTGGCTAATCTCACTAGAGCTTAGTTGAGTTGATTCAAACACTCCATCTAATCATGTTTGATGAGAAGTGTTTAGAAATCAGGTTTAGAGTGATCAAGACTAAACAAGCATTAAGAATACTCAACAAGCAAGTTCATACAAGGATCTAATACAATAACACCATAGATCTTCACTAAGTTACTCTAATCTCCCTAACCCATGAATTCTTAAGGAAACTACTCACTAATCTCCATGAAAACACTTAATCTCATAATAGATTGAAGCATATTCAAGTGGATACAACAGAGAATAAAGATAAACAAGGATTTAAACAAGCAAAACGAAATTAAAACTCAAGAACAGATGATGAACAATGAAGAACACTCAAGAACACCAAGAACAATGGTATTTCAAAGAGAGAGAGTTTTGACAAGTTAAATTATTACAAAGTTGGATTATTCTGTTTCTTGCCCACTCTTTTGATAATAAGAAAGCAAATATTATACAGAAAAGTAGGAAAAATCGTGCAAAGGAAAGGTGGGTGGAAGATAGTGGGAAGTTGGTTGATCCCATCAACTTTCAAGTGGTCCCCGGCAAGGATTGATACACCTATAGTAAATCGATCATAACTTGTCCAATACAGCTTCAAATGACTTGAAACCACTTCCATTGGAAAGCTAACTCAATTTCCAGTGTCTCCACAAATTTTGAGCTTCAGAAAAGATCTTTAAGGCTTTCATCCGTGTTCATCTTTCACTCTCCGGATTCGGGAGCGACCTCGCTGTGTCGCTGCGAGAGGTCGCTCCGGATCCGTTGTCTCCGGGTGATCATTACGCGAGCGACTCTTCCCTGTCGCTCTAGTAAGGTCGCTCTGATAGGGAGATCAGAGCGACGTCAAGGTGTCGCTCCGGACTGGTCGCTCCGGGCGATCAATACGCGAGCGACTCTTCCCTGTCGCTCTAGTAAGGTCGCTCTGATAGGGAGATCAGAGCGACGTCAAGGTGTCGCTCCGGACTGGTCGCTCCCATGCCTTGCTCGCCGAATGACCACTCTAAACACTCCTTTTTGAGCTCCAAATGCCTCCAAGTGTCTCCAAGAACTCCATGTGGTACTCCAATACCTGATAAGGACTCATGTATGCAAAATGCAACCTAAACATGGCTAAATCCTAATCTATATGGTCAAAATGCACATGGATGAATGGATAAAACAATAGAAATATGCAAGATATCAACTCCCCCAAACTTGTTCTTTACTTGTCCACAAGTGAACTTTCTAGAACTCATAGGGAGAGAGGTTGAAGGTGGGAGCTCATAACCAAAAGAAACACCACTAGCAAACACAATTAGCACACTCTCTTATTACACTCTAGCTTCTCTAGGCCTATCTCAACTCCTTTTGTCCCTACACTCATCATCAAGCATCCACACATTCAGATCTGCCAACTCTCACATTCATTAAGCATAAGATATCAAGTGAATTCTTGCAAATGGTCAGTTGGTCCAAGTCATTTGGTTGGGTAAGGGAAGGCTTTTATTCTAGTGATTCAAGAGGTTCAAAACATATGATCTTTAAGGTGGTTTACTCTCAAAACAAGTAGCCTTGACATTGCACATAATATATCTAAGAAAGGGACCAACTCATGCATACAATGCTCAATCTCCATTGTTCTACCCTTTTCCCAAACATATAAGTTACACATTCACTCTCAAATGTCAAACCCAACTCACACCTCTCACCAAAAGATTCTAAAAACATCAGCTCTTTTTACTTGAAATCTATAAGGGATTTTTCACAACCTCAAAATGTCTCTCAGCTCCTAACAACTTTGCTAGCCCCCTTTTTCTTCTCCCTTTTTTTTTTTTTTTTTTTTTTTTTTTTTTTTTTTTTTAGGTTGGGGGCCAAGACTTTTCAAAACTAGAGCTGGAGGTTCTCTATTTATCCCAATAAATCAATTCACTTGAGCACAAGAATCTATCCTTTTTATTTCTCCCAAATCATGATTACAACGCTCACCCTCCCACCTATAGCTAGACAATAGAGTGTCCAATCCAGCAAAAATGAAGATCAAGCATTGTCGTTCCCGATACTCTCAACATTATGCACATGTAAAACTTTCCGAAGAAGGCCTCACTCATCAAACAATGAAAGCTTAAAAGGAAGGAAAGGTTTTGGGAGTGGTCTACCACTAGAGTTTGTCAAAAAGAATGGCATAAAAGATGTGACAACTCAAGTGTGTATAGCCATGACTCAGTACACAAGAGACCCTAAGCAAGAAGCATTAAGTTCATTCAGTTCAAATAAGGTTGTAGCTGGCTTCAAAGACTGAGTTTCTACAATCAACAAGTTTCAGGAAGAGTTTTCAAGGCTCGAAACATACAAGTTATTTCGAGAGGTGCATGGCTACTCAGGTGCAACGTAGTGTTCTTTACAAGGCATTTAAAATCATTGCTCCCAATGCAAGTGAATGCAACCTATATGCTCTAGACTCTCCTAATGGTGCAAATGATGCAAACTAAATGAATTTTTTTTTTTTTTTTTTTTTTTTTTTTTTTTTTTTTTTTATGCAAATAGGTGTGCAATGCATGACTCAAATGAAACACAATCAAAGCAAACATGATCAAATGTTTGGTACCTCCCCCAAACTTGAGATACACAGTCTCTGTGTCGTCAAGGAAAGAGAGAGATACCGAGAGGAAAACTAATTTGCACAAATGAAATGGTATATACAAGGGAGAGGAAGAAGTACCTCCTATGGATAGTATGTGGGGGCAGATGCCCCAGCATCGTCGTCGTCAGGAGGGAAGGTGGTGTAGTAACCACCGGATGCTGAACCGGAGCCTCCATACCATGGTTGGCTCTCAACCTCGTCAATCTCGTCCTCACTGTCTGAAGAAGCGAGGGATGGGGATTTGTTGCCTGAAGTGGAAGGTTGTGTGGGTGGGTTCCTCCACTTACGCTGAAGCTGCGCAGCAGTGAGTGGGAAGCCAAGAGCATCAGGCGGTGGTTGAGGCTGGGGGTTTGAGGTGTTCGCGAAAGCGAAATCGGCTGAGCTACATCCAGCTATTCCTCCCCTAGTTAAGACATCAGCTACTTTCTTCATGAACTTGGCTGAACTCTTAGCCTGCTTCTTCACAGTCTTGCTTAGCGCCTTGCATTTATCCTTCAGCTTTTCTATCGTTCTGTCCTGAGCTTTGTTCCACCTCTGGAGACGACCAATGTGGTCATGAGCATCACGGAGAGCTCCAGGTGGAAGGACTCCGTCATGGGGCTTGAAGTAGTAGCGCGGAGGTCCATAGATATGCTCAGATGTGTCTGCAACAGGCGAGTCAGGTTGCGTAGGGACACTCCTTTTCCTTGATGGAGCTGCTTGAATTGGATCGAGAGGCCCGTGTTCTCCGAGAAAGTACTCCTGGGGAATGTTGAAGCTGACAGCTCCAGGTATCTCTAAACTCGTCAGGTTCCGGTTTGGAAGAACCACCTCGACTGGCTTGCCCTGCAAGTAGTAGTGGTAGACGTAGTCCTTCCCATACATCCCACTGAAATATGTGGCAATCCTCAAGTAGGTGCCATCAATGAACCTAGGCCCCGCTGCGTCCTTTCCCAAGGGAACATTCAGAAATTGGAGCAGTGGTGTGATCATTCCGCCTATCCCCATCTTTGGGCGCGAATCAGTGGTGTACCACGCCCAATCTCTATAGTGCTCGAGACGGCCCACAAAGAAACTGACAATCCCAAAAGTAGCATAGATGTCAGTGCTGGGAAGGGGTAACACTCCAGGTTGAGCGTAGGGACGGATAGCCGGACAGAGCAGTCTCATGTCTTCCTCAGTAACCGTACCAGCTTGCTTCCGTGGGTAAAAAGCATGGACTAGCAATCTGTGGAGGTAGCGTACAGACGGGTGTCGGATGTGTGAGTTCTTGTCTGCCCCGGTAGAGTGCTTGTTTCCAGTAATCAACTTCCAGAGCTCTGTGGGGAGGTTCTCACACTTGGGAAGTGAGTGGTCTTCTAGGTCTTGGAACCCCATGACCCTCCCAATGTCCTTGAAGTTCATGTTGAATTCTCTTCCATTGACCTTGAACCTGATTTTTTCCCATCCTTGTCTCACATGCGCCGTGTCATGGTAAGTGACCACAAGAGAGGATAGGAACTGACAAGTGACATCCTTGTAGAAAGGATAAGCCATGGTGAGGAGTTTTGGCATCTTCAAATGTCCCAGCATCGTCTCAATATCAGACTCTAGACCCAACTCCTTCAGCAAACCGAGGTCGGCAAACCTGGTTGGAGCCCAAGTGACTCCATTCTTCAAATGGTCATATAGCTCCTCCACAGATGGAGTTTTCGTTCTGTCTCGATCGACAGCAACCCCTTTGCCCTTTGACATTTTGGCTTTCTTCGTAGGTGCCGGCTCATCTTCACTCTCAGTTTCACCTTCCTCATGGGTGGGAACTGGTACGCTTTTTCCTGCCCTCTTCTCGTGTTCTTTCGATTTCTTTGCAGCCAACGTCTGCTGTCTCACAGTCCTCTGCGTCCCTGAGCCAGTTGGCTCGCTGGTTAAAGCTTTTCCTCTTAGTGCAAACTCTTGACTTTCGGCTTCTTGCCTCTCAGCTTCCAACCTTCCCTTTGTCTTCTTAACCATTTTAACCTGAAAAATTACAAACTTGGAAAGGGATAAATAGATGGAAGTAAAGAAAAGCAAGACTTTGCAAGATCAAATTTTTGCAAAAGTGAACTTAACAGGTGAATTTTTCAGTTTAAACTCAAGTTCAACACAATGCAACAATGTAACATCTTAACGCATCTAGTCCACCCACAAACACACTCAATTAAGATCAAATTCGAAAAACCCCAAATCCATGAATTTTAATTTTGCCAAAGTGCAATTTAAACTCAATTTCACCATTAATTCAACAACCCAACTTGATAGATAAACTTTCCCTAGTCTATTTCACCACAATCTAGCAAGAAAAGAATCAAATTTCGACTTTCAAATTCTAGGGTTCATGGACCTACGAATTTGAATTTAAAAACTCAATACCTTGCTCTGGATGAAAGGAAATGGTGAATGGGTAGTGAAGAATAGACTACAGGGGCGAAAGCTTGGATTTAGAAACAAGTACTAGTTGATTTGGGTGAGAATTGAGAAGGTTTTGTGAATTTTGGTGTGGGTGAGTTTGAGAGAGTTTGTGAGTTTTTGAGAGGAGGGAGAGTGATAGAGATGGAGTCGCGGGGGTTGGGGTAGGTTTAGGGTCGTCCGGTTCGGTCTAGGGTGGTTAGGGTCGGTTTATTTGTATTAAACCGGGGTTTAGAGTTAGTAAACTTACCTGGACCGGTTCGGGAGCGACGTGAGGGTGTCGCTGGGAGAGGTCGCTCCCGAGTCGTTTCCCTGCGTCGTGCTTCTACTAAACCGCGAGCGACCTTGGAGTATCGCTCTAGAAACCTCGCTCTGAGTTGGAGCGACGTCAAGGTGTCGCTCTAGTGTGTCGCTCCGGTTTATCAATACGCGAGCGACTACGAGGTGTCGCTCCCATAACGTCGCTCCCAGATGGAGCGACCTTTCCACCTCGCTCCGATACCTCGCTCTGGTGCGGTTTTTCTTGATCCGGCGACGAAATCGCGAGCGACCTTGTAGTGTCGCTCTCGAAACCTCGCTCCCAGGTGGAGCGACCTTGATGTGTCGCTGTGAGACCTCGCTCTCATGCACAACTCCTGCTCAAAACTAACCGATCAAGCACCTGCACACATCTTCTCTCCTTTTTTTTTTTTTTTTTTTTTTTTTTTTTTTTTATGCAATAAGATGAAAAATGAAAATACCAATGCAATATATACAAGGATACGCATGGGACTTCCTCCCAAGTGAGCTTGTTTTAAGTCCCGAGCTTGACTTTGCTTCCTTTTAGATTAGGCCGGGGTAGGATCAGACAGTGGAACTGAAGCTCCCAGGTCTTCCGATTTGGTTCCCAAGTAAAGCTTCGCCCTTTGTCCATTGATGGTGAACTCTCTTCCATCAGAAGTCCACAAAACTATTGCTCCATAAGGTTTAACCTCTTTAATCTTGAAAGGACCAGACCACCTTGACTTGAGCTTGCCTGGAAACAGTTTCAGTCTGGAGTTGTATAGAAGAACTTGATCTCCTTCTTTAAAGTCTCTTTTCAGGATATGTTTGTCATGGAGAGCCTTTGTTTTCTCTTTGTAGATCTTTGAACTTTCAAAAGCTTCAAGTCTTATCTCATCAAGTTCATTCAGCTGGATCAATCTCTTCTCCTTGGCGCTCTTGATGTCAAAGTTCAGCAACTTGACTGCCCATAGTGCCTTGTACTCAAGCTCAACTGGTAGATGGCAAGATTTTCCATAGAGAAGGTTGAAAGGTGTAGTCCCCAAAGGTGTCTTGTAAGCTGTCCTATAAGCCCACAATGCATCATCAAGCTTGATGGACCAATCTTTCCGTGTAACCCCCACAATCTTCTCCAGAATGGACTTGATCTCCCTGTTGGAAATCTCAACTTGACCACTTGTTTGGGGGTGGTAAGGAGTTGCAACCTTGTGCTTCACACCATTCTTCTTAAGGAGGTTTGCAAACAGTTTGTTGATGAAGTGAGACCCTCCATCACTGATCACAACTCTTGGAATCCCAAACCTTGGAAAGATTATGCTCTTGAACATTTTTAGAACCACCCTTGCATCATTGGTTGGACTTGCAATTGCTTCCACCCACTTAGAGACATAATCTACAGCCACCAGTATGTACTTGTTGCTATAAGAGGAAGGAAAAGGCCCCATGAAGTCAATACCCCAGACATCAAACACTTCAACTTCTAGGATGGGGTTTTGAGGCATTTCATTCCTCTTGGTGATGTTTCCTCTTCTTTGACAAGAGTCACACCTTGAGACAAAGTCTTGGGTGTCTTTAAACATGTGAGGCCACCAAAATCCAGCTTGTAGGACTTTTGCAACCGTCTTAAAGGTAGCAAAGTGGCCTCCATAGGATGATCCATGACAATGTGTAAGGATCCCATCAATTTCTTCTTCAGCCACTGCCCTTCTATAGAGTTGATCTCTACAAAGTATGTAGAGGTAAGGCTCATCCCAATAATATCTCTTCACATCCTTATAGAACTTCTTCTTGGCATAACCTTCAAGGTTCAATGGCTCTTTTCCAGTAGCTAAGTAGTTGACTATATCAGCATACCAAGGACCCTTCTCATCAGCTGCCTTCACCTCTTCAAGTTTCTTTCCCGTCTCACAAACAGCTACCACTGCATGAATAGCCATCATTTGCTCTTCTGGAAGTCTGTCATCAATAGGGATTCCACACTCCACCTTCAACCTGGACAGGTGATCAGCTACTCCATTCTCAACTCCAGGCCTGTCCTTGATCTCAAGATCAAACTCTTGTAGCAGCAGAATCCATCTCAACAGTCTTGGTTTTGCATCTTTCTTGGCTAAGAGGTGTCTCAATGCAGCATGATCAGTGTAGACAGTCACCTTTGACCCAACCAAGTAGCTTCTGAACTTCTCAAATGCAAAGACAATGGCCAATAGCTCCTTCTCAGTTGTAGAGTATTTAGCTTGAGCTTCATCAAGTGTTCTACTTGCATAGTAGATCACATGTGACTTCTTGTCTCTCTTCTGGCCTAGGACTGCTCCTACAGCAAAGTCACTTGCATCACACATGATCTCAAAGGGGAGATCCCAATCTGGCGGTTGAACTATGGGTGCACTGATGAGTGCATTCTTCAGGTTTTTGAAAGCTTCCATACACTCCTCATCGAAGTGAAATGCAGCTTCTTTGCATAACAGCCTGGTCAATGGTCTAGCTATCTTGAGAAATCCATGATGAATCTTCTATAGAAACCGGCATGACCCAGAAAGCTTCTTATATCCTTCACTGTTCTTGGTGGAGCTAGACCAACCATGACATCTATCTTGGCTTTGTCCACTTCAATTCCTTTCTCAGAAACTTTGTGTCCAAGAACAATCCCTTCCTTGACCATGAAGTGACACTTCTCCCAATTGAGCACCAGGTTAGTGTCCTCACATCTCCGTAATACCCTGCAAAGATTTGACAAACAAGTAGCAAACGAAGAACCATATACAGAAAAATCATCCATAAACACCTCCATTACATCCTCAATAAAATCAGAGAAAATTGACATCATTGCTCTTTGGAATGTTGCTGGTGCATTGCACAGTCCAAATGGCATCCTTCGATATGCAAAGGTACCATAAGGACAAGTGAATGTCGTTTTCTCTTGGTCATTTGGGTGTATAGGGATTTGGAAAAATCCAGAGTATCCATCAAGGAAACAATAATAAGGATGGTTAGCTAGCCTCTCTAACATCTGATCAATGAATGGTAAAGGGAAATGATCCTTTCTAGAGGCTGCATTCAGTTTTCGATAGTCAATGCACATCCTATGTCCAGTTATTGTTCTTGTTGGTATTAACTCATCATTTTCGTTCTTAACAACTGTTATGCCACCTTTTTTAGGAACTACATGCACAGGTGAAACCCAATTGCTATCAGAGATAGGATAGATCACACCAGCATCTAACAATTTGATTATCTCTTTTTTAACAACATCTTTCAAATTAGGATTTAATCTTCTTTGGTGTTCAATTGAAGTTTTAGATTCATCCTCTAGATGTATCCTATGCATGCACAAAGATGGTGAGATTCCTTTAATGTCATCAAGTGAGTATCCTAGTGCTTTTCTATACTTTTTAAGTTCATTTAAAAGCATAGACAATTCATTCTCAGTCAGCTCACTACTCACAATGACAGGATATGTCTCATTAGGTCCAAGGAAAGCGTACCTTACACCATGGGGAAGAGGTTTAAGCTCCACTTTTGGTGCCTTGAGCTCACTCCAATCAGCTTCATGGAGGTTCTCTTGAATGTCTGCTGAGGCAGCATGTTGAGTCATTTGTGGCAACTCCATGAACTCATCTTCTCCATCCTCCTCAAGGTGAACATCTAGCCTTCTTACTAGCTCATCACTCTCTTTGTTTTCAATCATTTGGGTCTCTCTTTCAATGGTCAGGGCATGTTGAAGAGAGTCCTCAATCGCTAACTCCTCAAGGAAATCATCAGCCAAGGCATCCATCTCATCAATGTAGAATATTTCTCCTTGAGTTGTGGGCTTCTTCATCATCTCCTTGATATCAAAATGGAGAATGTGATCTTTTCCAAGGTGGAGATCAATTGTGCCATCTCTCACATTCACCATTGCTCCAGCAGTTGCCAAGAAAGGTCTTCCAAAGATCAAAGGATCTCTAGGCTCTTCATCCATCTCAAGCACTACAAAGTCAGTAGGCACTTCACAATTTCCTATCTTGACAGGAAGATCTTCTAGGATGCCAATGGGGAGCTTGACAGATCGATCAGCTAGCACCAAAGAGATCTTGCACTTTTTATATTGTGTAAACCCAAGCTTCTTGGCAATGGATAGTGGCATGAGGCTGACACTTGCTCCCAAATCACATAGACATTTCTCAAATGTCAAAGGTCCAATGGCGCATGGCAGGGTGAAACTACCAGGGTCTTCTAGCTTCCTTGGGACAGTCAGTCTCTGAATAATGGCACTGCACTCGTGAGTAAGAATCACCATCCCTTCCATCTTTTTCTTCTTTTGTTCTACAGCATCTTTCAAGAACTTGCTGTATTGTGGAACCAGCATAAATGCATCAATTATGGGCATGGTGAGCTGAACTTCACTCATTTGCTTGTCAAACAAGGCTTTGTACTTCTCTAGGAGTTGCTTCTTGAATCTTCCAGGAAAGGGAAGCTTTGGCTCATAGGGAGGAGGAGTGAACAATTTCTCCTTTGTTGATGTAGCCTCCTCATTTTTGTTCTCAACTTTCTCCTCTCCAATCTTTCTCTTGCCCTTAGCTTCAACTATCTTCTCCAATATTTCCTCATTAGTTTTCTCATCCACAATCACCACATCATCATCTACATTGATGACCACCTCCCCACCTTGTTTCTCATTATCCTTAATGAGAACTTTAGGAGGCAACTCTCTTCCACTCCTTAGGGTGATTGCCTTCATTGTCTCCTTTGGGTTTTGTTCAGGCTTTCCAGGTAGTGTACCTTGTTGGCGACTTGAGCTGGCTGTCATAGAGACAAACTGGTTCTCCAAGTTTTTGAACTTGTTGTTTAGATCATGGTAATTCCCATCAATCTTGTTGTGGAGATTTTTCAGCTCATACCCTAATTGTTTCTCACTTCTTGCTTGTCCCTCCAATAATTGTTTCAGCATCGCTTCAGTACTACTCTCTTGTGGAGGTTGTGTTGATGATCCAGCTTGTTCTTGTGCAGGTTGATTTGGTTTTGGTGAGAATCCAGGAGGGAAGTTCTGTTTTGTTGGTAACCACCTTGGTTGTTGTTGTAGAATGGCTTAGGCTGATTGTTGTAGAATGGTTTTGGCTGGTAGTTGTTGAATGGCTTCTGTTGGTTGTTGTAGAAGGGTTTCTGTTGGTAGTTGTTCTGGTTTTGATAGTCATGTTCCTTCTTGTACCATGTACCCTGAGCATTGACATAGTACATATCTTCTTGGCATTCTACTCCATCAGCTTCAGAAACCATATGTAACTCCTCCTTCTTGTTCTTTTCTGATAGTAGCATGTCAATCTTTTCTTGTATTGCTTTCAGTTCTCTTTTTGTGGTCATATCTTCTCCTCCCCCACTTCTGTCTCTTCTGTCATATTCATCATTGTAGACAGAATCACTCTGTGCCATGTTCTCCAAGAGTTCTAATGCATCTTCGACAGTCCTCCCCAAGTAGTTTCCATTGCTTGCAGTGTCAAGCTGGCTTTTGAATTTAGGCAAGACTCCTCTGTAGAATGTGCTTAGCAAGCTCTCATTGTTGAAGCCATGGTGGGGACATTGAGACAAGTAGGTTCTGAATCTCTCCCATGCCTCTGAAAATCCTTCAAGTCCTTTTTGTTGAAAACCAGAGATCTGATTTCTAAGGTTTGCAGTCCTTGTAGCAGAGAAGAACTTGTTGAGGAAGGCCTTCTTGCATTCATCCCAAGTGGTGATAGTATCACTTGAGATGTTTTTCTCCCAAGTGTGAGCCTTGTCTCCCAAAGAGAAGGGAAACAATCTGAGCTTGAAAGCATCTTCTGAAACTCCATTTGTTTTTGACAAGCCACAGTATTTATCAAATTTGTCAAGGTGATCTAGTGGGTCTTCCAAGGCAAGTCCATGGTACTTGTTGTTTTCAATCATGTTGATGAGGCTGGACTTGATCTCGAAATTGTTGTTGGCAACTGGCGGTCCCCTAATGCCCAACCTATTCCCATTTATGTTAGGTTGATCATATGTACCGATGGCCCTAGCTTGGCGTTGTGGTTGTCTAGGTCGAAGGTTGGCAGCTCCTTGACCATTGCCCTCTTGAGCAGCTCCAGGAGGAACTTCTTGGACATTTTGTCTATGATCATCAACTTCATAGACACCTTCCGGTTGATTCGGGTTTCTCTCCATCTCAAGCCCCAATCTATGTAAGTGGGCTTGCTTTTCTCTTTCTCTTCTCTGTCTTCCCAACTCTCTTTCTAAGGCTTTGATGTTGTCCACTCTTGGTGCAAGATTTGTTGATCCTTTGCTTCTCAAGTTCATGCACCTGTCATCCAAATATATATGAAGATAGATAATTAGTAACTTAAAAACAAAGTAAAACTCAGTCTCAAGCAAAGACTCAAACGCAATGTCACAATCAGACTAGGATTGGCAACGGCGCCAATTTGATAATAGGTTTTTCTGCCTATTGCAAATGTTGTAGTATAGGGGGGTGAATGTCGAACCAGTCCTAGTGATGTGAATCAGTGAGAATACAAGTCATTTCTTAAGCTAAGCAGATTCAATAGTTGTGAGTGTGTGACAAGTAACAATAGCAAACAGAGCAATACAACAAGGTTTTAATCAATTTAGACAAGTGAATCCATGGGTATTGGGAATTGACTTCAAGTAACTAAGATCCAATCTAGGTGACAAGCTTTCAATCAAAGTAATCTCTTAAGTCTAAACACAATTTTAGACAAGTCCTATGTCTAGGTAAATGTCCATTTGCTTAGAAATCATTAAACATCAAATGTCTTTGGCTTAATTCAATCAAGCAATCTTTAAGTTCAAGTTCAATAACTATCTAGCAATTTTAACATCAAGTGTCCTTGGCTAATCTCACTAGAGCTTAGTTGAGTTGATTCAAACACTTCATCTAATCATGTCTGATGAGAAGTGTTTAGAAATCAGGTTTAGAGTGATCAAGACTAAACAAGCATTAAAAATACTCAACAAGCAAGTTCATACAAGGATCTAATACAATAACACCATAGATCTTCACTAAGTTACTCTAATCTCCCTAACCCATGAATTCTTAAGGAAACTACTCACTAATCTCCATGAAAACACTTAATCTCATAATAGATTGAAGCATATTCAAGTAGATACAACAGAGAATAAAGATAAACAAGGATTTAAACAAGCAAAACGAAATTAAAACTCAAGAACAGATGATGAACAATGAAGAACAGCTCAAGAACACTAAGAACAATGATATTTCAAAGAGAGAGAGTTTTGACAAGTTAAATTATTACAAAGTTGGATTATTCTGTTTCTTGCCCACTCTTTTGATAATAAGAAAGCAAATATTATACAGAAAAGTAGGAAAAATCGTGCAAAGGAAAGGTGGGTGGAAGAAAGTGGGAAGTTGGTTAATCCCATCAACTTTCAAGTGGTCCCCGGCAAGGGTTGATACACCTGTAGTAAATCGATTATAACTTATCCAATACAGCTCCAAATGACTTGAAACCACTTCCATTGGAAAGCTAACTCAATTTCCAGTGTCTCCACAAATTTTGAGCTTCAGAAAAGATCTTTAAGGCTTTCATCCGTGTTCATCTTTCACTCTCCGGATTCGGGAGCGACCTCGCTGTGTCGCTGCGAGAGGTCGCTCCGGATCCGTTGTCTCCGGGTGATCATTACGCGAGCGACTCTTCCCTGTCGCTCTAGTAAGGTCGCTCTGATAGGGAGATCAGAGCGACGTCAAGGTGTCGCTCCGGACTGGTCGCTCCGGGCGATCAATACGCGAGCGACTCTTCCCTGTCGCTCTAGTAAGGTCGCTCTGATAGGGAGATCAGAGCGACGTCAAGGTGTCGCTCCGGACTGGTCGCTCCCATGCCTTGCTCGCCGAATGACCACTCTAAACACTCCTTTTTGAGCTCCAAATGCCTCCAAGTGTCTCCAAGAACTCCATGTGGTACTCCAATACCTGATAAGGACTCATGTATGCAAAATGCAACCTAAACATGGCTAAATCCTAATCTATATGGTCAAAATGCACATGGATGAATGGATAAACAATAGAAATATGCAAGATATCACCGGTCAGGGGTAGAGAACATGCGATTGTGCTGCAGGACAATTCGAAACCTGTAAGTGTGAGGCCTTATAGGTATCCTCAGGCACATAAGGAGGTCATGGAGAAGATGGTTAAGGAGATGATGGAGGAAGGGTTGATTCGGCCAAGTCAGAGTCCCTTCTCAAGTCCTGTCTTATTGGTGAAAAAGAAGGATAATTCACACAGATTTTGTGTGGATTATAGAGCTTTGAATAGAGCGACGGTTCCAGACAAATATCCAATTCCGATGATTGACCAATTGTTGGATGAATTGCATGGAGCTACGGTTTTTTCGAAGCTGGATCTTAGAGCCGGGTATCATCAGATAAGGATGCAGGAGCAAGATGTCGCAAAGACTGCTTTCCGGACACATGATGGTCACTTTGAATTCCTAGTAATGCCTTTCGGGCTTACTAATGCCCCGGCCACGTTCCAAGCGCTGATGAATGATATATTCAGAAGTTTCTTGAGGAAGTTTGTGCTAGTGTTTTTTGATGATATTTTCATCTATAGTACAAGCATGGAGGAGCATGTGAAGCATTTGAGTTTGGTCTTGGATGTGTTTGTGGAGCAAAAACTTTTTGCTAACAGAAAGAAGTGTGCATTTGCTCAAGGAAGAGTCGAGTATTTGGGACATGTGATTACACGTGATGGTGTCTCAACAGACAATCAGAAGATAGCAGCAGTGCAGCAGTGGCCCTCCCCAACAACAGTGAAAGCGTTGAGAGGATTTTTGGGATTAACGGGCTACTATAGGAAGTTTGTGCAATACTATGGTTCTATTGCGAGACCTCTCACAGAGTTACTGAAGAAGGAGCAATTTATGTGGTCTGAGTTAACACAGAGTGCGTTTGCTAAGTTGAAACACGCAATGATAACAGCTCCGGTGTTAGCATTACCAGATTTTTCACAGATGTTCGTAGTGGAATCAGACGCGTCTGGTTTTGGTCTTGGGGCAGTATTGATGCAGAACCAGCACCCTATTGCTTACTTCAGTAAAGGATTGACGGCTAAGGAGCAACAGAAGCCGATATATGAAAGAGAGCTAATGGCTATTGTGCTGGCAATTCAGAAATGGCGCCATTATCTCTTGGGTAGACGGTTTGTTGTCAGAACGGATCAACAGAGCCTTAAGTATCTCCTTGAGCAGCGGGAGATAACCTTGGATTATCAGCGTTGGTTAACGAGGATCTTGGGTTATGAGTTTGATATTGAGTATAAGGTTGGAAGTGAAAATAAGGTGGCAGATGGTCTTTCTAGAATTGAGTATTCAGGGATTGAGAGAGTGCAGATCGACTTGATGGCTTTAACAGTTCCGTCGTCTTTACAGCTGCAAGAATTGTACAGAGAAGTGGAGGAAAATAGAGAGATTCAGGAGACGATACGAAAAGTGTTGGATAAGGAGGCAGTGAAGAATGGCTTTACAGTGGTCAATGGTCGTCTGTTCTATAAGAACGCCATGGTCATACCTGCAGACTCGTCACAGATATCTCTCATTCTTCAAGAATGCCATGACAGTCTGATGGGAGGGCATGCGGGTGTTTTACGAACTCTGCAGCGGGTTCGAGCTATCTTCTATTGGTCAAAGATGAGAAAAAGAATACAGGAGTATGTGGCAGCGTGTACAGTGTGTCAGACACACAAGACTTCTACTCTATCTCCTGCGGGCTTGCTGCAACCAATCGACATTCCAGTTCGTATATGGGAGGATGTTGCGATGGATTTTATCGAAGGATTGCCAACATCACAAGGAGTGAACGTCATTCTGGTGGTAGTGGATCGCCTCAGTAAATATGGCCATTTCATGGTTCTGAAACATCCTTTTACCGCTGTTGACGTCGCTGACAAGTTTACAAAAGAGGTTATTCGTTTGCATGGGTTTCCAAAATCAATCATCTCGGATCGTGACAGGATTTTCCTTAGCAAGTTCTGGAAGGAGTGCTTTCGTTTATCAGGCACACGATTGCGTTTTAGCACAGCGTTTCACCCCCAATCCGATGGCCAAACGGAGGTGTTAAACAGATGCTTGGAGACTTACTTACGCTGTTTTGCCTCCACTCACCCTAAGACTTGGTCAAAGTTTCTCTTATGGGCAGAACTATGGTATAATACAGCGTATCATACGGCCTTGAAGTGTACTCCGTTCAAACTCGTGTACGGCAGAGACCCTCCACAGTTGGTAGCGCATGAGGCTGGGTCGTCATTGAACTTTGAGGTTGAGGCTGCGTTTCAGGAGCGAGATCGTTTGTTAGAGACTATTAAAGATAATCTCGTGAGAGCACAGGAATTGATGAAGAACAATGCGGATAAGCATCGACGTGATTTGGAGTTCGAAGTTGGCTCAATGGTTTTTCTGAAGCTGAGACCTTATCGTCAACATTCAGTGAGTAGGAGATTGTTTCAGAAACTGGCAGCAAGGTATTATGGGCCGTTCGAAGTTGTGGCACGAGTGGGCAAGGTGGCTTATAAATTGAAGTTGCCAGAGTCTTCACGCATTCACCCGGTTTTCCATGTGTCACAGCTTAAACCGGTGATTGGTGACGCTACGGTTGTTACAGAGCTTCCACCGGTGTTGGATGGAACTGATGAAGTGCGTATTGAACCAGAAGATATTTTGGATACTCGTTATGATGAGGAGGGATATTTGGAAGTGTTGGTCAGGTGGAGTCATCTTCCTACGCATGAGACATCTTGGTTGCGCGCTAGAGAAGTTAAACATCAGTTTCCTTCGTTTTCACTTGAGGACAAGCTGAAACTCGTGAACGGGGGTATTGATATGATGCGGAGGGTTTACGTGAGGAAGAGGAACAGGGGAGAAGAGAAGGAGAAGGAAGGGAAAGAGGAAGAATTAAAGCGAGCAGTTGAGTAAGTCGTTTGAGTATGGATTGTACTTGGGCCTTGAATATATAAGAGGACCCAAGGAGAATAATGGGGGCAGTTAGTTGGTTGGCCTTGGGCTGGATCTAGAGAGTTTGTAATTGGCTTAGACTCCATTATGAGGAGCTAAGAGAGGGTGGTTGGGCGGATCTTATTCAATATACTTCTCAGTTCTAACAGAATCTCAGGAAGGTGTATATGGAAAGCCTGCACAAGAGGATTTCACAGCGGATCATGAACGTTGGAAGAATATTGTTTCGAAGTCGTACCTCAACGGTATGGGAATAGATTGGTCTTATGTGAGAAATGTGATGGACATGAGAGCTGTTTATGGAGGGTAAGTAAAGCAAAGATTCGTTCATTAATACAAAGATTGGCTCTATTTATTTGTTTCTAACAATTGTGTGTTTCAGTTTTGCTGCTGCGTTAAAGGATCTGAAGCTGTGGGTGATGAATGTAGTTCCTGTCGACTCAGCTGATACGCTTCCAATCATATATGAGCGTGGTTTGTTTGGAATCTACCATGATTGGTGTGAATCATTCAGCACTTACCCTCGAACTTACGACCTTCTTCATGCTGATCATCTTTTCTCTCCACTAAAGAAGAGGTATATATGCACTCACATATTCGCCTTTGCCTCTCTTGATATTTTCTTGATAGAAAAATTCTGATTACTATGGATAAACAAAAATCCTTTAGGTGCAGCTTGGTGTCGGTAATGGCCGAAGTAGACAGGATTCTTAGACCACAAGGGACTTTTATAGTAAGAGATGACAGTGAAACAATAGGAGAAATTGAGAAGATGGTGAAATCGATGAAATGGAATATGACAATGACACATTCCAAAGGTGGAGAAGGGTTGCTCTCTGTTCAGAAGTCATGGTGGCGTCCTACAGAGGTTGAAACAATTACATCTGCAATAGCCTGATATCAAGGAAACAATGAAGAGTATGGGATAATTTAGTTGTATGATTATGTTGTTTCTTTTATGATCACATTGATTGTTTACACTTGTATTAGTCCAATATTTGTATCCGTCTTCTTTTTTGCGAAGAAAATTGTATACAAGACAATTGTCACAAAAGTGTAAACTTATAATAAGTTTTTTATTTGGTCCAACTCATGAATCTTAATTCTTATCTATGGCCTGTTACACTTAACTTTCTTTGATTTAGTTCTAACAGCCATTATTCTCCAGTCCTGTGATCTTTTATCCTCAGATAGTAAAAGGATTAGTGTGGGTGGGGGATCTACTGAGAGAGCAATGATCAGAGGAAAGGCAAGTATCGAAGTTAGGTAGAGGAGAGACGGTTATTAAAGCTTACCCCAAATACTTCAACTAAATTTTACTAATCCAGACATTTTCTTTTGGATATCCGTCTTTGAATTTTGAATAAATAAATTATTCCAATTCTGCTAAAATTCATTGTAAAATAAAATTCTTCTAAAGTTAAAATTTACTATGGCAGTGAAGCATATTAATTTTGAAAAAGGACCAGATAGTTCCAGACTTCCAGTTGATCAAAAGTAGATTAGATATTTCCATTAGCTGAGACTTTGATCCAATTAAATTTGAAACTTCGAAATTGTTTCATTAATAATTTTTTTATGTTTTTCCACATTTGTTAATATTTAAAACTGAACAAACATTGATCAATTAATATTACTTATTGAGATCACAGTGTCTACCATTGGTCCATAACATAAATATTGTGCTTCTGGGAACATCCAGAAAGGATCTTTTCAGTTTATTGTATACGTTTAGAAGTATCAGACCTGGAACAATTTTACATCACTGGTGAAATTGCAGCCAACAAAAGAACTGGACAGAACATTTACATATAAATACAAACAGGAATAATAATAATTATGCAATTATTAGGCACTTTATCAAACTGACCGGAAAAAAGAAAATATGATACCAAGAAAACATAGGTTAGTTGAATATAAACAGGTTAAAAAGTAACAGGTAGCTTATGTGATAAGCTAGCAGTGTCGCAAAGGCCTGTTCATTAACTTTCTGCCTATGAAAAACGAAATGTCCAACTACATTTATAAGTTTGGACATCAGATACCATTAGGCAATCTATTAACAATAACACAAAAAACTAAATCAAAGATTTAATTAAAAACTGCAATCTCAGCCGAAAGATGGTGATCTAGTGTTTAATAATCACTGAATTATCATTAAATATGGACGATTTTATTCATCATTGATTGCATTAAAAAAAAAAAGATTGAAAACAACAAGAAAGCTTTTAAGAAGAGGTCAGATGGTAGTGCATGTCTAAAGATCAACACTTTGTTTCAGATTTGCAGACGTATGGTAATAATAATCCTCATTCCTCTCGACTTGAAAACACAAATTAAAACTAGAACAGAACTTGACAAAAGTAATTCTATTAATGATTATGGATCAGAGAATATGGCAAATCACTCACTCTGCCGAAGCAGATCAGACTGGGTGTCACAAAACATTTATGCCATTTCATCATATCCATATACAATGATCAAAAGACAGAACTAGCTAACAATAAAAGATGAAAATCTATGAGAATCAGACAGAAGTAGTCAATCACCATGTTTTAAGTAAGACTGGGGCGACAATTCCTTATCATCACTTTCTTCAATACCGAACAAATCAAATAAAATAAAAAGATCCACGAAAGACATCTAGCTACAGAACTAGAGCTAAGGTTCCTACTTAGGAGATAGACACAGTAAAATTAGGATTTTCAAGCCGTCAGTAGCTTGGAGAGAACATGAAGGTTTTTGAACTTTATATAGAGGCAGAAGACTGCTTAGTTTCTTAGGGTTTGTGTCTCCCACTCATTATTCGTCGCCGCTTTACATATGGGCCTGCTCTTCTAAATTATGGGCTTAAGTAATAGGCCCAAATAAAACTTTTAGCTGTGGTTAATCCTCAAGTGAAGTTAATACTGCATAACCGCTAGAGATGATCTTTTAGACTTGTTCCTGGGAATGAGAAGCTATGTTGTTGTGTTTTGTTCTTTATAGATTATCGTTGAGGAAACTAAGGATCTGGATTTCCTTGACTTTTAGGTTAATAATAATGATCAGGTCTTGAATCTGCATTTATGTTTGATCAGGTCTTGAATCAGCAGAAGTTTGTTATCTTTGCTTGTAGTTACTCTTTAGGAATGTTGTTTTATAGGTGAACTTGAACTGCCATTCATCGCGTTACTCTTGGCGATTGCAAGGTTAGAGTTTTAGTATTAGAGATGAGGGTTTTCTTCTATTTAGTCAAGACTCATTGGCTCCATCTATGTGTGCAGAGGGAAACAAGAAGGCGACCTCATATCTATGTGGAGCTCGTCTCTCAATATGAAGTAGCTTTCATATTATTAGTTCTATAGCATTCCCCTTTTTGTCATTTTTATCAGCTCCCTAAGTATTTTTATTCTCTAAAACTGTGGAGAGGTACATTACGCTTAACGTGTCTACAAGAATGTTTATAATAATCTAAGCCCTTTGATTTTGTAATATCTCCTACTAAATAAATATATTTATGAACTATATCAAGAGAAAAGATGATGAGAGTAAAGGTGGTCTTGGATTATAAATCTTCTTGCTGATCACGGCTTCGTAATTTGCAGGGAATGATTGAAACCCTGAGACCCTCTGTCTGTTTAAAGATAATATTGCCTCAGTAGTAGTATCCCAACTGCTGTAAAAAATGAAATGAAGCTATGCGACGCATGAGTTGCTGAACTCGGAAGCCCCGTTGGCTCTGCCACGCCGAAGGGTGGTCCTGAACCAGGCATGCCTGTAGTTGGAGTTGTTATTGGCGGTGGGAAGGTAGAAGTAGAAGGTGGGGAGTTAAAATCTGGTGGACTCGGTTGGCTCGGCGGGCTTGTGCTGCATTTGGCATAGAGAAAGCAGTATTATTCTCTATTTCTTTTGGCAGGTTAATTAAGACGTTAGTTTAGCCGGAAGAGAGACGTACCTGACTGTTCCTGATGATGCTGAGAAGCGACAGCTTCCTTTACCTGGGGCAGTACAAGAGCAGATTTGAGTACCAGACTCGAATTTTATATTTAGCATAAAAAGGTGAAAACTCTAGTCATCATCAAGCTATATAACACATGTGAATCACATGGTGATGGTGGTATTAATATTCTTAGAGCAAGCATTGGTGAAGATACCCATAAAATTTGTCATTAAAAATGTATTAAAATAAAACTAACCACTGAGATTTTGACAAATGTTAATTGATTTTCTAGAAAATAGTAAAATTTCTCGAACAAAAGATTTTCACTCTTTTTTATATTTTATGTTTCTGGTTATTTTTATTCATGAGAAACTTAGTTGAAAATTACCAATATAGATTTTCTTAGTCTTTCATTTAATTAGAGTTTTTATACATTATTAAATTGTTATTTTAAAGTATTTTATTTATGTAATTAATTTTAGTTATTAAATATGTATATTAATTAAAGTGGATATTTGACAATACTTTCTGAAAAAATTCGAAAGTCTCTTGTACAAGAAACCCTTTTGAAACTTTACTTTTTTACTTTTTCATATATACTTTTCATATTTTTGGGTAAAAACCCCCTTTGAGATACTACCAACGGTCTAATGGATTTATAACTAGATCAAGAAAGTTTAAAGTGTCTTACTTGGATCTGTGCTGGTAAGTTGTGCAGCCCCTCCAAAATTGCAGCTGTCTGAACCAGGATGCTTCTGGTAATAACTATTAAAAGCAAATGAAGCATGATCACGAATAGTGTTAGGCTCGTAACAGCTTGCACCTTGCTGGATCTGGCCGCAATCAGCTCCTCCATACCCACAAGCGTAATCCAAAGCCACCTGTAATGATGTTGGCGAAGCATTTGCTTTAGCTATACACCACTGGCCACTACCGCCACCACCACCTCCACCAGTGTCACCACCTCCGCCTCCACCAGGTGCACCACCGCCACCACCTGCGCCGGTGTCACCACCTCCGCCTCCACCAGGTGCACCACCGCCACCTCCACCAGGTGCACCACCGCCACCACCTGCGCCGGTGTCACCACCTCCGCCTCCACCAGGTGCACCACCGCCACCAGCACCTGGACCAGTGTCGCCACCTCCACCTCCACCACCAGGTGCACCACCACCTGTTGGTGTAGTACCATCAAGTGGTGGATAGCCGCCGCCACCGGTCGGTGTGGTACCATCAAGTGGTGGATAGCCACCACCGGTTGGTGTTGTACCATCTAACGGTGGATAGCCACCAGTTGGTGGATTTGGGTTTGTGACTGGACCTGGAAACGTTGAGGAAGGCGGTGATGGTTGGGTAATGGTTGGTGTGGTGGTATCGCCACCTGGAGATGTAGGATTAACCACTGGTATATCACCAGCTTGTCCTCCCTGAGCTATAACATCTAGAGCTGAAACCAAACCAATCATCAAAAAGGGAAAAAAAAATACAGGTCAGTTTCTAAGCAAAAAAACAAACACTAATTCTCCTTCATCCTTTCATGATTCTAATGTTGTATGAGACGCAGAGAGATTACGTGAACTGATTAGAAGACATAGAAGCATGATCTGAAAATATCGACGAGCAACAATGTGAGCCATTTCTTTATTTGTTCCTTGTGTAGTTGAAGATCTTGAAAAGAGAGAGAGACTTGTCGGGTAGTCTTGGGATATGGTAGAAGAAAGATAGAATGGTTGCGAAGAAGTTCCCTCTCAGGTGTAGATATATAATATTTATACAAAGATGAAGAGGACAAAAGGAGAATCATAGAATCAAAGATTTCTTGGGATGGGAGAGAGAGGGGACGCGAAGACATGTATGAGAAGAATATAAGAAAACTTGAGAAAGGAGAAACTAGGAGGAAGCTAGAATCGGCAAGCAAAGAGAAAACACCATAAAGAAGAAAAGGTATTTACAGATTAAACTTATAGTACATGGACAAATATAAGAAGCTCCCTTTTTGGTGGGAAAGTTCAAACATCTTCCTAACTATTTGCTCTCCTTTAGTAAAAGAGATAAATATATATAAGATGCATATGTGGTGAAAAATTATTCAAACAAAGTATTGTTAGCTCAAGTGGAAAAAATATTCAAAGCAAGTGCGAAAGATCACATGATTGGGTGATGTATAAAACAAAACTAATTACATGATTTAGTTACAGAAATTGGGGGTTTCAACCTAGAACCTACCATTTTTTTGGAACACCTCCTATAAACTTCTTATAGTACATATGTTACATTTTTGCCGAACTTGTTAAGTCATATCATTAGTTGTGTCTTAAGTCTCAACATATGATTTCAATGACAAATGAAGATGGTACTATATGTCACAAGTTCTCAATAGAAGTGAGCATAACCAATGTTTATATGCTAATAAATTTCTAATATTTAGAGCATTCTTGGAGAATGTTTTGTTCTAAAACAAGCATGGCATTTTTTCATTACTAAAAGATTTTGGATCGAAATCCGTAAAATCTCCAAGATCCGAAACCACATCATCAATATTAATTTTGTCTATTGCGTCACTCTGTGGCCTTTAAACATTACTTATGGTGCTTTTTATTTGAGCTAACAAGAATTGGTAGGAGAGGTCGTTTTAACTGATGCTGTACTATAAGTCGAATATCAACAGAGAGAACCTGTACTGTAAGTTAAAATAACGAAAAGCTAAAGTGCTCCCATGAAACATAAGGAATATCTGCTTAGTAAGCCCAGTTGCAATTCTCTATCTTTATATGTATCTTCTCTTGTAAACAAGTGGTTCTTTTCGTTTTGTTTCTTTCTAACCTTTGTTGCAATACAATTTTTCAGATGAGTTTTCTTTATTGATAAAGTTCATGTGGCTAACCTTTTTCCCCAAGTTTTAATCCAGACTAGTAGTATTTCGTAGGAAACCATTGAATCCAAATCAATCGGCATTGTAACTCCTTTTTTTTATTTTGTTTCGTTCGATTTATGTAATATAAATTTTGAATATATTTTCGTATCTATTAACAAATATTTGAAAAACTGATACCTCCAAACAAAGACAGTATAAAATTTTGGGAACTATAAACAATTGAATATTTTTTTTTTACAAATTCAAGAGTTTCTGTTCATCTAATTTTTTTTTAAAAAAATTGGAAGCTATAGGACAATGTTTCATTCAGCTATTTCCCCTCCAAACCACGTTTGTTTCTTTTTCTGAACCAAATGGAAACCCAAATCCAAAAAATCGGTTTGATCGGTTTATAATTGCATGTCTATTTTAAAAATAAATCATGAGGGGGATTGAATGATGGGTGGGTCAGTAATCATCATAACCTTGTATTTGGGATACATTACTGTTAGCATGTTGAAATTTTGGTATATAAACCGGGTTAAGAGTGACAAATAAATTTTTTTACAAAAGGACGATACACATGCACACATTATGTGATCTGCGATTGCGAGAGAAGACGATATCATGACATCACTGCAATTGGCTGGTCCCATCTAATGTTTCAGTAATCTTAAACCCGGTTAAGACACACCGGTTCAAACAAGAGAACCGTAATTTTACAATTTTGAAAAGAAAAAACCGAAAATCGAGAGAGGGTTTTCTTCCTTGTACAGAGATATATATCTTCTGCTCCTTTCTTCTTCCTCTTTTCTTTTCTCTTCTCTCTTTGTTCGTATTCTCGCGACTGACTAGCCACAGAGAGAGAGCGTCGATACATCCAGATCCGAGAGAGAGGCAGCTTTACTACGGCGGATAAGATGAGCAGCGGCAAGGTCATCGGCGGCGGCGGCGGCGGCGGAGCGAGAAAAGGCAATAACGATATTCCGTCAGGGTCTAGGAAAATAGTGCAGAGCTTGAAGGAAATCGTGAACGCTCCCGAGGCTGAGATCTACGCTATGCTTAAAGAGTGTAATATGGATCCTAACGAAGCCGTTCATCGCCTCCTCTCTCAAGGTTCGGTGAAATGAGATTTTTTTTCGAAAAATTGACTGATTGATTAGGGTTTTCTATTACGGTTTTCATCCTTATGCACGAAAGTTTTTGTCTTTGCGCGAAAAGCTAAAGCTGAAAATTATCAAGTAGTGGTGTCTTTGTCTTTCTTACAATATGAGAACTCTCTCAGCTTCGAAGGCTTTGTCTTTTGTTGCGGTTTGAGTCT
Source organism: Brassica napus (assembly GCF_020379485.1). Classification (NCBI taxonomy): domain Eukaryota; kingdom Viridiplantae; phylum Streptophyta; class Magnoliopsida; order Brassicales; family Brassicaceae; genus Brassica; species Brassica napus. The sequence goes on along the minus strand of NC_063446.1, from coordinate 57,600,295 downwards.
ATTGATGATACTGATTCTTTTTTTCTTATTACCTTCTCAGATCCTTTTCACGAGGTCAAGAGCAAAAAGGAAAAGAAGAAAGAGGTGAGTCAACCCTGAAACTCTTGTTCTTATGGCAAATAGATTAGAGAATGTTTTTTCTGATTTTCTTGTCCAGTGTTAACTAATTATGTTTTCATGCCTGAGGTCTACTTACTTACTTCGAATGTTTTGTTACTAGCTGTAGTTTTCTTCTGGAATCAATTGAATTTTAGTTTTAGCTATAGTTATCATTTCGGTTTATTGGAAGTTTTTGATATTTTAAGTTTTTGATATTTTCTGCTATTCAGACAAGGGACGTACCGGATTACAGGCTGCGTGGTGCTAATAACACATACAACCGTGGTGGTAGAGGTGGAGGTGGTTCTGATCGCTATGCTGGACGAAGTGGATCTGCCCATCTGAACTCTACTGGTATAGACATGATCTCTTGGATACATTAAGATTTATATGAACCTTTATTAGCGCGCTTTTCAAGCGGTTGTAGTTTATAACTATAGGGATTCATTCTTTATGTGCTTCTGTTTTTCAGATTCTGGAAACTTCCAGGGTAAATCTACAAACAAGAGAGAAAGTGGAACCCAGGGTTACACAAGCTCTTGGTCTTCTGCCTCTGGAGTGGCAAACCACCATCAGACACCACACAGGTTTTCCCTTGAGTGGTCTCTTTCTTTTGCATTTTGGAATTTTGAAAAATGATTTTATTGGTAGAATCTCATTTAGTTGCATATGTTTTGCAGTGATTCTGTTGTCACGGAGAATAGATTGCCACCTGCTGCCTCGAGCGATGGAATATCATCATCATCACAGCCTGCTTCTGGACATCAAACTCCATGGTTTGGAGCTCCAGGACAGATGTCTATGGCTGACATTGTGAAGAGGGGTAGACCACAGAACAAGACAACAAACTCACAACGATCTGAGATTAATCACGAGCATGAAGTTAATGCAAATCATCAGGTCCCTGTGAAAGATGAATGGCCGTCGATTGAGAAGCCACTGGCTCCTATTACATCTTCTGTATCAGTAGCACCAGTAGAGTCAGAGGCATGCGGTGGCGCAGCTGATTTCCAATCTGAGAGAGGAGATCAACAACATCTGAGGGACCGGTTAGAAAATATACAGTTGGAAGAAAGTGGAGTCGATCATGTGCAACCTGGCTCGGTTGGAAATGTCCAAGAAGAGGACTCGGGAGTTTCGTCTGAATCTAATGATAATCAGTACACTTATGAGACGCAGAGCCATCCTGTGGAGCACCACAAAGGTATTGTGAATACATATAGTCATGATCAGTAGCACATAAGAAGATGTTTTGGTGTTTTTGATTGTATCTTATTCTGTCTCATTATTACTTTTCAGATGAAGATGAGGTTTCATCTGGTTCAGCCGACTCTCAAGAACTAACCGTAGATGGTCATGATCAAGAAGTCTCGCATGAAGATGATAGACGTGCTGTTGTTATTCCAAAACATTTGCTAATCCATACAGAAGAGTGCTCGCAATTGAGTTTCGGAAGTTTTGGAGGTTTTGGATCAAGGCCTTTGAGCAACAACGCAGAAGAGACTCCTGATGTAGCTCCACAGATCGAACATTCAGATGCTAGGTATTCCGTTGCTAATCATTTCGTTTTCCATATGGGTTTTGATTGACTGATCAATGCTTGTTTTGCAGAAATACTGAGTTCTATGGTGATGAACGCCTTGGAAGTACAGTTAATGGAAGTATGGGGCACGCACCTGCCGCTGGAAGTTATGATGATTCTTTGGAATCTAGGCGAGAGGTTCTGAAGCAAGAAAACCCTGAGACTGTTCAAGAGAACCAGTACGCATTTGCTCAGTCCGAGCCAGAGTATGCTAAGCAGCAGCAGCAGCAGCTGAATACTGCATATGATGCGTCACAGACAAATGCTCAGAATCAGATGCAGAATCTTGCTTCTTTGTCAAATGTGATGGTAAGCTACATGTGCATTATTCATATTTTAAGTGATGCACGGCTAGTAATGCCCCAATGAAATTCTCCAATGGCATTGCTAACATTGGTACTTGGTTTGTGCGTTTTGACTCAGCAGGGATATCCACACTCAGATCCCAACAGTCTATTGGCACAAAACGCTAGGGAGCTTGAGTTCCAGTATTCCAATTTTGCACAGTCTATGCAGTCAAGAAATAGCAACAATGCTTCTTCACTTGGTGGCCAAAGCATTTCCATGCCAGAGGTAAATAACCACTTTTGTCTTTTTATAAGAATCACAAGATGTCTTGTTGATTGTCAAATGAATAATGTTATGTTTGCATGACCTAAGGCAGTAGTTTCTTTATGTTCAGAAAAATGTTTTGATTATATATTTTCTTACATTTGTAGGCTCTCCGAGGCAGTGGAACACCAGCGACGCAGCCAATGCAGCAAAACTTACAAGGTGCTAATATCGCCACTGGACCAGCACTTCCTCAACAGCTTCCTCAAATGCATCCTTACTCTCAACCCACAATGCCGCTAGCACACTTTGCAAACATGATTAGTTATCCTCTAATACCTCAGAACTATCCATACATGCCATCCGCTTTCCAGCAAACATATGCTGGTAACACCTCATATCACCAGCAGCTAGCTGCGTTGCTTCCACAGTACAAAACCAATCTCTCTCCCAGTAATTTGCCTCAGTCTGCAACAGCGCCTGCGTCCGCTTATGGGTTTGGAAACTCCACCAATGTTGGATCCGCCGGAAACTTCCCTATTAACCAACAACAGTCTGCTCCTACCGGGTATGAAGATGTTCTGAGTTCTCAGTACAAAGAGAGTAATCATCTGTTGGCACTTCAACATCAGCAGCAGCAGGTAATAATTGTCTCTTTATTGTCACTCTCTCTTGTTTCAGACAAGAACCATTGATGACATTTTGTTTTCTCCTGCTTTAAATATTTAGAACGAAAACTCGGCGATGTGGCATCACGGTCATGGCTCTCGGACCATGTCAGGTGTCCCGGCTAACACGTACTACAACCTCCAAGCACAACAACAGCAACTACAACAGACTCAGCAAGCAGCGGCAGGAGGGTATCGTCAAGCTCAGCAGCAACAACAACAGCGTTATGGATCTCATGGCTACCCTAATTTCTATCAGTCCCAAACAGAAATGTCGCTCGAGCGCCAGCAGCAAAACCCTAGAGATGGTGCGGGGGCTCAGGTTGGTCAGCAGACCTCAGATCAAACCCAGCAGCAGCTCTGGCAAAACTCTTACTAAATGAAGAGAGTGTGTTCTTCTTTCGGTTATAGAGTGGTTTTGTGTGGCGAGGCATATGGATATGTTCTGAATGTATGTTATATAATCATCATCTTTTATGTCTACTCTGTTAACTTAGGTAACAGGCAAATCTGATTTCATCGATGCAAACTTATAAAAAAAAGTTGGTGAATCTTTTCTTTCTTTTATTTCTTGTCCCAAGTGTTTGAACGTTTCATAATCTGCTTCTGTTTTACTAGTTCTTATTAAACATGATTTTGAAGCTTGGTGTTTATCTTTTACCTTTGACATGTAATTCAACGGTTGATTTTTCACTACAAATTGAATTCTTAAATAATATGAAATTATTTAGAATCAAAAGAATCTAATCGGTTTAATAAAAAGAAAGAGATACCATCCGTGGCATATGACACATTTTTGATACTTCATTTCATCATAGTTAGTTATGATTAATTATGTAGTAAATTAAAAACTTGTATGTTAAAATTCATTTGATCTATAAGATGCATGCAAAATCACAGCTTCTGGTTTCAAGAAAAAGGTAGCATCCGAATCATATATAATGGGAGCAAGATTCACCTCCCTCGGGCTTGCTATCAGAACTCAAGCAGTTCTTACCGAATTCTCAGAGAGGGATTGGCATTTTGGAGGAAGTAGTTCTGTTCCACCATTACTTAGGGCACAAGGTAATAATTGTCTCTTTATGGGTCACTTTCTTACCACTTTCTCTTGGTTTCAGACAAGAACAGGCTGAACAGCTTGATGACATTGTTTTTCTCCTGCTGTATCCATTCAGAATGAAAACTCGGCAATGTGGCATCACGGTCATGGCTCTCGGACCATGTCAGGTGTCCCGGCTAACACATACTACAACTTCCAAGCTCAACAACAACAGACTCAGCAAGCAGCAGCAGGATGGTATCGTCAAGCTCAGCAACAACAATAGCGTTACATGGCTACCCTAATTTCTCTCAGTCCCAATCAGAAATGTCGCTTGAGCGCCAGCAGCAAAACCCTAGAGATGGTGCAGGGGCTCAGGTTGGTCAGCCCTCAGATCAAACCCATCAGCTCTGGCAAAACTCTTACTAAATGAAGAAAGAGAGAGTAGTCTTTTTCAGCTTATTTCGGTTATAGAGAAATTTGTGTGGCGAGGCATGGATATGTTCCGAATGTATGTTATATAAGCATGATCTTTTTGTCTACTCTGTTAACTTAGGTAACATGCAATTCTGATTTCATCGACGCAACTTATAAGAAAAAATAAACCTTTTCTTGATCTGCCTCTTCCTTTTTTTTTCTTGTCCCAAGTGTTTAAAGGTTTTTTTTAAGCATATTCTAGCTTTGGGGATAACATGAGTTTGAAGCTTGACTACACCTTGCTGTTCATCTTTTACCTTTAAATTTGTGGAAAAAGTTTGGTCTTTCTAGATAGTTTTTAAAACGGGTTAGAAAACATGCATGTGACGGTGAAGAAACTACTTTTTCTGAATCGATCTTATGTTTTTCCTAGTCTAATTATTGAAAGTATGAAAACATGCATGTGACGGTGGAGTCAAGTCAATATTTTGAAGGTGCATTACAATACCACGGATGTGATCAATATATAATATTACCTTCATTTTATTTTAATTTTCGTTCTAGATTTATGCACGCAAAATAATAAAACATATAATTTTTTTATATTTCTAAAATAAAAATATGATTACCTATATACATTTATAATCATATTTTAACCAACAGAAAAATAAATTGAAAAATCTTGTTAATAATTTTTGCATTAAAATCTTAAAACGACATTTATTTTAAAACAAAAATTTTATTCTACAACGACAATTGAATTGAAACGGATGAAGTACAAAACTGGAAGAAAAGAAACTGCATATAACCTTTAATACTTAAATAACAAAAAATACTACAAAATGTATGAAATTAATAACGTAAGATTGGTTTGATGATATAGTATGCGCACACGCAAGGTATTTAACTCCAAAAAGGCAAACCACACAATAAGTCGCATCCACTTGAAGAAAGAACAAAATATACAGTGGACGACGCCACCCTATGTCTCCAAATCATGAAATCCACCAGTAGGATTATAGTTGATTATGATATCTTCAGATATTTTGCCGATAATATAGTGCGGTGCCTATAACATATTCAACATGCACGCATCATCTTATCTTAATAGAGACTTGAAATCTATGGGAGTTTGCAGTTGGAAATCTTTACGGGGTTTTTACCAAAACTAACCCAATTTTAACCCCAAACCTATATCCAAACTTGAATCAAATGCAAAACTAACCTAAAAGCCTAGTGAAATTACAGCTCAGCCCCTTGTGACCAAACAAAAAAACAGAAGCCATTTTTACGAATATAGCCCTAGTAAATCGTATGAGTCGTCTAAGATGTTGGAAGTCGTCTGGACGACTGAAGTGTAAGTCGTCTGGTACCGGTTTATTTTAACAATAATTTATAAATCTTGTAAGAAAATATTTTGATGTCTGAAAAATAAAAATCAAGTAATTATAAACAGTTTTAAGTGATATAAATTAAGATATGATAAATTGATTTGTTTTGAAGATAGATGAGTGAAAGTAGTGAATCATGAAATACTTTGGTTTAGGAGTTTGGCAAACATATGTTGTAGTATTGTATGTATTGTTAGGGTTAGATTTTGGAAAACTAAAATGTTTTTTTCAAAAATTAGTTTTCACCTATATGTGTTTATTTATGTGTATAGTAAACACTTTTCAAGTTTAATTTGATTTTATGAAGTCTTTAATTAGATAATTAAGTTTAGGGGTTATGTTTAGGGTGTGGACGATTTATATTTCAGTCGTCTGTTGAATAATTTACTCAGACGACGTATACTTCAGTCGTCCACATCGTACCGAACCTTTAATTTTACCAATGTACGTTTTAACCTAACCGGATCATTTTACTCGGACGACTTACATTTCAGTCGTCTGGTGAAGAAATTAAAACAGACGACTTACATGTAAGTCGTCTGGAAAGTCTTCTATTTTAGTTTCCAGCTAAAAATATTTAATTTCCCGCTAAAAATATTAAACTCTTATGGATGACTTACATGTAAGTCGTTTGTTTTAATTTTTTCACCAGACGACTGAAATGTAAGTCGTCCAGGAAGTCGTCTAAGTCAAAAATATTTAACCTAATTGGATTTTTTGTCTCCCTATATAAAGAAAAATTTACACATTCTTTCTCCTCCTCTCAAATGGCTGCAACAAAAATGTAATGTTCATCATTCTAAAACTCTCCAACCTCTCTCTAATCTCTTTGACTTGAAAACACCAAACTTTATATGAATTTTTCAATTTTGTCTCATGTATTTCTTACTAATCTATCTCTTTTGCAGGTTTTTAATCAAATGGTACTCATCTTCCACTAATTTAAAGGTAAATCTATTAATTTTAGATATGTATTTTTGTGTGTTCTATAAATGTAGATTTATCTAATCTTCCACTCATTTTCTCTATTTTTAAGTCATTTGAACGTTTTTGGATATGCAGGTTTTTCAGATCTGGATTTGATATGCAGGTTTTTCAGATCTGGAAGACTTCTTGGACGACTTACCTGTTAATCGTCTGGAAGTCGTCTGGAAGTCGTCTGGACTTCTTGGAAGTCTTCTGACAAAGTCGTCTGGACTTCCAGGAAGTCGTCTGGACTTCATGGAAGTCTTCTGACGAAGTCTCCCTTTCATAATAGATCTGAGCGTTTTGGTAAGTTCTTATGTCTGATTTTTCTTCATTTGGTAACTTCTTGTTGTATAAAGTTCTTACTTTTTTCCCAAACTAAAACTCTCCAAACCCACTCTAATCTCTTTGACTTGAAAACACCAAACTTTATATGAATTTTCCAGTTTTGTCCCATGTCTTTCTTACTAATCTATCTTTTTTGCAGGTTTTTAATTAGATGGTACTCATCTTCCACTAATTTAAAGCTAGATCTATTATTTTTAGATATGTATTTTTGTGTGTTCTGTAAAGGTAGATTTATCTAATCTTTCACTCATTTTTTTTTCTGTTTTTAAGCCATTTGAACGTTTTTGGATACGCAGGTTTTTCAGATCTGGATTTAATATGCAGGTTTTTCAGATCTGGAAGACTTCTGGGACGACTTACCTGTTAGTCGTCTGGAAGTCGTCTGGAAGTCGTTTGGACTTCTTGGAAGTCTTCTGACAAAGTCGTCTAGACTTCCTGTAAAGTCGTCTGGACTTCCTGTAAAGTCGTCTGGAAGTCGTCTGAACTTCCTAAAAGTCTTCTGACAAAGTCGTCTGAACTTCCTGGAAGTCGTCTGGACTTCTTAGAAGTCGTCTGGACTTCTTAAAAGTCGTGTGGTCTTGTCTACTCAAGTGGAATCCAAGCTTGTCTTTGTACAGGAATGATCTATAATAGTTTTGTTTGTGGTCTGTTTTGTGAATTGCATGTCTACTCTTTTAGTTGTGAATTTTTTGTAAAATCAGTAATAATGTTTTCCAAGATGTATTAAATGTGCTAACAATGTGTTTACACATTTACAAATCAATGAAATAATAGACTTCAGAAGCCTTTTTCTTATCTTTGGATCTCTCATATGCAATAATAAACTTCAATGGCCTTTTTCTCATCTTAATAAACAAGAATGTTGGTAGCTTTGTATTGATACAACATTTTAAGAAGCATTTTAACCCTTCTTCCAACTCATAACAATAGTCATCATTATTGTCTATAACAATAATACTTAAGAGATGGAAACAAACAATAGTAACTAGTCAAAGCATATCATATTTTATTATAAGTTTGCGTTGAAAAACTTAGTCAAATTTAGTAAAACTAAGGGAGAGAACATATTTTGTAAATATGAGTTTTACATATCTTGAAGTTACTTATCACTCTTAAAAATACAAGTTATTCAAAAACTAACGTAGAAGACTTAAAAACTAGCGGAGAAGACGCGGACGACTTCAATCTAAGTTGTCCAGACGACTAAACTATACGTCGTCTGGTCAACGCAGAGGTTATTTTTGCAATTAACTTTGAAATCTGTTATTTCGGACGACTAAAAAATAAGTCGTCTACTATTGTTTGGCTAAAAAAAAACTCCAAAAAAGCTAGACGACTTACATTTCAGTCGTCATAGGTTAGTTTTGCATTTGACTGGATTATTTCAGAAGTTTGACTTTTCTAGACGACTTACATTTCAGTCGTCTAGTAAAAATTAAAATAATAATATTTTTTTAAAAGTAGACGACTTACAGTTAAATCGTCATAGGTTAGTTTTGCAATTGAAAAAAAAAACTTCAAGATTTAATTATATACAGACGACGTATAATTCAGTTGTCCACGAGACGACTGAAATGTAAGTCGTCCAGGATTTACGAGGTTTGACCAGAATCTCGGAAACAAATCATGGACGACTTACAAGTAAGTCGTCTCGTGGACGACTGAATTATAAGTCGTCTGTGTATACTTAAATTTTGAAGTTTTTTTTTCAATTGCAAAACTAACCTATGACGACTTAACTGTAAGTCGTCTACTTTTAAAAAATATTATTATTTTAATTTTCGCTAGACGACTGAAATGTAAGTCGTCTGGGGAAGTCAAACTTCTGAAATAATCCAGTCAAATGGAAAACTAACCTATGACGACTGAAATGTAAGTCGTCTAGGTTCTTTGGGAATTTTTTTGAAACCAAACAAAAACAGACGACTTAACTTTCAGTCGTCTCAGGTTACAAATTTCAAAGTCAATTGCAAAAATAACCTCTGCGTTGACCAGACGACTTCCAGGTAAGTTGTCTACAGCCAGACGACTTCCCAAGTAAGTCGTCTGACGAACAGATCTGGAAAAAAACTCGATGTCATACCTTAAATTGGTGAGATAAGTTCCTTAGCATACATAAGGCTTCTCCAAGCACACAGAATCACAAACGAAAGTAACCCACCCAGAATCGTTAGCTTCTATGACTCTATGAACCATAAAAAATTTAGAATCAAAATCTTGGGTTTTTTTAGCTCATTGTGGAGAGAAAGTGAGAGATATGTTGTGTTTAGTTCACAAGAATGGAAAAAGAAGAAGGGTAAATCGATTTTGGGAGCATTAAGAGCTTCAAATTGGTTGTTCATGGTGGTTGTGGTATTGATGACAATGACAATCTTGTAATTTCTTGAAGATGATGAGGGTGAGAGAGTAAAAAAGTCATTTTCAAAAAAAAAGAAAAAAAAAATTGATGGCATTTTCGTAAATTATATGAACTTGTGGGGTGAATATGGCAAAACCAATTTTCAAAAAAAAAGGAGGTTAGTTTTGTGTTTGACTTTAAGTTATAGATCAATTCTGCAAAAAGCCCAATCTTTATTTTAGCCAACTTTGACTTTGAAATCTTCAAAATCACATTGTAAATCATAAAATTGAAACAGATAAACACACACACATATATATATATATATATATATATATAACAAAAGAAAAAGATTTCACTTATATTATGAAAAATAGCACAGTACATTTCCATATAATTAATCTATATTATTAAAACTAAAGTACATTTTAGTACTGTTTGGAAACATGAATAGTAGGATAGCAGTATTACATTAATTATATTTCCACATTTTTCTCACATTAACAAATTTATTAATTATATTACCTTAACAATATTTCACATCATTAATTATATTACCATAATAGTAATATTGTATTTTATTTAGTAGTTAATCAATATTAATTTTGTGCCAATTATAAAATCAAAAAAGTAAAATAACAGAGTTTTGCATAAGTTTAAACATTTGGTTTAGTTTGTTTTACTAAAACATTTTTTTTAATTTCAATCGGTGAAAAATTACGTAGCCAAAAACATAATTCAAAGACATGTTTTGTGAAATTACATTTATTGTCACATAACTTTTCACTCAATATAATTGTCTTACTAAATAAATAAAAACTCTTTCTATTTCACTTAATTTAGCAAAACACATAGAAAATTTTGTTTTTATTAGTTTATAAAATCAGTTAGGCATGAACACTAGATATCCACTTAGGTACGAGTTGTTCCTTTCGGGTATCATTTTTTTTGTTTTAAAATTACCCCCTCCTTGAATATTATAAATTTATGTGTAGCTTTTGAGTTGGGTCCTTTTGAGTCTGGATGAGTTCGGTTCTGATGTATATGACCCTAAAAATATCTAAATAACCAATATATTTGAAACGGGTTTGGATATTTTTACAAAAAATAACCATATTATCCGATTCGATCCTCGTATTTTGAATACAATTAGTTATATTACGACATATCTAAAATATAAAACACTAACTATAAAAAACAAATATTAATGTATAAAAATATAAGTATATTGGTATTTTAGTAATTTCATTAATTATATTAGTTTAACAATACATCACATTATTAATTATATTTACAACAATACATAAAATCATTAATTATAATATACCATAAAAGTAATAATGCAGATTTTTTTATTTATTAGTTAATCAATATTAATTTTGTGCAATTCTAAAAAACAAAAATGTAAGATAACCGAGTTTTGCATATGGTTATTAGTTTGGTTTAATCTATTTTAATAAAAAATTCTTTTGTCTTAGTTCCAATTGATGAAAAATTACATAGCCAAACAGATAATTCAAAGGCATAGTTTATGTGAACAAAATAATAATTTAAATCAAAATAATTAAAAAGTATTACATTTATTGTCACTTAATGTTTCACTTCATATAACTATTTTACTAAATAAAAAATTATTTCTATTTTTCTTATTTTTGCCAAATATATAGAAAGAGTTTTCTTTTTAATTTATTTGCGGAAACAGTTAAGTATGGACATTCAGATACTCATTGAGGTACAAGTTGTTTCTTTCGGGATTAATTTTTTGGATTTTGAAATTAGGCACCACTTGGATATTATAAATTTATGTATGAGATTTAAGTTGGGTCCTCCCGGGTCTGAATGATTTTGAATCTGATATGTAGAAACATAAAAATATCTAAATAACCAATGTATCTCAAAAGGAGTATATTTGTACCAAAAATAATCTTATTACTTGATTCAGTTCAAATCTTTTGAATACAATTAGTTATACGACGACACATCTTAAATATATAACACTAATTATAAAATAACGAATAAAAAATTATAAAACCCTAAACATCCGCACGGACGTACGGGTCAACCTCTAGTTTCACTTATATTTCTAGTCATCTAGTGCAAATTCTCAAAGATATATAATAATGAGATCCACATTGTAAGCATATAACAATAGAGTAAGAAACAAAATCTTATAAAGAAAAATTATCATTTACCCCCAACTCACCACTTCACAAAAAGCTATCAAACGCTAAAGATTCTCTCTTTCTCTTACCTTTTTGCAATGAATATCTTCACTTCTTATTCTAATATTATATTCATTTGTAATTGATTTTTTCTATCGATTGCACAAGTGGAGAGACCATTCAAATCATACTCTTTTATTTTTTTCATTGATGAATAATCATATAGTAATCTAGTCAACCAACTAAAGGTAGTTCAAACAGAAACAAATGCTAGTAGGCAATAATAACCCAAAACAAGCGGGCAAGAAACGAAAGCATAAAACAGAGCAGGAGGAGATCAAAAGTGAAAACATACTCAGGATAATCATCTGCCCAAGTAGAGCGATTTAGGAGAGCTAGGAAGCCTCTTTGGAAAGAGAAGCAGCGAGCCAATTCGGTCCCAACCTTGCAACATACGAACGGTAACGATGATCCCGAATCACACTAGTTGCAATTTGTATCGCAGGGGAGTTACATGTAATAGGGATCAGATGGATAGAATTTATAATCCTAAGCACCTGGTGACAGGAGTAATAAGAAGTTGGGTGAGTCAGAGGATGTTCGAGGGCAAAGCCAGCTGTGATCGACGGAAATTCAAAAATGACTTTCTTCATTTTGAGATCCGACATTGCAGCAACCAACCACGAAAGAGCCAAAAGATCAGCATGAACACTCGATGAGACGCCACTAAATGCTCTTCGACTGTGAAATAGCACATTTCCTTTAGTTTCTGAAGAGCCAGGAAGCACCACAAGTACCAGAAGATTGAGACCACGACGATCCCATATTACACTTCAGGAAAGAACCAGAAGGTTTAACCCATGTTGGAGAGGTGACATGGTTCAGGAGACTACGTTGAGTGAACCCTGTTAACACACCGTGGAGCTTGAGCGAGACAGTTGCTTCATCTATTGCTAGCGACACAATGTCACTGACCACTGGAGTAAATTTTTCGTAACAAAACTTGTTCCTTGCCTTCCAGATTTGCCAAAGCAACCATGGGAAAGAGAGCCGAGCAACGATCCCTAAATTGTGGCTTTGGCTTTGTGCAAACAAATCATGTAATTATTCTTTTTGTTGAATGTTTTCCTTAAAGGGTTTCTCCATTAGCCAAGACTCTGAAGTTTTATTTCTTAAATATTTTTATAATCTTTGATTCTATGTATAAGCTACCTTTATTAACCTACATAATCCAAATAATAAAGTTTTTTTCTCTATGCAAGCAAATCTTCTGTCCTATTTGATTTTGTATTAGGGCATCCTATTAGTAAAGCGACATGAACAGATTCTTCAGATTTTGATATTCCCAACCGATTCTTTTGTGCGTATACATTTCAAATGATTAACAGTAACAAAACGCAATTTCCTTCCTTATTAGTTTACCATCACAATGCAATAGGTCTCATAGCTTACATAACAAATACAATACACACAAAGATCATAACACTAAACTCTTTTTGTTCTCGCTCTCTTTTTCAGGTTTTGTTCTCCTGAAAGATAAACATACATATCTTCTCTTAAATTTCACTTTGTATTATACCTCCCAACCAATAAATGTATAATATTGACAAACACCACCATCCACCGACAAAAGAAAGTTCCCTCTTGTAACCTTTTAACTAAACATAGATCACAATACAGGTACGGAGATGGAGATTGACATCGGAACAGAGACATCCGTCGTAAAATTGCCGCCGTCTCTATTCCCGTTCACATCCCCTACAAACCCATAACCACCTGCCCGCATGGCCGCATGCTCACGCCTCTGGAAAACCCGAGCAAGCGAAGCTGCTTTCCGTCTAGCCCGCTTCGTCCCCGTAAACAAAAGCGTCTGCAGCACTCCCGCAATCGCAGGTGCTCTCAACACTCTCTCCGCCACAGCGGCTCCACCTCTTCTACATAGTTCAAGCAACGCAGCCACCGCGTTTTCTTTCCCTCTCGGCGTCCCGCATCTCATCATCCACATGAGCCCCGTCACGGCGGACTCCTCTTTCCCTATAGCCTCAGCTCCAAGAGACTGTCTCACCAACAAAGCCAAAGCTCCTGCTGCTTCCTCCGCCACTCCTTCGTTCTTGAGAGCTCCAACGAGACTCGACACTCCTCCTCCTTCGATCATTCTACTGCAGTTCTCTGGATGCGTCGATAAGTTATACAACGCCGTCACCGCGTCTTTCTTCCCTCTCGGTGTTCCGTTCTGAAGCAGCGAAGCCAACGCCTCAACGCATTGATCAGCCATCGCTATCCGTTTCTTATACTCGTGCACCGCGGAGAGACTAAACAACGTGGCGGCTGCGTTCTCCTGCGCTTCCACTGTGAGACCAGACACAAGAACGCTTACTATAGCCTCCAAACAATCCTCCTCCTCCATGATCCGACTCTTGTTCTTCTCATATATCGATAGGTTCAGCATCGCCGTCACAGAGTTCTCCTGCGCGACAGCATTCTCCGACTTAAGAAGCCTCCGCAAGTGCGGTATCGCCCCCGCTTCCGCAATAAACTCCCTATTCTCCTTCCCGGTTTTCGCCAAAAGACGAATCTCCCTCGCGGCAACAGTCTGAGACGCTTCAGACCCATCCGCTAGATACTCAATAAGTATCGAAACAGTAGCTTTATTCGCTTCAACCGCAGCTTTTGTCGGAAGACCAGACACAAACCCCTCGTTTGTCGGAGAATCTGTAACAAACTCGGACTCATAAGAGTCCCCGCTCGCTGCGCACCACTGCACGATCAAATTCTTCAAAGCTCGATTAGGCACGATACGAGAGTCCACGAGCATTTGCCCCGTCTTGGGACAAGTACAGTGCCCTTCTTCGATCCACCTAGCTATGGAGGTACGATCATAAGTCTGCCCTGTGGATATAATCACAGGATCCGTCATCAGATCTAGAGAGATCGGACAAACGAAATCCTTTGGAACTGTTATGAACCCGTCGTTTCCGTCTCCTTTGCTCTTCTTCTTGGGATTATTATTATTCTTGATTCTCCACTCTTCTTCAAATCCAAACAGCAAGAATCTACAGTACCGTGTGATGGCTACAAACCCGTTGATTACAGAACCTGTAGGCTCCACATCTCCGTCGTGATTCGCAATCTGCTCCTCCAAGAACTCGATTTCGCTTCGGCAAGATTTCGAATCTTTAATTCCTAACTTCTCTACGAAGAACGATCTCAGAGCTAGCGTGTTAGGTATCTCCCCGTGCTCGAATCCGTCGAGGAAGGAGTAGAATGTTCTGCGTAACGACTCGTCGTTGTTATCGATGTACAATCTCGATCTCCTCGATTGGCTCTGGAGCAGCTCGATTTGCTCTCTGACGTCGTCGCTGAGGTTGAGATCGTTGACCGGGAAGACGTCGAGAAGCGTCGAGATCTCTTGATTCAAATCATGGAAGTAGCCGGAGATGGATTGAGTTTGGAGTAATAGCCATAACTTACTGGAATGAGCGCAGTAATCGAGGAGGATCTTGGATCTGTAGAGGAGGAGATAGAGCTCCTTGAGACACAGCAACGCTGTGGAAGACGACGACGAGGAAGAGGAAGGCGTCGAGCCCCAGCGTGACTCCGCGAGGGATTCGAATAACACGAGGAAGATCTCGATCTTACGAATCAGCGAGCGAGCGTTTCTTCGTTGGAAGGAGAACCGCGTGCCGCTGAAGGAAGAGATGATTTCCGTTGAGATTGCGGCTAGGGTTTGAACGAGGGGGAAGCCGGAGAGGTCAACGGGGGATAGAAAGGCTTCCAGTGACGGCGATCTCCTCCGTCGTAGAGATGAGAATATCGCTGCCGTAGCCATGGATTCCGGCGGGGTTTTAATTGTTGATTCCGTCTCAGATCGAAAAATGATTTTATGTATATACGAGGAAGAAGAATCTAATTGAAAACTATAGTTACGAGAGAAAAAAAGTCAGAGGAGAGGAAAGGAAGAAAGTGAAAAAAGGGATTAATGATAACTTTCTGGGAAAGAGATGAGAAGGAAGAAGAAGAACGCGTCAGAAAGAAAGAAAAGAAAGGTTGAGAATTTTCTTTTATTTATGAATTTTCTTAGTTGTCAGATTTGTTTTGTTTCCTTCTCTCTCTCTCTCTCTAAAGAAAGAAACTTTTCTTTTCTCCAGCGAAAGGTTTCACTAAAGTCAATGCTCTGGAATCTAACGGATATATGGATTGACAGATTGAATCCATTTTCTGTCCACTCGATTTTCTATTTTTACAGCTTCTAATTTTAAAATTAAAATAAAATCTAATCAAAAAATAAATCTTTAATAAGTACATAAATAAGTTGTTTACTCTTACCCATTCCGACTCGTAATTAATGTGTTCTGCAAAATACATTTATGACTCTCGGAATCTACGTATTTTCTTTTGTCGTATACTTTTTTTTTATGTCGGGAGAGATTTGATTGCTTCATATACTAGTAGCATATGCCTAATATAAATGACTGATTAAGCCTTCTTTTATTTTGTTTGACCAAACTGGTAAACTACATATTAGATCGAAGAACACGCAACTCTATAATCAAAACGGAATTTAATTATTGACAATTCTCTTAAACTATAACCGAATTATTTTACAGGATAATTAATTTCGTGATCTTAATTAACACAAAATATATGGACAAGGAGTCAAACACGCATATGGAATATCGTCCACAGCATCAGCCATTTAATTGGTTGATTCCCTCTATTGTTACATGAAGTTGGGGAATAATCTTAGGCTGCACAACATCTAAACAAAGATACAACGAATTTTTTTTGTCAACCAAGATATATTTTTAGTCACAAATCACCAACTATCTATCTGTTTTTCTTTTCTAAATATTCGCTTTATAGTTTTAATTTTAAAAACACAAACAAAATACTTGACTCAGCTGAATATGAAAATCGTCAGTGTTTATATTTTACATTTTAATTTAATTAAGATCACGATTATCCACAAAAAGGGACGTCGGTGATTTTATTAGCAACATACATTTTAAATTAACCATTCCTATGTAATAAAAATATGTGATTTAGTTTTCTTTGCAAGTTTTTTTTAACTATGTCCAAAGATCTAGAAGATTTCTCTATAGTCAGATAAGATAATGATGTTTGAGACTCTTAATAAGATGATGGCTAATAATTAATATTGTCTTGTATCAATTTTTTTCATTGGCATTATTACCTTATATGATACATTCACCAAGTCTTTTTGACTTTATGATAATCTTTGTATCAAATACCCACCATAAATAATTATCTCCAGAGAGATTTAGGGCAGTAAAATTCAGGTTGATTTTCGACATCTCAAATCATATATCACTCAATTCGGATTTCAATCTTGTGAGGCAATGAAACTATCAATCTTAGGCATTTAATCAATCAGTCAATTTGTAGCAAGTCTCATCAATACTATTTCTATATGCTCATAATATTATGGTTTATCGAGACTAGCAAAAACGGATTTAATTAATCATGCAATTAGGGTTTAGCAATCAATGGATTTTAGCAAGACTAGTAAAAATATTTATTAATCACTTAATCAGTTTCAAGGCTGATTTTAGCAATACTAAAATATATATTTCAAGCATGAATTTCAATGAATCAGTTTCAAGGCCGATTGGTATTTAGCATAAATCATGTGTAAATAATATATCTAGTATCCGAATTTATCAAACCTCAAAAACATATAATCAGATCAATCAATTTAATAGAACTCATAAGCATAATGAATTTAGGGTTTCAAGTTTCAGATATGCGGATTAAGGTCAGGACTAGAATTAGGGTTTCATGATTTATAATCAGATCAGTCAATAAAATCGAACTTAGCATACAATCTTAAACCTCAAAACATTAGATTTTATCATGAATATATCAACCTAGCATACGGATTCTCAATTCTCAAAGACATCCAAATCATATCAATATAACCTATCATACGGATTATTTTGGGTTTCTATTTAAAACAGATCAGATTACAAAACTATCAATCCTAGCAGATGATATTAAACCTCAAGAATCATGCAATCAGATCATTCAGATTTTAAACAAGTAAACCTCAATCAATCTATCAACCTATCGGATTATATAAGCAAAGCAAGCTAGCAACCTATCGGTTTCAATCAATGTTTTAACAGGCTGGTCGGTTTAAACAATTTTGAATCAGATGCACAATTAACCAAGCAGTATGAGAAAATAAATCTATCAATCCTAACTGTGATTAAAACATTAATAAAAACAAGCAGGTCGGATTTAATCAAGACTTAAACATATCAGAATTATTAAACTAGCAGGATGAGAATAATAAATCTAGCAACTTAACGGTCAAACAATTCTAGCAACATAGCATCAGATTCAATCAGATTTAAAACCTCAATGATCAAAACCGAAAATAGTTTTGATTTCAAAATATTCGATTAGGGTTTTAATATGTGATTTGATAATTATAGTATAATTAATTCTGATACTTATATTATTTCGGGTTTATAGATATAGGGTTAGGGTTTATCGGATTTTAATTTGTAAAAACCGATTTGGGGTTTTAATCATGTAGGAACATGATTTTGGGTTTGGGGTATCGAACTTTTAGAGCTTCGATTTACTCAATTAGGATTTTTGATCTATTATCCTATGGTTTTGATTCATAAAGATTAGGATTTTAGGGTTTCATTCTTTATCAATCAATCCATGTTCGATTATGGGTTCTTAGGTTTTGAATTACTTTTTAACCTTAGATGATTGTTGAATTGGACCACCAAAAGAGTTGAGCCGCGAGCTGGACATGAACGGGACGCGAGCTGGAATGGATGGAGACGCTTCTATCGGGTCGCAGATGTCCTGTGTTGCTTGATCGGGAACGCCTTGATCGTTGGACGCGAGCTGTCTGATGTTGTCGCGAACGAGGTCGCGTGCTGGAGCTGCTCTCGGGTCGCGAACGTCTGAACTAGGATCAGGAACGCCTTGGGCTGAAGCTGATCGGGGACGCGAGCTAGAACAGATGCGGGAACACGAGACGCGATCGGGGTTTAGGGTTCGTCGGATCGCCGGCTAGGGTTAGAGTTTTAGGGTTTTTCGATTTGGGTATTAGCTTAGGGATTTTGAGTTTCGTGCTGATAACGTGTTATAAAAGTAATGGAAAAGTCTATCTTTATTCATAATATAGAGGTTCCTTATATAGGAGATTACACCGTCATAGATAAATGGAAAGATTACAAATCACAATCTCTTGGTTATGAACCATCCACAATCTGGTTCATAACATATATTTTCTTTTCTTAGAATATTTCCAACTTTTCCTTTCCCTGGCCTCCAGGCTTTACGGTAAGTGAGAGCATTTACGGTAAGATGTCGATTGGACAGAGTTTTGGCCAATGAGGAATGGCATACACTTTTTCCATGTTCTTATACAGAATATCTGAGACTGGTGGGATCGGATCACCGATATGTGGTAGCCTTTTTGGACAACAAATTATCACGGAGAAAAAGAGACAGCTCAGGTTTGACAAGCGGTGGATAGGCCAAGAGGGACTGATGGAATCAATTGTTTCGGGTTGGACGGAGAATCAGGGAGGTCAATCAGAGGATTTTGTTTCAAAAATCAATAGTTATCGTCATGAAATATCATCATGGCGGAAAGATAATCAACCATATGGGAAGGACAAAATCCAGAATCTCCAACAAGCATTGGAGGAAGTACAAACAGATAACAATAGATCACAAGAGGATATTATTGAGATTTCCAGGATGAAGAGGAATATTGACATCAGAAGAGTAGAAATATGTGGTATTCATCGGGGGACCTTAATACTAAGTTTTATTATGCTTTGACAAAGCAACGCCGGATCCGAAATAAAATAGTGGGTCTCCACGACGAAGCGGGTAATTGGGTCACATATGAGAATGGTGTTGAGAAGGTGGCGGTAGATTATTTTGATGGTTTGTTTAGTTCGACCAACCCACCAGAGTTTGATAGTTTTTTGGAGGAGATAGGACCTTCAATTTCTCCCTAGATGAATCAAATGTTACTGCGATCAGCATCAGAGGAAGAAGTCCGACAAGCTTTATTCATGATGCATCCGGAGAAAGCGACAGGTCCGGATGGAATGACAACGCTCTTCTTTCAGCAAATGTCATTAAAAGGGATGTGGTTGAGTTGATGAATAATTTTTTTGGTCACAGGAGATATGGACCCACAGTTAAACATAACTAATATTTATATGATCCCAAAAGTAGAGAGACCTACAAGGATGACGGAGTTAAGGCGGATAAGTCTTTGTAACGTTGGTTACAAGATTATCTCGAAAGTTTTGTGTCAAAGATTGAAAATTTGTCTCCCCCGTCTAATTTCGGAAACACAATCGGCTTTTGTGGCATGAAGGTTAATCTCGGATAATATTCTTATTGCACAGGAAATGTTTCATGGTTTGCGAACTAACAAGTCTTGTCAAAATAACTTTATAGCAATTTAAACGGATATGAATAAGGCATATGATCAGATATAGTGGAATTTTACTGAGGCTATACTTCACAAAATGGGATTTGATACTCATTGGATTAAATTAATGCGAGAGTGTATATCTTCAGTTCAATATAGGGTACTCCTTAATGGGCAGCCACGAGACCTTATAATACCAAAGCGGAGATTACGTCAAGGGGACCCATTATCTCCTTATTTATATATCATATGTACTGAGGCTTTAATTACAAATATAAAAAAGGCGGAGCGGGTGAAACAATTAACCGGTATGATGGTAGCAAGAGCGTGTCCAACAATTTCTCATTTGTTATTTGCAGATGACAGTCTATTCTTTTGCAAGGCAAACAAAGAAGAGTGTCAAACTATTTTAACGATACTTAAGGATTACGAGACTATTTCAGAGCAACAAATTAATTTTCAGAAATCATCAATCCAATTTGGACATAAGATTGATGAATCTAGCCGCCAAGAGCTGCGAGATATTTTGGGAATTCAGAACCTAGGCGGAATGGGTTCTTATCTAGGATTGCCTGAGAGTTTAGGAGGATCAAAGATACAAGTGTTTGGTTTTGTACAAGATCGTCTGAATAATAGGGTGAATGGTTGGACATTTTGATTTTTTACCAAGGGGGGGGGGGGGGGGGGGGAACAGGTGATTATTAAATCAGTGATCACGGCCTTGCCAAACCATGTGATGTCGGTGTATAGATTACCGAAAGCTACAGTTAAGACACTAACAAGTGCAGTAGCTCAGTTTTGGTGGAGTCCATGAGGAAGCACAAGAGGTATGCATTGGAAGTCATGGGATAAATTATGTGTACATAAGGATAATGGTGGGCTAGGATTCAAGGATTTGACTGATTTTAATACGGCGATGCTTTGGAAAGCAATTGTGGCGGCTGATTGAAAAGCCAAATACTCTCTTCTCTAGAGTTTTCAAAGGACGGTACTTCAGGAATGCTTCACCCATGGAACCGATTCTTTCATATTCCCCGTCATATGGCTGGAGGAGTATTACCTCTGCTAGATCTCTGGTTTGTAAATGACTAATTAAAAAGGTTGGAACATGGTCATCTATTTCAGTATGGAATGATCCTTGGATCCCATCCACTCGCCCGAGACCAGCTAAAAAAAACTTTCTTAATAATTACCCGGAACTCACAGTGGATTCTCTCATTAATCAGGAATCCCGAACATGGAATTTACAGGCCATTAGGACATTGGTGGAACTCTAAGATGCGAAAATGATCGAAAGTATTCCTTTGAGTAGGAATCAGATAGAAGATAGCAATGGATGGCATTTCACTAATAACGGGAAATACACGGAACAATCAGGGTATCAGATAGAAAGGATATATCCTGATAAGGACACCAGAATTTTATGGACCAAATGTGGATATACTTAAGGCATTTTGCTGGAAAGTGAAGTGTCCTCCAAAGTTAAAGCATTTCTTATGGCAGCTGGTGACATGTTGTATAGCGGTAACAAAAAATCTAAAAGCAAGAGTGATACAAGGAGATACATGTTGTGCAAGGTGTGGAGATTCAGAGGAATCAATAAATCATGTGTTCTTTGAATGTACCCCGGCACGTCAGGTGTGGGCACTATCCAAGATTCCATCGAATCCAAATCTCTTTCATATGGGTTCTCTTTTTGCTAACATGGACCATCTATTTTGGAGAGTAAACCCAAAAATGGATGACCATCAGTTTGTATGGATACTATGGTACATCTGAAATGGATGGAATAATAACGTTTTCAATAATCTTGATATTGATCCGAGAGAAACACTCAACTTAGCAGAATTGGAATCAAGACTTTGGGCTGAGGCACAAGTTATTAATAATCCCAGGTTGGTACAAGATGTTCAGATAATACCTAATTCTGGGACTACAGGAACATGGTGTTTTACAGACGGTTCCTGGAAAGATAAAGACTTATTTTCAGGGCAAAGCTGGTTCAGTACACTACCGGGGTTTGACGGGTTGTTAGGGGCAAGGAATGTAAGGGCATGTCTCTCCCCTCTTCATGCGGAGATGGAGTCCTTAGTTTGGGCAATGAAATGTATGAAGAATTTAAGACAGTTTCGGGTGATGTTTGCAACGGATTGTTCTCAATTGGTGAAGATGGTTTCGGAACCAGATGAATGACCAGCATTTGAAAGCTACCTGGAAGACATTTTGCTTTTGAAAAGAAGCTTCACCAACTCAGATATCGTTCATGTAACTAGGACGGAAAACATAAAGGCGGATCGTTTGGCACGCAGTGCTCGTAATCAGCCGTCTTTCGTCGTACACATGGATGCCGAGTTGCCGCCTTGGTTTACAGAGTCTATATGAGATTGTGAATTTTTGCCGTAAAAAAAAAAGAATATTTCCAACTCACTTCTATAATAAAGATCTCTAAAATAGAATAGAAGAAAAAATAGAAAAGTAGTTTTTGCTCTAATCTAAACTATTAAAACGAAAGTATAATTATTATTTAGCCCTAAATTTTTCTCAATAATTACAAGTGAATGTCATTCTATTTTTAGTTAACAAATAAATTTACAAAAACTAATGTATAAGTTTTCATAAGAATCGTAAGTGAGATTCCCTAATATTTAGCTATTACGGCAACTTAAAAATTTGCAATCTTTCATTTCCTAAAAAAATCTAATATAAACGAAAAAATCCTAAATATTCTACTAGAGACAAAATAGGCTAGATAGTAGGTACATACGTAATATTTTCATTATACCATTTCATTAAAGTATTTGAGCAAAGTTATGATTGCTATGGCTTTTTGTACGTAAAATTGGTAAATGCAAACATAATTTATTCTTTATTAGTTAATTTCTTTTTATCATAAATATTTTAGCGTGTACACTTCTGAAATACAAAAATCCATACTAAAATCATATAATAAAATCAAAATCATATGTAAATGTAACTTATGTTTAATAATCTAAATACAAAAATCCATTCTAAAATCATATGTAAATTTAATTTATGTTTAATAATAAAAATACAAAAATCCATACCAAAATCATATAGTAAAAATTATTTATCATTTAATTTTTTTAAAAATTTCATAGTTACATCCAAATTTTCAATTTTAATAATCTATTTCTTATAAAATTAATGCTGTAAATATATATAATTAAATGAAAACAATCCAACTTATGTTTTAAAAAATATTTATTTATTTGATTATTTCAAATAGTTAACATGCTAACACTATATAATACAATCATATAAAAAATATTGATCCATATTGTTGTTCATTTGCTTATATATGGTAGATTTAGTTATTTACAAACGAAAAAAACTTTACTCACATCAAAATGAAAAAAAAAACATAGCATATATTTTTTTTAGATTTTGCTTTATTAGTATACAAGAAACGAGAAATAAAATGAAAATTTGAAACAAATAAATTTTATTTACAAATACAAATTTTACAATTATTGTATTTATAAATGACTGAATTTAAAATTTTTATATTTAGTATGATTACTGTTATTTTATTTAGCATAATTCAAGTAAAACAATACCGTTGTATATTAAATGAATATAATACCCGCACGGACGTGCGGGTTAAATTCTAGTTTGTTCCTTTATAACATATGGTTTGAAGTTCACCCCCACCGGCAGTGATCTACGGTTTGGAGCTCTTGCAAAGAAGTGATCTATAGTTTTTCATAGGCTTTCCTAATTTGTTGATTCTTTAATAAGGTTTAGTTAGCAAATTCCTTATAGATGTACATAACATTTCTTCAAAGATGATCAATTAATTTAATATTTTATCAAAAAAAAAAAAAAAATAGATGAATGCTATTTTTTTCCTAAACATATTGGAGAAAAAATTTCATTTCTTTTTTTTCTCTTACAAAACATATATACATGAATCTGGACAATATTGGTATGTTAATTACTTTCAATGCTATATAAGGTATTTTGTCACACATACAAAATATTTTTAACCAACAAAAATAATTAAATAGATGAATTAGCATATTTGTATATTAAAATATTAAAGAAAATATGTGAATACAAAATAAGTTAAATAACGGATTATTTTATAGAAACTATTTAAAATACACTAAATTGATATCATTTTTCAAAAATACAATCAATAAAAAATATCATAACATTTGAGTGTAAAGTTTAATGATTATTATTTTGGGTTTAAAATTGAAGGGTAAACTTGGTTTATAAACTTCTATAAAACTTTTTTGGGTCAAATTAAGCATAAACTTCTATAAATAATTGTTAAACATTCTAAATGATTTAGGAGGGGTAATTTTATCTTTTTGTAATAAACTTGAGGTAAAGTTAGATTTTCTTTTTATTTTATCTCAACATTCATAAATATGTAATTATGTTCATATACATATAAAATAAAATAATATGATTACAAAGTATTAAAAAAAATATTTAACATATAAAATAAACATGGATTAAAAATGTCAAATATTTTAAATTGGCGCAAAGTGAATTAAATAAATGGACTAATACACTTCTACACTTATAATTTATAATTGCATTTATTAAAAAAATAACTTCAAATTTGGCTATAAGCTATACATATATAAATAATGATTTGATATTGAATATTGAATATTAGAATGGTCCATCTTTTATTCAAATGTATTATGATCCAATTGTTTAGTGAAAACTTATATCATATAATTTTATTCAAAAAGATAATATTTTAATTATTTTAAGCTCGATAATAATGTCTATGGATTATTATTACAAAAATAAATCAAAATCAACAAATATAATTTCAAATACCATTACTTTAAAATTTAAATAAATAAATATGAATACTTTAAAATCAAATGTATCTAAATGCAGAAAAATGCATGTGGTATTGAGAAACAATGTTATCTCATCTAATAAACGAACTTCATTTTCTTACACAAAAACAGGTTCCGTTATGACTTAACTTATGTGTGAACCATTACAACATTTAATTACAAAAGCGGCGATTTTGTCGATTATTATAATACGGTAGTTGCATTTTATACAGAATCAAGTCACGTGATATGTTATCTGTTCTTAATTGCACCCATTACCAAATCAACAGGAGCATTTGCAATATAAAATCACAACACGGATGAATATGGTAGTATTATCTTTACATTGACTTATATACACTGCTAAGAAACTAAATTAGCTCAATCGATACGCACTCAAAGCAAAAGTCGGACCGACCACGGAATCTATCGTCGGAGAAGCATTAATAGTGCCTTATTACTAGTTTTTATTTGACTAACGACAAAGAAAAAAAAACAAACATGTTTAGTTTTACGTGTCCGATATTTGATGAGTCGTGACGTTCAACATCAATTTTTGACGTTCAACATCATTTTCATGCTTCTCTATTTCTTCACAAGAAAACGAAGTTTTGAACGTTGAAGCGAGCTGGGCATTCAATGCAATTTTATTATATTTATGATTTGTATCAGCGCAATATCACAAAATGGTCAACTCTTTTAGAACAAAATTCTCTATTTAAAATCACTTAGGACAACTATTTATAAGGGTGGAAAAAAATAGAACCCAAAAAACTAACCAAAAATTTATGAACTAAACCGAAACCAACATAAATATCTAAATATCTTATTATATAAAGTAAAGTTTTACTCTCTCCTGGACGCGCCACGTAAGATGACACGTCAGAAATTCGGCTTATGTACACGCAACACCTGTCCCAGACAAATGAAACTCACCGTTTCATTTAAGTTAATCTACTTATGGGCTTCGTTTCTATTCGGCCCTTATTTTCTCATGATCGACCAAGCCCATCTCGAGTATATCTAAGTTTATACGCGCTGTTTGCTATTAATTAGGGTTGAATCCGGTTACATCTTCGCCATCTGAGATGGAGACGTAACCTGAGTTCGAGCGTTGTTTCATCTTCTTCCTTCTCAATCTGAATAGCTACCAGTTACAAAATTAACACTCTTAAAGTCCTTAAATCCATACCCCATGATCTCCTTTGAATGCGATTTTTTCTCGTGTAAGGCGGTGGCATTACAACTATAAAAAGGTAGGCTTTGATGCTATGAGAACCATCTCCTCATTTCGTTTTCTCAGACCAGTAATCTTATTCTGATCAGAACCTTACCTCCATCCGCCGGCATCGCCCTATAATCTCCGATCTACAATCTCCAATCTACCGGAAAATGTCAAACCTAGCCTCACTATCCTTCAGGTTTCGACCCCTTTCAGTATAAAAGCCATATACTTTCATCTCCAATCTGACTCTCCAAGTCACAGCCTCGATGGCTTCTCTCGCTGGATTTGCGGCTTAAGCTTACGCTGCTTCACACAAGAGTAACGCCTGGTAGCAGCAACATCGGTGATGGGTTAGCGATAGCCGAGCCTCAGATGTCTCCGGAGATTATGTCTCCGGAGATCCAAGTCAGAGCCTCGCCGGATCATGGGGTGACGATTGGTAGCAGCAACATAAGCTGCTTCGCACTCAAAGCTTCAAGGCCGTGCTAGGACATGAACTATTAAGACTCTTGCTTTTAGGGCTTCTGTCACTGACAGAATCAAAAAGTTCTACTCTAAACACGGGTTTGTCAATTCTGATTGTACTTGCGTATTCGAGGACTCAAATATTCAACTTTATATGGTTCTTATGTAGATTTGATGTGTGAAGAGCGTAGGAAGAACCCTATTTTGTGATCCTCTCTATATAATAAGATAACAGAGAGCTGGTAAAGTTTGATGGTGCAGTCACTTTAGTAGTTCAAGTCTTTAGAGCGGGAACCATGGAAGCAAGAGAAAATGCAGCAGTGACACTCTTTTACCCTTACGCTATCCTGTGGAAACAAGATCAGACATGACAGTGTGATACTTGCTTAACTGGACCTTCTCGAGAATGGGTCTCCAAAAGACAAGAATGATGCAGGGATAGCATTGTTCGAGCTGCTGCATTGGTTAAGATACCAAGTGTTGATGAAGCTTGAACACTGTGTGGTTGTGCCATTGGTGGATCCATGGAAGAATGGAACATGAAGAGGGATTAGGTAAGCTACATTTGCGTCAGAGATTCTCCACAAAGCATGCCAATTGTTTATTATGTTAATATTTTTTTTGGTCGATTTTGTCTTTGGATAGTAATTCCATTTGTGGAATAAAATCTGGAGTTGGTTAGCCAAAAGTGCTTTACAGAAACACACTATTTGGTTTGCTGTGTATGTATTTTGTTATTTTTAACAGAAATGGGAATAATAAGTTTTGAATTTGATCTTCATGGTTCTTGATTCATCCATTTCCATTTTAGCTCTCTTCATATGAATTGGTTACTCTTATCGGCAAGGTTACTTACAATAAAGCGACAGTTGTTGTAAATTGTTGATTTAGCTACATCAATCGTTTAAAAAAAAAAAATATATATATATACATATGTTGCTTTGTAGGCATGTGGAGGGCAACACGTATTTATGAGATGGCTTGATGATCAGAAGAGTCATTTTTTTTCTGGATGTATCAAAAATTTCAACACCATTACCTCATAATTTATATTTCACATGTTTTCAACAAATGATATATTCCGAATTCAGTGATTGAGATTATTTAATATGTTTTGTGATTGTTTGAAAATTTCTTCAAGACCAAGAGTGATATGAGTCATATTAGTCTTCTGACTTTTTTTGTAGTTTTTGATTTTTGTGCTTACAAAAAGTTAATTCTTGGTCATATGAGTCGCCGAGATCGGTGTAATAACCCTTGGGAATTCAAATGGCTTCTATTTCATAACTAAGAAATATTCCAACTGCAAATATCATTTTACATCTGTAAAACTATGCATCGGTTTCCGAAACAATCAAAATAAAAATGGGTTTTTAAAGAATCTGAATTTTTATTCTTGGCTATATCTTGCAATAAGTAGGCAAAGTTCTGTTTGATCGTTTGGATGCCAATCTGACTTCACTACCCATACGTTTTGACACAAGGGACTCATAAGCCTACTTATTACCCATGTATGTATGTCTTCCCAGCCTCTCAGGTATCTCTTTTATCTTCACATTTGCTTTCTCTATATGTTTTACTAAATTATTTTGGTTGCTTATTTACTAGGTTTACATTAACTAAGATACATGATCTATACAGAACATCTAATATTGCAGGATTGTTTTGATCTAGACGAAGTAAATGAACACTGATTTAATAAAGTTTAAATCTTATATTACTGACCCATTGAAAACTGAACATTTAGAACGAGATTTTCTGTTGTTTGAACTAAATACGAAGAGGAAACTTCAAATTCTCTGGCATATTTAAAGGCTTTAGAAAGTGTAGCTATGTAAAGCTTTGCGAGGATGGACCCACAACAAACTGGTGATTTGTTGAATTAATTCTCATTAAACTAATTTGTTTTGATTGTCAAAATAGGCATTTGGAGAAGCATGATGACTTACTCAAAGAATCTTATAATACCTTATCACTAGAACTCCAGAAACTCATGGTATTATGATCAAACAAACTCTTTTGTTGAGCTTGTGATGTCATTACCAAGTGGAGATCGTTTAACAGATAATTTCTGTAGGTGGAAGAACAGATACTCATGCATAAACTATATGAGCAATGGTTTACTCTTCGTCAAAAAAGAAGAAGGTATGCTCTGTTCTTGAAGATACATTGTCTAAAATATAAGCAGAGAATTTAGAGGACTTGAGAGATATATTGCACACTAATCAAATTTGGTTTTGCAGAAAATGTAGAATACTCAGAATGTGTTGGAAAAGAAACAGTTAAAACTTCTTCTCTAGCAATTGTTCCTAATGTTGATAAAGAACATTGAACAACTCACTTTCTATAAACCAGGATAGAACAGTCCGGTTGGTGTTGGGCCTGCATAGATGGGTCTAAGATTGGATTTTAGTTTAGAAGTGAAGTCGTGTCTTAGGACACTGTTTTTATCAATAGGATGACAAATAAAATATTAGAAAACTTAATAAGCTTGATAGAAAACAAATCTATAAACATAAAAAACTTGCGCTTGACCTCAAAATTTCATTTTCAACAAATTTGTTCATGTTTTCATATTTGGATCTTTATTTTAATCTACTTATTACTAATTTAACATTTATCTCTATTGATTGAGCTGTTAAACCAGTGCTTCCTTCTAATGCTTCTATCTAGGAATGATCATTCTGGATTATCTGATTTCGATTCATTTTTTAGATTTTTTGCTATTTTGGTTTATAAAACTAACTACCATATTGGATCTATATTTAATTTGGTTTGGTTCTATTTATAAACCATCGATTTTTGGTTTATTTGGTTTTATACAAAAACAACATAACAATATTTATCCTAGATAAAAATTATTTTATATGATTAGAAATCAGATTTATTTAAACATAAATATATATTCTTTACACTAAATTTAAAATATAATATTTTCTACTTTATATTTATATCATAATATTATTATATAAATATATTTCTAGAACAAATCTTTACCAATAAAAATCATGTTTTATTTAATTTGATGAAAATGAGAAAAACAAACAACTTTTTAACTTATAACAAAATACCAATTAGTAGAAAGGCCAAGACGGTTGAGAAATACAGAAAACATAGTTATGCAGCATTGGAACCAAATAATCATCTAAAGACTTGCATGTATATCTTCCCTCTCTATACATATAGAGATGAATTGTCAAAGACTAACCTCAACTTTACAATTGTCCTTACTTTATTTTCAGCAAGAACTGATGTAGTGTCCTCCCAAAGAAAAAGAAAACCTAACAAATAATTATCAAAATAGCATAGTTTGTTTAGACTTAAAAAAAAACAAGTACATAATTTAACTACTATTTATATTTTTACCTAATAAAAATTAAAATAATTATTTATTCAAACAATTTCAATTATTTTTGAATATGCAACCCGCCCGTAGGACGGACCGACCCTAGTATTATTATAAAAAAAGAGTTTAATCACTCCTCATGCCTCCACGTCGGCCGCCCGCTAGAAAAATTGATGGCTGTGTGCGTGACATCTGTCCAACTAATAAAACGTTTAGTTTCTTTTTCTTTTTCATGCAGTCCGTTGGGCCTGTCTTATTAATTTATATTTGATGTATTCTAAAAACTGCTTTTTAATTATGGTTTCTATGCTCTCCTTCTCCGTCGTAGCCATGTTCAGGGCTTCCGTGGAAACTGATTCGTATTCCTCTTGATCCAGCAGTCAATCGGCGCTGTAGCGAATCTAGAGTTTCCAGCGAACTGTTCATCTTCTTTCTACTGATCAAGTAATCAATCAATTACGAAATCGTTGCTATTAAATTCTCTCTAGATTCTCTTGTGTTGATATGCTCCTGCGTCGATATGCTCCTGCTTGATTCGAATGTAAGTTTCGTTTTAGAAATTTGATTGTATCTAAGTTGATTTTTCCCAGATTATAAGAATTTTCACTGAGCGTTTATGATCCGTTTATTGGTTGTGACTTTCTTTGATTTACTTTCAGGCAAATCTTATGCCAGGCACCGTTGCTGCTAGCCGTGTTCCGACCTTTGGTCCACATCTCACGTCGGGGTCGATGTATTCCACAACCGGTTTCGATGTGGCTAGGTGTAATCCAAACTTCAGGCTGTCAGACTGCTCTTTGTTTATTCGGTTCAGTGATGTAACCTCCTTGAATGTGTTGACTGAGCCGACTTCTCCACTAGCTGAAGAGTGTTCCTGTTTGGAGTCAAAGCGAGATGCTTGCTCTAGCAAACACCAGCTCTCAACTCCTGGGTAATCCTTTTTCGATTGTCATCATACTAACCGGAAATTAAATTTAAATTTCCATTATTTCATAGACATCATTGGGGAGATCACAGCAGTTATCTTTAGGGATATTAAAATGGGCTTTTTCCAATAGGGTCGGCCCGCTTCTGATTTCATAACCCTAAACCCGTTAATTTTTGTTTGGGTTAAATTAGGGCCGTTTAAAATGAAACGCGGGTTAACCCTAAACCCGTTAATTTTTTTTAAGAAAACAAAAGTAAACAAAGCGACATTGTTTCTTCTCTCAACTGTCACCATCTCATCATCGTCGTTTCTTCTCTCGACTCTCACCATCTCAACCAGAGACGAAATCCCAATCGCCTCACCATCTCATCTCTCGCCGCCTTAACGCCTCACCATCTCATCTCATCGTCATCACTCGTCATCATCATTACTTTACAGGGCAAACCAGAGACGAGATCCCAATCATCTCATCTCATCTCATCACGGTCACAATCAGATCAGCAAGCATACCATTTTGTAAGTAGGTACATTTGAAGAATGTTCTTTGTTCTTAGCTAGCAGAATATGGTGAGATCTTTTGCTTATGGATTTGTATGCCTAGTAATGAGAAAATTGAAAGAACTCGATATGTGACGATTCAAGCACTTTCTGGGTTTGTTAAAATCGATCTCTAGGTATGTGGGTTGGTCGAAATCGATCGCTAGGGTTTGTGGGTTTGCTGAAATCGATCTCTAGGGTATGTGGGTTTGTAGAATTGAGATTGTCTCTTGTTGTCTGAGATTGTATCTTGCTGTCTCAGATTATAGCTTGCTGTTTGGTAGACTGTAGGTTGTATCTTGCTGTCTGAGACTGTAGCTTGCTGTCTGGTTTAAGTATATATTTTTGGTGCTGTTGTGTCGTCCTGTATCTATGCGTTTATGAGCTCAAAACCTTAATGGCGTTAGGCGTTAGCTTGTTTGGTGTATTGTTCAGTGAAGATAAACCCATTTGAATGTTATTAGGGCACTTGATTTTTGATTGATTGTGTAGATGTCTTCTAGCTTTTCCATGTTGTGTCTTTAGCTAGCGAGTTTCCACTCTGAGATCAGCTTAATAATATACTCGTTACGTTGTGGGTTTCTTGCGTGTATGAATGTATCAGTGTGTCACTCACTGGTCGAGTTTGACTGTTTTAGCTTCTAGCTAATGAATCAAGCATCTTGTTGTTGGCTGTGATAAACTGATTATGTTGTTGGCTTGTTGCAGAGCAACGAGTGTTTGAAGAGACTCAAGAGTCAAGAGACTTGGAGAACAACAAGTGTTGGCTGACTTGAGAGTTTGAGTAAAGTTCTATTTATTAAAGTAGCTACAAAGTTGTGGTCAAGAGTTATACTTATACTTTGCATTTACATTACATGAATGTTAATTTGGTTTTTAATTTCAGTGACAAAAATGAATAAAAGACACATTTTGCATTTACATGAACATGATTATACTTGCAGTTTTTAACATTTAAATTTAAGTTGAATTTGATATGCAAAAAATTATTGACTTGTAAAAAAATTAAATGGGCTAACCCTGGTCTAACCCTAACCCTTATAAAAAAATAGGGTTAAAATAGGGTTGGGTTAAAACATGCCTCGGTGTATATTACACAAGGAAGGGCTTAACCCTAACCTTTTACACAACATCCCTAGTTATCTTACAGTTACGGTTCAATGCACGTGAAGTCATATGATTGGGTTGAGCCTGATCCATCAGAGCTAGACGATCCATTACAAGGTAATAGTCACATGTGAATCCCCCAGTTTAACTTCCGTTTAATACAAATGATCTTAAAAATTCATCTCTGACTAATTTATTGTTTACTTTTATTCATAGCAAGACCCGCAAAGCTGGTCAAAGATATGACGGCTCCTTGCCCAGCAACCACACTGTACAATCTTCGGTATCTTATCTCCTTCGTACTCTCCTATATACTCATGGAAGACACTGAAACTACTTCCGGAAATCCCCAATCCGTGACTTGCCTGGTAATATAACACAAACTTAACCAAGACACACCACCTTGGTGTTTCTACTTTCATAACACTTTGTCAAGAAATCATGGTTTATATAGGTTAACATAACTGGTTTACGTTTATCTATTGTTACTATGGAAAATGTTGTTGATGATAATGATGATATATGGAAAGCAGGTGAGATTGAAGTGATATCAAATGTGACATGGCTTGAAGAGTATCAGCCTCCAGATAACTTTGTGATATGGAAAGTTCCTTACAGAGGTCCTGTGATTAGAAAATGGGATATTATAAAAAGACTTAAAAAAGGGGAAAGAAGAAAAGCTTTATCATCTGGAGAGTAAAATTTGGTGAACCATTCAGAAGGCTTGCTTGCTTTGTGGTCAAAAAGTTCTCAGTGACCAGTATCATCCTATTTCATTATATGATAAATGTTATACTACTGCATACATCTTTATTACTATCACTTTACTACTAGGCTGGAGATGGTGTTAACCCTCAGGATACTCAGACCCCCCCCCTTCCCCCCCCCCCCCCCCCCCCCCCCCCCCCCCCCCCTTTATTTTGGACATGGAAGGAAAGACATTCACCTTTCAAGTTAATGTTAGTGCATACAACTTCACTGCAAATCATCAGACTTTCACAATCACACGGATTCTTAATGGAAGTGATCGTGCACCGCTCCCTGATTTCGTTGATACTGTGAGTGTTATGATTGTTTCGTCTTGATATTTTCAAGTTCAGTAAATTAATATAGATTATTGGACGTGTGTAGGTAGACAACGTGAACAAGAGGGAGGACATACCAGTTGACAGAACGGTTCTTGCTAAGGTTGAAACTGGAGTTGGCAGTCAGCAGGCAGCACCAGATGCGGTATCAGGCCCAGATGGTGGAGAACCACAGAGGCCTTCAGCCAGAGCAGCTTCGAAGATGGTACAGAGACGCGTCTAGCTTAGTGCTTTGTCACCAGATTTGCTTTGGCATCAATGTTGGGTTTTTAATATTAAGGATGTGGTGTTTGCATCTGTTTTTTTTTAACTTTCTGAACAATCTGCGTTTTCTGAATTTTCAATAAAATTATTTTGGTTTTATGGTTTGTACGATTTTTTTAATTTTATGCAAACCTTTAATGTTTTTCCCCAAAGATACTGTCCATTATCAAGAAAATATTAGCAAAAACCACAGACATTCTATAATAATATACTATCCGGCCTAAGACGTTATTAGGATCGGCTCATTCATTACATATGCCCAGTCCTTAATGTAGGTAAATTAGTCATATTAATAACCATAGAAAATGGGTCAGAAAGTCTTAATGCTGATAAAATAACTAATTATTTCCGTAAAAAAATTGTGTTTGTTTTACGGTTGCACAAACTATTCTAACTGCCTTAAATCTTTCATCTTAATTTACGATCTTATTTTTCAAAATTATTATTGAAATATTTTCCATGCAAGTTTTTTTTTTGTGTAACTGAAATCCATACAAGTTTTTACTACATCAACTAAACAATGCATAAAATTGGTGTAAAATATATCTGTATTTTAACAATTATGTACTTGCGCCTGCGGAGTTCAAGAAATTATATACCAAAATTGTTTTTAGAGAGACAAAAATAGTGACATATTGTGTCATTTACGTAAAACAAATAAATGAAGAACTTTTGAAAAAAAAAATTGCTGAATTATGTGGTACTTTAGGAGGACAATAATACATGATAAGTATAATGGGCCGACGAAAGATGTCAACTCTTATGCAAACATAATAATTCACACACAACAAACGACATTATATAGATTATGTTGTGAACCAGATCCCAGATGGCTCATAACCAAGAGATTATGATTTGTAATCTTTCCATTTATCTATGACGGTGTAATCTCCTATATAAGGAATCTCTATGTTATGAATAAAGATAGACTTTTCCATTACTTTTACAACACGTTATCAGCACGAAACTCTAAATCCCTAAGCAAATACCCAAATCGAAAACTCCTAAAACCCTAACCATAGCCGGCGATCCGACGAACCCTAAACCCCGATCGCGTCTCTTGTTCCCGCATCTGTTCCAGCTCGCGTCCCCGATCAGCTTCAGCCCAAGGTGTTCCTGATCCTAGCTCAGACGTTCGCGACCCGAGAGCAGCTCCAGCACGCGACCTCTTCCTCGTTCGCGACAGCATCAGACAGCTCGCGTCCGACGATCAAGGCGTTCCCGATCAAGCAACAAAGGACGTCCGCGACCCGATAGAAGCGACTCGATCCATTCCAGCTCGCGGCTCAACTCCTTCTGTGGTCCGATTCAACAATCATCTAAGGTTAAAAGGTAATTCAAAACCTAAGAACCCATAATCGAACATGGATTGATTGATAAAGAATGAAACCCTAAAACCCTAATCTTTATGAATCAAAACTATAGGGTAATAGATCAAAAATCCTAATTGAGTAAATTGAAGCTCTAAAAGTTCGATACCCCAAACCCTAAATCATGTTCCTACATGATTAAAACCCCAAATCGGTTTTTACGAGTTAAAATCCGATAAACCCTAACCCTATATCTATAAACCCTAAATAATATAAGTATCATAATTAATTATACTATAATTATCAAATCACATATTAAAACTCTAATCGAATATTTTGAAATCAAAACTGTTTTCGGTTTTGATCATTGAGGTTTTAAATCTGATTGAATCTGATGCTATGTTGCTAGAATTGTTTGACCGTTAAATTGATAGATTTATTTTCTCATCCTGCTTAGTTAATTGTTCATCTGATTTAAAATTGTTTAAACCGACCAGCCTGTTAAAACATTGATTGAATTCGATAGGTTGCTAGCTTGCTTTTCTTATATAATCCGATAGGTTGATAGATTGATTGAGGTTTACTTGTTTAAAATCCGAATGATCTGATTGCATGATTCTTGAGGTTTAATATCATCTGGTAGGATTGATAGTTTTGTAATCTGATATGTTTTAAATAGAAACCCTAAATAATCCGTATGATAGGTTATATTGATCTGATTTGGATGTCTTTGAGAATTGAGAATCCGTATGCTAGGTTGATAGATTCATGATAAAATCTAATGTCTTGAGGTTTAAGATTGTATGCTAAGTTTGATTAAATTGATTGATCTGATTATATGTTTATGAGGTTTGATAAATTCGGATACTAGATAAATTATTTACACATGGTTTATGCTAAATACCAATCAGCCTTGAAACTGATTCATTGAAATTCATGCCTGAAATCTATATTCTAGTATTGCTAAAATCAGCCTTGAAACTGATTCATTGAAATTCATGCTTGAAATCTATATTCTAGTATTGCTAAAATCAGCCTTGAAACTGATTGAGTGATTAATAAATCTTTTTACTAGTCTTGCTAAAATCCGTTGATTGTTAAACTCTAATTGCATGATTAACTGAATCTGTTTTTGCTAGTCTTGATAAACCATAATATTATGAGCAAATGCAAATAGTATTGATGAGACTTGCTAGAAATTGACTGATTGATTAAATGCCTTTAAGATTGATAGCCTCATTGTCCTCACAAGATTGAAATCCGAATTGATTGTTTTTAAGAGTAAGGTCGCATAAAAATTATACCTAAATATTAAGTGATATATGATTTGATATATCGAAAATCAACCTAGATTTTGCTGCCCTAAATCTCTCTGGAGATAATTATTTACGGTGGGCATTGGATATAAAGATTATCCTAAAGTCAAAAAGACTTGGTGAATGTATCATAGAAGGCAATAATACCAAATGAGAAAGATTGATACAGGGCAATATTAATTATTAGCTATCATCTTATTAAGTGTCTCAAAGATCAGTATCTGACTATAGAGAATCCTCTAGACCTTTGGACAGAGTTAAAAAAAAATCAAGATATGATCACCAAAGAACGGTGTTATTACCAAAGACCCTATTTGATTGGAGGAATCCTAGAATCCAGGACTATAAGTCCGTGGATAAGTCTATTTCTAGCTGGGCAAAATAATGGATTACTGATGAGAAACAGTGAATTGAGACCTCCTGGATTAACCCCATTACCTGATACCAATAAGGCCGCACAAGAAAAAAAAAAGGTAACCACGTCCAGAATGATAGACCACACGGTCTTAGCCGTTGAGGGTGGAAAGGACGTGGCCATGGTCACTATAACACATTTGGCCGTGGGAATCACTATGGCAAAGGCCGTGGGTATCAACCCAATTTGAGTCATGGTCAAGGCAGTGGCCGTGGTATATCCTTTAAACCACAAATCTCGACCAAATCAGAGTGCCATAGATGTGGAATGGGGAACCATTGGGCTAAGATATGAAGGACTCCCAAACATCTTTGTGACCTCTATGAAGAGAGTCTGAAAGGGAAGAATCTTGAAGCCCACTTGGTATATAAAGATGGTAAAGATGATTTTTGATCATGAAAGAGATGATCCTACAGAATATGAAACTTATGATTGCCTAGAATCAAGTTGATAATCTGATTTCGACATCAAACTTGTGTTATTGCTTTGCTTGTATGCTTTCTCTGATTTTTTCTCCTTGAATTTATTTCTATTACATTGTCTGCTTAGATTAAATGAATAAATGATTTTTCTATATGAGTACACTGAAAAACGCCAATATAAGTACTAAAGCAGGTATCACCAGCCTGAAAGAAGACTATGACTAGGCTAATATATTACTGCCTAAGGGTATGCATCTAGAAATTAGTGATGCCTTATATTCACCCAGCTCTAAGAGTAAGAGCAGCCTATTGAGTTTTAAAGATATAAGAATGAATGGTTTCCATATTGAAACAATGGGCGAAGGAAACAAAGAGTTCCTTCAGATATATGTATAAAATTTCCCAAGGCCATAATAAGTCCTAAAGACTATACATGCATTCTCTACTGGCCTAGACTATGCATAGATCAGTATGATAGAGGCTAAAAGCCTGCGAAAATATACACTTTATGGCACGACCGGATTGGCCATCATGGTCCAAACATGATGCGAAAATTGATATTCAAAAGGCACACATTAAAAGATAAGAAAAGTTATCCCAAAGATTCTCACGTGTGTAGCATGTACACAAGGGAAACTCATTAGGCCATCACCAGTAAAACGGCTACGAGCCTTTTTTTCATAATAAAGACTATCAGTCTAGATAATACTGGTGAATACATGTCCCAAGTGTTTAAATGATTATGGTATGTCCATGGGGGTAAGTGTGGACAATTCTGTGATACATGTCCATACCAAGAACGGCTTGGCCGAAATCTTTTAAAACGCAAATAGCTGATTGATAGACCATAACTTATGAGGTCAAAACTCCTATTCACAGCTTGGGCCACACGAAAATTACATGCACGTAAGTTAATACGCATCAGGCCATTTAGTGAGCATAGATATCCCCTATCACAATTATTAACGGGTCAAGAGCCAGACATACCCCATCATAAGACATTTAGATGTGCTGTCTATGTACTAATTGCTCCACCACAGAGAACTAAGATGGGACCTCAAAACAAGGATGGGGATATATGTTGGATATAATTCTCCCACAATAATAAAGTACCTTGAGCCAACTATGGGTGATTATATTTGAGGCCAGGTACACGAATTATTTTAAGACCA
The DNA here is from genome assembly GCF_020379485.1 of Brassica napus. Lineage (NCBI taxonomy): Eukaryota > Viridiplantae > Streptophyta > Magnoliopsida > Brassicales > Brassicaceae > Brassica > Brassica napus. The sequence continues at coordinate 57,561,872 of NC_063446.1, read as the reverse complement.
GCAGGAGAAAAAAAAAATAAAGCTGGTAAAAGAATGGTAAAAGAAATATAATGGAATCAACCATCAATGTCTTGGCAAGATCCTCGGACTAAAGAATGTGAAATAGACGTCCAAAGATTATACATTTACAAAGCTAGCTAATCAAATGCCAGACACATTTGCTGATCCGAAAAAGAATGACTAAGTCATATATAAACCAGCTTGTAAAGCACCAACGAATTTGATGTCCAAGAAGAGACATCGTCAAGTTGCTACAGAGTCTAGACAACGTATGAAACGTGGTAGACCAATAGGTTCCAAAAGATAAGAATCCTCAGAAACAAAAGAAAGGTGGAGAGAATGATAGTCAAAATCAAAATCCGAGGTTACTAAGGAAACCATCCCAGACATGGAGATAAGGTCGGCCGGCTCTAAGGTACAAGTACCAAACAATGTAGCTTGGGACGCCAAGCTGCAAAGTATTAAAGGTCCTGATAATAATGAATCTCAATCAATTATATCATGTCTGGAACATAATGTAACCAATAAGGAATGTCGACATAAGATGATTTATTTGCATACAAGGTAGCACTTGAATTTATGAATATAAGCGAGGATCATGAACCCACGTCAATATAAGAGTGCGCACTCGTAGAACAGATTGGATTGAATGAAAACGTGGGGTTAAATAGTTTAAGGAAGAAAGACGTAGTTGGCCATATGATTAAGACACCATATGATGTTAAAATCAGTGGATATAAATGGGTCTTGTGAGGAATATAAATCGTGAGATATAAAGCTGATGTTGCACAAGGATTTTCACAAAGACCAGTAAAAGATTATGAGGAGACATACTCCTATGTGGTGGATGCAACTACTTTTAGATTTCTCATAAGTCTGGCTATATAAGAGAGAAAATTAGACTTGCAGCAAGTTGATGTAGTGACTGCATATTTATATGGTCCACTGGATAATGAAAGTACTAGAGGGTATTGAGCTGAAAGTACAGCAAGTTCTCGAGAACAATATTGATAATCATCAAAGTATATGATCTGAATATCCTAGGAACCTCTGGATATAATTTCCCTAACAGTTGAATATCTCAAGAAATAGTTTGAGATGAAAGATCTTAAAAAAAACAAAGTTTTGTTTGGGATTACAGCTTGAGTACATTAACAATGAAATCCTTGTGCATCAAATAGTATATACAGAAAAGGGTACTCAAGAGATTTAATATGGACCAGTCTCACCCATTATCTAGTACATGGGCGTGAGATCACTTGTTTGGACACTGATCCATTCAGTCCAAAGGTGGACGATAAAGAAGTCCATTTAGTCCTGAGATGGACGATGAAAAAGTCTTGTTTTAGACACTGATCTGATTGGTCCATAAGAAGGACGATGAAGAAGCCTTTGATTTTGGTTTATTTTATACTAACCAGCCCAAAGAGGGGTTATTTAGTTTTGTTGATTTGTTTTCAAACAGGTTATATTTTACACATGGTGGTACACGCATATCACAACAACATCATCCAAGATTTCGTGTGTGTGTATTTGAGGTCGATGACTCAATATGTTCGTTCAGATTGTGGCATGGCCGATGGTAAAGAAGAACCAACTATCATGTTCGAGGACGAAGCATATTATGCCAAGATCTTCATCACCCACGAATTGCAGAAAATTGGAGAGGTCCAAGGGACCTTCAGTAATGTCCAAATCATAGGGAGTAATGTGTGTTGTACTCTTTTTCCTTTACCCTGGTTTTGTCTCAATTGAGTTTTTCTGGTAAGGTTTTAATGAGTCAACATTAAAGCACATTACAAGCTCTAAATGGTTATGGCATCTAAGGAGAAGTGTTATGAACCAGATTGTGGATGGCTCATAACCAAGAGATTATGATTTATAAACTTTCTATTTATCTATGGCAGTGTAATCTCCTATATAAGTAACCTCTATGTTATGAATAAAGATAGACTTTTCCATTACTTTTACCGTACATTACGACATATCTAAACTTATCTGATTATTTCAACATGTAAAAGCGATACTGACCACAACAACATACACTACATGAAAACATCAGGGATTCTGAGGAAAAAAATCGTCGGAATTTCGTCGGAATAACGTTATTCCGACGACATACCGACAAAACACACCGTCGGAAATAATTCCTCGGAATTTATTTTTTCCTCGGAAATCCCTCGGAATTTTCCGACGGAATTCCGAGGAAATAAATTTCCGAGGAAATTCCGAGGATCACCAGTTTGTCGGAAATGTCCTCGGAATATACCGAGGGAGGACTTCGTCGGTATAATTCCTCGGAAGTTCATCGATCGATGCGTGTTTGGACATATATATACATCGATCGATAGGAGTATACCGACGGACCTTTTCCTCGGTTTATTCCGAGGAACTTTTCCCTCGGTATATTCCGAGGGAACTTGTCCCTCGGAATATACCGAGGGAACTGTTTCCTCGGAATAAACAGAGGAACCTGTCCCTCGGTATAGCCCGAACGTTTTTTAAAAAACGCATCGATCGATGCGTTTTTGTTCAAAAACGCATCGATCGATCTAGTGAAAAATATAATTAAAAATATAATTTTAAAAAAATAAAATTTCTGAAATTTAAATTCGAAAATATGAAATTAAAAGTAAAATTGAAATCATATTAATTAATATTCAAAGTTTCACAAATAAAAATAAAACATTCCGAGTTTGTGGAAAAAAAAAAAACTACGGGTCTGGCACGTCCGGGAACACCTCGTTCGGGTACATCCTCTGCATCATCTCCATCATTTGCTGGTTCAGCCTCCTCTGTGCCTCATAGCCCGCCTGTTGAGCCGCCATCTGGGTCTCCAACAAAGATATACGATCATCTTTGTCCTTCAACTGGCCGTAAGTACTTCTGGATCAACAAAGGGCGGTGGTGCAGAAGAAGGGGGAACCGACCGGGTGCGACGACCCAAACCGACCAAACGTCCCTTCTTCTTTGGAACCGACTGAATAGAAAAAAGCCAAATTTAGAAATTTAAACCAAGAAATAAATGAATTGAACTTTTAAAAAAAAGAACTTACGGATTCAACGATTTCGTTGATTCGAAACCGGGACAAGTTGGTCGAAGCCGTCGAAGCGTCATCCTCGGTTTGAAGCTGAGACACTTCGTCTACCACCTGAGTTTGGACCAGGTCGACCACGTCCCTCACAAGACCGTCATCAATCTGGCCGGTCTTCTTGTTGGTATACGCCCTCCTCATTAGGGCGAGATCATCAACCGGCTCGCCATCATTTTCTTCCGCCTTGAAAAAAAACATAAATTAAAGAAACATTAGAAATTAGAAGAAATGCACAATAAATTTAAATTCTGAAACTCAAATAATTGAAGAAAAAGCGGTTGAACTTACCATGCGATCTCCGAGAGTGGCAATAGATTGAGCACCCAAGTTATGCTTGTAGATGCCCTTCCCTTTACGGTCGCTCCTGCGGTTGGTGGAGTTGGTGGAAGAAGTTTCTTTCGTCTTTTCCTTATCCCAATGCGCACACAACTCCTTCCAGACCGTGTCGTTCATCGACTTTGGGACCTTTTAATAAAAAAAAAAAGAAAAAGTTTAATAAATTAAAAAATAGTTTAATAAATTAAAAAATGGTTTAATAAATTAAATCGAACCTTATTGATTTCCCACTTCTTCTTCCACTCGTGGATCTGCTTCCCATAGTTGTCCATTACTTTATGGACGAAGTGGTGATAGATAAAGAGCGTCTCATCGGAATTCCAGTTGAACTCTTGCTGAAAAAAAAACACAATTAGTAGAAAATTTATATTAAAGATTAAAAATATAAGTAAAAAATTAGAATACTTACCGCAAACTGACGAAACCACAGAACCTGCTTGTCGGTTGGGAAGTGAGTGAAAGTCGGATGTCCACTGTCGAGGGCCGAGTACATCATACGGTTGATCCATGCGCTGATCCCGTTCCCGGATCGGTTGAACCTTATTAAAAGAACAAACGGTTAATAATGAATCCAAATTTAAAGAAAAAAAAATGTTTAATTACCATGTTTGACCCCGTCCATGTGGATACGGAGTGAGATACAGAAGATGGTCACGACCGGGCTGTTGAACAAACTCCGCAACACGCATCACTCCCGGAGGACCCGGAGGAACAGGAGCGGATGCAGCAGCGGGAGCGAGAGGAGCAGGAGCGGGTGCAGCAGAGGGAGATGTATGGTTGGAGCTGTGGGGCGAAGGGGAATCCTGAAAATGGCTGGAATCCCGAGACTAGATCCCCGTACCACCACGACCACGACGCTGTCGAGGCCGGGTCTGATCATCATGAGACCTGTAAATTTAAAAAATATATTTAATAAATACAGAAATATATAAATTAATTTTTTTAAAAAAAAAATCCCAAATAATTTAATCACAAAAAAAGATTAATATATATTTAAATTTTTTAATAAATATATAAAAATAGTTCTAATAAACAAAAAATAGTTGTAATAAATAAAAATAGTTTAATAATTACAAAAAATAGTTTTAATAATATATATATATATTAAAAATATTTTTAAATCCCAAATAATAGTTTTTAATCACAAAAAAAGTTTTATAGATATTTAAAATGTTTTGTAAAATCCAAAAAATCGAATTTATATAGAAATTTTTTTTTGTAAAGTCCAAAAAATTGAATTTATATAGAAAAATCGTTTTGTAAAATACAAAAATCGATTTTATATACAAAAATCGATTTTATAAATACAAAAAAAAAAATTATAAAAAAATTCTAAATCAATTCAACAAAACAAATCATTCAACCAAATCACAATTCTAAACCTATTATACAACCAAATCACAATCCTAACCAATCACCTTAACAAAAATCTATCAAAACTACACAAAAACCTAACAAATAGAACCTAAGAGAGTGGGATAGGGTCCTTACATGATTTGTGTAAGAAAAGGGGGAGATCGCCGGAGATATCGTCGGATTTCAGGGGGAAATCGCCGGAGAAAAAAGAGAGGAGTCGCGCAGAGGAAAAAGAAAGAAATGGGGAAGAAGAAGTGGGTCGCGGTTATAAAACCTAGGGTCCGACGGACATTATCCGTCGGAATTCTAATTTCAATTTTCGCGAAATATTTGCCCGGTAAAATGAAAATATTCCGAGGACATTCCGACGTATAGTAAAATATCCGTCGGAATTTCCTCGGAATATTCCAAGGAAATACCGAGGAACTAGTGTTTGGGGTTTCAAAACATCAATTTTTTTTGCCGTATTTCATTTCTTATACACTTGTAATGCATACCGTTGAGGATTCTTTGTATAGATGAGCATAAACCATGAAATAAAAAATTTCAAAACTAATTGAAAATATTCCCTTTACCGTTCATTAAAAGGTATAAGTGTTTGTCTTATGTTGCGAGATTTCGTTCATACAATCGGAAAAGTGTTAATTATACGGTAAGGAACAAATTTTTGACTTCATAATGAACGTAAGACACTTAATAAGGGTTATATAGGTGTTATTCAAAAGGCAAAACGTTGTTTTCGGTTTAAAAACCCCATTTTCTCGGAATTTCCTCGGATTATTCCGAGGGAACTCCGAGGAAACCCTCTTCTTCCTCGGAATTTCCTCGGAATATTCTGAGGAAATTCCGAGGACCTAGTGTTTGGGGTTTCAAAACGTAATTTTTTTTAAAAAAACGAATCGATCGATCGAGAATCTCAATTGTTCCTCGGAATGTCCTCGGAAAATCTTGTATGTTTTTTTAAAAACGCATCAATCGATGCGTTTTTGAATAAAAACGAATCGATCGATTACTAAGATGGACCGGGCCGTAAGATTGTGATCGATCGATGAGAGTAACCCATCGATCGATCGAGAATCTCAATTGTTCCTCGGAATGTCCTCGGAAAATCTTGTATGTTTTTTTAAAAACGCATCGATCGATGCGTTTTTGAATAAAAACGAATCGATCGATTACTAAGATGGACCGGGCCGTAAGATTGTGATCGATCGATGAGAGTAACCCATCGATCGATCGAGAATCTCACTTGTTCCTCGGAATGTCCTCGGAATGTCCTCGGAAAATCTTGTATGTTTTTTTAAAAACGCATCGATCGATGCGTTTCTGAACAAAAACGCATCGATCGATTACAAAGATGGACTGGCCGTAAGATTGTGATCGATCGATGCGTTATAGAACAAAAACGCATCGATCGATGCGTGTTCGGAAAACAGAATTATAAGGCAAAACCCTACCTTTTCTGGATCTAAGCCTTAGAACTCTCATCCCCTCCGATTTCCCCTATAATTCGCCCCCCCTTTCTCTCTCTATAATCATCCGATTTGAACAATTTTGGGCTCCATTCCACTTGATTTTTCGAGCTCTACCTGATTCCTACACTCGTCTTCACCCTAAGACAGGTATACTCCGCGAATCTCCATATTCTGAAATCGTGTTCTTGAGCAATTTTTTGGGTTTTGTGAATTTTTATTTCCGTGTTGATTCCTTGATCAAATATGCATGAAACAGATGTTTAAACATGGAATAGAACACAATTGTCTGTGATCAACGAGTTTGGAACAGGATTTGAGATGATTTAGGGATTGAGAATTTTTTTCAATTTGGTTTTTTTTTATCACAACTCGATTTCGCTTTTCATTTTCATGTTGCTTTGAGTTCTTAATTGATTATTACCATGTTGAGAGCAATGATTCTATTTTGTAGAGAATGAAGCGCACGAAAATGTCAGCAAAGAAGAACACACAAGAAGAGGGTTCGTCTCAGCTGGAGAAGCAAAGGCCAAAGAAGTGGGATAAGTCTGATACCACCCACTACAACAACATGAAGAAGGTAGCCGTTCCGGCTACACAACTAGCATGTCCAGAGACGATGACAATATTGGAATCCAAGCAGACATTGAAGGACTGTTCCAGAACATGGGTCTAGGCAAACTATGCAACCTCAACGAACCCACTTATCCGGAGTTGGTACGCCAGTTCATAGCATCCGCATACGTCACCCGTCCCGATGATAGCCATCAGGAAGGTTTTCTGGCATTCGTAGTGCAGAAAGTATACTATGAGGTATCTTTCACAGACCTCTGCGGACTATTTGGATTGAGTGCAGGGGAGAGGACATCTGGTCTTTATTGGACTTCAGAGCTGTTGAACTTCTGGGAAACGATTGGCACAGGGGTTTATAGATCTTCTCAGGCAAAGGAGTCACTTATCCGGAGCCCAGTACTGAGATATGCCACACGCCTCATTGGCTCATTGCTATACGGGACAACCACAGCCGCATCAGTCACGCAATGGGAGTTGTGCCTCCTGTACCAAGGTGTGAGGCATTTGCTACCGGCATTTGGAAACTCTACATTCCCACCTGCTACTGCCTTCAACATGGGAGCGGTGCTGGCCGCAAACTTAGCAGGATACAAGGGGAAAGTAACCAATTCCAAGAGCAATGCATGTGGATTTGGTGCAGTGATTACTCGGATCCTTAGACATGTGGGTGTAGACTGCAAGAACCAGCAGGTAGCACTGGACAGATCGAACAACATTGCTTGGAACTACCTGGATGTCATTTCTCTAGTAAGTAAGGAGTTCATAGCTGGTCCCCACTCGAGGATCCATCGGGATGGTCCTTACGTCTACGTATTCCAGGACCGAGCGAAGAAAACACTCTACTGCCACCTGCCTCAGATCGGTCTGACTTCTCTACTTTCAGAGGCTGCAGTTGAGTTCCTACCCCCTGCTACCGCACTAGTAGACAAGCCATCCTTCTTCACGCCAAAATATCAGACCAAAGGCAAGGGCGTGGTTGATGAAGAAGGAGAAGATGAGGCTGCACAAGCCATTCCAGATGATTCACAACCCATCAGCTACTCTCATCAGACTCCAGCCAGTACAAGCTGCAAGAGCTTCCACCGAACGCCACTTTGCGCCAGCAACAACATTGGAGAGATCAGAGCATAAAGACAAACAACGACATGCTACACAAGATCTGGGCTGCCATTTCACGTATCAGGCCGTGTCGTTGCCAAAAGGATGATGTAGTTCATCGGGACAACTCTCCATCCAGCTCTGGTTCGGGTTCGAGTGGTACACACAGGGTAAGAAAGAGGTCCAAGAGACCCAACGATGCAGGAACATCTGGAGCAGGAGACGAGGAGTAGGAGCTATCACCGGCTATTTTATTTTCTTTTCTATTCTAACGTTTTATGGTCTTATTTTCTGTTAATTTTGAACTGAGTTTTTTTTTGGGTTTCTTAATTATGAGTTCGTATTTCTTTTCAGGTTTCCTTGCTTTATTTGTTTTGAACTGAGTAGTTTTTAATTCGTATTCAGCTTTGCCTTGCTAGATAAACCAAATAACTATTATCCGAGGAAAGAGGTTATATCAAGTGTTCCTCGGAATTTCCTCGGTATTTCTTAAAAAAAAAAAAAAATAAGTTCAATGGTAGTCTGTTTCCGAGTCATCATCACCAGATGAATCTGAATCTGGATCTTGGTGAAACTCTCCAATCACTGGTTCATCCTCTACGTGAACGACGGCTTCCTCTCCAAAGTCGGTTAAATCGACTACAAGGCCAACTCCAGCTAAATCTTCTGCTGCACTTAAGTTGCCGGATGTGCTTGGTTGTAGTGGGTCTTCCAGCTCAGAACTTCCCTGAACTCGGCCTCTCGGGTTGAGTCTTGTAACAGTAACCCATGGATCATCTCTGTTCCTTACCCGGGGGTACTTGATATAACAAACCTGTAACATTTAGAAAAATTATAAATTAATACACATGATGATGAATCATTCTGAATAATTAACATTTAATTACCTGATCGGCCTGAGAAGCAAGAATGAAAGGATCATAATATTGCAGCTTTCGCCTCGAATTTACTGATGTAACACCAAATGCATCTGTTCTCACACCTCGATCTGGGGTGTTGTCGTGCCAATCACAATAGAAAACAGTACAGCGCAATCCAACCATGCCCAAATACTTAATTTCCAAAATCTCATGTATGTGTCCGTAGTATACATCATCTCCTGATGCAGAACAAACGCCAGCATCATAAGTCGTACTCGAACGTCTCCTCTTCTGAGTTGTGAATGCATATCCTCGAGTACAAAATCTCGGATATGACTTCACAACAAAGTTTGGTCCAACGACCATCTCACGTATCCAATCGTCAAATGTTTCACCTCTGGCCAAACCAGCAGACACCTATTAATAGCACATATATATATATTATATCAATAAATGTGAATTAGTATAAATATGTGATAAAATATATTTTAATTTGTTTAAAGCACTCACATAAGTAAACATCCATCCACTAAATTCTCTCTGCTTCATTTCTTCTAGTTCGTCCTCTGTGGCGTATCTATACTCGAACCGCTTTTCTGCCATGAAAATCCTGTATATGATGACAATAATGTAATTAATTAAGATTTAAATTTCAACTTGTTAAAATAAAAATTTGTAAGCTCATTTATTTACCTCTCATATTGAAGAACGTCTTCGCAGTTGGTGAGCAAATATGTTTGCAAATGACTGCGCTCCTGCTCAGTAAGTCGACGGTCCTTTGGTTTTCCGCTAAGTCGTCCAACATCTGTGAAAATGTCTGGAACCGTAACATGATATGTTGCCCGTTCGCCTCTATCATCATGCCGAGCAGGTCTTCTGTTTTTGGTCTGAACTTCTGCTGGAAAGTAGTACTCGGCAAAGTTTGAAGTTTCTTCATTGATCATCTGTGCGACTATAGAACCTTCCACCCTACTTAAATTTTTCACCATCTTCTTCAAATGGAACATATACCGCTCATACAGATACATCCATCTATACTGCACAGGACCACCAAGTTCCAATTCTCTTGCCAGGTGAATAACAAGATGCTCCATAACATCAAAAAATGAGGGAGGAAATATCTTCTCAAGGTTGCACTGAATCACGGCTATGTTAGTCTTCAAATTTTCAATACCTTCAAGAGTCACTGATCTCGTGCATAAATCGCGGAAGAAACCACTTATCCCTGCAATTGCTTCATGAACATTTCGTGGTAATAGTTCCTTGAAGGCGAACGGAAGGAGGCGCTGCATCATTACATGGCAATCGTGGCTTTTCAAGCCAGTAAACTTTCCTTCCTTTCTGTCGATACAGTTACGCAAATTTGATGCGTAACCGTCTGGAAATTCCACATCGTTTGAAATCCAATCAAAGAACGCATCTTTTCCCGCTGCATCAAGTCGGTATATGGGAAAAGGAGCCCTACCATTCTCATCAACATGAAGTTCTGAACGAGCACATATATCGACTAAATCCAGTCTTGACTTCAAATTATCCTTTGTTTTACCTTGAACATTAAGGATCGTGTTCATGAGATTGTCAAAAAAGTTCTTCTCAATATGCATGACATCTAAATTATGCCTTAGCAGATGATCCTCCCAGTATGGCAGATCCCAGAAAATACTTTTTTGTGCCAGTTATGTAGTTCTCCAACAGCATCTACCGGAAAACGCTCATGTCCACCGACTTCTGGCGTCCTTTCTGCACCAAAATCTCTTAGTTGTATCTTCAAATCTTTCCCACAAATTTCCGGAGGTGGACTGTCAAACACCCTCTTGTTCTTCGTAAACAAATTCCTACTCCTACGATATGGATGATCAGGTGGTAGGAATCTCCTGTGACAGTCAAACCAACACGTTTTCCTTCCGTGTTTTAGTTGGAAAGCATCAGTGTTATCTTGACAATATGGACATGATAGCCTTCCATGCGTTGTCCATCCAGACAACATACCATATGCTGGAAAATCACTTATTGTCCACATTAGTACTGCCCGCATTTGAAAGTTTTCTTTACACGAAACATCGTATGTTTCAGCACCTTGAGCCCATAGTTGTTGCAACTCATATATTAGTGGCTGAAGAAACACATCAAGTGATCTCTTAGGATGCTCTGGTCCGGGAACGAGAATCGAGAGAAACAAAAACTCTCGTCGCAAGCACAAGTTTGGGGGGAGGTTGTATGGTGTAAGAATGACGGGCCATAGAGAATACTGTCTTCCACTCTTGCCAAACGGACTGAAACCATCAGTACATAATCCAAGGTAGACATTTCTTCTCTCATACGCAAAGTCGGGATACTTTGATTGGAAATGCTTCCACGCTTTTGCATCTGAAGGATGTCTGATCTCACCATCTGTTGAGTGCTCCGCATGCCATCTCATTGGTTGCGCTGTGCGTTCAGACAGATACAACCTCTGCAACCTTTCCGTCAAAGGTAAATACCACATCCTTTTATATGGCACTGGAACTCTTCCACTCGTATCTTTATAACGAGGCTTTCCACAAAATTTGCATGTAACCCGCTGTTCATCCGCCCTCCAATAAATCATGCAGTTGTCGCTGCATACATCTATTACCTGATACGATAAACCAAGACCAGCTACGAGTTTCTGAACCTCGTAGTATGAACCAGGAGCTACATTATCCTCGGGTAGAATACCTTTTACAAAATCAGCAATCGCATCCACACAGTCTTCAGCCAAATTATAATCTGTTTTAATGCCCATCAATCTTGTAGCAGATGATAAAGCTGAATGACCATCTCTGCAACCTTCGTACAATGGTTGCTTTCCAGCATCCAACATATCATAAAATCTCCTAGCTTCTGCATTGGGTAAATCTTCCCCTCTAAAATGATCATTTACCATCTGCTCAGTACCTACACCATAATCTACATCCGTTCTAATTGGTTCTTCTAATCTAACCGCTGGCTGAGGTTCGCTAGTACTACCATGTTCATAATCAGTTTCCCCATGATGATACCAAATTTTGTAACTTCGTGTAAACCCACTCAAATATAGATGAGTCCAAACATCCCACTCTTTAATAACCTTTCTATTTTTACAATTAGAGCAAGGACATCTTAACATACCTGTTTTTGCTTCCGTTGTCGGTGAACTAACCCCATGAATTCGGTTATACCTCGTTGGTATTCTTCCGTAAGCAATCTCGTGTTCGGATCCAAATGAGGTCGATCGATCCAAGAACGAAAATAATTTGAAGAAGACATATTTTTTATGAATCAAATTCGTGTGTAAATAGAGTAAGAGGGAGGATAAAGATATGGAGTGAAAGAAGAGGAAGAGGAGTGCTTGTATTTATAGTTTAAATCCTGCCGACATACCGAGGAAATTCCGACGGAATTCCAACGGAAAAGGCTAGTTCGTCGGAATTTCCTCGGAATTTTGTAAAATCCCCCAACGGCTCTCCAACGGCTATAATATTTCCTCGGAATTCATCGGTTTTTTCCGAGGAACACATTGTTCCTCGGAATATTCCGACGGACTGAGGTTTCCTCGGAATTCCGTCGGTATATTCCGAGGAAATTCCGAGGAACCCCAATTTTGTGTTTCCTCGGAATTTCCTCGGAAATTCCTCGGTATATTCCGAGGATTTCATTTTCCGTCGGAATGTCCGTCAGAATACCGCTGTTTTCTTGTAGTGATATAACCACACAATTAGTTAGCGACTATATATAACAAAACATAGTCAATCTTGATAAATAAAAATCTCAGGATATTAAAGATAGCTACTTTTTAAGAAACAGTCCATATGGACTACATGTTCATATATAACTCTGGATCTACCTACCTATTTTAAGTAATTTTTATTATAATAAATAACGTATTTCTGCATTGTATAACTTAATAATTTAAAGAAAAAAGTATAAAAGCAAAAAGTTGCGCCAAATCCAAAAAATTAACATATAAAAAATTAATCTATGTTTATGTGTTTAACATAATCGAGTACAGTTTTAAAAATATTTTACTTAATAACAAAGTTAAAATAGAACAAATACTGAGAACAAAGTAAAACAATAACAGTTTTATATCGTTTTAATGATGAAACATGTATATTTTTCTTAAATAATAATAATTCAAATTTTACAAAATACAAATGAAACAAAATTAAGCATAATAATTATTTTATTAAAATTGATGCAAAGTTTTTGTGTCTTTCTATACAAGAATTAATGTTAGAAAAAAAAAAATTTTGACACCGAAACAAAGCCGCAACAAGGTTAAAACATCTTTGCATATTGGCAAACAACAACCGTGGTAAAAGTAACTATCTCAGTAACTTTCTTTATGCCATAATTTTGCTATGCACATGAGAACATGAGGAATGTGGAAATCGAAATTCGCACTGTCGATTTACGTTTAAATTAGGAAACTAGGAAAACCCTAATTTCCCAAAGGTCCCGGATCTCTGCGAGAGCCAACGGCAAGTGACCAAATATATGCGGAAATCATGAAAAGATAACAAACGAGTTTAGAGAAAACAGTAGATCTTATTTCGAGTCCGCGAGAGAGCGTTGCGATCATTAAAAGAGATCATAAAAGCTTTGGCTGCAAAGGCTGTCAGCGAGTTACCTAGTCCTAGCGGCCTAAAAGCTCAAACCTAGTTGACTCGCAGCTCGATAACAAGAGACGAAGAAAATACAGAGAAGGTTTTTGATTGATTTCGGACTGAACCTTATGAAAGGCTGCCTACGTACCCCTTTCGAGGATCAAGCCGAACGTAGTTCAAGAGTGAACCAAGAGATCAAATTGCTTGTGCACGTTCGTCTGGTAATCGGGTGCCAGTCATGGAAACAGAGCATGTCGAGAATAATGCCTCAGAGTTTCTAAGTGCCGAGAGTTCTGAGTCTAAAAAGTTGTCCCTCAGGCCTCTCGCCTAGGACTCCTTACATACTCGCTCCTAGGTCGGTTTACGCTTTTTCCCTTCTGCCCTTAAGCCGTCATAGCCTAAAATTGGAGATGATCCATTTTTCCCGATCTTCGTAATTATTTTCAAAATTCCGTATTTATATGCGGAAACTTGACATTTATCTTTCCTTGCGAACCAAGCGTAAACCATCCCACGGTTTACGGGCTGCTGGTTAAGAAATCGTAAGGTGGGCTTCGAATCATGCCTTAGGTCCCTTTGGGCCGTCTTTCGACTTGAAGCGTTTATTACGACTTCTGTCGATAAAAACGAACTTTCGGCGGTTTTTATCGTAAAGTTTGATTGATGACTTTGAATGGCGGAAAACATGAAATGGGTTCGCTACGGTCTTCGGGAGACAGCATCGAAGGGTAGACGAGAATGCATGGATTCGTGTTGTATCAACGTTTCGGAAGAGCTCGGTCGCTAGGTAGCGACCCAGCTTGGCTAGAGCTTGGTCGCTACGTAGCGACCGAGCGGGACGGACGCTCGGTCGCTACGTAGCGACCGAGCGAGACGGACGTTCGATCGCTACGTAGCGACCGAGCTTGGCTCGAACTCGGTCGCTACGTAGCGACCGAGCTTGGCTTGAACGCTACGTAGCGACCGAATGGGACGGACGCTCGGTCTCGGTCGCTACGTAGCGGCACGTGTGCTCGGTCGGTACGTAGCGACCGTGTGACCTTTTTTGGGCTTTTCTCTGATGTCTCGTGTTTCTTCCGCAGGGCTTTTAGTAAGAATAAATCTTTTCCGAAGATTTATTTTTCGTAAAAACGTTCATGACGATTTTTACGGACTTTCAGACATTGATTCCGTCGTGACCAATTTTGACCCCAACAGGTAGCCCCCCAGCTTGTTAGAACCATGAGCTTGTAGCGTGAGGTTCTAGCGAGTGGCTTGGCAAGTTAGAAAAGTTAGGTGAGTTAGGCGGAATTTATGGTCGAAAAGGTTCGTGGTAAGTGGTCTTCTCGCTCTTCTAAAAGTAGAACGCGATAAGATTGGGGCTGCACCTTATGACGGCTGCCTATGTACCCTTGTTGAAGGGATCAAGCCTTTCGTAGTTCATCTTGGAGTTAAGGTTTGTATGACTAGTTTTCCAGCGAGACCTTTACGGTCTGGTTTTTATGTAGAGGTTATCAGGTGTGTTGTTGCCGATGGCATTTTATATGGGTGTAGAAGGAAGACTACGAGTTGTCATCTCGTAATCTAACTCTGTGTGAACTGCTATATCTGTGATCTGTTTCGAGAGTTTTCCGCAGTGTGTAAACTTGCGAGATTTCTGAAGACGCTCGAATATTGGCAAAGAGACAAATTTTGGGATCTCGTATCAAGGTTTTTGATACTATGCCTAGAGATGTTAGAGACCAGTGCGCTGGGTTTAGGGCAAGACATAGGTTTACTCCTTGTTTTAGAGGGTGCAATGACTAATTCGCCTTACGTATCCCATTTCCGTTTCATCCTGATTTCATACCGATTTAAAGTCTGTGATAGGTTCTCGGCTTATATGACTTGTATGGTTGGAACCGAGCATCTCTCCAAGGATAATTTTTAAGCCTCCTGGAAGTGCTGACCAAAAATTATGGGTTTCTTTTATAGCGCTATTATCCTTGTGTCGGATGTACGAGAGTCATCTCTACGAGATGGCTAAGTCTGTTTAGGACGTTAAGAGTTTGTTGTGATCAGCAACAAACTTAATGGTTAAAATTACCGTTTCGATTCTTCGCGAAGGATATGTTTTGAGAAGATATTAGTGCGTATGACTGTCTGGTCTTCCAAGAAAGTGTTTTTATCGAGGAAGGGAATTTCGTCGAATAACGAATCTTCAGGCGTCTGCGACGTCTCGCGATGCTGAAGATTTATCATTCTTTCGTATGTCGCGTTTCGTGCTTGAAATATTCGCGGGCTTGAAGATGTTTCACGATGTTGCAAGGGATTAGTCTTAGCCCTGCGTTTGGGAAACATTCTGGTTTGACTACGGATGTTCGCAGCCAGAATTGTTGTTCCTGTTTGGATTTGATTTGCGATCGAGGAGTTAGGACCAAGGGGTCGCGTAAATTTGTCCCCGGAAAGAAGCATCCTCCTATACCGTGCTTTGTGTGGTGTTGGCCTTCCGAGATTTCTTTCGTGTGTATTTGAGGATGTTCCGTATAGCTATAGGAGCTCCGTTACGAGTTTTCCTTACATGCCGCATTTTATGAGTAAAACACAGCGGGCTTAAAGTGAGTCGTAGTATATGGAACTTGGTCGATTTTTGACAAGTGGAACCTTTCCGTTAATTGTTTGGTTGTTAGGACTGAGTTTTGTTATGACGAATTTACCGTATGATTCCCGTTTTTGGGTGGTACGATAATTGTTTGTGTAATTGTTACTTGGCGTTTCAAGACAAATTCCGGATTACCGTTTAGCCGTCAAGTTATTGGAGCGGTGGTCGCTCAATTTTTTTGGCTTTGCATGAAGGTTGTGCTCAGCTTTATAGCCAAGGACGTCGTTGCCAAAGGATTAGACCATGACACTTTCGTGCTGTCAATAAGGTCAAGTCGGTTAGAATCGCCCTTAAAGGGGATGTTGTAACCTAGTTTGGCTTCGAAGGAAGGGCGTAATTGGGCGAGTGACGAATAGCGTTTGTCGAGATTGATAGGCCGAGTATGCCTATGGTGGTAGAAAACGTTTTTCCAATTTAGGGTTAATTTATACAATGAATATTTCGTATAATGTTTCCTTTATTCGTATGGAAGTTGTTTCCTTTGTTTTCGAGGGAGATAAAGCCTAAGAAGCTCGATACAGAGCCCGTGCGGAGTCAGTTGCGGGTTGATTTCCTACTCGGACGTGACCAAGCGGAATGAGAGCGGATGCCAGTGAGTCGCGGGGCTAAAGAATGAGACCTTTCAGATCGTGGTGCTAGGAAGTAAAG
Organism: Brassica napus; assembly: GCF_020379485.1. NCBI lineage: Eukaryota > Viridiplantae > Streptophyta > Magnoliopsida > Brassicales > Brassicaceae > Brassica > Brassica napus. Next base: position 57,545,210 of record NC_063446.1, on the reverse strand, counting down.
TTTATATTGGTCGTCCAATGTCAGATCATACAACTTGGTTTTTTGCTATAAGGAAAGTACTTTTTCGTAAAACCTGTTACGTTTACTTTCGAAAGTTACTTCGTATGACATGATCTGATTATACGAAGAATTTTTTGTGTAAGTAACGGGCGACCGGTTTTTACGAATTTATTAAATTGACGCAACATATGGAGATGTCAAGAACTGTGGCGTTTGCATAGGCGTTGGCCATAGGCGCAGTGGCGGCTGGAGTTTTCTTACCAGCGTTGTTGCCAAGTGCGATTTTCTCTTTCGTATTTCCAGACATTGTTTTGATCAACCGTTTTGCAGCTATGAGTTAGAGTATTCCGTACCTCCCCTCCTTCTAGCGCCAAACTGTGGGAACCGAAATTCGCACTGTTGATTTACGTTTAAATTAGGAAACTAGGAAAACCCTAATTTCCCAGAGGTCTCGGATCTCTGCGAGAGCCAACGGCAAGTGGCCAAATATATGCGGAAATCATGAAAAGATAACAAACGAGTTTAGAGAAAACAGTAGATCTTATTTCGAATCCTCGTGAGAGCGTTGCGATCATTACAAGAGATCATAAAAGCTTTGGCCGCAAAGGCTGTCAGCGAGTTACCTAGTTCTAGCGGCCTAAAATCTCAAACCTAGTTGACTCGCAGCTCGATAACAAAAGACAAAGAAAATACAGAAAAAGTTTTTGATTTATTTCGGACTGAACCTAATGAAAGGCTGCCTATGTACCCCTTTTGAGGATCAAGCCGAACGTAGTTCAAGAGTGAACCAAGAGATCGAACTGCTTGTGCACGTTCGTCTGGTAATCGGGTGCCAGTCATGGAAGCAGAGCATGTCGAGAATAATGCCTCAGAGTTTCTAAGTGCCGAGAGTTCTGAGTCTAAAAATTTGTCCCTCATGCCTCTCGCCTAGGACTCCTTATATACTCGCTCCTAGGTCGGTTTACGCTTTTCCCCTTCTGCCTTTAAGCCGTCATAGCCCAAAATTGGAAATAATCAATTTTTCCCGATCTTCGTAATTATCTTCAAAATTTTGTATTTATCTGCGGAAACTTGACATTTATCTTTCCTTGCGAGCCAAGCGTAAACCATCCCACGGTTTACGGGCTGCTGGTTAAGAAATCGTAAGGTGGGCTTCGAATCATGCCTTAGGTCCCTTTGGGCCGTCTTTCGACTTGAAGCATTTATTACGACTTCTTTCGATAAAAACGAACTTTCCGCGGTTTTTATCGTAAAGTATGATTGATGACTTCGAATGGCGGAAAACATGAAATGGGTTCGCTACGGCCTTCGGGAGACAGCATCGAAAGGTATACGAGAATGCATGGATTCGTGTCGTATCGACGTTTCGGAAGAGCTCGGTCGCTACGTGACGGATGCTCAGTCGCTACGTAGCGACCGAGCTTGGCTTGAGTGCTACGTAGCAACCGAGCGGGACGGACGCTCGGTCGCTACGTAGCGACCGGGCGGGACGTGTGCTCGGTCGCTACATGGCGACCGAGCTTGGCTCGAGCTCGGTCGCTACGTAGCGACCGTGCGACCTTTTTCGGGCTTTTCTCTGATGTCTCGTGTTTCTTCCGCAGGGCTCTTTGTAAGAATAAATCTTTTCCGAAGATTTATTTTTCGTAAAAACGTTCATGCCGATTTTTACAGAGTTTCAGACATTGATTCCGTCGTGACCGATTTTGACCCCGACAAGGAATGCATGAAATTTATGGATTATCATGAACGACAAACCAAGATGTCTAGAGCTGACAAATGATGGAGTAGATCAAACGTTCTTTATGCTACGTAACTATAATGAAAAAAGTGTTATTAGTTTATAATGCTATCAAGACAACGTCACCACAATAATATGGAAAATTGATGCATTGATTTTTATTACTATAAACAAATGTAAAAAAAATTTGGAGTTGGTTTTACGGTGACTAACAAGTGCCCACACTCATCGACCGCTACTCAGTTTTCACATTTTCACATTCTCCAGTTACAATGTTTTTTATTTTGATTAGCTTCGCTATACTTTCTTCGCATTCAATATAACATTCTACTTTTAATAAGAAATGCAACTTCAAATAATCACTATTTCCACTCTAATAACATGTCGAAATACTATGATTTCATCATAAAAAGTAATTACTTTTATAACATACACAAAAAATTACTCACAATCCAAACCTTCCGAACCCAAAATATTACAAACCACAAATAACACACCGAATATGAGATCAAATTTTTGTTAAAAGAAACAACCTGAAAACCATTTGAAGCTTACGTATCATATCAATGACACAACTTTTTAATATAGAAACAACTATTATAAACAAGCAAAATATATCTTATCACATATAATCTCTCCTTACTTAAAACTTTCTAAAAGATAAAAATCATTAAACATCTCTTGCAAATACAAACCTAAAATACAAACTACAAAATCGTACAAAAATATAATAATATCGATCACAAGTAAAGTATATCTCGTCCTACCCTAGTTGATCTTATTTAATAGTATATTAGACTTTAGTTTTATTCGAATCGAACATTGAATCTAAATAGCACTTTTTTCAAAAAAAAAAAAACATTGAATCTAAATGATTGCCCAATTTTAGTTAAAAAGATTTTTTTTTAAAAAAGACACCAAACATGAAACTATTCTTGAATAAGTATTTGATATTTTTTTTAAAAAAAAATTAGTGATAATCTTAATAAATAAAGTTGAGTTTTTTCTCGCCTTGGGGGGAATTTCGCCACCTGGAACTTGTATTTAAACTCTGCGTTTAGGTTTGGTTGGTTTCGGTTGGGCTTGGTTTCTTATGGTTTCGTTTGGGCTTGCATTTTTCATTTTAGCCCAAGAGTTATTAGGTTTCCTCTGTGTCGACTTGGACATTGTAAAGGAGAACCACCGTGCTGCTTAGATCACACTGCCGCCTCCGGACCATTTGTGTAACGTCTGCAGTCATCAATCATCTTCCATATTAAACCAGTCTTTTATGTCGTTTTCACCACACCTCCCTCTCTCATTAAATCGGACTCATCATTCTCCAAATACCAATTGAAGTTTCACTTATAAATTTGTTTGTCACCTGCAATGAGCATCCTCACCACTAAGAAATCAGAAAGGACAACCTCTTTCAAGCACCAACTCCAACAATAGTGAATTTGTACATCCTTCTTACGTCTTTGGCGTCCTAGGCTGATGATTCTCAGAAGAAAAAATCGGATTCAGGTTTCTAACATTATGAAACCATTGTTCTTCTACGTCAATCTCGCCAAGGTACGCACTTTTTGGCTATGGAACTCATCGTCTAAGCTTTGATGTTTTTGGACTCTATGATCTGTTTCTATAGCGGATGTGATTGTCTGTGAAAATCTGTGTTACTCCTACCCACTCAAAAAGGTTCAATTTTTTTCTGGAAATCTTTGTGCTTTAGTTGTGTCTTGCCAAAGGTTTTCACTTTGGTTGGTGTAATTTTTACTTAAGTTCTAAGTTCTGTAATTGGGTATTGTCATTGATTGATATCTTGGATTTGTTTCAGAGGTATATGCAGCAGTACGATGATGTTGAGCTGTCTGTCCTTGGGATGGGTATGCATGTTCTTAATCTCTCTCTCTCCTGTACTTTCTTCTGTGTATTTAGACTTTAATAGCCTTTCTAATGATTGGATATTCGGTATGAAAATGTGTAGCTATTGTAAATGTTGTTACTATTGCAGAAATAATGAAGAACAATGGTTTTCTGTTGAGAAGAGTAATTATCTCTACAGGGTCTGAATGCAACATATAACAAATTTGACGTTTTGGCAACTAAGCTCTGTTTGGGTGAAAATGGTTTGTTCCAGTTATATCGATCATGACTTCAACGGTGGATATTAAGTATGACTTAAGGGGTCACCATGTGCCGAAAGCTAAGGTGGTTTTTTTACGAGCAAACTATGAATCTTATTCTTGATTTTATCATTTTTGATTTTCGTTTGTTTTGATCTTACAGATTGTCTTTGACAATACAACCTGAGTCTGGATGCCGAATCAACACAGCAAAAGTTGCAATAATTTGAATATCAAAGAACCCGTTTCATTTTCTTTTGTGGAGTTCGTAAGTGTCATGAAAAAACATCTTCAAACAAAGAGGCATTGATAAAAAAAAGATTCCAATCTTTTTTTGTGGGTATCGCTTAAACCAGCTATGGGTATATCTAAGAAAATTGAGTATGTGAACTAATTGAGCTCTGTTGTATTATTTTTGTTTGACTCCAGTGTCGTTAATGATCTAAGTATTGTTACTGTGTAAATTTAAATGATACCAATATACCATATAGACAAATGTTTTTCCTTCAGTTTCACCTTCTATTTTTTTTTTCTTCCATCTCAGTTTCATCTGCTATTCATATTGGTTACTTTTTACTAATTTATTTTTCTGTCAGAAACAAAAGTTTTTCTCCGGTCTCAACTGTTGAACTTTGCAATTGGTTAATTTTGTTTGATTTATATTGTTATTTTGGAATTACACATGAAATATTTTAAAATATATATTAATCTAAATATTTGTACCAAATTTTTCTTTTGGAAAGAACAGTTTTAATTAAAAGTTCTTACACATGAGAATGTATTAAATCCATAAGTTGAAAGGATTTGATTTTTACTGAGTTTTTCAATGATTTTTGAAGATTTAAGAATTACTATGATTTAAATTAAAGTACACTAAAATACACAAAAATACTTTAAAATGAATGCAAATCGTAAAATACTCAGCATAAAAATATTTCAAAACAGTAAATTTTAAATGAGTTTATCAAATAACAAGTTCCATAACAATTAATTTTAAAATAGTTTTAAAGAAGTTCTTATAACCATTCATTTTCCGTTCAGATTAAATATCCTCAAACTTCCAATTAAACACACCCTTTAAATTAAGAACGATTATTATTATTCTAAATAATATATTATAAAATTAGATATAAAAAATTAATTCTAATATGGATTTTTAATTGATTGCAAAGAAATCATCAGCCAAGAACAAAGTGAAGTTTATCAATTCAATTCAAGTAATGATAACGACAAATTAGCTTTATATATGGTCTATAATTTTTTGTTGAATATTATTAAAAAAGATTTGAAAATATAATTTTTAAATTTTATATAATATAACATTGTTGAATAGAGTAAGCAAAAGAGCAAAAACAATGCAGAAATTATTCTCATAATATAAATAAGAGGTCTAAGATAGTTATATCCAAATAGATGTGTAAAATTTTAGCAAGATATGTCATGACTTAAAAAAAATCAATCAAATATCTAATATTGATACGAAAAATATATTTATTTGCATAATCTAAACGAGTAACGCAATATAAAATAATCTAGCAATAGAAATTAAGCTAGATAATCTAGAACAAAATAAACATATCGACATATGTACTTTTCCAAAATAAAAATAGTCTATTCAACAATCCTGTTATGAAATATACTTTGCCACAATAAGATTAAAGTTGAACATCGAACGATTTCAATAGTAAACGATAAATATAAAAACAGAAATCAATGAAACAATATTTACACGTCCTATATAATTTAAACTTTCAAATTAAACGTAAATATTACAAGATATATTAATCTCCGCGCGAAGCGCGGCCCAACCACTAGTCTAAAATATAAATAAGTAACTCAGAATACTATAAATTTGGTATTTAGTCATACGTTTTGAAATTTATATGACATATTTTAGATCTTTAAATATTTTGAAATACTTTTAGATTTAAAATATTCATAGATAACATAAATATATTTCAAATATTTATAGATAACATGAATGAGTATTCAAACTAGAATCGATATGAACCAAATCCAATCTCTTATATATAATAAATATCTGAATGGGGCAGAACATAAGTTTTTCACCAAAATTCAGAACCTCAATAGATCCGAACTAAATCGTGAATCTTAATAAATCCAAAACCTGGATAATACAATAATCAAAAATGGATTATAAGTATCAGTTACTATTACTACGGTAGAGGGCTAAAATCAACGTTGAACAAATGAAAACCAAAGGCCCATATACCGTATACGCCGGTCCATGTAATGTAACTAACCGAGTCAGTCTAACAGCTTTTGAGAAAACATATAGAACACGTGACAAATCAAGTTAACTGGCTCTCTCCTAATTCCGCCACGTCAGCGCAGGAGAGAAAAAACGTGGCACGTTCATTTCAAAGGAGCTTCAAATCTGCGCTTCAATGGAACTTTAGGTCTCTTTCTGGTGGATTCTCGATTAGAAGAGACAAGCATCGATCGAATTTTCTTTTCTGGATTCCCGGAAAATTTGCCGAGTCTCCTCCTTCTTGCTGGTGAACGATGAATATCTTCAGATTCGCTGGCGATATGACTCACTTGATCAGTATCTTAATCCTCCTTCTCAAAATCTACGCTACCAAATCCTGCGCCGGTGAGTTCTCAGAAACAATCGCATTGCTTTGACCTCTTCGTTTTCGCGTACATTAGCCTCGCAATGCAATCTCGTTTTGAATCCGATTGAGTTTTTTATGATTGATCTCCGAGTAAGTCAAAGTAGTGGAGATCTCTTCCCCCTAAGATAGATTCGTAGTCTCGGATTCGAGCCTATACGTTTGCAGATTCTTAACAGTCTCTGTGTTGACTTTTGATTTTTGGTTGGCTTAAGGAATCTCTCTCAAGACTCAGGAGCTGTATGCGCTTGTGTTCTTGACTCGCTACATGGATCTCATCACGGACTATGTGTCTCTCTACAACACCGTGATGAAGATCGTCTTCATTGTCAGCTCTTTGGCTATCGTTTGGTGCATGCGTAGGCATCCGTTGGTGCGGAGGTCATACGATAAGGATCTGGATACGTTTCGTCACCAATACGTTGTGTTAGCGTGCTTTGTTTTGGGACTTATCATGAATGAGAAATTCACATTTCAAGAGGTATCTTCATATGCTTTTGGTTTGTTGATAATAGGAAAACGAATACTTCTGGGACACATAGCTAGTAGCGTAGCTTGCTCTCATATGTTGTGTTATCTTCTTTTTGGCTCATTCGTTATACATCAAACTGTGATCTTGGTTTTGCTATATCATTTTCTTATACGCCATATGTGTTTGGTGATTATGATGGATGTGTCATGTCTTTCCATTTATATCACATTATGTTGAAAATTCTTGGCTTTTATAGATTCATTTGAAGCCTTGTCACAGTTGTTGCTAAAGCTTGTTTGAAATTTGTACCCACTTGTGCAACTTCTCATATCTTGCTACTTATTATGAAAATTACCTGTTAGTGTCTAACTGTTGCATCGTTAGAGGTTTGTTTGCTTCCATTAATGGAATCTGCTGTGTCATCATTGCATGTGACAAATTTTACTTCGCTAAGGTGCACATGGATTTATGTTATCAGCATCTCGCTATATTTCTTGTCAAAATGTTCTTTGATTAAGCTTGTCAGATGCGCCTATATTATCTTTTTATTTGAAATTCACTAGATCATTTAGCGATACCTACATGGCTACATACATTTGCCTTTACTCCGAGCTGTATTCTGAAGTAGTATTGCAGCAATGTGGTTGTGTGTTGATAGTCAGAATTGCAGTGCAACATGCTAATCATGTGAATTTGAAACTATTGTAGGTGTTCTGGGCCTTTTCTATATACTTGGAGGCAGTGGCTATCCTTCCCCAGTTGGTTCTGCTACAGAGAAGTGGGAATGTGGATAACTTGACTGGACAATATGTTCTCTTTCTTGGGTACGTAATTCTTTCCTGCTTGATCCTTTGCCTTTAATGGGTTCCCATTTTGGAACTCGATGTTGATATAGCATGAGTACCACCTGCAATAATGTTATTGTAATCTCTTGATTTTACATAACAGACTGGCTTATTTTCGTTATGCATTTTTTCTGTGTCCCGTAAGCAAAATCTGAATGGGCAATGATTATTTAACTTGCAGGGCGTATCGTGGACTGTATATCATCAACTGGATCTATCGCTATTTCACAGAAGATCATTTTACTAGATGGATCGGTAATTAATGTTAACAACAATGAAGAACCATTTACATTTTACCGAATTGTTTTTCCTCATTGCTAACGTTGACATATTTGCATTTTACAGCTTGTGTCTCTGGTCTTGTCCAGACAGCTCTCTATGCGGATTTCTTCTACTACTACTACTTAAGGTAAAGAGACCTCGTCCGTCTGAGCATTCTCGAAACCTTTAATAGCCACTTATCACGCACTGACCTTGGATCCCTTTGTGTTTCATTGTAGCTGGAAAACCAACACCAAACTCAAGCTACCTGCTTGAGCAGAACCACACAAATTTTGCAACAGTGTCATAATTCAGGAAGTTACAATGATGGTGACACTAGAAAAACGAAAAAAAAGACATGGTTACAATCTGACAACGAGTTGAATGATGCAGGATTGTTGTTTGAGATGTGCTTTAGCCTTTCAATGAACATTGTAAGTTTGTAACTTTCCCTTTCATGGGGAGGTTGAAATCAAAAACTCTGAAGTTTTTTCTGGGGGAACACAAAAATTTGAAGAGCCAAAACACTGTTTTTCTTTCAAGTCTTGTTCAAAACTGTGGCTCAGATTAGAAGAGCAAAGTACAACAACAATGTCTGAAAAAAACTAAAAATTAGTCTTCTTGAGTGAGCTTTACTTTCTTGGTTTTCTTCTTGTGATCTCGTATCTTCTTGCTTCTTACCTGGTCTATCTTTTCACCCTTCTCTGAGACTTTATCTATACTGCGTTTCTCTTTCTTTGACTTCTTTTTCTTCACAGGAACCTCCTCTGTTTTATCTTCATCCTCTTCATCATCATCTTCCAAGATCGTCATCTTCTCCTCTGTTTCAGCCTCGACAACTGTGTTTGCTACAGCTATCTCTGTTTCGACCATAAACCAATCATACTAACTTAGGAATGCAGAAACAGATGTGATATGTAAACGGCCAAAAGAAAACTAACCTTCTCCACTAAACCCTGAGTCGAATACAAGACCTGTAAGATGTTGCTTCAAGAAAACCTGTAATAACAAAAATTGATGAGTGAATAAGACTCTACTTCTCAAAAGAACATCAGTCTCGACGTCAACGAGTGTACCGCAGAGATGAGCTGGCGTGTCTTCACGTCATAGACCCGTAAATATCTGTCCAGCCCTGAACAGTTCAATAAAACAACACACATATGAGACTGTTGAAAAACGCATATGAATTTTTGAAGTTATGTCGACAATACAGTGCATCTTCTTACCGCAAGAAGCTATCACTTGATGATGTGGATGTCTAACAACAGATCTTATGCTTCCAGAACATTTCCCCAAAAAGTTTCCCAACAGCTTTCCTGCAACAGAGACGAGTGATTACTTGTCTGATGCATCAACATTGTTAATGACACATTTGTAGAGAGAATCAATGAACCTGTTCGAATATCAAAGGCAGCGAGATCAGCAGAAGCATTCCCAACATAAACAGTATGACCATCTGGATCTTCAGTGATGGCTGTGATAGCAGTCTCATGGAAATCAAAGGACAGGACTGGTCTACGTTGAGCAGAAACATCATAAAGACGAACCTGTCTCCAGTAAAAAACGAAATGTGAGTGGACAAAGCGATTACAATCTGGTGGCAGTAGAAGCTTCAGGGTTTAACCTGGTGAGACTTGGTTCCCGTGGCAAATTTACGGTGATCTTCGTTGCTCAAGAACGCAGCACAAGTGAACCAAGTGGGTGTGAAGATCCCAAGATTGTCTTTAGGAGGCTGCACCAAAACAGAGATTGGTTAGAAGAGACATCAAAGGCTAGTTAGTTCAAAAATCAAAGTAACTCACTGATTTGGCGCTCCAGATCTTAGTACATTGTTCAAGATCCCATATATTGACTTCAACACGTTTCCTGCATTAGTACCATTCATTTCACTACGGTAACAATCAAACCATGAAATAACAAAAAACATTGATTCAGTTCTTAACTACTACTAACCCTCCAAACAAGCCGAAGTTTTCACTCCTATCCACTTTACCAAACAACACTTCACCAGAACCACATGCTTTCCAAGTCTTGGGAGCAGCTTCATCTGTAGAATCAGCACGTGCGTTGGGAAACTGAACTGTTCTGAGACTCACATCTCCCTTCTTCGTGCATGTAAGCAATGTGCAAGATCTAAATTAACACAAAGTTTTGTTAATAAAACGTCAACGTCACAAGAAAAAAAAAACGAACTAGTAATGGTCGAAGAAACGGTTTCAGTGTAAATCTACACACATACCTTTCTGCCTGATCATCTTTTTGTTTTCTGAATAAATGCAAGCCAGAGACTTCGTCATCCTCAGGTGAAGAACCGTAATCACCAAATAAAGAGTATGCAAAGTGAAGATCACCATTACAAGGATTAAGAACCTCAACCTAAGTAAAAGTGGACATCAACGTTAGCTAGGCTTTGCAGATAAGGACATAAACTACACATTGATAAGAACACTTACGTTGCCATCTTTTCTTGCCACAGCCAAAAGCTGCAATCAAAAGAAGATAGAAGTGATGAGCTTTTCAACTAAACTTGACTTAGCTTCAAGTAAACATTGAAAGGATGAAACTTTCTACCGGGTTACTTGGCCTATCATCCATGGAAGCAGCAAGAACGCATCTGGAAGCGTTCATCTCGCCCCATGTGTTGACTACAGTTGGAGTTCCTCTCTCTTTGCCTCGAGCTTCAGTCACTGTAACATTGAATTGAAGAAATAGCTTCAATATATAGCTCAACCAAGAGGTTTAGGTTTAGGTTAAGCAAGACAAAAGTGGGAACCTTTGATTAAGCCGAGAGAGTCAAAGGTCAAAGCTCGGATCGGAGGGCAACCGTAGGTCTCGTTGGTGATGACTCGAGGCATTTCTTTGCCGCCGTAATTGGCTCTGAGGGTGCAGAGGGAAGACGACGGAGAAGAGACGGCTCTTTCTAAAACCCTACGATTTTGTTTTGTCTGTTCAATTTTATCATCTACCTGAGTCGGTTTAGCTTAACCGGGAAAATTGATTTTTGTCTGCTTAAATTCAATTTTCTCTCATAAACAAACGTTAGTATTTAACACGTTGATCAGGTTTGATTACTTTCTTTATGTGTTACCGGTGGTTTGTCCGCGCGAAATATTACATTCTTTTAATTGAAATTTGATTTCAATATTTATTAATATTTTTGATCTTTTATGTAGTGCTTCTAATACTATTTATTAAAAATTATTTAAAATAATCGGAAGACATGATTTAACTATTAATATATAATTAAAAGTGATTTTGTCATGTAGTATCAATTTTTCCATGGCGTATAAGGAAAAATATGAGGAAATTTTAATTTTATTTTACTTTCGAAACATTATATTGGGATGTTTGAAAAATAAGCAAAATTTTAATCTTTTCATAATTAATATACAGTATCTTAGGTGAAGTTTTTATGTTGTGAACACCAAATATCTCCTACATATTATTTTCTCTACGTAATTCTCGTTTCTATCTTTAACAAACCTACTCTAAAATCTGTTTTTTTTTACTATTGTAACTCTTTATGAAAAATATAAAAGTGAATGTTCGTCATGAGAAAACAATATATTCTTTCTTTTCCAAATGCAATCAAATTCTTTTATCAGTTATGAACATCTCTAATAGTGTTTTCAACATCCTACATTTCTCCTTGAGTGCTGCAATAAATAATTAAATAAAAATTTCTTTTTTTTTTGCTGGAAACAAATGAACTTTATATGTTTCTCAGAAAGCAAAATGACATATTTATTCATTCATCATAAATGTTTTATACGTCAAGAACACCAATAAGGAATTTAAATGATAATAGAAACAAAACTCAAAAAAGTTAGAGAACAGACAAGGTTTGTTCATAGTTTCCTATCAGAGCTTCGATTACCATAACATGGCTTCCATTACGCCATATCAAACATTGAATAAACGAATCTGGTACGCATTTGAAGCAGAGTATCTAATATCCCTCGTCTAGTTCCTAGTAAATATAAGTTTCCAGCTTAAAAAATACGAAAAAATTAACATTGGGTTGAAATAATGGGAGATAATGTGAATAAACAATAAGTTTATCTAAAATATAGATGTAACTGTAGATCGATGAACACAAAAGCCAACGGTATATTAACTACCATCTTCTATGCATTCAACTACCATCTGCTTAAATTTTGATTCGTTAGGTGCAACTGGATATAATCAGATGCATTCACAAAAACAGATTGGCCACTTCGAGATCTTAACATAAGTATTACCTGTAAGGCCTTCGTCATATAAGGAATAGTTGCTTCTTTCAAAGTTCCATCAGACTGAAAATCTCAAGCAAATAACCAACACAGATCAGACTAAATTTAAGCAAATAGCCAACACAAATCGATACATGAGTCTATCAGGTGTGTACATGCACTACAGGCCATATGCTCTCCTTGAGTTACATACATCCATACATGAGTCTCTGGTCTCAAGAAAATAGCCAACGCATATCAGACTCAGTTTAAGGCCATACTGAAATTGCAACAGGATCTTCAAGATAATGCAAATGTTATTGTGCAATTATGGTCACTTATAAGACCCGATTGACTCATATATCGATCCAGCTTGACTACTGTGTCATAAATGGAGATTGTTAGAGTTAGGTAAACAGAAAACTCAATCTCAATAACTTGTGCAAATATATACAATGTGATTACTCATGTTTACCTTAACTTCATCGGTTCTTAGAGCTGAACCATAGAGGGTATCTCCTGTTTTTAGCTGAGAGGTCGCATCCTCCATAGCAGAGTTGAGCTGAGTGAATTTCCAACCCAGTACCTTCCAAGTTTGCTTCATTTACAGTACAAATCTTTGTTAATAAGTAAATCAACAAAGAGGCGGGAAATGCGAAAATATCATATTAGTGATTATTTTCAACTCACCTCCAAAGCTTTGTCCTCATCATCGGTCTGCTCCAACTATAGTCTCTAGCCTTGTTGATCTGATTTAGTTGATAGAAGTGACATCACACATCGACATATGTAATTCAAGGAGAGCATATATTATTGTACTAATGAAACCAATATGTTAATGTGATCAACTAAATAGAATATTAGTTGTTGTGCATATACGCAGCCAAGAGCATATGCCGAGTACACCTAAAGTAAACCCTCCGACGAATAAGCATGTGCTGCTTGATAACTCCATAGGCAACAGAAGCCAGGCATGTGTACTTCTGAGACTTTGGAAGACCTCCGTTTGAGAAATTCTTAAAGCTGCTGACTTTACCAGATATCTTCACCAACATATGAGACGAAGTCTCAATCTCTGTTTTCAAACAATCTCTAGATCTCAAAGCCTCGTCAAGCTTCTTCAAAACCGACCATCTTTGCTTTTACTTATACTCTCAAGCTCATTTGATAGATCTTCTTTTTTCTTCAAGGCTTCGTCTCGCTCTCGCTTGGACTCGTTGCGCTTCTTGATTGCCTCATGAGCAAGAGCTTTGAGCCGATTGAACGGCGCTTGGAGATCCGATTTCGAACTCTAGGCGGCTTCTCGAGCTTTCTTCTGGCGATCGAGCTCCTTGATTAGCTATGTTAGCCTCTCGTCTTGTGCCTCTTCCCGAGGCGGATTGTTTAGAACGACGGGTGCGCTGGTTCGTTGGACTCGACATCAATGAGGACGACATCAATGAGGATGTGTTAATTACGTAAAACCTGGGAGCAAAGTAGAAATCAATGCGCCGTTACGGAGAAGAAATCGTAAAAGCTACGGTCGATCACAGATTCTGGAACTTTCGTCGGAAGAAGCTAAAGTGACGAAGAATCAAATGTTATCAATGGGCCTGGAATATAAAAGCCCAACCGTATCAGTAAACCAAAACACTTCGTTTAAATAAAAGTGACACGTGGCAGAAATTGCCCCAAAGAGAGAAAAAAGTCTACTTTATAGTATAAGATATTATGATCTGGCAGTTATTAAATTTGCTAATGAGAGTTCTTGAACCCTTAGAAAAAGACCAAAGATGTGGCAAGGATGCATATGCAACTTGTTAGAGATAAACTTGAAGATAAACATGAAGAATAACTTGGAGATCAAGTCATACTTATCCTATTCGAGTTATGTTTAGGATAAAGGGTTTTACTAGTTAGTTTAGAAAATATATTTGTATATAAGAAGATGGTGAGTTGTGTCATGAACTTGTGAGATTAGAGATTATTTGTGAGAGCTTTAGTTTTGAGGAATTTTCTTAAGCTAATAAAGTGAAAGTTCTATAATCTTGAGTTTCATATACATATGTTTTGATAAGACAACTTGGAAGATGCGAAGAATCTAAATTGATCAAAAAATACTGATCAAACACAATCTTCATGGTTTCCACATCATTTTGCTTGATTATCTTATGAAATGATTTAATGTTTCTTAATGATTTTATTTTTCTTTCAAAAAGTTACATTTGAAATATATTTTCTTTGTCAAACATTTTTAAAAGGCTACCACACTAGTGTGTAAACAGAAATTAACATATACTGATGCTCTTTATAAACTTCAAGTGGAGACCGTCACTTTATAAGAGAGGTAGTAACTGTGTTGGTTGATCAAAAAGCAGCTACCAAAATGCTCTTTATAAACTTCAAGTCGACACAGTCACAAAGAAGAGTCTGTTTTCCACTAGTCTCAACAAAATCAAGTCTGTTTTCCACTAGTCTCAACAAAATCAACCCTTTAGAAGCCAAGCTCGCTGGCCTTTTCCTTCTCAAAGGTTTCAAAATACTGATATATGATAGTCACATCCAGTAAGATACCAGTCCCCGACCAAATGGCTCCCATGAAATCAGCCAAATCAGTGAGTGCACCAATGCACACTCCTCCAAAAGCAGCTGCTGTTGGGATATACGGATTCAGCTCCTTCTGCAAGTTGGAATCTCTATGTCCAGGCATCACCATTTGTTGTTCCTAAATCATTCAAGCAAGTGAGTTTCCAGTATCCATTAAGACCTGACTGTTACAAAAGTGTTTATCAGTGGAGCTGAGTTTTTAACAATACTTTGAGCTGTTTAGCTACATCTTTAGCAGAAGATCTCAAAAAGATAAATTGACTAAGCCCACTTTCTTTTCTAAGAGTTAAGGCCCAACACTTTTTAAGTATTATCTGTGAGGTATATAAAGATGTTTTATATATTTAAAATAAAAGAGTGCACAAAAATATGTATTTAAAACAAAAGTTTATAAATTACTAGGGGGTTGTCCGCGCGGAATATTGTTTTATTATTCTTAAATATGATTTTCTGATGATGTGATTATGTGGTCAGTATTTATTTGTGAAGAGCATTATTTGATGTTTTATTAGGTTATGTAGTAGTAGATAATTAGTAGATAATATATTATGTGTTTGTCTTTTTAATAATGTGTTGTTGTATGTATATATAATACTACTTGTTAGTTGGAAGCTTTGGTTTCTCGGTGGTTGGCTTCCATTCTCCCACACTCAGGTTGTTTATCTTCTTATCATGTATCCTTTGGTGTAGGTATGTGGAGTTAGTCTGTTGGAGCTTTGGTTTCTTCTATTAAGAGTTTTGTAGTTCTTCGTTGACATAAACGCCTTGTATGTGTTTGTTTAGTTTGTGAGGTGTTTCTTATCTCTTAACTGGTGGTTGTGCTTCTGGTGCTTTAGACATGCGTCTTTTTGTTTCGTGGTGACTTTGTTCTTCAGATGATTATTCTTTCTCTGGCCCGCTTTTTTGGTTTTTTGCGCTGATGCTTGATCAAGATCATTTGTGTTTCAGGGATTGCTTCGTCTCATATTTTATCTTTTTGCATTTTCTGACATCTGTTTGTTCTATCCAAGACATTCTATGATAAAATGAGATATGGTATTTTGCTTTTTCTTTCTGACTGTGAAAGTTTTATGTTTAAATTATGTATTGCACTCTAATTTCTTCTTATTAGTTTGGTCATTTTATATTTTTAATAGTTAAATAAATATATAATTTGTACATTAAATAATAGAAAGTTGTTAAAAAAACAAAAAATTGTGTTGTTTTAAGTTGTGAATAAATTAAACATGTAAAAAAAAATATATTTCTATTATTTTATTTATTTTTTTATTCATCTTGAATTTTAGTGAACAATAAAATAGATTATAAAATTTCATACGATAATAATTAGTGCGAAAATGATTAGATAGTTCATGATTAGAAAATATTTAGCCAAATTGCAATAATCTAAAAGAATAAGGACCTAAAATGTTGAAAAAAGTATGAATGACACGTGTCGTAAAATCCCCTTGCCACATGGTACAAGAAGAGAAATAGTCAACTTTATATATATATATATATATATATATATATATATATATATACTAGGGTCGACCTGCGCTACGCGCGGGATATGATTTACGTGCAATGTATATACCCATATAATTGTCTATTTTTATTGCGTAAAATATATATTACGATTTGAAATATATTGAAAGGAAGTGGGTTTGAAAATATCTCTCACGAACATATTCATGCGGGATATTTGTATTTGTTGTAGTGTGTGATTTTGTTAAAGTGATGTTGTTTTGTGATAATATTCTTAAATGAATATTGTTGGTGTTGTCAATATAGTATATAAGAGTAGGTGAGTTTATATATTTTGTAAATCTTTTATCAATGTGTTGTTGCGTGTATTTAGTATTTGTTAGTGATGAAGCGGACCTTCACTGCAGTCATTATGTAAAATTGAATTTTGAGATCTTTGCATTTAGTCATTACTTTTTTTTTTTTTTGACAGCAAACATTTACAGACTCATGTAGACTCTGTAAACCAAGGTGGTAAAACTACATCCATGTGCACGACGAAAGACAGTTGTTGCCGAGCACTCCGTGCCAAGCTATCCGCCCTTTTGTTCTCCGTCCTAGGAACATGAACAATTTCTGAGTTGACAAAACTTTGTCGCAAAGTCTTGATATCTTCCAGGTAGCTTTCAAATGCTGGTCATTCCTCTGGTTCCGAAACCATCTTCACCAGTTGAGAACAATCCGTTGCAAACGTAACTTGAAACTGCCTTAAATTTCGCATACATTTCATCGCCCAAATCAATGCCTCCATCTCCGAATGAAGAGGTGAGAGGGATGCCCTTACATTTCGTGCTCCCAATAAGCCATCAAACCCTGGCAGCGTGCTATGCCATCCTTGTCCTGAAAAAAAATCCTTATCTTTCCAAGAACCATCAGTGAAACACCATCGTCCTATGGTCCCTATATCAGGCCGTACCTGTACTTCCTGTACCAATCTATGATCTTTAATAACTTGTGTCTCAGCCCACAATGTTGATTCCACTTCTGCCAATCTCAGCATGCCTCTTGGGTCCATATCTAAATTACTGAACACTTTGTTGTTCCGACCCTTCCAAATATACCATAATATCCATGCAAACTGGTGATCCACCATTTTTGGATTAAGTCTCCAGAATAGATGATCCATATTAGCAAAAAGAGAGCCAATTGGGAAAATGTTTGGATTTGATGGGATCTTGGATAATGCCCACACTTGACGTGCTGGAGGACATTCAAAAAACACATGGTTTATTGATTCCTCCGGAGCTCCGCACCTGGCACAACAGATGTCTCCTTGCATCCCTCGTGCTTTTAATGTTTTCGTCACCGCTATACAACCAGATACCAGCTGCCAAAGAAAGTGTTTTAGCTTCGGAGGACACCTCACCTTCCAACAGTATGCCTTAAGGATATCCACATTAGGGCCATAAAAATCAGGTGGTTTCTCCTTGTCAGGATAAATCCACTCTACCTGATATCCTGATTGTACCGTATATTTTCCATTTTTTGTGAAATGCCATCCATTCCTATCTGCCAACTGATTTCTGCCCAATGGTATACTCTCAATTATTTTTGCACCTTGTGGATCCACCAAGTCCCTAATTGCCTGTACATTCCATGTGTGCGATTCTTGATTAATGAAATAATCTACAGTGAGGTCCGGGTAACTATTGTGTAGGTTTTTGTTGGCTGGTCTCGGGCGAGTGGATGGGAGCCAAGGGTCATTCCATACTGAAATAGATGATCCTGTTCCTACCCTTTTAATTAGTCCTTTATAAACCAGAGATCTAGCAGAAGTAATACTCCTCCAGCCATATGACGGGGAGTATGAGCGAATCGGTTCCAGGGGTGAAGAATTCCTGTAATACCGTCCTTTGAAGACTCGAGTAAAGAGATTTGGCTTCTCGATCAGCCGCCTCCTTAAAACCCAACCCACCATTGTCTTTATGGGCACATACTTTATCCCATGATTTCCAATGCATACCTCTTGTGCTACCTCCTGGGCTCCACCAAAATTGGGCGACTGCACCTGTGAGCTTCTTCACTGTAGTTTTCGGCAACTGGTACACAGACATCACATGGTTTGGCAAAGCCGTAATCACTGATTTAATGATCACCTCTTTTCCACCCTTGGTAAAAAAACGAAAGGTCCATCCATTAACCTTACTATTCAGCCGTTCTTGTACAAAGCCAAACACTTGTACTTTAGAGCCACCTAGACTTTCCGGCAGTCCTAAATAAGATCCCATTCCACCTAAATTCTGGATTCCCAAAATATCCCTCAATTCTTGACGGCTAGCCTCTTCAATCTTATGTCCAAATTGAATGGAAGATTTCTGAAAATTAATTTGTTGCCCTGAGATAGTTTCGTATTCCTTTAGAATCCTGAGAATAGTCTAACACTCCTCCTTTTTTGCCTTGCAGAAAAACAAACTATCATCTGCAAATAACAAATGAGAGATTGCAGGGCAAGCTCTTGCCACTTTCATACCAGTTAAATGTTTCATCCGCTCTGCCTTTTTAATATTTGAAATTAATGCCTCCGTACACATAATAAATAAATAAGGGGATAAGGGATCCCCTTGCCGTAAACCTCGCTGGGGGGTTATAAGACCCCGAGGTTGCCCATTTATAAGAACCCTGTATTGGACTGAGGAAATACATTCGCGCATTAATTTGATCCAGTGAGAATCAAAACCCATTTTGTAAAGGAGAGCCTCAATGAAGTTCCACTTTATCCGATCATAAGCCTTGCTCATATCTGTTTTAATTGCCATAAAATTATTCTGACAAGACTTATTGGCTCTCAAACCATGAAACATTTCCTGTGCAATAAGAGTATTATCCGAAATTAGCCTTCCTGCCACAAAAGCCGATTGTGTTTCCGAAATTAGCCTGGGAAGACAACTTTTCAATCTTTGACACAAAACTTTCGATATGATCTTGTAGCCAACATTACAAAGAATTATCGGCCTTAGTTCCGTCATCCTTGTCGGCCTCTCCACTTTTGGTATCATAAAAATATTAGTTAAATTTATCCTTGGATCCAGATCGCCTGTAATCAAAAAATTATTCACTAGCTCCACCACATCTGTTTTAATAACATGCCAAGAATGTTGAAAAAAGAGAGCCGTCATCCCATCCGGCCCTGGCGCTTTTTCCGGATGCATCATAAATAGTGCTTGTCTGACTTCTTCCTCTGTTGCTAACCGTAGTAGCATTTGATTCATCTGTGGAGAAATTGTTGGTCCTATCTCTTCCAGAAAACTATCAAACTCAGTAGGATTAGTAGAATGAAACAAACCCTCAAAGTAATTTACCGCCACATTTTCAACACCATTCTCATCTGTAATCCATTTACCCGTATCATCATGAAGGCCGACTATTTTATTTCGAATGCGTCGTTTCTTTGTCAAAGCATGATAAAATTTTGTGTTAAGATCCCCGGATGAATGCCACATATTCCGACTCTTCTGATGCCAATACTCTTCCTCATCCTTATACGCCTCTTGTAATTTCCTGGAAATCTCAATAATCTCCTCTTGTGATCTGTTGTTATCTGTTTGTACCTCCTCCAGAGCTTGTTGAAGATTATGAATTTTTTCTTTTCCATATGGTTGATTTTCCTTCTGCCAAGATGATATCTCATGTCGGCAGTTACTAATTTTAGTAATAAAATCCTCTGATTGACCTGTTCTGGATTCTGTCCAGCCCGATACAATTGACTCCATTAGCCCCTCTTGGCCTAACCACCTTTTATCAAACCTAAATTGTCCCCTTCTTCTCTTTGATGATCTGTCTTCCAAAAAAGCAATCACAGGGCGATGATCCGATCCCACCATCCTCAAGTATTCTGTATAAGAAACTGGAAACAGTGTGTGCCATTCTTCATTAGCTAAGGCTCGATCCAATCTACATCTGACCATCACCGCTCCTTTCCTTTTGCCTCTCCGGCCTTGCCATGACAATTTATTACCTCGAGCCGGAAATTCCAATAACCCACTATTTCGTATCATATTGTTAAAAGGAATAAAAGATGTTGCACATCGTAAAGAACCCCCATCCTTTTCATGATTCCCAGTAATCTCATTTAGATCTCCTATAATAACCAAGGATCCGACCTGGATAACCCATACCGGGTTAATCGCTCCCAAACTTGTTCCCTTAGTTTCTGATCCGGTTCACCATATACAAATGTAAGGAAAACTTGTTTCCCTTTGACCACAGCCTCAACATCAATCATTCTATTACTTGAATATAAAATTTTAACTTGGAACTCATTGTTATAATAGAGAGCTAAACCACCACTTCTCCCAATTGGATCCACCGTAGCCAGATTGTCATAACCAAAGTGAAATTGAAATCCTTGTACTAAACCAAAATCCTGTTTCGTTTCTGATAAAAATAAAAAATCTGGTTTGTTTTGATGTCATATTTCCCGGAGATAACTCTTTGTCCAGTGACTTCCAAGACCTCTGCAATTCCAACTTAATATTTTCATATATAAAGAGACTGATTTTGCCCTTTCGAGCGAGAGGACTGGAGTTTAATGATACTCAACAATCTTATAATACCAGGTGCCTGGAAACCATAAATCCCGTACTCAAACCCATTAAGTGTATCACTAGACCCATCAGGATCATGATCACACCACCGAAACCCATCTTTCCAAATTGCCGATGACTCCTTGCCGTCTTTCCATAAACCCATCAAAACAAGATACATATTATATATATTTAAACCATTACAGTTCTCCCTTAAAATACCAATAGTTCATATAAATGTGCAAGATTTATCAATCGCTTAGCGAACCAGCTATTTTGATAAAACATACCATTAGACCCGTAAGACCATTTCAGTGCATTTAAACTAGCAACTAAGCCTACCATAAACATCCCATTAGTTAATTCATATAAAACTCAAAGGGTACACAATACTATATATAACCCTCTAACTTGACTTAAGGATGAACCCCATCTCCTCGATCTCAAACAAATTTGCACCATGATACCTAAAATCATAGTCACCAATGATCCCAAAGCCTCCATAGTTCCATACCAAACCAAGGCCAATACCATATATAATAGACCCGTTATAAGCCGACTCCCACAACCATATCTCCAATCCAAAGAGTCCACACTCACACCACATAACATACATAACAATACACATACGCATACAGCAAGAAAACACCACCACAAACTTAAAATTCCAATTTTATTCCATATCTTAATAAAAGCCACAATAATCATCACAATTTCCTCTTTCCCCACCGTCATTATCGAAACTAATATAAATAGGTCTTGATCCATAATCTTAAAACTTGAGGTTCGTTGACTTCGGGTTTGAAGGCCCCTTTCTTTCTAACGGTTTACCACCATCACCCTGACGAATTCCAACCTTAGCTACAGCACGTTTGCGTGGAGAGAGAAGCGAGCTTGCCATCCTCATCTTGTTGCTACCCGCTGTGCTGGGTTTGAGCAGCCTCCTGCGATTACTCTGTCTCGTCGCCATGTCATCTGCTACCGTTGCGTTGTTGCCATCACCACTCACCAGTTCCTCTTGCCCATCAACCTCAGCCAGTTGCTCAGCTTCCTCCTCCGAGAGAGTCTGAAACTCATCCTCTACCTCCACATCCTCACCATTCTCCAATATGGAAGCATGAATAGCTTCTATTTCCATATCAATGTCAGCTGCTATGTCCTCCTGTTGCCCCATCACTCCCTTGAGCTTGATTAAACCCATCTCCTCCTCAGTAGTGTCAATTATCGCCTCTGATCCTTCCGCCTGCGTCTTAGCTAGTTCAAGTTGAAACTCGTCAGTCGCTGCATCATCACCAGTACCCTTGATCTCCCCTTCTTCCCTAACTGCGGAAACTGGAGTCCTCTGACCATGAGAATCTCTTGGTTGATGCGAAGAAGGTCTGGCACGTATCTCTTGATCACCAACTCCCCCACGTGTGCCTCCACTTCTCCCCTCATCCCTCCGCGTGTTTCTGTATCGAGAGCCCTCACCATCTCCTCTATAACTTCCATAGTAGGTAGAAGGCTTCCTAGATCCCTTCTCAGCTACCTTGACCCACTTAGAGTCCACCACATCAACCGCCTTTCCCTTTCCTTTCCCATAGTTTTCCCGGTTGTCTCTTTCTTTGTTCTGTTGACCCGGTTGCCCGTTGATGACCACACCCTTATAACTACGAGCTCGATCCTCATGTTTCGTACCATCTGTCTACGCTCCATTGCCTTCTCTAAGCTCCCTTCTTCTCTCTGGGCTCGACTTTAAATTATTGTCGTCTAAAGGACATAGCTCCTCCTTGTGACAAAGACTAGCACATAGCTTGCAGTGCCCGAATAACTTTTCATAGCGCAGAGAGACTGCCGCTTCCTCATTATCATAGTACTCTCCTCCTTTGAAATCCACCATCGTCTCCAGACACAGCTCCTTGAACGCGTCAAGCACTACTTGAACTCTGTTATACTTCACATCAACCGCAACCACTCTCCCCAAAGCACCCCCAATGCTCTCAAATGTTAGAACCGTCCTGAACTCAAGCGGGACTCCAATGACTCTTATCCAAAAAATGATCTCGGAGGGAAAAGAGTTGGACTGTTTAGGTTGCCACCTTGCCAAAGCCAGCATCCAATAGTCAAAATGGTAAGGCTGCCGCTTCAAGACCGCTTCAAGTTCCTCCTCCGTCTGGAAGTCAAACTGGAATTTGCCAAAGCCCAAATCGGTTCCCGTTACCCTCTCCTCCAAATTCCAAATCTTTGAAAGATTTGAGAACAACACCTTCATTTCCTGCTCCTCCGGATTCATACATATCCCGATCAAGGTCTTGGAGTAGGTTTTGATCAAGGCGGAGTTATCAAAATGCGCCACCGAAATCTTCAGTCTTTTGCGCATGCCCTCGCCATTCCTCATCTCCTCACCGAGGCTCAAGAGCTGGCTCTGCGTCATGATAATCAGGAAGAAAAAGAAAACTTTAAGCATGAAAAGAAAGAGGAAAGAACCAGTGATATCCCAAAAAAACACTTCTGTCATCTCCTTATATTGACCCCAATTTCCCATATATTCAAACACCAAATATTCCACAATTAATTCGTATCTCTGTAATTTGATACTTTCTACTCTCAATCCCCGCAGATACCAAAACACCCAAACCTCGGTAAGGTAAAACAGCCCCATCTCCAGAAGGTATGAAGAGGAAAGAAAAGAATCACGATCTAAATTACAACCTGTAAAGATCCTGAGATCAATCTCTATTGCGTCCAGACTCCACCGCCCTTGGACCCAGATCTTCAATTTTCTTAAACTCCGACAGATCCTCTTTCCGATTCCCGGATCTCTCCCAAATCGGACCAAATAAAAGCCTTGATTCCCATAATCCTTGTTGTGATCACCATAGATCGAGTCCACCCAATCCCCTGCTCGAATTCCCGGATTCCATCTTCGTAAAATCATCAAACCCTAGTCGCCAATATCATCGCCGTTTTTAGGTCTTTTCAACAGTTTCTAAAACTTTCCTATTCTCTAAATTTATAAATTTTTAGTTATTACTAACATTATAATTAATGGTTTTGCTTAGGCATTGATTGTCGGCTTTCGATTCGGTCCGAGATCTTTTCAGTTTTTTTTTACTCTAGAAATATATAAACTGTTCGATTATTTATCAAAATTTTGTTTGTTTCAGTTAAATTTGTGTAAAACTGTTAGATAAATGATATCCGATAAAATTTTGGTTTCAATTCAGTTCTGGTTCGTTCTGTTTTGGATAATTAGGAAAAATCGGATAAAATCAGTTTTTAGTTATATGGGATTAAATAACAGGTAATTAAGGTAAATTTAATTATTTTAGATATAAATTATTTGGATAATTCGGAATTTTTGGGTAATTCATATAATTTTATTAAAAGTTAGATAAAAAGTATTCGGTAATTCGTTTTTCAGGTATTTCAGTTTATAAGTAATGTTTTAAAAATTATTTGGTAATTTTAAAAATAATTATAATTAATAGTTTTTAGTATATAAATAATACTTTGAATATTTGGATACATATTTGGTTTTCGGTTCAGTCTGGTTTGTTTTTTTTTTCATTTCATTTTTTTTTTTGTTCTAGAGAGATATGAACAATTTGGTTATTTTTTAAATATGTTTCTGTTTATTTTGGTTGGTGAAGCAATTTCAGGATTGGACTAATATCCACTAAAATATTGGTTCCAATTCGGTTCCGAGGTTTTGGATAATTTCAGATCTTTTGGATATTAAATCAGTTTTATTTATTTTAAATGAAACATCAGGTAATTCGGGTAAATTAAATATTTTGGATTAAAATTATTCAGACAATTCGGTTCTTTCAGGTAATTTTTAAACATTTTAGGAAAAACAATATTCTGGTAATTCTGTTTTTAGGTAGTTCAGTTTATAAGTAGTGTTTTAAATATATTTGGTAATTGTAATACTAAAATTATTTGAGGATTTTATCTGTTTGATTCCAGTTTAGTTTTTTTTTTCTTGTTTTCAGAGATATAGACTGTCTGGTTATCTATGAACAACAACTCAGTTTTGACATAATTAAAATAAACCATTACTAAATACCTATAATTATTTTCTATTTATTTTTTGGAATTTAATGAGTAAAATTTTATCGGATAAATCGGAGTGTAATGTATATTTTATCTAAACATACGAAATATCTGAATTTCATATGCCTCTGCCGTATAAATTACATTTTCAGTAAATTAGATGTAGGTTCACTTTGACATAATTTAAATAAGCTAATACTATAGTATTTTCTATTTATTTGTAGAATTTCATGTGCAAACATTTTTCATTGTTTAACTTTGTACTAGATTAAGATCCGCGCCTTGCGCGGGATAAATATTATATATAAAAATTATTTTATGTATTATATGTTCTTACATATTATTAAATAATAAATATATATTGAATAATTAAAAATCAGTAGCTATTACATATATAATTAAATTGGTGCGAACGTATAAATCAATTTTATTAATCCAAACAATTTTTTAAAAAAATTTGATAGCATATGTAATTAAATTTAAATGATATTAACATACATGATATATTTTTAATATTAATGTCTATTAAATGATGCTTTCTACTCATATGTTTTTTTGATCATGTGTATCTTTAATAGCGAAAACTTTAAATTACTGATAACAAAATTTTCATTGTAGGATTAATAATTTTAGTAACTTATAATTTAAAAAAATTTATCAATGTTAGTTCAAAACTTTTAACAAAAAAAATTATTCAAAGTAAATTTTAAAATTAAAATATTTATTTATTCAATATGGTTTATAGTTTAATTTAGAATGATATATATACATGTATATTTTAAATCTTAATGATTAATTAAATTAGACTTTTATTTATATGAATGTAATCATTTGTATTTTGTCATAACAAAAATTTTAAACCATGGATCGCAAAATTTGAATGTAAGACTTTTAACAGTTTTAGTAATTTATAGTCATTTTTTAAAATTTAAAATATAACATATACAGAAAAATCTAAATTTTTATAATATGGTTATTGTGATTTTCTTAAATTATTTTAATAGTTTAAAATTAAACAAATTTGATAGAAGATACATAATTTTTTATCAGATCTTTATTATTCAAAATCATTAATTGTCGTATATACTTTAGCCACATTAGGAAATTCCGTAATCTTTATTTAAGGAAATAATAAATGACATTAATAATGAATTTATGGTTAGTTTAATAAAAAATTTATTATATAATTAGATGGACCAACATATTTCTCTAATAATACTAAGAATCATCATAGTGATGACATGTGGCTAGAAAAAGAAGTTGTAATGTTTCACAAATAATATATAGGGGATATTCAATGATTTTTAATGGAATGTTTATAGTTGCGAGTCTTGCGTAATTATTTGCCTTTGCAGCTCTACAACCAATTCTTTGTATTCATCTACTATATTTTTCGAATTTTTCCAGAGCTTCAATCATAGTTTTTGAATTCTCGAATTTCTACTTAAGCAATGCCTCTGTCCATATCACTCATCCACATATTTTGCTTATCCAATATCTATTACCTTGTTTGAATCTTCTGATTCTTAGATCATAGATTTTGATCGCCTGATTCGAACTCAAGTTAGGCTTTATTTACTCGAGCTCAACAACTCTTTTTTTCTTCATCATGATCTTTGATCATTTGCCTCTGCTCCAAATATTTAATCTTAGATTTTGATTGTTCGAGTTGCAACCCAAGCTGTGATTTATGTTCCTACAACTCAGTCACATCTTTTGTTGATACACCTATTAAATTATGCGTCTTCTCCTCAAGTTGTACGTCTTGTCTCTGCAGCTCAACCACCAGCTTCATATTTTTCCAATTTCATATTTTACTTTGTGTCTTTTCTCTGAAACCTGAGTCTAGCATTTCTTTGTTTTAGTTGCGGCTCAAACTGTGGTTTCTGCTTCTGGAACTCTGTTTCTGATTAACTTAAGAGAAGTATGTATAAACAATCTATAACTCAGGAGAACATCACGTAAAAGCTTCGATCTGGTGTCCTAAAGACTTCGATCTGGTGTCCTAAAGACTGTTTTAATTATTGAGGGCTCATAAGACGACTGAAACAGGAAGTCTATGAGTCTGTGTGGCATTTTCAGATTTCGTAGTTTGGTCACACTACCCTGATGGAACTTGTTTTATATAATATTAGAATTAGAAATTAGATTTCTAATATTCTCATCCACTTGAATTTTAGAATGTAGTATTTTTTCTTGATGAACATTCTTTCCTTTTTGCTTACTATATACAGAACTTGAGCAAAAAAAAAAAAGTAAATACATTATTTCTAGATTGTACATTGATTTTTATCTCACTTAAATTTACACGAGATATAAGAGAACAGAAGGAAAAAGAACAAACATAGAAGTAGACTGTAAAACCTATAAGAAGTCATCTCATACTTTTGTCTACAAAGATAACAGAATCATTCCACGCAACAGTGTTGAAAGCTAAACCTTGAAGTACTCTTGAACAGCTCTCCAACATAGCTTTTATAACATCCTGCAAACACAACATCAATAATATTATTCTGGTTAGTGTTTAGTACTTATTACCATCAAACTTATATACTCGCAGATTCACCGCTTTGCACAAAAGAAACTTGCATTAAAGGCTAGATCGTGGTTGATGGATTTCATAAGAGGCTTAACGGGATGAATCTGTAGTGGGAGCATTTATGTTGAAGAAGACGAATATCAAACGTCAAAATCGAAACCCCATCTCAATTTTCTCTAACGGCGGAAAAGAAAAGAAGGCGATGAACCCTAATTTACAAAACGACACTTTTTAAGGGTATTAACAGACAGGCTACAATATAAAGCCTAAACCCACAAAGAAAGCCACATCTATCGTCGAAGTCCATCACGAATTCTTCCCGATTACAAAAAAAAAAAAAGCCCAAGACGAATTCGTTTAATGAAACGACGAGGAGAGAAGGTAGACACGTGGCCGCGTACATGAAGCGAGTTTCCAGACTGGATCCGACGTGGACCCCCTAGAAATGAATCAAACACTATTATATAATAATAGAAGATTAAGTTTTTAGCTATTTCTAATCCAATCACTTAATTATTTGCGCTGGAATTTTTTTAAATCGAATTTAACCACATAAATTAAATTATACCGTTTAAATATGAAACAAAGTAGAAGTTATTGGTTGTTGTATTTTAATGGATTTGAAAATCCGAACTAAATCTAGTGTTATTGGTTCTATGATTTTCAAATCTATATTAAAATCATGTGTTATTGGTTTAATGATTCATAAATTCTATATCAAATCAAATGTTATTCAATCGTACGGATTTACTAATAAATTTGATTTTATATTGGATTTGAATGAATTTGTTTGGATATTACAAATACTCAAATCCGAGGGAAAACCTCTGGATTTGTAAATACTAATCCGAAATTTTTTAAAAAATCTGTATATTTTACTTTAATTTATAAATACTACATGAAGTTCTAAATCAATCAAAATATATAAACCAATAACACCTCCAAAGTTTTTACTTGCCTTCAACTCGAACATTCCATTTAAATAATAATATTTTTTTCATTTTGGTTTTTGACTTGCACCTTATTAATTTTTTGATTATTGGACCAAAATTTAATTCCACCCTCAATAACTAATATAATGCTACATATCTATTCTACAATACATATATATATATATATATATATATATATATATATATATATATATATATTAGTTTTTCTTAGTTTGTTTGTTAGGTCGAGTAATATCATTTAAAAATGAAAATTTGGTAAAAACAAATTTTCCATCTATATATCAGATTTTAATACTTTTAGTGTTAATCCCCTATATATTATTTGAGAAGCATTATAACTTATTTTTGTAGCCACATGTCATCACTAGAATGATTCTTAGAATCATTAGAGAAATATGGTTGTCCATCTAATTATATAATAAGTTTTTTATTAAACTAACAATAAATTCATCATTAATATACTTTATTATTTCCTTAAATAAAATTTACGGAATTGTCTAATGTGGCTAAAGTATATATGACAATTAATGATTTTGAATAATAAAGATTTGATAAAAAATAGTGTATCTTCTATCATATTTGTTTAATTTTAAACTATTAAATAAATTAAACAACCACAATAACCATATAATAAAAATTTAGATTTTTATGTATATGTTATATTTTGAATTTTTACAAACGGCTGTAAATTACTAAAACTGTTAAAAGTCTCACATTCAAATTTTATGATCCATGGTTTAAAATTTTTGTTATGACAAAATACAAATGATTACAAAAATTATATAAGTAAAAAGTCTAATTTAATTAATTATTAAGATTAATATATATATATCGTTTTAAATTAAACTATAAACCATATAAAATACAATATTTTAGTTTCAAAGTTTACTTTGAACAATTTTTTTGATAAAAGTTTTGAACGATCATTGATAACTTATTTTTTTTAAAAATTATAAATCACTAAAACTATCAATCCCACAATGAAAATTTTGTTATCAGTAATTTAAATTTTTTTCTAAAAAAGATACAAATGATCAAAAAAACTATATGAGTAAAAATCATCATTTAATAGACATTAATATTAAAAATATACTAAAATATATTATCTATGTTAGTATCATTTAAATTTAATAACATATCTTATCAAATATAAAAAAAAATATTTTTTGGATTAATAAAATTGATTTATATGTTCGCACTAATTTAATTATATATTTAATAGTTACTGACTTTTAAATATTTAATATATATTTATTATTTCATAATATGTAAAAATATTTAATACATAAACTAATTTATATATATAATGTTGATTTCGCGCAAAGCGCAGATCTTAACCTAGTGTATTTGTATACTGTATACTCTCATCAAGAAATTTAGAGTCTAATCTAAAATTGTTCTATATAGATATTATGATTACTTATCCAGTTAGTATACTGTAGACTGTAGTACATCTTGAGCTTTAAGAAACAATCGATGTCGCTTAATACAATATGATGATTAAAACGTAGCAGTTTAACTTTTTGAAGACAAATTGGTGGATTAAATACGCATTCCGATGATTCACACAAGTCAGCTAAACAAAGTTTAAGCAAAGGTAAATGTACACGGAATTCGAGGAATAACCTTAACAGTCTGAAAATTTCATAGGCATTTTTTTTTTTGTCAACATTTCATAGGCATATATAAAAATACAAATATTATATATATATATATATTATTTTTTTTCATATCTAAAAATTAGGTGTGAAACTGTGATAAGCTATTTTAGATAGATTAGATTAGCTGCAAGTCGTTTAGTGGGTGGGTCCAAAATTGTTTAAAACTCGTGAAGCCAAGTAATCTAGTTAATCATGAGTTCTGTCTTTTAAGTTTATTAAACCTGAATTTTTGTTTACGATGCCATTACAAGAAAAGTTTAAGGTTGCCCCTCGGAGAAGACCTCATCATTGTTGTTTTTCTTTTTCAATCTCTTTTGTTTCAGTCACCTGCGGATTTAAAGTGTCATTTTATCTTTATTAATTTGTGGGTGTCATTGTTTTAGAATAAAACATACTCAACGAAAACATAAATTTATCTATAAAAAATAAGAGACAAAGAAGAAGACGAATTCCAAACACTGTTATTCATTTTGTTATTAAAAAACTATTTACCTATATTTTATATCCTTAGTTGTTGTTCAGATTCTTTTAAACTAAGCTCTAAATCACTCAGTTTGAGTATTAGAATTGCGATTTTCTCCATTGCAACCTTGTATTTACTCATTTTCTTACTACCGATTTTTCTTTGACATTTGTTATTTCAAAATTCCCAAAATGGAAGAGATACTCACGTAAAAACAAATGATCACAGTTAGACCCAATTTCGATCAACATTTTGATTGGGTTTGAATAAGTCAGACCGTGCAACCTACGAAAAAGTCCAATCCATGCTAACGAGTCAGGATCGATTTGAAGAGCCGGAGATCGCGGAGAAGGTGAGAAAAATCTGAGATCGATTAATTATAAAAGGAGATGGCCAGAAACAAAAAAAGACACGGAGAAAACCCTAGAGATAGCTTAACACACACATCGACCTCATTTCACTTTGCTTTAAGTCTTTTCTCTTACTGATCTCTTTTGTAATATTGGATTTTGTTTCTCTTGTTGTATTCAATTTTATTCATCGATAAAATTCATTGTTGCCTACAAAAAACTGATTACATCGTCGTTAAACTTTTGATCACTATTAAATACTTAGCGTAGATTTAAGTATCTACAATCACCACCACAGTAAAATATATCAAAACATAATTACATATAAGTGCTTATAATTAACGACAGTGTTCATCGACAAGCATGACCCGACCGCAATTTAATAACCTTGTGAAAGAAGCTTACTCACACTGTTACAACATGAATCTTATTCAATTAAAAGTGATTAACTATTCAGCCGCATATCTTTTATATCCTCATGTAGACCACACAAACGTATAGAAAGAAAAAAAAATATTAAAGAATACTGTACAAAAGAAAAAGAGGAAAAAATAAACATAATACGATCAAACTCTCTTTTTCTTCTCTCATCATCTTTCCCACGCTTTCACGCTTTGCCTATTATTTTGATCTTAAAAAATTAAATAAAAACAATTTGCTCACTCTTTTTTCTTTGCTGTTAAAGAACACTCATACTCTCTCTCTCACAACGTCTAGACGACGAATTCAATTTCAAGCTCTGTTTCAATGGAAACGCTGAAGAAGAATCCATCCGTAAGAAGAAAAGGCAAGCTAGCGAGAACATTCCAGAAGGTATGCAGCCTGAGAACGACGTCGACGAAGGTCTCCTCCAACAACGGAATCGGCGGTATCTGTATGTTGAAGTCACACAATAACCCAAACTTCGAAGACGAGGACGACGACGGAGACTCCGTCTTCGATCTGAAGAGCACTTCGAGCCGCAGCAGCAGGAGCGGAGAGCTCAAGGTGCGGGAGCGGCGGAGAGCCGTCTTCGAAGCGGTGGTCGCCAAGATCTTCGCCAGCACGACTTCGATCAAAGCCGCGTACGCCGAGCTCCAGATGGCGCAGCGTCCTTACGACAACGCCGCGATACAGGCGGCGGACACGGCGGTGGTGGAGGAGCTGAAGGCGTTATCGGAGCTGAAACGGGGTTTTCTGAGGAAGGAGCTGAACATCTCCCCGCAGGTGGCGATTATGCTCGCCGAGATCCAGGAGCAGCAGAGCTTGATGAGGACGTACGAGATCACGATCAAGAAGTTAGAATCCGAATCCGCGGAGAAGCAGTCGAGGATCGATTCGCTGAAGACGAGTCTCGAGGAAGTCTCGGCGGTTAACAAATCGATTGAGAAGAAGCTCACGGCGAGCGGTTCACTCTCTCCGTTAGATAACGTCGTGTTCTCGAATTTGAATTTGAGCGGTTACGTTCAGATTCTAGGGTTTACGTTGAGATCCGTGCGAAGCTTCGTTAAGTCTATGGTGAAGGAGATGGAGTCGGCGAGCTGGGATCTCGACGCCGCAGCCTCCGCCGCGATCCGAAACGCATCCACCGTCTTCGCTCGCCCGAGCCACCGCTGCTTCGCGTTTGAATCCTTCGTTTGTTGTAAAATGATGGAGAATTTCGAATCTCCGGACTTCTCGTTACCTAACGTCGAAGAGAAACCGAGCCGTGAGCGTTTTTTCAACTTGAGATCCGTCGACCCGGTTCAGTACTTGACCCGGAACCCGAGCTCCTCCTTCGCGAGGTTCGTGCTACACAAGTACTTGAGCGTTGTACACGCGAAGATGGAGTGTTCATTCTTCGGGAACTTGAACCAGAGGAAGCTGGTTAACTCGGGCGGGTTTCCGGATTCGGGTTTCTTCGCTGCGTTCTGCGAGATGGCTAAACGGATCTGGCTGCTCCACTGCTTGGCGTTTTGTATCAGCGAAAACGTCACGGTGTTTCAGATCAAAAAAGGCTGTAGATTCTCTCAGGTGTACATGGAAGGCGTGAAATCAGGGGACGAGTCTCTTTTCTCCTCCGATGATGATGCAGATATCCGGGTCGGGTTCACGGTTGTTCCCGGGTTTAAAATCGGAGATAACGTGATACAGAGCCAGGTTTACTTATCTCCGGTGACCGGTTTTCCTCCGCCGGGTACTTCATAAAAAACGATGTGATACACAGCTAAATTCAAAAGTATATTTTCACGCTCCGGGATGAAAAAAAGCGGCGGCGCGTGTAAAAGGAATGGTGGGACATGATTCCTTGGTGGCAGCAGGACTGGCATGTGGGACCTGTATTGAAAGGGGTAAGAGAATGTGACGGTGACAGAAAATGGCGCGAGGGACAATCATCATCAAAATAGTTTAGTGACAGAAAATGATAAAATGAGAATTTTCTCCTTTTTTTTCTTCTGTAAGTTTAGGTTATAAAACACAGCATGGTAGTAGTTGACAAAAAAAAAACACAGCATGGTAGTATGGCATGGAAGATGAATAGTGTTCTACGTCTTTTTTACATGTTAAATATAACTGAATTTTTTTTTTTTTTTTTTTTTTTTTTTTTTAACTCAACTTCAACTTTCATTCACCAAATATATGGATACAAGGACTTGACCACAAGAGACTTATACCACACATACATTGAGACGATCTAGTAACACCCTGGATCACTTGATTGGATCCAACGCTACCTAACCGAAGCCTCAATGTATCTTGGACCACAATGAGTGTGAGATCACTCCACGACCCGGAATGATCCACCTCTTCAACCTCCTAATTCGACCTCTTGGTACAACAACGTCTACTAACACAACAAGATTAAAGACTTCACCGAACATAATTAGGAACTAGCTAAGGATCCTAATGATCGACATTAAAGCTCATGACCCATTAGCCTCTTCACCAAAAGGTGCATAATCGAGAGCTCCTCATCCTCCTGGTCTTTGAACGTGTGACCCTCAGCCTTAAAACGGACACAAGATCCGAATGAAATTTGGGTTTCGGCTACGTAAAGCGCGGGTCGATATAGCTCATCGGGCTTTCAGATAAGTGGGACTCGAACCAAAGGATAAGACTTTCAGGCGCTAGGGTATAGAGCCACCACCACGAACCACCGCTAGAATAGCTTCCTCTTGACCACTTTAATCGGCGGGAGTCATTGTTCGTGTGTTTCCCAAAACCGAAAAACCATACTCTGTCCACTCGCCGTCGAACCTTCCTCCGCTTGTCTCACCGCCGTCTAGGGACGTAGATCCAAGCAGCACATGGCGTCTCCCGAAGCCACGCGCCATCGCCGGACCGGAGTCACTGAAAATCTGAAAAGGGGAAAACCAGATCCGGTTTCTCCAGTAACCCTAAAAGCCGACTTTCTTCCTTCCCACCGTCTCGTTGACCTCGCCGCGACTCCAAGCACGCCGGATCATACCACCGTCAGTCTCAAACAGAAACTTTAAGAGGATTCTCCGACCCAGAGCACACGAGCATATCGGCTAGGATTAAGTAGGAGGACAGAAAGCAAAGTAAAAAAGAGAGAGAAAGGAAGGAGAGACGCCTCCGGCGCCGGATTAGCCGGGCCAGAGCTAGGGTTCCGCTTTCTGAGTAGGAGAGATGCAAGAGGTTTTTTGTTTTAGAGAGAGGATCCTGAAATTTGTTTACAATGTCTGGAGTTGGTCGGGACCATGCCTGTAAATAGTTTTTGCAGCTATAATTACTTTTTTTATATTATTATTATAATAAGTTATCTCGCCGAACCTTTTTGTTTCTAATTATGAAATATGGAGTGACTTGAAAATAAAGATTAGAATCGATATTTTGTAGTCAAACATTTGCGCTAGAGTGGCTTTATTGACTTGATTAATTTAGAATGTCAGTTTCGCTAATGTGAGTGTTATTTGAGAACCATATTAATCAATATGTGTAGAATAGTATGCATGGCTTTAAGATATTAGAAAACGTGTAGATAGCTAATGGGTAGGAGAGAGTGAAAGCTAAGATCGTGTTTGGGTAAGAGAGTGAGACAGATCTGCGTGACGTAAGACAATCAATCATGTGAGAGCGACTGACCAATAAAAGAGTCCCACACATGAACGGAGGGAGTATCTAACTTGTTTTCTTTTATCATCTGAAATCTAACTTGTTAGGCAGCAATTAAATGCCATCGTATAATTGATTCGTTTTATTTATTATAGTTGCACGCGGGTTGGTCTGGCGTAAATTAGTGATGAGAGGAATAAATGAAAAACATACGATGAAATTTATATGGATCAGTTTTTTTTTGTTAAAGATTCACTCAATGGATTTTGGTTATTGTAGATTTTGATTAGTTGGGTATTTGGTCTAAGAGCATGGTCATTTGAAGTTTTGAACCATTTCATTTTCACGTTAACCAGAAACCAGCTTTTACTTATGACTCGTGTGTAGAAAGACAGAGTTTGGTGGCTGTCTCGACGAGAAAGAGCTTCCTTCAGGTGATGGGTCTGACCCACTTGTTTAAACATTATGTGAGGAACAAGTCTGGGTTTTACATTGAAAGATATGGTTATAAAAAAGGAAAATATATGAGCAGGACATTACCTCATCAAACTGTTGTATATCATTTTTCATTATTTGAGGAGCATTTTAAACAATTAACCTTATCACCATGTGTGATTAACAAAAATGTCATTTTCTATGTGTCATCATGAGAATCATTCTCACATTTTTTATTAAATAGCCCTCTATTGCCTAGACTAATTACATATAATGTCATTTCTCATTAAATTTAATAATATGAAGAGATTATATTACTATACTATATAAGTTGTGATTACATTACTAAAAACGTAGACAATACCCGAGATAACCATTGCGTGGAAACATAAGTAAGCTAAATTTCGTTCTTCTATTGGTCAAAGCGAGACGTAACCGATGGTTATGCCTACAACATTATCTCTCTTTGATCAGTGAGAAGAAGCCTTGCATATATAACATGAAACATTTCAAGGTATAGCTACTCACTTCAATGGATTTTAATAATTATCGAACAAAACATATATATAGCCACAAAATGAATGGCAAAATATAGTTATCTATATTTTTAGCATAATATTAGTGGATTGAGCGATGTGTATGCTTCATTATTTTACAAATTTTTAGTATAATATTAGTGGATTCTTCGATGTGTATGATGTATTATTTCATAGAGGCTATCATACATAATTTTTTTTTAATAAAAATTGTTGGGATTTTGACTATATATATATGATTCATGTTTTATAAGATTCATGTTCTTTACGATTCATAAATAAAACATGACCTTTTTTGGGACTGGAAAATATAAACGATTCAGAATTACGTTCTTCTACAAAACTTCCTTATGTGACATTTATTTTGATTAATATTTTTGGATTATTATGGGATACATGAAATTTATTTTTGGAATTTATTTTAATAGCATCAATATAAACGTTTTATATTGTAAAATCAAAATGTTGTCTATAAAAAATCTATTGAATATCTTGCGTGATTGTAAAATACATTCGAAAAGGAATTTCATATTAAATTTTTTCAATCCCTTAAATTTTGCAACAAGACTTTTTGATTTTGAAATTATATTAAATGGTAACAGACATTAAATTTGGTAATTTATATCATTCATCTCTGATTAAGTTTAAAGTCAAATATCATTTTATTATGGACTTCCTTTATTTTCCCTCCTTGCATGTAAGACTTTCTATAATTGTCTGGAAATCTAGGATTATAATGTTATGCGAAATTAATAGGATTATCTGATATTTATAGTCACAAATGATAGGGTTTTGACTATATATACGATTCATATTGTTATAATTTGAATATTCTTTACGATTTATGAATGATACATGACATTTTTTAGGGTCTGGAATGTATAAACGATTCATAATTATGTTCTTCTATAATTATTTGGTTTGTGAAATTTATTTTGGTTGGTTTATTTAGAGACAATTATATATGTGAGTAAAATTTAATTTGAAACTGGAAAATATATAAAAAATTTATAAGCAATCTTGAGTGATTGTAAAATACATTCAAAAATTGGTGAAACTGTATTAAAAATTTCTGGGCTATCCCTTAATTTTGATTACAAGACTTTTTGATTACGTAATTAACATAAATGTTGACAGACATTAAACTTGGAAATTTAATTTTTTCCGATTCAGTTTAAGGAATATGTCATTCTTAATGTAGACTTCCTTAATCTTTTCCCTATGCATATATTACTTTATATACTTCTCTGGAAATCTACTAACAATTAGGGATTTGCAACATTGCTTTATGGCGAAAATTATTTATTTTTTCAAATCTCGTGGGTCAAAACCCAATCAGTTACTATATATATATACCATATCATCCATATAGCTACAATATCACAAACTACACGTTTCAAAACAAGCAAAAATATATTAAGCATGAATTTCATTTCTAACTTGAAACCAAAAAGTCTTTGTGGAAGATTATGGTGAATGTCATAAAACTTTGGAAGCAGTACTAGGCTGCTACTGGAGAAACCATTGAATGGTTTTCGTAGACGAAAAAATTAGGTTTTCTTATGATGTATATTCTTTAAATCGTAAGCAAATTATGTGTTTATTATCTGATGCTTTCATTTGTTATTATATTGTAGGGAGACAAAATTCATATATCGGTTAGAAAGGACTGGTTTCACAGTTTGATCCTTTAATGAGACAACAATGTTCTAAGATTCTGTTTAATTTTTCCTTGACACCCTCTTGCGATAACATATAAAGTTATCTGAATCATATGTTGTTTCCAAGATTGAACTGATCAATGATTGTAACTACATTTGTCTAGCCAACTTCCGTTGGATCATTGTTGGTCTTTCTCATCCAAAGTTCTATGTTGGTATGTTCATGATATTTGACTATGTGTATATAAACTCATTTTGTCTATGTGTATATAAACTCATCCAAAGTTCTATGTTGGTATGTTCATGATCATTCTTGGAGTTATATTTTATTTCAGTATGCAATTGTTGCCTTTTATTGATAACAACTATTTATTTTAAGTTTACCATTATCTTTTTATCATCAATAATCAACTTTATCCTCCATGTGATTGTTAATAAATTTCAAGCAATATATATTAACCATAAACGATAAGGTCGGAATCTAACATGTGATTGTTAATAGATTACTTGGTTGACAAGATAATCTATTGTATTTATTGTATATACAATAGATTAATAGGAGCTGATATTATATGTATATTTTGCTAATATTTTTCATATTTCATAATAAGGCCGACTTAAGAGGGTTACTAACATTGATGGGATTTCCAAAATTGTCTTCGACCCCATTGGTGTTCCAGAAATTGATGCTTTAAGATTGAGGTAATACATGCATTCACATATTTTGTTAAATAATATTTTTAAATTCTCTAGATGATCTCTTTGCTATTGCTCATAATAGGATTGCAAACGAAGACTTCTGAAGGCATTATTGACAGCAGTTATTTTGTCTCTATTTTTAATTTTCTTTTGTTTTTTATACATTGTTCTTTTTATATTTTATTAGACTATTGCTTATGTTTCATTTAATATTATATTTATAATTTACCCGCATGCAAACAAATATACAATTTAATTTTAATGGCCATCGCATATAAATTTATATTGACATACTAAAATTCCTAGCTATAATCCGTACTTTCTTACATATATTTTTCTTACTATGCCTTTAACTTTTATTATGTCTACATATTAAAAGTTATAATACTTTAATAATCTCCTCGTCCTGCGCAGGGTGCGGGTTATCACCTAGTAAGGTTGTAAATATGGATATTAACATATGGAAAGTCTTGTTTAAACATTATGTGAGGAACAAGTCTGGGTTTCTATAAAGTTTAAACGAAGGGATACTCAAAAATACACAATTATACTTTCAGATGGAGAGTACAAAATGGCATTGTCTGCATTTGACACCTTAGTGAAAGAGATCAGCTTGAGTGATGAATACCCTATTATCCTCCTCTTTCATTAACCCATTTAACTTCTATAGGCTACTATTGCTCAAGGAGTCGAGGTATTCAAAAATAAAGAAGAAACTACTATTGCTCTCGTGAATTTTTCTCTTCTTCATCTGTCTTGAGGTCACTTAATTTTGCCTTCTGAACAAAAGAAGGAAACTCGGAGCATCTCTAGTAAGTGGGAAATTATCGGCACAAAGCAGGATGAAGAAGAGGTAAATTTATGAAAATGTGAAATATCAGCACAAAAATGCAACTCATTAGATCATTTCCAATGTATTTTTCTATTTTCAGTTCTAAAATAAGAAAAACTCTATGATAAAGATTGTTTTGTCTCCAATGTATTTTTTTATATTTTCTTCTAAAAAGAAATATTATTGTTATATTCTTTTAATTTACAAATAATACTTTTTATTTGTGAAAGTTAAAAATTAATCCAACTTATTTGTTTTTTTCATAAAATTATGATATTATTTATAAACTAAATATTGTTTAAATAAAAAAGTACAATTATATTTATATAAAAAATATATTTTTCTAAAAAAAATATTTATTTTAGGTTATCAATACTATTAAAACAGAAGACCCTTTTTGAGATGCCTCCTGTTTCAATAATATTTACAACTTTATGCCACTGGAATATTTTAAGTCTGTGCTTTTGATTAATTTTTTTTATATTTTATTACTTAAATGACAAATAATTTGTGATCTGAGTATTTACTGGATATCAAACAGATCACACGGCCACGATTCATTCAACATCTTTTGATAATACTTTCAAAACAAATATAGAAATAAAAACCAGATAGAGATCGCAAATCCTCTTCACCACCATTTTGTTCTTCCAGCGCCATTTATACATCTTTCTCCTTCTCGCATTACTCATCAATATTAATCATAACTGTTAAATTAGACGTTTATTAATCTACCTGTAAAGATTACTTATACGGTTAATCTCAAATCTCAAATTATGCCACCAATATCATTACACATATGTTTATAGATGCGATCTTTAAAATTCAAAACAAATCTAATAGCATATCAAGAATAACCAGACATTGCTTCAAACGTTATAGCATATAGGATGAGCAAACTATCTACAAGTGGATACATATAATGGGTTTCAATTCGTTTATAATTTTTAAATATTTAAACTATGGTTTCAAATCGAAATTAAGTTTTTTCAAATTTGTGTATAAATATAGATACTAACAACTTTGTAACAAATTAGATATTAAAAATTATGAAACAAATTCGATATTAACTACTATGAAACAAATTCGCTAATGCACTTACATATTTTATTCCAAATGTATTTATTTAACATTTGAAACTAGCTGGATAAGCATACTCTGGTATAAAAATCGTAACTATTTAATGAAATCCTATCCAAGTTGAACAAATTCAATCATCTAAGAACACAAATCATTTATTGTTGTAATTTATAAGATTTTGAATAATTATATCCATAGAATATTCCTAATATATCACGATTTTATTCAATTTTGCTCGCCTAACTAATTTACCTGCGATATGAAGTATATAAAAAGTCTTTCAAACACAGCAAATATAACCATTCTAAACCTCCAACGTGTCTACCGTCATCTATACTTATGGGTTCCTTAATCAACATCAGCTA
This sequence comes from Brassica napus, assembly GCF_020379485.1. Classification (NCBI taxonomy): domain Eukaryota; kingdom Viridiplantae; phylum Streptophyta; class Magnoliopsida; order Brassicales; family Brassicaceae; genus Brassica; species Brassica napus. Next base: position 57,504,680 of record NC_063446.1, on the reverse strand, counting down.
TCTAAATGATCTTCAGCCTTTCAAAACTGCATGGAGTGTTCACGTGAAAGTTCTTCATACGTGGAAGTCATGCAATCCCAACTTTGGTTCTTCCATTGAGATGGTTCTAGCTGACGAAAATGTAAACCCAATGCCCTACCTGTTTTCTATATTATATGTTTAGTATACATTAAGAAAATCCATCCTTACTTCATCTTTATTTTGACATGTTTTAGGGTGTGAAAATTCATGCCAGTTGCAAACAGTCGTTGTTGCAACACTTCGAGAAACACTTTTGAGTTGGAGAATGGAAAGTTATTCTAACTTTACCTTAAGTCCAGCGACCGGTCTTTACAGACCCACCAATCATGTTTACAAAATGGATTTTGTGAGTCAAACTTTAACTACGGATTCTAATCTCCAATGCGACAGCATGTTCCTCGAGCTCCATGATTTTGCCAACATTGTAAATGGTTTACATGACACATGTTTTCTTAAAGGTAATTTCTAATTTTATGCGATTTTTTTAAAAAATTTATATATTTATTTTTGTGCTTCATAAAACACTTATATATTTGTATAACGGATGTGATTGGTGAAGTCTTAGACTTTGGTGGTCTACAAAATGTTCATTGTGCAAGAAAAGAGGTAACCAAAGTGGAGTTTACTCTTAGAGATATCAAGTAAGTTTTCCATTTACATAATTTCATGGTAGTGTTTAATTTTGTATTTCTAATGTACTGTTTTTATTAACTATCTCAGCAACCACCGCATAAATTGCTGCATCTTCGGAAACTTAGCTGATATTTTGACAAAAGCTGTCAAACAACCAAACTATGGAGATATTTGTTTGATCATATATGCTAAAATCAACAACTACAAGGGTTAATCACATTATTAATTCACAAAACAAAATCTTGTTTTGTTATTTTTTTCATTAATTTTTTTCTTCTGTTTTGTTTTTGTTTCAGGTGAGTTGCAAGTCTCCAATGCATTTGATACTTCTTTGGTTTTGATAAACCCAGATATCAAGGAAGCAAAATCACTTAAACAAATGTATGCAGACATATTAGTATAACATTTTTATGTTGTGGCGAAATTTATTTTGGCTTTATGTTGTTTATTCATTTAGGTTTCATGGTGATGCTAATGCTGTTGATCTGTACCAACATAAAAATGACAAGATTCTGATCCAGAAACAGAGCAAGAAATGGTCCCACTATCCATTCAAAACCATTCAAGAAATAAAACACTCGGATAAGGTTTTGTTATATTGAAATCCTAAATTTATTTCAAATTATAACCGTATTTATACATAAATGTATTGTTGTTTGTAGGGTGGAAATTGTAGAGTAATCTGTACGGTCTATGCTATTGATACCTCAAGTGGATGGTATTATCTAGATTGTATGGTCTGCAAGAATAAGGTTTTGAAACCAACTGTTTCATTTGATGAAATAATTGCCCAACATGGTGGTGTGAATTTTGCCGGTGTATTGTTACCATGGTTTCACCAAGGTTATTTATTTTTAATAACATTTTTGAGTTATATAAATGTAATTCTACTTTTTCTAATACGATACAATTGAATTGTATATTTTTATTCAGGTACAAGTTGGATTTGCTTGTGCAGGATCAAACTGGTGAGTCTAAATTCACTCTTCTGGACACATAAGCAAAACTTATTGTGAAAACTACAGCAACAAAAATTGTGAAACTTTCATTGGCTGAGGTTATATATTATTTATTTTTTAAATATAACAATATAAATTCGTGTCCACTGACCATTATCCAATTAGTCTAACTGCTTATAATAGATTGAAGATCAAGAAGTTTTACCACCTGAGATTGTGGAGATATATGGCAAAACTTATGGATTTGGGATTTCAGATGATGAAAATAATATGATTGGTGGTGCTGAAAAATTCAATGCCATGAAAGTTTGGAATCTTAATGATATTATGTGGAAGAGAATCAAGTCACTCCACCAGATGTTAACTTATTCAAGGAAGAAGCAATGCATCAATGATGAAGGCAACAAGAATAAAAGTGGCTGATATAAGTTATACTCTATGATACTTTTCTCTGTGTTATTTATTTTTAGTCTTAATTTATGTTATGTTTTTACTTTTTAGTGCTTTTTGATTTATTAATTTTTTTTTATTTTTAATGGGATTTTACATTAAGCTACTACATTTGTTTAATAAAAATATCTTATGTATATGTTAACGTATTTATGACTATAAATTCTAATTTTAATTGTTTAACATATATAATAATTTTAATGTTTCAATAACATCAAGAGTTATAAAATAATCTGCATTTGGAAACCATCAAGCAGCATAAAGCCCACATTTTCCTAACTATCCAGAATCAGTTCCATTCCTAACGCAGTTGTACTATTATAGATTTAATGTTGATGGTTTACCTTATTTTTTCTAATATCAGGTTACATGCCATCTGCGAAATCCCTCTTTTATATTATTGTATTGCGTATATTATCACTGTAAAAGAAAACAATACGTTAGAATCATGTTATGCATAAACGCTTTTGATAACAATGAATTGTTAATCAAATTTCAAACCTGATAATATAATTCTGAACATAAAACTACGGATAATAGTTATACTTTCATATTTTATACGTTTTTAAGAAAATCAAAACAGAACACTACAAATTTGTTTATCTAACCGCATATATTCCCTAACTGTATTCAATTACGAATATCTTAACTAAAATATCTACTATAACATATTCGAAAAGAGGATATTCCATTACTTGAATAAAGAGGATTTTCTTAAGCATATCATTTTACTAAACTAACGTCCTATATCCTCTCTACCTGTATTCACTTGGAGTTCCTAGATCCACGACTTAGATGATGTATATATACTGTGTTCTAGACTAATCAAACCCATCACTTAAAGGAAAGAAAACAAACGCATCTCATAAGATGTCTCCGAAGCAGAAAATAGTTTACCTTGATGAGATTCGTCCATGGAAGACAGCCTGGTTGATCGAAGCCAAAATTCTCCACACCTGGAAACCATCCAATGCCAGCTTTGGTGAGAGTTTGGAAATCGCATGTCAGACAACAAGGTAAAATAAACATTGCAAACTGTCAAATAGATTTTTATTAGATGTAAAGCGCTCATCACTTTATATGCTATTATCGCAGGGCACCAAGATTCATGCTACATGTAAGAAAAACTATCTGAAATCTCTGGGGGAACAATGTAAAGTTGGCGAATAGAAGACACTATACAACTTTCAGGTGAGTGCAACCGGGAAACATTACAGACCAACGCAACATATGTATAAGATCACTTTCATCAATCAGATGGTTATTAAACCCTCTGAGTTCCAAAACGATGACATGTTTCTTTCATTGGCAAAGTTTGATTCCATTATGAGTGGAAACTTAGATAACGTTTCTTAATAGGTAATTTTCATCTTATATTTATTGGCTATATAACAGTTGATCGTATAAATTTTAATATGTTTTATATTTTCTACCTAGACATTATTGGACAAGCTATTGAAGTTGGTGAGATTCGAACTCTCCAATGTGGTGGAAAGGAGAAAAAAAAAGATTGAATTCCAGCTAAGAGACATCATGTTAAATATTCCAAATATAGTTTTATTAAGTTACATATCAATGGATCATGAATCAACTTTGACACTAAATACTTTTTTAGAGATGAACGCATACCATGTTGTTTGTGGGGAAAGTTTGCCGAGGATATGGAATCTCATAGAGAGGAAGCACAATTTGAAGTTGTTGTTTTGTCTCATCCGCTTCACTAAAATAGGGGCCTTTCGAGGTAATATCTGAGATTTACATAAATTCAGAGATTTATATAAATTGTTGGTGCCTAAAGTTTCTCCTATTTTAGGTAACCTCCAAATCTCAAACGGTTATGATTCTTCACAATTGGTTTTCAATCCTAACATAAAAGAAGCAGAGGAACTAAGAGAAGCGTATGATTTGCAATACCATTTAACTATGAGATAGATTATAAAACATTTTTTAACTATTTTGTTTTCTAACTTCTATATTATGGGACTGTAGTTACAAATTCCATGATGATTCTATGAGCATTGTTGAAACAAGTGAAGAAGGCAAATATATTGTATCTCAAGCCAACAATGGGACTGGACAGAAATTAACTGGATGGGAAGCAGTCGAGGTTAAAACCATATATGAGATATTGAATTGCACATAGGTTTACATTCTCTCGTGTAATCCATTATTTTTTGACGTTTGTTTTTGAATCTAATTAGTTTAATGTTACATATGTTCAATTTTACAGGTTAATAAGTGCAAAGTTGTTGCTACAATCTATGCTATAGATACTGATTATGCATGGTATTATTTTGGATGTGATTTGTGTCAAACCAGGACTTATAAAGTCCCCGTTGAAGATATAAATCCTTCCACCGTAAACAAACCTTTGCTTTGGTGTGAAAAATGCAAAGAGAATGTGATGAATGTTAAACCAAAGTAAATTTTTGTCTTCTTTAAGTTTCTAATGAACAATCATTAAGATTGCTTGATTTTATTTTGTTATTGTGATTTTAGTATTAGATATAAGCTCCATCTGATGGCTAAGGATGATACAGCTAAAGCAAAATTTGTACTTCTTGATTGGGTTGCATAGCCAGTTATAGGAGTAAAAGCTGAAAAAAATTTCAATGGTTCTTTGGATGAGGTATTTTACTGCCATGAATGCACTTAATATGTTATTAAATTTGTCAACCTTTACTAAAAGATTTGTTATAATTTGATTTAGGTTGAAGATCCTCAGTTGTTGCCTGGCTGTATTAATGAAATTGTGGGGAAGACTTATAATTTTGGGGTTACCATCAAAAAAGAATCTGAGACTTTTAAGGTACTTAAAGTCCGGTCAATTTACAACACACTCATGGTTGATTCTCAATTGGAATCTATGTGGAAAGGGAATAACAGCAAACTCAGCATCAGAGGTATTTCTCGATTTTATTGATCTGTTTTGTATGCAGTAGTTTAATTGTGTAATGTTCATATTGTCATACTTTTGATTGTATTTATTTCAAGTTATACACCTAATATATGTATACATTCTAGGTGTCTCTATTGACTTACAGTGATGAAATCTCTAGCAAGATGGCAACTCCTTCTAAGCGATCAGTGGACGACATTGTTGATATTCCAGATAACACCTCGACTTCAAAGATGCGCCCTGTCAAAAATATCAAGATTGAGAAGATGAGCAGTGATGAGCTAGGCTTAACGGAGAACTAAACTCAGCGCTCTGTAGTTCAACCACTTTATTAATGGTGTTTTTTAGAATTTTTAATAAGTGTTTACATACACACTTTGTCGTTATGCTTTATCTTTTAGGAGTGATGTTTTCAAATCATTATTGTTTTTTTCATATTGGTTTATAATAAATAATTGGTTTTATAAATGTTAAGCATTATGATTAGAATAACATAATTCAAGAACAACGTAAGAAATTTTTTTATCTTGAATTAGTGACATACCGAAATATAACTATCTATTAAACAGTTTTGAAAGAGATAGCAAAAAAAAAACATAAAGATCATTATACTTAAATTTAGATATGTAAATAACTAATGCTACCGTTTCAATACAAGTAATATAAGAACAAAGTAGTTATTTATATTTTTAAATTATTAATTGTTAACATATATTATATATGTAGCCAGTTTTCCTATTACCGTATGGAATGCAGATTCAGTTTTTACTTATTAGAAACTGTACTTCGTAAAAAATTATAATGCGGTTAGATAAACACTAAGTATGATTTTCTATTTCACACTATGTTTGTTTTTATTTCACAGACGTGTGTTTTATTCCACACCATATGCGTGTGTGATTACGCTCAAACAGTTGGAGCTTTAGTAAAAGTTCCTTATGGATTCAACATATTTATATCGCATTCTATATTTCATTATAAAAGCAGATGTTATATAATAATCAGTGAAAACTAATCGTCAATCAGCAAGATGTCCCAATTTCCCTATCTGTCCAGAATCAGTTCCATTCCTAACAAACTATACATTACTCTGTACAAAAACTATTTGAGTAGTAATATGTTACCTGATATACATTGCTCAGCACAAAAACATATCGACCGTGAAGACAATCACTGCCGAGCAGTTTATGAGGCACTTCATTGTGTTGAACTCCTTCTCTGTTTCTTCGTTAGGGAAATGGCCGCGAGAGTATAACTCACTAAGAAGCTGGTCTTTTAGCTGGAACGCGTTCAGTAACGAGTCTTATGCATACTTTGATCACATCATAAACTACAGTGGCATATATACATGTGTGAGAGTTTGCTCTGTTCAATATGAATGGGAAGCGTAGGAGAAGTATAAACAAACCTGCATCGAGTTAGCAGCTTAGTTCTTGCAAACAAGAGACGAAACCTTTAGTCTTTGGAAGCAGGAGGTTGTTCAGAACTGGTAAGCCATGTTCAGCTTTGGCATTTAGCCTCTCTGTATGGTGAAAAGGTTTAAAACCAAAAGTGTTTATAAAACAAGAATGAAACTTCAAAGAAGCATCTCTTGGTTCCTTTAAACTCGAAACTATCTGCCTCAAGTTCGCGTCATCAACTTCCCATCTCCGCTCAACGGGGATAAACTCCCAACCAAACAGAGGTTACTTCATCAAGCTGCTCTTAAGCACATACTTCATGTTCCCAATATGGCCTTTGCGCAGTGCAAGATCCCAGAATCAATTCCATTACTAACGAACTATTCATTACTCTGTACAAAAACTATTTGAGTAGTAATCTATTACCTGATATACGCTAAAAACGGTCTCATTCCATCTGAATCTCCTTATATGATTTTCCTTACGTGTATATGAAATCTATAAAATAAAAAAACAAAAGTGGTGACTTCTGTTGTTGCAATAGTTTATTATTACTGACAGGAAACAGAAGGAAACAATTAAATTGTATAGTACGATGGTATTAAGAAGAACACTTATCTTATCTCCTATTGATTCTTTGTATTTCACAGCGTAATATGAGATCTTTGAGTATAATTATTTCTCAATATTTAAAGAATATAAAAAAATTACAGTAATAATAACCTGATACAAATCTTATATATTAAAACATAAGTCACAACCTTGATTCATGTGTGATTTTTTTTTAAAATGGACCTAATGGACATATTCATAAAAAGTCATGTTACATTTAATCTCTAATCTTATAATTTAAATTTTACGCCTACCAGAAATTTTTATGGGGCAATCAATAATTGGATTTAAACAATAGATGATTTATTGAATTTATAGATAGTATAGATTAAATAGATATAATTTAATGTTGTAATACTATACCTCCATATGTTAATTATTTAAATATTTGTCGGTGTTAACTTTTAAAATTATAAAGATTTTTTTTAAATAACAAAAATCATATTATCTAACAATGATTAATCTTTACTACCTTAAACCAATGAAAACAAATTTTAAACTATATAATTTATTTTAAAAATTAAACAAAAACTAAATGTTTAATTATTTACTCGATAATATAAATCTATGATGCGAAAAGTTTAATTTTTTAAAAACGTTCTAAATTTGTGCAATGTTACAATATTTTTGAATATGGCAATAAAACAATATTTTTGAATATGACAATAAAACAATATTTTACTAATCTTTATATATATATTTACGATTTTAATAATGAAATAATAATCCGAAAATATATATATAGAAGAAGATACAAATACATGTGAAAGTCTGAAACAATCTATTCAATGAAAAAAATATACCGTAAACTTATTGTAATTTAAAAATTGATAGACACATATATATTATAATATATACCAATTTAGAATTGAAAACAAAATGTTTATATAAAAATAAATGAAAACAAAAATAAATGAAAACAAAATATTATAATTTAAAAACAAAATGTTTATATTAAAAATTACAAAGAATAAAACTTTATGGTAGAAAAATATTATTTTGCTTTTTTAAAAAATATTTAGGAAGTTTTAATTGTAAAAATACTTTCGTATGTATAATGGAGCTACAATTTTAACACATGCATTTAAAATATACCTTTCGAGTTTCGGTGTCCATCTGAATTTTTACGGCTTAAACTTTGAATCCGTTTTTACTCTCTTTGAAGTCATCACAACACGTTCTATCTTATTGGAAGAAAGAAAGTAATCGGTTACAACCTGCCAAACAGATTGAAAAAGAAAAGAAGTTAGATCTGTCTTATTTTTGATCTTCATAAGCATTTAAACTTAACAATATAGATATCACAGAGAATTAAGGGAAACATATCTAACTTACAGGTAATTTACCGATGAGCATCAAACTAAGGTCGTCCGTCGGTAGATCGCCTTATTCTTCAATTTTGAGAAACCGACAGTAGGATAAAGTTGATGTTTTGTCCACATATTAATCTCAGATAATATAAACATGTTAAGGTTAATATAATGGGCTAGAGCTCATTTGTTATTTATATTACAGACCCAACATAATATGTTTGGTAAACACATAATAATAATATATAAATAGATTTATTGCAAACTGTTTTAATATTAAATTATTTAGTCAAATATTAATAATCTGATAAGGTAATATATTGTTTATATTAAAACACATTATTTTCAATATGATATTATTTTAAATTTAATTCCTGAATATATATTTTGTAAATAGTTTATAAAAATCATCACAATAATTATAGCCAACAAAAGCTTTTGTAATTATTGCTATTATAAATTTTATTAAAAAATAACTAATTTATGGGCTGAATATTATTTTATCCTTTAACAAAAAAATAATAAAATAAAGATGTATTTAGGTTTTTGTTTAGAATCATAACTATGCGATGTGTACAATAATATTTATGACTAAGATAAATATCGTCATCGCATATAAATAATACTCTATCTTGATGTTATAGTTAACATATAATAAATTTATACTTTAAAATTAGCTAGTTTGTTTGTCATTAACGCAATAACATATATTTTTCTATCATTGCTTGAAATAATATTACGCACACAATATACAAACGAAGTATACATGATTTGATAACTTTGAATTTTACCTGAAACAAATCCCGTGCTTCCAAAGCGCGGGTCCTAATATAGTAATTATTAAAGTAAATAGTCAAAGGATCATTTTGTAAATAAAAATGACAATTCTCTCAAATAGCTCATTTTAAGTTATTGTCACAAAAAAAACATTCAAAGAAGAAAATGATCAAATCATGTTTTTGTCACAAAATCCTTGTACCCATTTGTTTATGGATCTATAAATAAATATATATATATATATATATATATTTAATAATTTTGAATTATATGTTTTCAAATTCAATAATTTTACTAATTTTCATTTTTAATTTTTGTATATTTTATTTTTGAAATTCGAAAATACTTTTTGAAACTATTTTTAAAATTTTATTTTTAAATTTTCAAGATTTATTTTCTATTTTAAAAATTTTTAAACCCCGCCCCTTAACTATAAGCTCAAAGTTTAGGATTAGTTAACCATAAGGATATAAAAGTATATTTATCTTTAATAAAGCCTCTTTGATCATTTTTTTACTTGAATGCTCTTTTATGAAAATAACTAAAAAGACTATCCGTAGAAAATTCTTCATATAAAAAAATGTCTCTATGTTATAAATGAATGCTATTTTTCTGTAAATATAGAAGTGAAAATAGCAATATCTAGGTTAGAAGAAAAAATAGAGGTGGATGGAAGTTAATTTTTCTTTATTATAGTTCAAGTCAAAATACTTATGGGTTGGAAACGCTTTTAGTTTTTAATTTTAATTTTATTTTATCAAAGACGAGTAGGTCTATTGGTTTAAATTCTCGGATTATTTACTACGAATTTTATAAATCAAAGGTTTGAAAAGGATATACTCTCCAAAGAGAAGTTAAATTACATTGTTAAGATTTTGCCCTAGAAGAATATATGGAATCCACGGATACATAACTTCGTTAAACAAAATCTTATCAATAAAGGTCCATATTTAAAAATTTGCGCCAAAAGTGGTATGTATTTAGCATGTATTTAATAAAAGTTTCGAGGCCAAAATCACATTTTATATAGATTGAAGCGCTCGCTCATATTTTGTTGTTGCCTAGGGCTCTTGCGATTGCTGGGCCGGGCCTGATAGCAAGAGAAACGTTAATTGAGTTCATTGTCAGAATTGTAATAAGTTGACTAACCCTAACCAAAGTAATTGATATCACAACTCTCTCTGCGGCCTGCGGGCCTGCCCATCCGGACAATCGATTCTACGGGATCCCAGCGATTCTATTACTCATGTGAAAATTATTGTTAGTAGTAGTGTAATACAATGCACTAATGACGTAAAGAAAATATAAACAAAAATGTAAAGCACTGTTCATTCACATGTCGGTTGGTTTTAAGACGACCACTAATTTGTATTTCAGCCCAAGAGTTGTAATACCACCAACTACCAAGCATGATTTCCTTCAAAAACACGCCCCATTCAATCAATTCTACGTCGCAGTCCAAAGTGAAATCAATACTCCTCTCCATGAGTTAGAGTTAATATAATAGATTTCCAATTCTTTGTCGCCATCACAACAACAACATAAGATGTAAAACACTGTTACTAAACCGGTAATTTCTACTTTGTTAACACACATCTGTGGAACTTTAGTATAGCAACGTAGAACACTATAACTTTTAAATGTAGTCTGACATTTTTTTTATTATGGTTATTTATTTTATTCATTTAATTGTTTGTTAGAGATTTGCTTTTACACCAAGGTTCAAATGATCGATATATAAAAATTACACCAAGTAACTTATTTTTCAAATCCCAGAACACTTGTGCCATAACCGTATATTACTGGTCAGTGGTTTCCTTAGACTACCAAAGGGTAAAGCACACGGGTAGTAATACTACCATGGTATATTAAAGAATGTACTAACTACTACCATGGTATATTAAAGAATGTACTAACTTGACCAAAAAAAAAAATTAAAGCAAAAATGAAGTAGGAGTCTAACGGAGACTCTCAATGGCCAACGCCGGGACTGGGAACGGACTGAAGAAGCCGGTAAACGGTGGAGAGATGTCGAGATCGGTGCTTTACGTTGGAGATGACGGCGTAACCCTTTTTGCTCGGCGTCGAGTTTTGGATTTTTCCCTTTGGCAGAGCAGTTAGGGTTGTGGTTTTGGTCACGTGAGGCATGTGATTCTTCTCTTCCTCTCTCACGGTCAAGTTCTCTTGTTTCTTCATCTCCAACAGCTTTCTTGAAGAAACTGGCAACGGCGAGACCACGACGATGATGGCGAAGACTATGAAAAGCCAGATGGTCAATATACGAACGGCCATGAAAAGCTTTGATCTTTGTGGAGAAAATAATCTATTAGATTCAGAGAGACAGAGAAAAGGAGAGAAAGGACTTCAAAAAAATATGAAGGCTTAAGGTTGTTATGAAAGCATGAAGTAGTATCTATATATAGTCAATAGATAGAGAAAGAGAGGGTTCCTATTTTAGAATGTTGATAAAAGGTGATGAATTAGTGTAATCATCGCTATTTGTCTTTTGGGCTTGTTTTTCTTTCTTTTGAATAGAAGTCTAAAGTGACACACTACCGCATGCATGCATAGGCATGACTTGGTTAGAATTTTCAAACAACATGTTCTCTATGAAATTTCATTTATATGGTAAATAGGGGAAAATGAAATGAGAAATAAAAATCAAACGTTCTAAAAGTCATGTACTAACTTATGAAAGAAGGTTCTTGGCAGTTTCCAATTGTACATGGAAAAATGAATTAAGTACCCAAAAGTCAAAAGAGGAAATTTAGACATCAGCCTGAAAGATGAAAAGTGAAATTATCATTCGTACAAAGATAAATATTACCAAACAATTGTTATTCCAAAATGAGAAAGGTTTTTAATCTGCAAGGAGGCCAAACCAAAGTCGAAGATCCAATAAAAAAATAACTCAAAGAAAAGAAAAGAAGCTAAGAAGAAAATTTGACTTGAAAAGAAAGGGATTAGTCATTAACGAGAGTACCAAGACTGTTTAACCAGTATGCAGTAATCAGAATAATATCTAATGAATCAAGTTGAGTTTAGTTACACTTTATGTACTTAGTGAATAATTTAATCAATTTAGTACTATTAGACTATTTTAGTTGAATAGTTACGTAGGCTAACTAAATCTGATGGGATATGTTATTTGATACGATGTAACACGTGATGAAGTTGATGTTTTCAAAACTCAAAAGCCACCGGCCACCATTTTCAACGGCGTTCGTCACTCCGCCAAATATTAGGCTCACAAGTTTCACACTTTCCGGTTTATGTTGTTATCCCAACATTTTTGGAGTTTTCTAGTTCTCTAATTGGAGATTATTGAATTCAAAGTTTCAGTTTTATGAACACATATTAACGCCTGACTTTTTTTTTTGTAAAAGTTAAAAAATTAGACTATTTTTGATTTGTATATGTCATATTTGCGCAATGGTCATGCTAATATTTTCTTATCGTTCTAATTTTATCGGATGCTCGAAGGAACTATTAACGTCTGACTTGATTACTTAAATTTTCAAGTTTTTAAAATTTAAAAATTAGCTGATGTAAAACAAGCCATTACAAACATGAAATCTAATCAGTACTTAAATGGCTGCAGGAGAATGTCTGATTAGTGAGCTCTTAGCAAATAAATTACTTAGTTACGTGAACCTAATGAAAATTAATCATGGAATTTGACAGACAGGACCGAACCAACCTGCCTTGCCCTGTGTAAGGTGATTCGAGCGATCCAGTCACGTTATGGTTAGAGTCTAAGTCTATCAAGAATGTATATAGTAATCTTTTCTTTGTCAACTGATATTAATCCATTTTAACTACTAACTAGGTGATTATCCGCGCACATGCGCAAAATGAAATATATATTAATCTGAATATCTATTAAATGTAATTTTTACTCATATGGTTTTATGATCATTTGTATTTTATTATAACAAAAAATTTAAATTATAGATCATAAAATTTTCAGTGTAAGACTTTTAACAATTTTTTCGTTATTTATAATCATTTTTAAAAATTCAAAATATAACGTATACGAAAAATCTAATTTTATATTGTTAATATGATTGTTTAATTTATTTTAATAATATAAAATTAAAAATAATGAAGATATGTAAATTATTGTCAAATCTTTATTATTAAAATTATTAGTTCAAATATATATTTTATTCATTTTTGGTAATTCCGTAGCTTTTATTTAATGAAAGAAAGAAAAACAATAATTGTAGATAGTTAATTAATTTCATAGTTAGTTTAAGGGGAATTATATAATATATGTCTAGTGGACCAACATATTTCTTTCAAAACTTTGAAAGTATTATAGTTAAAATGTTTGTAATGTTTTCTCAACTCAGATATCATTCATGTTCCTCGGACAGCGAACCTTAAGGCAGATAGCTTAGCACGCAGTGCTAGAAACCAACCGTCTTTTGTCGTGCACATGGATGCACAGTTATCATTTTGGTTTACAGAGTCAATATGAGTCTGTGAATGTTTGATGTCAAAAAAAAAAAATGTTTGTAATGTTTTTTTTAATATGCATGGGATTTGCATTTTCAAACTACAATTTTTTCTCTTTAAATCGATAAACTAGACTGGCATTAATTAAGAGAAACTTAATTACTGGTTCTCAGACATTTGAAAGTCGCCGATAGATGTTATCTTATCTATCACATGGTCAGGTATGTAACAACATAATTGTTAAACTTGTCGAGATTTTTTCACAAATTTGGATATTTTTATAAAGCTTTTTTTTTATCTTATATTGTTTTCACACATATATCACACTATTCATCACGTGCCCATGTTGATGCAATAATATATAACTTGTTAAAATTGTCAAAAAGTTACAAACTAGCTTTCGATATATTTATTTGAAGAATTTTGTTTTTTTATTTTTATTTTTTTTAAGACTTTTGTTTATAATAATATATTGTATTCCCATATATATTTCAGGTAAAACCGGAAATAGTCTTACTGATATAACAGCTTTTGAAACAATTTTCTAAATTATTTTATAAATTTAAAGTTTTTTTTAAATCCACAAAATTGATCCTAACAAAAAACGTTGTTGAAAATCGCTTATAATAATAGTATATAGATAGAGATAATTTTGCTGTTATATATCTATACCATAAGTCAAAAGTTATAAATTCCAAAATCATAGGAAAAATTATCAAAAATACTTTTATCGTATGTCTTCTACAAAAAGTTTAGTTCTCTTTGATTATTGTATCAAGAGCATTAAGTCATTTTTTTTTCTTTTTTTTTTGGGTCAAAGAGCATTAAGTCATCTAATTATCTGGTTTCATCCGTTAAAAAAGTTATCTGGTTTCATATCACTGTTTTATCGATGTAATAATGCAAAGCGTATTCACGACATGCTAAAACATAAACGCGTGGAGGCAGGGAAAAGTCAAAAGCATGGCCAGTACGTGAGACTCCAAAATGGGCCTCCACCGCTCGACCTTCACGTATAACCCTTATACATACATGTTGCTGTTTTGTACCCCTTCCGTTTCTAAACAAGTGTCAATATGATATTTTTCATATAGATTAAAGACACTGTTGAAATATATGTAAATTGTTATTAATTACATTTCTCTGACTAATAGTATTTGAAATAAATAAAATTATTTATAAAATCAATGCAGTTTTCAATTAATTTTCAAGTGAAAGTAAATATAATTTGCATTGAAATTGTAAAGTGACACTTTTTGTGTAATAAGAAAAAATGTTAGAATGATACTTATTATGAAACAGATGAAGTATTTTTCTTCTGTTATAGTTATATATATATTTACAAAATTATTTGTCGAAAAGAAAAAATCCTAGCATATGCATGTTTACTGGTAAGCCCCTCAACTAATGCTAAGTAAAATAAACCGATAATTTCATCACTACAAAAAACAGACGAATTCATCCGAAAAATACAGACTAAAAAGCAGACGAATTCTGTTGGATTCCAATAGAAGTTATTCCGACAAAATACCGACAAAAAATACTATGAGAAAGTTTCATCTACTTCATCGAAAAATATTTCCAACGAATCATTGCTTCGTCAAAAAAAATGTCCAACAATTTTGGGATCGTCAAAAAACATTCATGAAGGAACTCTTCATCAGTATAGATGCGCTCTTCGATTTTATTGTTTTTTTTTATCGTCGGTATCTTCAGTCTATTCTTCTTGTAGTAATTTTCATGAATCTTTCTATGCGTCAGCCGGTTACGGGATTAAAGATTGCAATTTCTCTGAGACATTTCTATTTTCATAAAGGCAAGGTCTTAGTGTGTTTTCACTTTTAGGGTGAGTCTCAGACAATCTCTTTATGTCCTTCTGTTTAGTGTTTTCAAGTCTACTTTTCTTTGATCATGTTGGTTAAGTTACTAATGGAGTTTACAGATGAAAAAGTTTTTCATTAGATTTATCAAAAAACTAATGGTCAAAACAAAATTATAATGAAAACTAAGGATCAAAATTTAAAGCATATTATATAGTCAAAATTTCTTTGAAATGGAAAAAAATTTAGAAATAATTTGCTTGTTAGTCGTAAAAACTTTTAAGCATTCTCCGGAACTAAATAACAAATCATTTATTTTTGGCTTTCTATATGATGTTTTTGCAGTTTTCAAAATGACTTAAGATAGTATATAGTAGTTAGCTGATCCAACCTTTCATTTTATACAAACTACTAATGTTTTCTTCGGTGGAAGCAAGTAATGAATATGTGACGCCCAATACCGTGAGGGGTAGGTCCTTTAGAAAAGTAAAGATGATTGATTTAATTTAAACTTAAAAAAGACTAAAAGAGTGGGTGGGTCACATGGGCATGTTCTGGTATTGCCCATCAACAGAGAAGCATTGGCGCATTCCGCGTTTTCATGAACACGTCCGGTCCCATGCACCCTCTCTACTATTCCCCTTTATGTACACATCTGATCTCTTTGTATGTATATGCACACACATAATTTGCTTTAAACTAGTAGCACATACAAGAGATGTAAACTTGGTTCAAAAAAAATAAACAAGAGATGTATACTTGTGTACAACGACATACATTACAATCACTAAACTCATTTCACATATAGTAGAATAGTATAATGATGAAAGAAACAAACAACAACAAAACAAAACTATTGCATGAGAATTATATAATGGTCAAAAACTAGTTTTGATGTTTGATATTTGTGTAGTAATCTAATGAAAAACTTTTAAAAATGAAAGAAGTGATACTACTTAAAGGAAATTAGTTTTTTTTTGTCAGAAAAAAAGAAATCCAAATTATTCCCAAATTATATGTAAGAGTCGAATACTTATGTTATTTAAAGCATATGCAATTAATGGCTAATCATAGTTAAAATCATGGTAAAAAGATTGGAACTCATGATATATTTAATTTTAAAGATGAATTTTTCGACTACTAAACCTTACGGTCAGCGACAAGAAATCTATCTAGGTGATGCCACTTTATTTATTATCTTCTTTTTCCTTCTGATATAAATTTCCTTCTGATATAAATGGGAGTATCACTTCTGAAGCATAACCCCACATTTCGAACTTTTTGGGTAATATTTGTCTTTATTGATTTATTAGACGGTATAATATGTTAGTCGAATTGGCTTGCGTGACAATTATGCTCGTTTTTATGATTTTCATTTTCATATAAAATTGATACTCCATGTTAAATCTTGGAATTGAATACAAGTCTCAAATGTTTGGCAAAGTCATTAATTGATACGGAAACAAATATTTCTCTTTGTCAGGATGTATATATTTGACTTGGAATTTTAAAATTCGAGAGAGGACGTGTTTGATCACGATGTGCACAACCTATCGCACACTCTGTTGGAAGATATACATACTAACAAAGTGAGCGAAGCACATAAGTTATGGGCTGCCGACAAAAATTGCTTCGCAGATATTATAATTTGTACGCTTTAATATCATAGCTTATAGACTATATATAAAGTAGTCCAGATTAAACATATAGTCAAATAATGAAAATAAGGTAGCGGAATTCGGTCGCAAGCTATGTGTAGTTAATAAGGTTGGTGAAACAATTTTCATCAACGACCAAGAACATGGAAGGAATGGTCTCTCACTGTTGCAATTGCTGACTTTACTTGTACTAAGTGTTTTCCCCTTGCTATGAAACTATAAGTCCATATAACAAACATATTAATTAAAAAAAAAATTTACCAAAAAAAAAAACATATTAATTTATAACATTATTCTAAAAGTTTACAAAATAGTGAGGAAAAGATATGACAGCTACAGAATAATTCGAATTTCATTAACCACACAAACCTAAAATGACACATCACAAAAAAAAGAAAGAAGATAACTGTTTAGTAGACCCAACATTTCTTATGAAGAAGAGATAGACTAGAGGACGAAGAAAACAAGAGTGGGGGCTTTTGGTGAGCAAAATGCGGCGTGAATTGATGTCAGTGGCTAAGGTATCTGTCTTCAGACATAAAGTATTTGTTTGTTCCTCAAAGTATTCTTGTGTCTCTCCAAGTAGGTTTTCTTTTTTCTTTGGCTTAAAGACGAGTGTTTTTTTTTGTTCGAGAACTATTAAAGAGGAGTGTTGGTCGATGAATAAAGGAAAGAGAAAATAAAAACACAAGTTTCTTGAACGTACATGTGTTGACAATTTTTTCATATTCTGTTAATTAAAACAAAGTGAATTCATTTATTTGTTCATCGAGTCGTTTCCTCGATTGGATTTGATAGTGGTGAGTCTAGTGACTAATGGTACGTGCATGTGCATTTTCATTAAAGACTGAACAAATTCAATCTCTGTATGGGCCGAAACATCTACATTTAATAACGATGATGACATTTTTGGACGGCGCTTGTAGTAAAATAAATATTAGAAACATCATTTAAGAGCAACTTTAACCCTAAGAACGATTAGGGGTTTCTATTATTATTATTTTTTTCTTTTTTGTCTGATTAAAAAAAAATTAAAAATTAACCAATCGCGGACCGACACGTGTCAGTGAAACCCGCGAACAGTACAAGAACTACACTAAACTCGCCTCTTGCATAAAAGAAAGAAGGGGTGAGTTTTAGTTTTTTGTGGGGCCCATGCCCTTTAAGTACCCCTTAGAAATCAGGGTTAAAGGTGATCTTAGTTTTAGTAGTTTACTAAAATCTTGATCGCTGGAAGAAGTCAAGAAGATTCAGTTAACGGTTGTTTCAGGCCCAACACACAAGAGAAGATGAACAAAAAGATCCCAAATCTCCCACCACTGATTTAGACTGAAACAGTCATCTTAACGTATAATACCAAATATATAGCCAAACCAAAGCCCACACTACGTAAAAGATGTAATAAGATATATGTTCTCCGCTGCAGCTATATATTATCATTTTAAAAGTAAAGTTTCAATGGGTCTTGATTTCATCCACATTCGAAGCAGAACTGAAAAGCTTTGCTTGATGGACTGCAATAGCAAGAACTTAGAAAACTTTTAGTCCAATTCTTTTTCTTACTTTTTTTTTTGGTTTTAGTCCAATTCTTTTGATGGATTGCAATAGCAAGAACTCAGAAAACTCTTAATCCAATTCTTTTGATGGGCCGCAGTAGTAAGAACTCATATAGTACACAATTTAATCTAATCGGAGGCATTTTAAACACCTTGATACTCTGCGTTCCATTTATGTCAGTTTTAGTTTGTGAGGCAGTAATGAGAAGAGAGATCGTGAACAAGGTGTTGAAAACGAGTGTGACTGCTTTGGTGGAGCTCAATATGCTCAAGAATCTCACCGACACTCTGTTGTTTCAGGCTCTTTAGGTGGATTCAACGCTCACACCAATAATATAGTTCTTGATGTATTCATAGCTATTTGCCAAGATCCAACTCAAAACATGGAGAGCTCTCAATGAATCAATGATGGAAACCATTAACGGGAAATATATCTGTATCTCTATCACTACGCCAACTACTCATGTAGCTGATCAAATCTCTCTATTAAGTTCTTCAATTTGATTTGACATATTTATTTACATTTTCAGGCTGGGACAGTGGGAGGAGTAACGCAGCTTCCGTCTCAGTCGGTGTAGTCAAACATGCTAAGCGTTAAAGGAGCTACAACAATTTGATCTTAATCTTGCCTTTTCAAAAAGATTGAGCGTTTCAACAATGTGGGAAACACAGAGCGTCAAAGTCTGTCCCATTGCCTTTTCAAGTTGGAGGAAGCAAGAGCATGTAAATTTATACATTCCAAAACCAAAAAAAACAGCTTAATTTGAATTATATATGTATATCCTATGAAAATCTATTCATCGTAACACACATATATTTATTCTTGACTTTAAATTTCTGATTGTGGCATTAACCGATGTGTGCAGAAAAATGTATAAAGGTTAATGGTTTCAACAGATTATTGATCAAATTTATTAAAAGTAATAAAAAAATCTATAACAAAAAACTGCTAATAGCTTTTCAAAACTCCGTGTAAGTCACGAAGAATAATTATAAGTTTATAATATAATTTTTATCCTGATATTCAAAAATCGACTCTAAAGTTCAAATCCATTTCAAAAGTAATATTAAAACAAAACTGCACCTTGATAGCCTATAATCATATGCTAAAATATTTTTATTCATTTTATAATATTAATTCATATATGACAGTATTTTACCATTTTCTACTTATATGTATTAAAATAATATTTATTATGCCTATAGCATATTACAACTTTTTTTTTGAACAACAGCATATTACAACTAAAATGGAATAAGTCACATAATCTTAAAACATTTTTAAAAATTAATTGAGAAAAATATTAAAATAGAATTAAAAAATTAATTATAAAAAATAAATGAAAATTGTATTTATATAATAACACATCAAAGAAACCATATGCAAATAAATGTAGTAACTTCATGAATTTCAAAGAGAGTTTCAATATAACTAATTTAATACTGATATGAAAATAAAATTTTTGTAATTATAAATTTTAAATTAAAACGTAATAAAAACGATAAGATATAAGACTATTAATGAAAGTATAAAATATAAAATAAACCAATCAAAATATCTATATTAATAAAATAAAGAAGAAAATATTTCTATTGAAATTATCTCAACCATCAAAGTATAAATTTACTTAATTGCAAAAAATAGTGAAAAATCATAATAAAACCCCATAAAATAAAGTAACCACGGAAATAACTATTCAAACTACATCTATAACCAAACCTTCTCAAATGAGAAAAACTATTAAACCAATTATACATACTTAACCAATGTGTTTTTCTTTGCTTTTTATTTTAATTGTAACATACAAAATTTAAAATATCCGAAAACCGTTCAGTTCAGATGAATGACTGTAAACGTCAGTGTATGAGATTAAGTAAGAAAATCTTTACTTAATATAATACAATTAATAATTATTATTAGGAAAAAAACAAATAATTTTGACTTTGAAAAAAAAAACCGCAACAAGACTAAAACATCTTCACATATTAGCAAACAACAACTGTGGTAAAGGTAACATCTTTATGCCATAATTTTGTTATGCACATGAGAACATGATGAATGCATGAAATTTATGGATCGTCTTGAACAAAAAACCAACATGTCTCGGGATGGCAAATGCTGAGATAGATCAAACTTCCTTATGCGACGCCTCTATATTAAAAACAAAATGTTATGAAACTAATATGATCTTTACAATACCAACACTTCTCAATAATCTCAAAAATGGATATAGTGATTGTTATTACTATAAGCAAATGGAGAAGTTTTTAGTGTTGGTTTTACGGTGACTGACAAGTGCCTACACTCGTCGGTCACTACTGAGTTTTCACACTTTCCAGTTTCAGTGTGTTTTTATTTTGATTAGCTTTGCATTAATATCTTCTTCTCATTTAATTTAACATTTTACTTTTAATAAGAAATGCAACTTCAAATAATCACCACTTCCACTCCAATAACATGGCGAAAAACTATGATTTCAACATAAATGATAATTACTTTTATAACATATAAAAATTATCCACAACTCAATCTTTCCGAACCTAAATATTACAAACCACAAATAATACACCAAATACAAAATCAAATTTTCATAAAAAGAAACAACATGAAGACCATTTGAAGCCCACACGACATAACAATGCCACAACTCTTTAAAAAAAAACCAACTATTGCAAAAAAGCAAAATATATATTATCACATATAATCTCTCCTCAACTAAAATTTTTTAAAAAACAAAAATCATTATCATATACATCTCTTGAAAGTGTGAACCAAAAACAGCCCCCACAAAATCATACTCAAAATAATAACCTAAATCACAAATAAATTATATCTCGTCCGTAGGGCGGGCCGTTCCTAGTACTTAATATGTAGTGGTGATCTTTTTTTTCTAGCTCATCCATTTCAGATCAAATTGTGCAATTATTAACCATTAATCTAATATATAAATTTTGATATCTTAAAATATTAATTTATGAGAAAATAATTAGGTAAGAACCTAATTTTAAACTAAATAAAATTTACTAATTTAATTATTAATTTGTAGAGATACTATTTTAGTTGCAAAACATAGACATGATGATAGAACGCATATATAACGGTCCCATATATAACACTCAATCTATTCTCCAAATGATATAATTTCACGCCCAAAAATAATATAAAAAGTGTATCAATCGTTCAAAATCTATAGATATACACTTAATTATTACAAAATGTAGTTTTCTTTTTTATGGATCATCACCATATATTTTCTTGAGTTATTTTCACTATAGAACAGTTTATGAGTTTTTATAATATCATAGAACAATTTGTGCTAATATGGTAGTTTTCACAACTACAAACTAATCTTGAAACTAAATAGATCTCACAATTTTTAATTTTATTTTTCTTTTTCTCTCTGTAAAGAGAAATAACTTTTAATGGTAAAGAAATCTCAATAAAAAATCTGGGAAACAATGATTTTAGTGGTAAAAAAGGATGAAGAGGATAAAGAGACTTTTAATGGCAAAAGAAGGAAATAATGTTGTTCTTCCTTCTCTCTTGTGAAGAGTCATACGAGAAAGTCGACAAGCTCTCGCCGGAGACAAGATCTAGTAGTCCACATTGTCACCGTGTCGTAACTCTCTTACGTGTGTTCGAAAACGCGGCGGCGATGGCCAGAAATCAAAGAATAAACACTTGGCAGACATGGACAAAAAAAATGTTGGTTAAAATCAGTTACAAACTTGATTTGTTGAAAAATCTTGTTTTTTTGGTTAATCTAAATAAGATTTGTAAGTTTTTGTGTTAAAATTGCAAAGAAAATGATGATTAAGTGAAAAGAAATTGATGGCGGCTCGAATAGAAAGTTGCAGAATTTTCGGTAACCTAAAAGGAAGAAGACATGTTATTTACAAAATTGTCACTCATTAAAGACATGTTGTATAGTGGTTGTGGGCTTTATCGATGTGTACACTGTTGTAATGATATCTATGTGTACATCGAATTAATGATATCTATATTCGTGTACATTGTTGTAAAGATATCTATGTGTACACATGTACATAGTGGTTGTGGGCTTTATCGATGTGTACACTGTTGTAAAGATATCTATGTGTACACATGTACATAGTTGTAAATGATATATATGTGTACATCGAAATAATGATAACTATATTCTTGTACACAGTTGTAAATGATATATATGTGTACATCGAAATAATGAGTCAAATCAATTATATTCGTGTACACAAATGTAAATATATACGTGTACACAGTTGTAAATGATATATATGTGTACATCGAAATAATGATAACTATATACGTGTACACAGTTGTAAATGATATCTATGTGTATATCAAAGTAATAATATCTATGTGTATATCAAAGTAATGATACATAACTCATATCCCATTTGTTAGATTATTTTCATTATTATGTGGTTTTTTATGATGTATTATTTATTCAAATATTTTCTATATCTAAAAGACTAGTTAAAACGTAATTATTCGCTGGAGCATATATTTAATTGATGGAGTATGATGGATACATTGATACTAAATAAAGTTCATGAGGTTGGGTGATGTGTACATCATCCACATGTACACCAAGATTTAATCTCCACATGTATATTTGTTTACCAATATCGACATGTATATTTTGAAATATTACAAGTAGCTCAATAATAAACATATCTACATGTACACTTGTCTACCAATATCGACATGTACATTTTACTATGGTGCAACATTCGATCAGACATTTACGAATTTGTAACATAGATTTAGAAGTTTCAACATTTATGTTCAAATGGTGAATATATGTACACAAAATCTATGCCAGATGAGAATCCAAAGCAAAGTTTAAATTGTTTTAATTATGTAAATTTTAATTCTTTCGGATAGAATTGGAGATGTACATCATGTTCGTGTTAAATTTTGATTCATTCGAATAAAGTAAACAAACTCCATGTTGCATTTTTGTTGTTGTGTACATCATGTTCATGAGTATATTGAGTAACCACATGGATATGATCTTGGCTCGACGTGTCCACATATTCCTATGTTTAAATGTACATGTTCTAACGATGTCCACATGTACACTGTTGTAACGATATTCACATGTACACTATAACTGAGAATCTGCTCATGTCGTAATTATTTTTGGGAAAAGTATGTTAATATACCAAACAGCCAAACAAACATTATTAAAACTTGATTCAAGATCAAAACTTTACGAGATGTATAAACTCAAAAGATCTGACAAACATCAAATGTCAAAGTTGGTCATTGTTGCTATCAAACTTCTCACAAGTGGTGGCTGTGACAAAAAGGGGCACGGCGATGACAACTCCAGAGCTTCAGAACCAGTGCCACAGTTTTGAATCTCGTCTTAGAGTTCGAGGCAGAGGTGTATCCATTGAGAGAGAGAGAGCTTTTATACATCATGATTATACCACCATCAGAGATATAGCTTGACACATCTCAAAAGATAGGTTGGATAATAAAGATATTGATTATGAACATATTTTCTGGAAAAAATGTTTTGGAAAACTAACATTCATTTTACAAAAGGAAAAATAATGAACTCAAGAGGAAGAAACGAAAAGAGCCAGATTTTGCACATACTTCTTGCGGTTCTTACAACTTAAGATTCATTACACATGAGAACGGTAGACCAGAAGGAGCGATAGCAGACGGTAAAAAACCATCATAACACCGTCTTTTTATGCATATATATGTTACTGCTTTTCATTCAACTTCGGATCAACGAGATATCCCCATATCTCCGGTTGGTTTTTTAACGTTAGGGGGGTTAACATCTTCGGCAACGTCACCACCTGCCACGGTTGTCGGATGAACGGAAGGACATCCTGCAGCATCGCTTTGGTCCGGAACGAATTCTGTTTGATTAAGCTGTGTGCCTGTTTTGGCCCCCATTGTCGAACTTTCACCTTGTAATTATACATGACCAAATGTAATTGTCAATATTAACACATGTGGTAGAGGGGCTGCATAATATTTGTTTGTTTGAACTAAATTTTGACATGGGGCCCATTTTGTTTTGTCTCTTAACTAAGAAAATGTAGAATAAGATATATGGGATCCACTTAGTGGGTGTAGTAGACACTTATTTAGTTAGATTGTACCAGAGAGTAAGTCTTGGTTAAAGAAAACTATCTTAGAGCATCTTCAAGATTCCAACAGCTTTTTATCCCTTTATTTTCTAAAGAGTTTTGCATTCCAACAACTCTTTATCCCTTTATTTTTTAAAGGGGTGAACAATACATCTTCAAATATAAAGAGTCACTATTCAGATCTTTTAAACACTATTCACTTTTCACTTTAGTCCCTACAATTATATATGTCTCATAATTGCATGATAACTTTTTATATATCATATTTTAGTACTTATCATTATAGTTTATTATTTCAATTAAAAATACACTATTAACATTTTTATATCATTTAAAGTTATATTTGACTACATATTATTATATTTTTTCAAAAATACTTTCTCTTAAGATCTATCAAATAGTATTTTATTTTTTATTTTTGAAAGTTTAATGATGATATTTAATTATTATACTGTTGAAGACTAAAATGTAATATATTAAAAATTTAAAGAAAATATATAAAGGGCTATCGTTGGAGAACCATCCTTTTTTCCCTTTACTAGTGGTTTTGCCGGCGCTACGCATCGGTTTGAATAGTAAAAATTATTATGGTTTGTACAGTAAAAAATATTATTTAGGTATACTTATATGATAACTAAATATTTGACTGCTAATATATAATTGAGTTAAATATCTAAATTCAATATAAATATTGATGTGACATTAACATAATATTTACCAAAAATATCATAAATTTTTTTTTGTTTATTGATTTTCAATTTTTTGAATTTTTTGAAAAAGATAACTAAAATTTGAATATCTTTTTGTGCTTTACATGGGTTTAGTAGTTTTCTTTAATATTTTTTTTTCTGCTTTTATTGTTATAGGTTCGTAGCCCCCACGCTTCACTTTGTTGATGTATTGGCTAATTTTGTGTACATGATGTTGTATTCACTTGCACATGCTGCGAGGATGTTGTTGCTTTGTATTAAGGATGAGGAGATGGTGTGCTCTAAATTGGTCTTTTGCATGTGAATATTTGTAATTTTAAGGATTTATTGTGAGGTATTGAGTTGTAGTAAATTTGCATGTTAGCTTTTGTTTGAGACCTTATTTTTTTGCAGCTTAGTAGTCTAGGTTTGTGATTTAATAGTCAAGAGAATAATGAAGGTCATGGCTGCTTCGGGCCTAAAAATGCAAAACTTGCAAGTACGTGATTTTAAATTTGAATGCGTACAGTTAGTGGCAAAAATAGTTCAACTATTATAACTTCTTTTGGGACAGGCTAATGCAGAAGCCTTTTTTATACAGTGTTTAGAAATAATTTTGAATCAACCAATAAAATCTTAATATGCATGTTAGAAACTGTTAGTTTTCACATGAAACACTTACAATTATGCAAATACAATGTTTAAAGTGACGACTTCTTTATTTAATCTCCAGATCTGTCTAGCGATGTAGGAAACCCTAGGTTAACTTCTACGATGTACAAAACCCACGGGAAAAAAATTGAGGACTTCTTCATTTAGTTTCACAAAGCCTATTTGTTATACTCATTACTTGACGCAGCCCATGATATAAAAATTACACAGATCAATTGGGTCTTCTCAATACGTGACACAACCAATGATAAAAAGAAAATTCCCAAGTGGGACCTACTAAATGCTTATGACGCATTCTAGTTGTTGACAATTAGATGTATTGTAATACTTTAAAATAAGATGAGTTTTTTCACCATTTTTGTCCTCCATATACTAAAATAGTTCAACAAAACAGTGAACTGGTAAACCGGAAAAATATCTAAAATATTTTTTTAAAAATTAAGATAGGTTATGATTTTATTTTATCACTATTGACTTCTTAAACTTGACTAAGCTATGCTTCCATACTGCTTCGTAGTTTTATTTTGCTAATCTTATTCCTCTGAAGCAAGTATGACAAAGTCTAAAAAATAAGAAAACTTCATATCATCATATTAATCAGAGATTACCTTTAGGATAGTTGGTCTCCGCTTGTGTTGATCGAGCTCTATGACAATTGCATGTTGAATGAATGTTTTACATGCACTATATATATATATATATTACGCGCGGGATTTGATGGATCAGTTTTTATAAAAGATATAATTTTGTGTAAAATTACTTTATGTTAAATTGGGTGTAATTATGATTATGTTGTCTACACCAAATTTCAATTATATAACTAAAAATGATCGAATTTTTTGGATTGTTGTAGTTTTAATAATAACTTATGAGAAATGTATGAATTGTGTTCTTGATATAAAGAGATTTACATAGCTTTATATAGTAGAGCTATATGAATCAAACAATAAATGTGAAGATCATATAATCATTAAGAAGAACATATGATGGAGTGATTATAGTGATTGAGTGAATCATATGAGTTATGATTGATACTCTTTCCTTGATACGCTCCCTCAAGCTCAAGGGGGTGATGAAGCCAAGATAGCGGAAGAAGCGGCTTGAGATTGACATATTTAAAAAATATGATAGGAGATAAGAAGAAGCATTGCGCTTGAACCATACTGTGAGATGGACTTGTAGCTTGGATTGATTTAGACACAGACGACCATACTAGTCGTGTGGAAGCATATAGCTTGATGGAGTCATAAATGACTTGACCACATATCAACTCTGGAGTTGCAGAAGAAAGTGGACGTGTGCACACCTGGACTAAAGATGCAGAAGAAATGGAACGTTGGCTTTATAAATCACTACAAGAAGCACTTTGGCTTGATAAAAAGAAACGTAACAAATGAGAACAAAAAGATTAAGAAAAACTTGAAATAAAAGACGAAGAAAACAAAAAAACGTGAAATTTTAAATAAGCTACGGAAACATGTTTATCTTGAGTTTGATCGGTGGATCAAAACTCACACAAATAACCTGCTCTGATACCATAATAACTTATGAGAAATGTATGAATTGTGTTCTTGATATAAAGAGAGTTACATAGCTTTATATAGTAGAGCTATATGAATCAAACAATAAATGTGAAGATCATATAATCATTAAGAAGAATATATGATGGAGTGATTATAGTGATTGAGTGAATCATATGAGTTATGATTGATACTCTTTCCTTGATATTTAATCCTGAATTGTAAGTTTTTATAATGTTTTAAGTTTTATAACACTATCAAATACATAAATTAATCGGATTTGATCAAAAAAGTATGAGATCGAGTTTTCTAATACCATTATATCTTTTTTTTGTGAGGATTTATAAAAATAGTAGAGAATGAAATATGAGTTAGAAATGTTAAAACTCGTGGTTTATTGTGGGTTTTAATGTTTGAAATAATAGATTTAATGGTATGAGTTAGAAATTAACTAATCGTTAATTTTAATCTAAATATTTTATGTTTTGATCATCTATGATTTACGTAAACCATATTTTGGTTTATTTTAAAATTAATTTTATTGGGCTAACTAAATTTGTAGTATACAATCTTGGTTTCAATTTTTATTTTGAAACACATAATCTTGGTTTAATATTACATACAATTTCTTATTAGTTTGACCGATGATTTAAATTTGTTATTTTTCATACCAAACTGAACCATTTTATACCGAATTAGAGAGTAAATTTAGTCAAAATTGACCAAAGGAAGAAAAAGTGATATTGTCCACCAAACAAATTTATGGGAAAACATTTACAAATGAAAAATAAGATAAGAGCAAAACTAAATGACAAACTTTTTAAACAAACGACCACATAAAACCTTATATCTAAAACATATAAATCAAGCCATGACTGCTAATTTAAAACACGACCTCGTGTTGGAGACTGGACTCTCTTTTTTTAAGCTTCTTTGTAGGAAAAGAAGAATTTTAATCTTACATTATCCTTTTGGTGAGAACTGAAAACACATTCGTTAATCTCTTGGTCTCCCTTCATCTGCCATATCCATCTTTTTTTCTCACACCGAATCTGTTTTATTAGTATTCAATAGACTTTTTTTGCATTTTAAATATAAATATGCACGCATATATATGGTATGACCGCATTGCGTGTGTAGATATTAAGGACAGAACTTAGGTTCACCCCCTAGGGTGAACCTTTAAATTCACCCCACTCTTTAGTACCAATCAAATTTCCACATAGATTATTAATTAAAAAACATTAAATTAAATAAAAAATAGCTACAAAAAATAAAAATTTTAATTTTAACGACGCTAACGCTTCCACGTAAACCCTAAACCTTAAATCTTAAATTCAAAACCCCATACCCTAAATTCTAAACCCAAATCCAAACCCCTAAACCCAAACCCTATACCCTAAACCCTAAACCCTAATCATAGATCCTAAACCCAAATTATATACCATAAACCCAAAAACTAGACTATAAACCTAAAGTCTATACCCTAAACTCAAGTCCTAGACCCTAAACCCAAACCGTAAACCTTAAACCCAAATTATATACCCTAAATCCAAAACTTTAACCATAAGTCCAAACGGTAAATCTTAAACCCAAATCCAAAGCCTATACCCTAAATCCAAATCCTAGACCTAAAACCCAAACGGTAAACCCTAAATCCAAACCCCAAACTTAGATGCTATAGGGTTTGGGTTAAGGTTTAGGTTTAGGGTCTAAGACTTGGGTTTAGGGTATAGGGTTTAGGTTTATAGTCTATTTTTTGGGTTTAAAATATATAATTTGGATATAAGGTCTAGGATTAGGGTTTAGGGTATAGGGTTTGGGTTTAGGGTCTAGGATTAGGGTATAAGGATATAGGGTTTAGGTTTAGGGTCTACGATTAGGGTTTAGGGTTTAGGATTAGGGTTTAGGGTTTGGGTTTAGGGGTTTGGATTTGGGTTTATAATTTAGGGTATAGGGTTTTGAATTTAAGATTTAGGGTTTAGAGTTTATGTGGAAGCGTTAGCATCGTTAAAATTAGTATTTTTTATTTTTTATAGCTATTTTTTGTTTAATTTAATATTTTTTAATTAATAATCTATGTGGAAATTTGATTGGTGCTAAAGGATGTGGTGAATTTAAAGGTTCACCCTAAGGGGTGAACCTAAGTTCTGTCCATATCATAATAGATAACAATAGTTGAAGGTCAATAAGACTGTCTCAAGAAACAAAAACAGCTAAGTTTAGGCTTCAATTTATGATTTTGGATTGTTCCATTTATTGTAGTATCCTTACTGTGTGGTAAACTGTGTTGTTGCTTAGTGTTAGAGGTTTAACGATCAGTCGTTTGAATGGTAATGATCCTAATTAACTCTAGTAGAGAAAATAAGTGAAGAAGCCTACCGAGACAAAGAAATAAACTATCAAAGAAGCATTATTGTTATTGTTTTTGAAGCAACCAGATTTTTTCATTAGAGAGAAGCATCGTCTATGAAGGAAGACTATGACCTTACATAGTTACATTGTAGAATTATCTTAGAAGTGTTTTCTTGTGAACTTCAGAATAGCAAGCAAAATCCTATATCTGCAATAAATCATAAATGGAACACAAACATAACAATATACAAATAGAAAGAAGCGAAAAGTGACTGCTAACTTTCCCGCAAAAGCATTTGTTTCCTAGCTGGTTTATTTAGAGATGTCAAGTAGTGAACTTTTCCCGGAAAGATAAAACAGAACAAAAGACATACCACAATAAGCAAATCAAAGTGGAAACCTATAACTTAGTAGCTTTGACAGACTTCATCCACAAAACAGCTCCTTTTCATGAAAAGGAAAACTTCAAAACCAAAACTATACGTCCAACATCTAAGCTCATTCCTACTGAGAAAGAGTAATGTTTTTTTGTCAAGTGTTTATTTATAAAGGCTTTCTTACCAAGATACAAATTGTAGAGTGTTTGCCATTGATCTCCAACAGCTTTCCCATAGTTTTATTTCTCATTAAATTGATCTATTACCAAATCTACTTGCTTTCTTTGCAAATTCTTTCATTTCAACATCTATAGACTATGTATTTGATGAGTGAGAAGAGGGTTATGGTCCAAAATATCAAAGAAAACTATTTATAAATACAATAAATAATTTATCTATATAGTTAAACCAATTAACCAGGTATTAAAAGATCTCAATCGTATAAAACTTGTAAGCCAATTATGTCTTTTATGTAGTGCGTATTGTGATTGATCTAATTTTCTTTTGAATTTTTTTATATGAGCTTTACTGATAATAAGTGTGAATAAATACAATCAATTTAGCAATTCATGATTACCTAGTTGCGCAGAAAGGAAAGATAGAAACAGCTTTGGGTATATTTGAGAAAGAAGTGATCGTTCTTCAAAAGAATCATGTACTGGCTCTTGCTACCAAATTAAATGACGTACTCATTTAAGAAAACTCCATGCAAGGATTTACATTAAGAACACCAACTTGGTATTCGTTTTTGACAATTCAAATTTCAAAAGTTGATAGAAAGTGGCAAAGTGAAAGTTACTTGCTGATATAGCGCAGCAAGATCTTTTCAGAATTCTTGGGTGCAAATCTTCCCTTAACAACCAACCGTTGCTGCCCATTAAGCGACCCACTGGTACCCAGCTCAGCAAGCAAGAAAAGAAATTCATTAAGTATGTGTGAGCTGGAAGTACAAAAATCAAGAAGACACGTACCATATAGAAACCAGCATATACTCAGAAGTTGCACCATTTGGAACTTGTGAATCATAAACGACAAGTCCAGCCTGCAATTTTTAATGACATGATTAGTTGCAGAATCCACAAAATAGTAGTACTTTTCAATCGAAAGGAAGACAATCTTCGAACACAACTTACTTTTGACCACTTGCTTAATGGATCTAGATCAACTCCTCTGTTAACATCAGCCAAATCCCGTCACCGAGTCTATCCAAAACAAACATCGCCATATAATTATACGTCAACGATTGAGAAACACTTACTTCAACACACTCCACAGTATAACTGTACAACCAAGTTCACCTTAAGTGTGTGGACGTATAGACGTAGGCCTTTGCTTTCAAAAGCTTCGATTAGTTCCATGAGTCAACAAGAGGAAACATCTGCCACAATACACCAATTCAACATATGTGAGTAACAAAATTAGCTCACACATAGCTTTACACCAAAAAAGACCAAAAAAGTGTACATAAAAAGTGAAGTCAGCGATTAGCGAAAAACCTGAACCAGAATTCCATTAAGAAACTCATTATAGCCGTAATAAGAACCAATATCAGCCTTAATCTATTCAACAAATTCCTTCTTCTTCACTCCTTCTGGCCTCAAATCCTTAAAATTCGACAACATTCTAACAACTGAATACATAAAAGTAATATCAAGCTATAAAACAAAGGCTAGTTCCTTAGGAAGAATCTTTAAAAGAAATAAAACTTGAAAAAAATTTCTCACTCTCTTTTATCCTCGTGTGCAAGGTAGGAAGATCTGGTGGCCCACTTGACTCTTCTTCAAGTTCCTGGAAAAGTAGATCAATAACAATGATAAGACACCTAAACTCCATTGATCTTTTCAACATAAACCAACCAACAATTGCAAAATAAAAATGTTAAAAAAAAGAATGAATTTGATTTGTAAAATTCCAAAAGATTGAACCTTTTTGGTTGGTAGACGAAACTCGTCAGGTTGTTCCTTTATGTTCATATGTAGTTCATCTTTTGCATCTTGCTCCTGCCTTTTACGTTCTTCATCAATAGCTTTACTTTTACCAGATCCTGCCATTGCGAGATCAAATCCATCAGAGTCAGAATCAGAACCCAAAGGTTCCTCTTCATCATCGCTACCATCGAGAAAGTCGTCGGCCAATGGCTCTGTGTCCTCTTCCTCCTCGTCACCATCTTCTTCTTCTTCTTCTTCTTCTTCTTCTTCTTCATCATCATCATTAGAAGCTTCAGGCTTCTCATCCGAAACACCTTTCCTCTGTTTCTTCAACGGAGGCTTATGGGATTTCGCCGCCTTCTTAAGTTCACGTGTAGTATTCGACTTCGACCGATTATAGAGTGGATGAGTCTGTGACTTAGTTTCTTCTTTTTGCTACGCCTAAGAGCAGCCATAGCGACGGCTTCCACGACTTTGGGTTGACGTGAAGGAAGCAAAGAGGTCGACATCGTTATTGGGTTAATGAGAATAACATTTATTGGCGAAATTAAGAGGAATACGTTGAACTATAGGGGAGGTTAAGAGTTGAGAGATGAAATCATGGTGTCTGCAGACAAAGATTAGCCAAGAGTCGGAGACGGCTGTGTTAAAGAGTTTGAAGAACGATAACAATAAATCTCTAATAAAACACAAAACGCAAAGTTTAGTTTCATCACGAAAACCCAAAGTTTAGTTTCCTGGGCCATTGACATGGGCTCAAAAAAAAAACTAAGCTCAACATTACCAGCCGTGCTGACGTGTCAAAAATGACTCATTGGACGATTTTCCTATCCTACGTGTACAACCTAACTGAGGCTTATATCTCCTTTTATTACTTGTTTGATTTTACGTGGATCCGTCCTTTAAAATAAAAAGTGTTGTTGGAGATGGTTTTAGTAATGAGAACTGCCTTATTATGTTAATAAAAACTTAAAACTGCATTTGAATGTAATATTTTCAATTTTCTTCTAAGAACAGGTTTAGTTAAAAGTTAAGAGACGGTTTCTTATATTCCGCTAAAACCCTGATCTAAAAATCCCCGATAAACATCTCTACGTGTCTTCTTTTAGCTTTGTACTCCTACTTATTAAAAGGAGCACACTGCACACCATACAACTTTATCTTTTCTACGCTTAAATATACAAACAAACTTATGTAGAGGGGTTGGACTGCAGCCAATTTGTTTAATAAAAAACTCTAAAAGTCAGAACTCCAGTTAATTTGAACATATAAATGTACCCAAACTTTTAATAATATTAATTACAGAGAGTTTGGCAGGCCTAGTAACGTGAATCAAATCACAACTAATTAATTCCTTTGTTTAGTTGTGCTATTATTCATCGAGTAAAGTTTATGAAAATCATGTACCACCAATCCTTTAAGTTATTGTTTCTCGAGATAGTTTTCCACAAATAATATTTGTTTAATCTTCTATGCATGAGGTTTCTGGATATCAAATTAATCACCATTTTTTGTCGTCAAGTGATATTCAGGATCCAACAATGTATAAAGTGTCGATGCTTTTTATAGTTTTAAGTAATCTTTAGATCATTCATTTTGATTGGTTTCTTTAAGAAATCTTCAACCTCTCAAATTTACATTTGGCAACAATCGTATTAACTCCATTTCTTGTAAATTCCTTATCAGAACCACGCAAAATATAATTCCCCATGACATGACACATGAGCTTTCATTTCTCAACGTTCTACTCTTGAGTCTTGACCAGTGTAATTAAAATATAATTTTTTTTGGTAAAGAAAATATAAAATAAAAATTGACCAGTTACATACACATAAAAATGACAACCATTTTTATTCAGCCAACTACATTGTAATTCAACCCACGTAAATTAAATCTAAATCCAGAAAATTAAATAGAGGAAAAGAAGAATTCTCAAAGAGTATAGTGGCAAAGAAAAAAAAAGGAAAATACATAATCGAATCATACTCTTTTTTGTTTTTGTTTTTAATAATAAGTTTAGAGAGGAGATCACCGGAGTAGCGCCGTGCGTACAACGCTTCCCATGTGAGCCACAATAAAAATACCACCACGTGTCAAAAGATCTCCACTTGTGACCCAACTACGCTACTCCGGTGGCGAAACACCACCGAAGACTCCGGTAACTCTCCAAGATCAGCGAACAAAGACTCATCCTCCTCACCCATCGGGAAAAACACCCCCACGTCATTCGCCGCCGCCGAGACAGCCGTCTTTTTCTCCGATGAGAAAATGGGACTCTCAAGAATCGTGGAAGAAGTAGTCTCCATCTCACTAAACCAAGCAAACTCGTCGACGATGCAAGACGGCGTCGTTTCGATCTCCCTCCCCATAACCATAAGCTTACTATTACCAGCCTCTTCCAGCTCCACCTCCTCGGGTACTTCTAGTTCAGGTTCGGGTTTGGGCTCGGGTTTTGGTTTGGGTCCGTGTCTAGAAGAAGAAGAGAGAGGCCAAGGATGGTTGTGCTCAGAGGTGTAAGTGATGATAATCATAGTTGGATCGTCTCTGCTTCTCTCGACTTGCTTCCTTGCCGGACAACCTTTTGTGCTACTACAACGGTAATAACCTCTAGGGTAAGGAGATCCCTTAATGGGCTTTTGGCCGTACTTACGCCAGGCCCATGAATCTGACGGTGGAGTTGTGTCTCCTTTGTGCCGAGATCCTTCTATTTCTTTCATCGGTACGTTCACTACTCTCTTCTCCATGGATCTCCTACTGTTATGTATTAGCAAGTACATCAATATACGAAATATATATATATATATATATATATTTTTTTTATTTTTTTTTATACGAATATAATTTTGTTAATACTAAGTAGTGTTTTATGATATTATTTTATAATTTGAATCAAAGATGTATATTAATTTTTTCTATGTACCTTCGCTTAGGTGAATGAGAAGAGATGACTGAGTTGAAGGTTGGAGAGTTTGGTGATTCGGGTCCGGTTTCTTGACTGCTTTCATGATCATTGTAGCTTCTTGCCATATCTAGACCTCGCTTCATGTTTATATTTTCTAAAGACTATATAGTTGTATATTTACAAAGATTGAGCTAGAAAAGAAGTGTCGATCAATGATATCGACCAAAAATCAGGTATTTCGTCGATCTAGATCGCTTTTTGGAAGAGATCTGAGTTGCTGAGGGGAGACGAGGAGTAGAAGTAGAGAGAGATAAGAGAATAGAAAATGGAGAGAAGGTGGAGACGAAGAGGAGTTGTGTATGAAAGAGGACGTGCGAGCATATGTTAATTTAATCTCTACTAGTTGTTATTTTAAACAATAATAATACTTTATATCCTTATCATTCAAGAGATGGACCCTGATTAATTGTTAGTTTATAGATAATTATTTGTCTATAAGGCGATGCTTACATATGATCACACCCTTCCTTTATGGTATAACAAATTTATTAAGTTGTTTGAAGATGGGGTTAGGTATTAATTAATAGTATACACTTATTTTGTTTTTGTCTTTATTCACCACTGTTCAAACCTTTTATTTAACAATGTGTTTAAATGATTCAAAGATGATTAGATTCATGGGGTGGTGTAGTTTGTGTGAACAAGGAAATGGGAACAGATATGATCAAACCATTGGTTAAAAGATTTGTTTTAGTGGATCTAAAAGTCTATTTCTATCCTTTTCAAGAACTTTTGCACTCACAAAAAGTTTATTAGTGTAGCATGTATGAAATCAGAAAAGGTTTTAATGTACTTGTCAAATCCGTAATAATGTACATCTTATTCATCACATTTACGCAATTGAATTGGTTATATATCTTGATTTCTTAGCTATCGAATTCTAGACAAAACCTTTATGTTAATGTCGACAAGACCTTTTTGATCATCTATTTATTGTTTTGAGCATTAGATTGCATATATAACTGTATTATATACTCGATCCGTTCCTAAAAAATCTATATTCTAGAGAAAATTTTTGTTTCAAAAAGATACATATTTTATATTTCCAATATAATTTTTGTCAACTAATAATGAGAAATTATGAAGTTCAAGAACATTAATTGCATTTTTTTAAATTTTATTGGTTTGAAAATATAGAAAATATAAAATTACAAAAAACTATACATTTATAGCTAAATTTTAATATGATTTATTAAAAATGTGAAAATTCTAAAACATAGATCTTTTAGGAACAAATGAAGTATAATTTTATGGATTTGTTGGGCATTTTGTGTTGGCAATCCCAAAAAATCTAAATAAGTTTCACTCCAAAGTACAGTACTGCCAAAACTATGAGTAGAATATTAAAATTAAAGTTCTTGTGAACTTTTCCTTCACCAAAAGCAACATCAGCTGATGAACGCATATATAATATATAGTTAATCATGTCTGCGAATTAATAACTAAAATTCTTATTTCTAATCATATAGATAATCTTATTTATGTGTGATGATTATCGTTTACTGATCAAAGTTTACCCTTTCTTTGCGCTGATCTCAATTAGAGACAATAAAATGGAATATATGGACTGATCATCTAATCCGTTGTAAATGATTGTTTTTTAATAAGGAAAAATCTCTCCTCCTCCGAGAAGAAGTATCACACACCAAAATTTTCACTAGCCAGTTTTGTCATTCTTCTTGATTTTTGTTTAAGGTAGAGTATCTTTAACTGCACTTCATTTTTCATCATAAACACTAATTCAAAGTAATAGAGAACTCATTCTAAAATAAAATATAAAGTAAAACTATACTCAAAATACATTAAAGTAACTGTATTCATTATTTTTTCATTTATCACTCACTTTTTTAATTTCTAAAATTAGATATGGTGTGAAAGTTCATTAGTCCAGTGGTTTAATTAAAATGTTCATTAATACTTATACATTCGAAAATTTGTGGTTCAAACCCAAGAAAATACAACTTATGCAGATTTTGGAGAAAAAAGTTGCAAAAGATCTTCAGTCAGACATGTATTCTCATAAAGTGATATAATTGCCGGCTATAAAATCGTATATATATATAATATTTCTCATCGTTTAATAGCATAATTAACCAGTTAAAAAAATCAGATATGGTTACAATCTACAAAAGGAAATGAACTTGATGAAATTTACCCCCTGCAAGAGACATGGAGCTCCAAATTTAGGTTGGGAGGTACGTCATCCTCAGGGTCCATTTTATTCTCGAACAACTTCCAAGACTCTGATTTCTCCTTCTATATACTTTCTCTGTTCTCCTAAAAAAATTAGATGCTTAAATCAAGCAACATCTAAGTTAATCTACTTATTAGGAAGTTAGTGGATTTATGACTGAGTTACCTCGTCTTCGATTCTCCAGTCTGTTATTTTGGTGGTTATCTAGATTGAAGATATTACATTTTCAGGAGGCCGAGTCTTTCTTCCTCTTTTCTCTCTCCTAGATTTTTTTTCTTTCACTTGAGAGACTTATAGAAAACTTATTGTGCGACTTTTTTTCTTAAACCAGGTTAGGAGACTATTGAGATGTGCCATCAGCGATTTTTTTCACAAGTATATACTTATGACTAAACCGCAGTATAGTGGATTCTTTCGTGTTTGGATTCATGCCGCTTTCGGTAGAGCCATGGTAGGGTGAATCTTTTCTTGTATGTCCTGGTGGAATATTGAATTTAGAATGCATCATCTGAATATATAAAATACACGTGAGCTGAAATAAATAACTTATGTTGCAATTTAGAAAGTATAAAATTGACGGCTATTAAGTTCTAGTTATAAATTATATATTCATTCATGATAATATATTAGACACAAATGAATATTGTTGGTAAGATTGAAAAAGTAAAAATAATCGAAGGAAAAATCAAGTAGAGATAAACATTTTAACGTTATTATTTTATAATACTATGGTCGGCCCGGGCTACGCCCGAGTTTTTTATTTAAATATTAATTATAATCTTATATTTATGTTATTTTGATATATAAATATTATATAAATATAAGTAGCTATATAACTATAAAATTATAAAGTTATTTTTAATTATTTATTCTTTTTTGTCTTATGAATTTCAATTAACTCAATTTTTTACAATAAAATTTTCCGTTGATTTATTTATTGAATGAAACTTGTGTAGCTTAAAATCATGCATGCATTTAAGCTGAATCGAACCTAAACTAAACCGAAGTAAATCCGGTTATGTTATGTCGTTTTTCTTTGAAACAAAAGGCTCAAAAGAAAAGATCCAATGGAAATTGAACGCATTGCTTCCTGTCTATTTTCCTTTTAAGTTTAAAATCTGTATCTCATATCTCACCAACACTCATGTCTCTGCGCGTGTATGGCACTTCCATTCATGTTAATTCTCAATAACTAATTAAAAAATGAAATAAAAACCTTTGATTGCTTCCATTATCTTCTTATGATTCTTTCGGAGAAATCTTTGCTTTGATAATATCTATATTTCTTTAGACAAAAAAAAACTATATTTCTCTTTTGATCGAGTCATATCTGAATTGAGAAACCGATCTGATTTACTCGCCACTGCTTAAACTGTGGAATGTTTTTATTAATTGGCTTGATTTTCTTTTTTAACCTCTTCAGTGTTGTTGCTCATCATCCTCGTCCCTCTGCCTCTTCATACTCTGCAAAACCCATCGCCAATAATTTTAAACTCTTGAATGTTATTGAGTTACCGGAGGTGGCGGCGAAATGAACCGTCACCGTTGATATCGCCTCCAACCAAGGAGAAGTCAGTAGCATCCAGAAACTCACGGTACGCTCCTTCTTTTCCTTCTCGTTTCCAAAGTTTCAGTCTTTACATATGTTTTCATTACAGTGGCTATCTCTCTGTATTTGGGCAATATCAAGGTATGAACAAAAAGCCCACTAAACTGTAAACAATTATGAAACGCAGCAGTCCACATCAAAAGCTAATGAAACGATGAATTTAAGGCAAAGAAGACATGTGTCGCACTCACAATCAACGACTTTATGACGTGACGTCATGTGAGAGAAGCAAACATTTTTTTATATATATAGATAGATATATAGATGTTCCCATGGAGAGACAATATACAATCGAGACTTTTAAACTGTTTTTTTTTGGACAACTGTTTTTTTATACTTTTAAACCGCTTTATCATTAAATAAACTAGAGGATTTTTCCGGCCTATACCCAGATTTTTTCGTATAATAAAACTTGGGTTTTTTAGTATTGAGTGGGTTTTTTTCTGGTGAGATTGTATTGTAACTCTTTTTATATGTACAGAGTAATGCATCTCTTTTAAAAAGGATGGTTGTGGCTGAAGTTATTGATTCAACTTTTATTATATTATTTTGGTAAGTGGTACTAAATTATTCTGCTGGAATTTGTATTAATTTGCATATTTCATTTTTTTGTATTCTAAGCAGTTTTTATGTTATACCAAATGTTCTTCGATATTATAAAATATGTTTACAACTTATGAAATAAAAATTGATAGCTGTATACTTCTTTTAAAAAATCAGCTTGGCCGGTTAATAAACCATAGGAAACCAAAAAATATGAACATCAATTATAATAAATGATGTCAATGTATATAAATTACAAAAATTGATGTTACTATTTATATATGTTTTCCCTTCTGGTTCGATGCCATCAAAACTGAGCAACATACTCATGAAAAGCTTTGCAGTCATGTCAGACTCATGCACCTCAACTTTCATCCCTCCATTCACAGAAACATAGTAAGCACGAACCTAATTTTTGCAAAACAAAATCAACTTAAACACAATCCTTCATTCCCCTTCTCGTACAAAAACAAACAAAAAAGATTGCATCTCTTAATAAATACACCTTATCCAAAAGTCTATCGACCTCCTCTGTGACAGCTTGAACTTCTATAATATTGATCTCAAAAAATATTAAAACCATAGGAAAGCAAATAGGTGCAACATAAGAGAGAATTTCATTGCCTGCGTTAATTTTACATCTTCAGTCCTCTGCTTCAGACTATATAGTATCTACGTCTATACCATAATTTTCATATAAGAAGTAACTTCAGTGATTGGGGAAGCAGCAAGGCCAGCCCTTTCTCTAGGATCTCTGCGGTAATACTTCCCGAAATAAAGAAACGTAGCATAGTACCACACAGGTGGGAAGACAAACTCCAGAAGAAAGCTGTTGATCATCAAAGATAATAAAAAATCAGCATTGGTCTTAGACCGATTAGAAAACGGAATAAAAAGAGAGTACATAAACTACTCACAAAACCATCCGAGTCCACAGCCAAAGCAAGAAAGGGATTTGTCAAATACTCCAGTTCCCATGTCGTCTGCGTCTTTGATAGCTGTATATCTCCTCTTTCCACAACACATCGCTTCTATTAAAAACAGAGAGGCATCATCTCTTCTTAGATCATGGTCAGAATATGTTGAAATCTTATAATTATCCTAATTTGTCAAGCACTTGTAAGCAACTACAACAGCTACTATATACCCAAGCAGTTAAAGAAATATTTTGCCTACATAACTGATTCCATACTTATAATACCATACCAAAATATTACTGTCTTTTACACTATAACAGTTTGTTAGAGGATTCAGAGTGATGTGGCTTTTCAAAAAGATCATATTTGGTCACATTCGTGAAAGGAGTGATGGACCTAACAAAAAATCTTCTGGCTGCTTAGCTAATACAGCCTTCGGCGTCCTCTTGCTCCAGTTGTGTCATCTGCAAACCCATAGATAGGGAGACCTCTTCCTATAGGTTCTTCATCTCCTGGTAGCAAAGGAACCTCCTTCTAAAGCATCAAGAGTTGGTAGATGAGGTTTGGGAAAATCAGGTTTGTGTCCCAGTCTGTTTTGCGGGTCACCTCGATCACTTGGTCATACACAAGATGACCAAAGTCAATTGGCTTGCGTTTGGCTACAGCATAGAGAAGACGGAGTCGGTTTTTCATCATTGAGTCAGTGTCAGAACCTGGAAGCCAATTCAGTTCACAAACGCGGTATAGAACTTGGAAAGGAGTAAGTAGAGAGTTGAGACTGAATCCCGTCCATCCGGAGCATTGGCCTCCGGTGAGGTGTGAGATGGCTTGCTTCAGAACAACTTCTCTCCACCCAAAAGAGTGATTAACAGATGGTGTCATCATCAATTGATTGATCACAGAGGGGGTAAATTGGAACACATGTCCCCGAATGAGAGCACCTTCATCATTGAAGGGTTTGTTTGAGATAAACTCTCTCACAACCCTGGGGCAGAACGGATGCATATGCATCACAGTGTAAGACCATCCTATGCTATCGATAACCCTAAACGCATTATCTAAAGAAGGGTCCTTAGGATCTAAAGAACCCTGAAGCGTAAAGCCTCAGAGAGAAAGATAGAGGTACCCTATAGCGGCTTCGGGATTATGATAACGGCGAGAAGAACCTCTGATGGCTGGAGACGTACTTGAGAATAACTGTCGGCTTAGTTGGAGGCGCTCATCGAACGATTTGAACGGGATTCAAGGCCGGTACTGATAGCTTTCTCCGAATGAGGATTCGATCTCACTAAACCGCCGACGTCTTGATTGATGAGTAGAGGAGTGTCTCGGTTCTGTCATGGCGGTGAGGTTTGATGAGATCGCAGTCGAGAGATGGAAGACGAAGATTTCCCGACTTTCCAACTGAAGCACTCAACTTTCCTATTGAAATCGTTGACAGTTGGACCGTTTTCATATTAAATTAAATTGGGCCTGGCCCGAGATTTAGCTGAGTGTTGGATTATTATGGTTTACATTGCTGTGATTTGAAAATGGGTCAGCCCATGTCCATAATATGTTTTAGAATTAGGAAAACAGATATTTGTATATTATAATGTGTATGTAAAGAGTATTATTAAATTGAAATACTATAAAAAATATTTTATTTGAACTTGAATTTATTGTGTATTTTTTTTTTGTATTTAAGCAGTTTTAATAAATAGATCATTTACTATTTTAAATACTATAATTCTAGGTGATAATCTATGAAAAAATCAAATTTTATTGTTTATTTTAGTTAAGATTTTGTTATATGTTGTACACAGGTTTTGTCCAGTTTGTGAATTAATTGAGAGGATAGACTCCGGCGGAAGAATTATTTGAAGATGTAATATAAAAAGTTATTAAGACAGGAATTAAAAATAGAAAGATGTTTGGAGAATTTTTTGTATCTCTATAGCTTTGATTCATCTCTATGGTATTAGTCCGATGGGTAGCTTATGTTCACCTTGAGTTCATCATTTGGTTGACTTGTACCGTCTTTTGAAGTGCTTGATTTGTTTGATTGAGGAGTCAAAG
Source organism: Brassica napus (assembly GCF_020379485.1). Taxonomy (NCBI): domain Eukaryota; kingdom Viridiplantae; phylum Streptophyta; class Magnoliopsida; order Brassicales; family Brassicaceae; genus Brassica; species Brassica napus. The sequence goes on along the minus strand of NC_063446.1, from coordinate 57,462,180 downwards.
AAAAATCTCGTAGCTAGCGACGAAGAGAACTGTAGTTTTCCTGCAGTAGTACACTTGAAATTAGTATTAAATTAAAATTTAGATTAATAATTTATATAATAGTAGAATTGCCACAGATTTTAGGTCCCTAAGAGGATATAATGTAAGATATAAATACCAGAGTAACGTTTCGTACCATAAGAGTCGCAGTTATCACAACCACCTGTTTGTTTAAATTCGAAACCAAATTAGTTTTATGAATTTTTATTGATAAAAGTATGTTATCATAATCCATATAAACTTACAGTCAAAGAACTTCGGTTTGAATGTTGGTCGATCGTTTATTAGATGAACTGGGAAATATTCATAATTAGAGTAATATCCAATACAACATATTAGTTTGAAATAGTGTATAACTTATAACGAAGACACACCTTTCGATTTCGTTCGTGATCCGAGCGGACATCCTCGTTTCCTTTTATTCGTTATTCCAGACGAGGCTTCTGCATTTCAAAAAAATAGCTAAGTATTTATTACTATCAAAGTTAGTAAGATCTTAATTTACATTAAAAAATTACATTTTTTTATATTACAGTACGACCTCTATAAATTATTAACGTTGGGACTTTGAAATTTTATTAATTTATAAAGATATTAATTTATAAAAGTTTTCTTATTTAGATTCCTTGCTTCAATATATATTTATTATAAAATAGGGAAAATATTTGATTTAGTGTATAGACATTAATTGTTATTTTTTGAGATTAGACATTTATCTTAATTTTATTATATTATTTGGTATATATAGTATATATTGCATAGAACATAAAATGTGGTTTTAGATCTAATATTAGTAGATCTCATCAAAAATATTTTAAGTGATAGGAAAATATAAAGATAATTCCTTTGTGAATATAAAACAAATAATTTAATAATAGGTTCTACTTATATAAAATATGTATATATATATAAATTACCAATTTATAATTCTGATGGAACCATATATTTACATAAAAGTTTCTAAAAAATATTATCTTATTATTTTATCGGTTCGTGTCAAATTTAAACCGGCATAAGTTGGGACCGGTGAAATTTATTAATTTATAAAGTATTAATTTAAAGAGTATTAATTTATAGAGTTTCTGCTGTACATAGTTTATATTATAAAATGAAAAACTTACCGAAATTTTATACAAAACAACTGTATTCAGAGAGCTGTTATTTCGGAGTCAACTTATTAAAATTATTCTTCGTAAGCGATTAAGGAATTAATAAATCATAGTAACATAATTTAGGTTGAATCAGATTTGGTTATATAAATATGTGGTACTTTTTCCACTCCATTTGTAAAAGATATCTATACCATTAAAGCAAGATCCTCATATGTGGTATTTTTTGCACTCCATTAGTCACTTTGACCGGAGTAATTTTGTATGAAATTTTTAAAGTAGAATATCATATTAGATTAATATCTTTTTTATCTAAATTATGATAATTGTAAAACAGTGTTAGGATTAAAATAATTATTGAATGTAATAAGAAAAGAAAAAGTATTATCGATGGCTATTGGTATTTACTGAAACAATGGTTTCATTGACGTAGGAAGCAGTAATGTAAATATTAAAACAGTTGACTGGTGTCATTTGTTGTCTTGTTGTTTGATCCCATGTGGAGTTATGCCACCAGGCTTAGGTTCGCCATTTATTCCTATTTTGGAAGCGTTGTATGATATCGGTGTCGTTGTCAAAGTAAAAGCGCGATCATGGTGTAGTTGTGAGTGATAGTTTCCATGTAAAAGTGAAATATTTATAAGTATTTAGTTTGACATAAACTTTATGTTTAGCTGATTACCTTCATGTAGCCGTGGAATGATACTTGTGACGATTACGATTTGGTTTTTTCTGGTAGATATGTGGTTTAACTCCCTGATGTAGATATGTTAGTACATGTCTAAATGCAATCCAATGATGATCTTTGAATTTGTGTTGTGGTTATATATATATCACTTCCTTGGATGAGGCATATTCGGCCAACAACATCTGTGGGAACAATTTTTTCAAGTTACAAAAATAGAGAATTTATTGGTATGTGAGATAGGTTTTTTTTTTTTTACCTGGGAGGAAGTTGGTTGCACTTGCTAAGCTGATCAACTGGGGGTAGTGTCGGGGACGGAATATGTATGAAGGAATTGGTGGAATGTTTTCTTGAATTTGTGTAATAATTGTTGTCTCATTGATATTGATTATGTATGGAAGAACGGTAAGCTTGTACCGTTGGTTATTGGGAAGAAGATTAAAATGCTTTTAAACTTAATTATTTTAGGTGATAATCTTCGATAATTTGGAGTTATTTTATACTATTTTAATCCGAAACGCGTAAGTGATGATGTTTAAGCTGTTATTTGTTTGATATGTCAAACTTTTTTGGTTGTCCAAAGTACTGTCGATCAGTTTTATGTATTCTCTGTATAACCTCAACTCTTGCAAATATAAACCAAAAACACAACCCACAAAATCATACAAAAATAATAACCTAAATCTCTTGAAAATTTAAGTTTGTTATAAATTATGTTTAGAAGCAAAATAGTCATTATCATTATTAAGAGCAGATGTTAACGTCTTAAAACAAAGAAGCGAAAATCATAAATAAGATGGTGGACTTTTTGACGAATATGATGATAGATGTGATGAATATTCTCGTGTTGGAGAGCCTGAAATTTATTTTGAAATAAATCAGTGAACATAGCTTAGTATTAGGAATCAATTAATTAGTTAATAGAGCAGGGAGACGTACTTGGAAGTAGTGAGGTATCCATCATCAGGGAAGGAGTTTTAATTCTGATTCATTTCTGGTGGTACCTCGAATACTGCATAGCAGATAAATGTGAATTATTAGCTAGATAACCACTTTAGAAACCTTCCATGAGATTCTGAGTTTTCAATTTTACTTACTCTCATGGGAGTGAAGGCGGTTGAAGATTTCTTTGTAGACTATGTTCTTCACTTTTTGTTTGTGTGAGTCTTCCCCTTTGATGATTTTTAGTCCTGCTTTGCTTGTTACACGTGAGAGGGCCACGTACAGTTGACCATGTGCGAAAACCGGTCTAGGAAGATATAGGATAACCTCTTTTAAGCTTGTCCCTGGATTTTGTTGATTGTCATTGCATAACACAATCTGATAGGGAATTGTCGTTGACGTAAAGTGAACGGTAGCTTTGTATCCCCATGCAAGAGGACAATTCTTGGGATCAAAACTTCTTTTCCAATGTGGGAGCCAATAAATATATCTGCCTTAAGCACTCTTTCGCCTATAGGATCATACGGGTACCATTACATAATCCTTTTGTTTGGTTTATGTTCCGCAGAAGCATAATCGGGGCCCCAACTTTGAGAGTGAGTTTATGAGAAGGCAATCCTGGAAACTCCATGGAGTTGAGATACTCAATGGCGTATAATGTATCATTTTGGTTAGATTGAGTTTCCGAAACCTCAAAGCTATCGTAACTGTAGTAGTCTTTTGACTCCCCGCCGGTTTTGGAGATTGTATACGCATTAATTTCATCGACTGTATCATTTCGGGGGGTTAGTATAGCTTTATCGGTGCATGAACTTTGGGAGGCCTCTATCTTGTTGACATCACCATACGCAGCATCGACAACTTCTTTTAATGAGACATCCTTAATCTCTGGGACCAATGAGTTGTCGACGATTATCATTTGGTCGTGGTAGCCATCATCCTCATCTTCTTGTCCTGATTCTGTTTGACCTTCACCGACCTTGAGAAGCCAATCAGAGAACTCTATCTCGTCCTGGTTGACTCGCATATTTGTCTTCAAAGGGAACTTGGGGCAGCTGTTCCATAGATATGAATGACTTATCAAAGCTAAGACGGTATCAGCTCTACTACCTTGTGGAATTACTGGTAGGATCTGTCTAAAATCACCACCTAGCAAAACTGTTTTTCCGCCAAAAGTTTGATTCTTTGCGGGTGGATTTTTCATAGACATTATGTCCTTCAAAGTTTTGTCCAGTGCTTCAAAGGCGTGATTGTGCGTCATAGGTGCCTCATCCCAGATTATGAGGTCCGTTTTCTCGATGAGTTCAGCCAGCATCGTACCTAGTTTGATGTTGCAGAGCTTATCTTCGTCGAGCTTCAAAGGAATATTAAAGCGAGAATGAGCCGTTCTTCCATTTGGTAGTAGCAATGCGGCTATTCCTGAAGAAGCAACCGGGAGAACGATTTGTTTTCTCGAGCGAAGTCTAGATATAATGGTTTGATATATGAATGTTTTTCCTGTGCCCCCTGCGCCATATACAAAGAATAGTTTTCCATCCTTTTATCAACAGAGTCTAAGACTGATTCGTAAATCGCACGCTGCTCGGATTAAGTAAGTTGTAATGACTGTCATGTCTGAGTGTTTCATCGGCAACATCGTAATCCATTTCTTGGTTCCAAAAACTGTTCCCCAATTCTTTTAGCAAAACATGTTTAATCTTTGGCATCTCTTTAATATCATTTAATGAGCGGTCCTACATGCGCGATCAACTTTTCCACTTCGATTAACGTGTATTGCTCAAAGGTCTCATCATCCAGTTCTAGATTTGTGTGGCCTAAGATCCTTTGTGTCTTGTGAAGTATGTCCTCGCTCATTGATTTCCATGAGTGCTCCCATAGTCCTTTAGGGCTTGCAATGAAGCAATTGTTTAGGAATGTGACAAACATATCACAGAGTTGGTATGGGGTGGCTGTTCTAGCACCCTCCGACATACTCTCGAGCCATTCAACATCATCGTCCAAATAGCCTCTTGCGTGGCAAACTGATTTGAAGTCAGGGTATTTCACGTCGTTGAACGTTTTCAGCTCGTCATAACTTCTAGGGCCCTTAATCTTATTAATGAGGATCCTCAGGTAGTATCGATCCCCTGCTGATGGATGGACAACCACTATTCGCCCAATGGTTTTTTCCTTTCTTACGTTCAGACCAGACTTTGGTACTGTTGTTCCATACGAAATATTCTGGTATTTGCACATAAGTTAATGTCCGTGCAAATGATGACCTTCTGCATAATACCATGCATTCAGTAAACGTTGTCTTCTCAATACCTGGTTTGCGGATTACACGACCGAGGTTATCAGTTGCTTTAATTGTGATGGTATGTTCGCCTTCTAAGTGAATGATAAGCTTCTCAACTGACGGCTTTCTTTTGTGTATGTGGAATGTGAAAGTCCGCCACATAGACTCACAAGCTGATAAATACCGAGCATCGATGTAGTCTTGGATCTCATTCCGTTGCTTAATCACTTTTTTCTTTGGTTCACCAGAAGCCACTGTGTCAGAGGTAGTTGCCGTATTTTCTTTTTCAATAACTGCGGATGCTCTGTCAACACCCTTGGTTATGTACTTGAATAAGTACTTCACTGCACTTGTACGATTACACCATTCCACATTAATATGAGCCTCGTACTTCTTTAGGAGCTTAATTTTATGAGGTACAACAAACGTGTTGTTTGCGATTGACCCATTTTTAACCACAGACTCATTTTCATTACGGCGGCGACGATATAATACATACCCTGATTTGTCAATCGAAGTACTGCCATTATACGACCGAGGATACTTTTTTTTGCACACGTTATTTTTCATACACGGTGACTTCGGATTAATGACACCACATGGACCATGGATCATGTGTTTTGTCACTAAATTATAAGCTTATGGGTCTTCTTCTTTGTTTGGGAGCTCGGCTGAAATAATCTCATCTACTTCTTCTGAACTTGGTGTTCTGGAAGAGTTTCCAAACCACAATAATATATGTGCATGAGGGAGGCATATTTTTTTTAACTCCATTCTGTGGAGAGCTGCTGTGTATGGCTTGAAGAAAGTTCCTTTTTTGAAAGCCTTTAGTAGCTGATCTAAATTCATCTTACAGACCTGACATTCAATGTCTGGTCTATCATTGGGGGAGTCTCCACCATATCTCTCAAGATGTTCTTTAATCTCTATCCAGTTAGGATTGGTCGTCATTGTGATAAACAAATCTGGATTGCCATATTCTCTGCAGATAGCCATCGCATCATGGTATTTCTCAACTAAGTATCGAGGTCCGCCGGTGGAACTTGGCTGCAGTATGAACCTTTGACCAATAATTTTAGCATCGGTGTCGCCCTTGCTAACAGCATCGAGTACATTACTGTAGAGCTCGGCTCTCAAAACATATTGATTATTCCTCGCCCATCTCAGCCGATCTTCTTCGATTGCCGTAAAAACGTCCACAACATATTGATGGAGGAGACAACCCCCTTTAACCAATGTCATCCCCTGGTTAAGACGTGTCTGTATCTGAGCAGCGTAGTACTGGCGTATGGTTAGGAATTGCCTTGTTCTCGATGTGCCCGTCTCAAGATGTAATGGGATCTCGGGGTGAAATCCATACTCACCATATGGAAAGAGAAGAGGATATTGGAGGCTCATGTATAGAGGGTGATCGTCACGTTTCTGCTGCAAAGTGTCAGATTGGAATTGGACCACTATATCTCTTACTCCAATTGTTGATGACATATCCCCTACGATAAGGCCTGCGACCTCACTCGTACTCGGAAGATCGTATTCTTTACCATTCCCTTTATCTGAGAGCAACCTAATATTAAACTCTTGCCCGCTGCCTTCGTAGTAGTCATGTGCCCGTCGGAAAAGCTTAGCTAAACAGTTATTCTCGTCAATCATCTCGATGAGGTGCACTAAGGTTGTCTCATCAAGATTACCTTCGGTTGAGGTTTGGCCCATCGCGTTTAAACGGTTCCTGACTTTGTTGCCAGTATCAAATATATAAAATTGGAGATATTCGGGGGGACGACGTTGTCGTGGTATAAGCGAGCCAATTCTACGGTGGGTTTGACCTTGGATCCGTATAGTATAAGGTCCGGGAGCATGCACCACACTATAATCCATTTTCATACCAATGGAGGTGAAAGCCAGTACAGAATTATAGACTTGGATGATATCTTAAAACCATCTAGACTGAAGAAGTTCTTCTAACAGGGCTGGCGGTTGCTTGATCGGTGGAAGCTTTATTTGGCCATGGTTACAGCAAATTGTGAATGTTGGTTCACCTGTTCTGGAGTCTTTCCCAGTGCTCTCCGAAGTCCACATTAATGCACCACATTTTGTGCATTCTACGATGGGGTTATCTTCGGCTTTAGATGTGGAGCATTTATCTGTGGTTAAACGTGTTTAATTTGTTAAGACATAGTGTGTATAATATTTTATAGTTAAAACCGTTTAATATTTGGTAAGAATTATAGTATAAATTTTATGGCCTCTAATATGTAGGACCAGAAGCACGTATAATTTATATGGCCACAAAACAACTAATTTTGAAAAACTCATAAAGTAAAAATTCTTTTATGATTTTAAAAATCCGCATTGAAGGTTATTGGCAACCAAAATTTATCATCTGAATTAGCTAACATTTATTGGAATTGGCTTCTAAATTATCATGCTCATTCTCGACACTGATTTAAAATATTAGTTTAAAGTATGTACCTTTCTTCGCCGTTTTTGTTGGGTGTAAGCCATGGGATTCTCGTGGAGCATGTAGACCTATGCGTATAGCATATGCAGATGAGACGTATAAGTTTATGTAATCGTTTCTTAAGTGTTTTATGGTTGACAGAGATAGTTACCTTGTGGCAGGGATGACGTTCGTTTGGATAGCAAGATGGCTTTTCTCATCCCTCGTGCATTTTTGTGGCTCACTGGTTAAATTGTAAGCGATCCATTTAAGAGAATATAAGCATAAGACATTGAGGAACAATAATGTTTTTAGCCTGAAAAGAGGTTATACCATAAAGGTCACAGTTGTCACAGCCACCTATATGATTAAATTACATAACTCAATTGGCTAATCAATAGGTACTGATGAAGAATATATTGTTATAATCCATTTAAACTTACAATCATAATATTTGAGTTTGAACGTGGGTGGATCACATATCTTATTGACTACAAAATACATTCATAATTTAAAATAGTATGTTTGTGGAGTAGAAAATAATATATCTTCAGAGTAATGACACACCTTTGGGTTTGTTGCGTGATCCGAGTGGGCGCTCTTTCTTTTATGTGTGATCCCGATAGAAGTTTCTGGATGAATAAAATTTAGGAAGTTGTTTATTTTTTTTTGTCCAAAAAAAAGTCTTGAATAGGTTGGTAGATGTTAATATAATTAATTTGCAAATTCTTAGGGCATTTGTTTTATGAAGAAATCGCCTAATCCGAACCAAGTTATTTTATAAATTGGGGTGACCAAAATTCAAATCTTGATAGTAACTGTATTTTTTATTTATTTATTTATAAATTCTAAATTGCCTAGGTAATTGTATATAAAAAATGTCTTATATGTTTTTGAATTTGTATCTTAGTTAGATACATAATTTTGGAACTAATAATTTAGATACATAATTTTGGAACTAATAATTTAGATCAGCCAATTTATTTGGATTAGCCAAATCATATAATTTGCATTGATCGTATGTTAGATTTTACATTAACTTCTTAAATTTTTGTTATAACTCAAAACCTTTTTAAACACTATTTTATAATTCGTATTAGATTATATAAGTTCATGTTGTCCAAAAATATTTATATGTTTACAATAAGCTTGATCATGTAATTATACTACAATATAATTGAATTCAATTTTATTAGCTTAGTAAGACCATATATGAGTTTTGAATTTTAAAAATATTTGCATGTTTTATATGGTTTTAGTAGAACCATTTACAGACACTCCCCAGATTCTCCAAAACTCTTTACAGTTTTTTAACAATCTAGAACACATTAATTTTTTTCAAAAAAATTCTGTCAAGCCAATCAACGTTGATAAATTTGATGCTTAAAAACAAAAACTGGTGACAGCCGTTTGTATTATAAGTGTTGTGTCGATGGAGTTAAGTATCGTTACTTATACTATATGAACTATTTTCAACTCCATTAAAAAAACATTACTTTCTACAGAAAAGTATTCTTGTACCTGCAGTTTCCAAAGGGAGTGGTTGAGGTGGGTTCTCCATTCTTCTTGTACCTCAAACCTAAGAGAAACGCGATTGTTAGTTTCAGAGCTGGATTATGATTTGTATTTTGTTGGCTTGTAATAGAATTCCTTACAGTTTCGCAGTCTTTCGGTGTATTGGGTTGGTTAGAGCTTGGTATGCAGTTCCTATGGTGGTTTCAATATTGATAGAGATGGGAAATGGGAAACAGAGAGTTGTGTTTCTTCCGTTGGGGTTTTATGATACTCTTAGAAACACAACTTGAAAGTGAACATGTAAATCTTGAAAGAAAAACGGAAGCCTCAATGATACTCTTGCCATAAACGCATTAGTAGGAATATTGCCTATTTATTGAATTAGATTCTCTGAATATCAAAAACAGAAGCGTTAATTAAAATATCTTTCTACGTTACTTGTCCATCACGCATATGAAAATAAGGCAATCTTTTGATTTCATGCATTGACAAAATTGATTTACACTTTGCGGATGTAAGTTTTACCTGTCATATATGTTCCTCAAACTATACCATCGTAATAATCATAGATTTCTAAATATTTAGCTAAGTAGAGTGATCCTAAAAGCAGAGTAATAGTGAATAACACATGTTTAGCAACTCGCAATCATCCAAAATTAAAAACATGTTGCAAAGAAATAAAACTCTGAAAAGTTTAACTGAAAGGAAGTCATGAGCCAATTAAAAACTGGAAACAAATACTTGATCTGCAATGAACCATGCAAGTTTTAGTAGACGTACGGAAGCTCTAGTTCCCACGCTTAAAGCGTTTAGCTTCCTCTATCTCATCACTGTCACAAGTCCTCTTACTCCCCTCTGCAGAACCAAGGCGGCTTTTGAATGTTTTCTCCGAAGTTGCAGTAGTGTGGTCTTCCTCCGAGTATACTGTGGCTGCTGGTCACAGTAAGAGACCGGGTCTTGCCAGATAGGTTGTGCTCTGTCACTTTGACACAAAATTTGTGTCTTTGGCCGATGGTGCTGATCAAAGCTTCCGGGACAGGCGCCTCATGGTTACATTCTTGATTTCCGTTAGCCTGACATTCAAGTACAACAGCATCAGGTCAATACTTTAGAGAACATTGTTGGATGAAAATTTACCTCAAAATAGTTTCTAACTAATTCTGATGCAGGCTTCCCAGTCAACTCACGACCAGCATCACCAAGTAGTACAAAGAAAGCTTGGTCACTGTTGTCATTAACTGATATCTTTGAACGGTACATGTTATGAAAGAATCAGAAGATAATACCAATAAACCGCAATTGAATATCCAGTCGAGAGTACTTACTATGCAACTCTGGCCACGTTAACCTTCCCACACTTGCTGTTTGTACAAATCATCGAAGTAGGGCGTTTGGTAACCTTAGTATGGCACCCACTGCACGCAATGTAGTACCAAGTAGAGCCATGGACGACGTCATCGATTGTAGCCGTGCACTCAAAAAAAGCATCCTGCGAGAGTGTATAAGCGGATAAGCTTTGCTTACTGATTAGACATATATAGATTGAGTTTTACCTTTGCAAATTCCTGCTTGATGTAGGAGAATATTTCCCCTATAGTCATTGCCTCACGTTTAGTTACCACCTCTGCATTAACCTGCTCAGCAATAGCTGGATTAGAGCCCAACCTGAGACAGAGTAGAAATTATTAATCAGTCAGCCACTGCAATGATGTAACGCGATAAAGAGTACTTCATTTAGATAAAGAGCAAATGCAAAACAGATTAATATTTACCAGCCGAAGTAATCTATAGTAGGTTGGACATCGTAGTCCATAAATACACGCGAGGAGGACATTGAGGTGAGGGCAAGAGTACCTATTGTATCAAGAAAAATCCATTAAAGAACACAAACTGCAGATACTTAACTGTAATAAACCTATATTAAAGATAGAAATCCGTACCTCCGAGAGTCTGTGCGTTAACGGCCGTGACCAGTAACACGGTGGGTGTTTTTTCGTACGAATTAAACTTTTTGCGGAAGTCTCTTGCAGCCTGATCCCAAAAGTAAACCTTCATCACAGGTCCACTGTAAAAAAACGATTCTGAGGGTTTAAGAAGAGTAGAGAGACGTAGTGTTTAAGAAATTATGAAAACCTACTCATGTGATTGGACATGAATCAGAACACGCCTCACCTTTTCTATCTCCACTTCGTCAAGAACACAGGCCTCAATGATACTCTGGCCATTAACCAACTTCATGTGGCCAACAACATCTATACCATTGTTCATGAAGAGTGTAAGTAAAAATAATAAAATAAATAGTTTAAAGTACTCAACAAATCAATAATATTCAAGAGCTGAGAGTAGCAAGTTCTGATACCTAACGCTACAAACCGAACAAATGAATTACTTTCATCAAAATTTTATTCTTTCAAGACTGACTTAAGAGAACGACTAAGTCAAACCAAGAAATGTGATTATTTCAAGACTGACTTCAGAGTACGACTAAGTCAAACCAAAACTCTCAAACGTTTACTTCATTCATCAAGAAAGCCTAAATACGACATCTAATCATCAAGCAATGGAGAGATTATTTCAAGACTGACTCCAGAGTACGACTAAGTCAAACCAAAATTCTCAAATCGTTAACTTCATTCATCAAGAAAGCCTACATACTAAGTCTAATCATCAAGCCATGCAGAGATTACCATAGAGGTCTCCTTTGAGATAACAGCTGGATTGAAATTCTTCATAAGAATGAAACCGGAAACTGTCTTCATCAAAAGGAGTCTGACAGTCTAGAAGAACCGACAGTTCTGAATTCCACGAGAACGACACGGTCGCGGTATGATCACAAACCCGGAACACCGACTTGTTTATGGATCCATAGAAGTTGTTGAGTTTGTAGACAGACCCTCGCTTCATCTCAGGCAAATATTTTTCAATACGTCCTGGGGAGATGAATCCTTGAATAATTGTTCCATGCAAAGAAAAACATAAACACAACCTAAATAAGTAAGCAAGGAACGTCTCTAAGTAAATAATCGGGAAGATCTATATATCTAGGTACTTGTTCGTCGATGAGCAGCATCTCCAACCCAATAAGCGTCTTTTTTATTGGGTTCCAAGCCTCCCAGAAATGGATAAGCCGAAATCGCAACTGAGATTCGTGGTGACCCAGTGACACATCTTTGAAGAACATGACTTTGTCGTCGTAATCGGAGGAGACAATTGACTTTCCATTTGGTTTCATCGCCATGGATCGAGGTTTGAGCGATTTTAGGGTTTTGATTTGCAAACAGGAATGAAAGCAGTATATAAAGAAGGAGGAAAAAAAGAGCTGAAACGAAACCATAAAGAAGGAGTATTGATGGATCGATTAAAACTCAGTCGAAATGGTTTACGGGGAGAAGCCGAAGTGGCAGAGGAGAAGAGAGAAGACGAAGTGGTAGAGGAGGCGAGAAGAGACACGCGACTTCAGCTCCGCGTCGTAGACCTAGTTCTAATTATTAGATGATCTAAAAGCCCAATCCCAAATCAAAAGAAACCCACACACATAAGTCAATTCAGAAAAAAATTTAAGCCCAACCCGAAAACGAAATGTTCTGATTGGAGAATTATTTATGCTGACGTGGACATATAGAATTGGAGATTATCCCCTTTTAGTATTGTGATGCGTGTTGTTCGCCTTACAGGACAAAAAATACCTATATAGTTACAAGATTCTTTTCAGATAAATAGTTTATTCATATCAACAATGAAAAAAACAAGTGGTATGAACATTTCGCGTGTTGACTTGGCTTCTTATTGCCGTCATCTTCATCATTTTGTCCATTTTGAAAAACAAACGCAGCCCCTATTGTCGATTTGCCATATATCTACAACTTGCTAGAATCCATTCAATTCACAGATCTTAAAAACATTATAATTTTATAATTATTGTAGAAGTTATATGTAATTAACTAATTAAACACACACACAAATTAATAGAAAGTGCCACTAAGAGATCCATGATTGACCAAGAAACAATATGCTAAGTTTAGATATTTTTAGCTAAACATAAAATATACCAACTATCTCATAAGTTTTGACAAGGAAAGTTGCTGATTATTTCAAGAAATTGAAATGTATTGATGCGTGAAGCAATGCGGCTACAATATAAATGAATTCAACAATTATATAGCCACGATTTGGCAACCTATATTTATATATGTTATAGGTTGACTGCATTAAAATATCTTATTGGTGGCTTATCTCATGGAATATTATATTTTTAAGAAATGGGATTAATTGTTTGGCATCTCTTAGACTCTGAATTTTCCTAAAACCTCGCCGTGGTTCCTGTACAACATGTCATGAATTATTTTTATGATTTCAATATTTCTAGATATTTGTTATCCTCTTGTACTTTTTTCCAACCAATATTTCTAGATTACCATAAGTATTTTCATTACCCCTAAACTTATTTATTCTGCAAATGCAAGATTAATCTAATGTACATATATGATTCATGCTACATTAATCATGTATGTCATAATGGAAGCTATACTGTTCTAGGGATCTCTTAGTTTGATAGAGTGAGTTTAAATACACAAAAATACGCAACAGAAGGCGACATGGAGATATTCCTTCAGCCTCCCAATACATCACTGAATCATAGACAAGAATGTACGCAACAGGCTTTAATCTCTTTGAAGCATGTTAAGACAATAGATATGAGCATGGTCTCGTGCTATGGTTTGCAATCCGATGAAATTTTGCAAAACTTTCCGCCTTTAGTTTTACGTGCTTCAAGCTTGCGTAACTTTTATTCTCCCTTACAACTATATGAATTTATTGTAAACATGGTTTTAAAGATAAATACAATTTCTCATTGTTTTAATAAAATAAACACAAAAAATACTAAGGGAACATTGTACACTAATAGCAAATGATTTTATACTCAAAAGTAATCCTATAGATTAGTAAGTATAATCTATGATGCTGCTGAAGCTTGGTTGTTGGCAATGTTTACGACTTGAGCAGAACTAATTCCCTTTTGTTAAAAGTGTTTAAAGTAAATTAACTTTCTTAGAGAGAAAATATCTGTTAGCTTTGTTTTACAGAACCTTCCACTTAATTGAAAATTATATTAGGTTTTTGCAAGTATGGTGTGTTAAAAAAAGGTTTTGCAAGTATGGTTTTCGGTGAGGGTCTCCTCGTCAACGATGGACGTTTCACTTTTCTCATTTAAGCGAGCCGCTGCCTTTGGGCATTCTTCCCTACATTTGTTCATATTTATTCTCGTAATGGGCTTTATATTCTAGAGTGGGTATTAAGTAATACATGGTTTTGCTCTTGTTAGCATTTCTGTATAATGCATAACTTATAGCAAAAATATATTACTCTTTTCTAAAAGATGTATGTTTATGTGTCCTTACCCATATTAACAAAACATGATAAATTTTGATAATAAATGTATTATTTCCAAACTACCTATTTTCACAATTTTAAACCAATAGTATTTTAAAAAATACAATTAATGTTTTGAAATTTTACAATTCACCATTATTAACTTATAAAATTGTATTAAAAACTTCATCAAAAAACCTTTAATTTAAATATTTATCTTTTACGAGTAGAGGAAGTATTAAATAAGGTAATGAGTAACTGTTGGTGATGAAGGCAATGTTTCTCCGTACTGACCTTGGCTTGAGCATAAAGCATATCCAATGTGTGAAGAGCAAGAAGACAGCCACTAAGAAAATGGATGAAAACAAGGAAATAAAATAACTTCAATTGAAGTTTTTTCTCGTTAAAATGTGTCTCACCTTCTATATTCATACAAAGAGGAATAGATATCTCCACACCCGGATGAACGTAAACCAATGCTACACAAAAACAAAGAAAAATAGAATTTACTTCTGTGCTGAGTTTGATCGGTTGATCACATATAATTAGTTGATTTATTAGCGCAGAAGAATTACCGGGCAAATCTCCTTTGGCAGAGAACTCACTACAAAACAATGCATAAAGAGATGCAAAGGTCAAGTAATGGTTTCCTGCCAATAGAGATCTTGCCCTGTAATGCATTTTCACCTTTGATACATCTCATTCTCCACAATTGTAACCTGAAAAATTCAATGTTTGCATTTAAATACAATCTTGGAGAGAAGCATATTCCATGGTACAATGCTACTGGAATGTAATTAATACTGAGGTTTTATTCCGAGAATGATCTTTTCTTTCCCATAAAATTTCTTCAGGAATTTTTTTTTTCATGCCACAAGTTTTATGCTTGGACATTCCTAAATAAAGAGCACTACACCACTTTTTCACGATATTAGAATCCGTAGCACACAACAAGTTAAAGTAAAAAAATCGAACATGCATTTATTTCAGTTCACAATATTCAATCTTTATTTTTAATTTAAGGAGTTAGTAGCAATGTATATTTCCTAGCATGTGCTAATCTTGAGAATTAAACATGGCTTTATAAGTTTCTTCTATTTACTACAATATATTATATACTGTCAATTTGTTCAATTTAGAGCTCTCAGCCCAATTTGCCTGATTTGGAAGGGTTTCTACAAGACTAGTTGAGGTGTTTGTGACTTGAATAAAATGTGCTTGAGACCACTTGTTTAAGTGTTACACTAGATTTGGACCCGCACAATCGTGCGGGTATTAATTTTCATGTTTATATATTTAAATGTTTATATATAATTATTTTAAATATAACAATTTGATAGTTTTCGTGCTATAAGTTAATTGATTATTTCAAATCATCACATATATTTGCTATTTTTGTATTATATATATTTTAAAATTATTTTTATTCAATTATTATGATATTGATCCGTAATTCAAAGCGCTAGATTTCTTTTATCGATATTTTTTTATGTTTATTCATTTAAGATAATAACTATATATATATAAAAGTTTAAGATAAGTTAATTTTATACATGAATTATCTAATTTACTAATGTTAACCCGTTCTACCAACATATTATATTTCTAGCATAAATTTTTAATGTTTGTGAAAATAAAATATATTAATTTATCAGTTTAAAATAATTTTATCATATTTAGTTAAATACAATGTTTTATTTTAAAATGAGAGATATAACTATAAAATAGTAAAATTTGAAATAATTTTTTTCATTTTATAAAATATAACTGAGTATATATATATATAATTTTTTTCATTTTATAAAATAATAACATTAATTTCATTAATAATTACAAAATTAGTGAAAATATTTATATACAATTTTTGATAATTAAGATATTGTTATAATGTTTTTCAACACATTTGTTAAGAAAATTAAATATATTTATATTTATATTTTAAATTAAAAGATATCAAATTATATTATGATTTAAGTAGTTAAAAGATTATATATTAGCATTAAGGAAATACATTTAATAAAAAAATTAAATGATGATCCAAATAAAAATATCACATATGAATCAAGGTGAATTTGTTAACCAATCCGAATTTTTAGGAGTCGATGTTATATTAGGAATAATATATTATTAATCCATATTATTAGTAATAAATGAATGATAACTGATTTCTAGTGAGAGTCTATTTTTTAAAAAATTACACATAAATCAAGGTTGTGGTTTCTGTTTTAATATATAAGATATAAAGAAATGACAATAAAATAAAAGAAAGTTTAATTTGGAAAAAGGAAAAGAGACGGTAAGTAATTAATTATATAAAGTAGAAAGTGATTCTCGAAATGGAAGATCCGTGGGAATGTTCTTTCTATTTTATGAAGTTTCAAAATGAAGACACATAAATTGCAGAAGCTCGAAACTGCAATTTACATGCACTACATAATTATAATACTATACAAATAAATATATACGTTATAGCTGCAAAATAAAGTCCAATCAACTTTGTAAAAGATCAACGATCTAATTATGTCACAATATAAAAGTACACTAACGCAATTGACAATGGATATATATAGTCATTACTTTGGAGATTCTTTCTTTAAAGATCCGTTCATTTAATTTTTTTTTCCTAAAAAAAAAAAAAAAAAAAAAAAAAAAAAAAAAAATTATTTTTTCCTATTAAAAAGGAAGTAAAATATAATGAAACTGGCATACTTTGTATCATAATCTTGTATCACTTTTAAGATTTGAGCTTTTTTTTTAACAATGACTCAAGACAAAACGTTCTTAGTGGCAGGTATGTACAGGATATTCTTAAGTATATCCAACTATACCGTAGATCAGAACTCTCATACATTTACCGTTCGCGAATTGTAACCATCTTCCGTTATGCTAATAATAAGCGTGCATGATAGTGGAATCCTTATGATATATACGAGTTCTTGAGATTGTACATGAGGTCAAAAAAAGCGATTTATACATTGTCATCTATTTTTTTGTTGTTGGGCAAAACATTGTCATGCAAATAAAACTATAACTTAAATCATCTTTGTTTGTATTTAAAATATCAGAAATTCCTACATTTAGTTTTAAATTTCAAGAGTTAATACAAGACCGGCTTTGAGCTCCGCCTTGGGGTCATTAGTCTATTATTGTTCTTGTGGTAAGGAAAGATCGTTGCTAAAATAATAGTTGTGATGCATTGCTAACACATTTTTATGAAAGAAAACTTAAAACATGTAGAAATCAATTTCTGTATAACGCTTTTATTTTGGTAATTATTCCAAAAGAATATTTTATGAGGAGGTTCCGAGCTGGAGTTGAATTACAAGGAGTTTGTCCACTTGACATTGCGTTTAGGATACTGCATAGTGCATACATATATGCTCTAATGAAACATGGGATGTGCCACCGAATATGCTAATATATAAGTCACAATGTGCATAAAATTAAACCATATACACTCTATATATAGTGTTGCTGTGGTCAAAATTTAGTTATAACTCAAAATAAAACGAAACTATAGCAAGGAAAGATCGATAGTTGGGAAGAGAGGAAGATGATGCATGGTTGAGTTACAGGGCAAATACTCCATTGGCAGATAGTTTTCACTACATCTATATTATCTAAATATTAATAATGGTTGATATGTATGAAAAAAATGCTTTACTGCCAAAGGAGATTTGCCCAGCAATTCATCCCATGCAAAAGAACATACGAGTCATCTAGCACGATCACAAGAGAAAGGTAAAATATTTTTTTTTATTGACCGGGTGATTGTGGTCGAGTGGTAAGGAGACGGGACTGAGACGCCAACACGTTTTAGGTTCGATCCACCTGCTGCACGAAATTAAGTCACAATTATCCTGGTCACCCAACACGGATATGGGCCTATGCTTTAGGGCCCATTTGAATACCCGGAGGGAGAGTCTATCCGTGGGCTGCACCTCCCCTTGGGGATTAGTCCGGGCCTCTCCATGGGCCTGGGATACCCCAGGATAAAAAAAAAAAAAAAAAAAAAAAAAAAAGGTAAAATATTTTAGTTAAAGGTGAGAAGCACTTATTTACTATTGCTTAAATACACCTGAAATTTGGACTTCCCCTACGTATAAATTTTAATCCCCCTTCCCTGACGGCTGACGTGTTACAATATTTATGTAATATATAAAAAGTTTGAGAACCTAATAAATGAAAAACGTGAATCAAATCGAATTATGCAAGGCACAAGTAAGTCGTAACCATACGTGATACGTCAAAATCTATTTATATACAAGTTTGAATTCGCTCACACACACACAATCACCCGCCAAGAAACAGTTTTTTTCTGAAGCTCTTACATTCTTGAGGTATCGAAAGATGTAAATAAGCGAGAGGTCAGAAAATTTGTTGGAGGCACGGGGAACCAGAGGAGCATGTTGAAGGAGGGAAGATCACTATCAACAGAGCAGAGGAAGAAGGAGTGAGAGAAGAGAGTGTGTGTCCGATTTAGAAGGTGAGGAGACAAAAGAGTTTATAGATTTAGGTTTTGTATCCACAAAAGAAGACTTGAACTCGGAGTTGCCGGAGATTCTTCCCGGACATATATGGGAACATTTCTCCACTGGGAAGAAGAGAGTATATTTGTTGGAAGCATGGGAGAACCACGGTCAGGGTGAGCCCAAAAACCTACTCCGGTATGGGCTCAAAGAAGAGAAACCTAGCTCGACTTCAAGGTTCACCGGGGGCAACCTCACGCGCTGGAACCTCACGTACTGGAACAAGACGGACTACTCAACAAGCCGCATCAGCCGCACCAGCCACTACACTGCCGATAGTGTTGATACCTCCGAGCTCGAGGAAGAAGATGGATTTTCCTCGGCTAACTCCCGATCTTCCTTAGCAATGTTGAGCTGGAACTGTCGTGGGCTGGGGAACCCCACGACGGTCCAGCATATTAGGGAGCTACGGCGTCAAGCATCCTTAGACATCATCTTCCTCATGGAGACCAAGAATCCAGATTCATTTGTGCTTAAAGAACTTGAATTCATGGATACGGATCATCGCTTCTTAGTTCCCCCGGAGAGGCCTACACTACACGAAAGCACGCCTGTTGCTAGGGAAATTTGCGGGGGAAATATTTCCTTGCAAATTCGCAACGGATTCGCAAGGGAATTGCGACGAAAAAAATTTTCCTCGCAAAACGCTCGCAAATTTGCGTCAAAATATTTTCCTCGCAAAATTGCAACCAATTTGCAAGACTTTTCCGCAAACTCACGCAAAACCGTCGCAAATTTACGATAGAAACTGTAGTCGCAAATCAGTTACAAATTTACAAGGAATTTGCGTGTGAATTGCAATACCATATACGTTCGTTGCAATTCCGTCGCAAAAAAAACAGATAGGTTGGTGATACACGTTTTTTATTTTGTGTAACTAATTTATGAAAGACATTTAATATCGCAAAAAAACGGATAGGTTGGTGATACACGTTTTTTCTAAGTGTAACTAATATTTGCAAGGGACAAATCTCTCTCGCTAATCCCTTGCAAAGGGGAATGGCATTGCAATATCCGTCGCAATTCCCTTGCAAGTGTCTTGCAAATATTTTTCATATGTCTATATATAGCAGCTGTGAGAAGTGAGCGACCATTGGAAAAAAAAACGAAAGAAAAAAGAAAAAAAAAGAAAAAAAAATAAATAAATAACAAAAATTGAGATAAATATATTGCCGTGAGTTGTGAGTAAGAAAAAAATAGAAAGTTGAGAGAAAAATGGCGTCCGAACATGAAATATACGCGCTACGGGCTTGGATGTACAATCATAAAGATCCGGAGACCGTGAAGTAACGAAAGAGTATCGTGCTAGACTACGAGGATTCTTACAACAGGCAACCAACCAACCATTCGCAAGGGAACATGGTAAAATCATTTGTCCCTGTAAAAAATGCAAGAACGAGCCATATTTAGAAATAGATACTGTGAAGAGGCATTTATATAATAGAGGATTTAGACCAAACTACTACATACGGTTTTTGCATGGGGAAGGTGCATCAAGTAGTAGTACGGGTCAGGGATTTGAACTGCCAAATTATAATGCGGGTGATGGATATGAGCAAAATATATTTGGAAATAATGCGGGGGATGGGTATGAGCAAAATATGTTTGGAAACAATGCGGGGGATGGGTATGAGCAACAGGAAAATAGGTATCATGATATGGTTACAGATGTATTGCATGAAGCTGCTATTCCTGATAGTAGTAGGGAAGAATCTAACATAGACGCACAACGATTTTATAATATGTTAGACGCTGCCAATGAACCCATTTACGAAGGATGTAGAGAAGGGCTTTCTAGATTATCACTAGCATCTAGGATGATGACCATTAAAAGTGATCATAATCTAAATGAGAAGTGCATGAATTCGTGGGCTCAACTCATTAATGAGTATTTACCAGAACGTAATCTTGTTGCGGATAATTTCTATGAAATTCAGAAGCTAGTTGCCGGTCTTGGTCTACCATCTGAAATGATTGATGTATGCGTTGACAACTGCATGATTTACTGGAAAGATGATGAAAAACTGACGGAGTGTCGATTTTGTCAAAAGCCAAGATATCAAGAAACCACAGGAAGGAATCCTGTGCCGTACAAACGTATGTGGTACTTACCGATCACAGATAGATTGAAGCGTTTATACCACTCAGAAAGGACAGCCGCGTCGATGAGATGGCATGCCCAACATTCGGTAAAAGATGGCGAGATTACACATCCCTCAGATGCAAAGGCATGGAAACACTTTCAGACCGTATATTCCGACTTTGCGAGTGAGTTTAGAAACGTTTATCTTAGCTTATGCACGGATGGATTTAGTCCATTTGGTATGTCTGGAAGGCAATACTCTTTATGGCCTGTCATCTTGACGCCATACAATCTCCCTCCGGAGATGTGCATGCAAAGAGAATTTTTGTTCTTGAGTATTCTAGTGCCTGGTCCAAAACATCCAAAGCGAGCACTTGATGTTTTTTTGCAACCTTTGATCCATGAGCTGAAGATGTTGTGGCATTATAGCGTGCAGACATGGGATTACTCGCAGCAACAGAACTTTAATATGCGTGCAGTGCTTATGTGGACCATTAGTGACTTCCCCGCATATGGAATGTTATCGGGTTGGACCACACATAGAAGATTATCATGTCCATATTGTATGGATAGGACAGATGCTTTTCAGCTGAAAAATGGGAGGAAGTCATGTTGGTTTGATTGTCACCGTAGGTTTCTTCCGCCGCATCATACATATCGTAAGAACAAGAAATTGTTTAGGAAAAACAAGGTAGTGCATGTTCCTCCCCCAGTAATGCAATCAGGAGCATCTTTGTTAGAGCAGATTGATTATTACGGTGCTAAGGAAACATGTAAAGTTGGAGGAAATTGGCACACTCCACCTAACAGGCCAGACGGGTATACGGCATCTCATAATTGGCATAAGAAGAGCATATTTTGGGAACTTCCATATTTGAAGGATCATCTCTTAAGGCACAACCTTGATGTGATGCACATAGAGAAGAATGTTTTTGAGAATATCATGAACACTCTTTTGGATGTGAAGGGAAAGAGTAAAGATAATTTGAAATCGAGGTTGGATTTGCCAGAGTTATGTGCAAGACCAGAGCTGCATGTGACAAGAGAAGGAAAATTACCAGTTCCGAATTTTAGATTGCCTCGGGTGGCGAAGCAAAAGTTGTTTGACTGGGTAAATTCTGATGTAAAGTTTCCAGATGGATATGTGTCAAAATTCTCAAGATGCATCGAGCAAGGAAAAAAAATTTCTGGTATGAAGAGTCACGACTGTCACGTTTTCATGCAGCGGCTCCTACCGTTCGCAATGACAGAGCTATTAGCAAAACATGTCCATGAAGCAATAGCCGGTAATAAAAGTGACTTTTAAAATTATATATAAATTTATTGTCTTTGTTAATTGTAATAATATTTTTGTTTGATGATGAATTTGTAGGAGTTGGAGCATTTTTTAGGGATTTATGCACTCGGACATTGACTGAGGATGGGATCGAGTTGTTAGCCAAGAATATTCCGGTTTTGCTTTGCAATCTGGAAAAAGTCTTCCCCCCATCTTTTTTTGACGTAATGGAACATCTCATGATTCATCTACCTCT
This sequence comes from Brassica napus, assembly GCF_020379485.1. NCBI lineage: Eukaryota > Viridiplantae > Streptophyta > Magnoliopsida > Brassicales > Brassicaceae > Brassica > Brassica napus. The sequence continues at coordinate 57,439,661 of NC_063446.1, read as the reverse complement.
TGAAGCAGCTCTTGGGGGCCCTGTGCAATTTCGATGGATGTATGCATTTGAGAGATTCATGGGATATCTCAAAAAGTTTGCCAAAAATCTGGCCAAAGTCGAGGGCTCGATAGTTGCAGGAAGTTTGACAGTGGAAACTTCGCACTTTACATCCTACTACTTTAGCCCAACCGTTAGAACGAAGAAGACCGCTCCTAGACGATATGACGACGGAGGAGTTGCGCCTTCATATCTTGTTACAGACGTTCCTGACATATTTTGTCAGATTGGAAGATTTGCTGGCAAAGTGAGAGAAGTTTAGTGGGAAGATCATGCACATGCTCATGCGGCTCACATTTATATTATGCGAAACATTGACTACTTGGAGGAATTTGAAAGGTACTCGTACAAATTGAACATATATAAATTTTATTGATTACTTTGGTTTTATATTTACATATATGCCTAACAAATAACATTTCTTATATGCAGCATATTCAACTTACAAATTCGAAAACACTATCCTAATTTAGAAGAAAAGGATTATGAGCAGTTGAACGAACGAGATTATCCTGGGTGGTTAGAATACTATGTACGTACAATCTTTAGACTTTTAAAAATTAAAATGACTTATTTTAATATTTATATATTTTGGGCAGGTGAAAATTGGATGTCATGACAAACCAATTCCGCAATGGTTGTATGAATTTGTTGACAAACCGGTTGCTAAGATCACTACTGCTCCAATGTACTTCACTCGTGGATACACTTTTCATACGTACACACACGGTTCGAAGAGATCAACCGCAAATTTTGGAATCCAACTCCAAGGTGAAACTGACTTCTACGGTGTATTGTAACAGATCATAGAAGTCACTTACCCGGGAACCATCAACTTAAAATGCGTATTATTTAAGTGTGATTGGTATGATCCAACGTGTAAGACCCGATCCCGGCCGACTAGGCCGCGGTCGATGCCTCACGTCGCTCGGTCCATACCCAGACCGAACCTCTAAAAATTTTGCCCTTTATTTAAAATATCGCCCATTGGCGAGGGCTAATTCAGATCTTAGCTCAAGACTACCTTAGTCATTCCCTAGCTTAGATCATTTCGACTTATGCACAGCGGAATAACATCTATCATCCATTGGACTAAATCCAATCTAACACTTGTCTGGTCAGATCACCTCAGCTACTGGTCAGTAAACACAACTGCCAGCTAGCTCCAGGGTCGATCCTGAACCTAGACCAAGTCATACAATCAGAGGTTCCGTTCCCCTAAGCCATTCTATCTAGATCTATACAACATTGCTAGATCATACCTTTGCCACATCCACGGAGCTTGTTAGCTCATCGGCCCAGCTACACTAGCTGAATGAACTCATAAACCAGCTGATCGAGCTGCGAGGTAGCCTTGCCCAGCTCCCCGTCCACTCGTCCAACTCCCTTATCAACTGCATAAACTCTTCCCTTGGGTACTTAGTCATTCAGCCAACCATCCCCACAGACATAAGTAACCCTTGAGAAGTCTTCAACTTATGATACCAAGTCCAGCTCATGGACTAACAATGCCCATCAGATCCTGAGTCAATCAACCAACCACCCCACATGACTCAGAACTGATGAGTCTTCATACTTCCTAATCAGTCATGGAACCATGTCCCACTGAACCTGATTAGTGTCGCTCTTACCACCGGTGCATCCTTCGATCAATCAGATCAGACACCTTGATCCATCATCCAAGGATCAGGTCGTCCATCCTTGCCCATGATCAGATCACACACGGCCTGCCTTACCAACACCATGGTTGATAACCAGCAATTCCTTATGATAAATATCATAAGTGACAATATGTTCCAGCACACAAACATATGGTCAGATATCCTAACACAAGGATCTGACCCCAATATGCCCTCAGGTGCAATTTCGACCCCAAGCAAACTTGCTCCAAAAATCAATTAAAATTCATGATAAATCATAACTAAGAGAATTGTCCAATCGGATTTCCCAGAACCGGCCTCCAGCCCCTAGATCTCGGCCAAGATCAGCCAAACCGGCCCAAGGGACCATCTCTAAATCAATCCCTAAAAACTCATTAGGATTCATGATAATTCATGATAAATCTTAACTAAGAGAATGGTCAAGTCAGAATTCCAAGAACCGATCTCGATCCTATAGATCTTGACCTAGAACAGCCCCACCGGCCACCTTGACCATCTCGAAATAAATTAGATAAAAATCCCCAAATACCATGATAATTCATTATAAATACCCACTAAGAAGAATCAATCATCAGATCCCCTCAAGCCCTTCAGGAACTATGAGATCCGATCATACCTTCCAAACCAAGGCCATGGAGGATTTCTCCTAACCGGCCAAGGCCATGGTTTAGTGTCATCAAGTCTGATCCAACAGACTACACCATAATCATTCATAATATATATATTCCTCAAGGACGTGCCATACTTGGCCATGATCAATTCCTCAGTCAACAGAATTGGAATTAAAAAGGTAATCATAAAACCGGTTACCTTATACATGATCTGATTAGATCATGTGTCTTCCCTTATCATGGACGGCCATGCTCCTCCAGGGCACGCCTCCATCATTGTCCTATAACATACCTCCAGTATTGATAAGATCTATTCAAGGGTCGCACCAACTTCCCACCCATGGAACTTCCATGAAACCAGTTTCTACACTGCATCCGCCTTCAAGGCTGTCTTGGCCTGTAAGAGTGGAGTCTGGCCTTCTCCCTTCTCTCCTGGTTATTTGCGTGTGTTCCCAAGACACAGAGGAAGCCCAGGATGTGATCATCCATGATCAAACATCCTCACAGGGTCGTCCATCACTTCCCCCTTCAGTGCCCATGAAACTGCCTTTCTACACACATCTGCCCTTAAGGCTGTTCATGCCATTGAGAGTGGAGTCCGGCCTTCTCCCTTCCCTCCTGACCATTTGAGTGTGTTCCCAAGACCCAGAGGAAGCCTAGGATGTGATCATCCATGATCAATCACCATCAAAGGGTCGTTCTCAACTCCCCTTGTGATTGCCCACAAAACTGCCTCTTTGCTGCCTTCACACCACTCTTGATCTTGGATGGAGCAATCCGACTCTCTCGCTCTTTTTCTCTGGTTTTCTTTGTGTTTCAGGGTGTAGAAGGAAGCCCCTGGTGTGCATCTCTACGGCCTGGTCTTCCCACGATCAGAACAAGCCAGCAAGACCACACCACTCCACACGGTCCTCCTCTCTTAACCGCCGGTCTCTCTCTCTTTATCTTTCTGGTAAGATTTTGGCAGAGCTTTGCCAAAGGAATTTCGTGCCATTATCTGTGCCAGGGACTCTTTATTTATAGAGAAACTGAGCCCCAACTGCCCTGGAGAAACTGCCACAAGCAGTTAGAGAGAAAGGGCACAAAACTGCCCCTTTTGCACCTTTTCGGAAATAACTGCCCAACTGCTCTTCTCTCCTTTGGGCTGTCCGAAAACTAGGCCCAGAACATCATCCTGAGTCCCTTGTCTGAGGCCAAGACCCACGGACCCTTGGTGGTTCATGTCAAAATCCCACCAGCCCATAGCCATCATTGACTAACCAACCGGCGCGGTAACTGCCCAGAACTGTCACACTGGTCCGAGCTTCCAACACTCCATCCAGCTGAGTTGAGCTGACTCCCAGCTGACCCAGCTGAGTGAGCTAGTAGTCCAGCTACCTGAGCTGGCCAAACTTGATGTGAGCTACACTGAGCTTGTCCGAGCTTCGCCCAGCTGACCGAGCCTCATTCTCGCATCGTCCAGCTGTCTCATCACTCGTCCAGCTTGCTCTCTTCATATTATTCAATCTTTCTAAGTCCCTTGGTCAATTTCCAGACCTAGACTTAGTTTTCCCATGATCCATTCTGATCACTCACTTCATCGAGCTTCACCTGGATCTTGTCCAGCTACCAGCTCGCTTGTCTTTAGGTCATATGACCTGACTGGCGCGTTTCCTCGCACCGCAGTCCGTCCGGACGATCCTATCCAGGATCGGGGACATGACAAGTCTCCCCCACTTACGAAGGATTCGTCCTCGAATCCAGTGGTGTTAACCTCTTGTCTCATGACAAAGGTTCCATCCGAACTCCTTTGTACCCGGAACATGGAGCATGCTCGATTGGTTCTTTCTAACCAATTCGTTGCATCTCCCACCTTGTTCCTTCTCACTGACCACGTCCTGGTCATCATATACACAACAAGTCTCCCCCACTTGATAGATATTTAACCCAAAATCTTATCAAGTGGTCCATCAAGCACCCATACAAATACCTGACTTGTGTCTCAGACCCAACTCTCCAGGTTGCGGTCCTAGTAGACACCAAGTCTCTTACTCTCTGACCCTAGTCCATGACTAGATCATCTTCAGTCCCTAAAAACTTACTGCATACCTGAGTCTTAGTAGATTTACCCAATCTCCAAGCCACTCAATGTATCAGTCAAGTCTTAATGAACTCGTTCCAATCTTTAGGCCGCTTGTTGTACCACAAGTCCTAACAGATTGTTTTGTTTCCTTATGTTCTTACAGACACCAAGAGTTCATGATCCCAGCCTAATCGTACTGGATCATCCCTTAACCGACCACAGCCTTTTCCAGCTTGGCCATATTGCGATCTTAGTCCCTACTAGACTAAACCACCTTAACTTTACTTCTGTCCATCACTGAACTTTGTCATACTTCGATCCTGGTCCATTTAGGACGTGATCATATTCCGGTCCTGGTCCACTCAAGGACTCGACCGTGCATTCCGACCATAGGTCCATCTCCGAGTAGGTCGTGTCCTGATCCTCGTCCCTTACCGGACTTGATCATATTACGGTTCTGGTCCACTCAGGGACTCAACCGTCTCAATCAATACACAGCCTGAAGCTACCATCTTTCTGTTTCACAAAAAGAACTGGTGCTCCCCAAGGCAATACACTAGGGCATATGAACCCCTTCTCAAGCAACTCCTCAAGTTGCTTCTTCAGCTCTGCCATCTGAGCTGGTGCCATTCTATATAGACTTTTAGATAATGGGGCCGTTCCAGGTTCCAATTCAATGATGAATGGGCCAGCCCTATCAGGGGGAATGCCCTGTAGTGCCCCAAACACATCCTGAAATTCCCGAACCAACGGTATACCCTCTGGGTCACAGGCCCCTACAACCTCATCAGTGTAAATGGTAGCCAAAAGGCCTCACAACCATTTCCAAGCATCCGTTCTATTGGACTGCTGAAACCACCAAACTACAAGAGGTTGGCTTGATTCCTTGGTACTTAATCGGGGTCCAAACTCGTTCTCAAGTTGCACCCTTCCCAGGTGACAATCTAGAGTTGCCCGATACTTTCCCAACCAGTCCATGCCCAAGATCACTCCATGATGCTTGAGGGGGACCACAATCAGATCTATAGGCATCGGCCTATCCAAGATCACCACAATCAGATCTATAGGCATCAGCCTATCCAAGATCACCACAATCAGATCTATAGGCATCGGCCTATCCAAGATCACCACAATCAGATCTATAGGCATCGGCCTATCCAAGATCACCACAATCAGATCTATAGGCATCCGCCTATCCAAGATCACCACAATCAGATCTATAGGCATCGGCCTATCCAAGATCACCACAATCAGATCTATAGGCATCGGCCTATCCAAGATCACCACAATCAGATCTATAGGCATCGGCCTATCCAAGATCACCACCGATCATTAAGTACTTAGATGAGTAGGATCTCGGTTTGATCACACATTTGGAAAATGTCCCATACCATTCTCCAAAGCATCACACATTTGTGAACGTCCCATACCATTCACAAAAGTGTTTATAGTATACCTCAATCCTCATCATACTAAGATACTTAACATCGTGTTTCCAATTCCTCTTGGAATTGATCCATTCCATTCATTCAATCTTAAGGAATCCTACCTTGACTTACACTGAGTCCAAGCTGATCCATCTGATCACAAGCCCACTCATGTACTAGCCATGTAGCGTCTCCCTTAGACTAACATGAACATTGCATATGCTCACTTGTTTTGAACGGCAACCAAGGGATAACATTTACCTCCAAGAGAGTGCTGCACGTTTCTTTCAACTTAAGCCACTCTCTGGTCCATGTTACTTCCTTTGTCCAGGTCGTCCATACAAAGATCTTGCATTGCTCCATCATCCAATCCGTCCATTATTCCCAAATAACTAGATAAACTAACCTTTATGTTTTCAGGGTCTTGCCGTGGAAGAGTGTATCTTGGCTAAGCCGGCTCATCTTGAAACTTCCCCGTTCACAAGCATGAAGCCCAAGCTTACCTCAACTCTCACTTGGCTCACCACAACTAAGGTTCCAAGTCATCTCAGTTTTCAGAAATAATTTCGGTTTGGAACTCAACATCTTTGAGCACTGTCCGTAACAGGATCAAGCATGCTCTGATACCAACTTGTAAGACCCGATCCCGGCCGACTAGGCCGCGGTCGATGCCTCACGTCGCTCGGTCCATACCCAGACCGAACCTCTAAAAATTTTGCCCTTTATTTAAAATATCGCCCATTGGCGAGGACTAATTCAGATCTTAGCTCAAGACTACCTTAGTCATTCCCTAGCTTAGATCATTTCGACTTATGCACAGCGGAATAACATCTATCATCCATTGGACTAAATCCAATCTAACACTTGTCTGGTCAGATCACCTCAGCTACTGGTCAGTAAACACAACTGCCAGCTAGCTCCAGGGTCGATCCTGAACCTAGACCAAGTCATACAATCAGAGGTTCCGTTCCCCTAAGCCATTCTATCTAGATCTATGCAACATTGCTAGATCATACCTTTGCCACATCCACGGAGCTTGTTAGCTCATCGGCCCAGCTACACTAGCTGAATGAACTCATAAACCAGCTGATCGAGCTGCGAGGTAGCCTTGCCCAGCTCCCCGTCCACTCGTCCAACTCCCTTATCAACTGCATAAACTCTTCCCTTGGGTACTTAGTCATTCAGCCAACCATCCCCACAGACATAAGTAACCCTTGAGAAGTCTTCAACTTATGATACCAAGTCCAGCTCATGGACTAACAATGCCCATCAGATCCTGAGTCAATCAACCAACCACCCCACATGACTCAGAACTGATGAGTCTTCATACTTCCTAATCAGTCATGGAACCATGTCCCACTGAACCTGATTAGTGTCGCTCTTACCACCGGTGCATCCTTCGATCAATCAGATCAGACACCTTGATCCATCATCCAAGGATCAGGTCGTCCATCCTTGCCCATGATCAGATCACACACGGCCTGCCTTACCAACACCATGGTTGATAACCAGCAATTCCTTATGATAAATATCATAAGTGACAATATGTTCCAGCACACAAACATATGGTCAGATATCCTAACACAAGGATCTGACCCCAATATGCCCTCAGGTGCAATTTCGACCCCAAGCAAACTTGCTCCAAAAATCAATTAAAATTCATGACAATTCATGATAAATCATAACTAAGAGAATTGTCCAATCGGATTTCCCAGAACCGGCCTCCAGCCCCTAGATCTCGGCCAAGATCAGCCAAACCGGCCCAAGGGACCATCTCTAAATCAATCCCTAAAAACTCATTAGGATTCATGATAATTCATGATAAATCTTAACTAAGAGAATGGTCAAGTCAGAATTCCAAGAACCGATCTCGATCCTATAGATCTTGACCTAGAACAGCCCCACCGGCCACCTTGACCATCTCGAAATCAATTAGATAAAAATCCCCAAATACCATGATAATTCATTATAAATACCCACTAAGAAGAATCAATCATCAGATCCCCTCAAGCCCTTCAGGAACTATGAGATCCGATCATACCTTCCAAACCAAGGCCATGGAGGATTTCTCCTAACCGGCCAAGGCCATGGTTTAGTGTCATCAAGTCTGATCCAACAGACTACACCATAATCATTCATAATATATATATTCCTCAAGGACGTGCCATACTTGGCCATGATCAATTCCTCAGTCAACAGAATTGGAATTAAAAAGGTAATCATAAAACCGGTTACCTTATACATGATCTGATTAGATCATGTGTCTTCCCTTATCATGGACGGCCATGCTCCTCCAGGGCACGCCTCCATCATTGTCCTATCACATACCTCCAGTATTGATAAGATCTATTCAAGGGTCGCACCAACTTCCCACCCATGGAACTTCCATGAAACCAGTTTCTACACTGCATCCGCCTTCAAGGCTGTCTTGGCCTGTAAGAGTGGAGTCTGGCCTTCTCCCTTCTCTCCTGGTTATTTGCGTGTGTTCCCAAGACACAGAGGAAGCCCAGGATGTGATCATCCATGATCAAACATCCTCACAGGGTCGTCCATCACTTCCCCCTTCAGTGCCCATGAAACTGCCTTTCTACACACATCTGCCCTTAAGGCTGTTCATGCCATTGAGAGTGGAGTCCGGCCTTCTCCCTTCCCTCCTGACCATTTGAGTGTGTTCCCAAGACCCAGAGGAAGCCTAGGATGTGATCATCCATGATCAATCACCATCAAAGGGTCGTTCTCAACTCCCCTTGTGATTGCCCACAAAACTGCCTCTTTGCTGCCTTCACACCACTCTTGATCTTGGATGGAGCAATCCGACTCTCTCGCTCTTTTTCTCTGGTTTTTTTTGTGTTTCAGGGTGTAGAAGGAAGCCCCTGGTGTGCATCTCTACGGCCTGGTCTTCCCACGATCAGAACAAGCCAGCAAGACCACACCACTCCACACGGTCCTCCTCTCTTAACCGCCGGTCTCTCTCTCTTTATCTTTCTGGTAAGATTTTGGCAGAGCTTTGCCAAAGGAATTTCGTGCCATTATCTGTGCCAGGGACTCTTTATTTATAGAGAAACTGAGCCCCAACTGCCCTGGAGAAACTGCCACAAGCAGTTAGAGAGAAAGGGCACAAAACTGCCCCTTTTGCACCTTTTCGGAAATAACTGCCCAACTGCTCTTCTCTCCTTTGGGCTGTCCGAAAACTAGGCCCAGAACATCATCCTGAGTCCCTTGTCTGAGGCCAAGACCCACGGACCCTTGGTGGTTCATGTCAAGATCCCACCAGCCCATAGCCATCATTGACTAACCAACCGGCCCGGTAACTGCCCAGAACTGTCACACTGGTCCGAGCTTCCAACACTCCATCCAGCTGAGTTGAGCTGACTCCCAGCTGACCCAGCTGAGTGAGCTAGTAGTCCAGCTACCTGAGCTGGCCAAACTTGATGTGAGCTACACTGAGCTTGTCCGAGCTTCGCCCAGCTGACCGAGCCTCATTCTCGCATCGTCCAGCTGTCTCATCACTCGTCCAGCTTGCTCTCTTCATATTATTCAATCTTTCTAAGTCCCTTGGTCAATTTCCAGACCTAGACTTAGTTTTCCCATGATCCATTCTGATCACTCACTTCATCGAGCTTCACCTGGATCTTGTCCAGCTACCAGCTCGCTTGTCTTTAGGTCATATGACCTGACTGGCGCGTTTCCTCGCACCGCAGTCCGTCCGGACGATCCTATCCAGGATCGGGGACATGACACAACGAGTGGCCGAGGGGTCCGAAAAAATAACCTTGGGGTCATTGATGTCAATGCAAATAGACGTTATACAAAATTCGAACCATATTGCCTTGCATCACAAGCAGATCAAGTGTGTTTTCTTCCATATCCAAGGATTAGAGAAAGGCGTGAAAGGTGGTTATCAGTGATTAAAGTGAATCCGCGAGGGCGTATAATCGTCGGAGAAATTGCCGATGTCGCTATGCAAGCCGAAAGAGTTGCTGAAATGTCCGTCCCAACCGAATCGACTGAGAATATCGTACACATCGATCCAGATAACCAAGAAGCAGAAGTCATTGTTGATGATTCCACCGAAGGGTCTATTTCAGAAGAAGACGAGTTTGATGCTGAAACTGACGAAGATGAAATCACAAATGATGAGGCTGAAAATAGAGACAATGAAAATGTATCTGAAAACGAGTCTTATTAGAAAAAATTTCACATTTATGTTGTATTGTCTTGTATTTGATTTTTTTTTTTTTTAAATATAACAAAATGCGACGGAATTGCGACGGATTTGCATGATTCGCTCGCAACTCCCTCACAAATTTGCGACAGATTTGCAAGGCCATCCTCGCAATTCCGTCGCAACTCTTCGACACTAGCCAAAACCCTAAACGAATCCCTCAAACACATTCGTTGCAATTCACTCGCAAATTTGCAAGGGATTTGCAAGGGATTTGCGTCGGAGATTAGGTTAATATATAAGGACAGTTAACCCTTCTTCTCCATTAATCTCTACCGTCAAAGGAAAAAAAAGAATCGAAAGCTCTCCGATCCCTCCTCTCTGCGTCTCCTCTCCGTGCTCTCTCTCCCCGCAGCCTGACGTCTCCTGTCAAGTCTCGCCGGATTCTCCCGCCTCTCCTCTCCGCCGTATCTCTCTCTCTGTGCCTCTCTTTTCGCAGGCGACGTCTCAGTCTTGCCGGACTCTCCCGCAACTCCTCCCCGCCGTATCTCCCTCTCTGTGCCTGTCCTCTCCGATGTCTCAGTCTCGCCGGATCTCATTCTCTCCACTCTCTCCTCGCCGATCCACTTCGATCTAGGTCTCCTCGCCGGATCTCCTTCTCTCAACCCGTCCCTCGTCGGATCTCTCTCCTCACGGTCGCCCTCATCTGCCGTCATACTCGCCGGACTTCCACCCTCATTATCTCGAACCAGCTCTGTTTCTTTGAAAGGTTACAAATTTTGGTTTATGTTTAGGTTTAATTATCAGTTTAGGTTTTGATTATCAGTTTAGGTTATCGATTTGTGATGATTCTGTGTTTGGTTAGGGTTTTAACTATTTAGGTTTGGTTAATTTCTTTGCAGATGTCAGGAAATGATTATAGCCGCTATCTATCTGCTGGTAGTAAGAAGAGTTCTGGTAGTACGAAGAGTTCATCCCGTCATACCAATCCGGGTAGTTCTTCTAATTCCCAGATGGCCGACAGTTTGGTTGTTCCTAATAGCCAGACGCAAGCTTCCCCTCCAGCTCCCACCCCAGCTCCTCCAGCTCCCGCCCTAGCTCCTGCAGCTCCCGCCCCAGCTCCTGCAGCTCCCGCCCCAGCTCCTGCAGCTCCCGCCCCAGCTCCTGCAGCTCCCGCCCCAGACCCGGCGGCAGATTTAATGTCAATCAATTTGATTTTGGCTAGTCTGGGACATGATCGTCTTCCTCACCTCCATCCAGATCGCCCTTCAAATACGCTTTCGTAAGCTTTTTAATTTTAATTCATTGTAACTAATTATAATATTTTCATATTTTTATAATATAATTCTCTCAATTGCCTTGAATTTCCTGTGATAGGTTTGATGACGATGTAAGCGTTGCTGCATCGGTCCGTCAAATCTTTGAAAGAGATTTCAAAGAACCGCATGCTAATTGGAAGCAAATCCCCGGGGATGTTGTGAGACGTTGGTTTGAATCCTTTGCGGTAATTCATTTAATTTTCTTGAATTTTAAAATTTGTAAAAAATTAATTTTATGTTCATGAATGTCTATTAATTTGCCTTTTTGTTGTGTCAGCAAATGTATCATTGGGATTCCGGTATAACAATCCTCGTTCGCAACTCTTTCGAGGCTAAATTGAAACTCCAGTTGACTCGCCAAGTTAGTCGGTGGAAGAGTAAATGGCGGAAAAAAGGCGATGTAGCTATGCCTTTGTGGTTTGACCCAAATGTTTGGGGTGGTCTTGTTGCTTATTGGTTAGATCCAGAATCTGAAGTCTGGAGTTGTAACAGTCGGGCAGCTCGTTACTCTGACCCTGATGGACATGGACCATCTAAGCATCGTTCAGGTCAGACTTCCTTCAGGGCCTGTGCACGAGTGATTGTAAGTTCTTGTTTTTCTTATCTTAGTTAATTCAAGTTGTGATCTGAAATTGCCTATTTTATCTAAGTTGTGATCTCATTTTTATTGTTTAACTTAATCTTTTAAATTGTAGGCTGAGCAAACTGGATGTTCTATTCCAGACTTGCTTGGGGTTCTCGAGATCACTAAACGAAACCCGGATGGTTCTTTTGTTGACGGCAAATCTCAGCAGCTCTACAATGATGTGACATCTAAACTTCAGGAGTTATCTCAGGCTGCTAGTAATGATCCCGAGAGCAGTGGTTCTAGTGGCCTCTCTCCAGCGGAAAAGAAGAACTGATACATATATATATTGATGGGACCGTATTATATAAACTATGAGAACTGAATATTGTAAAAAATAAAATTGATAAAAGTATACCAAAGATTAAGAAACAAATGATTCAATTGCTGAGCCGAGATATTATTTTTTTCCTTAACTCAAAATACGTCCCGTAGTGCGATGGTTTGATAACGTAATGGGTCCCAAGATACAACTGCAAAAAATCTTCTGATTTGCGTCACTCTATGAGAAACCTGACGAAACTAGTTTTGTGTATACTTTCAGACTCAAGAAAAAAATACTAAAGAAAAAGAAGAGAGGAAAAATAATGTGAGGGATTTGTTTTGCTCTCTGTTCATCTGAATGAGCTTTCACATGTTTCTATTTAACTTCAAAAAGTTAAAGAAACGTTATGTAGCCATGAATGAAACCAAACGTATATATTGCTATTAAGTGCAATAATATAATTGATTCTCCGTTACTCACGTTTGACAAGTACTAATTGGTTTTGACCAAATCAATTCAAACCAATAAATACTTTGTATGAGTTTACATTTTTCATGCTCAAATATACATTTTTCATGCTCAAATATACATAAAATATTTATGTATATATTTAAATTTAAACTCATACATCCAAAAATGATTCATTTGCTAAATTTTTCCATTTAACCAAATTTAAAGTTTTATAAACTTTGCATGTCATTCATTTTGGATTTCCATTTCTCATTCAACACAACTTTGATTTTGACAATCAAACACACTAACTCATAGTGTTCACAGTGACAATTACATCGTGCCCAAATTCCGATTCTTCTTACAGACGTCTCCGTCAAAAACCCATCGGAAAAATGATCTGCACCACTTTGTCAAAAACGAGTTCCAACATATATCACCTTAATCTTTTTTTGTTGGTTTAATATATCACCTTAATCTTATAACAAACAACAAAACGAATGTAGTTCAACGTCGGCCGTGCTTTGTACTTTGAGATGAAACATCCCCTGTATATTAAAAAAAAATACCACATTTTAGATAATTATGTATCATCACCACAATGAATTTTAGAATCTTTAGAAAAATAGATTCGTCCATCAATATATATAATAAGGTTTTCATTAAACTATCCATAAATTTATTATTATGTTTTTCATTATTTCCTTAAATAAAAATCACGGAACCGCCTAATATAACTAAAGTATATATGAAAATTAATAGTTTTAAATAATAAAAATTAGTGTATCATGTATCATATTTTTTAATAATTTTAAATTAAACAACTACATTTACCATAAAATAAAATAAAAATTAGATTTTTCTGTCTATGTTATATTTTGAATTTTAAACGATTATAAATTATTAAAATTATAAATTACTAAAACTATTAATCCCACAATAAAAAATTTATTATCAGTGATTTAATTTTTTTGTTATAAACACAAATGATCAAAAAACATTTGAGTAGAAAATATTATTTAATGTATATTAATATTAAAAATACAATATATATATATACGTTAATATCATTTAAATTTAATTTTATACCATATAAAATAGAAAAAATAATTATATGTATTAATGAAATTTACTTATATGTTCAAACCAATTTAATTTTGTACGTAATAGTTATTGATTCTTGACTTATTCAATATATATTTATTATTTTATAATATATAAAAGAACATATATATATATAATGCTTATTCGCATAAGGCGTGGATCTTGATCCAGTGTTCTTATAATGAGAAATCTGCAGGGTGTATCTATTTTAATGGGGAACTTAGTTTTCCCTTTGGAATGGAATATTACTAAATTTCCACATATTAGTTTGTAATATTTAAACAATGAAGATATGGAAAGCAATTAAATTTAACAGGGAGATTTGGTTCTTTTTTTAAAAGATTTGGTTAATTTCATAAATATAATGGTTACGATAATTATTATAGACTATAATAGATAATAATATGAACAGCCGTGTCACGTATATAAGCTCCATCGCTTCTATGAAAAGCCACATATAGAAAGAAGTTAAACGTTTTATTAAACTAGTTAATTACCAAAGCCTCTTTAATTCAAGTACACTAGAAACATGATATTGTCACGCCTAGAAAATTCTTTCTTAATTTATAATTTGTGCTGTCGGTTAGAGTATTGACTCTGTAGCTGCTTATGTGTTCGTTCGTCCTTGTGCTTCTGGATAGGATATGGTTAAATAATTGGCACTTCAAGGAGTGTGTCTTCTTTTCCAAAGAAAACAATCATAATGAGACATTCAACTACATAGTTCATAATCAATGAGGTTTTCTTATCGTTAAATGTTCATATATCAAATGCAAAAGAAAATTACATAGTAGTGATCTAGTGGTTTCTACTAAAAGAAAGTTGTTTTATTGGCTTAGACCAGAAAATAATTACTCTCTAATACAAAATTATTAGCTTCACATATCAGTGGTGGACCCAGCAAAAAGTTGATTGGGATCAAAAGTGTCACTGGTCGGATTCGAACCATGGTTATGCGGATTCAGAAATGAAACTTCAAACCAACTCCACCATAATTTATTACCTTATACGGCTTACAAAACTAGTTTATCATATTTTATTGGTGTCAATTGAACATATTCTTCATCAAATGGGTCTACCTCTAGCCTCCGGGCACACAAATATTGATTCATTGCTTACGGTCCATCTGAATATTGTAGAAAAGGTTTATTTGTTAACTACACTTTTTTTTTTGGGAATAGTATAGTATGTTCCATATGTTTGGGATACCCCAGACTGATAATAAAATGCGAAAAAAAACATCACTACAAAAAATTTATGTTTTAAAGATTACACATATTTGTTTTTCTTAAGTAAAGAGTGAAGATGCAAATATTTAGAGGATAAATTGGGTTTTGATGAATTAATCAAGAAGAATCAGCTTTTATTTATTTTATTTTCTAAATTGAAATTTATTCATAAATAATACTAGCATTCATATAAAACTAGAGTCCAAACGAAGTAGTCCCATAACTAATTAAGAACTCAAAGGAAACGGCAACTAAAACCTACATTAGGGTGACAAATTTTGTTTGAGGTTTTCTGTTTTAAAGATTTACACAGATTTGTTTTTCTTAAATAAAGAGTGAAGAGGCAAATATTTAGAGGATAAGTTGGGTTTCGATGAATTAATCAACGAAAGTTAGCTTTTATTTAGTTTAGCCTATCATTGTTTTGTTTATCGACTTCAAACATATATTTTTGATATAATATTTCGTTCAGTCATTTTAATTTTTATATACCATCTTTGTGCTCAAAAAGCCGAGAATCAGTGTGTTGGTTATTACAAGTAGGTTTGGTGTCACATTGCCGGTGCCTACATAGTCGTAGTAGCTGAGCCACTAGTTGTTAGTTGCTACATAGATGAATTTTCAATTAGTTTAAGTAATATCAAACTAAATTTTTTAAAAGAAAAATATAAAACTAAAACTAACATGAAAATATATTCCTTTAACAAAAAGTGACTAAAATGTAACTATCTATTTTGCTATTAGTCTTAATTTTTTTTTTTGAACACAAACTTACTTTCATTCATCAATTTTCTTGATTACAAATACAAGAGGGAACTATCCATCCTCTTTGATAAAAAGCATAAACTACAATAACAATCCAAATTAAGAAAGATAGGTCTTCAAAGGAAGATGACAGTGAATTCAAGACAAGGCTTGGATGCGTCGATGGGGCATATCCAACACAGTCGGACAGCTTAAACTTAGTCAAATGATATGACGTTGAGGGCCAACCCTCACCTGCGAGACAACACATGGTAATCTCGGTTGCATCTTCTGGTCCCGTACAGACCGCTACGCAAGATAACAAACCGGTGGTAAAGCTGAAGCCAATGCTCGGCAGTGAAGCCAAGAAATCATCTTCTTCCATGGAAAGAAGGAATGGTGTAAAAATCCTCTCTTCAAAAGACGAGGAAGAGTGAAATGGAATCTGTCTCGGTGAATCCACCGATAAACTCTTCTTAATAGGATAATATGCCATTATACGCAAATTTAAGGTTCTGGTGTCTCCACCGGAAATCCTTATCAACCAAGCCAATATCAAAACCACATTTTTCAGATAAATTAGCACAATCAGGACCTTCAAAAGCAGTACCGTATTTCCTGGTTTTGTATAGCTGGTTTGTGGGCTACAATTATAGAACTCAGCAGTCCAGGCCCAATTAGAAATCACCCTTGGTCCAACCCAAGACGATCGACTGTGTGACGGAAAGTAGAGGATACATGCGATAGAGATGGGAACTCCGGCGGCGATGGATACACAGCCGTCTAAGGGACGGTGCGCTTCAGCGAGCGGCGAGCTTGGACCACCGGAGGGGATGGGTATTACAAACAAACAGAGCGGAAGAGCGGCATAGTGGATCTCCTCGGAATCCCGGAGAGGACCGTCAACACTTGCGTTTGTCGAGCTGGATCTGGTGGGAGAGGTTCGTGAGGGGCTCGTCCTTCTCAGGTAGCACGATATCGATACCAAAACCTTGGAAAACAGTTGAACCCCACATACACAAGGGTATAGAATACTGCGACCGAGCACTAGATGTGGTAGAGACGGCGGATATGGCGGACGACACAGTCGAAGAGGCTTAGATCTAGAGGTTTGGGGGTGACTGAAGCTGACCTGCATGATGGAAAGGGGAAACCCTCAGAAGGTTACGGATCCGGTGTCCCAGACTCCGAAACGAAGACACAAGTGGCGGAAACGAGTAGAACACGGTGGTAAGCGAGCTAAAGACGCTGAGTAACAGGAGGCAGAGCAGAGGACCCGACGCCAGCGGCCAGAGGCCTCGCCGGCGTCGAGAAAGATGATAACTGTCGGCTCCTCGATTGTCGGGCCCGAGAGGCTTATAGACTCTTTTCTTTATTTTCAAGTATAGCAGAAAACTTCGATATAGAAAACTTCGATATAGAAAACAAGAAAAACTAATAGTTATTTAGAAAGTAGAAAACCAAAATTGGTTAATACTTAATACTAAAGTCCACTCGTGGCCACGAAGATCTGATATATAACTTCAGAAATAATATTATTAGAAGGGCTTGGAACATGCAAGGAAAACAAATGGAGCTTAGATTTGGTCGGCAACGTGAAGTCCACGAACTAACGTAGGCACCAGCTCAGCAAACAGGTTGTACCATTCGTAGATTTCTAATTAATATTGTTGAAATAAGATATAAAATAGCATAAATAAATGACGCAAATAGGATGAGAATGATATAAGCTGAAAAGGGATGACGAAATATTTAAGATTTCTCAAGATGAGAATGTCATCTGGTACTCAAGATTTTCTACAAGAAAATTACAGATTTTATAGAGAAATCACAAAACCCAATTTTCTATCGTATATTAGTTTCCAGTATTTGTTTTTCTTTCGAAATCTTAATTTACTTATAGTAAAATTGAAACAAATATTTAATGGTCCAATCGTACTTGAAATGTAAGAAGATGTGATGGTCTTTACTTGGTAATATTTTTGTTGATATGACCCCAAGACGATTTATTTTAGATCAGTGTATTGGAAACGGTCGTTCATTTTTTTATGGGCGTATTGGCCAAATGGCCATATTTGGTGATAAATTAAGTAAGTAGCTATGATTTTGACATAATTCATTGTCAGATTTTTGTGCTTCATTCCATCTGGTTATACCCTTTCAAGTAACAGGTTATCGGTTCTATATTATAAAGTAAACGACGTGGCATTTTTGTGTGGCATCGTAACAATAAAATAACATACGGATCGCGTTGTGCAGCTGTATTCAACACATATAATGTAAAGGTATGAATCGAGAGGAGTGGATAACAGTTGTAAGTGTGCCAGAAACAATTCTAACCTAACGACGAACTGAAGATGATGACAAGTATATTTTATACTGATTGTATGAGTTTCCTTACTATACCGTATGTGGAATAGTAATATTATAAATGTAGTTCCAAGTGAAATATGGTCTTCATAATTTTGCTACAGTTAAAAAGGCACATGATGCAAGGAAAGTACATAATGTTTTACCCAAAGCAAGCCAAATATTCCAGAAATAAATTTATCAACCACACAGATATAAACTAAAAGCCAAATAGTATGGAAATGTAAACTTTCAATAAACCACACAGAAAAATATATAGCATAACCCAAATTTAATGGAATGTGGGCATATTGTGTTTGTTGTACGGAAAACCTTGCGACCTTCTATTTTCGTTAAATGAAATGATGCCAATATTAACTTCTGATAATATATATCCTTTATAAGGTGAATTAACGTTTATGACGTGTATTACGTGAGAAGGTCTATTCCATATAGAATACACTATGTAATTTATCTGAGAACTGCTATTCCATATAAAATATACAATGTTATTTATATACTAGTTGCATACATCCATGATTGATTTACAAAATCTAATGGGGAATTGGTAGAATAACACTTGACACTAAACACTAAACACTAAACACAAATTAGGAAAATATGAAGGTCGGATAGTTGGTGACAGCTACTCCTAATGAAAGAGTAGGAGGATGCCACATACTGAAGTCGATTTACCAAGATATTTTTACTGTGTAAATTTAAACAAGTGGTGTAGGTTAATGATTATAAATGTGTATTATAGGGTTACGTACACATTTGCACCGTCCATTACGAGAAGACTTCTATACTATATACAATGTACTATTCAAAATGATACTATGTGCATACTAGAGCCAAGATTGAGCAACATGAAATGCAAAGCTAATAGGAATGGTAATAGAACACTTAACAGTAAACACTAAACCCAAGTTAAGGAAATATAAATCCAATCCATAGGCAACCCAAATCTCCAGGAAATTAAATCCACCTGCCATAAAACTGGAGACATATATTTACAATCCTCATGAGCCACATGAAATACAAAGCTAATGGAGATGGTAAAAGAACACCTGATAGTAAACACTAAACCCAAGTTAGGAAAATATAAACCCCAATACATAGGCAACCCAAATCTTTATGAAATTAAATCCACCTGCCATAATACTGGAGACATGTATTTACATTCCTCATGAGCAACATGAAATACAAAGCTAATAGAGCTGGTAGTAGAACACTTGACCATTAAACACTAAACCCAAGTTAGGGAAATATAAATCCCAATCCGCAACCCAAATCTTCAGAAAACTAAATCCACCTGCTATAATACTAGAGACATGTATTTACATTCCTCATTAGCCACATGAAATACAAAGCTAATGGAGATGGTAATAGAACACTTGACAGTAAACACTAAACTCAAGTTAAGGAAATATAAACCCCAATAAATAGGCAACCCAAATCTTTGGAAAATTAAATCCACCTTCCATAATACTGGAAATAGTTGTTAACCCTCTTTTTCCAGTAGGTTCAAAGCCTGTCTCAAACAATATACTTGGATGGTCTAACTCGTCCATACCAAACCTGAAAAATGAAAAGTAAGAGAGACAAAGAGTGAGGACGGTTCACACTGTAATATTCAATATAAAAATGAATTATGAGTCAAACAGAATAAGAATGGCTAATGAATGGAAAGGCATATGATGTAAAAGTACGATTCCATGTAAAATGGAATAATACGAACCTCATACTATTCCACTTAAAATGACATATAACAACGAGATATACTGATACGGACATACGATGAAACATCTATGTATTGCAGATGCTATTCCACAAAATAATTGATATTTCTACACCATGAACTATGCACCGCAGAGACAAACCTCCCCCCCCCCCCCCCAATTCAATCATAACTTAGAATAAGAACATCAGAGAGGGAACCACAACCGACCACAAATTGCAGCAAAGCAAAACATAATAGCAAGTGATACTATCCTCAGTGGAATAATTGTATGAGATAAGTATACTATTACATTTCAATTGGAAACAGGATTCAAAATATCATACTATGTGTACCGACTGAGCATTTCTAAGAATTGATATTCCACACATCTTCCCCTAAATTACTACACTACTTATTTCGCATCACCGCTATAAAGATCTGAGAAGAAATTTTAGTAACCAGAATCGACGGAGAAACACCGAAAACTTACGAGACTGTCAAAGATCTGATAAGAATTGAGTTGGTGAAGTTGGAGAGGTTGGCTGTGTTACTACCGCCGCCGAAACTGTAACGCAAAACCCAACCGCCGAACCCTATAACAGCGAACACGATTAAAAGGGAGGACGACCGAGATGAAAATTGGATTGCAGGCAGAGGCGAGGCGTTGGAGCAGATTGTAGGCAGAGACCTTTTGACTTCGAGAACTGAAGAAAGTGATAAGGAGAAGATGTGAATAGGGTGGAGACACAACACTACAAGAAAACAGCGGTATTCTGACGGACATTCCGACGGAAAATGAAATCCTCGGAATTTCCGAGGATATTCCGAGGAAACCCAAAATTTGTTTTCCTCAGAATTCTGTCGGTATATTCCGAGGAAATTCCGAGGAACACTTGATATACTCGATCGATCGATGCGTTTTTGAACATATATCCATCGATCGATCCGTTTATAAAAAAACGTTCGAGATTTTGTTCATTCGATCTATTGGATATCCACATCGATCGATGGGATAATCTAATCGATCGATTACATTGTTACGCTTTGGTCCATCCTAGTGATCGATCGATTCATTTTGGGATCGATCGATCACATTGTTACCCCAAACCCTGTTTCCTCGGAAAAGCCTCGGAATATTTCGAGGAAATTCCGAGGAACACTTGATATACTCGATCGATCGATGCCTTTTTGAACATATAGCCATCGATCGATCAGTTTATTAAAAAACGTTCGAGTTTTGAAACCCCAAACACTAGTTCCTCGGTATTTCCTCGGAATATTCCGACGGAATTCCGAGGAAGATAAGGGTTTCCTCGGAATTCCCTCGGAATATTCCGAGGAAATAGGATTTTTAAACCGAAAACAACGTTTTGCGGTCTGAATAACACTTATATAACCCTTATTAAATGTCTTAGACTGATTATGAAGTCAAAAATTTGTTCCTTACCCTATAATAAACACTTTTCCGATTGTATGAACGAAATCCCCACAACATAAGAGAAACACTTATACACTTTAATGAACGGTAAAGGGAATACTTTCAATTCGTTTTGAAATTTGTTATTTCATGGTTTATGCTCATCTATACAAAGAATCATCAATAGTATGCATTACAATTGTATAAGAAATGAAATACGGCAAAAAAAATTGATGTTTTGAAACCCCAAACACTAGTTCCTCGATATTTCCTCAGAATATTCCGAAGAAATTCCGAGAAACAATATAAATTGATAGAAATACATGCACAGAATATTCTTTTTCCTCGAATTAATGAAAATATTCTGAGGAAATTCCGACGGATATTTAAGTGGCCGTCGGAATTTCCTCGGAATATTTTCATTTAACCGGGCAAACAAGCCGCCAAATATTTCGCGAAAATTGAAATTGAAAATACTGAGGGAATTCCAACGGAAAATATCCGTCGGACCCAAGGTTTTATAAACTCGAAACGCATCTTCTTCCCCATTTCTCTCTTCTTCCTCTCCGGCGATCTCTCTCTCCTTCCGGCGTTCTCCACCTTCTCTCGCGACGATCCCTCCGGCGAATCCTTTCCATTCCCTTGCAAATCATGTAAGGACCCTATCTCACTCTCTTAGGTCCTATTTGTTAGGTTTTTAAGTAGATTTGATGATTTTAGAAGTTTTATGATAGATTTTTGCTAGGGTGATTGGGTAGGATTGTGATTTGTTGTGTAATAGGTTTAGAATTGTGATTTGGTTGTGTTGAATTGATTTAGGACTTTTTTTATAAATTGTTTATTATTTTTGTATTTACAAAACGTTTTTTCTATATAAATTCGATTTTACAAAACGTTTTTTGTATATAAATTCGATTTTTGGATTTATAAAAGATGATTTCATATTTATAAAAATATTTATATTTACTAAAACTAATTTTGTATTTATAAAACATTTTTTTCATTTATAAACACTATTTTTTTATTTTTTTATTTATAAAAACTATTTTTAAATATACAAACCGTTCTTTGTATATAAATTCTATTTTTGGATTTATAAAAGATGATTTCATATTTTAAAATTAATTTTGTATTTATAAAATATTTTTTTGATTTATAAACACTATTTTATTATTTTTGTATTTATAAAAACTATTTTGTATTTATAAAAAGATGATTTCATATCTATAAAAATATTAATATTAATAAAACTAATTTTGTTTTTATAAAACATTTTTTGATTTATAAACACTATTTTATTATTTTTTGTATTTATAAAAACTATTTTGTATTTATAAAAAGATGATTTCATATCTATAAAAATATTTATATTTATTAAAACTAATTTTGTATTTATAAAACATTTTTTTGATTTATAAACCCTATTTTATTATTTTTTGTATTTATATAAACTATTTTGTATTTATAAAAAGATGATTTCATATTTATAAAAATATTTATATTTATTAAAACAAATTTTGTATTTATAAAACATTTTTTTATTTATAAAAACTATTTTATTATTTTTTGTATTTTAAATATGTTTTCTATTTCAATTTTAATTTTATATTTTCGAATTTCAATTTAAAAAAATAAATTTATAATTTTTTTTTTAATTTTGGAAATATTCCGAGGAAGTTTATCCCTCGGGATATTCCGACGACATCTTCCTCGGAATATTCCGAGGAATTTCCGACGAACTTGTGGTCCTCGGAAATTCATTTTCTCGGAATTCCGTCGGAAATTTCCTCGGAAATTCATTTCCTCGGAATTCCGTCGGAAATTTCCGAGGGAAATTCATTTCCTCGGAATTCCGTCGGAAATTTCCGAGGGAAATTCATTTCCTCGGAATTCCGTCGGAAATTTCCAAGGGAAATTCATTTCCTCAGAATTCCGTCGGAAATTTCCGAGGAATTTCCGAGGAAAGATGAATTTCCGAGGAGTTATTTCCGAGGACTTTTTTCGTCGGTATGTCGTCGGAATAGCGTTATTCCGACGACATACCGACGATTTTTTCCCTCCGTATGCCGCTGTTTTCTTGTAGTGCAATTTACCTTCGTGCAGTTAAAAATTAATTTTTTAATTAATTTTTGTAGCAGGTGCAGCCGGTTAATTAAAAGGATAGTACCGTATTATTATGTATATATGACGCAGTGTACCTGTCCGTTAGGTAAAATAGCTACTCTTCCGATTACCTTTTTTTTTCATTGCTATAGGTTCTAATTTCCCTTTTTTTATCCATCATATTTCACTTGACCTCACAAAATAGCTGTAATAAAACTTTATTAGAAATGGGTTACTCCTCGAAAGAAAAGAGAAGAAAATTTCAATAAAATTTGGTGACAAACCTTAAGTTGCAAAGAATTGATTTAAAAAAAAAACAAATTTGGTTAATATAACACTGTTTTCATAATTAAGTTAATGAAATCTTAAGAAAGTTATCAGTGGCCAGTTACATTCAAAAAAATATAATATATGAGTTTTGTTTTTTGTTTTTAATGATCATACTATATATTAATAGTATGTATATAGTTTAAGTGGAAATTAGTAAAGCCTAATTCCATTCATCATTTTTCTGTTCGGTATTTTAACTTATTTTTCATTGATTCACCATCATTTTTTTTGTTGAAACTGTATGATACTTCCTTGTATATGAAACGTTACGTACTCCATCTTCATTTAGATACTTGAAATTATTTTGTACAAAACTACGAGCCAATATTTGAATAACCCACAGGAAAGTTTTGTATCTGGACTTGGAGGCAAAATAAATTACATACGAGTGTACGACGTATACTATTAACACATGTCGATAAGAGATGTAACAACTCAAATGAACATTTTATTCTTCCTTCGTGTTACTGAAGTATAACGGAATATATTGATACTTTATTGGATATATATAATACAGATTCATTAGAAAACGTGTAAATGAGCTGGCAAAGAACAGAAGTATCTTGATAAAAATGGAAGTCAATGTATCCAATAAAAACGATCAGACCAATTCAAATTAGCAAAGCATTAAGCATACAATAATTCAAACCAAAACCGTTATAAAAACAAAGACATAATTAGGTGAAAAGAGGCCAAACATGTACAACCGGCCAAAACAACCAAACCCCTATTTTATTTTCTTTCTGTTTCTTTTTCCGCTGTTTGGTCGTTTTCACGTTTGGCTAAACCAACCAAACAAAGAGATTCAAACGGAAGAAACAAACAAAGCCAACCAAAACCCCAAACACAAACAAAAAGGAAACTAATCATAACTTGTTTATCCTCGGATGTCTAATGCCTTGGCTCCACCACCACTTCTGGTGGTCACCACCGTCGTCCCAGATCCCCCACCACCTCAACAAAAGCCGTACGCTCTGCAATACGTGACGGAGCTTCTCAGCCGGATCGGTATCAAAGACACAGACAAAGACGGCAACATAAGCCCACAGAGCCCGAGAAGCCCAAGAAACAATATCCTCATGGGAAAGTACGAGCTAGGGAAGCTTCTCGGCCACGGAACCTTCGCTAAGGTCTATCTAGCCCTAAACATAAAATCCTGCGAAAACGTCGCCATCAAAGTCATCGACAAGGAGAAGATCATGAAGAGCGGTTTGGTCGCTCACATCAAACGAGAGATCTCGATCCTCCGCCGCGTGCGCCACCCTTACGTCGTCCACCTCTTCGAAGTCATGGCCACGAAGACCAAGATCTACTTCGTGATGGAGTACGTTCCCGGCGGGGAGCTGTTCAACACGGTGGCTAAAGGACGTTTGCCTGAGGACACCACCCGGAGATATTTCCAGCAGCTGATCTCCTCCGTGTCTTTCTGCCACGGACGGGGCGTCTACCACCGTGACCTTAAACCGGAGAATCTTCTTCTAGACGCTAAAGGGAACCTTAAAGTCTCTGACTTTGGTCTCAGCGCGGTGGCAGAGCAGCTCCGTATAGACGGGCTCTGCCACACGTTCTGCGGTACTCCGGCGTATCTTGCGCCGGAGGTTTTGACGAGGAAAGGGTATGATGCGGCTAAGGCTGATGTGTGGTCATGCGGAGTGATATTATTCGTGTTGATGGCTGGTCACATCCCCTTTTACGACAAGAACATAATGGCTATGTACAAGAAGATCTACAAAGGGGAGTTTCGTTGTCCTCGTTGGTTTTCGTCTGATCTTGTCCGGTTATTGACTCGGCTTCTCGATACTAATCCGGATACTCGGATCACTATACCGGAGATCATGAAGAGTAGATGGTTCAAGAAAGGATTCAAACACGTGAAATTTTACATAGAAGATGATAAGTTATGTAGGGAAGACGAGGAGGAGGAGGAAGAAGAGTCGTGTTCCTCTGGTCGTTCATCAACGGTTTCAGAGAGTGATGCAGAGTTTGACGTGAAGCGTATCGGTTCGATGCCGAGACCCGCGAGTTTAAACGCGTTTGATATTATATCGTTCTCTTCGGGGTTTGATTTATCAGGTTTGTTTGAGGAAGGAGGAGAAGGGACGAGGTTTCTGTCAGGAGCTCCTGTTTCGGAGATCATAGCGAAGCTGGAGGAGATTGCGAGGGTTGTTAGCTTTACGGTGAGGAAGAAGGAGTGGAGTTTGAGGTTAGAAGGGTGTAGAGAAGGAGCGAAGGGGCCGTTGACGATCGGAGCTGAGATATTTGAGCTGACGCCGTCTCTTGTGGTGGTGGAGGTGAAGCAGAAGGGAGGTGATAGAGATGAGTATGAAGAGTTTTGTAATAAGAAACTCAGACCGGAGCTGGAGAAGCTAATGCATGACAAAGGAGAAGTTGTAGTAGTAGAAGAAGAAGCAATGTGTTTGCCGTCTGATACTGTATAGTAAAACTGAGGAAGGCTGAGAAGTGAGAACAAAGAATACAAGAAATTAACATTCTTTTGTTACTATTGAGTCTATTTATTATTCTTGGTCTATGTTTATGGTGAGATATTGGGAGGTTACGGAGATCTTTAAGATGCACGTTAATCTAGGACATCTCCGTAATCTCCCAGTCTGTTTATGTGTGAGTGTGTGTATGTTTATGTGTAAGTGTTACTGTAACGTGAGTGATAGGAAGAAGAGCGAAGGAAAAGATACAAAAGGATATATCTGAGTAATTAGTCAGTTTTTGCTGGTTGCTGATAGAGCCAGTTTTTTGTCAGATTGCTCATATAATCTTGTACATACTTGTAACACAAGATACGAGCTTAATGGAAATTCTTTCTCGGCCTTCCCCTATTTTAACTGTTTCGTAAGCTATAATATTTTGCTCCATGAGAATGAAGGTTTTAAGGTGCAAAGATCTACATGGCGATGTATAAAGATTTTGCCTCCATGAGAAGGCAAGAAAACTCTTGTTCTTATTGGAATACATTACTTATGTTGAGCATGTATAGTTCTATTTTCGGTTTTGTTTTTTCTCAAGTGTGATTGACATGCGAGTGATAATAAGATGAGAACAAAATAAGCAAAAGGAGTACTGAGAAATCGAGTTTATCTGCTTAAGCCAAAGATGAGTGATTCTTATTAGGTAAACTCAACTGCACAATCACAGACTTACTTTTACATCGGTGAAAGAAATGACTATATTCCAACAACTGCTAATGAAGTTGAAACGCTTCTATAATAAACCTGATGATTATTAGGAGGTACATCTCTCACTCACTCTCATGGAAGAGAAGTATGAGCAACCAGTTCCTGAAAAATATGAAGCAAACACCAATGAGTTATGTATAGCTAATGTTTTATTCTGAATGTGAAAACACAACGATGCTTACTTCGGAAAATCGGATATGATCTCTGTGCATGTATGAAGTTTTAACAATAGTTTCCCACTTGGAAACATTCCGGGTGTTTCCATTAAGACTCTCCTTTTGAGGATGGAACGGATATCTACGCGAAGGTATCTGAGAGGTTACTGAAGGCAGATTATGCCAAAGCCAAGACTCAGAAGGCTTCTTGGGCGACGGTGGTGCAAGAGGAGACCGATCTTTCCCGCTTTTAATACTAATATTCTCGAAGTCTTCAAGCTCAAGATTGGTGTCTTGTTTCTTCTCTGCTTCCTCTATGTCTACATATACTGCCTTCTCCAAGAGAGAGCTGGTGGAACCGTTGTCTTTTGAATAGAGTAATTCCTGAGAGCTGCTTATGTTCCTAATATGCTTGTTCAACCTGTTAGCTCTCAGGTTCTCGGTCTCCTTACGAGTGTCATGGAAACACGTGGCGTTTGCAGTGCGAAATGGTGACATGCATCTAGGGTGTCTGTAAGGAGATGAAGACCTACTTGCAGCACAAGTTAGGTTTGATTCAGAGTTGAACTTCTTCCCCATGCTTGGATGAACCGGTGATTGAACTTTACCACTCAACTTGTGCTTCGAAACTGAATCAAGAGCCAGCTGAAAAATTTACAAGAGCTAAATCATCAGCAAGTGTCTAATAAAACTGAAAAAAAAAAATTAAGTGTAATGCTTGAACCTGTTTGACAGATTGGAATCGAGATTTGAGTTGAGAAACCTTGCTTGACTTGACTTGATCATTGCGTTTGGTTTTAAAACCAGGCACTGTGTTTAGCATGCCTAGAGATTCTTTAAAGCACAACTGTGGCAACATGCCACAACCTCTCCTTGGAAGATAAGCGTACTCAGAAACTTCACCATCATCCTCATCGCTTTCTTCACCATCTATGCCTTGGTGGTCATAACAAGGCAAGACTATAGACTCATCATACCTTTTAGAAGTTTGCCGCTTCTCCTCCGGTACTAACTCTCTTATCTGTAACGTTGGTTCAGACATGCAAGTCGATGGTTTTCGATTCAAAGCATAATGAGACTGCTCCACAGTCATAGCCTTAGCAGCTGGTAAAAAACGATTCAACATGAAGTCCCTAGATTGAGGATCCTCAGAAGGGTTTAGTGTTTTCTTCTTCTCAGCAACAACAACACCATATCCACTCACACCACTTATGCTGTGGTTTACAGAAAAGGAGTCCTTGGGAGAGAGTGTATCACGAGCATCAGAAAACACATCCTCTGACTCTTCTTCCTCTTCATCAACTTGTTTAGTCTTTGAACTCAGGTTTCTATCAATGGCTTTCCCTGGAGGAAGACATGGTGTGAAGACTTCCTGAGGTGTGGTGGAATCATTTCCTTTTAATTTCCCAGGAGCTTGCTCCCATGTGAAAGGAACAGAAGCAGAGTCGGTGAAGTGATCTAAACCCATATCTGGAATAAGAGCTGGAACAGAGGAAGTATCATCATGAGTGAAGTCAAATGTCTTGTTTCTACGCACAGAGACAGATGATGTCTTCTGCATCCGCCTTGTTGAAAGAAGAGGTGCTTCCAAGTTCAGTTTCCTCTCAGCCATACTTGAGGAAGTTGCTAGGATTGGCTCACACACTCATTTGTGAAAATGCTTTTTAGATTCTACAGAACAGATCTGAATAGATAATACAAAACATAATTATTTTTTAGTAATTTGGATTCTATCCATGCAAAAACCATACAATTATAATAATCATATACTAGATTTATCACTTTCTTGTGAATATACAAATCATAATTATGTTTTAGTAATTTGGATTCTATCCATGCAAAAACCATATAATTATAATAATCATATACATTAGGATGATTATCTGAATAATAATAAGCAAACAAAAGAGAATACCTCTTCCTGAACTTTTTCTCTACTAGAAACTTCAGTTTTTAGTTCAGTTTTTTTCTCTACTTAAATACTTAACATGAAACAAAAGAGAATACCTCTTCAAAAGAGAATACCTCTTCCAGTTCAGTTTTTTATTCAAAAAAAAAAAAAAAAAAAAAAAAAAACCTCAGTTTAATACTATAATTAATGACTAAAGAATTTTGGGATTTAATGTTAAGTATTTAAGAATCTAGTGATCATATATTCATCTCATATCTGCAATTCAGATTTCAGACCCCTGGTGATATGAAACAATTTGAAATATTTTAGCAACTGATTACTAAATCCACTTCCATAATAATTAAATCCATTTCTACAATCAAGTAAAAGGAAAACTCGTGAAATCGTATCGAAGCTAGTGTATAAACGAAAACTAACTTGAGAGTGCGCAGAGAGAATCGTCTTCAGTGTCTTTTTGAATCCTTCTACACGTCTAGAGATAGAGGAAGAGGCTTGAGAGACTTAAAAGAATGAATGAATCCTGAGAGACTTGAGTAGACGTAAGAGAGAGACAAAGGTAAAGCTTTTATTTACTTTTTGGAAATGTGCCGTGAAGATGAAGGAGGCGAAGAAGATGGGACTCGTAGAAAAAGTCACGAGGGGACTGGAGCATTTCGAGGTGGGACAGTTACTACTCTTTAACTCTCTTCCCTCTGTAACACTTCTATGTATGTACATTAATAGAAGTGGTCTGTCTATTTAATGCAAGTTTTCACCGCACCGAACCAAACCGACTTCAATTTTAATTTTTGGTTGAACCAAAATAATTTAATTTCTGTATATTATAGTATTACACTATTCTATAGTATAACTAGATCATTTCTCCGCACTACGCGCGGATAATATATGTAAATTTGTTACATTTATCATTTTTATTTGTATGTGAATTTTTGTATATTAAATTATATATAACTAATTTTTAAATTTGATTTTTTTTTATATTTTTAGTTTGAAGTAAGTATTTCTATTATAATATGAAGTAAGAATCAAGTCTGAGATTTTAGAGTCATGTAAAAAAATATAATTATGTATAGAACATAAATTATCTTAGTTTAAAAGATCGAAATCTCATCTCGAATAAATTCACGTAAAGAAAAAGTACTTCAATAACCTACTTAAAATATAAAACCCCATTTAAAAAAAGGGTACTTAATAATATTTTTTTACATGTAATAGTTGAAAACTGACAATTGAATATCGATCTAGAATATTATTTTAATATATCTAATGGTAAAATATTAATTGTAATAAACAAATTTTGTATTTTGTAATATTACATGAATTAGAAGTCTTTAAAATCTAAAATCTATTTTATTAACATAATATATTTTTTATTCATTTATTATTTTGACGCTACAAAATATTGCTTTAGTTTTATTTGTATATTAATTTTTTTAATAATTTAGTTTCTTTTTAAGTAATTTTAAAATTATCAAGAATATAATATATTTAAAATTATTTATTTAAATATATCCAAATATGATGTCTCATTTTTATGTTTATTTGTTTGTGTTGAGTATATTTAATTTGTAGTTTGTATATTTAATAACACCTTGTTGCATGTCGTTCTATGGTTTTAATAAATGTGTTATCATTTCATTTTTATTACTACTAACATGATTTTTTATTGATCAGTGATAATGTATTTTTAACGTTATGTATTACTCCCTCTGTTTTTTAAAGATGAATGTTCTAGAGAAATATTTTGTTTCTAAAAGATGTATTTTTCATGTTTTCAAAGCATATTTTGTCAACTAATAATGAAAAATTGTGTGTTTCAAAAATATTAATTACATTTCTTTTAATCCTATTGGTTTAAAAATATAAGAAATATAAAGTTACAAAAAACTATGCATTAATAACTAAGTTTTAATATGGTTTCTTAATAAGTGTGAAAATCTTAGAACATTCATCTTTAAAAAACAGAGGGAGTATATTTTATCGTATATTTTCTAACTCTTCATGCTGGCACTTTTTTTAGAATCATTTTAATTAGATAATAGGTTTAAAAATGTAAATAAAACTGTGTATGTTGTAAATTTAGATTTTTTAGTGTAATTGAGCACTATCAATTATAGAAATTATATTATGATTTTATTTTACTAAATCTTTCTTTCTGTGTATATATTTTTGTTTTATTTTGTATTTTTACAATTGTATTGCCTTATTCTTTAATTGCAGAGAATTGTTATTTCCAATTTTTGTTTCATATACCTTAAAAGTCTTCGGTTGATTTTTGTTTGTTTTCTTTCTCCAATTACAATGTACAGTTCGACCGTTTCTTTTTTTTTTATCAAACTACTAATATCATCAGATAGAAAAGCTTAAACTCCAAGAATAGAGTGAGTATTTGTGCTAGAAGAAACTGATTTAACCACTAATATAGTGAGATATTATAATATTAGAAAGTATGGAAACTCTTCTCTCTTGGCCTACGCTGGACATAATTAAGTTGTTGTCAATTGATTATATATTTGTGATAACTAAAAATACATTTTTATGTCTTCCTTACATCATCCTTAATTAGTTTACTGTTCGACCATTTCTAGTATAGTGAGAGTAACATAATATTAGATGTTGATTATCTCCTTCCAATTAGGAATGCACAGAATGAGAGAAATTCAAAGTGAGATCACTTTACAATTTTGTCATCATATCTATATAGAGTTAGTTTATAGATTATTCTATATGTTTCAAAATGTAATCAGTTTTAATTAAAATATCTAATATTTAAAAATTATTACTTTAGAAAACTGTCATTTAATATATAAATTTAATCAATTACATAGTAATTTACATAATTTAATTGGCCACACAATATCCAATAAATATAAAGTTTATTTCAATGTAACTTTATTTTATTTTTATTTTTTTTTGATGTCAAAAAAAAATAAAGTTACATTGAAATATAAAAACAATTTATATAGTGAAACAAAAATACATTTACACTAAATATTTTTTTACAAACTATTATGTAAATAAAAAATATAATTATATTTATATAAATAATATATTTCACTAAAAAAAATATTTTTGGTTATAATTGTTTAAGTAAAAAATTAAAGGATCATTTTGTAAAAACAAATAGAGGAGGTGACATGGCAAAAATATAGTTTCTCATTGGCCGATTATTTTCGTCTACGTGGACACTCTTATCTGAGACTTATATCCTGCAGTTTTAATTAAAATCTGTAATATTTAAAAGTTATTACTTTAGAAAACTGTCATTTAATATATAAATTTAATCAATTACATAGTAATTTACATAATTTAATTGGCCACACAATATCCAATAAATATAAAGTTACATTGAAATATAAAAACAATTTATATAGTGAAACAAAAAATACTTTTAAACCATTATATTATAAAGAAAAAAGAATATTCAAATTATATTAAAACATTAGGATAGTAAGAATCAGAAAAGCTGAAATCTCAACTTCGATCATTTACGTCGGCCATACCTTAGACCATCTCCAATGTATTCCTATATTTTTTTTCTCTAAAATAGAGGAGTTTCATAATAGAGATGGATTTGTTTCCGATGTATTTTTCTATTTTCTTTCCTGAAAAAGAATATTCTTGATATATTCTTTTCTAAGTTTACAAATAATACTTTTTATTTGTGAAAGTTGAAAACCAACCCAATTATTTTAGTATTTTATAAAATTATGTTATTATTTACACTAAATATTTTTTTACAAACTATTATGTAAATAAAAAATATAATTATATTTATATAAATAATAAATAATATATTTCACTAAAAAAAAATTCGGTTATAATTGTTTAAGTAAAAAGTTAAAGGATCATTTTGTAAAAACAAATAGAGGAAATGATATGGTAAAAATATTGTTTCTCATTAACCGATTATTTTTACCTACCTGGACGCTCTGTCTAGTGCTTATATTCTCTGTTTATTAGTTGTTGGTTTGTCACAAATAAAATCGTCTTCAAGTTACAGAATTTAATTTATTTATATTATAGTATTACACTATTCTGATTATAGTATTCTGAAGATGTTTTGTCTCGTCGTTGGTTTGTCACAAATAAAATCGTTTTCAAGTTACAGAATTATAGTATTACACTATTCTGATTATTTGGAGACGTTTCGAAAGTTTACAGATTTGTTTTCTTCAATGCATTATTTCTAATTGAGCACTGAGTATTGTAGAACGGATTATTAAAATCATTTAAGTATACAATTATGAGGCCCTTTTACTTGCATTATTGTGGAATAAATTAAGTTGTCGACCGACACATTAGAGAATGATAGAATCAAAGAATTTTTAGCAACACCAACCAAAGTCTCAATCTATCATATCCAGTTAGTTACTTCTATAATAGATTGGTATAGAAGATGGTCCGTCCAAAATGAATCAATAAAATTGTTTCTAAAAAAACGAATAAATAGTAAACAAACACCAGCTTAACTCACTTATATTTCAATGAATACTATTATACCATTATTGTACCAAGAAGTTTATTTAAGTTAAAGTGCTCACTTTCCTTGGAAACTTGAGAAAGTTTGGATATTTGCTAAAGAAGTAATGGTATACTGTACTATAGATGTAATGAGTACTTTTAAATTATGATCTTTTTCGGTTGCACAAAATGAATGACAAAACATCTATTGTCATTCTCTAATCTCTATAATTTCCCATAATCATTCAATCCGATTACTCAAAAGTCAATCTGCATTGGCTAATTTGTTCAGACATAATGATTAAACAGTAAAAGCTATCATCATCTCATACATAATGATTAAACAGTAGAATTTATTTTACAACTTTA
The DNA here is from genome assembly GCF_020379485.1 of Brassica napus. NCBI lineage: Eukaryota > Viridiplantae > Streptophyta > Magnoliopsida > Brassicales > Brassicaceae > Brassica > Brassica napus. Next base: position 57,405,947 of record NC_063446.1, on the reverse strand, counting down.
TATAATTTTTTTTGTATATTGACTGTTTTATGAAAGCCCTTTGACAAATAAAATTATTAGTTAAATTCGTTGGAGTGTTGTATATTGGCTTGGTGCTAAAAAGATTGTGAACCAAAGTGACAAGTTAGTGAGGAATAGCCTAATTGCACACTGATAACAAAAAGTCTAGTTATAGCCACAACGGATGGTCACATGGATCCAAAAGCGCTGATCATGTGGCTTACATTTTTGTTCCGGACATCCCAAATAGATAAGATGATAACTTGCTCTGCTCATGTGTAAGCCACATCCCACATTGTTTTTTAAGGGACAACTGGCTATTCCCCCACAAGAATTATCACGTAGCATCAGATGTCTCCCAAACTATTATCTAGTTTTATATATCTCTGAGAAAATAGTTTGAGATTGATTTCTCCACGAATGTTGGTTTAGGAAAAATTTTGGTATAATCACCGGTACAGACCATCAAATACCGAAAAACCAGTTTTGAACTCAATACTTGACCAAGTTTTACCCGACCCATTAAACCATCTTTTAAAATCTCCAATGGTACACGTGAAGAACCCTAAAATTATTATATATTTTTTTAAAATTTGATTGTTTGAATCTTCATTGATCAGAATTGGTGATGTATGGGTCATCAAATTTTGCGTACAGAGCTTCGAGTGGTCACTTTCCGAGTTCTCGTCTGGTCAGAATCAATGAGCCAAGGTGGTGAAATGAAAAAACTTGAAAAAAATTGAAATTACAAGTGTGTTATATCATAGTTTATGATATGGGTCTATTATATTTGGATAAAACCTACAAGATTTAGTTAAGAAAGCTGTGAAATCGTGAATACAAAGAGTGAAAATTGGAACATTTAGAGCATGTTTATAGGTGTTCTTTAAGTGGGGTTGTTAACATAAATGGGTTATTTAATTAAAGGAAACATGTGATTAAAGCTAGGGTCGTCCCATAATTAGGAGCGTGAAGGTACGGTCCCTTAGAGTCAGGTGTCGCAATTCTACTGGGAAAGAAAAAAACACGCTCAAATCGTTTCATCTTTTTTTTTTCATTTATTCTTTCTTTGTTTTGTTTCTCTTCTCTCTCGGCGAAATGCGAATCGATGGCGATTCTCTCCTTTCCGTGGCTCTCCTCGACGGAACGACGACGGCTCTATAGGTGGATCTCGACGACGAAGGAAAATTGCGACCTTTCTATCGGTGGGTCTTGTCGTTGTTGGAAGACGGCGAGAAACGGCGACAGACGGCGACACCTCCCTCTATCGGTGGCTCTCTGAGACGATCTATACCGGCGACTGTTGCGGCTGAGGCGAATCGAAAGTTAAAGCTGCATGCATGTCTTTAGATTTTTCATCCTCAATCTTAATAAATCATCTGATTTGCTATGATTTGTTGTGTTTTTAGTGGAATTGATCAAGCGGCATCACACAGGTTCTCTTTCTCTCAATTATCAATTGATAATACAAAAAATCAGAATATTTTTTGATTTTTTTGTGTCTGCTTTGTCTTGAGGTGGATTGATCAAGAAGCTGTCTGAGAGATTGTGTGTTGGGGGGGGGGGGGGGGGGGGGGGGGGGGGGGGGGTTAAGGTATATTTTGCTGCTTGTTCATCGTCCATTTCAATATATAAAACCTCAAATTTTTTGTGATTTGTCTCGGTTTGTTTTGGTGTTTAGGTTGTTTGATCAAGACTAATCAGACAGGTTCTTCACACAAAAGACCTACGAGTCTTCATAGAGGTAAAACAAATCTCTTTCCTCTGGTTAATGTTAGATTAGGGTTGGTGAAAGCATTGTACTCGTTTGTGGTTAGTGTTAGGTTTTGTAATAAATTGCTCTGGTTAATGTTAGATAACTGTTGGGTTTGGTAATAAATAGCTCTGGTTTTGGGTAGATAGAAATCAGTGGTTTATTGTGTTGATTGTGTTAGATAAATGTCCACTCCGACAGTTTGGTTGTGATCAATGCCGTGATAGGATTTCTCAATCTATAAAAACTTGTCTTCTCTTCTGTCTTGGTTGTGTTCCTCTTCCTGCTTCCTCACTTTTTTTCTTTTATTTCTACTTTCCGCTTCTCTTCCAAAATAGATTCTTATCCATTTTCTTCCCACTCAAAGTTTGTTGAACTACTTAGTCAACAAACTCTTTCCTTTGGTAACAATGAAGATAGTGTTGAACTATCTTCATCACAAGTTCCATTTCAAAGCAGTCTAGGAACCGATGCTTCAAACTATGGCGGAGACACTACGGCAGAGCGTAAAGAAAGACGCAAATGGACACCAACGGATGACATGGTCCTGATCAGTTCGTGGTTAAACACGAGCAAGGATCCAGTGGTTGGGAATGAGCAAAAATCCTCTGGTTTTTGGAAAAGGATAGCTGCCTACTTTGCTGCTAGTCCTCTAGTTGCTGGCTGCGAAGAGAGAGAGAGAGGCAAGCCATTGCAAGCAACGATGGCACAGGATCAATGACCTTGTGCCAAAGTTCTGTGGCTCGTACGAAGCGGCTACTAGAGAGAAAACAAGCGGCTAGAATGAGACTGATGTTCTGAAGCTTGCTCATCAAATCTTCTACAACAACTACAAGAAGAGATTCACTCTGGAACACGCTTGGAAGGAACTGCGACACGACCAGAAGTGGTGCGAGCTTGCTACTGTTAAAACCGAAGGGAGCTCGAAGAAGAGGAAGGTTGAGGACGGTGCTGATTCCTCAAGCTCTCAAGCAACTTGCTCCAAGCGTCCCCCTGGTGTGAAGGCCACAAAGATGAGTGCTAAGAAGCCGGTGGTAGATGAGAATACTATGAATGGGTTCCAGACGATGTGGACAGTCCAACAGGCGGATTTGGCCGCCAAGGAAAGGTTGTCTAAGATGAATCTCCTCGACAGTCTTATTGGAAAAAAAGAACCTCTATCTGAGGGTGAAGAAGGCCTCAAGAAGAAGCTGATAAGTGACTTGATGTCAAATTAGTTCCATGTTTAAGTTTGAGTTTGAGTTTCATGTTTCATGTTTCATGTTTAAGCATGTTTCGTATTTAAGTTTCCTGTTAAGTTTCATGTTTAATTATCTTGGTAAAATGTAGTTGACAGTTTCATGTTTAAAATGGTCTCTCTTTAAGTTTCAATGTGTTTGATCTTGTTCCAATTCTTTAAGTTTCAATGTGTTTGATCTTGTTCCAATTCCTTAAGTTTCAATGTGTTTGATCGTGTCTTCATTTTGTTCTTGCAGGTTCACGGGTTTTTGGTTGTGAGACAATGTGAGACAATGTCTGGTCACGGTCTAAAGCAAAAGACAGAGGTCACGGGTCTAAAAGACAGAGGTTATGTGTTGGCTTTGGAGTCTTGTAATCACATTTCATTGTGTTGGCTTTGGAGTCTTGTGTTTGCTTTGGAGTTTTGTATATTGTTGTTGTCTTTGTATAGTGTTCACGGGTCTTTGGAGTCTTGTAAATGACATTATAGTGAGCGAGTGTTGATGTTCTTATATATCCATAACATTATGATCACAAGCCATTGCAATCTCACTTTCTTTTGTTCACAAGCCATTCTCTTTATCTTCAATCTCACATTCTCACTATCTTTAATCTCACATCTTCTCTCATTCTTCTCTCCATTCTCACTATCTTTAATCAAAAAATTACCAAAAATCCATATTGTAAACAAGATTCTAAAACCAACCTCTCATGGCTTCTTCTTCTCATCACAATTTGGAGGGGTCCCTTGATGAAATTTTTGATCAATATTTTGATCAAACTTTCTATCAAACATTTGACAATTTGTTCAATGTTTATGGTGATCAAGAAGATGAAAGGATGACAAGAAAAAAAAGAGTTTTTATCGAACGAAACCGTGAAGAAGACCATTTCCGGTTATGGAATGAATATTTCAGTGACACTCCCACATATCCTGAAAATCTATTCAGACAACGATTTAGAATGAACAAGTCATTGTTCATGCGTATTGTTGATCGCCTCTCCAATGAAGTTCAATTCTTTCGTCAAAAGCAAGACATTACCGGAAGACTTTGGCTATCTGCACTTCAAAAGTGTATAGCAGCTATTCGTGTGTTGGCATATGGTTCTGCGTTTGATGCGGTCGACGAATACCTCCAGCTCGGTGCAACCACTGCTCGGTTATGTGTGAAAAATTTTGTGGAAGCATTAATAAATTTGTTCGGCGATGAGTACCTAAAAAACCAACACCCGCTGATCTTCAGCGTCTACTTCATATTGGAGAGCTTCGTGGATTTCCCGGGATAATAGGAAGCATCGATTGTATGCATTGGGAGTGGAAGAATTGTCTCACCGCTTGGAAATGCCAATATTCTCGTGGTTCGGGAAAACCCACAATCGTTTTAGAGGCGGTTGCTTTATATGATCTCTTGATATGGCATGCGTTTTTTGGACTTCGAGGTACCTTAATTGATATTAATGTTCTTGATCGCTCACATGTTTTTGATGGCATAATAAATGGTCGAGCCCCGCAAGTAAATTTCTCGGTCAACGAAAGAGAGTACCATTTGGCTTACTATCTCACTGATGGTATTTATCCAAAATTGGCAACTTTTATCCAATCAGTTCTAATTCCCCAAGGGCCGAAAGCAGTTTTATTTGCGCAACGTCAAGAAGCTGTCTGAAAAGATGTCGAGCGTGCTTTCGGAGTTTTACAATTTTGATTTGCCATTGTTAAAAATCCGGCACTTTCTTGGGATAAAGTCAAGATTGAGAAGATTATGAGAGCATGCATCATACTCCATAATATGATAATTGAAGACGAACGAGATGAATACACTCAATATGATATCTTAGATTTTCAACAAGGAGAAGGGAGCGGAAGTTCACATGTCGATCCCACCTATTCTACAGATATCCCTACTAATATCGCCAATCAGATGGGTGTTCGAACAAGATTTTGTGATAGACAAGCGCATAAACAACTGAAAGGTGATTTGGTTGAACATATATGGCGTAAATTCGGAAGTGATCAGGACAACAACTGAGTTTCGATGCCTCTTTGAAATTATTATCATTTATTTTACTAATATTTGTTTTTTTGTTTTCATGTTTCTATTTTAAAATTAATGTTTAAAATGTTATGTTTGACTTTGTTTTATTTAATAAATAAATTTAATCTTTGTATAAAATTTTATGTTTAAAAAAAAATTTAATATTTTTTAATTGTTAAGAACCTTAATTAAAAAACCACCAATAAACTACCATAATTAAATATTTCTTAACAAAGTCCTTTATCTTAATTTTATTAGTTAAAAAATCATTAACAACTACTTAAGAGACACTTAAGGGTTTCAACCAATGAACATGCTCTTAGGATCTGCAAATCGCAGACATAGGGTAGAAGATGAAGAAAAAATCGTCATTGTATATTCATTTAGTTAAAATCAAAGCTTAAAAAGTGCGATAGTACTAGGTCGAACTCGTGACCTGTAGTGCTAATTTAAAATACACAAACCACCAACCAACCTACGGATCTTAATTGATGACAGAACATACGTAATATATAACAGCCAAGAAACACATCCTCGTAAATAAGGCTTCATCTCCTCGGCTCAGCTTCTCTGCAACTAATATCATCTCCACAGAAAAATATATAATCCCTACGCCTTTAGTTTTCGTTCTTCAACTTCAGTCTTCTCTACCAAACTTCACTTTCGCTTTCATCTTGTACAACTGAAACACTCAGATTTGGGGATTTTTTTACCTACATTTCTATTTGGGGTTAATTTTCGGGTGTGGGTTTTGGTTAACAAATTTTCGGGTCTGGATTATTGATTATTGGTTTAAGAGATATTAATCGGATCCTAATCGAGTGTTTCATGGTTTATAATCGGTTAAATAATGTTTTCGGTTTAATTTTAATACAGTAAACCAAAATAATTAATCTGTATGGGTTTATAGGTTTCGAACTTTAAATTTAAGGGGAAATAAATATTTAACTTTTGTTTCATGGAGAATTAAGTTTGAAATTATTTTTTCGGGGATATACAGGACGAGGCACTAGTTTGGGAGACATCAGAACGTTTACCCTTTTTTTTTATCGTAATTGACCAGAATCCATATCCCACCTAGTTTACTCTGTGTTAAGGTTTCGAATCGGATATTATATTCGAAAACTTTATCCAGCAAAATCCACCTACTACGATCTGTAAATAAAAACGTTCACAGGTACAGAAAACACCACAATCCACGATAACATTCAAAGTGAGCCAAAATTAAGATAAATAAAAAGTGCTTCAACAGAGAGACAAGGAACAGAATAATTAGATCGTCGACAAAACACAAAAAAAAAAAAAGATATCAGTTCTGCTCTTGAGCGTCTGCAGCTTCCTTGTCTTCGTTGGCCGCAGCCATTAATTCATCAAACTTGTCAGACTTGGCGAGCGTTATCTCAATCTGCAAATCGTGAAGCCACATAATTAGCTAACAATGTAGCCGCTTTCAGGAAGGAAAAACAAAACATGGAATGAAGATTGATTTTTCACAACTATACCTTGGGTTTCTGCACAGGACGACCCCTTGCACCGTCCTTGATATCCACAGTCGAAGTCATAATCTCTACAAGAAGAAACAAGTTCGAAATAAGCAAAACTTTTAAGTAACTAGAATCTTTGAAAATCATTTAATAACAATATGCGCATTCAAGGCTGAGAAGATAGATCTTCTTACTCTTTTCAACAGCAAAGCCACTGTTCTTCAATATCTCAGCAACGGTGACAACCGTAGCAATGGCTGCACAATTAAATTTTTGATGAGAAACCAGAATAATCTCTTCGAATAAAGAAAGTTACAGATAACAAAAGGTAAAAGATTATGCATATTCCAAATCCCATGACAATAAATGAAAAATTGATACTTTACATTAAATCATGAAGAGAGAAGCAAATAACATTACCCATTCCAAGTGCAGACAACTCCACATCTGCGTACTGCTGCATGTACCTCTGTGGAAAAAACAAGACATAAGAGTCACTTAACAAGACAGAAAACAACTTTAAACAGTTTCAAATATTACCAAACACAGCAATAACTCATAACGTCTGTAGAAGACAGAATCATTAGCTCATAGTGTATAGAGGCGGTAACAAACCCCATTGATACATACTCACATGAAGAATCACAGAAATTTACAGATAATAGAGTGCGAATCGGTAGATTTCAACCTCATATGTAATCGATTATGAAGGGGGAGGTTTGTACCTTGGCGAGATTGACGTAGAAGAACAATGGTTTCTTAGTGTTTGAAACCTGAATCCGATTCTTCTTCTGTGAATCAACGGCCAAGCTCATGTTGTTAACTCCTTCAGTGATCCCTTCCATTGTGATGATTAAACTTAGAGATAAACACGGATACACTTCTCCTCTCTCTCTCTCTCTCTCTCTTTCGATTTATATTTCTCAGAAACGAGACGATGAAGTTTTCTCCTTGACCAAACCCCCAAAAAACCCTAACTCGAACAAGCAAAACGACGTCGTTCGAACCCAACCTCGAAAATATTCTAATGGGCCAAAGCCCATGGCCCAATAATCCCTAAATAAATTTTGAGACGTTATCCGATCAGATCATTGAATATTCGAGAACACACTCACCGGAGCAAGCCATGCCGGTGTTCAAGGCGCCGTTCAACGGCTACTCAGTGAAATTCAGCCCCTTCTACGAGTCCCGCCTCGCCGTCGCCACCGCTCAGAACTTCGGAATCCTCGGAAACGGCAAGATCCACGTCCTCGAGCTCTCCCCCGGACCTCCCGGCGTCACCGAGTCCGTCTCCTTCGACACCGCCGACGCGGTCTACGACGTCTCCTGGTCCGAATCCCACGACTCCGTCCTCGTGGCCGCCGTCGGAGACGGCTCCGTCAAGATCTACGACACGGCCCTCCCGCCTCCCTCCAACCCGATCCGATCGTTCCAGGAGCACGCGCGTGAAGTCCACTCCGTCGACTACAACCCCACGCGCCGCGACTCGTTCCTCACGGCGTCGTGGGACGACACCGTGAAGCTCTGGGCCATGGATCGCCCCGCGAGCATCAGGACCTTCAAGGAGCACGCGTACTGCGTCTACCAGGCGGTGTGGAACCCTAAGCACGGCGACGTCTTCGCCTCCGCTTCGGGCGACTGTACTTTACGGATCTGGGACGTGCGCGAGCCTGGCTCCACCATGATCATCCCTGGCCACGATTTCGAGATACTGTCGTGTGATTGGAACAAGTATGATGATTGCGTTTTAGCGACTTCTTCGGTGGATAAGACGATCAAGGTGTGGGATGTGAGGAGTTATAGAGCTCCCTTGGCTGTGCTCAATGGGCATGGGTATGCGGTGAGGAAGGTGAAGTTCTCGCCGCATAGGAGGAGTTTGATAGCTTCTTGCTCGTATGATATGAGTGTGTGTCTTTGGGATTATATGGTGGAGGATGCGTTGGTGGGGAGGTATGATCATCATACTGAGTTTGCTGTTGGGATTGATATGAGCGTTCTTGTTGAAGGTTTGATGGCGAGTACTGGTTGGGATGAGCTTGTCTATGTTTGGCAGCAAGGGATGGATCCAAGAGCGAGTTGAAACACGAGTTAAGTTCTTTGGTGATCAAAATTCAAAAAACAGTTTCCTCTTTTATTTATTGTGGAATTGGTTTAGTTTTGTTTGTCGGAATAAAAAAAAGTTGGGATCTTTGGATAAAAGGGAATGTAATTGATGGGAATTTCATATATGAAAGAAGGTTTTCTATCGACTTCATGGACGTGTTGGGCAGCCATATGTTGTCACTAATTATTTAAATCTAACTGCATAGTGATTCTAATTCAAGTTCGCAGCTATTCACAACAGTTTAGATTAATTTGTGTGCGGGAAGAACTCTATTTGACACGATCTTTAAGGTCCTTGAAGCTCTACACTTTTTTTCTTTCAAACTAAACTTAAAAGGCCAAAAATAAAATGGGGAATTGGATTGTATATCCTTGGTAACTAAAATCTCTAACTTTTATCTACAGTACCATTACCCTTCAATTCAACCTGTGTAACTTGCTGAGAATTATTTATTAAAAGAAATATTAAATAAATAATTTAATAAATTGTGATTATCATTGTTCCACATCTCTTTCTCTTCTTCTTCATCTCTTCTTCAAATCTCTGTTTTTTTTCATACATACGAACACAAACCACTAGACAAAGAAAGAACACGGATTTTGGGCTTGTGGAATTGAGTTTGGAGGAGAAGATGGCACCGTAGAGAACGACGAGGTGGCGTCACGATTTCTTTTTTTTTTAGTTTTTTTTTAATGTTGTTGATCTTGATTTTTTCGTTGTTATTTAAATTGTTATAGTATGTTGTATTGATATGGTATGGTGAAGAATAATTACTCTGAACTAGTGAATACGTGTATCACCATGTCTGTAGAAAGAGGAAGATGTGAAGAAGATGAACTCGCCGACTATACTATATGTAGTGAAAGACAATTATAGTATAGTACGATTCTTATATTTTTGTACAATTCGCAAGTACCAAACTAAATAGTATGCTACGGTTGTTGTATTATTGTACCATCGATTGTTTGATAAATTCATTATTTATCAATTTCTAGTTTACAACTATATGTACTATACTATGTATTTTGTTCTATACTATTTGGGTTTAGAGTTTATACTTGGGTTTAGGGTTTAATGATTAATATTTAGGGTTTAGTATTTGGAAGGTGGGGGGTTGAGGTTTGGGTTTAGTGATCGTATTATGTATGTTCCATTCGACGATTAATAAAAAGTGTTCTTTTTTGCTCACCAATTTGTACTATACTATGTATTTTGTTCTATTCTATTTGGGTTTAGAGTCTATACTTTGGTTTAGGGTTTAGTGATTAGGATTTAGGGTTTAGTATTTGGAAGGTGGGAGTTTAGGTTTGGGTTTAGTGATAGCATTTTTGGGTTTAGTATTCAAAAGTCAGGTCTGAGTTTAGCATCGAGGAGTTTTGTTTGGATTTAGTTTAATATTACATAATATTATATACTATTTTCAGATTTTGATAATTGAGTTTAAAGTTTATATTTGGGTTTAGGGTTCAGTAATTAGGGTTTAGGGTTTAGTATTTAGATGAAAGGGTGATGTTTAAAGTTTAGGGTTTAGTATTTAGGAGTTGAGGTTTGGAGTAAAGTTTAATATTTACTAGATGTGAGTGGATTTTGAATCCTATTAATTTTAGTGATATGGTATAGAAAAATCAAATGCATATTTATGTGTTAAACAAAAGTGTGGTGTTGGTTGTATTACGTGTGATAATTAATTGTGGGGTGTCAAATTGTTGATGTCATCAGTTTCACTCTCTATTACTGGCAACTTGAACAAAAAAAGGTAATACCGGATAGAAGTTGACATAATTGTTATGGACTTTATTATGTCAAAATCAATGTTCTGCACTTAATTTCTTTTTCAAATTTGGTCATTTGGCAAATTCACCCAAATAAAAACAGAGACACTTTAGAACTTATGCAAAAAAGCTCGTTAGGGGATGATTAACCCGATATCTTAACCGTCTTAACTCATGATTTGACGTTTTTTTGTTTTTTTTTTTGTTTTTACACTTTTCGGCTAAGAGACGTGATCTTATATCTCTTATTTAAGAGACGGTTCTTAGCTTTTCTTAGTTAAAATCTAAAAAATATAAGAACCGTCTATTAACCGAAGCTATGACTCGGGTTAATCGTGGTCTTAGGATTGTGACGAAGAAAACACGAAGATAGCAAGATAAACACACACAAAATAGTTGAAACATGGGACTCAAAAAGTCTATTAATCACAAGCCAAAAATCATTATTTGGTTTGAAACTTAATGTATAAATGATGACAGCAGATCGAACGAGTAGTTAAAAGTCCTTTCTAAGCACTATTCGAACACAGGAGAACACTACTTTTAACTCCTTTTGGCGTGGCCATACATTTCTCTTTGTGTTAGTGTAGGTTCCATTTGTATATGTATTTCTAAACTTTGTCATTGGTGTTTTTCCAATCGAAGTAGCGATGGTTAGTCTATATACGTTTTAGTAGCTTGTTCATCCATGTTATTTTTGTTCATCCATGTTTAAATCAGAATGAAAACAATTAGACTAAAATCCTATAATTTTTTGTTCATTAGCTAAAAGTTTTCTCGTTTGTTTTACTGGTAACAATGTCTATTTGTTGAACTTTTGAATATACTAAGAAATTGACAAAAACTTAAAAAAGATTATTCGAAAGAATTGCACAAAAATAAAATATATCCAAAATATAATATATGTTTGAGAAACTCTATGAGATACATTTCATAAGGATATCTTTAAGTTTCTAGTTCCTATATTGGGGGTGATTGGTAGTGTCTTTAGAAGTTGTGGACAACCTTTTTAATTTCTAGAGTCATCTTTTAAAGCAATCATACTTTATTTCAGAAGCTGTAGACAGACTTTTAATTTCTACATCCATTTTTAAAAGCAATCATGCTTTTATTTTTAAAATTTAATCCAAACCAAAACATTAAAATAAAAAATATGTTAGCTTTAAAAAACACTTTCTCTAGAGCTTTTATTTAGTGCTCTGGAAAAGTTTCTACAGCAAAATAAATTAAAGCGAAAGCTAAAAAGTTAAAGCTTAAATCTTAGAGCAAAAAATAGAAAGCTGCAGCTTCAACCAATCACATCGCATTGAAATGTAAAATGAGGAGTAACCAAGTAAAGATGTTGATCTGCTTTTAAGAAATTTGATTCAAACTTCAAAGTAAACAAAATCTTTCTCTTGAATATTTTTTTTTTGATGAAAGGACTATTATGAACCAATCTTCTAAAAATACATAATAAGCATCGCAGCCGCAAAAAAAAACACGTGAAGACCCTTCTTTTGAAAGAAAACGATGCGTTTTCCTCAATCTTCATTTATGCTTTCTAAGTGCGGCCTCCAAACGCCAACGCGCCCCTTTCTCCGTTCTTTTTGAGTCGCGATTTTTTCCGACAGTATCTCCGTCAAGTACCGATCAGATATCAACAGTGACACATCCTTGTCGTAACTTTTATCTTTATCCCCATTCGAATTATCATCACCTTCTTCACCATGCCGACGAGTCTGTGACCGCTTCTTGACGGCCTTTGCATTACGTTTATCGGATTTAGCTGCAGGCACGAGGAAGTAAATCTTCCCACGTTGGAGCTCAGCTTCCGGAGGGACGATGACGATCTTTGTGGCTGAGATGAGATCACCACGTTCTTGATGGTCAGACTGTGAAGACGGTTTCTTGAGTACGTGCTTCGGGTATGCCTTCATTACTTCTCCGGCGGTGATTGTGCCACTGATCTCCTCCACGTGGCCGTTTGAGTGTATGATGCGGATCACGTCCAGAGCTCCACATGGTAGGATGCAGGCGATGCAGCACCTGATTGTCTCCTTCATCCTCTTTTTGTTTTTAATGAAGAAAAATATAAAGTTTAAAGACTCTGGTTGTTGTAAAAATCATGAGAGCTGTGAGATTAAAATGGCATAAAAATGAAAGAGAAAGAGAGAGACGTGAAGCAAGCGAAGAGAGAAGTTTAAATTGTATTTCTTTCGGTTTTTGGTACTCTTTTTTTGTGAGGATTTTAGACCATGTGTGTTATTATTTATAGTCATGTTTCTTTGGTGAGTTCTTTTATTGGACGGCCCCTTCTTATGGTGTGTTTTAATCTTTTAATGTTGCATAATGTATATCTTCGTGAGTGTGTATTATATATATTTTATGGTTCTGTTAGTTGCTCTTTTCCTGCTGTTTTTCAGCGGCTTGGTGTAGGAATATACGTTGAATAACATTCACTTTTCTATTAACTATTTTGGATTTCTCGATTTTTAAATATTCACTGAACTAGTATTTTACCTAAAAGCTTATGGAAGGTTTTGAAACTTTCAGTAGCTATCCAATGTTCATTTTCTTTATGCATACCAACATTGCACCAAAACAGTGGTTAGGGAACACTACGAATTGTCATCCGTATAAAATAATCATGAGATAACTAAGTGGGGTTTTGTCTTTTTGATTGAGATGAGAGATGCTGTATATTGTCTTACAAGTACACAATATAATATCAAAAGTAAAATTTAAAAGCTTGATATATTATTCCTTTAGAAACATTCGTTTGAAATCGAACATAAAACATACGAAGATGTTGAATTATTTTGATAAAACGATAATATAAACAAACAAATGAAGCCCTTTATTAAAAAAAAAAAAAAAACAAGCAAATGAAGGGAAAAGGGGTGAAATAACATATATTTAAGTATAGGAATATAACAGAATTTGTATTTCTTTTTCTAGATGGTGATGAGACGGTTTCAAATAGATGGAATGAATAATTGCACCCAACGATTGAATGTGAATGTACTTTACCTTTTGGATCCATCGTCTACTACATTTGAGGGGACCCCTCTTCCTAGCTATAAAGTTTTCAATTATTTATTCTTCTTCTTTTCCTTAGTGTTTATATTATCTTATAACAAATTTCAGTTGTAAAATGCACAATGTGGCTGGGTGCTTAAGGGTAGACACATGTTATAGCATCATTTGGTCTCCATTATTATCACCACATATTGCACTTTCCACAATTTCATCAAGTTAAATCCTGATCTAAGCAACCATGCAAGACATTAAGCAGATAGTTGAAATATTTCTAGATTCACCCTGAGTAGTCGCGGACTAATTATGCGTCATCTTATCATATTCTTAGACACCAAGCATCTTAGGTGCTTTGTAATATTAGATTGTAACTCAAAATTCGAGAAATAATATTATATAGTAAAATGTTCGTGTTATAAATTTTATTATACAATTTGGACCCATGTTTTTTTTTCTTAAAAAAACTAGTTCGGTTCCAAACCCCACATAACAACTATTTGAACAACTTATTATCTTTACGATTTGTGTTTTTCCTATTGCCTTTTATTTGATGTAAGTTTTTTTTTTCATGTCATTGAGTGCCATCAAAGTCAATTCAACAAGAAATAGCCGAAAGTTTGATGACATTAGTTCGAAACATTTTCAATGAATTATATATGATATGCATGCATGCATTCTGTTGGATTTCAGATCCTACTGCCTTATTCTTTTTTTCTTCTTCTTATTAGTTGTCTTTTGAAAATATATCTTAAAATAACTTTTAAAAACAAGATTAATACTACCAATGTTGGTTCAACTAAATATATAGAGTATGCAAGTTTTTACTGGTTCTTTTACTGAGATAACGACAAACCTTAATTAATTGTGGATTCATTTCACAAAACTTTTTTAAAAAATAATTCAGAGTATAAGACATACGCTATAAAATGAAGTAACATGATTAATAACAAACAGAAAACGAAAGGATAACGAAGAGAAGTGGGTTTTCAATATATATCCGGAAGCAAGATCATGTGGGTTTGCTTTCCTTTTGAAAGTGATATGAGTCATGGACCCCCTCCTTTCTCATTCTACTTTCTTTCTCCCTTTTCCTACACATTTCAGTGTTTGGTGAACTTCTTTTAGCTTCTTTTTGAGCTTGATAGAATGTTTACAAATGTGTTTGATTGTACGAATACGAAAAAAATAGTTGAGACGACAACAAAAGTAGACAATATGCACACCCAACTCATACATCATTTTAGCTCCTTTTCATTTACGAAAAAGAAACTAGATTAATATTGAATTTCTTAGATATAACTCCTGGCTAGTATTTGGACACAAATGGTGGTAGGGCCTCACTATATACGAGATGGAGGAAGCCAGTAAGGGTCTTTGAAAGAAGTAGGTGCACCTTCAGGAGCTTGAAAATGATGTATTGTTGTATCAACGATATTGTAAATACCAAAACCATGGCCTATAAAATAAATGGAGTTAGGCTTCAGACCGGAACAAGAACTAGCCTCGACGCAGAAAGCCTCGCTCATAGAAATAAATATGCACACATCTCCAATGTCCTCTGTGTAATGCATGTATCTTCCTTCCGTCATCTTCTTCTCTCTAAACACCATGAACCTCCTTGTCGTGTATTTACTTCCTTCATGGCTCGACGAGAAGAAGCGCTGTGCGTACCTGCGTGTGCACAAAGCAACAATATATAAGACACTGAAAAATATAAATGAAAACATTATAGTAACTAGACTGTATATATGCATATACTATATAAGTATATCTAATATACTAATGTTAAAAAAAAAACTTAATGCGGTAACTAGGCGCCCGGTAAACCGATTTTTTTGTTATAGAAAAATTGTTTCTGATTATATACCATTTGACAAGAAAACGTTCGCCACTGGAGGCTAACTCAACCAGGTGTTCGGTCCTGCAACACCAACCCAAAAGCTTCCACTCGGAATCATCCAACTCCGGTAGGTCGCGGAACAACAACTCATGGAAGCTAGGGACTTTGTTCTTCTTCAAATGGAGATCCCATGAGTACAAGGAGTTGCCTCCAGGACCAGGCAAGTAGAATCTACGCTCTCTCTTGGAATACATAAGAGTCGAGTTCTCCAACTTCTGCAAGTTATTCTCAGCCAAAATCTCCCCGACATTAGTCCAACGCATGTCAGAATGTGGTCTACATAGACTAAGCTGTCTATCCAACAGCTTTATAGCAACCACACAGTCTTCCTCACTAGGAGAAGATGACATTGCTATGTTCCAGACGGCGTTTGCTTGGTTTGAGTGTACAGCGACAAGCGAAGGCAGAGGAATCATTGTGAGAGTTGACTTGGGACCCAAGGAACTGTATAGGTCGCTGATACATAGTGAACGGTCATGCTCGTTAGAGAATATGCCCCATCCACGTGCACTTCCTATCTGTCTCGAACCAGCGAGCTCTTCGGGGAATGTTATGTTGGGAACTGTAAGCATCTCTTCCTTGGTCGGATCAAACAAGAGGACATCTCTGACGTCACTACCGTCCGGAAGATCATTCTTTAACGTAGTGCCAAGTAACAAATATGGAGTTGTGAAAGAAGATGAAAACAAACGAAAGCGTCTCTTGCGTATCTGCAAAGAAAAAAAACATCTTCGGTAAGAATATGTCTTTTGTCTCACGATTTGAAAAGCAGAACAGAACACAAGAGTGAGAAAAGAAGAGAAGCTTTACGAGGGCATGGCTCCAAGGAGAGAGTTTGATGAAACTCCGAGACATTTTCGAATGATATAACAGAGAATCTCAAACTCGGGTTAACTGAAAGGGAAGATACTGGCTCGAGGAAGGAATTGCAGATGAGTTGCTCGGCGATATGCGCCACCGAGCTAAGAGGAGGAGGAGGATAGGTTAAAAGTCAAACGCCTCTCAGGCAGAATGGACAATACTTTCTTTATAATTTAACCCCACAAGTTTTATGTTGCTACAAAGTAAGCCTTTGAATTTCAAAAATTAGAATTGCACCCTTTATAACCCTCTCGGTGACTAATATATTTGCCCATATCCTAAATTTATGTGTTGTTTTTGAATTGGAAATCTTTGTATAAACTTTTTAGTGTCACAAAGAATAAAATTTATGCTTCACTTCAACCAAGTTACCTTGTAAAAATAAAATAATATAAGCACAATTCTTGATTCGTTTATTTATTAAAAGTCTATTATGTTGTCATAAACAATTTTCCTTGTCTATATCATCTCAATTCTTAAAACAAACAATTACAACTACAGATTTGTACTTTTTTATTAAAAATATCTGGATCCACAATATGTTTATGTTTTATGTTTGTGTTAAAATTCAATTAAGCTGAAACCGTTCTTAAGGGCAGAATAATGAAAATTTATGATAATTTCCAAAATCATCTTAATATATAAGTTTTTTTTGCTAAAATTTTGATCTTAATATATAAGTTGCAACAGGCTATATATATCAACCAAAACCCTTCACTTTTCTACTGGTTAAAATTAATATATAGTTATCTAAGAGATTTTTTTCTTCAAAATTTCATATAATTATTTACTTATTTGAGTTATATTATGTGGTTACTTAAAAAATATTTATTTAATATGATTGTTCATTTAAAAACAAATCAATTAAAAGTTAAATATTTGTACTCATTCCTTAACTTCGTTTTCTGTTTTATTTGTACTATCAGTTAGATTTTCCAAGTTTTGGCATTACCTATTTTATCTTATCACTTTTTAGAAGAAAAATTCCACCGTTGTAAGAGAACAATGTTTAAATGTAGCTGAAGAACCAGTCTATATATAATAATAATGCTAACTTGGAATATTTGAAAAAAAAAAACTAATTTGAATTCAATAAATGGAGAATTTCATGTCAGTATTGATAGTTACAACTTACATTACATTATTATATTCTCTCCGTTTCATAATACTAGATGTTTCGTAGTAATGCACAAAAATTAAAAAAATTACATTTTCTGTAAAAGTATACTAAAGATATAATTTTAAAATCAATTAACCAATTAAAAAATAGACAGTAAAATGTAATTGGTTGAACAATTTCTAATAAAGTTAAAGTTAACTTTAAAATCTTAAAACTTCATGTAGATTGAAACAAAATAGTCATTTTAAAACATCATCTATGTTGAAATTGAGGGAATATCATATTTAAAAAAAAAACAATATTTGAAGCCTTCAGTCAAAAAAAGAAAATACGATATTTGTGTATGTGCATCTCACTCACTCATTCATTGGATATTTCTCCTTGACATGCAACCAATTCAACAACTCAATTCATTGACAAAAATACAAAATTCCCATCTAAATAAACCACAAAATTTGACGCAACATTTATTTGACAGTGACATTCTCTCAGGAGTCTCAGTCTTCTTAATAAGTTCTGTCATAAAAGCATGATGCTTAAAATAATAATGGCGCTCATCACATCAAAGTCTGAGTAATCAGGCTTAAACCGTTTATGATTTTGCTACAAATCGAACATTAATCATTGTTAAAAGATTGAATCCAGAATAAAATGTTGGTAAAGAAGCCACATGGCAATCCACTGGTTCTCATAAATCGTGCCAACCAATAACCTTTACTTTGAATAACTAAAAAACAATTCAATCAATTAATGAAAAGTCCTGCCTCGTAATTAACATACAAAACACGAGGGTAGTCCAGTCTTTTCGCCACCAAAGTGCAGCAACTACATGGAATGGCTTGCGGTCTTGGCAATGTCTGTCTGTCTCTTTCCTTCTGCCTCCAAAAAACTTCCCTCTCTATTTTGTGCAAGTGAAGCTGCTGCAACCTCTCAAGTCTCACCCACCAGAAACTCATAAACAAATCTCTTTCCTCCAAACCCATTTGCCTTGACCCATTTGGTTCACAGAGAGCTTTGTTTGATATGCTTTAAACTTTGGGTTACAGAGGAAAAGAATGTCTCTTTCTAGGCTTGGGGTAAGGAATGTGTACGGTACGAGTCAACAAGCCGAGTTTTATGGAAATGTCGATCGTGAAGACCCCGAAGCGATTCTCAACGGCGTTGCAGTCTCTGGACTCATCGGTGTCTTGCGTCAGCTTGGTGATCTCGCTGAGTAAGTATTGAATCCAACCCCTCAATCTCTGTTTTTTATTTTCCTTTAGGGGGTCTACTGTTGAATGATTCTTTGAGCTAATGGTGAAGTTAAGACAAGAGAATCTTCACTTTTTGCATGAAAGTAATTGGCATTTTTAGTGAAGTTTGTGATTTAGGATTCACCGGAAAGAAAGAAAGTAGCTTTCTTTTTCCTTTTGCCTCCTCTCTTGAAATAAACTCATGTGGTGGCTCTTGACGTTGGCTTGTGGGTTGTTCCTGGTTCAAAAGGGTTATCTTAGAAATCATGGAGAGCCACATAAGCTGCAGAAAGGAAGAAGCTTTGTTAAGGGTTTTTTGCTTCTTTTCACTTGATTCAGGTCTGCAGCAGAGATATTTCAAGGCATACAAGAGGAAGTTATGGCCACAGCTTCAAGAAGCAATCAGTTGAAGATGAGGTTGCAGCATATAGAAGCTACAGTGCCTCCACTAGAAAAGGCGGTGCTTGCACAGACAACTCATTTACATTTTGCATACACAGGAGGTTTCTTTGTTTTTTGCCATCTTGTCAATCTTCTCATTGTCTTGACCCATGGTGTCTGATTCTTGCTAGATTTCGCATTAATTTTTATTTGATAAAATAATGTCATTTGTAGGCCCAAGTTTCACTTACTCTACAGATGGCTAGTTGAGAAAAAAATTGTTAAAATTAGTTATATGTTCCGAGTAACTTATAGAGTAGATAGATAAACGTCAATAGTGGTTAGTGAGTCCATTGTCATGATATGAATGTCTTCTAGTAAGATTATAGTTTTGGTTTTTGGTCTTAGTTGATTGAGATTTATTGGTTGTTATCAGGTGTGGAGTGGCATCCTCGTATCCCACATGAACATAATCATTTTATACACGACGACTTGCCTAACTCTTTTATGGATCACTATGAAGAGTGCAGGGATCCTCCACGGCTGCACATGCTTGATAAGTATGTCACTTGCAAGCTTTATGTATTTATGTGCCACCATCATGTTAACTTGAAACTTTATGCTTTATTTTCCTCAGGTTTGATATAAATGGTCCTGGATCTTGCTTGAAGCGATACTCAGATCCTACTTATTTCAGAAGAGCATCAAGCAGCCTGGTTAAAGGAAACAACAAGTTCCAAAACAATAACATGAGTTGTAAAATTAAGGTGTGGTTTCTTATATTTATATTGGTAAAGCTTTATATTATTTGTACTTTGCAGTTATATTTATTGTTTTCTGACATGAACAGAAGAAAAAATCTTCGTCAAGGAGTCGAGATATGTCACGTCTGGCTTCAATGGCTAACCAGAATGCTAGGTAAAACTGAATATTGCATAGTTAAGTTTGTATATTAATTGAAACATGGAATGTATTTCAGGAAGACGTTTACTTTAATTAGCTTCAGTGGACAAACCTCTTCTTCTATATCTGCCTCAACCAGTGACATGGAGAAAAGATCTGATCTCCAAGATCATCATTCTCACACTTATGATTGCCTTTCAACGGCAACCTCTTCACTGAAGACTGGAGAAAAAACGAAAGGGGGGTTAGTTTCATCCAGCTTGACACCGGGGTCTTGCACCATAGGTTCAGTACTCTCTGAATGTGAAACCGAAGATGAACATGATAATTTACAGTTTACTCCTTTGCAAGGGCAAGCTGCTGCTGGCTCTTCTTGCGTTAGTTGGGATGAGAAAGAAGAGATAGTGGAAGAACCTCTTGGTGTGAAGACAGATGAAGCATCTGTTGTGGATGCACTAGTTGAGAAAGCAAGCTATGGAGAAGGCACTGGTAGAGTTGATATTGGAAAAGCGGAATCAGAACCAGGACTGCAACAAAGTAATGGGATTGATGAGGTAAGGGAGATAAAAGCTGGTACAGAGATTGTGAGAGAACCGAGGGATAGTAGTGAACATGAGACTGAAAGCGAAGGGGAGTGTTTTGTTGATGCGCTTAACAGTATTGAATCGGAATCTGAAAACGAGCAAGGTCTCAAAACTAGTCTAGAGGCAGTGAGCATTCCATGTGGTGTTACAGGTGAGAGGTTGGAGAAGAGTTCCAACAAAGTTGAAGAGTCTTGTAGATCGATGGACAACGATTATTTAAATGCAGCTGATGAAATGAATCATCAAGATCCATTGGAGAGTGATAATAGAAGCCGTTCACCGCGCAATGATGTTTGTACAACAAGTAACATTACAAGTGGAGAAGATAAAATCGGTTTTACAGTTGTTCCGGCTCCTGAGAACAGTTTATCTGATTCATCAAACCACTTGTGTCATAGTGAACATCCAAAATCAGAAGCTAAGGTTTCTGGTGAAGTTGAAGCCATTAAAATATGGACTAATGGAGGTCTATTGGGACTGAACCCATCGAAACCTCCAGTCTTGGAAGTGCCAAGTCCGGATTGCAAGACCGAGGAAAGGACACTTGGTTCTGCAGAAGCTGAAAAAGATAAATCAGATGATCTGGTTGAACATGTTCTGGATACTCCAAGCTTAGGAACTCAAAATCTAACTGTAGACCAGAGAGAATGCCATGAGACTTCTTCTTACGGAGTCTTTGGTGGACTCAGCCAAAAGCTATTCACTAATAGTTTCCGCAGAAGAGATTCATTGCCTCATGATAATAGACAAGCTTTACCACCAACTATTCCAGAGAACGATGAAGTGATGGCAGAGAAGAGCAGGTTTCTCTTCAGAGACGAAGCTCCTATTGATTGGTTTGCATCGTCCCCGCCTCTTCAACACATGAAAATATCTCTCAATCCCGTTGACAACACCCTTCAGGCGTCAAGGCTGAAGCTGAAATTTTCAGATGAGGACAACAACAGCAATAATACATTCCCTTCCTTTCAGTTGCTTCCAGAGCCTGCTACTTCTCTTCTTGATTCTTGTTCAGACGACGACGACGACACTTTTTGTATGACTTCACACATTGATTATCTTAGCGATTATCACTCCTTGTCAGATTCTGAGCAGTGGGAAGAACCCAATGACAGAAAAGAGCATGATTCTTTCCATGAAAGTACGCATGTAGATAACAATGGTGAGCCTTCTTCTCTACACACTGAAGCGGAAAATGGTTGTGTGGACTTAAACTTCTCTTACCTCCAGAGTCCTGTTGAGCCTTTACCACCGCCGTTTCCACCTGTGCAATGGATGGTTTCTAAAACAGCCTCAGAAACAATATCTGAAAACAAAACAACGCAGTCCATACAACTACAAGACGCTCTCAGGTTTGCGTTTGAGAAGCATACTTCATCGTCTATAGTCAACAAAGAAGAGCCTAACACTGTGGCTTCTGCTCCTAAACCAGAAACTAAGGTGCAATATTCAAGGAATCGTTTTAGTTATTATTTCAAATTTTCTTGAAATATTAACAAAGCATATGTTCTCTCATAGGTCCATGTGAAGAATAATGCGAGGGAGGAAAAACAAAATGCTAACGAAAAAGAGACTGATGCTGATGACTTCTTGCAACAAATCAGAACACAAGTGAGTGCAGTGTATTCTTTTTTTTTTCGTGGTAAAAAAAAAAGAAGTTATGTTCTGCTTTCTTGATGCATTTTTAATAATCTTAAAAAATTGTATAAACAGCATGTCAACCT
Source organism: Brassica napus (assembly GCF_020379485.1). Taxonomy (NCBI): domain Eukaryota; kingdom Viridiplantae; phylum Streptophyta; class Magnoliopsida; order Brassicales; family Brassicaceae; genus Brassica; species Brassica napus. The sequence continues at coordinate 57,383,860 of NC_063446.1, read as the reverse complement.
GAAACCTGTGGTTATGACAAGGACTTTATCTTCTACTGCTGCTGCTGCAACAACTGACCCTGCAATAAACATTAAGATCAGCGCCATGTTGGAGAAAGCAAACTCAATACGCCAGGTTTATCCTCTCTCTATATATCCAAACCAAATCTAATATTTGCTTCAGAATCTTAAGTACTTTTTTGTTCTGACTCAGACACATGTTACTCTGTCACTCACTTTCTCTCTCTCTCTCTATTTACCTTTTCAGGCTGTAGCTAGCAACGATGGAGATGAAAGTGATACATGGAGCGATACGTAAAACCCCTTTTCACCGAAGAATCCTATTCATCTTTGTGATTTACTTTCTGCAAGCAATTTTTTTTATTGTATCATAACTAATGTGTGGATTGTGTAGATGATGATACGTAAATTTTGTCGTAGCGTGATTATGTATCTTCAAGAAAATAATGTAGTTCAAGAAATAAATTTATATTAAGAAAAGTGTTCATTGGTTATTATGCTCATTCATCGTGTGGAAAACATTTTGCTAACATATTATCATTTCAACCAAGGATGATTATGAGAGTACAAAGCAGTTAACACATCAATCACAATTACCATGCTTGAACAGAGTATATATCCCACCTCATCATGAGAATTTAATTTATCTTCGAATTGTGGATAAGTTCTATATATTTCCAGCTACGAATAAGAAGCATATGTTCTCAGAGGTCCATTCAATGAATATTTGTCAGGGAGGATAAACAAAATGCGAATGAAAAGGAGACCAAAACTGGAGACTTCTTGCATCAGATCCGAACATAAAGTCAGTGTAATCGATTCTCTTAACGTTAAATAAATAATCATTCTCGATTTTTGATGTGTTATATCCTCTTTAACGACATTCTTGATTTATTTCATAGCATAAATTAACATCAACTCAACCTGCATAGACATGTGGTTGCCACAACGATGACCCTACTACCACAAACACTAAGATCATCTTGATTTCGGTGAATGGCAAATTCTATACGTTATGTACTCCTTTTAATCTCCTATTTTCATCCAAAGTAATTTGGATATTTTCTCAAGATTCCTATTCTTCTCTCTAAATTACTCCATGCACGGCAACCGTAGCTTGCGGGAGACAACCTATATTAGGGTTTAATCTTATTATGCAAGCAACTTTTATTGCCTGGAATCTTTTACGCATGTGTGTATTGTGTAGCAGATAAGTAGATTTTGTCGTACGTGATCTATATCTTGAAGAAAATATGAAATATAAAAATATAAACTGTTATCCTCATTTCTTCTTGAAGGTTGACGTTAATCGCAAGTTTTGAAAAATACTGGTAATGTGTCCTTGTTTAATATGAATATTTTTAAAAAAATAGGTTTTTCATTCGATATTTATACTATACTGAATACTCTCAGTTTTGTGTCAGCTGTGCTAATATTCTGGAAGCAATATCGCTATCAAAAAGGTCGAAAGAGAAAATAGTATATCTACTAAACAATTTTAAAGAAACAACTAATAAATGGTTTTTGCTTATAATTTTTTTAAAGAAGCATCAAATGGTGAGTTGTCAAGTAGAAGAGACTTCGAAGAAGATAAGGTCTTCAAGACCTTATAGCCGTGAACTTCGCTTACATGTTGTGTTCTCTAATTACTTTCTTATTATCTGCCACTTGAATCGAAAGTTTAAATAATAGAGATTTTGTTCTTGTGTGTACTGTTATATTATTTTCTTAGTAGTGAAGCATTTTATCTACAATTCTTAATGCCTGTCTCGCATTTAATCAAAGTCGAATATTAAATCATAGACATTTGCTTATGGACATGTGACGGGATTGATTTTTATTTTATTTTTTGAACAATATTCATCTGGTGTTGTTTCTTGGACTATACAGATATGGTTGACAGACAAAATTATAATCTCAACTAGTTGATAGAAATACTCAACGTAATTGTGTCTACAAACCCTTTTGTTGGTGTTGAAAGTGCCTGTTTAATGACTGATCAAGAAACTAGTACCTTACATACATATAAGGTCTTTATGTGCAATCCATCCTATGACAAACACTACAAGAAAACACACCGAATTCCGACGGATCTTCCGACGGACACCAAGGTCGTCGGACATTTGCGACGGAATACTGACAAATTTCCGACCAAATCCAAAAAAATGAAGTCGTCGGAATTCCGTCGGCCATTTCCGACGGAATTCCGACGACTTTTCGACGACATTCCGATAAAAAATGTAACCGTTGTAGTCGTCGGAAGTTCGTCGGTATATTCCGACGAAATTCCGACGACATTCCGATTAACAGCAAAGTCGTCGGAATTCCGTCGGTATTTTCCGACGGAATTCCGACGAACCATGTGACCGTTGCCGACAAATACATATGACCGTTGTATAGCCGTTTGGGATTGGACAATTCCGACGGAATTCCGACGGACTTCTTTACATCCGTCGGAATTTCGTCGGAAAGTCGTCGGAGGTCCGTAAGCAATTTCCTATAAATACAACCCCTCCTCATTCAACTCATTCACACTTCATTCTCTCTTCATTCTCTTTAGTCATAACAATTCCGTGAAAATCATGTCTTCAGAAGTTTATTATCGTTCGTGGATGGATAAACCTCATTTGGATCCGAACACCAATTTGCTTACGGAAGAATACGTTCAAGGGATTGGAGAATTCATGAGGCTTGTTCAACAGCAACCGGATGCAAAAAGTGGTATGTTAAGATGTCCCTGCTCTTCTTGCAATAATAATAAGGTTATAAAAGAATTTGATGTTTGGACTCATTTGTATATGAAAGGGTTTTCACGTAATTATAAAGTTTGGTACCTTCATGGGGAAACTGGTTATGAATATGGTAGTACTAGCGAACCTCAGCCTGTTAGTGAACCTCAGCCTGATATTAGGTTAGAAGAATCTAGAACGGATATAGATTATGGTGTAGGTACTGAGCAGATGGTACATGATCATTATAGAGGGGAAGAACCAAACCCCGAGTCTAGGAGATTTTTTGACATGTTGGATGCAGGAAAACAACCTTTGTATCAAAATTGTAGAGATGGTCATTCAGTCTTATCATCTGCAACTAGATTAATGGGTATTAAGACAGACTATAATTTGGCTGAAGAATGTATGGATGCGATTACTGATTTTGTCAAAGGTATTCTACCTGAGGATAACCTTGCACCGGGTTCATACTACGAGGTTCAGAAACTTGTTGCAGGTCTTCAACTACCGTATGAAGTGATAGATGTATGTATTGACAACTGCATGATCTACTGGAGAGCGGATGAGACACGGAATGTATGCAAATTTTGTGGGAAACCTCGTTATCAGGAGACGAGGGGAAGAGTTCCGATCCCATTCAAAAGAATGTGGTATTTGCCTTTGACGGAAAGATTGAAGAGGTTGTATCAGTGTGAGCGCACAGCAAAAGCAATGAGATGGCATGCAGAGCATTCCACAAATGGTGAGATTAGACATCCTTCAGATGCAAAGGCTTGGAAACATTTCCAGTCAACATATCCAGAATTTGCGGAAGAGAGAAGAAATGTTTATCTTGGATTATCTACTGATGGTTTCAGCCCATTTGGAAAGCATGGAAGGCAGTATTCTCTATGGCCAGTTATTGTGACACCGTACAACTTACGGCCGAGCTTGTGCATGCGACGAGAGTTTTTGTTTCTCTCAATTCTAGTCCCCGGGCCAGATCATCCTAAAAGATCACTAGATGTGTTTCTTCAACCACTAATATATGAGTTGCAACAACTATGGGCGCATGGTTTTGAGACATACGATGTTTCGCGCAAAGAAAACTTTCAGATGCGGGCAGTACTTATGTGGACAATAAGTGACTTTCCAGCATATGGTATGTTATCTGGATGGACAACACATGGGAAGCTATCATGTCCATATTGTCAAGATGACACAGATGCTTTCCAACTAAAGAACGGAAGGAAAACGTGTTGGTTTGACTGTCACAGACGATTTCTACCACCTGATCATCCATACCGCAGGAGTAAGACTTCGTTTACGAAGAACAAGCAGGTGTTTGATGGTCCACCTGAGGAAGTTAGTGGGAAAGATTTGTTGAAGCAGTTTAGGTATTTTGATGCAGAAAGGACGCCAGATGTAGGTGGACATGAAAACATTCGAGTCAATGCGGTTGGAGAGCTACATAACTGGCACAAAAAGAGTATTTTCTGGGATCTACCATATTGGGAGAGTCATCTATTGCGGCATAATTTAGATGTCATGCATATTGAGAAGAACTTCTTCGATAATCTGATGAACACAGTCCTTAACATCCAAGGTAAAACGAAGGATAATTTGAAGTCAAGGTTGGATTTAGTCGATATTTGTGATCGTTCTGAACTTCACGTTGATGAGAACGGTACGGCCCCTTTTCCCATTTATCGGCTAGATGGTGCTAGAAAAGAAGAGTTCTTTGATTGGATTACAGAGAAAGTGAAATTTCCTGACGGATATGCATCAAATTTGGGGAACTGCGTTGATAGAAGCGAAGGAAAGTTTACTGGCTTGAAGAGTCATGATTGTCATGTAATTATGCAGCGCCTCCTTCCGTTTGCCTTTTCAGCATTATTGCCACGTAATGTTCATGAAGCAATTGCAGGGATTAGTGTTTTTTTCCGTGACTTATGCAGCAGAGTATTGACTGAAGAGGGTATTAATAATTTGAAGACAAACGCACCAGTCAGCATGTGCAACCTTGAGAAGATATTTCCTCCATCATTCTTTGATGTAATGGAACATCTTGCTATTCATCTCGCAAGAGAATTGGAACTTGGTGGTCCTGTGCAGTACAGATGGATGTATATTTTTGAGCGTTATATGCATCATCTGAAGAAGATGGTCAAAAATCAAAGCAGGGTGGAAGGATCTATAGTGGCACAGGTGATCAATGAAGAAACTGCAATCTTTGCTGAAAATTATTTTCCACCAGAAGTGCAAACAAAACACCGAAGACCTGCTCGGCATGATGATAGAGGGGAGAGAGCAACATATCATGTTACTGTCCCAAGCATGTTCAAGGAAATAGGACGACTTAGTGGAAAATTCACGAAGCGGAGACTTACGGACACTGAGAACGCTCATTTGCAAACATATTTGCTCACCAACTGTGAAGATGTTCTACAATATGAGAGGTAAAAATATTTATTCATTTATTGTTAGATTAATATTCAATAAATTTATTTCATATTGATAATATTTTTGTATATAGTGTATATATGGCGGAGTTGCGTATGACTCACAGGCATGCAACAGAAGATGAGCTTCGACAACTTAGAGATAACGGATTTGCTGCGTGGCTTCGTAGTTATGTGAGTCATATATCCTATTACCCTATGCAAATGATTAGTTTAAATTTAATATATATAAACTAATTAATTTTGCAATCATATATGTTTTTTTTTATAGGTGAATGATGGTTTGGCCAGAGGTCTTGTGTTCGATGATTGGATACGCGAATTTGTGCAGGGACCAAACTATGTGGTCAAATCATATCCTAAATTTTGTACGCGAGGATATGCATTCACAAGGAAAGGTCATTCTAAGACAACATATGATGCTGGTGTTTCATCTTCTTCTGGTGACGATGTCTACTACGGCAACATAAAAGAAATATTGGAAATCCAATTTCCTGGAATGGTTGGATTGCGTTGTGTAGTATTCTATTGTGATTGGTATGACACCACCCCAGATAGAGGAGTGAAGATTGATGCGTTTGGTGTTACATCAGTTCATTCGCGGCGGAAACTTCAATATTATGATCCCTTCATTCTTGGTTCGCAAGCTGATCAGGTATGTCAATATATTCATAATTTTTTACCAATATAATTAATTAATGTTATATATTGAACTAATACTTTGTATAATTGATATGTATAGGTGTGCTACATCAGTTACCCTCGGGTGACGTACAGAGACGATCCATGGGTTACTGTAACGCAAATCAACCCAAGAGGACGAGTGGATGGAACTTCTGATGATGATGAACCATTGCAACCAGAGTCTACCAGCAACGCCCAGGCAGTTGAAGATTTGGAAAATGTTCAACTCGTTGAGAATTTGACTGTGTTTGGACATGATGCTGTCGTACATTCAGAGCCGGAAGCCGAGGTTGGGGAGTTTGATGAAGATTCAGAAGATTCTGATTAGTTTTTTTTTTTTTTTTTTTTTTAATGGTCCGTCGGAAATCCCTCGCAATATACCGACGACATAGCGACGACAACGGGTTTCATTGAAAATTGGAAAGGTCGTCGGTATTTTCCGACGAAATACCGACGACATGTTTTTCTATAAAGTTTCAATCATAAAAATCTATAAATTTAGATGCCAAAACTATGAAAATAACACATAATAAGTGTTTAGTATAGTATTAGATCGCAACCGTTCAAATATAACAACTCATTAAAATATTTATGTATGCATATCATTGTTTTCATAACATCTCATCTTAACATTATGTACTTATACAATCATATTTATATAAGCTTACACTACAAAAAATATTGTTGTGTAAAATCGTGTTATAAAACATTTTTATTGTTAAATCTTTATGCAAATACTATATATATTATCAAAGGTTTGGATTTTGCATTTAGAAACTTGAAAAGAACACCCTAAACACTAAGTCGTCGGAATTCCGTCGGAAAATACCGACGGAATGTGTCCGTCGGAAAATACTGACGGACACGTTCCGTCGGAATTTCAATTAGCCCGGGAGAACCAAACCGCTTGAAAATTTTCGCGAATCGGCATTTGGTATATTTTAAATATACCGACGGAATACCGACGAACCCGTGTCCGTCGGAATCCACGGAAATAAAAACCTTCTCCTTTCTTCTTCGTTATCTCCGCGGCCTCTCTCTCTCTCAAAACTCTCCGGCGATTTCGGCGATTTCGGCGACTCTCCGGCGATTCCGGCCTCTCTTCACCGGCGAATCCTCTCCTCACCCTCCTATCTCTTCCCCAAACCCCAAATCATGTAAGAATCATCCCAAACCTTTTTTTTTCAATTGTTTAGGGTTTTGGAAGTTGATCTCGGATTTTAGGTTGTTTGATTGAACATTTTAGGATTGAATGGATAGTTTAGGATATATAAGTTAGGATTGTTGTTTTAGTTTTTTTGGAACATTTTTTGATTTTTAAAAACGTTTTTTGATTTTTTAAAACGTTTTTTTTTTTTTTAAAAACGTTTTTTGATTTTTAAAAACTTTTTATTTTTAAAAACGTTTTTTGATTTTTAAAAACGTTTTTTGATTTTTAAAAACGTTTTTTGATTTTTAAAAACGTTTTTTGATTTTTAAAAACGTTTTTTGATTTTTAAAAACGTTTTTTTGAAAAAAATATAAATATTTAACACCATTTTTCTTCATTTATAAATTTTAACAACATTTTTCTATATTTATAAATTTTTTATAATTTTGTATACATATATATATATGTAAATCATGTATAGTAAAAATTTTAAAATTTTAAAATTTTTTATATTTTTTTTTAAGTTTCCACTAATAAATATTTAACAACATTTTTTTTTTAAAATATAAATATTTAACAACATTTTTCTTCATTTATAAATTTTTAACAACATTTTTCTATATTTATAAATTTTTTATAATTTTGTATACATATATATATATATATATATATAAGGTTTAATAGTTTTTTTTAAAACGTTTATAAAACCTTTTGTAAATATATAAATGAAAATATGTTTGATGGGTTAATTTTTTTTTTTTAGGGCCGAGGATGAAGCCCGCCCCGCAGCCCGTCTTCGACGTAGTTCGGTGAGCGGTTCCCGTGCATCGGTATCGTCTCATGACTCGGTTCCCGCATATATTCCCGCTCCAGCTCCCTCTGCCCCTCACGCTGCCCCTCACGCTGCTGCTCAACAGGATCCGGGGGTCATGCCGGTTCATCTATTGGTTCAACAACCAGGTCGAGAGCATCTCCCGTTTCTCCAACTCAACCCACGACGAGGCCATAGCACTTGGTTAGTATTTTTTTTTATTTGTACCGTTATATTTTTTGCTTTAATTAACTTGCTAACTTGTATTTTTTTTTAAAGGTTCACCAAGTCGAAAAATGGCATTAGCCGGAGCATCAACCAGATGATGTACTCCATGCTCCGTTTTGGATATCCAAAGTGGAGTGTGATCCCTTCCGACGAACGAGAGTTGTGGTTTCGTCAGTTTGCGGTATAGTAACCCTTCATTTTTTTTAAGTTTTTACATTTTTTTACATATATTTACTTATTAAATTGTGTTTGTTTTGTAGCAAGAGTTCAACTGGCACTCCGATCTTACGGAAACAGTCCGTAAGAAATTCAACGAAAAGGCCATGGACTCTTACACAAAGCAGATAAACGCGTGGAAGACAGTTTGGCAGAAGAACAAGAAGCCACGGTTCATCAACGGGGGGGGTGTGGGAGCAGTTGATAGCTCATTGGGAGAGGGAAGACACTGCAGAGACGTCTTCTAGGAACTCCAGGAACCGGAAGAGCGATCGTGGCGGGAAAGGTATGTATGTGCACAACCTCGGCGCTTGCTCCATGTCTACTAAGGAGGATGAACTTGTAAGTTTTTTATTATTATTTATCTTTATATTTTTTAAATAAATATTTTATATATTTTTTGGCTAATAATGGCGGTTTTTTTAGATCGAAGCAAATGACGGTAATCCCGTTGATCGTCTCCAACTCATTAAGGTGGCTCACACTAACAAGACGACGGGTCAAATTCAGGACCCCGTGATCAGAGGTGTAGTTGATTTGGTGGAAGCTGAGATAGTTTCTCAATCTCAGCCTCTCTCTGATGACGGCGACTCCACGGGAGCTTCAACCAACCTGTCTCTATTGCAAATAAATGAGATGGTTGAAAAGGTAATTTTTTTTATTAATATATTTTTTTTATAATGTCGATTACTTACTTGTCCATATTTACTTACTTTAAATATTTTTGTAGGCGGTTCCTAAAAGGAAAGGAGGCCGTTTAGTTGGGTTGGCCCGTCGTGCTTCTTCGTATCCGGCATCTTCTTCGCAAGCTCCGTATGCCGATCCCATGATTCTCGAGGAGCTACATGACAAAGATGAACGGATTGGGGCATTGGAGGAGCAGAACACCACTATCCTTTCGGAGAATGCCACTATCCGTTCGGAGAATGCCACTATCCTTGCTGAGTTGGCATCCCAGAAGAAGTTCAACACCGAGATTATGCAGAAGCTAGATCGTTTGATGTCTTCGAGTTCTTCTTAGTTTATTTCGGCTTTATAAAACTTTCGGAATGTTTTTTTTTTCTATTTCGGTTTGTATGAATGTTTTTTTCCTATTTCGGTTTTTATGAATTTAAATTTTATAATATTATTAGTTTTAAATTTCCAATTTTTAAAATTTATTAATATCAAAAAATATATAAAAATGCAAAATTAATTTGTAAAAAAAAAAGGGTATATACCGACGGACAACGGTCGTCGGAATATACCGACGGACATATATCCGTCGGAATTCACCGACAAACTCATTTCCGTCGGAATATACCGACGAACGTGGTTCGTCGGTATATTCCGACGACCTATGTCCGTCGGTAAATTCCGACGGATACAGTTCGTCGGAATAAACCGAGGAACCACGTTCGTCGGAATTGTAGTTTTCCGATGAACTCTGGTCTCGTGTAGCCGCATCGTAATATCGTCGGAAGTTCGTCAGAATGACGTTTCTTGGTATTCGTCAGAAAGTCGTCGGAATTTCTGACGAAATTCCGACGAATTTTTTTTTTCCGACGAAACGATACCGACGGACGGGTTCGTCGGAAATTCGTCGGAATAGACCGATTCCGACGAATTACCGACGATTTCGGCCATCAGAATCCCCCTGTTTTCTTGTAGTGAAAGCAGCAGACCAATGTTCTTAAAATACAATTTATCATTTTTTTTGTTAAAGGGTTTTCATAAAATACAAATTATCATATAAACTGAATAAGTAATAGCCCTATATATTGTGTGAAAGCATTTCGCGAAACCCCAATATCTTTATTTGAAACATTTTTTTTCTTTATTTGAAACATTCCGGGCGAGTGATAGGTTTTTTATTTTCTCTCAAAGATATCACACCTCAAGGTTGAATAAATCTCATCAAAATGTAATTGTATCTCATATCGTTCTCCAAAATGGAAAACACAACCTTTAGACTTTATCCATTTGTTAAAAAAGAAAATTAACCAATTCGTTTTGTGTTTTAAAAAAAAACAGTTCGATCTATTTCTTCCTCTTTTTCTTTAGCTTTTAAATTCTTAATCGAAAATAAAGCTCTCGCATGCATGGTCCCTCAAGGAAAGTGCACCTTTTTCCAATAAAAGTATAAAACTAAGCATATATAAAGTTTAGCTTACTAATTCATTCCACTTTATCTAGCAACAATAAGTAAACATTAGTGCTGTTCGTTTGGTTGCCGCAACAGTTTCTGCGGCTGCGGCTGAGTCTGCGGCTGCGGCTGCTCGTTTGGTTGTTGTTCGTTTGGCAGACGCAGCCGCAGCCGTAACCGTAGACTCAGTCGCATGTTGTTGTTCGTTTTGAAGACGCAAGGCATTAACGCTGACGCTGACGCTGCCGCATGAAGTAGATTTAGTTATGTTCGTTTGGTCACCGCAGACGCAATTTTAATTTGTTCATATTTTAATTTTATAAATTTGTAAAATTGTATTTTAAATATATAGAATGTAGTTTAAATTTGTAAATTTGTATTTTAAATAAATAAAAAGGTAGATTTAAATTTGTAATATTTACATTCATAAAAATATTATATTTAATTAGTAATAAATTTAACAACATTTTTTTGTCATAAATCATTTTACCACAAGCATATGTTCATCTATAAAAATATTATTTACATCTTTAAAAATATTATATTTAATTGGTAATAAATTTTTAGTCAAATATATAAATATAACAACATTTTTTTGTCATAAATCATAAGCTAAATTAAAACAAAAACTAATATATCAAAATATTTATCACAAGCATATGTTCAACTGCATTACAAGAAAATAATGATCATCTTTTGGTCTACCAGTTGAGGATCAAGTTGATGTAAAAGAGCTATTAAGAGTGTATGTAAGACTAGCAATTTCATCATAATGTAAAATTAAATCTTTGTGATGAATGTATGTGCACTTTCATGTGGCAACAAAAGTTTAAAGCTTTTAGATTTGTCATTAAAAACCGAATACATGTGATAAAAAGGATGAACAGAGTGTACTTTACACGCATGCCTTTATGTAAAAAAAACAACATGAGGAAAGTCATTGCATGTATTTAGCTCTGTTTCTTCCCAGTGACACCAGCAATAACCATAATCTAAGAAGTTGATAAAACACAAAGTATATAAGAAGGAGGGGCTTTAACTTGTTTGGAAGCTTCAAGTGAATGTAAGATAGGCCTTACAACAGCAGGCAGAAAGAGTCCTACAAACAAGATGAGAAGAGAAACATAACATGTCACACAAGCAAAAAACATATCAAGCAAACTCCTCACACACCAAAACTCAAGTTAGCTTAGACAAATGCAGTCAGTAGAAAGAACCCAGTAGCATATAAATAGGGAAAAGAGGGTACCTTTACTCATGCCCACCAGTCAACGGTCCAGACAAGCTCTAGCCACAAGGTTTTTGCAAACACCCAGTTGATTTTACGCCTCTCTTCAAGCACTTCTTTCCAATAGCTGTGACGAAGTACATATCAATACAGTATCAGAGGAAACTGATAGTTATGAACTAAAGCATCAGTAAACCATCCCCATCAGACACAAACCCATATCCTAAATGCTTTAGAACAAAGACCATCACTATCAGCTTCTTCTTGTCTTAGTTATGAACTTGGATCTTGGATCCAAAACCCACTCCCAAAAACTCATATGAAACACAACAGTTACCTCAACTATGCTTGAAACCCAAATCGGAGGAGAAGAGAGAGCTCGTGCTGCGTCAGAGAGGAGAGAGCTCGAGGTCTAGAGATGAGATGGAGATGAGAGAGCTCGAGGTCTACGTCGAAGACGGAGATGGAGATGAGAGAGCTCGAGGTATGGAGATGAGAGAGCTTGTGGCTGTGTGAGATGGAGATGAGAGAGCTCGAGGTCTGTGTCCGAGATGGAGACGAGAGAGCTCGAGGTCTGCCTGAGATGGAGAGAGATGAGATGGAGATCGAGAGAGATCGAGCAAGGTTGCGTCAATTGGAAAACAAGATGCGGCTGCGTCAATATAGGATTAAGTATTTTTGTAAATACTGAAACATATTAAGGGCAAAATAGTAAATTACGTTATTGGCTGCATAATTTACGTCGCGACCGCGGGTTTTATCGGCGTTAGCTGCATGACGCGGCGTACGGATGCGGCGTCAGACGCAGCTTCCTGCGTCATCCAAACGAACATGATTTCTTCAAAATATTGCCGCAGACGAAGGTACCTGCGGCAACCAAACGAACATCACTTTTATTAATTCTTTTAGATGTCTCTTAAAAACCGTGGAATATGGAACCATTAGTATTAAAAGTGGAAACCCTTTGGAAATATTTTTGTTAATTAACATGTGGGTATTCCAAACTTATGACAGAGCTCAGACTAATTCACAAAGACATGTGTATATCACAGATAAGCCATCTCATGCTAATGAGTCCGAAAACATAGGTCTATATCCGTGTGGTATTTTACGAATAATATGACTTAGTTTCGCTAGTAGGTGAATCGAATTTGAAATTTGTTAGTGTCCCAGCCCGTCTCTTTCCACTCTACCACACTGTGCCGGACTCGGAAAGAAACTTCTTATCAGTATGGAACATGTTCTCCTCATAAGCCTAATGTATATATAATTACTTTCAAAACTGTGGACACAAGATTATAGAACTAATTTACATTATGAGCACGACCATATGGAACAAAAAAAAATATAATTTGATCTTCTCATTTGTTTTGAAAGACGGCAAGTTCAAGTATATAAGAGCATAGTCCGAAATGTTGGGATAGAAATGGATAATTGATCATTTGTCATTTTATTCTAACAAAATCAATAAAGTACAAGTCATATCTCTATAATAGACATTAAAGAGAGAAAATAGTTAATAATTCCTGTTCTTTATTCATTTGATTAATTTTAAATCACTTTATTAAAGATAGGATTAAAGAACAAAACCCCATACAAAAGATTTTGCTTTTCTTTTAAAAGAGAGCTTTTTATAAAGTTAATTTCCGAACCCAAAAGAAACAGTACTAATGAACATATTAAGATTTCAAGGGAAAAAATAAAATAAAAATGGGCAGCCAACAGAAATTAGTCACCTAATTCATAAGAAAAGAAAGAAAGATGGCTGAAGACAAGGTATCCCACCTTTACAAGTAACAACTAATTATAGGTTTGATTGGTTAACTATAGCATAATTTAGAGTAAATGTAAAAGTGAAACGTGGAGAAAATTAAAAAAGGTGAGAAGGTGGAAAGAAAGAGAAATGCAGAGTAGTATTAGTTACTATAGTTATATCTAGAGTAAAAACTAGAGGGCTTTTCTTTCTTTTTAAATAGTAACTAGAGTAACAACAAAATTTTAGTGTTTTACACGATTGGTAGAATTTTAGCTGAATTTGGAGTAACTTTAAATCTGGAGTAACTTTAAATCTGGAGTAAAATATCCTCTAGACTATATTTGCGAAGTGATTTTCACTACAAGAAAACACATGCTTAACGACGAAAATTAACGAGGAAAAACAATCCTCGTAAATTTACGTCGAGTTTACGACGAATTTACGTGAAAAACTAAAGTCATCGTTATTTCTTCGTAACGTAACGACAAAACTGTTTCGTCGTAAAGTGGATGTAATTTTACGAGTATTTTACGAGGAAAAACTATTTCCTCGTAAATACGACGTAAACTTTGCGTGGTATTTACGAGGGAATAGTTTACGTCTATTTAGCGAGGAAATTTTTGAAGCCACCAACTTCATAGGTGTTACACGATTTTTTTGCCCACCTAATTAATTTTCGTCGTAAATTCATAGCAAAATTACAACTACCAGATTCGAATTTTCCTATAAATATGGATGTTTGAACATCATTTTAAACACACCAACAACAAAAAACGTGAAAGAAAAAAAATGGCTGGCTCCGGGACTATTTACGAGTTGCGGAAGTGGATGTATATGCATAGAGATGCTAACGGGAGAGTGACGAAAGAATACCTTGCGGGTCTGGAGACATTTATGCATCAAGCAGATTCAACACCGCTCGCCCAAGAAAGTGGTAAGATGTTCTGTCCTTGTCGGAAATGCAACAATTCGAAACTGGCAAACCGTGAAAATGTTTGGAAGCATTTAATAAATAGAGGTTTCACGGCAAATTACTATATCTGGTTTCAACATGGAGAAGGTTTTAATTATGATCAGAATGAAGCTAGTAGTAGTAATAGCAATTTTCAGGAAAAAGAACCGGTTGATCATCATTTGCATAATGAACATAGTTACCATCAGGAGGAGATGGTAGATTATGATAGGGTTCATGATATGGTAGCTGATGCATTCGTAGCTCATGATGAAGATGAAGAACCTAATATAGATGCAAAAAAGTTTTACGAAATGTTAAACGCGGCGAATCAACCACTTTACAGTGGTTGTAGAGAAGGTCTCTCTAAATTGTCGTTAGCTGCTAGAATGATGAATATTAAAACTGATCACAATCTACCTGAAAGTTGCATGAACGAATGGGCGGACTTGTTTAAAGAGTATTTGCCGGAAGACAATGTGTCTGCTGATTCTTATTATGAGATTCAGAAACTGGTTTATAGTCTTGGGTTGCCTTCGGAGATGATAGATGTTTGCATCGACAACTGCATGATCTATTGGGGAGATGATGAGAAGCTAGAAGAATGTCGATTCTGCAAGAAGCCACGATTCAAGCCGCAAGGACGGGGACGTAATAGGGTACCGTACCAAAGGATGTGGTACCTACCAATTACAGACAGATTGAAAAGATTGTATCAATCAGAGCAGACTGCTGGAAAGATGAGATGGCATGCCGAGCATACTCAGACGGATGGTGAGATGACTCATCCATCAGATGCAAGAGCCTGGAAACATTTCAACAAAGTACATCCAGATTTCGCTAGCAATATCCGGAATGTGTATCTCGGATTATGCACAGATGGATTTAGTCCGTTCGGAATGTCAGGGAGACAATATTCATTGTGGCCAGTCTTTCTTACTCCATACAACCTGCCACCGGAGATGTGCATGCAACGGGAGTTACTATTCTTGACCATATTAATACCTGGTCCGAACCATCCAAAAAGGTCCCTGGATGTTTTCCTACAACCACTGATAAAAGAGTTGAAGGATTTGTGGTCAACAGGGGTGAGGACGTATGACTGTTCAACGAAGACGAATTTTACGATGCGAGCGATGCTTTTGTGGACCATAAGTGATTTCCCTGCCTATGGGATGTTGTCTGGATGGACTACACATGGGAGATTAGCTTGTCCATATTGTAATGGAACGACAGATGCGTTTCAACTGAAGAATGGTAGGAAGACAAGTTGGTTTGATTGTCACCGTCGATTTCTTCCCATTGGCCATCCTTACCGAAGAAACAAGAATTTGTTTAGGCACAAAAGGGTTGTGAGAGACACTCCTCCTCCATATCTAACTGGAGAACAAATTGAAGCGCAAATCGACTACTACGGAGCTAACGAAACAGTTCGTTGGGGTGGTAATTGGCATGTCCCTCGTAATATGCCAGATTCTTACGGTGTTCATCACAACTGGCACAAGAAGAGTATATTTTGGGAGTTGCCATATTGGAAGGATCTTCTTCTGCGCCACAACCTCGATGTGATGCATATAGAGAAGAATTTCTTTGAGAACATCATGAATACAATATTGAATGTCCCAGGGAAGACAAAAGACAACATAAAATCGAGGTTGGACTTGCCGGATATTTGCTCAAGAAGCGAGTTACATATTAAAAGCAATGGACAAGTTCCCGTTCCGATATTCAGATTATCTTCAGAAAAAAAGTCGGTGTTGTTCAACTGGGTGGCATCAGAAGTGAAGTTCCCCGATGGGTATGTTTCGAATCTCTCTAGATGTGTTGAAAAGGGTCAAAAGTTCTCCGGGATGAAGAGTCATGATTGTCATGTATTTATGCAACGACTACTGCCCTTTGCATTTGCGGAGCTACTTCCAACAAACGTACATGAAGCACTTGCAGGTACGTAGTGTATTATATCACAATAATTTACAAAATAATATATGACTAACAATGTGTTTAATTTTTTTTTGAATATAAAAGGCATTGGAGCATTTTTCAGGGATCTGAGCACACGCACTCTTAAAGAAGAAGTTGTGGAACAGCTTCAGGAGAACATTCCCATCTTATTGTGCAACTTGGAGAAGATATTTCCTCCCGGATTTTTTGACGTCATGGAGCATCTAGCTGTCCACCTCCCATATGAGGCATTGCTTCGTGGACCTGTACATTACGGATGGATGTATCAGTATGAGCGAGCCATGAAATATTTGAAGGGAAAAGCAAAGAACCTCGCCAAAGTTGAAGGTTCTATAATTGCTGGAAGTTTGACGGAAGAAGTTTCTCACTTCACATCGTACTACTTTGCGTCAAAAGTACGTACACGGAGAAGAGCTCCAAGAAGATATGATGATGGTGGTGTTGCGCCAACATATGCAGTTGCTGGTGTTCCAGACATCTTTAGCCAGATTGGGCGACTCGGTGGGAAGTCTAAAGAGGTTTGGTGGTCGAGTGAAGAAGACGCTCATAGTGCACACACCTATATTCTACTCAATTGCGAAGATCCATTGATGCGTTATTTTGAAAGGTAACATATATTGACACTTCGAAACACATATAAGTATAATTAATTGTATAATTGCGAGAGATTCATTCCTATAAAATGTGATTTTACAGCCTATTTGTTTCTCAAGTCGAAGAAACATTTCCTGGTATATCCACAAGTGACGTAGACAAAAGGAAAGATCAACACTTCATTAAGTGGTTGCGGAATCAGGTATTAACTAAAACGTTTTTCATACATTATCTGTATTTCATTAACATTCTCTTTATTTTTGCAGGTTGATTATGACGACGACGATGCAGATTATCCTAAGTGGTTACACGAAGTAATTCAATCTCCACTTGTAAAGGTCACCACATCACAGATGTATTTCACACGAGGCTATACTTTTCATACATATGACTATGGTAGACAGCGGGCGACCAGTAACTATGGAATATGTGTGAAAGGGGAAACAGATTTCTACGGGATCTTGACGGAGATTATTGAAGTCGAATTTCCAGGGATACTGAAGCTGAAATGCGTCCTCTTCAAATGTGAATGGTTCGACCCCGTCGTCAACAGAGGTGTTCGGTCTAACAAATTCGGTGTAGTTGATGTCAACGGTGGACGAAGGTATAACAAATTCGAGCCTTTCATCTTAGCTTCACAAGCAGACCAAGTTAGCTTCCTTCCATACCCTCGGATGAGAGATTCAGGTATAAATTGGTTAGCAGTGATCAAAGTTACACCTCGAGGACGAATCATCAGTGGAGAAGAACCACCATTGCAAGAAGAACAGATAAATGAAGTTGAGGAACCTGAACAAGAAATTGATGACATCCTTCTCATTGATCCGCATAATCACGAGTACGAAGATCTTACCGATGATGCCACAGACGAAGCTGTTGAAGACGAGTTTAATGAAAATGATGATGTTTCTAGTGATGACGAGAATGTCGATGTATCCGATTGATGTATTTGTTTTATGAATAAGATGAGGGAGTTTGTTTTATGAATAAGATAATGTGGGAATTGTGGTTTGGAATGGAAATAAAGATGGGGTTTGGAGTATATGAAGTAGAAAATAAGGAATATGGGGTTTGGGGTTTCGGATTCAAGGGATTTAAACATAACACTCGTTAATTCCACGTAACGAAAAATCGTCGTAAAGGACTCGTAGGTCAAAGAGGAAATAACGAGGAAATATAAAAATACAGAACGCAGGACTCGTTAATTCCACGTAGGACAAAATCGTCGTAAATACCACGTACGATGAATTCGTCGTAAAAACCACGTAGGATGAAATCGTCGTAAATACAACGTAAGACAACGAGGAAATAACGACGAAACCTAAAAATAAAGATGGGGTTTGGAATATATGAAGTAGAAAATAAGAAATATGGGGTTTGGGGTTTGGGGCTTGGGGTTTCGGGTTTCGGGTTTCGGGTTTCGGGTTTGGGGTTTGGGGTTTCGGGTTTTTGGTTTCGGGTTTCGGGTTTAGGGGTTCGGGGTTTGGGGTTTGGGGTTCGGGGTTTAGGGGTTCAGAGTTTGGGGTTTCGGGTTTAGGGGTTCGGGGTTTCGGGTTTCGGGTTTTGGATTTCGGGTTTCGGGTTTCGGGTTTCGGGTTTCGAGTTTGGGGTTTCGGGTTTAGGGGTTCGGGGTTTGGGGTTTCGGGTTTTGGATTTCGGGTTTCGGGTTTCGTGTTTTGGGTTTGGGGTTCTAGGGATTTAACCATAACACTCGTTAAAAATAACGACGAAACTTAAAATTAAATATGGGGTTCGGAATATATGAAGTAGAAAATTAAAGATGGGGGTTTGGGTTTCGGGTTTCGGGTTTGGGCTTTCGGGTTTCGGGTTTGGGGGTTGGGGTTTGGGGTTTCGGGTATGAGGTTTCGGGTTTCGGGTTTCGGGTTGGGGTTTCGGGTTTCGGGTTTGGGCTTTCGGGTTTCGGGTTTCGGGTTTCGGGTTTGGGGGTTGGTGTTTAGGAATAACGACAAAACTTAAAATTAAATATGGGGTTTGGAATATATGAAGTAGAAAATTAAAGATGGGGGTTGGGTTTTGGGTTTCGGGTTTGGGCTTTCGGGTTTCGGGTTTGGGGGTTGGGGTTTGGGGTTTCGGGTATGGGGTTTCGGGTATGGGGTTTCGGGTTTCGGATTCTAGGGATTTAAACATAACACTCGTTAATTCCACGTAGGATGAAATCGTCGTAAATACCACGTAAGCATAAATCGTCGTAAAGACCACGTAACCAGAAATCGTCGTAAAGACCACGTAAAAAGATTTAAACATAAAACACGTTAATTTCACGTAAGCATAAATCGTCGTAAATACCTCGTAGTGTAAAAACTAGAAAAAAGGGAAAAGGATCAAAATACCAGAATAACATGTGGCAAGACTTCCAGCAATTATAATACGTAAGTCTCGCCCACATGAATTCTAATATCTTATCCTTTTCCTATTTTTTTCAAATATTTATAATTTGAATATGATTTTGCTGAGGAATGTGATTTCAGATAGGTGTGTGATTTGGGAGTTTATGTGTGGTTTGAGAATGAGAGTTGTGGGTATATTTATAGGAAAGCAAGCCTCGTTAATTCCACGTAGGCAAAATCGTCGTTAATACCTCGTAAACAAAAACACGGGCCTTTGTGATTCCTCGCAATTTCCTCGTAAAAAAAAACACGGGCCTTTGTAACTGCTCGCTATTTCGTCGTAAACTTACGACGAATTTGCGACGATATGTAATCTTATATATACACCCGAGCGCTCACTCTTTCTTTCCTCTCTACTTCCTCTCCATTTCGTAGCAATGGTAAGCCTCTCTGATTCCTCTCTAATTTGGTTAGTTTAGGATAGATTAGGTGGTTAGTATAGGGAATTTAGATAGGTTTGCGGATTTTATGTTATTTAGTGTTGATTAGGTGGATAATGTTGGGAAATATATTGTTGATGTTAATTTTAAAAATTTCATTTCTTTTCCAGGTTCGAAAAGGAAGACTTACTGCCCATTACTGAGAGATCTTCGGTGAGCCGGGTAGTCGTTTAGACCCGGCCTCTTCTTCCGCTCCCAGTTCTTCGGGCCAGGAGACTGTCCCCGAGACTCAGTACACTCAGAGAGTCTCTGGGTCTACTTCTTCTAGTGCACCATCGGCTCCTCATGTGCCTCCTCCGATGCCTCCTCCTGTGCCTCCTCCGATGGCACCTCCGATGGTCGCCGATATTCATCCTGATCTGATGGTGCCTCCGAGTGCTCCTTACTCGCAGTACACTGTAGAGGACATTTGTAGAGGACATTCTCAGTCTGCAAGGCAGAGAAGGTTTACCAGTCGTTGACCCAGACCGACCGGACGGAACGTTGTGGTATGTTGCATTAATTTTTTTTTAATTCGTTTAAATTTCTTTTATAACATTAAAAATAATTTATATTTTAAATTTGTATTTTCCAGGTGGGGGGTTGACGGATGTCTTGCATCGGACGTAACCGACACGATCAAGGGTTACTTCTCCATGGCACATCCAAACTGGAGTAAGACGCCTCACTACGTCAGAAAGACGTGGTTCAAAATTTACGCTGTAAGTTTCTATTAATTAATTATATATATTTTAATTTTTTCATGATTTATATATATACTTTCTAAAAAACTAATTGTTAATTTATTTTTTCCAACAGCAAAAATATAATTGGGCCTTGGGGATCACTGAGAGGGTGAGGAAGAAGTTTAACGCGAAAGCGAAAGTTCGCTTGTTGGACACGGTCTCCAACTGGAAGGGTGACTGGATCGTGAAGGGGTATGAGCGTGGCAAACCCGCTGAGCTCACCACGGATGTGTGGGATGGCCTCATCCGTTATTGGCGCCTTCCTGATTCCATTAGAATCGCCCAGGCTTGCTCTAACTCCCGTAACACGGTCGATGAGCACGGAAACGGACCGATGCTTCACACTACGGGCCAAAAACCCCACGCCGGTGTCCGTTTGGAAATGGTAATTAAATATTTTATTAAATAATTTTTTTAATACATATATTAATTTATTCTAACTTTCTTAACTGTTTTTTAGGCCAAAGAGACGGGACATCTCCCGTCTCTTATGGAACTTTACGAGAGGACCCACAAGAACAAGGCGGGCGTATTTGTAGATGGCAAGTCCGAGCAAATCTACAACGACGTAGTTGCTCGGGTTGAAGACCGCCAGACTCAGCTGACCCAGCAGTCTACCGACGGATTACCCGTCACCTTATCCACACTTGAAGTGGATAAGATTTACGAGGAGGTAAATTTTCAAAAAAATTAATTTTTAATTATTCATTTAATTTAACTTTAAATTTTTACTTACAATATTTATTTTTTGTTTTTAAGGTTGTCCCTAAAAAAAAGGGACGGACGTTGGGTATTGGTTCCGTCAACGATGTTCCGAGAGCGACATCGTCTTATGGTCAGCGACGGGATGATGAAGTCACGGAGCTGCGTAGAGAGTCCGCTCAGCTGCGTAACGAGTTGACCGCGACAAAATCTCGTATGGGTGGAGTCGAGGGCTTCTTGGACGTTATTGCGGCCACAAATCCGGAATGGGAGTCCATGTTGAGGAACATGCGACAACAACATCCCATTCAAGGCGAGTCATCCGACGTACATAACGAGGCGGATGTTACGAGGAGGAGTGATGAATTCTACCGGGCGATGAACGACCCTTAGTTTTTTTTTTGGTTGTTGTATTATATAAATTCAAAACTTATTTATATATAAAATATTTTCATATTGATTTATTTTTATTTTGAATTTTAATTTATTATTAAATTAAATAATTTTAATTATTTTTTAATTATATTTTTAAATTCTGTAAAATAATAAAAACGAAGTAAATTCGTAGCCAATGTACGACCTCTTTACGTGGAAACCTTACGAGGAAATGACGAGAAACATTTAACGAGTATTTTACGAGGAATCATTTACGAGAAAATAACGAGGAAAAGTTTACGACCATTTTACGAGGAAATCATTTCGTGGTTGTTACGTGTATTTTGCGAGGAAACTCTTTCAAGGTATTTACGTGTAGGTTACGAGGAACTATTTTCGAGGTATTTACGAGGTATTATAGCGACGTCCTTACGTGGAATATTGACGTGGTCTTTACGACGAATCGTCCTACTTCGTCTTTTCGACGAAATATATTCCTCGCTAAGTTACGACGAATTAGCGAGGAAATATGTGTTACGACAGACGTGTAACGAGCAAACGCGTTTCCTCGCTAATTCGTCGTAAAGCCTCTTTTATGTCGAATTAGCGAGGAAAACCGCCCTCGTTAAGATTATGTTTTCTTGTAGTGTTTGCCACATGTCTTCTCTACAATCAATTTCACAAAACAAATATGACATGACTACTGAAACTGATGACATGGCTTCCGAAAAAATATGACAAGGATAATTTCATTTAATGTTGATTTATATTTTTGGCAAACTTATTACAATATGGTAATAATTCATATATTATATTTAATATTGATATTTCTTTTTGGTAAACTTCTTTTAAATATGGTAATAGCTCATACATCATCTATAAAATAAATATATTCATATATAATATTTCAAATTTCGAAATGTTAT
Organism: Brassica napus; assembly: GCF_020379485.1. Classification (NCBI taxonomy): domain Eukaryota; kingdom Viridiplantae; phylum Streptophyta; class Magnoliopsida; order Brassicales; family Brassicaceae; genus Brassica; species Brassica napus. The sequence continues at coordinate 57,361,405 of NC_063446.1, read as the reverse complement.
TATTTTGTATAATTATACAATTTGTATTACTAAAGTTTTCAAAATTTTCTACAATTTTAAAAAAAATTAAATATCTAATCGTAAAATCATTAGTATATCTACAAATTTTATAAATATTGTTTAGGCTAAATTTTTTATAATTATTCAATTTTTATTAGTTTTATGCAAATTGATTCAATATATATCAAATCTATATTAAATATTAGTAAAAAAATAGTAAAATATATAATATTTAATAAATTTATTTTTAAATATAAATTATATTTAAAAAAAAATTTACTGCTGGAAAACACCTAGCTACTCTAAAACACCCATCCAATCACGCTCTATGTGTGCTTATATACACACGCATATACATAGTTTTATCTATGCAGAACATGACTAGCCTTCCTTTGTTCTTATAATGCACATTTGTCTAGGAAATTTACCACGCAATGTAATATGTATTAGTACTCCATATCCATCGAACATGCATGTGATCAAAATTCTAGAATGAAGAATCCAAAATTCTATAATAGTTATATGTGTACAATATAATTTTTCTTACAAAAGTTAAAATTATACTTGTGTACCTCAACTGTTTCTCAATTAATTTGGCTATAAACTTTTTTTTAGCTATAAACATAAATTCAATCACATTGAGAGGATCAAAACTATACTAAAAGCAAGATATAAAACTTTCTGAGGGGGTCCATGTCGGCAAAAAAATTAACCAATTAGATGCCTCTATTTTGCCACGTTACATTCTCTTTATCGACATGGGCCAAATGTTTTGGCCTTCTAAAATTTGGTTGTGGCCCATTTGAGAATCATGTTACACTTTCCGACAAAACCCACGCTTTCCTTTTTCTGTCAATAGTCTCTTACGATTCCTCTCCGTAACCATTGTTCCATTCTCTCCAAATCTCCGTTACGTTGCAGTAACTATCCACTCTAAAATCATTGATTCTGCTTTTTACACCTTCTTACAAGATGTATCCTTTCACCTCCTTTTGTTTTCCTCCTGTATGATCTATTTCTCGATTCTTATTATATACCGTAATCTACGATTTCTTCAGTCGGAGATCAAGCTATGTCCATGAGATCTGCTAAGTCCTTCGGAAAGTCTTATGTCGCTGTGTATTTCACCAACATCTCCGCGGGTACAGTGGAATCAGAACTAGGCTTCCGGTTAATCCGTTTCTGGGAGACGATAAGCACAACTAAAGGTGGTTTGCTTATTGGCTTGGAGCTTCTCCTTACAGGCAAGCAGGTATCAGATTCTTTACTTCTTCTTCTATTGATCCAAATCGATCTAGGTCACCACTTCTTGATTTCTTGATTATTTCTTAATCTTCTTCGCAGAAATGGCTACGCACAACTCGAAATATACCGCATCACTATTTTTCTCCCATTCTTAGTGGTTTGTAAATTTGTTGTTTCATCGCTCCAATGTCACAAAGAAACTATTCGAATTTACATTTCTTGCCACTACTCACAGGTTTCGCAGCTGCGGTTTGGACATAGCTGCAACAGTTATCTTCCTTTTTTTAAAAAAAAAAACAGCTGTGATCAAGTCAATTTTTCCAGGCATCCAGATGATTATTAACAAAAAAAATTGTTTGAGCTGGAATCTGAAGTTCGTGTCCTGGAAAGCCTATGGCAGCTGAAACTGGGGTAAGATTCTGTATTCTTTTATCTTTAACTTGGATGGGAGGTATTATTTTGTTGTTCAAAGAGTTGAATCCAAACAGCCTTTAGGAGAAGAAGCAAAAATTTACCTGAGAAAAGTTATACAAGAGCTTTCTGTGTAGGTTTTTTTCTTAAATACGTAGGTGAAACTCTGAACACCCTGCTCCTGCAAAAAGCCGCATTTGAATCTGTAAGTTGTGTACACCTTGCTCCTCTTTAGTCTTTGCATGTTTAAGAAATTCAAACTGGCTTGAATTTGACTGTTTACGAGTCTCTTTAACCGCTGTAGTTAGTGTGAAGGTTTGTTGCTGAGTTTATTGCATAGATCCATTTTCATGTGTGAATTGTTTCAACAAACCATCATTAAGACGCTGTCTTGGCTACCCGCATACAGATTGAGAATTCACTTACAAACTCAAACGAACAGCAATGCTCTCTATTCAGAGATCATGTTGAGAGATCCCAGAGCTTTTTACACAGATTTCTATCATGGCCGCTGGAACTGGAAGCACTGCTCTTTTCACTGTGATTTGTAGCTTTTCTTCAAGGCGTGTACCCTTTTGCGCAAACAAGTTCTTCAAGACTGTACTTGGTTTCAGTTTGGCCATACTGCTTTGGGCTGTGGATAGACTCGGGAGGTGATTACTTAGCGCATACTTCTTCCATGGGAAGACATTCTGATGTTTGATTGTGTTCTTGCGAAGCTCCTGCTGGTAACCCCATCTTAGTTTTTCTTATAGAACCCCCATAACTATCAGCAAATCTGCAACCATTTCTGATATTTCTGTTGACATGCAGGTTGTGGCTTCTAAGTTGGCAACAAGAACAAGAGTAATCTCTGAGGAAGCAAAAGCCACGACCAAGTACTTTATATTCTTATAGGAAACATCTTTGCTCCTATGTAAACTAAATATGTTTCTCCAATGATGAAGAATATATAAATTGGTTTTTGTTTGTGTGATCAGGAACAAACAAAATTTTTGAATATAAAGCATGTTACGGAAGACTTATTCTTTTTAGTTTGAACTGCACGTGATGGTCAAAAGAAAAAATTACATGATTTGCAACGTAGAATGAACAACTGATTTTGATTTATTTATTTTATCTAAGTAGAGAAAGAGGAGAAATAGAAAGTAATATTAGTGAAGGAGATAAGGATTAGTGTTAATGTTGAAAATATCTATGCCAGTACCGAAATAATGTTTGTGTTTTTGCGTAGTATTCACGTTTTTAATTAAATTAGAAATTGCATATTATAACAAACTAACATCAATTAACAGTTCAATAAGAAAATAATGCAAATTAAATACTTTTGTTTATCTCACAAAGAGAATATTGTGGCGTTAGATCATTTTAAAAACCAGGGAAATATACAAAAAAATAAAAATTTAACAAAATAAATATTTGTTACAGTAATATATTAAAGCAATTCAAATTTAAATTGAATTGAAAAGTAATTTAAATTGTTAAATTGTAGACAAAAGGTTCACACTAAAGAAAGCATAAACACAAATATTTTTAGTTGTTTTTTATGAGCAACACATATATTCCATACCAAAAGTCATTCATACCAAAAACATGTCATCATTAAATTATTACACAATGTTTGATTTTTTCCTGAATAATTTCCTAAGCAAAGGAATTAAAAATTCTTTGTCAACATTAACAAAAGTGGGAACAGAAAGTATATATACACGGATGCAAAATAACATTACCGTTAGACTGTTTTACTGCGTTATTACTGTGCAGGTTTTGGTTGGATTATTGATGATCCGATCACACCATCCCAACATTCAGCGACCGAGACATTTGTCTCATCGCCCCTAATGGCGGAAGCTTTGGCTCTTCGACAAGCCACAATCTTCGCCCTCAACCATGGAATCGGATCCGCCGTGATACACTCAGACTCTCAATCTTTAATCAAGATGATCAGGAGCAACTCTTTTGTTTTGGAGATCTACGGAATTCTCCATGATATCTTCTCGCTCTCTAATGCTTTCAGTTTCATTGAATTTATGTTTATCCCTAGAGCTGCCAATGATAGGGCAGACTCTGTAGCCAAACAGGCATTGTATGCTCTGAACCAATTTTAGTTTAATCAATTTGCGGTTTGCACAAAAAAAAAAAAAAAGGAGACCAGTGGCTCATACATATCTAACACCTACATATACATATATTTTTTCCAAAAAATAATAATAATAACACCTACATATACATATTATGTTATTTAATGTTTTGTACATATTTAAATAAAAAGTTTTACTAACTAATTATTAGAGTCTTGTAAGTATTTTAAGATATATGAAGATTAATATATAATAATTTAAACCAGTTATACAATACTTTAGACATGATACGTGATTTTCATTCAAAAAGCATATGTCTGCTTTGTTTATATAGATGAGTGTGATGTATTTTAGGGGTAGTGGATTTTGGTTTGGGGTGTGGGTCTTAATCTCTGCTTTAAATTATTTAGGCAAAATATTCTTATAGCTTTTTTTTTTAGCAATGAACAGCAAATCTAAATAGTTCTAAAAAGTACATATGCTTGATTAATCAAAAACAACATAATTCCAATATGATATCAAATGTTAAAGTATTTGAATGAAAACTTTAACAAAGACATCTACTAATAATAACCAATAAATACTAAGTTGTAATATCAATTTATAAATCCATCTCGGTACAATAATTTACTATTTTATCATAATAACATAAATAAAATGCATTAAGAAGATTATCACTTTAAAAACTTAATTTATGTCGGAGAAAGATTGGTAGAAATGGTAAACAATTATTAAAGGAAAAACATCAAAAATATTTTTTTTAAAATATGCCAAAAATCTCAAATTACAAAGACGTCATTTTAATCATTAAATTTTTAGTCAAACATGATTTTTTGGTTTAGGTTTAAAAAGTGAATATTAAAATGCCATACCTAAATTTAAAATTGTATATGTTTTAACAAAATAATTTATCAAATATAAATTACATATGATTTTGGTAATATGTAATATTGTATATCAATGATTTGAAGGCTATAAATGAAAAGTACAAAAATCAATTTAAAATCCTATATTTGTGTTTAGCCTTTTTTATGATTACATATCTTATATTGGGTAGTGTTTTAGGCAGACAAATTCAAAGTAAATTCATATGTAACTTTAAATATGTACGTATGTAATTTAAAACTATTTTGTAAATGATTTTATTTATAAAGAATCGTGTTCTCTGTAAATGTTTTGTGACAATTGTTAGTTTTATGTTTATGTCTGAATTTTTATACTTTCTTATATTAAGTTATATATAAACTTACTTTCAATTATTTTGAATTTTTGACAGCATTATGTGTTGTAAATATAATTGATTACTTTTTGAGAAATTCCTTGAAATAACTAAGTTGAATACTATTTTTTTTAAATACACTTAATCAAAATATTATAACATTTGGGTTTAGGGTGTAGTGGTTATTGTTTAAGGTTTAGTATTTAGGAGGTAGGTTCAGCTATTGGCTTCGCGTTATCATCGGAGTAGAGTCATGCAAGGCCATGCTGGAGCTAATCTGGTGAGCTATTAGGTTTTATCACTGTCCATTTTAAAATTCTCTTAGTGTCCTGTTTTAGAATTTCTTTGTGTATAACTTCTGTATGTAAACGATTTTACAGGGACAAGAGCAATAGATGAAATGTATGTTGATAGCAGCCACAGCCGCAGACTATTTATCAAAACTTCAATAGTATGCGTTAGTTTTAACAAGGCCTTCTCTATAACCGGATTCTTATCAATGGAAACAATGATAGCTCTTTCAATAGGTAAGGGAGTGTTCAAGTTCGTGGAATGTGAAGTTTTTTTACAATAGTAATTGGTTTTGCTGTTTGTGTTAGATTTTTGATGTAGTTATGTGTGGCTTGAGTTGTTTTCTGTGTGTTTGAGTTTGCGTTTGGCAGTATGTTTGTGTTCTATTTATTTTATGTGTGTTTAAATAGCTTTGATAATGTTGCGTCTTAGATTCTGCTTTTGGATGGTGACAAGATACAAAACAGAAATAGTTGGCAGGCTCAACCTGCTGATCAAGCCAGAGGACTGGCTTATCCAGTTTGAGGTAAGAGAAAGCAGAGAGAGGTACATCGCCTTAAACATTGTATCATTGTATGCTTTTGGGTAGCAAATAGTTTCTGGAGATTTTACTCTTTGAAGCTGAAAGACAGCGCTCTTGAAGCCAAAGAACCTTATCAGTTGAGTCAGTAAAAACAGAACGTAAATACAGAGGAATAAGATATAGAAGGCTAAACCAATCGTCCTTAGGGATGTTCAAGATATTCTTAAAAGAATTTTGAGAAAAATCTCTTTATCATTGATATTATAGGCTGATCAGCAACTTTTCTGTCCTCCTGTAAATTACAAGTATAGTTAACACTTACGGATTGTGGTCCTTGGCGACATTTTGGTTGTTCATAATTGTGATCATGAGGCATAGACTAATGTTCACACATCAATTAAGAAATCAGCTCAATTATGGAAATATGAGTAAATACAGTGATAAAGAGTTACCTTTACATATTGTAGGAAGAAATTGTATTGGCTTTCCCACTGCCATAAAAGTTGCCATGTGTTTTGACATATCTGTGTGACCATCTCTATACAAGGTTAAACGAATGTTACAGTAATGATACATTTAATTACAGATAGTGGTGTGAGTTCTTAATGGCATTGAAGACTAATGAAAGCCAAAGTAGTAAACCAATGTTGAAAGCCAAAGTAGTAAACCAATGTTGAAAGCCAAAACAATGTCGGCACGAAAAAGGAAATAAACCACACATCACAATACAAGAAAACAAATATCCCTTTTTGGGCAAGAGAGGAAGTTCGCCTTAATTTTGTGGCATGCTACTTGGCTAGAGAATAGTCTTTCTTTTGTTATTTGTAGCTTAATGATCATATATTCATCTCTCGAAGGCAAAGAACCTTTATTAGTAAGTAGGCAACAAACAAAGTGTAAACATAGAATCTTTTTTTTTTTTTTGTCAGCAAACATAGAATCTTTAGATCTTCTAATATGACAGATCGAAAAATATTTAAGTTAAAAAAAAATTAAGCTACTCATACTCGAGTAGTTTTGTTGTGTCACTCAAAACCCTTATTAAAATATAAGTTATTAGTGTGTTTTTTAATTGTAACGAACACTTTCTATTTCCCATTCATATTTTAACTTACTAATCTCTTCTTACAAAGTGATTCACATATTAAAACAACGTTGTGATCCATTAGAAAAGAGAGAGAAATGTATAAAGAGTGACTATGTGTTGTTTAAAAAAAAAAGAGTGACTACGTATTGAATTGTTTTATTGAAACTATGAGGTGTGTGTGCGTACGTTTGGATTAGTAGTGATTAATAACATATTTTCATGAGAATCCCAATACGCCAGATAAATAGATAAATGAGAATTTGAATTATAACTACAGTTTTGTTAACATTTTATTCATTTTCACCTTCATTGTTCCATATATATTTTTGATATTAAAAGAACAACAATTTTAGTTTAATTTTCAATCATTTAAAATTCAATGGACAGTTTGTATTTGTATTTTATATATTAAAGAACAACAATTTTAGTTTAATATTTTTATAAATTCATAATGTATATGTATTTTATATATTAAATGTAAATATATTTGTCTGAAACCCGGGCGTAGCCCCGGGAAAATCTCTAGTTATGAATAAAGTCGCAAAAGCATTGGTGCACAAAAAAAAATGAATAACGTCAGCAAAATTAGCTCAATGAACGTATATTTTCAACATATATAATATATATTTTACGCACAGTTATATTCTCTTTTTGAATAAGTCTATTAAAGTTTTCCTCAGTTTATTATTATATCTAACTTAAAAGTCGATCTCTTTTAAAAGGACTTAAAAGTTGTTCTTTTCTGCGACTGTGTGTAGTATAAAGGTTCCAATGAAAAAACATATATGTACGAAAGCACGATTTTGAGAGAAAAGAGAAACATGAACATCGATCAGTGCTTTCTTTTTTTCTTTTTCTTTTTCTCTTCTTTTGTTTTCTCCCTCTCATCTTTATCACTTTCTTTTACAACCAACGAACGTGAATTACGTATATTCATTAAAATAAAATATGTTTTAGAAACATGCTTTGCTAAACTTTATTTATTTATTTACTTATGTGACTACTAATTTGTTTTATTTTCCAACTCGATATCTGCTCAACCATTATATTATTCGATCAAACAAAACTGCAGAAACTATATTAGTACAATTTTACACTGTGAATTACCTATAAGAAGGGACATAGGTGGTTCCTTTTGGGTTTGATAAAATTCAACCGAAGAGAAAATATTAAAATACAGATTATCTTCCATTTGGTTGAAACTCCTTCATATCAGATGTTCCATATCAGCATACATGAACCATTGCATAATCTTCAAACACCTTGAGAAGAATAAGTTCAAATGTTAGATTGATTTCGTAATTCTTTAGTCTTTCTTCGGTTTTATTACTTAAAATAAAAATCTGTTATTTATATCAATCTATACGATATTGATTTGTTACCTTTCATAACAGTTACAAATCGAACCCTTCTGATATACAAACTAAAAAATGTTAGTCAGCTAAAACAAGAAGGAATGGAAGATGCTTCTGCGAATTTAAAGAGAACTAGATTTTGATCCGCGTTTTCAAAGCGCGAGATTATCTATTTCTTAAATATATTATTTTATAACATATTATATCTATAACATTTATATTTTTATAATTTTTTTTTGTTATATGTGTAGTAGTTGTTTTATATATTTAGGATGATATGTACTGAGATATAAATATAATAATATATATAATGACTCGCAATTTAAAAGCACGAGATTTGTTTCTTTTGAAAATTAAATATTTATTAATTGTAATCTTATGTGTTATTTGATAACTAACTTTTTAATAGTGTTGATGTTTCATAGTCATACAAAGTAATTCCGAAGAGTTGGTTTTTAAAAAGAGTTTCTTGTATTAATATTTTTAAATTATTGTAAACTATTAAATCCCAAATATCTTTTTCGTAACATATTTTAAAAGGTGATTAAAAGAAATACAAACAAAAATTTGAATCCATTTTTATGTTTTACTTTTTTTAAATGGGTTTTCTAATTTTTTTTGTCAATAAAAATCAAGTATTTAAATGAACTTCGGTCTATAAATTCGTGAAACCCACCCACAAGTAATCCAACTTCTTCGATGGTCTTACCAAAAAAAAAGGAAAGTAATAATAAAAAATTAAATTCAGATTTTTGGCACGCTAAAGTGCTGATACAATGTAAATAGCATATATGTCATAAATCGATTTTAGTATAGATCTGTAAAGTATACATAAAAATGATTATAATATGATTGAGTTTCTAATAAAGTCGAAATGAGCTTGAAAATCCCAACTTTTTTACTGTCGAAATGGGTTTGTAAATTCGTTTTTAAATACTTGTTTCTGACTGGTGCAATTAATGTGGCCGAAAACCATTTAAAATTTTCAAAAAAGTAATATCAATTTTTGTAATTAATTGAAAAAATCAGGGGCATAATCTTAAGAATGATCTATTCTATTAAAACAGAAACATGACCTATTGATATAGGTGTGGTCCAACTATTTTAATACAATTATTAAAACCTCTTATTAATCATTTTAAAAAAATATTATACAAAGAAAAAACACAAATATGACTAAAAACCCAAATATAAATTAATTTTTTTAAATGTAAAATAAAAAATATACCCTCAGAATCTACTTCTCCTTTAATAGTATAGATTGTCTAATATCTAGGGAGACTAATTGGGTTTTGTTGTAAACTTAAAGATTTAGAACTGTAAGTTTCTGTATATTATTAATGAATAAGTGTTCCCTTTATATAGGGGTTACAAGAGAGATAAATGGAAATACAATAATAGGAAAGATTACAAATCATAAACATAAAAGAATTAGGAAATAGGCAAGTTGTAGCCGCCACTCTCTCCTCTCCAAGTCTCGCGGCCGCCTCTCTCTCTCTAGGATTGGACCGTCTCTCTCTCTAAGTGTATGGGCCGGTTATGGACCGGGCCGGTTATGGACATCCACCAATTGATTTATAACACTCCTCCTTGGATGCCATAACCATACAGGGATTGTAATACGCTTAATGTTGCCTCATTAAAACCTTAACAGGAAAACCCAGTAGGACAAAACCATGATGAAAGAAAAAAAGTACAACACGTACTACTCCCCCTGATGTGAACCTCAGTGGAGGTCCTTCAGCCTACGCATCCCAATCTGATGCGTGAACTTCCTGAACGTGCAGGTAGGAAGTGCCTTGGTGAATAGGTCAGCTGAATTGTCACTGGATCGTACTTGGACGACCTGGACCTCACCGGCTTTCTGAAGCTCGTGAGTAAAGAAGAACTTAGGCAATATGTGCTTCGTCCTATCACCTTTTATGTAACCGTATTTGAGCTGAGCAATGCACGCAGCATTGTCCTCATACATCACGGTTGGCTTTTTGCACTCGGCCATCCCGCAATCAGCTCGGACGTGTTGGGTCATCGACCTCAACCAAACACACTCGTGGCTAGCCTCATGTATGGCCAAGATTTCCGAGTGATTAGATGAAGTGGCCGCGATGGTTTGTTTCATGGAACGCCATGATATGGCCGTACCTCCATGTGTAAAGACATATCTTGTCTGTGATCGAGCTTGATGTGGATCTGATAAATAATCAGCATCAGCAAAGGCAACTAAACCATCTTTGTTATGGTTAGTATAATATAGACCCAAGTCTTTCGTTCCTTGCAGGTAACGAAGAACATGTTTGATCCCATTCCAATGCCTCTGGGTCGGACAGGAGCTAAACCTAGATAGTAGGTTCACGGTAAAGCTTATATCAGGCTGTGTGTGAGTTGCCAAGTACATTAAAGCTCCTATGGCACTGAGATATGGTATTTCGGGACCTAGGTCATCTTCATCGTCCATCTTGAGATGGAATGGGTCAGTGTCCAGGCCGAGAGACCTCACGACCATGGGACTGGGCAGAGAATGACAATCGGCCATATTGAATCTCTTGAGTACCTTTTCAGTGTATGCCATCTGATGCACAAGGATCCCATCATTTATGTACTAAAGTTGTAATCCCAAACAGAATTTTGTTTTCCCGAGATCTTTCATCTCGAATTCTTTCTTAAGGTATTCAACCGTTTGGAAAATTGTATCCAGAGGTTCCTAGGATATTCAGATCATATATTTCGATGATTATCAATATTGTTCTCGAGAACTTGTTGTACATTCGGCTCAATACCCTCTAGTACTTTCATTATCCACTGGACCATATAAATATGCAGTCACTACATCAGTTTGCTACAAGTCTAATTTTCTCTCTTATATAGCCAGACTTATGAAAAATCTTAAAAGTAGTTTCATCCACCACATGGGAGTATATCTCCTTATAATCTATTACTGGTCTTTGTGAGAACCTTTGTGCAACATTAGCTTTATATCTCACTATTTATATTTCTCACAAGACCCATTTATATCCACTGGTTTTAACATCATATGGCGTCTTAATCATATGACCAAATACGCCTTTCTTCTTTAAACTATTTAACCCCACGTTTCCATTCAATCTGTTCTACGAGTGCGCACTCTTATATTGACGTGGGTTCATGATCCTCGCTTATATTCATAAATTCAAGTGCTACCTTGTTTCATCTTATGTCGACATTCCTTATTGTGTTCCATTATGTTCCATACATGATATAATCGATTGAGATTCATTATTATCAGGACCTTTAATACTTTGCAGCTTGGCGTCCCAAGCTACATTGTTTGGTACCTGTACCTTAGAGCCGGTATGGTTTCCTTGACCTCGGATTTTTTTTTTATCATTCTATGCACCTTTCTCTTTTGTTTCCGAGGATTCTTATCTTTTGGAACTTATTGGTCTATCTTGTATAGACTCTTTAGCAACTTGATTGTGTCTCTCTTGGTCATCAATTTAGTTGGTGCTTTACAAGTTGGTTTATATATGACTTAGTCATTCTTTTTCGGGTCAGCAAATGTGTCTGGCATTTGATTAGCTAGCTTTGTAAATGTATAATCTTTGGACGTCTATTTAACATTCTTTAGTCCGAGGATCTTGCCAAGACAATGATGGTCGATGCCATTCTGTTTCTCTTATTTCTCCCCCTAATGTTGGATAGTCGGATCCATTAAACTTTGCAATCCGTGTTCTTGGCCACTAAATAGATCACCCATATTTGGCTCAAGGTACTTTATTATTTGTGGGAGATTCATATCCAACATATATCCCCATCCTCATCCTCTTCTAAGGATCCACCTTATACGGCACATATATTTGTGGTGGCTTATCCAAATATCTCAAGATGTTATATGTCTGGCTCATGACCCGTAATAAATTTGAGATGGGAATATCTATGCTCACTTAATGGTCTGATGCTTATTAGTTAAGATGCATGTAAATTCGTGTGTCCCCAAGCCTTGGACTGAGAGTTTTGACATATGGGCAATGGCCAATACAGATTTATAAAAGGATTCAGCCAAGTTATATATAGTATGGACATGTGCGGATTTGTCCTCACTGCCCCCTCATGGACATACTATAATCTTTAAGTGCTTTGGGACATCATGGCCTAATGAGTTTCCCTTGTGTTCATACTACACACATGAGATTCTATGGGATAACTCTTTGTGCCTTTTCCAATATCAATTTCGCATCATGTTTTGGACCAGGATGGTCAATCCGGTCATACCATAAAGTGTATAATTTCGTGGGTAAACCATTCTGGTTACCATGACTATTATCTCTATCATACTGATCTTGGCATAGTCTAAATCAATAGAGAATGCATGTATAGTTTTTTAGGACTCATTATGGCCTTGGGCGATTTTATACATATATCTGAAGGAACTCTTTGTTTCCTTCGCCCATTGTTTCAATATGGAAACCATTCATTCTTATATCTCTATATAATCTCAATGGGGTTTTCTGGGTGAATATAAAACATTTAAATGCTTGCCCTTATACATATCTGGCCATAGCCCTTAATGTGTACCATACCCCGCAAATTATATTGGCGTTTTCAAAGATCATTCATTCCTTTTATAAAGTTTTAATAAAACAAGTTCATAGAAATGAAAAACATCAAAACAAAGAACATAGAATTTAGATTACAAATGTCAAAATCAATCTTCAGTTTTTTTAGACAATCTGAAGCTTCATAATCCATAAGATCGTCCTTCTCATGATTGAAGTCGTTTTCATCATCTTGGTAAGTCATATGGGCTTCAGGATTCTTCTCTTTCAAGCTCTCTTGGTAGAGGTCAACTAGATGCTTGGGAGTCCTACAAGTATTAGCTCAATGATTGCTCATTCCACATCTATGGCACACGTATTTCTCTGATTTAGTCGAGTGTTGGGGTTTGAAAGAAGATCCACGGCCACGACCATAGCCTCGTCCAAATGAGCCACGGTCCTGTCCATGGTCTCGACCATTTCCTCGCCTGCGGCCAAAGGATCTTCGACCGCAGCCACGTCCGTTCGATTTGTCTCGACCATGGCCATGCTGGCCGTTTCCTTGGACGTGGTTGGACTCTTTATTGTCCTCTGTAGCGTGTGCATCAGGTAGTGGAGCTGATCCAAGTAGTCTCATCTGACTGTTTCTCATTAGTAATTCATTGTTCTGCTCAGCGAGCAAGAGACAAGAAATAAGATTAGCATAGGTTTTGAAACCTTTCTCTCGGTACTGTTGTTGTAACAGCACATTGCTTGCATGGAAAGTGGAAAAGGTTTTCTCAAGCATATCCTGTTTCGTAATACTTTCACCACACAGTTTCATTTTAGAAACAATCTTAAACAGCGCAGAGTTATATTCGTCCACAAACTTATAGTCTTGGATCCTCAGATTCGTCCAATCAAACCGAGCTTTTGGTAAGATCACCGTTCTTTGGTGATCATATCTCGATTTCAATTCATTCCAAAGATCTAGTGGATTCTCAATGGTTAGGTATTGATCCATGAGACTCTCAGCTAGATGATGACGAATGATCAAGATGGCTCTGTAACGATCCTTTTCATTGGCATTATTGTTCTCGGTGATACACTCACCGAGTCCCTTGGATTTCAGGATGATCTTAGCATCGAGCGCCCACTGAAGGTAATTGTCTCCAGATAGATTTAGGGCAGCGAAATCAAGGTTGTTGATTTTCGACATCTGAAGTTATAGATTAATATTTTTAGATCTTTTAGGAATAGTTTTTAATGTTTAAACGATTACGGGTTTATGTTCAAACAATCAAACAAGCCTTCACAGCCAAGATCTATGCCTCACGGCCAATGAGCAAGCCGCACGGCCATGGATGCAAACTAGTTCGTTTTTATGCATTTAGTTTGTCGTGTAATTGCAATCCTAACATGGTTTGTTTCTATCAGTTCATGATGCAATCAAAACAAGCAAACCTATCGGCCAAGCAAAGATCAAGCCACACGGCTATTTGATTCAATTCAACACCATTCCTAGAATAAGTTCTAAGTGTAATTGCAATCAATCAATGTGATTAAGTTATGGAATGAATGCAACAAGGCCACACGGCCACGAGTATGATCAAGTCTAGAACAGTTGAACCTAATATGTAGTTTCAGATTTCGATTTTAAAATAATCTAAACTAGGTCATTAGGATTTTAGTTTAAACAAGCCAAACAATCAGATTCGAGTTTGAACAATCCTAACAATAGTTCTAGGTGATCAAATCAACCAATCAATGTTTAATTTCAAACAATCAAAATCGATTTTCAGAATTAGGGTTTTAGGGTTTCGATTTTATTAACAAGCAAATTCAATTTCAGGATGATCAAATTCAATCTCAATCAATCAATCAACCAGTTTTAATTAATCAATAGTTTTCGAATTAGGGTTTAGGGATTTTGAAAATTTGATCTTAGATCAAAGGGATTTGATCTGAGATTCAAAACCTTTAAGGTTCTGATTTTAATTGATCAATAGATCAATCTCGATTTTTAGGGTTTGGGGATCGAACTTATAGAGCTTCGATTTACTCGCTTAGGGATTGATCTATTATCCTATGACTTTCATCTTAGAGATTATATTTTAGGGTTTCATTCTTTACAATCAACCAAATTCGATTCATTATGTTCTTAGAATTTGAAATACCTTTAGTTTAGTTGTTTGTAGAAACCGGACCACCAAGAATGAACCTCGAGCTTAGACACGATCGGGACGCGAGCTGGCTGGGATGCGAGCTGTACACGAGCTGTCTTGGACGCGAGCTGGAACTGATTCACGAACGGATTAGGGTTCGTCGGTATCGTCGGGTTCGGATTAAGGTTCCAAAGCAAATTGGCGCGCACTGTATATGTGCGTGAGGGCGCGTCGGTGGTCAGATCGACAAGAGGTTTGCACTGACTGATTCGTCTCGACCAGGGCTTCGATTTGATATTTTGATCGTTTTCTGGGTTCTCACGGTTCGGGAGAATGGCCTCTTCGAAGTTCCGAGGTAGATTTCTTTTCATTTAGGGTTTTAGGGTTTTAGCGATTTGGTTTTAGGCTCAGAGTGTTAGAGTTTATCGTGCTGATAACGTGTTGTAAACTTAAAGATTTAGAACTGTAAGTTTCTGTATATTATTAATGAATAAGTGTTCCCTTTATATAGGGTTACAAGAGAGATAAATGGAAATACAATAATAGTAAAGATTACAAATCATAAACATAAACGAATTAGGAAATATGCAAGTTGTAGCCGCCTCTCTCTCCTCTCCAAGTCTCGCGGCCGCCTCTCTCTCTCTAGGGTTGGACCGTCTCTCTAAATGTATGGACCGGTTATGGACATATACACCAATTGATTTATAACAGGTTTTTACTAGTGACATTTGTTGTTGTGGCACGAGAAAAGACTATCCTGCATAGTTCATTTATTGGTAGTGACTAAAGATAGTTAAATATAGTAAAATAATTAATTCGTATAAATCTTCAAAAAGTCATGAAAAAAATTAAAAAAAAAGCATTATTCCAACAAAAACGAATACAATTTGGGAGAAAAAGAAAAGGAATACACACATTTTGTTTCGAAAGCAGTAAGTAATAAATGTGTCAACTATATTATTTCTATATGTATTCCCCCTACTAGGCTTGGGATGTATCCGGATATCCGGGAAATTTAAGGTACCCGGATCCGTATCCGGATCTGGATTCGTGGCTTCCGGATATCCAAATTTTAGATATTCATCTCAATATTTTATTACCCGCGGATATCCGGATACAGATCCGAATCCGTAAAAATAACTAAAAAATAATATTAAAAAACTAATTTTTTTTATATAATACCTAAATTAAATATTTATACAAGATTTATAAATATATTTATATATGTCTATAATATTGTAAAAACTAAAATATAATATTATAAGATCAATTCATGTATAAATATTAATATATCAAATATAAATATTAATAAAATTTAAAAATTAATGTGTTTTAAAAATACGGATCCGGATCCGGGTATTCGGACCTAAAAATTAAGATATCCGGATCCGGATTCGGTTTCCGCGGATTCAAGATTTTACTATCCGGATTCGGATCCGGAGCGGATCTCGGATAATAAGTCCCATGCCTACCCCCTACTAACAGTTTTCCTTACAGATGGGCATTCGAGTTTGGTTTGTATCAATTTTAAATTTTTGGGGTTAAAAGTTTAAATTCCATTAAGGTATCTATAAATTTTGTTTGGGTTCGGATAAGATCTTTGAAAATCTGTTTAAATTATGTAAAATAATCAATAGTTTTGAAAATTTTAAAAATCCGAAAAAAATATAACATATATATTTGAATTATGTATGATCAAATATCTAAAACTAACATGAAAACTAGTTCAGTTTGGATATTTAGTTGAATAATCAATATGTATTTCCGGTTTTTGTGTATTTTCTGCTATTTCAAGTATTTATTTTTGGATTTTTTTAAATTGCGTATTTTACATAACTTTCAGTATTTGAAATATTTGAAATATTAAATTTTAAAATAAATATATTTAAATATATAATCGTGATTCAAATATTTTTGTATACTTGAAATATTTTGGTTTGAGTTGATTTCAGTTCTAATTCATTAAAAATTAAAGATTTGGATCCATTCATGTATTTTACAAGCTTTGATTCAGAGTTAATATAACTTTTTAGATGAGATTCGGTTCTGCCTTTCGGATCCAATTATTTTGGTCGACCATTTACTCTCCTTTCCTACGAAAACGATATAATAATTCAGAAATCCTTTTAGATAAAAGAAAAAGAAAAAAAATCAAAATCTTCATCCTATAAAACTATAAACGTCTCTTCTCTCTTTCATCACTGCAAGAAACTTAATCACAACTCATCCTTTTCACTCTCTCTTCTCATTTTCAATGGCGACCCAAGATTCACAAGGGATCAAACTCTTCGGCAAAACCATTACATTCAACGCCAGTAATATCACAACAACGACGATTAAAAGAGAAGTGCACCAACAACAGCCAGAGGTACAAGCAACAACAGACGTCAGATCATCATCAACGGATCTAACGGTGGAGAAGCGTCCAGACAAGATCATAGCATGTCCGAGATGCAAGAGCATGGAGACTAAATTCTGTTACTTTAATAATTATAACGTTAAACAACCAAGACACTTCTGCAGAGGTTGTCAGCGTTACTGGACCGCTGGTGGAGCTCTCCGGAATGTTCCCGTCGGTGCCGGTCGCCGGAAAGCCAAACCTCCGGGCCGTGTCGGTGGATTCGCCGAGTTTCTTGGGGCTGCGACTGCAGCGGTCGATCAGGTCGAGCTTGACGCTTTGCTGGTGGAAGAGTGGCGAGCAGCTGCGTCACACGGTGGTTTCCGGCATGACTTTCCGGTGAAGAGACTCCGTTGCTACACCGATGGTCAATCTTGTTAAATATTCTAATTTAAAATTTTATTTTTCATATTATTTGTTTTGGTTTGGGTTTGGTTTAATCCTTTAGAAAGAACATGGTTAAATTTGCTTACTGGATACGTACAGGCTAGCATCAAAAATTAACTAGTTGGTTAATTAGGAGAGTTTAATACTTGCTTGTCTACTAAACAGCTGTCGCGCTTTTTCATCAATCTCTCTTTATTGAATCGTCAGTTGTAAATTGAAGCTCGTGGGATTTTTCTTCTATAAAGAATTCGGAGTCGTTGACCATCAATTAGCCCTTAATTAAAACAAATTATTTCAAGATCTGTATACTAGTAATAGTATAAGATTAGATTAGCTTTAATCTCTGTAGCTTAATTTGTTTCGCTTAAGTGTACGTAAAGTTAATCAAAGATTTTGGACATTAGTCGCTGTATACTTTTAACCAAGAAACCTCATTCAATTGGCATTTAAGATTTCACTTTTCAAGCTACACACAATCATCGTAGACCTACAAAAAAAAGTATAAAATATATTAACTGTGAATGAAGAAAAAAATGAACAAGGTGGACAGTGGACAGCTAATCTAAATGTTGTATTTTCTAACAAGGCCACTGGTCATTAGAAAATAAAAATAATTAAATGCATTCTAAAGAATATCACAAATTAATACGAACTTTTAGAAAAATGAAAAGCATTGATTTCAAAAACACGTCTTAAATCTTAACAAAAACTCTGCGACCATCTTGGTTAGAGGGCTAGAGCATGTTTATTGCAAGTCTCTTAGATTGGATCTCTTAACGTAATATAAAATACAGTCTCTTAACTTTTAATTAAAAAAACTAAGAAATGTGTCTTATATATCTTATTTAATAGACGTTTTTTAATTTTTTTAGTTAAAAGATAAGAGACCGTATCTTATATTACATTAAAAGAGCCAATGTAAAAAACCTACAATAAACATGCTCTTAGTTGAATAATATATTAATATTATTATTAAAACTTAATTGTCCGAGAAAAAAAAATAATTAATTGAATAATTAAAATCTTAAGTTAAAAACAAAACTGTATCAACGAGAGAATGACATGTAGTTTATGGTTTTAAAATTTTTTTGAAGAGTAACAACCAGATGATTATTTTCTTTTCTAATTTATTTCTTTTTCATGAGAAAAGACTTTCTTGAAAGATTCTCGTTGTGGATGATGTCACACACTTTAGTGTTAGAACAGAAATTCTATAGGATAAACATTTTAAGTTTTCGTTATAAAAATAATCTTTAAAAAATAAAATAATTAAAATAAATTTTATTAAAAGGTAAAAATTCATTTTATCATATTGTTAACTAATTTAGACTTAGGGTTTAGACTTATGAAGTTTTATGAATAACATTTCAAATTTTGAAAAATAAAAAATAAATATTTAAAATTTTAAAATAAAAAAAAAAGCTATTTTGGTTAAAATTTTTTTTGAAAACTATTTTTGTGACAAAAACTTTAAAGAAAACTATTTGAGAGAATTTCCCTGGAATAAAAAGAGATTTAACTTCGCAAACGGCAACGAACGTTACTGCCCCAACGCAAAGAGGAACATTTTCGTGTAAAACCCAAACTATTAAGAGCATTCGTGGGTTTAAGGATGCACCAACTCACCACTACATAACCAAACTAGTCAAGAGTATCGCCATCCGCAGAGACACTTGACACATTCAATTAAAGAACTTGGTTTCATAATTAACAAATTTAAAGTTGAATCACAAAGCTAAATGGAGACAGCACATCAAAGAATATGACAGAAGAGACAAAAAAAAAAAAATCGAGACTTGTGTGCAAGTCATCTCCTGCTTTGGTATAAGAAATGATTGCGGGTCCCTAGTTGAATTGAGTTCTTGGTTGGTCAGAATTTTATAAATGCACAGCGGAAAAAAAAATCAATGAAACTTGAACGAGTTAAAGAACGAAATTAACACAAAGTTTGACTTGTGAGGCTAATATAAAACGTTTGAGAAGCATCAGTTTCTTCAAGTCAAAACGTTTTGTAAACTGCAACAACCAAAATGTAACATAACCGAAATGAGCTAATGGGAACAATCCATACAGTTTACTTTCAGTTTCTCCGAGTCCAAATGATATCTAAAAACCGAAAATAAAGAACAAAGAAAGATAGAATGCGATTCAGACGACGAACTCACTCACTCACTCACTCACTCAAGACATGATTTTGGCAGACCGGACATAAAGGCTGTCAACAACCTTCCCCATGTTCGCAATGGTGTCCAGAGTAGCCGAGTAGATAGCATCAGCCTTCGGATCTTCGAATATGATGAGACACCCAGCTCCTTGATCCAACGTACCCGCAAATTTCTTGTCAAGAATCATCTGAGACAGCTTCTTCTCCACATGGTCCACCGGCAACCCAATCAGCTCAGCAATGTGACCAATCTCAACTCGCGAGAAAGGCTCGATCAAACGACAAAGATTCTGCTCCAGAAGCGTGTCATAGAGAGAAGAGAGATGCCTGTGGACAATCGGGTCGTCCTCCAGCTGCGCCTTGTAGTCGCGGAGCGCGTTCTCAAACAGCTTCAAAGACCTCTTCGAGTGAGCATCGGCGACCGCCTTCATGGCGTCTAGATCCGGACCAACGTACTGGAGTCCAGCCTTTGAGGAGATGATTCCAGCCACGTCATCAGCTTGGCTAACCATGATCTTGCACAACAACATGTACTTCAAACTGAACACCGCTCTCGGATCTCCCAGAGCGTTGAACGACTCAAAGGCTTCGAAGAAGTAGCTGTATCCCGTTTTGTAGTCCTTCTCCTCAGCGTGGAGGATCCCACTCTGGAGATCTATCGTCCCTTGCTGAGCCGGTGGGACGTAGATAGCGTTTGCAGCTGTTCTAGCTGCGGTGAGTGCAGCTTTCGCCTTTGGTAAGTTCCTCAACGAGAAGTGCAGTTTGCTTTCAAGCAAGTCAATGTCAACGAGAAGAAGCTTATCATCTAACCTCCTCACCTCTTTCACCAAAGTACTCAGTAACGCCAAAGCTTCCACATACTCCTTGTTCTCCATCAGAAGAGCAGCCAGCCTCGCCTCCACTCGCTGCCTGAGGAAAGTCCTCTTCTCGGCGCGCGTCCACTCCACCATCTCTTTGCAGAGAGTGATCTGGAGATCGGTTGTTCCGGGTATCTTTGCAACAGCATCGATGATCCCTCTGACGATTTTCGCGGTCTTGGCCTTTGGGATTAGGGAGAAGAAAGGTCTCAGTTTGGTTAGCAGTGTGCGGAGATCCTCGCCTCTCTTCTCTTCGGTGAGACGGTCGCAGAGGTTAGTGATGGCTTGCTCCTTGATCCGCAGAGCCTCTGGAGATGAAGAAGGGTCTTCCAAGACTTGGTAGAGTATCTGAATAGCTTCAGAGCTGTTGGCTTCTTGAGCCAGGGAAATAGACTCGGTTGTAGCGGGATACGAAACCATTGTTGGGTTTTATGCAAAATTCAAACCCTGTAACATACGAAACATAGATGTGATGTCTCAAAAATGTCTCCTTTCGAACATAACCCTACTCTATATGTTCACAACGGTTAAAAAACAAAAAAAACAAATCCATAGTCAATACAATAGCAAGATCCATTAATAGAGGCAGAAGTAAAGCAACATAGACAGTGAACACAAAACAATCATACATAGACTTTAAGTAATAAGATGAATCACAGAGGCATAGATCTCCGTTCATTCTCCAAAGATCTATTAATCATTTCCCTCTATCACTTTTGGTTGCTAATTAGTGTAAGATGTAAGCTTAGAACATCATTGAGCTAATCCACCAGCTAGATTTTCTTCCCTAAATCGAACAAAGCTAAACCCTAGAAGCTATCGATAGAGGGGAACAAGATTTGATCTCAAAGGCCCAGAACTAACTAGATCTGATAAGCAAACCCACAAGAAAAAAAATAAGGAAAAGAAACTCACTTTGGAATCCGTAGAATCGTCGTCTCTGGGTTAAAGCTTTCGACGGACGACGGTGAAGATAAAGAAGTCTCTCTGTCTTGATAGGGAAGATAAAGGTTAAGTTTTTCCGTAGTTTTAAAATTTAATGAAGGGTATACTTGTCATTTCTAATGATGAAGTCAGGGATCGCACGCTTGAAAATATTCGGCGTCTTAAACTTTTATCGTTTCGGATGAAGAGTTTGAAACCAACGCCAGACGCTTCAAAACCGCGTTTTTCTGCCCATCCTTTTTTTTTTGTTCAAGACAAAACTGACTCGTGCAAACGCAATAGCGCATAAGATGGAAACGCGAGAATTGATGTTCAAGCCCACGGTCCCAGATTGAAGGCCCAGGCTTTAGGATGGGCTCAATATTTTCTGTCTTTAGATAGGGCTCTATGTTATTCTGTCTTAGCTTAATTCAGTATGTCTTCCATGATCTTCATCTTCAGAGGCGTGCCTACTGTGTATTGAAAAATGCATTCGATTCAGGCCCTCGATTAATATGTCTTAAGGTCCCAAAATTTAAAAAAATTTCAAGTCTATTGGTTTACATTTATTTAAATAAAAAACATTTCTATGAAAATTGACTAATTCATCTTCTGAATTCATGTATTTTTTTCTATATGACATAGTATAGCATATTTACGTAATAACTTATTCTTTTACAGTGTTAGACTTGTGTATTTGGTGAAAAAGATACATCATATTAGAAAATTGTTTTCATTACAGGTGTAAATAAGTTTATTTTTAAAACTTACCTCAGGCCCTTAAAACTCTTCGCACGGCACTGTTCATTGTTATTCTTTTAACCTCAAACTTAAGGAAATTAATTATGATAATCTCAGTAGACATGGAGATGATTTAAAAAAAAAAACTAGATCATGTACTTGTGTTCAAATCGTTCTGAAAACAAGAGCTCTCCAAATTTAGATATTGTTAGGTAATCAAATCATTCTTAAAAAAATATAACTCACAGAAGCATAACAACAACAAAAAAATGTTGGAACACAAACACAAGATAGGAAAGAAAAGAAAACACCATTAGATAAGTAAACTCAGACGACAACTTCAAAAAAGAAAATTTTTATATAATAGGTTGAAAAAGAGTTAACAAAAAAATAAAATTGTTGACAGATCGGTGTAATATGGGTAAAATATATATAATAATAACCTTAGAAGATGACATCAGGGACGATTCCGAGCTCCTTGAAAACCTGAGGACAATCAGCGAGAGGAGTCTTCCTCATGAACCCAAGTGGGTTAATGGTTCGAACCTCGTTAGAGACAATGCCATCATTCGCCGTAAGACTGATCCTGGCTGCGTTTCTTAAGAACTCTTGGTTGTTCACCTCGCCGCACTCTGCGTCCGGTGATTCGACGAGGATGATCTCACACACTTCCTCTTCGTGGTCTCCCATAACTACCATCTCGTACTTTCCTTCTTTGTCGGTCACAGCTTCTTTGGTCAGTGTTACTGTCTGGTTCTCACGACCCTTGCACTCAAGCTTTACCTTTGCCCCTGAAGAACACACACAAACGACGTACGTAAGGCGTTATATAATCTTATGAAACTAAGACATGCAAAGACCATTAGCATGGTCGGAAGAAACATTCCCCTTAGCACAAAATTTCAGTTGAGTAATATATAAGTTTAGTAGCCTTTCAAATTATATATATAAAAAAATATAACTAAAATGTTTATAGTTCCCAAAAACTTAAGGACCGCATGAAGATATGTGAATAACCAAGGGTCATATGACTCCGTATGTAGATGTTTGAGGACGTTAGACCGTCTAAACTATTTAATTTTTTTCATAATTCAAACCACTGAACTAAACCAAAAGGTGATTTATTTTGTGTAACCAAAAAACATTACTATATAGATCCTAGTCATTGTCCTTAGTTACCTTCGAGGACTTTACTGAGGCGGGTCATGAATTGGACACGGCAGGTATCGCAGTAGACGGATCCTTTGATGTGGAACCGGTCCAAGTCGTCAGCATCAGCGGCAGCAAAGTGAAGAAGGGTGGTGAAACATAGGGCAGAGGCAAGGAATACGATGAAGAATTTGGCCATTATGAGTCCTGAATATTCTCCTCTCTAACTTCTGGGGACTTTGTATTTGTAATATTAGTTGTTGGGGGTAAACACAAAAAATAAGTTTTTGGTTGAGAGGAGCTATGATAGATCCAACCAAAATATCTCCTTTTATAGATAACAAAATAGACAAAACAACAGAAACATGTGATCTTACATCTATTTTTGGATGTGCTTTGTTTATTTTTGGTGTTTGTGGTTCTTGAGTTTTGTACGGATGTCTTCTTTGAACCCGATTTTTCCGCCTTACCATCCATCTCTCTTTTCTTTTATTAATAGATGCAGTTATCTTTTAAAACTAGGGGTTGGCCCGGGCTACGCCCGAAATTTTTGTTAAATTTTTAATCTTAATTATATCTTTTGTATACATATTTTAGCATATAAATATTGTGTTATTATTAAAATATAAGTTGCTAGACAATTTTAAAATTATTTATTTATTTTTTCCTACATTTTTAAAATTATTTTAAATAATTTATTTATTAATTTAAATTATATTTAACGTGATGAACAAAATAAACAGAAAATTATTTAAATTTTAGTTATATTGGTTGGATTGTAGAAATGTTTCAGTTCACTTATAATTTCTTATAGCTTTTGTTTCAAATTAGTTTTTAAGTAATTTAATGGACTCCTCTCCCCATTAAATTAACAGTCCTATTTTTTTTGTTTTCATATTTTTAATTATTTTATTTCAACCATCGGTTTAAAAGTTATAATATTTTTCTACAGCTAAACTTACAACTATATCGACAAAAGCTACGCACTAAATTCTTACAACAATATTTCTGCGTTATAACATTGTTAGATGTACAAACATTTTGGAATTGCATAATCCTGGTGCAAATTTTTCCTTTTAATTTTTTTTGTTCTGACTTCGTCCTACATCCGTTTTGATGTATTTGAACCATCTGTAATATATATACAACAGATTTGTCTTCAAATAATGGTTGCAGTTTTTTATTAAAAAGTGGCCTTCAAGGTAGTAAGGTTTCATGTGAGTGTGTCGAGCTTGGTTTGTTGTGGTTCTTATTTATTAAGCCGTTGGGTCTTTTCATCGAATGTTAAGACAAAGAGTTTCGTATGTGGTCAATGATATGTAGTTTGTATTTGAATCACATTTATATTTGAATCAAATTTATAGTTGCGTAAAAATTATTGACCGTCTATCAGTTATCGGAGGAAAAAATGTAGATTCATTATATTTATTGTTTAACTGCTGGCTCACTAAATTGTTGCATGGTCATGTCTTTAACACCTTATTAATTAATGCACCCTATTTCGTTCATTTCGTAGACGTGAACCTTCTTCTATGAACATATTATACAGCTTTGTAAATGTTGTTTAGAGTAAATTGAGTGATATTTTGTTGAATTATTTTTCTACCATGCCGTTTGCTCAATTCTCTTTAATCTAAACAGCGTTAATTATGTGAATGTAGTTTATTTCCTTGTAACGGAAAACTGAAACAAAACAAGGCAAAAAAAGCCATGGAAAACGGAAAGTGTGTTGGTGGTGATTTTATTTGTTTAAATGATGTGCATGAATTACTCAAACTTTTTTACATATTCCAAATTTTGCTCCACTATAGATTTCGTATAATTATATATAGACTACAGTTTAGTTGGGAAATTCTAAAATACATTTCCTAATTTAAGTATGTTTTAATGTTTTTAATAACTTTATTTAGCATTATATCTTTACTTAATATTTTGTACTATTTAGATGTAATTTTGTAGATCATCTTAAGCTATGTTTATACCGGTTCATGAAGGCGATAGTTAGCCGCTTCTTGTGACCAGGACGAGGACCGGAGGAAAGATTGCGTTCAGAGGTTTCGAGACCTCCGTTTTTGGCTGAATCTATTGGCTTTTGCTTTAAAGACTGATCATACCATACCGGTTGAGATTATTGAATACCAAACCGGTTTCGTTTGATTAATACCAACAATCTGTCCGGTGGAATCCTGTTTGGCGATTCACCTTCGCCAATAGACTCTCCCAGAGATACGGTAACGGTCTCCCAAGGCTGGATATTTTCCATTCCATGGCGGATCCGGTGATCGAGCCATTATTGATGATGGTCAACACAGTCATATCCGTGTTGGCTCCCATTTACCCACCAAAGAATCTCGTCGTTTATCTCTCGGACGACGCTAGCTCTCAGCTAACGTTCTATGCTTGAACCGAGATCCAGCTTACTTTTCTGGCAAGGTAAATGGTCTTGATACTGTTGAGGCATTGGAGGTGGCTGAGTTGTATTGAGAAATGGCGGCTAGGATTGAAAGTCGACGAAGCTGCGGTGGATAACCGAGGAGGCACGGTTGAAGTACGGTGCCGGATTTTGGCTGTGGGATTTTGTGGCAACTCAAAGAAACCATGGAACCATTCTTCAAGTAAGTAAACGGCCTGTAATTAGCAGCGAAATAGAAACAGAGTATGAGTTTATTGGTTTCATCAGATTTTGATAGACAGAAGAAAAAGAGAATATAATAGTGATACCAACACTGGTTTATCCATCGAGAGAGAAGAGACCTGAGCATCATCAATAAAATGACGAAGAAGATAATAACGTGATTGCAAAAAAATAGAAACAGGAAGAAATGGGGAAACAACAAAATCTTTTGATTCTATAAAATGGAAATAGATTAAACCGAGAAGATAATTATATTAGTGGAAAAAGATACTAACTTGTTCACCAATCAATAACATCTCAAGGCTCACCAGTTGTCCCATTTTGTTGATGTTCTTGGCTTCCAGAATCTCAAAAGACGGACCTCCGCCGCGTTGGAGCATCTCCCGGCTCTCAAGGCAGCAAGAACAGTGTATGAATTAGCCATTGAAATCGTTTGCTTGCAAATTAAAAGTTTTCGGATTTGGTTTGAGTTGGAGTTTGCATGGTATGGAGGCGAGATATATATAGCTGGAGATATAGGCGGTTTCAAGGGAAACGTACAGGTGCACCGAAATCTTAGTGAATGAGAAGTGGATTAATCAAGGGAAAACTCAAAATAAATGACGGCTTTAAGGAATTGGGAGTCGTTACGGGTAGCGAAGGGAGTGCTTAGTTTCTCTGGAAATTAGACGCTCAAGCATCCGCCGCAAAAAAAAAAAGAATGAAGAAGAACCCTAATCTCACGTGGCAAGAGACGATGATGAGCATCTGGGCCTATGTGGGCTTATTTTTCGAACATAACCCAAACTCAAATAGAGGAATAAGGAAAACAGAAAAGAAGCGAGGACTAAACAAAACAGATGCGCGGATAAAAAGCAAACGCGTGAAATTCACATACCACTCAGCGTGCCGACACGTGGCGGGAAAGCCCCTCCTCTCCAGAGCGACGTGGACAGCCTAAATAGGCAGATACTTCAACTTTATTTATAAAGAGATGTGGACTTTGCTCTTACATATATTTTTGAAGATAATACTGAAAACAACGAACGTGCAGCATATAAGAAAATTTTCAAAAATAAATAAATTATAAAGCTAGAAATAAATCTGTAATTTTAAATTGGAACAAAAATATGTATATTTCTATACCAACTTTCAAGTGTTGTAAAATCACCAAGGTAATACAAGAAAATAATGTACAGACGAATTGGAAAAAGGAAAAAGTAAGACTGAAAGTTCTTAATCCGGACCAATCTCCCAAACTGTATAGTAAAAAAAACACAGAAATGGTTCATAGAAAAGCAACCGGAAATCAACATCAACCGGTTAAACACTCGACCGACTTTACACAGTCTATAAGCTGGCAGTGATGAACGTGGACGTCTCTTGCTGTTTTATGCTATCTGCAACATGGGCAACAACTCCAGCTCCTGCTTTGTATAGTCTTTCACTTTTCACCTGAACAAGACCCAAATCTCCCCTATTAGTTAATGTCTGAAAGAATAAAAACAGCTCCAAAGTGAAGATGCTGCAAGTTTACGTGAATGTTGTTATGAGCTAAGTAAGGCCAGAACGTTGAGTGGAAGCTGACATCAACTTTCTTCCACCCTAAAGTCTGCAGGCCACGGATCATCTCATCTGAAAATATTTGTCAGAGCTGTTAATTTCTTGCTGACTTAAGAGGCCTATCAAATCAAATGTGGCTTTATTTTTGTGTCCTCACCTTCAACTATTTCATGATACTCGAGTGTGTTCTGAGGACTAGGCGAGCTTTGTGCGGCTTCCTTGGCTTTAGCAGCTTCTGGAGGAAAATGGGCTCCATCCGACGAAACAGGAGGACAGTATTCTACATCGACAACATGCTTGTATCCATCAAGAGACCGGCGTGGAGGCTGCGTGTAACATAAAAACAGGGGAAACACATATCTATCAGATCTCAGTAAATAGTTCTCAAACTGGTATCTGACTAGTAATTCTGAAAAATGGGACCAATGCACTACCGTTAACATCTAACTGCTAGAAGACTATTACTACTGGTGAGTTCCATCTTATTGCTTGAGATTAAATTAAACGTACCTTGAAAAGTTCAGTTTCTCTCCTTATGGAAGATGTACGCCAGCCAACCATGTCTAGTTGAAGTCAAAGGAAAACACATACAGAGAAAACTAGGAGATCATGCCTGAACAAGTTAAGCAGCAGAAAAAAAAATATGCACAGGATACGGTCATAAGATACGTTTGCATACACGATGCGGCTTCGGAACGATCCCAAGGACGATCTGCCACAAAGAGAAAATACATGAGGATCTCAAATAAGTATTTTAAGGATTAAATGTTTACTAAGAGGCATTTACTCACAAGAATTTCAGATCTTCACAATCGGATGCCATCCTCAAGAGAAGAGGTGGCTTATCAGCTTTACCATCAGTAAGAAACAACTGGCTACCAGTCCGGCCAACAACGAATGGAGCTAATGGTGCAGCGAGTCTTTCTAATATAGGAACTCCCAACAAGAAAGGCAGCTGACACAAGGGAGATAATGAGACTGAGTTTTGATGAAAATAATTATATCTTTCTCAACTAAGCATACACCACGTGTACGTACAGGTACTGCAACAAGTACTCTGATTCCAGTTATGATAAGAGGAAAAGAAGAGAACCTGCTTTCTGCCTCTCACTCCCAAATGAGGTGTTGCCAAGGTGATGAAATTAATCGGCTCGAGCCCAGCCAGCAAAACTCTCGGAAGATGTGAATTCCCAGAGTTAGAGACAGCAGCACCATCACTGGCTGCTGCCGAGTAAAGAACAGCAACAGCATGTCTGGCAAATAAGCCGCCGAGGGAGTGGGCTAAAAAGGATATCTTCTTTAAGCTCTTGCTCTTTTGGATAACTTGTCTAACCTATTCCTCTCTCACATCAAGAATAGAAACAGATAATCAGCTGCTATACCGAAGAAGTTCAGGATAGGAAAACCTTTACAAGAAAATAAAAAAACTCACCTCTTCTGCTAATCGTTTCCCAGCTCCATCGATCCCGCCAAACGTTTTAGTGAAGGTATTTGAAGAACTTGCTGTGCATGTTCAGGGGAGGAAGAGTAAATTTAGAAAAAAAAGAGAGAGAGCATAATGTGTGATTAACGCATGGCATAGAAGAACATGAGTATGGAGTAATAAAATACAAAACTAAAGAACAGTAAGAATAACGTGTTGGTGTTCTCAGACAAACAGATGTGGAAATTTTCCAAAAAGTTATCTTTCGCCACTTGCCGCTAAAGATGATTATAAGAGTTTGAAGCCTTTCCAAATCTATGCTCAGCATATGCATTTAAAATAAACGTTCCATTTGCAAAAACTCTATTCCATATATAGTTCAACATCTGCTCAACTAAGAGAGGATAAAAAGAACCGGGCCTCGTGGTCTGGTGGTAAAGGAACCTCGGCTGAGGTGTCCGCCATCACGACTTCGAGTCCCGGCCACAGCGGATTTAACATCCCTTCCGTTGGGGCACTGGACCCCCTACGGGGGATAGTTGAGAATGTGGCTGCCCAGATACAAGAGTTACCAAAAAAAAAAAAAAAAAAAAAAAAAAAAAATAAAAAGCATATACCATAAATCAAGAATCTTCTTCCAAGGCGTCTTTTCATCTCAGCTTCTACGTAGAGCCAGTCGCTAGGACTGCAAGTAATGGTACTCTCAGTAAATTATTAAATCTGAAAACGGTGTAGCAGAGATGATAAACACAACTTTAAGATTCACTAATTGCAAACATCTATATCCCAAGCTAAAGAGAAGAATCTATAATACAAGAAAACATAAAACCATGCTAGGTTTCGCAAGATGTTAAAACTTGCAAGGCATATCATATACCTGGCCAAGATACCGTGTACAAGAACAAGAAGGTGATCAGGTTCAATTTTCTCATCGGCGTCACCTTTAGATAGCGAAAATTTCCGTTGGGCAGTGGCACTCATTGCTTGAACCCTGAGTCCCTGATGGTTCCAGCTTCTGCTAGACCCTGTTTGTGTGCAGAGAGAAATCAAACAAAAGAAGAATATAAACGCGAATTAAGAAGCGCTGACAAAATATAACTATTTTCTTGGCTTTTTTTTTTTCACAATCGTTGAACATCTTTGGAGCTTCTTTGGCTCTTTTGCTGTTTGTAGAAAAGTAAAGAATCTGCGTATTCAAATCTGTTCCTGACTAGTTAAACTAATCGAGAGATTCGAGCACTAATCTACATCTTTTGATCGAGATCAATTCCGAGAATCAAGATCCACCAATTATACAAAAAGAAACCATTACCGAAATCGAAATTCAAAATCTCGGAATAGCCACAAGAGCACGATGAAGAAGAAACGACGCCGGGAAACTGTCGCGTTCTGCTTAAGCTTGACTTAGCGAAACCACCACCACCACGATCTGGTAAGAATCTACAAGGAGGCTGAATCCAAGAAGCCGTAGACATTGATACTCTTATGTATATATATACACAGAGAAGACAAAACAAAAACAGATGAAAGATCCTTGAATCGCGGTTTGAGAGTGACGTCAGCTTCTATAACCATATCACGTCTCTACGTTATCCTCATCATCCCATCCCATGCTCTCTTCTATCTCCTCTCCTGCTTTTTATTTTACCGATTTAGCCCAAAAATAATCATCGACTCACTGATATTTTTCCTCTGGGAAATTATATGTTTTTTTATTTGTTAATAAAAACAATTTCGGCTGCTGTTAAACACGACTGAAGCAGTACCTTAAAGTATAAAATGAAAACACACAGAATATTTTATTGGACTAGAAAACGAAATACGAAAGTGGAACGTATGAGATTACTTTTGAATTTTATATTTTTATTCAAATGTTTATAATCGGACCAGATTCTCTCCTCATCAATGGTGTTTCCATCTCGATATCTTTTAAAAAAGACTAAATGTTAAGCTTGAATAATACAAGTGAAAACAAAAAAAAAATTATATTTACTAATGTCAGCTTCGAGAACTTTTCTTTAGCAAAAATACATATGTCATCATTACGACTCGTGTTAAACATGTAACATATACTTGTTCAACTAACGGAATCAAAATGTTGTCTTATGGTTTTGAGTCACCTTACAAATAAGGTATTTGAATTGGGACACTTAAAGTCTTAAGTCCGTACAAATCAAGGTTTTTGACTTCTTTACATATGCTTTTAGACAATGTCTTGAAGGCGTTCAAACATCATGTACTGCGAATTGGTTTTTATGTCGAGGTACCGTATAGGTTATAGGTTTGTTTTCTGCATTATTTTATTGATTATATATGTACATTTAGATTGGTTCTGTATAGTTAATATATAATGAATGGAGTAGATTATGTGCAGAAGATGATAATGTTTTCTGTACCAAAAGAAAAGATGATAAAAGTTTATAACATTTGAAAAGCATTTTGGCAGTATGCAAAGGTTTTTGAGGCATCATGTGATTTGAATGCTATGGAGATTGAGTAGCGTCCTGATAGCATTTGATTCATCCTGAAGAAGGCCCAAAACTCTGGAGCAGAGAGAAGCTGCCATTTGTTCATGTTGGTAAATAATTGAAGGTATCAGCTCTCCAGTTCTAGTGGTTAATGGGTCATCGCCTTGAGCAAGAGCTTGAGAGATTAAAGAGATAACAAAGTGGCAATTTTAAACCAAAAAAAAGAAGTGGCGATTTTATGACATATTGTCCATATGCATAACGAATGTATCTGGAAACTTTTGCACACAGGAATAGGGAATTGGAATAGGAAGCTACCTTCTAATCTTCTATCATATATTCATATGATTTTTAGTGGTTTTGGATTTGAAGTTCAGCTTTCGATTAGATTCAAATTCAACAAGGCAATACCACAATACTATTGCGCAATGTGATGACATACCGAATCAAGAATACATAAAGAGTTAAAAGCAGAAAGGAGCTCATCGACACATGTTTTCTCATTGTATCTTTTGGCAGAAAAGGCATATCAAACAAGATTACAGATAGAGTGAGGGGAGAGACGAGCTTCAAGCCCGTTTGCCGCTGCTAGGGTTGGACTTAGGGCAGAGATTCCAACGACCCTTGGCACGTCGGCGCTTGATGGTCGCTCTACCGCTGGTGGTTCTCATCCTCAAACGGAAACCATGAGTCCTAGCCAGAGACTTTCTTGACCTGCTCCTCTTCGTTTGACACAGAGCAGCTTTTCCAGCTCGCACCACAAGACCTCTTCGTTTCTGGCTATCCAGGCCCCCACTGGTTCCACTGCTGAGATCAAACGCAACTGACAAACCTGAAAGGAACGAAACAAAACATGAACGTTATCGGTCTAGTAAGATGAGAAAAGCCATGAGCTAGATGTGTCTCATAGAGAGTCAATGGAACCAGGTTGCTTCATTCGATCTCAACGAGTTCAACAGAAGAAGCAAAGATGACAATGAAAGTTACTAGCTTTCATAAACCCAGAATCGGATTCACCATGACAACTTTCTCAATTCCCAAAATTCTTCACGGAATACAACAAAAGTGAGCAAGAATCCTAGATTCCTAAACCCCCTAACACGCCAACCAATGATGATAATCCACAAACCCAGCTAAAAGGAAGAAGCTTTACGAATAAAACCGACGAAACTAACCGGAAAATGAAGATGCGAGGGAAAGAGATGAAGAGAGAAACGAGCAATGGAGCAGCTGAGAAGAAGCTGAAGCTGAAGCTGAAGAGCTCAGAGAAAACGGAGCCCGTCTCGAGCCTGTGCTGAGAGAAAGCGAGGCGGAAGGGACGCCAATCTTCCCGTTTGATGAAGAAGGATGACATAAACGCGACGAAGCCGAAGCTACAACGGAGATGGATAAGGAAGCCATTGAAATTCTTTTTTCTTATCTCCTTCCTTCCCAAATCTTTTCTTATCTACGAACAACCGGAGACTTAATCTTCTACAGTCGCTACCACCGAAATCTTAGTTAAAACACCGAATCATAATATGACACGTGTCAAGCGGTGAATACTTCAGCTCACAAGCCAAACAAATCGTTCCATATTTCAAATTTAATCCGGTCTAACAAAACAAATGAAATACAGAAAGCATCTCATGTGGTTTTGTGATACTATAATCTTTCTTGCTTCAATGCAACAAGCACTCTATATAACAGGGAACGAGATGAACCAACCCACAAACTAAAAGAACATTCATCGAGTATGTTTCGGGAGTCTCTCTCATCTTTTAAACATCTTGGACCACATGTAGAGAATAAAGAAGCAGAGGAGCGCGAAAAGAACCACGTGCATGATGTGGTTGTTGCCACTTCGTATGATGCTCAAGTTCAGTTTCCTTATGTTGTTCTTCACCCCCGCTTGCGCTCTCATCAATGTCACTTGCTGTCACCAACAAAAAATACAAAGACAAAAACACCATTAAAGCATTTGGCATCCTATAGAGTATCTTTATAAAAGCACTGAATGCGTTTCTAGTTGTTTGTCATAATCTTCTCTCGGATGTTCTATATTCAACACAATATTCACATTCATAAGGAGACCGGTAGTCAACAATAAGCTGAAAACATTTCATGGTGCATTCACCTAACTAACCGAGATTGAACATACTCTCAACCACCAGAGTTCAGACCAGACCTTGAGTACAACAAGTCTGAACATACTCTAAAACTGTGACTTTACCAAGATTCATTGCTTTGTAAGCTACACTAGAATTCATATACCCTACTTTGGGATGTAGCCATAGATTCAAAATAACTAAAAACCCATATTGACTGGGGTGAGTAAGCAATTAAGCATATACATTTGAATCAAGAGCTTAAAAAGTGACATCAAACAACATACCAGTTCATCTAAGAAGTCCCTCTGAAACTTAGCTTCCGACCCAATATCTTGAGCAATCTGCATCAAAATAAGCAATCAAAAGAAACTCATTTACACACTGAATTAGAAAAGACAAAATCATGAGGGATAAGCTATGATGCAAGCACACAAGGAATCGTTAAGAACTTTTACCGAGTCCTTCAAGCATGGATGGTATAAAACAAAACGCAAGGAGGGTTTAAAAAAAGATATCGAATAAGATGATTTTAATTGGTAAATAAACTAATTAATCAGCTAATTTACCTAAGATTTTAGATTTTAAAACAAGCAACAAAAAGTCTTTCGCAATGACAGGACACAGACCGTCACATACGATACATAAGCGAGATAAAAAGACAACTTTATACGATCAAGAGACCCATAATCCTTAAAATCATACGATACATGTGGCATTCGAGAGAAGAAGAGTGTGATTTTACATTTTTCAATTGCCTGACTTGGCCATGGAGACCAGTGATCTCGTCATCGAGATCAGAGTGCATCGGATCAATCCTAAGCTGGATTTCCTCTGAACCTGTAGCAGTTCTAGTGCTAAGTCCATCTCTGTAACCAAACACAGGAACCATAAACACCTATTTATCCAGATAATCAGAGGAAAGAAATCAAAATCAATTTCGAAAGAGGGAAATTATAATAGAATCATACTTGGATCTGTAAGGAGCGGCGCCGCCGTAAAGAGAACCACCCGGACCGCCTCTGTGAGGATTCGATGCCATCGAAACCCAAATCAAAGGAGAGAAAAAAAAACCCCTAAAATCGAATTGTCTCAGAAAAGTTTGACAAGAGCAATTGAAATCAGGAGAAAGTAGAAAAAATAGGTTGCGAACTGCGAGAGGGGGATTGATCATTGATGATGACACGATGAAACGAGCTCGCGTGGTTTTCTTTGATTCAATGTATAAACGACTCGTCACGACACACGTGGCGTTGTAACATTGGCTGGTTATCGTCATAAAGACAAACGGATTATTGTAAGAAAAACAAAAATAAGAAGGGGTATTTTAGTAAATTTGGATTATTCGGATATAAACCGATAGTTATTTTTTTGATAACCGATTTGACCGGTTATCATTCTCAGTTTCTGACAAGCAATAAAGCTGGATTCTGCTTTTTTTTCTTCTGAAGCTTCCCTAGTTCCCACGAGCCAAAAAAGAACAAAAGACAAGAAGAAACACGTGTCTCACACGAGTACGTGTCGAACTTTTTCCAATCTAAACTGCTTGTTTCGGATCTCCTTTCTTCTCATTAGATTTCGCCACACACGGAATCCATTTTCCCTTTTGATGTTTTTACTCCATCGCAGGCTTCCTTTACTCGCACGCACAACCTTCCTCTGCAATTCCATGGAGCCTGCGTTGACTACGACGGCGGCATCCTCTTTCGGTGGGTCTCCTCGACTCGCCGCCCTGGCTCAGCAACTGCGGATGTACAAGCCGCCGCCTTCTTCATCGTTCGACGACGACGCCGAGGAGATGCAGGCGGATCAGGAGAGCGCAGGGAAGGTGGTATCTCAGGTTGGGTTTCAGGAATCCATGACTCCGGTTCCGAAAGATCCTGAGAGGTTCAGACCGAAGCGAGCTGCTGTGTTGATCTGTATCTTCGAAGGAGAGGAGGGTGATCTACGCGTCATCCTCACTAAGAGGTCTTCCAGATTGTCTACTCACTCGGGTCTGTACTTGATCGTTTTTTTTATTTTGGTTTTATTCGAGTAGAACTTGATTAAGAAATGATCTCTGTTCTGCCCCAAATCACATAGTATTGTAAAGGTTAAGTCTTTGAACTTGGAGATCATTGAGTTAGTATGCAGAAGTTATTATGGGTTGATGCGTTGAGATTTTAAGAATACAGAATGTGTGTTTGGTCTAAATATTGAGGTGGTTTTTATCAACTTACTAGTTATGGTAGCATTTAAAAGGGTTCTCTCTTTTTGTTGTTGCAGGAGAAGTTTCACTGCCGGGTGGTAAAGCGGAGGAGGATGATAAAGATGATGGGATGACTGCAACCAGAGAGGCTGAGGAAGAGATTGGATTGGACCCTTCTCTTGTTGATATTGTCACCTCTCTCGAACCTTTTCTGTCAAAGGTATAAAGAAAAATGCTGAATGACACATGTTCTTTGTGAGATCAGAATATGGGATTGCCAATGACGTTGATGTTACACACACTATCTTACTGATCTGTGCTTGAGCGTTACCAGTTGCTCTATTAAGCTTTTGATTCTTGAACCTCCATCTTACTTGT
This sequence comes from Brassica napus, assembly GCF_020379485.1. NCBI lineage: Eukaryota > Viridiplantae > Streptophyta > Magnoliopsida > Brassicales > Brassicaceae > Brassica > Brassica napus. The sequence goes on along the minus strand of NC_063446.1, from coordinate 57,325,197 downwards.
ATTGCGCCATTGAGGCAGAGTTCGAGTACCTAATGTGATTTTCTTGAAAGCTATCTAGTTTTTCTATATCCTCAATGTTATTCACTAGCAGTTGTGTTTATACTTTATACGGCTGAATCATACCCTTTTTTTTTTTCCTTTTTAAAGTAGTAGATGCATAATCCTCCATTTCCGGTTGATATTTTGTTCCTACATGCTTGTCATTGTCTTGCAGCATCTCCTAAGAGTAATACCTGTGATAGGAATCTTGAAGGACAAAAAATCATTCAATCCGAAACCAAATCCTGCGGAAGTGGAAGCTGTGTTTGATGCACCTTTAGAAATGTTCCTTAAGGTTATCATCTCATTTTATAAATAAGTTGCTTAAGCTATAGTTATCTTTTTCCTTATGAAGCATCATTGCTTGAACTTTTTTCCTTTCTTGACTAGGATGAGAACAGAAGATCTGAAGAGAGAGAGTGGATGGGAGAAAAGTATCTGATCCACTACTTTGACTACCGAACAGGAGACAAAGATTATACGATATGGGGTTTAACTGCCGGGATTTTGATCAGAGCTGCATCCGTGACTTATCAAAGACCACCTGCTTTCATCGAGCAGTGCCCTAAGTTTAAGTATCCTAAAATGGTAGAGAAAAATACTTGTATGCCTTAATGAACATAACTTAAATGGTGTTTCCTAGATTGGTCTTCTTCCATTAGAACATCAAACAAGGTGCAATAACAATCCATGCAACTGATTATGTACCAGTGAATGCAGAACTAGGCTACTTACTTATGTATATGCGGGCATCTCTTGTTCATGTCCAGATGACACATCTCATGTCAATTTTCCATGAATCTTCTCTTTATGAGGAGATACTTGGAGGGGTTTCATCTCGTCAATGATCTAGGTCAGTCTGTACTTTTGAATTTTAATATAATTACATTGCAACTTTTTCTAGGCTTCATTTCTAAGTTGTATGCTTGATGTGATCCAGAGAAAAGTTGGCTGCTTATGGTTCACCCTCAGTTGTTGATTTGGAGGACAACTCAAGACTCACCTTCAAAAGCTCATTTTCTATTGTAAAACTTGTGAAATAAATAAATTTGTATCCCTAAACACAATTTGAAAGCAAACTTGTCTTATGAACCTTGTAATATTTGTATTGATTTGTGGCGATTAATTGCATTATCATCTCTGGACTAGATTTGCTCTGTTTCAATGGCACCTTCACTTTTGTTTACCTTAGTAGGCTAACGCCGGGACCAACATTCATTTGTATTGAGACCTCCACTCCTGTTATTGCATGGTTTAGGTTTGATCTTGTTCTGCCTTGGCAGTTTGTTATGGATGGCTTCGATTCTTCATTCATAGTTCTTGGAAGAATCTATCAAACAGGTCTCATTGTAGACTCGTTCCAAAATGCTCTTTTCTCTCATGTTGTTCAGTTGATGCCTTCTTTTTGCTTTCCCTCTTGATGCTTCTTATGTTGGAATGCTTAATCAAAATTCATTTTCTGAAAAAACATAATATATTTTTTCTGTTTCTGCAGCTCATTCGTTGTGTTAAATAGGCAGCCTACAAAACGAGATGCTCCTCGGTATGTTTCCCTTCTCCACTGCATTAATGGTTAATGATATGCACTTGCTGAAATGAAAGGGAGATAGATAGGTCTTCAGTCGTAGGACTAAAAAAATTATTATCTGGACCATCTGATTACAAAAGTAAATGGAGGCATCTCGAGTGACCTCTAGCACCCGAAGCGAGAATCATACAACTAAGACCAAATGCCCTGTTTTTATACAATTTAGTTATATTCTGATCTCATTCTTAGTTGACTTTTTCTGAACGTTCTAGTCTGAATAGGATGTTTTCCAGATCTATTCTATCAGATTTTTATCAATTGAACTTCCATTGATATGATCGCTTGCATTTTGTTTAGAAAGTGGAATTGCAATGTACTCTAGATGGAAAAAATAGAAATAGCTTTGTACATCAATCCTTAGTCCTCTTGACATACTTTTACTTAAAAATATCAAAGGGGGCATTCCGAGAATTGAACTCGGGACCTCTCGCACCCTAAGCGAGAATCATACCACTAGACCAAATGCCCTGTTGTTTAGCAATTATTATGTTAAAATCTTGAAGATTAGGTCACACTTTGAAATCGTTCCCTTAGTTGACTTTTACTAAACAAATATTTTAGTCTTCTTAGTTAGATTTAATCTATGAAATGATATGATGCTCCGTTTGGAAAGCATAACCTGGTTTATAATTCTTTCATTGGGACTGCTTTTGGATTGAATGATCTGCAATGAAACCAAATTATTGAAAGCTCTCTCAGTTTGGTTTGAACTTTGAACTTTGAACAAATTTATAAAGATAAAAGTGTCACAGGGGCATTCCGAGAATCGAACTCGGGACCTCTCGCACCCAAAGCGAGAATCATACCACTAGACCAAATGCCCTGTTGTTAAGAATTTTAGCTATAAGGTTCAAAATGACAATAGTTTTTCACATTGTGATCCTATTCTCTTAGTTGACTTTTGTCTGAATAGGATTATCCCTAGATCTATTCTCTTAGTTGGCTTAGAGTGTTAGGATTTAAGGTAATGTACATTGTCTTTCTTATATTGTTTTTGGAAAATATATAATTATATATGTTCATGTTTTAGGAATTGAGGCTGGACTTGTATTGTTTATTGGTATGGCGTATCCATCATACCATACATAATAGTATAATACTATAGTCCAACTCTATAGACGGAAAATTAGACTTATTTTTGTGTTTAGCTTTTGTAGCAGTATATGATATACACAAGGTAAAGTACATAAATGCTAAGTACTAGCTAATAAGCCCATTCTTTAGGAAGAAAGACTTGTCTGGAACGAGAAGAGATGATGGGGCATGGCTTCTTCTTGGGTCTCTTCTCTTCTGAGCTACTCACCGGTCTCGCAGGAAGAAACACTCCAGTGCCACGTGGCTTAACTCGCCCTGTGCTGGCATCATCACTACATGGCTTCTTTATGGAACCATAGTGGTTCAAGGCATGCCACATCCTGGGCTTTCGATCATGGTAGCTACCTCCTCTATAGCTCTGTCAATTATGTAACAAAGATTGATTAACTAGACATCCTTAACATTATCATTATTAATAATAATTCGTGATGATATAACAGAATTAAAACCTGTGGATATGGACCGATGCAATCAAGAAAGACCTCGTTGAAGAGGTTTGAAGGTAAGAGAAACAATACTTCCTCCGCACGCAACACAACCTCTCCTTTACAAGACATGGTTTTTTTTGGGGGATACAATTTCTCAGACTACTACAAAACTCCATCCAGTCTCTTTCTATATATATATCTTACGTAGCCCAGGATTCAAGGTAATCCTAATGAGGGTCGGGTCGAGTTAGTTGAACCTCTCTCATTGTGGAGTGGTGGTGGTTGGTGCATAAGTATGCATGTGGCTTCTCTGTGGTATAGTTCGGCTTAAACCATAAACACTAGATTTGGTTGGTTATGCAACATTCTTCTAACCCACCACACCAACCCTTGTCCATTGTTCCTTCTCTTTGACCACCAAACACCATATATTATATATTTTATTAGTGGTTGACCTAAAATACTCAAAATCCAAAATGCTTGCATGTTTTCTTTGAAGCAGAGACATGGAGAGATAATTGAATATTGACAAGTAATATTGTAGCTTTTACTTAAGACAAAATCTCATGAGGACATAGCATACAACCTTTGACAAACTGGTAAATGCGGAGGAGTTTCCAATTCGGTTTGTTCGGGTCATGAAACATAGAAATTGAATGATATTGGTTCTGGTTCGGTTTTAATTGATAAAACCGGATTTGCCAGCTTTAGTTATGCGTGCATAAACCGGATCTTGTCAAACCCCTAAACAAGCTTGACGTGAATTTGCAATAATAAAATATTTATTTATTTTTTTTTTTTCGCTTTCCTCATGCTCGCCGACGGGCATGAAGTTTCACACTCGTCTCGTCGTCGAACTTCCGATCTGGCGAGAGCGTCTTCATCGGATTAGTCCTCTTTTGTCGTTGATTTGCTACTTCACGGGGGTGTGTATGCCCACCACTTGTTCGACGAAAATCCACCTGAAATGTTGGATGAGCAGAGTTTGGAGAAGCTTTCATGAAAAGCGAGATCTATGGTAAGTGGGTAAATTACTTTGTAATAGTAGTTGCTTATTCGCTGTTCAATGCTAGCATCTCCAAGGTTGAAACTAAAAGGCCCTTATTATGTATCCTATATATATAAGCTCATCTATCTTCTAGAGCCTATGCTTATTACATTTTGCGAATGAGCATTCTTAACATAGGGGCAATTTAATGCATCTGGTGAATGATGACTGACTACATATAATATAGTATTGAGCTGGTGTTTTTCTTACATCTTATACTTTCGTAAATAAAGTCAAAAGGGCGTTTGAGAACCAAACTCAGAAGCTAGAAGAATCATACCACTAGGCCACTAGACCAAGTCAAGTCAAAGCTGATGTTATATGTAGCATGTCTTCTTCTGTGTTGGCCAGAAATCATTTGCTTGTAGAGTTTTTGAACCTAGCCTGAGAAATATTTCTAATCACCAAAGCATTTTACTGCTACATTTTAGTCTTATCTACTTTAAAAAGTTAATGGGGGCATTCCGCAAATCAAATTTTAGACCTCTCGCCAACAAAAGCCACAATCATACCACTAAAACCAATTGCGTTGTTGTCTGTGTTATTCAGTTAAAGTATTCTCCTTGCTTCCTTCCCCATTTGAAAGAATTTTAGAAGAATATTTTTTGGAAAACCTCAACGGGGCATTCCAAGAATTAAACTCGTGCACCCTATGAGAGAATCATACCACTAGAACAAATGCCATGTTGTTAAGAAATTTAGTTAACACATTTAAGATTTGGTCATACTTTGGTCTAGTTCCCATAGTTGACTTTTACTAAACTAAATAAATATTCTACTCATTGTAGGATGTTTCTAGATCTAATCTGATGAGATCTCTCCACTTGAAGTTCCAATGGAATATGATTATTTGCATTGCCACTAAAAATGGATTCTGGTTAGTACTCTACCCTGTATGGATATACTCCAGTTAAATTGTTCAAGCTTCTTCCATGGGAAAACCTTCGGAGAGGATAAACATTTTTTCCGTTAAAACTTTTGAATTGGCTATATGCTCTTGTTTGTCTTAAACGTTGGACTTGACCATACTGCTATAGCTTTTTTAGGCTCTACATTATCTAAAAGCTAGTTTTGAATCCCTATTTATAATTTATTTAGCTGGAACTGCATTTGAAATGTAGTGCTTGCAATGAAGCAGAAAAGAATAATTATTCATATTCACATTTACTAAAAAAATGTCAAGGGGGCATTCCGAGAATCGAACTCGGGACCTCTCGCACCCAAAGCGAGAATCATACCACTAGACCAAATGCCCTGATGCTTAGTGTTTACAATCTTTTGCTGAGAAAGTAACTGAGTTTGAAATTTGAAGTTTAGTATTTCCAGTCCTTTCATCATCTGCCTCACTGATGTTTATGCCATCTATTTTCTTTATTTGCCCTGATGTTAGATGCTTAATCACGATTATTGTGCTGCTTTTGCAGCTCAATCTTGAAATCTGGCAGCTTTCAAATTGTTATGGCCTTCGCCGTATGAAGTTTACTGGTTGAAAGACATAAATTGATATTGGACGTGAAGCAGCGGTATGCTTTTCTTTTTCTTTTTATTATGTGCTCAACTATGAATCTTAAGTTGTTTAAGTTTCCTTTTTCTCTTGCTGAACTGAAAGAGGAACATATTATCTGCAGTTGTTGGACAATAACTGTAAAAACATCTAGGATTGAATCAATATTACTTTCTAAATTTTTTAAGTAGGCATTTAGAACATTTGTGTTGCAAAAAATCAATGGGGCATTCCGAGTCGAACTCGGGACCTCTCGCACCCAAAGCGAGAATCATACCACTAGACCAAATGCCCTGTTGTTGATTTAGTTCCATTAAGCATCATCTTGTTAACTCATGTGGAAAGAGAAACACAATTACTCTGTTTTACAGGAAACTTACCGCTGGGGTTTTTGCTTTTGAGGATTCTATGTTTGACTAAGCTGGCAACATGCATATAGCTAGAGTAAGTTCAAGTTATTCTGTATTGTATCTTTGAATGTGATATTAGAATGGCTTCTTGGTTAGATAAGCTGTAAGAAATTATTACATTTTAGATCTCTAGTTCTATTAGTTGACTTTCAAGGCTTAATAGTAAAAGTTGATTGCCTATAATTCATTATTGATGAAATGTTAGCTGGCAGTTGGAAACATTTCTTTAACAAAAAGTCAAAGGGGCATTCCGAGAATCGAACTCGGGACCTCTCGCACCCAAAGCGAGAATCATACCACTAGACCAAATGCCCTTTTGTTGATTAACTCAGTCAGTGCATAATTGTTCCTAAAATGTAGACACTGGTTTTACTCTTTGTTCACTTCCGCAGTTGTCTCTTGGAGTAGCCTGGCAGAATTCGCTATCTAGAAATTATTTTCTTGCTGCACATATGAGTCAGTTGACTTGGAATCAAAGGTGCATTTTGATGCTCATTATATTACTTGCAACAACTCACGCACCAAGTAAGAATCATACTACTACACCAGATGCCCTGTTTTTATTACCTTGTTCAGTTAATGGCTTTGACTAGCAGTCTCTCCTTGTTTCAATTTTTTTTCTACCTTTGTTTGCCCAGTGAATACTAAATCACAATTCGTTTTCTCTTTCTGCAGCCTATTATATGTGAATTCGGCAGTCTACAAAACGTGATGATCTGTGCCCTATATGAAGTTCACTACTTACGAAGATTAATTGACTGTGCGTGAAACAGCGGTATGATCTTTTTATTTAAACTTAGCAGTTAAATTATGAAATTTATGGTAAATTCCCTTGCTGAAAATAAATAAAAGGGTAATTATTATATGGTATCCTCTGCTGGAACAAGATCTGTTAAAACTGTAGGATTAAAAATAAAGACTGAATTTGTTAGAAAATCTTACATCCACTTTAAAAAGTCAGAGGGCCATTCCGAGAATCGAACTCGGGACCTCTCGCACCTTAAGCGAGGATCAAACCACTAGACCAAATGCCCGTTATAGGTGTTTTTAATCTAAACATTCTCTTTGTTCCTTTGCTCTTTGCTTGAAAGAACTGTCATTGGAACGAAGTTCTTCTTCATGAACAAAACAATGGAAATGCATATTGTTCAAGTGTCATATTACTAAGATAAATGCTTTCAGTAGGCCTGAGCTTTTTAACCTGGACCCGAAAACCCATACGGAACCGACCAAAAAATACCCGACCCGGAACCGGATCGAAAATTTACAAGTATTTTTTGAGTCTAAAGTTTTTTTACCCGAAAGAACCGGAACCGAAAGGAACCGACCCGAATAGACCCGGACCCGATAAGAACCGATTTGTACCCGACTTAAAAACATGTATATCTAAAACTATGATGTTTTTGTGTTCTATTTTATATATACCATTTTATGATTTAGTTGAAATATCTTTTATTAACAACATTTGTTATTATTTTGTAACAATTTTTAAGTAATATGAAGCTTTAAAATGTAAAATTTAGAGTTTAAAAATGTTTTATTTTAATTATTAATAGTTTCATTTAAGTTATTTTGTAAAATTTTAGATATATATGATAAATATCAACTAAATTTGATTGAATTGGGTATGTCATGTCCTTTCATATCCTAAATACCCGAACCCGACCCGGACCCGATATAGACCCGAAAGATTACGGGTATTTTATGGGTATTTTAATTATAGGCCCGAACCGACCCGAACCAGAGAAGAATCGACCCGAACCCGAGCCGAAAATTTCTAAGTACCTATTGGATTTAAATATTTAGGACCCGAA